>NC_072486.1:47125226-48455583 GCF_027574615.1 Eptesicus fuscus
TGTTCCCCATAAGACATTCATGCCAACCTTTGCACTGAAAACAACTAAAAGTCAAACAAAATAAAAACATGTTTCAATCTTCTCAAAAGTATCCTATCTAATAAAGAGGGAATATGCAAATTGGCCATCACACTGTCACAAAGATGGCGGTGCCCACAGCTGAAGCGCGGTTTCCATAACACAAGATGTCTGCACCCACAGCAGAGGCCAAGTTCCCGTAATGAACCTTAATGAGCAATCAGCAGGGACCTGAGGCTGCGTGGCGCTGGGCCGGGGCAGGGGACCTGAGGCTGCGCCCCCCCCCCCCCGCCCACACCAGGCAGGGCTTGACGGGGAAACTGTGGTTGTGCACCCCGGCCTTGACAAGGCTGGGGCTGGCCGGGTCTGGATCTCACCCAACAGGGATGGGGCCGGCTGGGTCTGGGTCTCACACGATTTTGAGGCACCGTGGGTGGGCGGGGACTTTACTCTGGGTCCTGTGGCATGCCCCAGACTCTGACAGAAGGAAGATTTTCATATACATTTTACTAATTTTCTTTCATGTCTGACACTTCCATTACAGAGAAAGGGCAAATAGCAATATTAAAATATTTCCTCTAATTAATCCCCTTTAAATGTGCATGAATTTTGTGCACTGGGCCACTAGTCCAAGAATAATAAGGCCTAAGCAAGAGCATGTCACCATCTTGGGAAATGGGAACCTTTGCTTTGTAGCCTCCCTGGGAGAGGAGGATGGCAATCAAAAGCCCGGGGAGGTGTCAAAGCAAAGCGGTCCTCCCAGCCTTCCCCTTCCCAGTCATCATAACCTCTTGGACCAAAGGACATGGCTCAAAACCAAAACTTCAAATCAGCTGCAAGCACACAGGGATGTAAAATGCAGACTAGGGAATCCTGTGTAATAAAAGCCCAGTGACCAAACAGTGGAAGGACCAGAACAACCAGTTGACCAGTCGCTATGATGTGCACTAAACAACAGGAGGCAGATGCTCAATGCAGGAGCTGCCCCCTGGTGGTCAGTGCATTACCACAGTGGGAGCACCGCTCGGCTGACTGGGATGAGTGGCTGCTCCTGCTGCAAACGCGGGGCCGACAGGCAGGAACCCAGGCTGCAATCGTGGCCTCCTCACCTAAGGCTCCTCCTCCTCGCTCCCTATCGCCTCCTCTGGACACCCACAGGCCAAGCAGCGCTGCTGCCACCAGGTTCGCAGAGCTGACCCCAGAGGCTAGGAGGGTTCATGGCTGCTGCAGGACTGAGGCCTACTCCACCGCCTCTCAGTGCTATTGTCCCTGGGCTTGGCCCAGACTGGATCTCCTGGAGAGACAAGTGCTCCAGCTCCACAGAAGATGCCTGACCAAGGAGCAGCCGCTCCGAGGTCAGGGCCAAAGCCACTTGGCTGACCAGGATGAGCAGCCGGGCGATCCCTGCAGGCTACACCCCCCACCAGTGCACGAATCCTGTGTACTGGGCCTCTAGTCCTATCTAATAAAGAAGAAATATGCTAATTGACCATCATGCCCTCACAAAGATGGCGGCACCCACAGCCACAAGATGGTGGCACCCAGTCTTCTCAGCCCTCTGGGGCGGCAGGTGCGTGGCATGGCCGGGCCTGCCCCCAGGCGGGTCTGGCCACTCCGCACACCTGCCTCCAGAGTCCCCCAATCCCCTCAGCCCCCCAGCCACCCAGGGCCGGCCCGAGGCACAGGCAAGCCTTGGATGGCGGCTGCACAACCGACGCCCAAGGCACAGGCAAGCCTCAGATGTCGGCTTCCCTGCCACCCACGCCCGGCCTGAGGCTCAGGTAACCAGGGCCGGCCGAGGCTTGTGCTGCCTGCCGTGGCAGCAGCAGAGGTGTGATGGAGGCATCACCTTCTCCTGATCACTGGGTTGCCTCCCATCCCTGAGGGCTCCCGGACTGAGAGAGCAGGCAGGCCGGGCGGGCTGAGGGACCCCCTCCCTCCAGTGCATGAATTTTCATGCCCCGGGCCTCTAGTATAGTCAATAATATTGTAATGACTGTGTCAGGTGGGTACTAGGCTTATGGGGAGGGGGGGTGGAATCTCTTTGTAAATTACATAAATGTCTAACCACTATGCCGTACACCTGAAATGAATATAATATTGTATGTTTTGGTTTGTAATAGGATTTTTTTAATTTTTTAATAAAGATTAATGAAGTTTATATTCTTTGATCTATACATTACTCTTCACTTTATCTAAAAAAAGAAAGAAATTTGCTTTTAAAATAAATAAATCATCCTCAAACTTTTTTCCTTCCCTAACTAAGATTTTGGCTTTTATAAACATATTACAAAGGGAATTTTCCCAAGGCTAAAAGGATATTCTTGAACTTGTTATCATGGAAAGTTTCTAACACATGGCAACAGTAGAGAGAAGAGTGTATAATGGGCCCCAGTTTCCTCTCACTCAAATTCAAGTCCAAACTTCGTCAGGGGGGTCCAATTCCCCCCAACCATGTTCAAGCAAATCCTGTATAGCATTTCCTTCAGTATGTATCTCTGAAAAGGTAAAGATTCTTTCATTAAGGTAAGCACAGTAACTTAATTATAAATAAGAAAAAAATAATAATTCTGTATTATCAAATGTCCAATAAGTGTTCAAGTTCCCCATAATGTCTACCGTTTGAAGATTTACTCACAGGAGGTGCTGGTGAGTTTTCCAACTCTTTCTACACGCCTTCTCTCTCGTCCTGTGGGCGGGAGGCTCAGCCAGCATCACCCAATTTCAAGCTTCTTCCCTTGTACAATGTTTTAGGTTTTTATGAGCAAACTTTTATTCCTGGCATTTTGGCTAATTCTCTTTGGAAAGTTACTCTATGTTTCTTTTTATTTCCTCTTGAAACCCAGAAGGAAAAAAAAACAAACACTGATTTTTTTTGCCTCCAATTTTCTCTTGTCCCCTATAATTGCCATCAACCTTCATTCTATCCCTAAAGGGACAATTTACTTTCACACATCTGCTTTTTTTACTCACCTCCATAGGGCACTCCAAAAAGCCTCGTTGTTCTATTTGTTCATGCAACAAATATTTACTGGCGATTTACATGGTCCCTGATGGCACATTCTAATACAAAGGTGACAGGCAGGCCTCAGGGCACCGGAGAAACAGCCCTCTACAAATTCCCTCGACGTCAGTTCTCCAAGTGTGCACTAGAGGGCGCCATTCTCCCATTGGCATTTGTTACAAAAAGTCTGGAGTGATTTCAATAGGCAGCCTATTTAGGTTCTTTCTTTTAATTGAATCAATGTGACGTACAACATTGTATAAATATGAGGTGTACAACATGTTACTTTGAGACATTTATTTACGGTAATACGATTGTCCAGCTTCACTAGCAACATCAGCTGTGCTGGGAAAAGGGACTCTGTCCGAGGGATGCCGTCAATGGACAGTGACCAGTCACACCAACAACAGGTGGACACAGTTCCCGCTGCTCCTAAAAACAGGCTCTCTGGAGCCCGTGTGCTTTAAACCCAGTCTCAGGGACACTGCCTGTCCCCGAGTTTCCCACGCCAAGGGAGAGAGCAGCTCAGCCCCTCACCCAGGAGGGAACTTCAGGTCCTTCCCGCACCTCAGGTGCCTGGCCCTAGCTGCTCCGCTTAACATCAGCCCTTTGAAAACGGTTATGCATCACAACAGCTAGCATGCTGGTCTGAAGCATCTGCGTGTGAAATGCGTCCCGACCCCCTAGCCCAGTGGTCGGCAAACTCATAAGTCAACAGAGCCCAATATCAACAGTACAACGACTGAAATGTCTTTTGAGAGCCAAATTTTTTAAACTTAAACTATATAGGTAGGTACATTGTTATTAACTTAATCAGGGTACTCCTAAGCTGGCCTTTGCTAAAAACTCAAGGGGCCAAAGAGCCGCATGTGGCTCGCGAGCCGCAGTTTGCCGACCACTGCCCTAGTTGGAGAATATTAAGAATGCTGCTGGGTGTTTGTTTTTACATGGGTTTAGCAGCGAGGGTGCGATGACCTTCCAGAAACAAGGAAGGTCTGCTCCAAGGTGGCTCTGCCTCTGCGGCTAGAAAGTGCAGTGCTCCAGCTTAAAGGGAAAGTGTCCAGCTCCAGGGCCCGGAGCCTCTGCTCCAGAGTAGGGGTGCTCGCAGCTGTCCGAAGGAGCAAGGCTGGTGACAGGACCAGCGTGGGGAGCAGAGGAGGGGGTGCCGTCCAGGGGGACCCAGCTGCACCAGGGGCTGGCTGACATCTCACGAGGCCTTGGACATGGCCCATCACTGGCCTACATGGTCTCTGCTTGTCACCACCCGAGAGAGACCACCCAAGTAGTCGGGTCTGCAGAAATCCACACGTGAGAGAAACCTCAGAGCACAGCCCGTCTACGCCGCTTACTTCACGATCGGAAAACTGGGGTCAAACGCTGAGGGCCTTGGTCAAGCCCACGCAGTCAGACTAGCCCCCAACCTTGGCCCCGAACTAGGTTCTGTGTCTTGTCTCCATTCGGCGGGGCCTCGGCGCAACTGGTGAGGGGCTGCCCCGAGGCACTCAGTGCCCTTCCCTGAGAGCCTACCGGTGGCCAGCAGCACACAGAGCCTCCTAAAGAAGACTCCAGTCATGACCTCTCACATGTGCAAGATGCTCTGCGCATGTGGTCCTCGGAGACACTGCGCGGGTCAGGCTCCCTAGAAGCAGAGTCTTCTGACTCCCGCGCTCTCAGCAGCCACCTCTCAGGGACCGATGGGAACCACCTGAAGGAGCTCAGCAGGTCCGGCCTCACTGTGGGCTGAGCGAGCAGTTGGGGCTACTTCCAGGGGCTCCCATATCCATCACCCAGCTCCAAGCAGCAGCCATTGTCCGGAGTAGATGGGGCGGCTCAGCTAATTCATTGCTATGCCTTTTGAGTTACGCTTCCTACAACCCTTGGACACACACCATGTTCCCTTGAACGTGACTCAAGAAAAGATGGAGGTAGCTGGAGGTCACCGCCCTGCTCCCAGCTGAGCCCCAAAGGACCACTCCTCACACCAGCTGATGCCAACACAACATTTATTCCACTCGGTCAGCCCCTGTGGCGTCGGTGGCCTACAGAAATATCCAGCCTGGATGACCATTTAGGCACAGTCTTGAGAAGCCTGGGGCGAGGCGGGCAGGGGCAAGGGGTGGGAGGGTAGGGAGAGTCCCTCCTGTCCCACTACCCCAAGTAGGGATGGGGCCTGAGGCCTCCTATGGCCATTATTGCCCCAGGGGCAGCCCACAGCCCAATAAAATGCCCCCATGAGTGAATTCAGGAGCTCCTCCCCTTTCGCACCTCTTATCACCGGCCTCCAGCACTTGACCCAGTAGCCATTTTTCCTGCTGGGTTCAAGAAAAAATGGCATGACCCTTGCCCTCAGGGAGCTCACAGTCTTGTGGGAGATTTAAGACACACGCACACAGACCCAGCACCAGCACACATGCACACGCAGGAAGCTGGAGGATAAGACTGCACACCATACGTGAGGGTGAGTGGTGTGTCAACACAGACACTGCAGAGGAGGAGGGGAATGCGAGCTAGGCAGTCAGGGAAGCTAGGCCTGGGGGAGAAGAGCGCTTGGTGGGACAGGAGTGGCACATTTCAGAGCAATTCCTGGGAAGCCAGAGGCAGGAAGGAGGAGCCAGTTATGAGTTGGGGGGCAGAGGGGGGGCAGTTAACGAGCAGACAGTCAGCAGGGAAGGGGTGAGCCTGTGAGGTACCCTCCTTGTTGGCCAAGAATCAGAGCGAGTGGAGCTCCAGGAGCCAAGAGTGCCTGCTCTTCCTCTGATCCCCCAGCGTGGTTTGTTATCCACCCTTGGGGCCAGGACAAGGCACATGGTGGATGGGCCTCCGGACAGCCCTGACCAAACCCAGTCCAGCCCTGGAACATTCCCCCCACCCCCAACCCAACACCAACATGCCCTCATTGCTGGGCTGTGGTCTAAATTCAGTGACTAAAGCCCTGGCCACTATTGCTCAGTGGTTAGAGCATCAGCCCATGCATCAAAGGGTCCTGGATTTGGTTCTTAGTCAAAGACACGTGTGGGAGGCAACCAATTGATGTGTCTCTCACATCCATGCTTCTCTCTCTCCCCGCCCCCCAACTTCCACTCTCTCTGAAAAGCGATGGAAAAAATATCCTCCAAGTCAGGATTAACAAAAATAACAATAATGATAAATTCTGTGACTAAAGACCTCTCTCTACCCCCCAAGGGTTTCCCTAAAAATAACCAACTTCATGAAGTCTGGTTGCCATCAAAAACCCACCCAGCCCGGGTGGGTCTCGCCTTGTCTGATGGGCAGTTCATTGTAGGGAGGCCTGTAAGCTCGCTCCAGGGCACCTGGTCCGGTGTGAAGACCCAGGAGTCTGGCCTGGCACCTCCCCTCCACCTGCTCTAGTGTCCGCTTGGGACACACAGGGGCTTCTCTGCCAGCCTCTCCCCTTGCCTGGTGCCGGCTGGTCCCAGGATGGAGGCTGTGTCCTCCTCCCCAGCCTTCCCCACACCATGCCTGGCCGAGGCTGAGGCCGGGGCAGAGCTGCTGACAAGGGTCCTGCTTCACCCAGCGTCCACGAGGGCCCAGCTTCCCCATCGCCTTTCTGGTGAGCTCCGAGCCGGGCCAGGAGCCCAGGGCTGCGCCAGGAAGCCAGCAGCCTGGTAGCCAGAGCCAGCAACGCTGACCCAGGGAAGGGCAAAGTCAGCCCGGGGAGCCTCCGGCGACGTCTGGGGAAGGACTGAGGTTCCAGGGCCTGACGCGCTGTGTCTTAGGTCTGGAAGAATGGAGTGACTAACAGGGTCCCCTCCTCAGAATTCTTTATTCCTGAACAAGGGAAGGAGGCCCGGCAGGGGAGGGAGGAATGCTACTGCATGGTGGGCGCTCGGGGCCAGGGAAGGACAGGGTGGTGGGTTGGGTCCCGGGTTGAGGTTCCATCCTGGAGTCCAGGAGCTCCTGGTGTTCTGGTAGATTCATGCGTCTACGTGGGTATGCGTGGTTTCCTGGGGAGACGGCTCATCGCCTTTGTCAGCTTTCCAAAGGCCTCCATGCCCCCAACTATGGTAAGAACCTTTGCTGAAAGGCAAGTGAAGCCTGCAAGTCTGGTTCACACCTGGGAGGCCATGCCTCCGGAGCCAGGACAGCCACCAGTGTGCTGTGTTCTCTGAGGCCAGGCACTTCCCATCTCTGGAGGGCCAGGCGGGGCCGAGAAGCCAGCTCTCCACACAGGCACGGTCCCTGCTGCCAGAGGGGCCTGGAGGTCCATGGTCAGGTGGCCAGGCAGCCAGGATGAGCTCTTCCCCAGCCACGACTCCCAACAGGTTCAGGGAGTCTTTCCCAGGGAACTGAACCTGCCTCCAATCCTGGGCTCCACCAGCCCCCTCTGCTGGCACTGCAGGGCACCTCCCAGGGCACGAGTCCTCTGCCAGGGTGCAGTTCCCAGGGTCTCCATCCTAGTTTCTGTGCCCACATGTGCCTTGCACACTGTCCAGAGGTCCTGCCCACTCCGCATCTGTTCACAGAGACAAAGACAGCAGGGTCAGGGCTGGGGCCATGACACAGCCCTGCCCAGCCCGCCTCTGGGGCTAGGAGAGGGCAGGCAGCTGGGCCACCTGCACCGTCCACGGGCTCAGGGATCACTCACCCATTTACAAACAAGATGACTTGGCTTCAGGACATTTTGGTGACCGGTCCCAGAGGCCCCAGGTCCCGGTTTAATCTCTAAAGTGCCAGACCACATTGCCATGGCCACCTGAGGGTGGGAGGCAGAGGGCAAGGGTTCCCAGAGGAGCCACAAAGCTCTAAGGAAGGGCAGAGGGCAGAGCCAGGTCTCCTGCACCAAACACAGCCCTGGGCATGGAGCCAGGGCTCTGTGAGTGCAGGTCCTCTCCAAACCCCACTTCTTTCCTGCCAGCGCACCCTTGTGGATGCCATGTGCATACCACCCATTGATGCTCCTGCCACGTGGTCCTGGGTCACATTCCTACATACTCCAAGCTCCATTTTCCTATCAGTAAGAGCCTCTCTAAGGGCGGTGGAGTAGAGATGAAGGATCTTGGGGTCCAGAACCCAAAATAGGGCCCAGGCTTGCACTGCCGTCCCACGAAGTACTAAGTGGTCTGGGGCAAGCTTGGATGAGCCTCTGTTTCCTCGTCTGCCAAATGGCTGAAGCAGCCCAGCTCTCAGAGCGCCGACTTGGACACAGAGGCCCTGGGGCAAGTCCTGGCTCTGCCCTTTCTCACTGCACGACCTTGGCCAAGCCTCTTAGCTGAGGGCCTCATGTTCTCTGGCTCCGAGGAGCCCAAGACCCTCAAAGCTCCTGCTCCTCCCCCTCTGATCTGTGCTCACAGGGCCTCCAGTTCCTGAACTGCACATCTGAGGTCACTCTGCTCTTTCTGGTGGCCCCCCTCCCTGGCCACCGTCCTCTGCAGGGCAGATGTGAGCCTCCACAATCGGCCCCCACCTCTGAGTCCTCCTCCAACACTGCTCTCCCTAGGGCACCTCTGTTCATCACCAGGACCCAATTCAAACCAACAAAAGGCCTTGGGCGACACCAGTCACCACCCCCCACCACCAGCAGCACTTTATAGTCTGTCCTCTATGCCAGCCCTCATCACGCTGTGTGAGCACCAGGCGTGGCACCTCGAGGGGCAAGGCCTGTGTCTGTGCCTCCTCTGGAGAACCCCGCCCAGCCCAGCACAGTGCCCGGCACGCGGGGGTGTTCAAACATGGCCTGGACCAGCGGCATCACCCTCTCTTATCTAGCAATGGCAATTACAACCCTCACAATATCCCTCATTTTTAGCCCCAACTTACAGATGAGCAAACTGAGACATGACATGGAATGACTTCTCCGGGACGCCAGACGGTGCTGGAGCCAGGCGGCTGTGCCCGGGGGCTGTGGAGAGGGGCCCTCTCCAGGTTGCTTTCCACTCTGGCATTCTAGGAATGAAGATTTCGTAAGAAACTGGTCACAGAGACCTGAGGCAGCCCAGTACGCCCCACCACCCCCTCCTGTCCCCACCTGACATCACCCACCCCCCCTCCCTGCGAGCCTGAGAGGCTCTGGGCCTGGGGTCTCACCTGCTCGCCTGAGGCCTGGCCGGCGTGAGGAGGAAAACCAGCGCAGGGATGTGCAGCCAGCCCGAGGGTCCCGGGAGAGGAGCCGAAGGAGGCCACCGAGCATGGTGGCGGCCCACTCCTCCAAGACCCCCAGCCAGCCCTGCTCGCCTCCCGGGATCCCATCCGGGTGGGGATCCGCAGCCCAGTGCCACCTCCAGGGCTCAGGGGCACAGCTCGGGGGCCGGAAACCGCGGGCAGCCGGCCCCGCGCGCCTCATAGCACGCGGCCCAAGTGGGCCGCCGGGCCCTCCAGGCCGTGGCCGTGGCTGCGCTGGTGGGTCTTGAGCGAGCCCTCGCGCGCGAAGCTCTTGCCGCAGCGGGCGCAGAAGTAGGGCCGCCGCTCCCCGAAGACGCCGGGGCGGCGTGGGTGCGGCGCCGGCATGCGCGCGTGGGTGCGCTGGTGGTTGAGCAGGAAGCGCGGCTCCCGGAAGCAGCGGCCGCACTGCGCGCACCGGTGCGGCTTCTCGCCGCTGTGGATGCGCCGGTGCGTGAGCAGGTTCTGCTTGAGGCTGAAGCAGCGCCCGCACTCGGGGCAGGGGAAGGGCCGCTCGCCGGTGTGGGTGCGCTGGTGCACCTCCAGGTTGTGCTTGACGCTGAAGGCCTTGCCGCACTCGGGGCACACGAAGGCGGCGGCGGCGCGGCCGGCCCCGGCGTGCGCCTTCTGGTGCCGCACCAGGCTGGGCTGCTGCGAGAAGGTCTGGCCGCACAGCGCGCAGCGGTGGGCCTGCTCCTCCGTGGGGTGGTGGATGACCAGGCCTCGCTCGTCCCCCAGACCCTCTTCCCCGTCCCCCGTGGGGGACCCGCCCCCCGAGGACGCCAGCTCGGTCATGGGCACTTCCAGCTGTAATCACCAGCCCCTGGGAAGGCAGAAGCAGAGAGAGGAGTCAGGGGGGACCCGCGGATCAGCCGGCCCCAGCCTCAGGAAGACCACTCCGCTGTCCTCGCACGACGTGCAGCGTCCGCCCCTTTACAGTCTAGTTGAAGCCAGTTCCTCTGCTGCATGCCCTTCTTTCTCCTCCACCCCTTCATCACATCCTGCCCCTCCTTAGGCCCTTCCGGAGTGCCACCTCCTCCTGGAAGCCTCCCAGGAGCCCCATGGCCCAACCTTAAGACCCTCACTCATCACACTGCATACATGTCAGTCATGGCACCTTGTCTTCTCGCCTGTGAGCACCTTAAGGACAGAGCCGCTGCCTTTGATTGTCAGGAGGCAAGAGTTGGTCAAAGGATTAACTCTGACCTTACTTGAGTAAGTTACTGAAACTCACGGAAACTAGGCCCACTTCCTCTTGCCTGAGGACAAAGCATTCCTTCTGTGGCCGCCCTTCAACCGCCACACCCTTTATCTACAGTCAGCACCCTTTACGACTTTAGCCGATTATCTAAGTCCACATGACCCGTTCAGCCCCCACCCCTCCTAGGCATCTCCCCTTCTAGAAACCACATTTAAGGAACGCTGTAAGAATAAAATTTCGAGGCTTGATCAGAAACCCTTTCGTCCTGCCTCCATTCTTCTGCGTCCCTTGTCTGTCTCTCATTCTCTCAGGTGCGCCGCCTCGGTACCCCCGTTAGAAGACCCCGCTGGCCGGGGCATTTCATCTCAGCACCAAGCACTGTGCCTGCCCTACAAGGCTCTGAGCAAACGCTGGAAGGTCAGATTCAGGGGCTCCTGGTATTTATTGCCAGTTATCCTGCACGGGGATGTGTCTTCTCTCTCCAACCCGCTTCTCAAGGAGAGGGTAGGGAAGGGGCATCCCCAGTCTGGAGGGAAGGGTAGGGGGTGGTTTAAAGATATTTCTTGCAAAGCTTAAAAGAAGAAACAAAACAAAACCGCTGAGACTTTGAAAGTAGCCTCAGTCAAACACTAAAGGCAGCAGCCTTGTTTGTAAAAAGGAGGCTTGCCGGTAAGAGGTTTGTTTGCAAGTCACTGACCCCGAATGTGAGCTCCCAGGGCAGCTCAGCCTCATTCCTCCTGGCATCCCCACAGCAAAGCCTGGCCCCGGCTGAGCAGCCCTCAGTCCTGAACAAGCACCCCCGAGTGCAGCTCCATCCACTCACGCTGCTTCTTCTAAGGATCCTCTTCCCCAGGGCACCGTGTTCCTCTTTGATTGTTTCCCATTGTACTCACGACAGCCCTGAGGAAAGGGCAGGGCTCACTGAACCCCAATTTATAGATGGAGAAACCGAGGCCCAGGGAGGTCAGCTTACTTGCCCAAGGTCACACGGCAAGGTGAGCCAGGACGAGGCCCTCATTTCCTGACTCACTGTCGAAAGCTCTTCTCAATGTACTAGCTGCACACCAACTAAACTCTCCTCCAAATACACACATCACAAGACCCACACCATCATCCCAGCCACCACAGAGCCATGGATACCCAAAGGGCCCCTGCTCCCATAGAGCACTGTCTGCTGCCATCACCCCCATGCCTCAGACACCCCTGGGCTTCTGCTTCTGCAAGCTCTGAGGCCCGCTGCTCCAGAGCCGCTGACCTGGCCACTCCCCTGCCTTCCCCCACCCCCATCAGGGGAGCTTGCTGGCCCTTCCCCCTGGACCTCCGTGCAGGATCTCACTGCTTACTGCAGCCTCAGCCAGTCTGCAGAGTGGGGCTTCGAAGATACCCCTTGGGTCTCCCTGAACCCTCAGGCCAGGCGGGAACACACCCTCACCCTGACGAAGGGGACAAGTACTACTTGCAATAGACCCACCCCACCCACAAGTGTGTCCCCAGGCAGCTGCACTGACATTGCAAAGGCAGATCATCACAGTCCCCTTGGCCAGTGTCAGCCTGGCCTGGTCACTGGGCAGCCTCCCCACTTTCCTCAGTTATACCCCCAACCAAGACCCCGCCCGCTGAGAGGGTCCAAGGTCATGCCCTCCCTTCTCCCCCAAGTTTCTCATCCCATCCCACACTCACAGCCCAGGCTGCGCCCCTGTTCCTCCCGTCTCCAGCGCAGTGCCTTTCCTCTAGCTGCGCTGCCCAGCGCAAATACGGTAACTCCCGCAGCGGCTCCCGCGCCCCTTCTCTCTCGCCTCCATAAAGATGGCCAGCTTCGCGCACCGGGGTTCTTACCAAATAGCTGCATTAGTCAGAAGAGCTGACCCCACCCACCCGACCCCCACCCCCACCCCCAGCACAACGCTGCCAACTCCTGGGGCCACAGCGATCCTGGAGAAATATGGTAAACTCTGTGTCGCAACCCCACCCCTATGAAAATACGTAGGTCTCCCCGCCCCCCCCCCCGCCCCCGCCCCCCGCAACCCATCCCACCCCGCTGAAAGGCCCGCTCCCTTAGGGAATGAAAGCAACCCACCCGCACCCCGCTCCCACGGCGCTCCCCCGGGGAATCACGCCACCCTGGATAAATACGTAATTAAGTCGCAGCGCTCCCCGGTCCCAGAAAGGGCCTGCGCAGCTCCCGGCAAATACGGTAGTGCTCCCGCAGTGACCCGCCCCCAGGGTCCGGCACTGGCCTAGGTAAATACGGTAATCTCCAGCGCGGCCGCGGCCGGCGGCCCGGGACTCACCAGGCGCCGCCTCCCGAGCCTCGGTCTCCGCAGCGCAGCGGCCGTCCCTGCCGCCGCACAGCAGCCCCGTGAGGCTGGGAGGTCTAACGCGCCAACACCCGGCTGCGGACAAAGGAGGCTGCGAGACCTGCGCCCGCCGCGCAGGAGAGGAGCTAGGCTGGCGCTGGTTCTGGGCAGGTCACCCCAAGTCCCCGGGCCCTCCTGCCCCAGACATTTCCATTCCAGGATTCCTGAGACCCCCAATTTAGCAGTTAGCGCCTCATCCTGAGGCAAGGCTACCCTAGCCAGGCCCACAAACCTACCCAGAAGCTAGGAAAAGGGTCCGGGAAGCAAATTTTTCCCTTGCAGGAGAGAGAGAAGTGGGGTGGGGGCGAATGCAGCCCTTGGCGGAGACTGGGGGGCGGGGGTGGGGGAGCTGGGGGAGCTGGGTGGGAGACAGCAGTGGAAGGCGCAGTTGACAGCTTTGCCAAACCCTTCCCTCCTGTGTGTCCGGGTTATGCCCCTAGGATGGCGGGAGGACTGGAAGAAGAAATTACACCCCTGTGGTCCCGTCCTCCTCAGAAGTGAACCCAAAGAAAACTCATAAAACCAGGGGAAGCAGCTGGTGTGGACAGGGTTGGGCTGAATTCCAGTTTGCTACTGCCATTTCATAATAATACACCTTACTTATACATGACTTGTCTCTTTCCAGAGCCCTCCCCATATATTATCCGGTGGGAGCCTTCTAATAACCATGCGCCGTCCAGGTGATGCAGGTGTTATTACCCTATTTTATAGACGAGGACATAAAATCAAACTGAAGCACAGAGTGGCTTCCCGCTGCTGAGGCCCACAGCTCTGAGTGGTACAGCCCGTGGGAAGGCAGGCCCACGGCCCAGAAACAGAAACCTGGTGTGATGACTGGGATCAGAAGTCACAATGCCGTCCAGGGTGAGGAAATGCCTTAGAATTTACATATCATAGATAAAGAAACTGAGCCAGCCCTAACTGGTTTGGCTCAGTGGATAGACCGTCAGCCTGCAAACTCAAGGGTCCCAGGTTCAATTCCGGTCAAGGGCATGTACGTTGGTTGCGGGCACAGCAGTCGGAGGTGTGCAGGAGGCAGCTGATGTTTCCCTCTCATCGATGTTTCTAACTCTCTATTCCTCTCCCTTCCTCTCTGTAAAAAATCAATAAAATATTTTTTTTAAAAAGAAATAAAGAAAGAAACTGAGCCAGGAAGGGAAAGTGACTTCTTAAAGCTGAAAGTTCTAGAGGGACATGGACTAGCCTTTTTCTCCGTGGCCCCTTTGTAGCTGCCAGGTCCGGGAGCCGTTGGGATTCCGCAAGGCCAGGCAGTTGGGATTCCGAAAGGCATGGCTCTTCACAGCAGACCAGGATGTGGCTGGCCAGGTGGCACTCTCCCAGCTCACGAGGTCCCCCCTGTGCCTCTGAGAGCCCCGGGAACTGAAGGATTCCAGGTGGGGTCCACCCAGCAGTAAAATCAATCCCTACTCCCAACATCACAGCTTGCTCCGTGGACTGTCTGCCCCAGAAGGTCCACCCGGGGCACTCTTGCCTCTCGGGACCTCATCCACGCTGCTCAGAGGCACCTGGCTGGGGCAGATGGGACTTCGTGAGTTAGACATCCCAAGGAGATTGGTATTTCAAACAGAGGCAACAGGGAGAGAATTCTGGGAAACCCCAAGAAATGAATCCAGCAGGGTAGATGGCACCCAGGAATAAGGGTAGAGTTCCCATGGCATTGGTAACAGGATCCCTAACCACTGGTGACACCCCATACCCACCCTCTGCCTGGGTGCTGGAGCTCCGATCATAGGACAGCCACACCTCCCAGCTCCAGCTTTTGTTACCACTAGCTGTCATGTCTCTTGCAGGCTACAGGGGAAACGGGGACAGTTAAAAATGACCAGGTTTTCAAAGCAAAATCAATAATATACCTGAGGATGTAGCCCATATTTTTAGCAGCATTTTCTAGGAAAGCTGTGCCAAAATGGGAAAGGAGCATAGCCTGGGGGAAGAGGGGAGCAGGCTGACAAGACCCCCTGAAACTCATCCCGTCTCGGTGGGAATGCCGAAGGCCAAGGGCCCCAGGAGGCTTCTCGTCTCCGCTCGGCCACTGCCCGATTTCCACTTTGCTTCCGTGACTTCATACACATGCACCTCCTCCCACATCGCCCCTCCGCCATTCTCGCGTGCTCTGGTGAACACAATGCTAGTAGAATGGCAGTGTGGAAGCATTCTATGGCAGTCATGCTTCTTCCTACAGGCAGGGCCAGTGGCTGCCGTAGCAATCACCACCACTCTGCAAGGCTCGTGTGACAGCTGGACTCTGGTCCCTAACAAAGGCCTGGGCTGCTCACAGGGTCCCGGAGAACAGATGGCCTGTAGTCCCCTTGTGGGTATTGATGCCCTGCACTGTATCCCCCACCCTACCCCCAGGGGCACACCAGATGGACGGCCATCACCCGTGTGCTCCCCTGGACAGCTCCAACCGCTGCTCTCACAGATACCAGCCTGCCATCCTCCAGCCTGTTCTGCCTGCATCCCCAGGGCTTTGCTCCGCAGGACAACCATCTCCCGTGACCAGCTCCTCCCATTCCCCCGGATTGGATGGTGATCACTAACATCAGATTGGGATTCAGCACACTTTTGTTTTCCCACCAGGTTGTGAACTTCAAAAGGCACAGGCTGTGTGTTCAGCATCTTTGGATCACAAACGCCCAGCATACAATAGGTCCTCAATCCAATGTCTATTGAATGAATGAATGAATGAGTGTTTACAAGCGACACCTGAGAGCTGTGGTGGCCAGCCAGGGTGCTAATGCAGTGTAAAGAATGAGGAGCAGCAGGCAGAACTGCCCCAGTCACAGCTTTGGGCTGGGAAACCTGCAGAGATCCAGCTGCAAATGTGGGTGCGAGGTCACATCTGCTCCAAAGTTCTCTCTCCTCTAAGCTAAAATCCAAGACAGACATGACCTATGACATCGATTCAGCCACGCCCTTCAACTTGCAGCGGGTCTACTTACCCCTGGGGATGGTCCATTCCTTATGAGGACTGAGCTCTGTTTGGGGAAACCCTTCCCACAGTGCAACTCCCACTTCTGTAAATGCTTTGCAGGTAGCGATAATGACAATGTCACCACAAGAATGCCCATAGCTACCACTTATGGAGTGCCTGCTGTGTGCTGGGACCACACATAATGCTGTAAGTAGGTTGCTTGCCCAAGTCTCACAGCTTAAATGGCAAATCCAGAATTTAGTCCCAGGACTACCTGACACAATCTACTATTCCCAATGACAAAAGCAAGCTCTTTCTAGATTTAGGTGGGGGAAGCGGGGACAGGAAGGGAGAGAACATTTCTACTTCTCAATAGGAGCATAATTCCTAGAGCTATACTGTCTAGTAGCCACATGTGGCTATTGGAATTTAAGTTAATTTAAATCAAATAAAATTTAAAATTCACTTCCTCAGCCTCGATAGCCACATTTTTTAATTTTCTTTTTTATTGATTTGAAAAAGAAAGAGAAAAAAAATATTAATTTGTTGTTTCACTTCGTTGTGCATTCACTGGTTGATTCTTGCATGTGCCCTGACCGGAGATAGAACCGGAAACCTTGGTGTATCGGGACAATGCTCTAATCAACTAAGCTACCCAGCCAGGGCCTCACTAGCCACATGTTAAGTGATCAAGCACCACTGACTGAGGCTATGGCATCAGGCAGCAAACAGAGAACATTTTCATCATCACAGAAAGTTCTGCTGGACTAGCTGGTCTAGCACCTCTCCCTCTAGATCTGAGGAACCTAGGAGAAACCTTTCTGACTTACCCCAGAGGACAAGCTACGGACACCATGCATTTCCCTCTCTTCTATGCTGTGATCCTATCAGGGCAGTGATACGTGAAAACATACTGGTTTCAGCCCTAATACTATTTCTCTTAACAAGGGGTCTGGGATATTTCTTTTCCAAACCCAACTACTTAAAAAAGAAAAAATCTCAGTAGCATCCCTAACTTACTAGGCACTCACTACCAAGTCCCTACTGGGCCCACTCTCTCCCAGGTCAGTGCAGCTGCCCGCATCCACCTTGGCCTCCAAGTCCTCTCTCCCAGGGGAAGCTCCCTGGGGCTGGGCAGTGGGGAACCAAATCCTGGCAAGGAGGTTGACCACCTTACCGCTGACTTGAAGTTCACGGTGCTTGCCAGAGCACAACCACTTTCCAAGGACCTAAGTCAAGTTTTTAGCTCCCAGCCTGCTCCAAAGGATGGAATGCAAGGTTTATGCAGGTGGTTCCAGGACCCCAGCTCCACCAAGCTCACGTGGCCTGCTAGGAGCTTGGCCACGGGTCCCCACCACAGACTTGCACTTACCTGGCCATGGACAGGATATGTTCTTTAAGATTTTTTATGTCTTTAAACATGGTGGTTTTCCATTCCCTTTAGCAACCCTTTGATCTCCGCATGCTCCTGAGCATTTTGAATTATAAACCACTAGGATAGGCCTGACCTTCTTGTCTTTGATTTCATGGTGTGGCTCTTGCTCAATATTCTCTGACCTAGTGTGATTACTTTAAAATGAAAGGCAATGGAAATTGGAGTTGACAATGTCAGGCCTCCCTTGGAGAAGCCTGTGATTGTGACTGTGTAAGAGGGTTAGGTTAACTGGAGGCCTGGGACCTGCTGTCAATTTGCAACATGACCTCTTGGACAAGTCCCACAGTCCCCATCCCCACTTCCTACATCATTACCTGCCTAGGTCACTGCCTGGGGGTGAGACCAAACGAGATGAACAAGAAAGCCTCCCTAAGAGAGCCGGGGCTGGGACCACTTGTTCAAGAGCTGACCATATAGATTGTTCCAAACTGTGTGTGCATTAAAGTGATATTCTGTGAAGGTCAGTGGGCTCCTCAGGGGAGAGACTGTGATTGCTATTGACTGAATCATGTCTCTCTCCCCACCCCATCCCTGCACCCCGCAAAAAAAAAAAAAAAAAATCCATATTTTAAAGCCCTGACCCCCAATGTGATGGCATTTGGAGATAGGGCCTTTGGGAGACAGGTATGGATGAGGTCATAAGTGTGGGCTGCTCATGATGAGATTAGAGTCTCTATAAGAAGAGGAAGAGACCAGAGCACTGTTTGGGGCCCTTTCTCCCTCCCCCGACCACCCACCACTATATGAGGACACAGAGAAAAGGTCTTCATCTGCAAGGCAGGAAGCTCTCACCAGGGACCAAATCTGCCAGCACCTTGATCTTGAACTTCCCAGCCTCCAGACGGCATTGGGTAAGCCCCCAGTGGTATTTTACTCTGGCAGCCCAAGCTGACTGATACAGTGGCTTATTCATCACAGCATCCCTCAAGTCTGACACAGTGCCTGTCACACAGGAGGCTTGGTTAACGGGTCAATGTGTGCCATCCCGACCTGGTCAACAGGTCACGCACCTTTGATGGGCTTGGCCCTATCCCCGTTGTGACCCAAAGCACCCGTTTGTGAGAGACTCCGTCACCTGGGGTCAGTGAGCAGGCATCCTCACGATTTTGCTTGGAGGGGGAAAAGCTGCGATTAGGCCTCATTAACCCCAAGTCCTACCAATACAGGTGTTTGATTTGATCACTGAACACAGGCCACTTGTGGAAGATAACAAGCTATGGTACAGAAATTCCCTGCCTGTCTCTGCAGTGTGTGTCTGCCCCGGCCCTCAGGCACCTGATTTCACAGGCTCCAGTGATTCTGCAGGTCCGTCCTTGCAGACAGTGTCTCTAATACAGGCCTGGTACTCTAGGATGCCTTCCTGGAGTAGGTGTGCTCACTTGAGTTGGTCTCCGGATTTGATAGGTGGCAAAGAGGAAGAAGCAAATGACTCTTGAGCCTTCCCCAGGGTTAAGGTAGGTTTTGGGTTGTTGTTTTATTTTGCTTTTTATTGATTTCAGAGAGGAAGGGAGAGATAGAAACGTCAATGATGAGAATCGTGGACTGGCTGCCTCCTGCACACCCCCTACTGGGGATCGAGCCTGCAACCCAGGCATGTGTCCTGCCCAACACATGTGAACTACTGCTTCATAGGTCCATGCTGAATCACTGAGCCACACTGGCCAGGCTAAAGTGGGTTTTGATGAGTTCCAAACCTACTGTCTGGGGGAGGAGCCAGGCAGGCATTACAGGGAGAAAGGGGAGCAGAGAGGGGGCCTAGGAAAACCGTTCTGCTTTGGCTTCTGCCTGGTCCTGAGAGCTGATTGAAGGATGGCCACACAGCATGGTTTATGATCAAAGACCTGGACCACAAGTCGGAGCCCTGGCTGAACACTAACCATTACCTAACGTGTTCCCCAGGTAAACTGAATCATCACCTCCACCGGTCTTTCTGTGGTGCTACAATTAGAACTCCTGCCAGATGAAAGGGATTAAACAAAACCCGGAAAGAGGAGTAACCAGAAGCCAGGGTGAACACAGCCAGGTCCTGGAAAAGTAAACACATCTCTGAGTTCAGAGAACCCCACAAGCCCTGGGAGGCAGGTACACATAGTTCATCCTCCTACAGAATTAGCTAGGTCCCCCCCCCTTTTCCTCCCACCTATCCAACCCTAGCACCCCAACACCCCCTCCTATGGGAAAATATAGTCCAAACTACAGCTGAGCTGAAGCTCTGGGTTCTGCTTTGGAAAAGCATGAGGAGTGACTTTGGGGGGCTACAGGTTGAGGGGAATATGTGGAAAGAGATAAATTGTATTGGAAGAGGGGAAAAGAGAATTGGATGTGGGCAGTTGCTCTGCTCGTGGCCAAAGCTCCTTATCCTGGTCCGGGGCAAATGGTCCCTGAGAGCACACAGAGACCTGGAGATCATAGATCCAGAGACCGGAGATCAGGAAGGGAAGCTTAAGAAAGACAATGAGACCATGTGAGATGGTCAATCCTTCATTTTTCTCCTCTGTGACACCGCCATGATAAGGAGCCGAGTCAGCCATCGGGCATGCCCCAGGCCCACAGAGTAGGAGCAGCAGGCTTGGCTCTTCCCTGCTGCAGGGCCCTTCCCAAGCCACCAAACCTCAGCTGAGACCACACCCCTTGTGCCCAGCCCCTGACCGTCTCACACATCCCCATCCTAGCGACAGGCGGGCCATAACAGCACCCTACGCAGTGGGGCCCTCACGGTCAGGACCATAGAACCATTCACTCCTTCCAAAACTATGTATTGAATGGCCATTAAGTGCTGGGCATTGCCTTTGCACTGGGAATATGCTTGCCCCTGCCTCGCCTGCATGTGGCAGGCGGCACTACAGCTGACCAGTCCAGATCTCGGCCATTTCACACCAGGGAGCCTCTCCCTCAGCCCCCAGCAGGCCCCCACCTGGCGCCTGAGGGCTGGGGTCCCACCTCTGAGGAAGTTTACGGGGTTGGCCCTCAACCTGTCAGGGACACATCCCAGCTCCAGGGTGAGGAATGCCTGATCCCACCTCCTCCCTCAGCCTATGGGGACCTCTTTCGGTCTCCCTTTGGGATGCTTCTGGAATTCTGTTCTCAGGCCTTCAGAGCCTTGTGATAGGGTCTTAGCCCCTGGGGTTCTAAAAGCCACCATTCTGGCCATTCCCCACAGGCACCCCCGCAAACATCCCCCCGCGAGTCCCCCTCGGTCCAGGTGCACTAAAGCGCTTCGACCTTGACGCTGGGGGTGGGCGACAGGGTCTCCAGGTGCACGCGCTGGTGTTTGAGCAGGTGCTGCTTCTGGCTGAAGCTGCGCCCGCAGGCGGCGCACCGGTAGGGCCGCTCGCCCGTGTGGTTGCGCCGGTGCCGCGTCAGGTTGGGCTTCTGGCTGAAGCGGCGGCCGCACTCGGGGCACGGGTAAGGCCGCTCGCCCGTGTGGATGCGCCGGTGGACGGTGAGCGCCGACCACCACGCGAAGCTCTTGCCGCACTCGTTGCAGATGAACTGGCGCGGCTCCCCGGGCCCGACCAGGTCCTCCTGCGCGCTGCACCACCGCACATCCGCGGGTTGCCGGGCCGATGGGAGGCTGTGCGGTGGGGCCGACCGGCCCTGGGGGCCTTGGGCCTGAGACTCGGGGCCCAGCACCTTGGCAGTGGCGGCGCCGGTGTGTGCGCACTGGTGGGCCCGCAGCGCCGCGCGGCTGGGGCAGCTCTGGCCGCAGACAGGGCAGCGCGCCGCCTGGGCGCCTGGCAGGTGCGTGCGCTGGTGCTTGAGCAGGTGCTGCTTCTGGCGGAAGCTGCGGCCGCAGTGCGGGCAGGGGTGCGGGCGCTCGCCCGTGTGGTTGCGCAGGTGCCGGGTCAGGTTGGGCTTCTGGCTGAAGCGGCGGCCGCACTCGGGGCACGGGTAGGGCCGCTCGCCCGTGTGGATGCGCCGGTGGATGTTCAGCGACGACCACCACGTGAAGCTCTTGCCGCACTCGCTGCAGATGAACTGGCGCTGCTCGCCGGGCCCCGTGGCAGCGGCGGCGGTCTGGGCCCCCACTTGGCGCCACCAGCCCTGGAAGAGCCCCAGCCAGGCCCACTCGGGGCGCCCCCGCGGCGGCCCCGGACGCAGGCGACAGCCCCCGCAGGCCGCAGATTCCCGGAGCAGCTCGAACAGCCTGGCGCGGGCGCCCTGGCGGTCCCGGACGTGCGCGCGCTGGTGGATGCGGAGGCCCACCTGGTGGCGGAAGCAGCGCTCGCACTCGGGGCACGAGTAGGTGGCGGGCCGAGAATGGGTCTTCTGGTGTTTGAGCAGGTGCTGCTTCTGGCTGAAGCGCCTGGCGCACTCGGGGCAGCGGAAGGGCCGCTCGCCCGTGTGCTGCTGCTGGTGGCGCGCCAGGTTGGGCTTCTGGCTGAAGCTCTTGCCGCAGCTGCCGCACAGGTAAGGCTTCTCGCCCGTGTGGGTGCGCTGGTGGATCTTCAGGGACGACCACCAGCTGAACCTCTTCCCGCAGTCCAGGCACACGAAATGACCCTCGCTGGCAGAAAGAACGGGGCTCAGGGGGGCAGGGGCTGCCCCCGGAACCTGGGCTGCCAGCCCAGCATCCTGCTCAGTGGGAGGGGTCCACCTGGGAGGCCCAGTCTCCTCCTGTCCCCCCAAGGATCGGGGTTTCCCCAGAGCCTGGCATGGTGGGAGGCCCAGGGGCTGCTGGAAAATGTTTTCCTTGTCCTTGGAAAGCGCGGCCGGCGGCGCCAGGGTCTGCAGCAGCCACTCTGGCTTCTCTTGCTTGATCTTCATCACCAGCCGGTCTCCTGCCAGAGGCAAAGGGACAGAGGACGGGGAGAGTCAGTCACTGCTCTGAGCTCTGAGGGAGACTTGCCTGGAGGGCCAGAGCATAGCAGAAAATAAGACAGGGCCGAAGAATGCACAAGGAAGAGATTTGAAAGGGGAGAAGAGGAAATGGGGACAGGAGAAAGAAGACAGTAGGGCAGTGATGGCGAACCTATGACACGCGTAGCCATTTCTGATGACACGCGGCCGCTGAGGCGGCCGCATGCCAAGGATGAAACATTTGCGAAATAATGTTTTTTCCTCAAAGTGACACACTACCCGAGTTATGCTCAGTTTTTTGGCAAAGTTTGACACACCAAGCTCAAAAGGTTGCCCATCGCTGCAGTAGGGGAAGGAAGGGCAGTGGGGCAGGGGCAGGTTAGGGTTTGGAGAAGGACAAAGGGAAAGATGCAAAATAAGAAAGCTGGTCCTGGCCCGGTTGTTCAGTGGTTAGAACGTCAGCCTGTGCACCAGGGAGTCGCGGGTTCGATTCCAATTAAGGGCAGGTACCTGGGTTGCAGGTTCAATCCCCACCCCGGCAACCAATCAATGTGTCTCTCTCATATTGATGTCTCACTCCCCCTCTCCCCTCCCTTCCACTCTCTCTCAAACTCAATGAAAAAAATATCCTCAGGTGAGGATTAACAACAACAAAGAAAGGAGGGAAGCTGTGAAGCTGCTGTGCCAGGACACACCAGCTGCCCCCCTGCTCTGCCCGAGGCCCAGAAGACGCAGAGACAGTTAAAGACACCCATCCAGTGAGATCTTCCCTGGAGAGCAAGCAGAACATGGCCAAGTTCAAACATCTTCTTTTCCAAAGGATCATGTGCTGGGAGTTTGCTCAGCGAGTCTGTGCCCAGTCCCTCAGTGGCCCGTGTCACTGCCGGGCCCTCTCCAGCGTGGCAGCCATGGTGTGTGGGCACCTCACCTGCTGGGACCTTGGCCATTTGGCAACATCACTTTTCTTCAACAAAAGCAAGAACAAGAAAGTCAGCCAGAAAGGTCTCAGCACCAGAACAGGTGAGCCTTGTCTGTCTACTAAGCCTAGGCCCTTCTACTCCCGAGTCCCACACACAGGGCTGCTCAAGTCTACAGGGGCACTTTGTTCCTCTGGCTCGTGGACATCAGCCTGATGGGAAAGGTCTGCTACAGACACTGAATACAGACTATATGTTTCCATTATATGACGTTCAAAAGCTGGCAGGACTAATGGATGAGTTAGAAGCCAGGACAGAGGCTCCCTTCTAGAGCGCACTGTTTGGAAGGGGGCAGGAGGGACTTCTCATTCTGGCAATGGTCTCTTTCTGGGTGCAGGTCACATGGGAGTGTTCATGTCATAAGAATTTATAGAGCTCCTGAACTATGCACTTTTCTATGTCTTACACTTCAATAAAAAGTTTACATTTGATTAAAAGTAGGTAAAATGAAACAGTTGTGAACAAAGAAGAGAGAGAAGCTCTAAACAAAAGGTTCCAATATTTAAAAGACAATAAATCCAGAGGAAGTAGGAATTAACAAAGAAAATAGCACATGTGTGTGCATGCCAGTGTCTGTGCATGTGTGTGTGTGTGTGTGTGTGTGTGCTTGTATGTTCCCTTGCCTGGCAAGTTTTGAACTGCCCTCTGTCATTTTCTTAGTTCTTGTCATCTGTCTTTGTCCCATTCTTTGAAGACCTTCAACATCCTGCAATTCGACACCCTCTAAGTGAGGGCAGCTTTGGAGGGACATGAAGACAGAAGACGTGCCAGGGAAGGAAGCCATGGTTGGCTCGCACCTTTCCATCTTCTGTCTTACCTGTGCTGGCACCTGCCAGGCTGCTCTCCATCCCGGGGGACCCACGGTGCCCTGACTCGGTCTGTGCGTGAGATGGGAGCAAAGGAAACAGAGTTGGCCTGTGGGACAAGGACAAAAGGCTTTCCCAGTCCTCGTGCCACCTCACAGAATGCATTCCTTCTTTTTCAAGAGCTTTTCTGTCCATGACCTCGGCTGAAATGTGCAGGATTTTTTAAATTGCACACATACCTGCTAAGCAGGTAAAACAAGCATGATTCCCATTTTATTAAGAGGAACCTGAGGTCAGAGAGGGCCACTGACATGCCCCCAGTCACATAGGTGCTGAATGGTGGAGCAGGGCAAGATCCCAGGCCTTCTAGCTCCCAGACTAAAGCCTCAGGTCCATGCTCTAACATCTGCAGGGCGGGGTGTGAAGGACACTGCAGGGGAGAAACTCTAACGAGTTAGTGGCCTGAGAGGTCTTGCAGACACCCAGGAAGGCAGAACTGTGCCTGTGAAACCACGGCCCTCCTCTCTCTAAGTCCCCGTCTATGTCCCAGCACAAACCCTCCCAAGGAGCACTCCATGCAAGAACACACAGTCCAGCTGGGCTACGTGTCCGCCAATCCATAGCTCACCTTGCTGGTTAATGCTCCAGTTGTTAGAACATTTCCTGATGGTTCCTCATGCCTGGAACATGATGGGGTACAGGTCATGCTGCTCAGAAGCCTCGGGCTTTGCACTGGCTGCCCCTCTGCATGAGGTGTTCTGTCTCAGATCTTGGCATGGCCCCCCTCACCTCTTTTAGGGCTCACCTCCTTAGCGCGGCCTTCCCTGGCACTCTGGGTAAAGTCACAAGCCTAACTCCACCTCGCATTCCTCCAGGACACTTTGCCACCTGACATGGTATTTACTTTGCTTATTCCCCTTCATCTGGGGGACAGGAGCGCTTCATGCCCACTGAGGAAGGCCCGGGACAGAGCCCCACACACAGCACACCTGACAGCGGTGTGTGGCACACAGAGGCGGCCTGTGGGCAGCCTGCAGTTCACTCTCTCCACCAGGTACCATGGACTGCCTCTGCTATGGACAGGATTCTTGTTTCACACGCCTGCTTCCCCGTAGACCCCACACTCCCAAAGAGCCCCACTGAGGACCTGTGGCTCTCAGATCAGCTCCAGCGGCTGCTACCATGGGGCTTTCCTGGCCATCAGCTGGAGCTTCCTCCAGGGCACCTCATTTCAGCCACCCTCACAAGAATCCCTGTCTTATCTTGCTCCCTACCCCTACTGGGGCCCTCGAGACCCCCCCAGAGCTCCCATCCTAAGGGTCCCCCCTCTCCTCTCCCAGGTCCCCTTCCCAGGCTGGAAATCGGGACCATGCCAAGAGAAGTGGGGTGGGGGGGAGATAAGGGTAAATATGAATCTAAAATATAGAAAAGCCCTAACTGGTTTGGCTCAGTGGATGGAGCGTCGGCCTGCAGACTCAAGGGTCCCAGGTTCGATTCCAGTCAAGGGCATGTACCTTGGTTGCAGGCATATCCCCAGTAGGAGGTGTGCAGGAGGCAGCTGATTGATGCTTCTCTCTCATCAATGTTTGTAACTCTCTCTCCCTCTCCCTTCCTCTCTGTAAAAAATCAATAAAATATATTTTAAAATAAATAAAATACAGAAAAAAATATTTTCCCTAGTGCAGAAAGGGAAAGAGACCCCTCCCCTTTCCTTCAGAACATTTCTTTAGAAAACGTCTAAACATAGGTTCTTCCTCTGTCTCTTTGAGATGTACATAAATCATTTTAAAGGCAAAATAAGCCTCTTGCCCGCTTTACAACCCAGGAGCGTCTCTCTCAGGGACCTGGAAGCCACCTCTCTGAAATGTAAATATCAAGGGAGACAGGGCCCTGTCTCCCAGTCCCCATGGGAGGCTGGGACCCTAACCTGGGAGGATACCTGCCTCCAAGCTGCAAAACTACCTCCTGTCATAAAGATATGAGAAGTGTGTTTTTCCTCTGGATAAAGGCAGTTAACTAACACCCCCATTACCAGGTGAATCTAGGATGAACTCTGTGACAAATGGTCAAGTCCTCTCTCCAGAGAACTAGTGACAGTGTACCTGGAGAACATGTGTGTAACAGATTGCACCTGCTGGGCTGTGTTAACAGGTGAGATTTCTTTCCATTTTTGCAATCTCCTGTGATGTGCATCTCATTCTGGTGTGATGATTATTCAATAATAAAAACAAAGATCCCAGCCGGTTGCTCAGTGGTTAGAGTGTCGTCCCGCACATGGAAGAGTCCAGGGTTCAATTCCCGGTCAAGAGCATGTACTTTGGCTGCAGGTTCCCCAGCCCCTGCAACCAATTGATGTTTCTCTCTCTCTCTCTCTCTCTCTCTCTCTCTCCTCTCCTCCCTCCCTCCCTCCCTCCCTCCCTCCCTCCCTCCTCCTCTCCTCTCCTCCCTCCCTTCTACTCTCTCTAGAAATCATTGGAAAATCTATCCTTGGGTAAGGATTAAACATAACAAAACAAACCTATTGTTTCCTACTTTTGTGAGGAGCTTTTCTGAGTTGGCAAGCGATTTTGTTTTTAATTCTATTTCCCCAGTAGGGTGCACTCCTTCTGTGGTTTATAGACACCAAAACCTGCCTGTGGGGCAGAGAAAGGGGAGCCGGGAGAAGAGGGGAGGAAAGGCCCACCGTGGGGGCCCTGACACACTCTGTGTACACGCCTTGGGGAAGCCTCTCACCAACGTCCACCTAAAGAGGCTCAGGGGACTGGCGAATAGGGAGGCCACCGGAAGGTGGGGAAACTCAGGGGCAGGGGCCACTTCAGTGTGAGGACAGAGGGTGGGGCTTGGCCTTATTCACAAAACCCTAGCACCACACAAGAGGCCCCTTAGCCTAATCAAATCAGTCCTACTTGACTGATTCCGTCTTCCAAGAGGTATTAAGACCTAAAAATCGCCTCGGGACCTAGCTGGTTTGGCTCAGTGGATAGAGCATCAGCCTGGGGACTGAAGGGTCTCAGGTTCCATTCCAGTCAAGGGCACATGCCCGGGTTGCAGGATCGGTCCCCAGTAGGGGGCGTGCAGGAGGCAGCCGATCAATGATTCTCTCTCATCCTTGATGTTTCTATCTCCCTCTCCCTTCCTTTCTGAAATCAATAAAAATAAATATATATTTTTAAATCACCTCAGGTGACAGAAAGACTTCAATTCTTAGTGAACAATTCACAGTGAATTAATTACCTCATCCCTGGGTACCCCTGGGCTCATTAGGGCTTGTGGTCAGAGTGAGACAGAAGTGGACACGAAAGGAAGTGGACCCTCATGGGCCCCAGGGGAAGAAATAAGAATGAGAGGGCAGGGGTAGGAGGAGCACGGAAGACAGGAATAGGGGGTAGGCAGGCCATGTCTTGGGGGCCCACCTCCACCTGTGTGCTCAGGTGGGACATCTGGAAAACAGGCGAGCGGGTATCCTGCAGACAAACCCTGAGATAGCCAAACCCAGGAAAGTCCCTCCCCATGGCCACGTCTTTCCAGGTCGGCCAGGTCACCAGGTACACCCGCCCCACCCCACGCTGTGCCTTTTCCATCCTTCTCTCTTATTCTGCCACCCAATAGTCTCACGCCACCTGACGCATCGGTTGACCTGAGAGATGCCCAGGAACCCACCCAGCAGGCTGCCTAGCAAAACGCCCCAGCCAGAAAACAGGAGGCCATGGGGCCATCCGCCACCCCCAACAGTGCCCACTGAGTCTATGAAGGCCGCTTGGCCCTGACCCCACACTCCAACGACCTTGCCCTGGCGGCCCAACAAGTTCTGTGGAGAGCAGGTCTCAGGGCAGGCCCTGATCACCATCCCCTTCCCAGCCCCTGGCTCCAGGCCCAACCCTCCCTACGTGGGGTCGGGCTGCAGCTGGGATGTGAGTCCCCTCAGCTGGGGCAGCTGCCATGACAACTGCCAGACCACACAAAGCGAGGATTGTGGCCTGTGGCAGGTGGTGAGGTCTGGGCCAGGGGAAGGTAACAAAGGAGCTTTGGTCTTAGCAGAAACTTGGGGGCGGGAAGGGGCGGACAGCAGCTGGGTGAGGAGAAAGGCCACAGGGCAGGGACATGTCCAGGTCTCCCACATCCTCCCAAGCTCAGGCCCCTGGAGCTTTTCCACCCGCCAAGCACATCTCTCTTCAGAGACTCAGGCCCCGAATGGGGAAGAAGTGGATAGCGCCTCATGTGTCCTTTGTCACCAGTGGACCAGGGACTGGCCACATGCCCTGCACCAGGAGCTGAGGCTTCAGGGATGGCCCAGCTCCTAGGCCCTGCTCAGTCATGAGCCCCAACCCAGGGCTGCACCCATGTCCTCACTGTGTGCCATGCTCACTTATACCAACAGTCCTGCCCCCACAGGAAACTGCAGGCAAGGGGACAACCTTCCCCAGGTACCCTATCACATCGAGCTGGCCTCCCTCTGCCCCTTGGTCCATGCTTCCGTACTTTCTCTTAATCACCTCTCTCCGAACCCTCAGCTGGTTTAACCCCACCTGGCCCTCCGTGCCTCGCCCACTCTAACCAGTCTCCTACCCTCTGCCATGTGCTCTAGTCTGGCTGGCCCACTCTCTGCTGGCTGATTCCTCAGTGGGCAGGGGAGGCGGGGGGGGGGGGGGGCGGGGGCGGGGCTGAGAGCTTGGGATAGGGTTTGCTTCTTTTTAAAAATATATGTTTTTATTGATTTCAGAAGGAGGAAGGGAGAGGGAGATAGAAACATTGATGACAGAGAAACTTCAATCACGTCCCCTACTGGGGATCAAGCCTGCGACCTGGGCGTGTGCCCTGAAAACAAACTGGAGACCTCCTGGTGCATGGGACGACACTCAATCAACTGAGCCATACCAGCCGGACTGGGGTTTGCTTCTGATTAGCCATGTGCCCCAAGACCAACTGCTTTTCTTCTCTGGGCCAGTTTCCCCACCTGCAGATGCAAATAATGCGTGTTCCTAATGTACAGAATTGTTCTATCAAATGGAAGGAACAGTTGAAAAGACTGAAAAATGTTCACAAGGTGCGAGATGACTTCTTTTTAGGTCATTGCAGTTGCCACACCTCCCCCCACACACACTCCCCACCTTGTAAGAACTGTATCACAGGGTTTCCCCAGTAGGAAGAACCCCTTTTAGTGACCTCAGTTTGCACCCGCCAGCCTTCCTTGGGGACCAAGGCCAGGGACAGCCCGGGCAGCCAGTTCCCCACGCCTCTCCACTTCCTGGAGGTCCCTGATTTGACCCCAGGCCCATACCTGTGGCACCTCCTTGCAGGACTTCTTCCTCTACCTGACTTACATGCACATGTTTGCTGGGACTGACCCACCCCCACCTCCATGCCCCCACACCTGCCCCACACCCATGGCATCCCCATCCCAGTGTCCTTTTAAAAGAGCAGCACTCGTGTTCCTCCACCCCAAGTCCAGGACTTAGGAGCCTGCCAGGGCCTGGGACCCCCATTACCTGATCTGAAGACCAGGGACAAAACCAACTGCTCACAACACTGAACAAGTGTCATTTTAATCTATAAATCCTTTTCTAGTGTTTGCTGCATTTTGAAGGAGCTTGGGAAACGTAGGAAGTGTTTCCCTCTTGTAAGATGAGGAAAGTGAGGCCGAGTTGACATTCTCTGACTCAAAGAGAATTAGATGCCAGGTCTCCTCCTGCGCACCCTGACCGCGCATTTCCCTCCAGGCCACTCGGCCCTAGGAAACCTTGGATTCCTCAGCTGACCTCTCTCCAGGGGCAGATGCCTGGGACAGACCACCTCCACCATGTTCTGCACTTGACCCCAGACCTCCCTTGCTTCCCCAGAGATGACAGTGGGTCCTCATCACGCCTTTCAAAAACGCACCACCTTCGCTACGACAGAGCACAAACGCCCACAACACACAGGTCACTGAGTGGTACCGGTGCTATTTTTAAGACCCTCAGACCTCCTACTGCCACTGCCTTGGTTCAGGCCTCACCACTTCTCTCCTGGACACTGTACCTGTTTTAGAGCTTATCTTGCCCCTCCAATCCACCTACCACCCAGAACTCAAAGCAATATCACAATTTGGACATGTTTCTACTTTGCTCAAAATACTTCAATGGGTCCTCAACACCTTGAGGTTCAGTTAAAATTTTCTTGGCAAGACCATTTAAAATTGGCCTCTGCTCACCTCTCCTCACTGCCTGAGGCTCAGCCTGCCCCCACTGTCCCACGTAGCATGCCTGTGACCAGTCCTGGAACACTTTTGCCCAACTCTTCCCTGCCCAGCCCGATCAGGGATCACTGTGACCAGGAAGCTTTTTGGATTTGTCAGGCTCAGTTAGGGGCCCTTCTCTGTTTGACCAGTGCATCCACCCAACCCAGCACCATTCACATGGTATGATAATATTTTGTCTGTCTCCACAAGACTGTAAACATCTTAATACACGGACTGTTTCTCTCTCCTCAGCACCCAGCACAAGGTCCCACATGCAGACAAACCATTGATAACAATTTTAATAAAGGAACATTTAAATAAAAGAAACTTAAGTCCAAAACAGATTACAGAATCATAGAACCTTAGAGTTGAAAGGAGACCAACACCCTCTAATCTTTTCATTTTACAGATAAACACAGGGACCCCCTCCCCAAAAAAAACAAACAAACAAAAAACACAGCCTAAGCCTAGACGTTTTCCTGCCCTCTGCCATTCTCCCCCCACCCCCACCCCCACCTCTGCGGCTTTGACCACACCCAACCCAGGCTCCGGCGGACCAAGACCCAACTCCAGGCTCCATCCAGTCCAAAGGGCCATAAGGGGCATCATCTCAATGTCCTCCACCTTTACAGGAGAAGAAGCCCCCAGCCCCTGAGATCTGAGCTGCTGTGCCCATTTTCCTGGAATGGAGGTTTCAGGGAGACCCCTACACACACTTCAATTTCTGTAGTGCTTCCCTCTCATTGTTCTCGCCCCAAGCCTAGTTCCCACTCCTTCGATGGTTCATTAGGCACCCGAGTGTCACTGCGGCGAGCACGGGGCTCCTGCCCTCCAGGGCTCCGTCTTCCTGGGACAGTCACAGCGCCCGACCGTCGGGACAGCCCCGCGCTCACCACCCGGTTCCTCCCGCGGTCACCCGCCCCCTCCGGCTCTCTGTCCCGACCGGCAGCCCCTCCCACGCACGCCCCGAGCCCGTCCCCACGGGCTGTGTGGATTGGGCAGAGTTCGAGGCCGGAGCGCGGGGGGCTCAGGGGACCCCGAGGCCGCCTCCAGCCCGGGGTGGGTGGAGGCAGCGCGGGAGGAGCGCCCGGGCGCCGGCCCCTAAGCGCGGTCTGTCCCTCCGCACGCCCCTCCCCGCCCTGACTCAGGACTCCGAGGGCGGGACGGAATAAATACCTTTGACTTTGAGGCTAAGGTTAACGGGAACTGCCACCCGGGGCGACTTGGGCACTGGGCACCCCGGCCCCGCCAGACCCGGCTGGGGACGGGCGCGCGCCCCTGATTGGCTGGCGCGCCTGGCATCCCCAGGGCCGCCCCGCCGCCTGATTGGATGCGCCTCTCAGATGACCACCTCGGCCCTATCGGAGACGCCCGCGGGGCGGCCCTTTTGTTCTCCGGAACCAATAGTCGGGGTAGGCGGGCTGACCTCGCCTCCCTCGGCACCTGAGGCGCTGTTAACTCGCTGGCCGCGGGGCACCTGATCCGCGCCCTAGGCTTCGAGGGGAGGACAGGCGGGGACGAGGCCTGGTTCTGACGGGCACCCCTTCCCTGTCTCCCCGGGGCTCTCCCGCCCGGCCCCGCAGATCACGCTGTGAAATCCACCCAGTCCGTCCGACGCTCTTGGCGCCAGGGTCTGGGGGAAGCAGCAGGAACCCCACTCGGATGCTCACACTCGAGTGTGCATGTGACGTGGTGGTGGTGCTGGGCACCACAGCACACCAGGTGTTAGTGAGATGTGCGCGTCTCATGTGACAAAATCGCCCTCCGCACCCGCACCCGCGCGGCGCATGACAAGCGATCCCGGGGTCCTCAAACATCATTCAACCCAACCCCTGGCCTTCGGGCGGAGGAAACAGCGATCTGGGACCTGCGGAGGTTACGTCCCTAAATCGAGTGTCACTGCTGCTTTAGAGGCAGGGTCCAGATGGCCAAGGAGGGTCTTCTGTTCGTGGAAACCTCTAGAAGAATTTCCTCTCCTAGCCACTGACTGGAAGTGCTCCTTTGTGTCAAAATTCCTCATACTGCCACCTCCTAGGGAGCCAGCAACGTCCGTTCCCACTGGTAGGATGCTCTCGGGAGCTGCTTAGAAACCGCCTTTGGGACCGGAGGTTGATACCAACAAACTGGGCTCTCTGAGACTGCCTACAAACCTTACTGCTCAGCCGGTGGACTCTTCTAATTGTCAGCAGCTGCAGACAAGCATCTCCCATGGGCCAAGCTGCTGTTTGGCCTCTCACACAATAGAAACTGGTGACCAAGATTCTAGCCAAGTTTGACCGCAAACTGTGTGCATTTATTACAAAAGATACATCCTGTCTCTGGATTTTGACTTATTCATCTGTACAAGAGTTGCATACATACCTTACTGGATTTTTGCAGGGCCCTAATTGGTTCTATCATCTATAGAAGCTTTTGTAAAGTAACCTTACACAGAAGCCAGCCATCACTAAGCCACCAACTCTTTAGAGTTTCATTCATCTCTTTATTTTCCAGAATACCTAGCAAAGGCTTAGAGATTCGTGTTCTAGTTCCATAGCTGCCGCTGGATTCTAGTGGGAAAGTCACGGTCACTCTCTGAGCCTGTTACCTCCTCTACAGAGTGAGAGACTTCCTCCAGATTGACATTTCATGACCAAGGTTATTTAGAGGGTAGAAAGAATGAAGCATAGCTGGGTCCTATTTCCATAAAGTAAAAATGGGGGGCTATATGTTCATATCTGCAAATGCACAGAAAAATATTCTGGAAGGACACTACCCTCCAATTCCCTACATGGAGTAAAGATATGGAGGGTGGAAGGGAGGGAATGAAAGACTTCCACATGAAAAAAAAATCTAAGTATATCTGCATTGCTTAATTTTGACAAGATAACTGAATACTTCTGTAATCGTAGAAGAAAACAGAAAAAGCCCAGGGCTCTTCAGAACAGGGCAGCTCCTGTCAGCAGAGCACTGACCATCCAACCCAGGCAGCTCCTCTTTCAAGCCTGCTGGCAGCATGTGCGATGCTGAGCAAGGGCTTGGGACCCACTGGGTCCCCTGCAGGACTCTAGGGGCAAGTTCGCTCTATCCTGCCTTACCAGCCCCCTCGAGGCTACTTCTGTGGCGTTCCCTGACCCTTGGCCCTCTTCTCACCACCTCTACCCAAAAGCAGCGGGCAGCAGAGCAGTAGAGAACTTTCGGTGCTCACCTTCCCCACACACGAGGCGTTTTCTTTAAAGGTAAGTTTTTAAAAAGTCAGAACCCCTGGTCAGATCCCCTCTCCCTCATCCTTTTCTCTGACCCCCCTCCCCCCAAATAATAACACTAGATGCCTAAGGACCTGTCTCCTGCTCCCTAACCATCACCCCATCTACCTACTTTCCTGATACTCCCTCCCCGCCCCGCCCCCCTCCCCATAAAGCACTGCTCCCTTCCCTTGAAGCCCTCAGCTCTCTTAGACATATTTAGGTGAGGCTTCCTTGACACAACGCCCCCAGGTTCTGAAAGCTAATTTGCCACCATCAACTACACAGGCTTTCAGGTGGCCCCATAACCCCATAAGCCAATATGAAGTGTTGAAGCTGCTTGATTCCTTCCTATACACTTGGAGCCCCACGCACCCTCATGTCCATCTCTCTATACTCATTATTTGTGTACACATATATGTCCGCCCCAAACTTACTAGTAGGCCTTCTAAGGGGAAAGATTGGGGCTCATCTTTGTAAACCCTGTTTCCACCCCACACATCAAGCACACAGTAGGCAATGAATACTTATCTTCACCAAAAGCAGCAGCATCCTCCATGGCCATAGTCAAAGCACAGGTTCCAGGAGTCAGACTGACCTCTGACAATCACCAGTTACATGACCTTGAGCAACTGCATTCATCTGTAAAAGAAGAGTAACTACCGCACAGGATAATTTAGGGACACTTCTTTTCGAGGTGCCACTCACATAAACAATTTGTGGCTATTATTATTATGCACCCGACTATGCCAGGTGCCAGTAACCTGTACAGAAATTACAAAGACTGGCAAGAAAATGGCCTACTGATACCTGTCAAAAACAGGCAATCTTATTTGTATGAAACAACAGTACCAGGAAGCGTTCACAGTAACAGATGTAGGGAACTCTGGCAGGCCAGCCAGGGAGGCACTGCAAGACAATCAAATCAGAACTTTTCCCCAATAACTGGCACCCAACAAGTCTGACCTGACCCACAGAAGGCTGAACCCCTAGAGAACTTGCCCCTCTTGCTGGGTGCGCCTGGCCTTCTCTGGGGAAGAGGGGCTCAAGCAGGGACAGAGGGGCTCAAGTCGGGGCACTTGGCCTGCGACCAAGTTCTCCCCCTCCCCCACCCCTGCCCCCACAGCACTCCCCTCCTCCTCCCAACACCACAGCTACAGGGAGAAAGGAACATTTCTCAGCCACCAGTGCTAAAACCAAATCTTTATTCTCTAATTTGAAAAGGAGGGTGGTAGTTCTGTTTAGTTCCAGAGAATAGAACAAGGCCCAATAGGTAGAAATTATAAGAAAGCAGATTTCATTCATTATAAGGAATAACTTCTAACAATTAGAATTTTCCTACAATAGAACCAGGGCCTCAGGAGGTGGGGACTGTCACCTAAGTGTTCAAGCGGAGGCTAGGCATCCAGACACTAGAAATGCTGGAAAGGAAACTCACCCCTATCTCCCTCCGATATCAGCCGGGCAATCCTTCTACATGTGGGGTTCTGGAAAGTGTGGAAGATGACTGGGGTGTTTAGACAAAACCCTGGACACAGGACTGCTGACAGCCAGGGGGTGCTCTAAGCATGGGGAGGGTGGTGGATAAAGAGTCAGATGGGGCCTGGCTGGTGTGGCTCAGTGACTGAGTGTTGACCTATGAACCAGGAGGTCATGGTTAGGTTCCAGGTCAGGGCACATGCCCAGGTTGCAGGCTCAATCCCCAGTAGGGGGTGTGCAGGAAGCAGCCGATCAATGATTCTCTCTCATCACTGATGCTTCTCTCTCTCCATTCCTCTCTGAAATCAATAAAAAAATACATATTTTTTAAATTTTTTTTTAATCTAATGGGGTGACCTGTGCAGAAACCAGAACTGACCTTTAGGGAGGGAGGGAGGGAAGCCAAGACTAACAGTAGATGGGTCTCTCCAAGACTGGGTACCAATGCAGGGGCAGGTGGGAGGGCTGGGGAGGGATAGGTCAGAGCAGCTTGGCTTCACCTCCCAGGGCTGCCTAACAAGGCCAACAGGTTTCCCCAGCTATATCCAGCTGGTCCGCTTTGCTTCCCAAGCGCTCTTTACTAAGGACTACCACACCTACTTCCAAAAACAAGCTGAAGCTCAAAATAAAAGGCAGGGACATTAAGGCGTTAACACCAGAGAAGGGTCATCCTGTCCACCGGTAGCCCCTCCAGCGGAGGACAGACACTAAGGGGTGGGTACAGGTGCTATTGCTACTTTTCCAGGGCACAGGACAGTGAGGAGGAAACCTTAGCAAACACCAGCTGCAGGCCGGGCCCCTGTGCTCGGCATGGGCTCCCTGGCCTAAGGTGTGGAGGCTGACCTCCCTCTCTAACAGGGCCTGCCTCTCCAGCCCTTGCTACACCAACAGCAGCGCGGGCCTGTGGCCCCACTGCATCACGTCCTCGTGAACAATGCCCCTGCCCTCAGATGTCATGCTTCTTCTGATGGGTCAGGAGCTTCTCCTCGTCGTCAAAGGTCTGACCACAGATGGCACAGCAGAAGGCGCCGTCCCGGATGTGGCTCTTGCGGTGGGTGATGAGATTGGACTTCTGGCTGAAGCTCCTGTCGCAGTCGGGGCAGGCGTAGGGGCGCTCGCCAGTGTGGATGCGCCGATGGGACACCAGGTTGGACTTCTGGCTGAAGGCTTTACCGCAGTCGGGGCAGACGTAGGGCTTCTCACCTGTGTGGATGCGCCGGTGGGCCGCCAGGTAGGGCTTGTGGCGGAAAGCCTTGCCACAGTCTGGGCAGACGAAGGGCCGCTCGGGCGCGTGGTCACGCCGGTGGGCTGCCAGGTGGCTCCCCTGGGAGAAGCGGCGCCCACACTCCTCGCAGGCAAAGGGCCGCTCCCCTGAGTGGACCCGAGAGTGGGCCACCAAGTGGGTCTTCTTGCCGAAGTTCTTCCCACACTCGGTGCAGATGAAGGGCCGCTCCCCCGTGTGCTGCCGCTGGTGGGCCCGCAGGAACCGCTCCAGCCGGAAGCTCCTGCCGCAGTCATCACAGCCGTAGAGAGATGGGGGGCCTTCTGCCTGGTCCCGGGGGACCTCTCCGGGGGCCTCCAGCAGAGGCTCGGGGGTAGGCTCCTGGACAGGCTCCTGGGCAGGTCTCAGTGGAGCCTCTGGGGTGGGCTCTGCTGAAGACTCCAGGGGACCGGCTGAAAGCTGGGGGCTCCCTGCGCTGGCGGCGCTCTGGGTGGACCCTTCGGACCGCTTGTGGATCTTGCTGTGAGACAGAAGGTTGGGTTTGTGGCGGAAGCGGCGCCCGCACTCGGTGCATGGGTAGGGCTTCTCACCAGTGTGGATGCGCCGGTGTGAGGTCAGGTAGGGCTTATTGGTGAAGCGCTTCCCACACTCAGGGCACTGGTGGGGCCGCTCGCCCGTGTGCACGCGGCGGTGGGCAATCAGGTTGGGTTTGTGCCTGAAGCGCTTGCCACAGCAGGCACACTGAAAGGGACGGTCAACGGCGTCTCCGCCGGGCCGGGGGGCAGTCACTGCCGGGCGGCCCCTGGGCCGAGGCCCAAGAGCCTTGGCTGCTGCCTCCTCCAGGGCCTCAGCTACATGAACCCGTTTGTGAGCAACTAGCTGGTCCCACTGGGCAAAGCTCCTGCCACAATTGCCACAGATGAATGGCCGGGCCTCGGGGGTAGGGGGATGGCACCTCCGCAGATGCACTCGAAGCTGCTTTCGTCGCCAGAAGCGTCTCTCACACTCAGGGCAGGCGATGGGCCGCTTGGCAGCCGAGTGGGCCCGCAGATGCAGAACCAGGGCCACCCAGCCTCGGAAGCTCTGCTTGCAGAGGTGGCAGGAGAAGCCCAGGTCTGGAGTGGCAGCCGCATGGACCTGGCAGTGCAGTGCCAAGAAGGGGGCGTGTCGGCAGCGACGGCCACATTCCGGGCAGGCCAGGGGCAGCCGGGCCTGGCAGTGTCGGGCATGAAGCCACAGGGCCACCCAGCCGGGGAAGTGCCTGCGACAGTGGGCACAGCGATGGACCCGGCCCGGAGCTTGGCTGCCTGGCTGGGCTGCCGAGGTACCTTGTACCCTCAGCCCGTGGGGCTCCTTCTCCAGAGTCTGGGACGACTCCTGGGAGGGCCCAGAAAGGAGCTGGGGCTGGGCCGAGCCCATGGCCAGGGGGCCCCGGCAGCGTCGTTCCAGCATCGGTTCTTCCTCTGCTGTGGGTGGAAAAGCACAGTCACACCAGAGGTCCACTCGCCCTGCCCCCATTCCTCCCCTGCCACCCCAGCCCGAGGGAGCTCCCCGCTCTGGATCCCTGAGCCCTTGAATCTAGGCTACTCTTCTGTATTAGTTCAATCTTGGGCTTCTAGACACATTTCAAGTATATTTGTCATGAGTCTTTATTGACCCTGACACTTCTTAGAATCCCCCTCAAGGCCACCATGTGCCTGGCATGGAGTAAACACTCCATATTGGCTGCACAAGCATTTCTGCCTCTCCAGAAAGCACATCGCCGCTCTCCGCGGTGCTTCGTGCTTTTTCCAAATGCGGCCCCGCTGCCCTCTCCTGTCCCTACTACTTCCTGTTGCCACGACAGCTTCACAGCAACTCTGTGAGGCTGGATGAGCAAACATTAGGTTCTCTGTTTGATAGATGTAGCAACCCTGAGGCATAAAAGGTGATAAGACTGGCCTGAGAGGACACAGTAAACCAACAACAGAACCAGGATTAGGGGACAGGTCTAAACTCCCAGGCCAGTGTTCTTTCCTCTTAAAACCTGGGTTTGTAATGCTCTCAGAGAAACTGCTATAGCCTTTCATTCCTATTATCTTCTCCCTGATATTAATCACAGCACAGGAAGGCTTTTTCCGCCTCCCTAACTCAGTCTCTCAGGGGAGAAGCCAGGAGAGGGAGTGAGAACAGCCCTGCTGGGAACAGGAGGGGAGCTGGATGCTACTCTCAGCAAGAGGCCAGGCCACCGCCTGTCCCGACTGTGCCCACATTCGGCCCACCTGCCCCCCTCCACCCACACATGCATGATTAGGACACTGCAGGAAGGAAAGCTCTCCCAAATCCAAGGAACACTCACAACCTGCTCCCCTCAGCGACCTAGGGCCCCGGCGCTGCCTCCCTTGGGTGGAAGGGATTATTGGGGCAAGAGCAGGGGAGGGAAGAAGAGATTATGTCTAGTCCTGTCCCAACCCCGGCAAGGGCTGCCCCATTTTCAGTAACTCCAAAATGCCAGGGAGCCCAGATTCCTGCAGGACAGCTTCCTAAGCCCACTAAAGGGTGGATGGAGGTTAGACTCCTAAGGGACCCTCACTTCCCTGCTCAAAAGCTCCAGACACATCCTCCTAAATTCCCTAGAGTCTGCACTCCTCTGAGGATCACAGACATGACTCATTCCCAGCGGCCAGACTGAGAGGAGGGAAGGCTCCAGGATTTGAGAATGGGATCCTTCCCCCACAGGCACCCTTCCTTCCAGGGATGGGGGGCCTGAGCACTGGGGCTGTGGAATGGCTTGGGACCCCAATAAAGAAGGCCGGACTCTACCCTGGAGACTGTGGAGCTGGAGATGCGTTTTTTTCCAGCTCCTGCTGGGGATGCTCCTGCGGCTGTAGCGCCCGCTTCGGCCCGCACTCTGGTAGCCCCCCGATGCCAGAGAAAACTGCAGGAGTAATGACACCCCTACCCCCATGGCAGAGCTCAGGCCTCTGACTGCAGAGAGGCCAGCCTTACCTGTGGGGAGGGGAGGAGAAAACAAGCATGAGGCTCTGCGCTGCGCCAGGGCGGTCATCTTTGTGTCCTCGCCAGCCACAACCCCCTCCCCCACCCAAGCCCCACGCCCGGCCGGCAGAGTGACCTTAACGGCTACCACATTCATTAGTAAATGTGTCCCCTGCACCAAGGAAGCACACAGCTGCGTTTGGGGGTCACTTCGTCCACTGGTAAGGTCACAGCACGAATTCTCCGCGCTGATGGCCAAAGGCCGGACTACCGCAGCAACTCTGGAATCCCGGCTGGCTCCCCTCCCCCACGCCCTCCTCCCAACAGGAATTCCAGGCCCGTCTCCCAGGGGCTGCGCAGGCAAGCCAGTGCCCACGGCTGGTCAGCAGCCCCTCGCGCGTCCCGGGTGGCGGAGGGCCGTGGAGACCCCACCCCCACCCCCACTTTGTACCCGCGCACGTCCCCCGTCCCACGGCTCCGCACTCCCCTAGCGGGCCCTTTCGGATCCCCGCGCAGAGAGCACCTCCGGGAGCCTGTGCGCAGGTGCGCAGGCTCCCCCCCCCCCCCACAACCCCCCGCCTCGGTCGGCTGGTGCCCCCCACACGGCGCGCACACGGTCACGCGCCCGGCAGGCTGGGCCGCCCCCGCCACGGCCCGCGTGGAACCCCGCGCCCTGCCCGAGACGAACCTCTCCCGCCGGGTGCGTGGAAGCGCGTTGCGCGTCCATGAGGCCAGAGAGCCGGCGCCGGTGGCCGCGCTCGCTCCCACCCGCCGCAGCGACAGCAGCTGGTTCGAGTTCACCACTGCCAGGCCCGAGCTCAGCCCCCCCCCGCCCCGCCGGTTCCCAGCGCCACGTGACTACAGAAGCTGCCGAGGGTCAGTCTCGGGCTCCGGCCGGCGGCCGCGGTCGGAGGGAGGGAGGGAGGGAGGAGCGGGTCCGGACGGGCAGCGTTACCCGCAAAGTGGGGCCGTCGCTGCCCCCAGCGCCCCCTCGCGGGCCCGGCTGGGGGAGGCCGCCGGGGGCCCGACTCCGTTGCCATGGCGACCACAGCCCGGCGATTCCGGAACGGGCCCGGCTCAAGTTTCCCGACCCTTTGTCCCCACGGAGGACGCGCGTCCCAGCGCGACCGCGTGGCTAGACTTGTCATTCAGCCAGACCCGGCCTCGGCCTCGTGGGCTTCCTAAAGGCCCCAAGCTCGCCCGAGCCTTTCCAGAGGGCACTCCCGCCCCCCGCCCCCGCCACGCCCTTCACTCTCTGGCCACCTTGACCTTGGCCGTGCTGCGGCACCTCCAAGGGGTCTGAGCCGCGCTGACAACCACCCATGAGTCTGATCAGAAGCGGAGACAGAAAACGCCTGATGGCGTGAACTTTGAAAAGGGAATGCCCTCTATTCCAAACATGAGCAGAGAGGAGTTCTGTCGCCCGTGGCCGCGGGGCGTGGGGCCGTTCTCGCTTCTCGCTTCGGGGCATTCCGTTTGGAAACACGAGGCAGCAGGTTGGCGAGTGCGGAGGCAGGTGCGAGCCTGCGCCGGTGACTCACCCACTAGCAGGTGGCCTTGGCTTTCCAAACAAAACACTTCCTGCGTGTTCCAGGCTCGTACAGTCTCATGCTTTCCAACAAAGGCCGTTTTTTAATTGTACCAATATTTTAAACACTTTAAAAACCTATTCCATACATAGGAAACAGAATATAAAAATCTCTCGTACTAGAGTGAATTACATTTAATATTTTGGTATGTGTCCTCCCATGCTTACCTATGCATATTGGACATACTAGTAATTGGGATAATGCTTTTGTAAAGATGTATTCTGCCCTTTATACTTAACACTGCTATGAATTTTCCCCCCATTTTATAACATGATTCTTAATGTCAGCATAAATGTACAAATAAGTTGTTCAAATGTTTCTGTTTTTCTATGTCATTATAGATTTGTCTTTCATGTCTCCAGGCTCTATGAAGATGTCCAAGTATTGTTTAGAAGCAGCTCTGTGTCTGCAAGAGGGAAAACTCCATCCACCTATTGGAAACAGACTGTTTCAGGCCCCGTTCATACATCCAACAAATATTTAATCAGTGTGCACCATCTGCCATGGCGCCAGGTGCTGGCCTGATCGTGAGCCAGGCAGAAATGGTCCACGCTGTTCTTCCACAGTGCCTTATAACCCTGGGTTAGCGATGGCAATGTCTCTTGGGTTAGTACTTAAAATGAAATAAAACCAAATGCTCGTTGACAATTTCTGAATGGATGGCTGTTGAAAAGCTAGAGGAGACTAGGGAACAGAGAGAAGAGAGGAAAACTTCATCCTAATGGAACTTACTTTATTGTCAACTCCTGCTGCAGACAGCATCCTGAAGGCAGGTTAGGAAACTCACCGAGCTTCTTCCATGTGTTTTCAGGCAGTGTGGGAAGGAGGAAGAAAGCACACGTGACCACGTTCACCTTGATGGAGGCCACATCTGCTGGGAGGGCCTCACACTGGCACAGTCACTGTGCGGCCTCCATTCCTAGAGCCCTCTCAGCATGGGGACCTGGAGAGGCCGCAGCCAAGGCTCACCCTGAGCAAGGCCCTGACTGCCCATCTCAGGTGAGAGCAGTCTCGCTAGGTCATGTGGAAACTCCAGGAAAAGATCAGTGTGCTTCTACTGCTGCAGTTCTAAGAATATCCTTAAAGGCACAACACACACAGAGGGCCTGGCAAGGATGGACCCTGTAAGAGCAGCCCTCAGCTGGGATCAAATGTCAGCCCTAACTCTGCAGCCCCGGACACGTTCTGCTGCAGATCTAGTTCCAGGAGTCTGTTTTTCTAAAAGAAAAAGAACGTAATTGGTCAAAAGGAAACCAAGTAGGGATCTCAGATTTCCTGTACCAGCACCAGGGTTGTGAGGCCCTGCTCACCACTTTTCACCTCTCCCCACGTCCACTGCTCCCACCTGGCCCCTGCACAGCTGCCCTGGAGCTCCGTCTCCCGAACCAGATTAACCCTTTAAACATAGATCAAGTGGCTTATGTCACATTTTGAAAACATCACAAACCACTGCCACAGCCTCTCAGGCTCTATCTGGACTGACCATGCCTACCTCTCTAGCTCCATGCCATCGGGGTCCTGGTGGACACTGTCCCAGCCTCATCAGCTCATGCCTCCACTAGGGCCTTTGGAGTTGCTGTTCTGTCTGCCTAGGATGCTCTTCCACCAGAAGTTTATAGGGTCAATCTTCCACTTTATTCAGGTTGGAGTCCAAATATCCTCTCCTCAAAACATGACCCTCCCACCTGTGTCTTCCTGTGGCTACTGTGACAAATTTCCCCAAACGTGGTCGCTTAAGACAACGCACATTGATTCCCTGGCAGTTCCAGAAGTCAGACGTCCAAAGTCAGTTTCACTGGGCCCAAATCAAGGTGTCGGCAGGCTCTAACGGAGACTGTTTTCCAGCCTCTAGAGTCGCATTCCGTGGATGCCTTGGAGCCCTTCTCCCTCTTCAGAGAATTGCCTTCTGTCTCTGCTGTGGTCAAATCTCCCACTGCCTCCCTCTTATCAGGACCCTTACATCCAGGGCCTGCCCAGATCATCCAGGACAGTTGTAAGGGCAAATGCAAGTTAAAACTAAGAAAGACAAGTTTGCATTCCTGGTGCAAAAAGGGGAGAGACTTTCCCCACAGCCACCACCCTTTCCTTAGAATACTTGTCATTGTGAATTTTTCTCTGTCTCTTCGAGATGTATGTATACATAAGCCTCTTGCCCACTTTACAACCCAGGAGCGTCTCTCTCAGGGACCTGGAAGCCACCTCTTTGAAATGTAAATATCAAGGGAGACAGGGCCCTGTCTCCCAGTCCCCATGGGAGACTGAGACCCTAAACTGGGTAGACACCTGCCTCCAAGCTGCAAAACTACCTCCTGTCATAAAGATATGAGAAGTGTGTTTTTCCTCTGGATAAAGGCAGTTAACTAACACCCCCATTACCAGGTGAATCTAGGATGAACTCTGTCCTCTCCCCGGAGGACTAGTGACAGTGTACCTGGAGAACATGCGTGTAACAGATTGCACCTGCTGGGCTGTGTAACAGGTGAGATTTCTTTCCGTTTTTGCAATCTCCTGGTGGACTTCCTGTGATGTGCATCTCATTCTGGTGTGATGATTATTCAATAATAAAACTGTTTTGTGTGTTTTTTCTCTTCTACCTTTGTGGGGAGCTTCCTTGGTTGGGTAGGCAATTTTGTGTTTTAATTCTATTTTCCCAAAATTCTTACTTTAATCACGTCTGCAGTCCCTTTTGCCATATAACATTCACAGGTTCTAAGGATTAACCCATAGACAAGCCTACCACCCACTCCTGCCCCATCACCTTCAAGCCCCCCCTACTTGGTCTTACTATTCTTCTTAGCACTGATCACCTACTTGAAATTATTTAGGCATTTATTCATTTAGATGTCTTCTGTCTAGTTAGCTACCACAACCTAAGTCACACGAAGGCCGGGATTGTCCTGTCTTTTTTAACCACCACATAGCCAGGCCCTGGAAAGGTGTCAGGCCCATGGTGGGTACCCAGTGTTTGTGGACCAAATGAGTGAGGAAATGAAAGAGCTTGACCCCGTGGTTAAGGGGATTTGATCAGACCACACGGATCTGCCCAAGAGGCAGCCTGAGCCCAGTGTTCGCCTCAGACTCTCTCCCTTGGCGGCTGCTTGTAGAGCCGGTGTTGGGAGCCCCGCAGAACTGCCAGTTCAAATCAGTATGTGAACGAGGTAAAGAGCAAGAGACGCAAAAGAAAATTTGAGTCTATAACTCTCTCATTTGAAGGACTCGTTGGGGGCAGTGCCTTAAACATATTCTTTCATCTGGAACACTATTCCAGAATAACTGGAAGGCTGGATCCTTTAGGGAACCTGTGGCTCCTCCGGGAGAGGAGGGTGCTCCCCTCCCTGGCAATGCGTTTACCACCCCGTGGTGATTTGGTCTTAGGACCAGACATTGCAAGAAAATGCTGGAACAAATCCTCCTGGTGTCTCAGTCAGGAAAGAAAGTACTTGACTTTACCTAGAAATCTACATTTATACCCTTTTAAGGTTAAGTCCCATCTATTATTACAATGCTCTGTCTTGTTCAATTCCAGACTGGGATCAAATTATATCTTTTTCAACTTAATTAAAAAGATGAGTTTAGAAGCCAGTGTGTAACTGTTCATGGTTTAAAATCTACTAAACACCAAGCTTGATTTGGAAACACAAGGAAATTTCAAACAGAATCTCCGCAGTCTTTGTAGTTTAGCAGAAGCAGGTATATTTTCAAGTGTCTTGTTTCCTGTGAGTGGCGTGTGCTGTTGTTGCGAAAGCCATCTGTCCATGTTCTCCACCAACAAAAATGCGATCTCTAACCTTGGCTCATTCCTCTCCAGACTCCTCTCCAATAAAACCACTTGGTGACTTGGAGGAATCAGTGTGTGAACCTGGCCCTTACTTGGTGCCTTCTAACAGGTTTAAGACCATATCTGGGTCACTGTTAAATTTGTTGCCTTCAGAGTTGGCCAGTGAAGTCTCAATATTCTCAGAATTGGTTAACTTTCAATGTATTACAAATGAGTTTTCTCTTAACAGTATTTATGGTTTATTTTGTGGATGTTATTCTAAATTCCAACAATATAGCATGTTGACTACATAATAACAGTCTATAACATTACTACATTCAATAAATAATATACTAAGTAAAATTAACATTTTTGAAGCTTGAAAAATGTTTCATTTCCTAAGCATCTAAACTGCCCTCAGTGCCTTCTTCCACTGGCGAGGTGCCGCTCATTATCCAAGCCTGTGCTGGTTCCCAGCTCTAACAAACATGCATCTGGGTGTAAAACAGTTGCAACAAATTGGCATGACTTATCAGTCAGATGCAGTAAAGAGAAGTTCTTAGGGTTAAACCAGAAGTCAAAAAATGATCACAGGTGACCACAAGTATGTAAGAAAAATAATTCCACAGCCTTAGGGAATTCCTAAGTTTAAAGAACCTAGTCCTAGCTCATGCTCACTGTTTCCCTCTAGTGGTAGGTCTTTGAGATTTGAGGAGCTCATGGGGTCTTCGAGACTTTCAGCTTAGTTATTTGCCTCCTGGTCACTTTGATTTGGGAAAATATTTTTCAATCATGAAAGTGACTTCTTAAATATATTAAATAAATGTGAAAGTGTCTTTGGTTAGTTTGCTGAATTTCCTTGAAAGAGCACAATTCTAAAATGTAAATATTATATTATATCTGTTACCAGGCGGGGTCTGGGCCTGGAGTGGGTCTGCCTTGGGCCCACTGTCAGAGTGTGGGTTCTTGACTTTGTGTAGACAAGATTTCCCAACACGCATCCAGGTGATGTAGAGAGTGTGTTTATAAAGCTGGGGACAGTGAAACAAAGGAAGGGCTTAAGACAGAAAAAGCAATGGGAGAGAGCCTGGGCTGGGCTGCTCTGGCTCTCTAAGAAATAAAAGCCACAGTTAAAGAAATGAGCTCACTGGGAAATCGGAGAAAAAGGGGCCCTTGGAGACAGGTTCAGGGGGTAAGCCCAGGACAAGTTGCCACTGCCCACTGCTCCCCTAGTTGCAAGTATCCTGGGGTCCCTGAGAGTTTAGGAGAAAAACAGCAGAGATACAAGGCGTGGGTATGCTTTAGTGAGCGCAAACAGTGGGTCCTTTGTCTTGAGGCTTTTTATATTTTTTTGGCTGGATGGAATCCCAGTGGGAGTCTCAGGGGAGGATCTTAACAGAATATTTATTAGCTTTTCAGGTGTGTCCTTTAAAATGTTAATTAATCAAAATGTGTGTATAGAGCCCTGGCCAGTGTAGCTCTGTGGGTTGGAACATCATCCTGCACTCCAAAAGGTGGCCAGTTCAATTCCCGATCCATGTTTCTCTTGCCCCTCCTCTCTCTAAAATCAACTTCTTAAAAATGTGCATATAGAGGGGTCAGGGGTTATTTTCTGTTAGTTTAATTTTAAAGAATGTCATCAATTGAAGAAGGACCAGGACCTAGGACATTCTGTCCCAGGGCGGTCTGGAATGGGAAAACCATTTGTTCCTAAGTGTCCTTGGTTAGGGAATAGAAAAACTTGTGATTCCTTAGCTGAGTGTAAATTGCTCAAATAGTTTGGCCTTATTTAATTATTTTGGGGGTTTCATGTTATTATTTAATCATTTTGTCTCAGTTTCCCTTATTCCACTTGTCTAGGAATTTCCCTAGCTTCTTACTATCCTGCCTCACACCTATTGAAATCCAAATTTCAGTTCCTGCCACACTAAAACGTCATAAATGGCATCCTGATTGTGTATCTTTTTTTAGGATAAATGATAGGATTTAAACATTTATTCTCAATAAGGCAAACATTTTTGGCTTAATATTAGTCATCTTAACCATGTTCGTTTTGCTCACAAAGCACCTGATCAGTGTGTCACACAGACAAAAACTTGGCTTTTCAAATAATCAGGTTGAGTGCATAGCACCAGGTCTTCAGAGAGGATCTCCTCCGTGTGTGTAAGTCTGTCAGGGCTGCCATTACAAAGGACCACACACTGCGTGGCTTCAACTACAGAAATGTATTCTCTCCCAGTTCTGGAGGCCAGAAGTCTGAGATGAACGTGTCAGTAGTGTTGGTTCTTCTGAGGCCTCTCTCCTTGGCTTATTAATGGCGGAGTTCTCCCTCTGTCCTTGTCCTAATCTCTTCTTGTAAGGATACCAGTCATATTGGTTTGGGACCCATCATATGACCTCATTTTACCTTAATTACCTCTTTTAAGTCCATAGCTCCAAATACAGTCACATTCTGGGGTGCCAGGAGTTAGGCTTCAACATATGAATGTTTCTTTTTAAGTAACTCACAGACTCTGGTTAAACGCGTGATTATATAACGTAGTTATCCCTATTCCCTTCTATAACTTCGTTAAAACGACAGTAAAAGAATAAAAAGCTGTAAGTTCACAAGGAGAAAGACGATGGGAGAAGAGACAACAGAGGATGAGACACTGACATGTTTTTTGGGGTTTTGAAATATATTTTTATTGATTTCAGGGAGGAAGGGGGAGGGAGAGAAAGATAGAAACATCAGTGATGAGAGAGAATCAATGATTTGCTGCCTCCTGCACACCCCCCACTGGAGATTGAGCCTGCAACCCGAGCATGTGCCCCTGACTGGAATCAAACTGGGACTCTTCAGTCCGCAGGCCGATGCTCCATCCACTGAGCCAAACCAGCTAGGGCCACATGACATGTTTTATAAGATGGTGCAGAAGGCATGGTGGTAACTGAACAGAGTTCCTATGGGGGCGGGGGTGATCTGTGAGAGCAAGAGGCATCCTCTGAACCCTGCGGAGATTCTGAACCAGAAGGCACCAGGTGCACGGGAGACAGGTGCACGGGAGGCTGGGACATGGGCGGAACATCCCAACCCTCCACCACTGCCAGAGACTAGAGTCTTTTCCGCGTGGAAGTGCAATCAGGAGAGGGCAATGGCCCAGATGAAAGCAGGAGGGTAGCGTCAAGGTACCATGCTAATGTTGCTCTCAGCCTCGGACCCCACTTGGCACCCAGATCACAAGCAGCCACTTTCCATACATTTGCTCATTTTCTCTTTGCGACAACCCCCAGGTGGGGTTTCTGACCCCACTATGCAGTGAAGGAGGCAGGAGTTCCAGGGGTTGGAGTCCAATGAGATCCTCTATGTCCAGCATTGGGACAGGGCCTGGAAGCAGAGAAATGGTCCCCCTGGTTACTGATAGGCAAAGTCCCAGTGCTGGCTCAGATTTGCTCAGATGTGCAGGAGTCGAACCAATTTCTGGACACTGTTTTCCTGACTCCCCCACTGACTCTATGAATTCTACCTCAGCATCCTGCCAGGCTCCCAGCACCCCACGAGAGACCCGTGTCTATATTGCCAGTAAAGATAGGACATACAGGATCAAGGCTGGACTTGTGTGCTGGTGGTAGAGGTTGTCGCACACCAGCGTCACCTCAAAACAAGATGCCTGCCCTGGCTGGTATGGCTCAGTTGGTTGGGCATCGTCCGTGCAAAGGTTGCCAGTTCAATTCCTGGTCAGGGCACATGCCCAAGTTTCAGGCTGGATCCCTTGTAGGGGGCGTGTAGGAGCCAGACTATGGATGTCTCACTCTCATATTGATGTTTCTCTTTCTCTCGCCCACCCCCTTCCTCTCTCTAAAAATCAACATATGTATATGTATATGTATATGTATGTGTGTGTGTGTGTGTGTGTGTGTGTGTGTATATATATATATATATATATATATATATATATATATATATATGCAAAGTGTCCCCTTGGGAGTTCGACCGACCGGGAGTTTGACCACTTGCTATGATGTGTGCTGACCACCAGGGGGCAGTGAGCAATGAAGGAAGGCCCCATAGGACAGCCAGCAGCCGCTAGGGACCCTACCTGTGCATGAATTTTGTGCAGCAGGCCTCTAGTATGTATGTGTGTGTGTGTGTGTGTTTGTATATATATACACACAAATATATGTATGTATATGTATATATGTATATATGTATATATATGTATGTGTATATATATATATGTATATATGTATGTATGTACGTATGTATATAGGCTTTAGGGCATGGGAGGGGAGAGGGATTGAATGATTTCTGATTCCTCAGGGCCTCATCTGGTTTGAGGATGTCTGTATTTCTGGGAAGAATGTCCTGAAATGAGTGTCTCAGGACTGGTCACTCAAAGGGGCCTAAGAAAAGGGCAGCCCCACCTGGAGGCAGGGTGGCGGGCAGAGCAGTCCCACATCCCGAGGAGAAGGAGAAAAGTCCTCCGTGCCAAGACCTTCTAGAGCTTGGGCTCCTGGGCCTCACCTCACTTCTTCCCAGGCTCCCTGGACACCCTGCTCCCCCGCCCCGCTGGGTGAGCGGCCAGGGTCAGGATCACAGGACCGAAGGGCAGCGGAAGGGTGGGACGGAAGGAGAGGCTCAGGAGGGGGTACTGCCCCGGAGGCCAGTCCTAACGGGGTGGGCGGAGCCTCGGGCGGTGCTGGGGACTGGAGGAAGCCCCGTAGGTGGGAGTGGGAAGGTGGGAGTGGGAGGAGAGGAAGGGAGGGAGGGAGGGAGGAGAGGGAGGGAGGGTGAGAGGCGGGGCAAGGGGACCGGGAAAAGGCTGACAGCCCCAAGTCGCCGCGGGAAGTTAGAATAGACTCCGCAGGGAGGAGGTAAGGAGGGAGAGCGGGCTGGGGGCAGCTGGATGAATGAGGGATGCGAGAGAGGGGCTGGAGAGGAGGGGGGCAGGAAGAGGGAATCGCTCCAAGGGCCGAGCTTGTCAACTTGTCTGAGAGCCCTTGCTTTAAGGCAACACCCTGAGGCTGAGAGAGGGTGATGTGGAAGGCCCAGAAAAAAGACAAGGGAGGGTCTGCCTGAAGAAAGGCAAGGGTGGGGCCCAGGCAAGACCCCCTTCTCTGGTTTAGGGGCAGGGCCCATGGCAGCAGACAGCCCCAGTGCAGGGAGGGGTGAGCATCCTCCTGGGTCCCACCCTGTTTTGGCCCTCCAAGTGTTTACATCTTTCCAGAAATATTCAGCCTCCTTTCTGGGCCCTGTTCTCCCTGCAGTTATACTGGGCCCCCCTCCCCGGGGGGAGGGGGAATGAGGGCCAGAGGCTGGGACCTGGGAACCAGTAGACCCAGGGTGGGGAGGGGAAGCTGAGAGGGGCTCTAGGGGCAACTAGGGCAGTGGGGACAGCGAACTGGACAGAAAAGGGGGGGAGGAAGGGGGAAAGAAGGGAGGGAGGAAGGGAGGGAGGGAGGGAGGGAAGGAGGGGCAACAAGAGTTTTTCCCTGGCTGTTGGCCTAGGACAAAAGCCTACTCAGCATCTACCCAGGACAGGGCCAAACCCAGGCTGAGCTGGATCCAGGGAACAGTGGAAGGCAGGGCAGGGGAATACCAGGGGAATCTAGGCAAAGGGCCACATCCTGTCCTGTCCCTCTACCTTTGCCCAAAGCTCTGCTAGGCATGCCCCCCTCCCCGACCCCCAGGGCAGGGCCAGGGGGTTGGTGGCTCCCCTGGCTGGTATGAAGAGCTGAGAACATGCCCTTTGCAGGACCAGAGTGACTGAGGTGAAGTCATGTGGCAGCTGCTGATCCTGCTGGCCCTGTGGCTGGGCACAGTGGGCTTGGGCAGGGCCGAGCTCACTGCAGCCCAGCACCAGGGCCTGCAGGTGGCCCTGGAGGAATTCCATAAGCACCCGCGTGTGCAGTGGGCCTTCCAGAAGACCAGTGTGGACATTGCCATGGACAAGGTTAGCAGCACGACCCCGGAAGAGAGGGGGTTAGGGCCTCACCCCAAGAGACCCAGGAAGCAGGTGCTAAAGTGCTTGGGTTCTGTGAGCACCCGGCTCTCTGGAGAAAGGCCACTACGCCAGCCCCCAACTGGGTTGTGCTGTTTCACTGTGGGGAGAAGGGAGGGTCACATTCCAGGAATTGCTCTGCCTGCTCAACTGGCTGCTGGCCTTCCTCTGTCTGTCTGTCTGTCTGTCTGTCTGTCGGTAGCCCACCCAGGCGGGGACCTTTGTGAGGCTGGAATTTACGCTCCAGCAGACAGGCTGTGGGAAGAAGGACTGGAAGAGAACTGAGTGCAAGGTCAAGCCCAATGGGGTGAGTGGAGATGTGCACACATGTGTGACGGGGCACTTGCTCGGGTGCAGGTGCATGTAATTGGGTTTAGTTGGAGATCCAGCAAGAAGCCCTAGGTTGGTGACCCCTCTGTGGAGCCTGTGGTTGTGACATTGTGGGTGGCCTGGGCCTGAGTAAGCAGGAGGGAGAGGTGGGCTACTGGCACGGAGGACAATTTCATCCGAGTTCCTCTCCCAAGCTTCAGATCACTGGCAGAAGCCCATGGTGTGGGTTGGTCTGGCCCCAGACCTGGTGAATTCCGTCTTCTGTGAGTCTTCAAGCGGAGGTGGCCTAGCCTAGTCTGATCCATGACAGGGCTTGACTGTAATCAACCATCTTGGGGGCAAAACCTGCTATTGGGGAATCCCTGGGTTGGGAATGCAACTATCCCGCTTCTAGACTCAGCTCTGCCAAGCACCAACCCTGTGGCTTTGCAACCCTGAACTAAAGGCCTCAGTCCCACCATCTGTTAAAGGAGGGGCCAGGTTATACCAGACATCTGTGCGATCCTTGTTTTCAAATAAAACCTTACAAGCAAATGCAAATAAATATAACAGATGACAGGAGAGTGGGTCTGGCGAGAGTCACTTGGGCAGGATTCCTGCCTACATACACAGAAGTCTCATAGTTTTGAAAACTGCAGGATAGTTTGACTTCTGAAATTTCCAATCCAAGGGTGGACTGGAAAGGACCCCATTGCAGGCAGCCCCCAGCCTCCACCCTCATGAGGCCACAGGCCTTCCCTCACCCCTTTCTTCTCCTTGCCCCATGCCCCTCTCCCCAGAGGAAGCGGAAATGCCTGGCCTGCATCAAGCTGAACCCTGAGTTTAAAGTCCTGGAGCGGATGGTCCACTGCCCCATAGAGATGCAGACTCGACAGGTAAGAGTGGGCAGAGGAAGAAGCAGAGAGGTTGGGGAGGTGGCTGAGAGGAGGAGGCTGAGAGGCAGAAGTCTGGATGGAGTAAGGACAGGGAGTGGAGGGGTGGAGAGGGGTGAGGAGGGATGAGAAGGATGAAGAGGGGTGAGGATGAGAAGAGGGTGAAGAAAGGTAAGGGAAGTCAAGGAGAGGTGAAATGGGGAAGGGGGAAGGAGGATGAGGGGGTATTCCTTAGGGGCTGTGAAGGTGGACTGGGCAGAGGCAGACAGCAATGCTGGCCCTGGCAGGGGCCCAAGGAGCAACAGGAGACCCAGTGCAGCAGGATTGAGCAGGCCCACGAAGGAGCCCACAGATACTACTTCCCAGGACAATATGCCTTTCTCCAACGTCCTGATTCCGGCTGAGGCCCTGACTGGTAGGCAGCCAGGAGGGTGGGAGGACTGTGGAGCAGGGACAGCCCTGGGTGGGGGTTGGGTGGAAGAGAAGGCTGGTGCTGGTGCTGGGCTGCAGGAGGAGGGGAGGAACTCCTTAAGCTGGGACCAGGACCAAAACAGCCTCCCTCAAACCCAAATGTTGTTTTCCTTTCCTTTAGAATTCAATCTTGTTTTCTGGACAGCTGTGGAATGTAACAAGTGAATCAGCCCTCCCCTGTGCCCAGGGAAGATCATCTAATGAACCCCAAATTAATAAAAATGCCCTCAGAGCTGTGTTCTCTCCTCCCCTTGCTTTGCGCACTCTTCTCCCCTCAGCTGACTGGTAGGTGGTGAGTGAGGAGAGGCTGGGCTCACAGGAGAAAGCAGGACACCCAGAATGGGGGAGGGGCTTCTGTGTGCTCCTCCTCTTCCCACAGGAGACCAGAGGAGGCAGGGATCATTTTTCAGGAACTCATGCCCAAATGAAATGACAGGCATTGATGCAACAGAATTAAAACAAATATTTAATAGGGTTTAGAATGGGCAGTGGAGGCTCCCTGGAGACACGGGACTGGTGGGGCAGGGCAGAGGGTCATGTGGGTAGGCAAATCTGGAAAGGGGTAAATGCCAGCTTCCATGCTCTGTGCTCTGCTCATATCTATTTCCAGGACCGCTGGGATGGGGGGCACTCCATCCCTTCCTTTGCCACCTTTAACCTTAGGGAGTAGTCCAAGGCCTGAGCAGCCAGGAGTGGCAGACAAGGGCCTGCAGCCTCCTCCCCAGGCGTATGGCATAGGTGGCAGGACAGCCGCACAATGCCAGCTGCTAATGGAGGGTCCTTACACCTGCTTGAAGCACTGGGGAAGTACTTCCCTGAAGAACATAGAGATTTTCTTGAGGTAGGAGTGGGAAGGAGGGGGTCTGCTCTTAGGAACAGGGATAAATGAATAGCCCAGGTTGCAGGGACAGTGACCAGTGTGATGAACAGTAAAGACAAGTGCAGAGGCAGGAGGGGAAATGTGGGCAGCTAGGTCACACTGTGCCAACCCCATGGCCTTGTGCCACACTGTCCGGGGCCATGGGGCACATTTAGAAGACAAAGGATGAGGCGGTACCCGCAGGACTGAGTGCCTGCTCGGCCTGGGCCAGGCTGTCAGCAGCCTGGTGGTCCAGGTCTCTGCACTCCTGCACAGTGTCCTGGAACTGCCGGCAGGCCTCCTCCAGTATGGAACTGCTCCGGGGTGGCCAGGACTCCCAGTACCCTGGCTCCACCCAGGGCTGGGCCTCCGTGGTGCTGGGGCCTGGGCTGGAGCTGGGCTGCAAGGAGCAGTCCAGGTCCCGACACAGCTGGTAAAATTCACTGCCACGCCCAGTCACACGCTCACTGTCGATGACCTTCAGGCCTGGCAGCAGCTCTCGGACCACCGCCCAGTAGGAGGGACTGGCACAGAGAGGGTTGCTGAGCCGGGCCAAAGGGTCCCGGAGCCGCAGGTACTCCAGGCCCCGCAGCCCCGCCAGACACTGCAGCTGGCTAGGGGTGGCCAGCAGGTTGCCTGCAACATTGAGACTCTGCAGGTTCTCGCAGGCAGCCAGTGGCTCCAGCCCTGTCAGTCGATTGTTGGCAACATTGAGGACTGCCAACTGGCGCAAGGAGGCCAGGGGGCCCAGCTGGGTGAGCGCATTGCCGGAAAGGTCCAGCCACTCGAGACCCAGGCACTCTCCTAGGCAGCCGAGGTCCACCAGTCCCAAGCCTCGTAGCTTCAGCAGCAGGATGGACTCCAGGGCAAACTCGCCTGAGCAAGACTTGAGCATCTGGGAGGTGATGCGCACCCCTTCGGCCTCTCCTGGCTTCTCACCCTGAGGCTCCATGAGTCGAAGTCAGTCCAGGTGGTCTAGGCCTTGACAGTCTGGGGGTCAGCTGGCTGTTCACTAAGGAAAGATAGTTAAGCAGTAAGCAGAACTCTCCTAAACACCTCTGTGACCCTGGAGCAGGTGACAGCATCAAGTGCCACCCACCCTCTGCTACCAGGGCCAGAAACCCAGGTGACCCAACAAGACCAAGATGCCGGAGTACCACAGGCCCCCCTGAGGGAGGTGGGCCAGACCCAGACCTGACTAAGAAGACCCGACTCAGCTTGTGAGCCATGCTGGAGGGCATTCAGGCCCAGTGTTACCAATTCTCCCCATTTTCCAAATCTGCACTGTACAGCAAAATCTCACAATTTTATTTTTCCCTAAACACTCATGATCTCTCATTATTAGTTTTGAGGTGATTCTTTTTACCCATTTAAATATATTTTTTAATAGATTAATGGTCACCACCATCACCAGTCTCCTTTGTTCCCTCCCTGGGGGAGCCTTGCATTTGCAAACATAAACAGGAGCACCTGGGCCTGGCTTTGTTCACTCAGAAATGTTCCTGATGTCAGAGTGCAGAATCTCAGAGGGAAGGTGGGGGAGGGTAGGTGGGTGGGAGGTAATCAACCAAGGACCTTGTATGCGTATATGCATGACCCATGGACACAATGGCAAGGACCTTGTATGCGTATATGCATGACCCATGGACACAATGGGGCGATGAGGGCTTGGGGGGTGGGAGGCAGACTGGAGGGAGTTAATAGGGGGAAAAGAGGGACCTATGTAATACTTTCAACAATAAAGAATTAAAAGAAAGATAATTTTTAAAATGTTCCTGATGCACCTTTTTAAAATGTAAATTCAAAATGGTTTTTAGATTATGTGGGCCAATTTGTAACCTCTGGTCCTTCAGAGGACCAGCCTTCAGTCCTAGACACAAAACTAAGGTAGAAGGAAGAAAGGGACGGTAAGCCTGGGGATAAGAGGCATCACTGCCAGACCCCCACTTTACCTCCTCCACTCCACGCCACTGCTCTCCAAATACACTCACCACCCCGTCCAAACTAGTTCTTTACTCTGGTGTCAACAGAACAGCACCAATCACTGTTCCAGCTGCAAACATGACGTCATTTCCAAAGAAAGCAAGGGGGCTGGAGAGGTGGGGACCATCCCGGAGGGAGGGGCAGGGTGGCACCAAAGTTGGCTCCAGAAAGGCGGGGGAGGGGCATTTCAAGTCATCAGTGGCTGAGGGACAGCAGCAGCCCAGGTGCCAGTGCAGAACAAGCATGAGGGAGGAGGCCTTGGGGAGGGTCCTGCCGCCCACAGAGGGGTCAAGGTTTCAGCAGAGGAAAACAAGAAGGGACCTCTGCTCCAAATGGCAGTTTCCCAACTCTGCAGACTTTGGTCAGGCCCAGGCCATGCAGAGTGACGCCTGCAAAGAACTATGGAACCATTCACTCCTGTTGACAAAACCTGGGCCTCCACGGAGGGTTAGCAGTCCCAAGTCTGCATTCCCATAATCAAGGCCACTTTATATTTTCCCTTCTCCAAGGAAACCAGGCTCAGAGCTCCTCTGCCAGGTAGCTGGGAAGGCTACTTACTAACAGCGCTTACCCTCCCAGTCCCATCTCTGAGAAGGGGGTCCCTACATCTCTATCTAGCTCTCCTCTGGTCTGCAACTCCCCAGCAAGTTCTCATTTTGATCTCATTTCTTTCCAAAAGGGACTGGAGGCATCTACTAAGAAGTCAGATTCACTCTACACAAACGGGATCTGCTGGGTTTCGTCAGCAGGCAGTGGGGTAGTCCCTTGTGCCTCTGATTAAAACTGCTCTGGCCCAGAGCTCAAGGGGCACTAGACACCTGCCATAAACGCACTAGTGAGATAAGGACCTCACTGAGGGCAGTGGAGCGATGCAGAGGGACGAGGGTCTAGAATAGTAAAACATGCATGGATCTGGCCAGGTGACTGGATGCAGGGACTTCCTTCTCAAACACTCGGGACACAGATGCGACAGGCTAGGGGGCAAGACCTTGTTTGAGGTGACCATGTGGCATTGGACTTAGGAGACATTTGATGCTCTAAGCTGAAGGCATGAACTACACAGGTGCCTGGTGAGAGCGTGTGGCACAGCAGGCCAGGCTTTTTGGGGACACAGACCTCTTCCATTAGCTGTAGGCCTCTCTGCAGGAATTTCCATATCCTCCCCAATCCTCCCCAGACACACATTATTTGAAGGTGAAAGTGGTCACTATTCATGTGGTGTACAGTGGAGAGGTCAAGGGCAGAAGTCAGGACATCAACCTTTATGAGGCTGAATGAGGATATGGCTGAGCAGCCAGAGGGAGAAATCGTAACTGTCAAGGAGAGGATGATCAACACTGCTCAAACACCACACTGGACTCAGGGGCAGTCCACAGCAGCCTGTGATGGTGAGGGCATGATGCCCTGAGGAACTGGGTGATTGTTTAGATGAACAGGGTGGCTACGAAGGGTGAGAAAGATCAAGGGGAGTGAGCAGAGCAAGGGAGACAGACAGAGAGAGCTGTGTGTCTGCTTCCCACCTTAAAGCTGGGATGAACGCTTTTTGCAGAAGACGAAACAGTGGAGCAGAAAGATCATGATGAAGCTGGAAATCAGGCCTTCCAAGTCCCATGCCCTCCAGCAGCCATGGGTATCAGCCCCTCACCTGTGGTTACACAACAGCACCACGTTGTTCCTCCTGTGCAACAACCTCTGCTCGTCTCATGGTCCCCATCTTATCACAGATCTGTACACCTCAACCAGACAGGTCTGGGCAGGACTGAGAACAGCCTGTGTCTACCCATCTGTCCAAACCCACCTGCTGTAATGCACAGGCCAGCAGCAGGCCCTGCACAATGGGAGAATGACTCCCCACACCCACCTGTCAACATTTCTCTAAAAAACTGGAGTCCTCCTGGCACCTAGAGGTCCAGGGCCCATGCCCTGATCTCACTACCCAAATGCACTTGATTTAGAGTCAGCATAGTGAGGAGTACAGCCACAATCCCAGCCCACTCACCCTCGCCCAGACAAGCCTCACCTTGGGAAGCCTGTGACATCCCCTCCTAAGAGATGGGTGAGAGGAGTCATGACCTAAACCATCTGGAGGCCAGACTTTAATTCAAATCATGCTACTCCAACCATTAAATATGATCTCTACAAAGCTTTATATATGAAGATATAGTTAATGTACTATTAAAATGAAAATAGAGCATACTAACTAGTCCAGGGAGTATGATCTTAAAATAAAGGAAGTATGCCAATGTATTAACAGAGGTTGAGTGAAAGAATTATGGTTAATTTTTCCTGATTCCTCATACTCAGCAGCTTACAAATGCCCTAAAGTGAATCAGTCTTAGTGACACAAGACTGACAACCCCTCTGGGGGAGGCTGGGGGCAGGCCTCCAGGTTTACCCCCACAGCCAAAGTGCAATTAGGCCTTGAGTACCTCCCCCTGCCTCTACCTACTTTCCCTCAGAGCCACCTCTCCTAGTGGTCCAGCACCTCAGGAGAGCCAGATTTGGGTCTTGTGGGGTGTGACAGGCCTGCTCCAACTATCTTCCTCCCCACCTCCTTCCTCTCCCACCTGAAGCCACCAGTTCCTGGATCCTACCCGCTCAGGTCCCGTACTCTGCCCTGCTGGAACTCTAGGCCAGTGGTCACCAACCTTTCGGACCTCATGGACCACCAGTGGTCCGCAGACCACCGGTTGGCGATCGCTGTTCTAGGCGGTCCATTACTAGTTGGTCTGATACACAGCCTTTCTGGCTTCCAGATAGGGATTTGCCCTCTAAAAGTGGCCAGGAACAAGGAGAGGTGTGGGCGCTGCAGGTGAAATATATACTTAGCCACCTAGAGCCTGGGTGAGCATGGAAGCTCTTTCTGAGACAGCCATCACTATAAAAAAGAAGAAACATCAGGTTTCCAGCAGTGTAAAAACAAACTATAGGTAAAAACAGTCTAAAGAATGAGTGTCTCAGCTCTCCTCAATTTACTCTTCTTCAACAGCTGGACAGTCCTATTAATCAGAGTTCTCCGGCCACTATGGGGTCTGACAACAGGAAAAAGTACAGACCCCAAGAAGACTGATGTGCACATGCATGCGTGCATACAGCTCCCTCTTAAAAGGGCTACTCTATCTCAGGGTTTATTTCTTTCTACAATGAAAGCAGTTTCAAAAAGAGCTTTCATAGCTCACCCACATGGCTGAATATATATCCCACTGAGTATATATGCCAGCACCCCACAACCCTTGTCCCTGTCTCAAGAGAAAACAGACCTTGCCTTAGCCAGTTCGGCTCAATAGGTAAAGCATCAGCTTGGGGACTGAAGGGTCCCAGGTTAGAGTCTGGTCAAGGGTATGTACCTGTTGCAGGTTCAATCCCTGGCCCTGGTCAGGGCACGTATGGGAGGCAACCAATCGATGTGTCTCTCTCACATCGATGTTTCTCTGTCTCTCCCTCTCCCTTCCACTCTCTCTAAAAATCAATGGAAAAATAGCCTCGGGTGAGGATTTAAAAAAGAGAAAAAGCAGAACTCTTAAGGGCAAGTATACCTTGACATACATAGACAAGCTGCATGTTGGGCCTTTAATAACTACCAATATTTCAAAAGAGCATTAATGCTTATAAAACCGTATAGCACAGCCAAAACCGGTTTGGCTCAGTGGATAGAGCGTCGGCCTGCGGACTGAAAGGTCCCAGGTTCGATTCCGGTCAGGGCCATGTACCTTGGTTGTGGGCACGTCCCCAGTGGGGGGTGTGCAGGAGGCAGCTGATCGATGTTTCTCTCTCATCGATGTTTCTCTCTATCTCTCTCTCTTCCTCTCTGTAAAAAATCAATAAAATATATTTTTTTAAAAAAAAAGAAAAAAAAAATTAAAACTGTATAGCACAACTCATAACAGAGTAAACCTTCCCTATGCATGAAGCTGGAAGGTGGAAAACCCCACCTCCTAGACCAAAATTATAAAAAAGGCAATCTGTCAAGAATTCAGAAACTGTCCCCATTCTTCCCAAATAGGTTTAAGGTTCTGGCTGCCCTTGTCTGATAGCCTAGATGCAACATTCTGCTCTCTCCTTTCATCTACGGCAAACTTTCTCCAGGCAGATTTTGAGGGCATCCCTGGTCTAGTCTCCCTTGGCCAGGTCCCCACTGGGGAAGATAAGAGGAGAGGAGGCACAGTTTGGGAAATTCTCCAGGTTGGTCTTCAAGAAGAGGAGATGCTCAACTGTTTCACTGGGAGAGGGGAGTTACTCTATGATGGTGGGACTATCCAGGGAGGCAAAGACACTTCCAGAAAAGGTGCTGGTAGCAGGACAGGACAGATAGACAGTGGCCAGTTTTGCCAGGACTGGCCAGACTTCCTGCCTCTTCTCCCAGTAAGCCAAGGGATCCTCCTGGGCGCCAACTATCTTGTTCTCACGCAGGTACTTCTTGACAATGACTGTGGCCAGGTGGTTCTCAGTGGAGAGCAAAGCTCTGTTTCTCTGAGATGGTAGCAGCCCTACACTTTCCAGCTGCTCCAGCAAGGTCTTCCCCTCTGGCCCAGCAGCAAAGACCCAGATCTACTGCTTCTCCACACACGCTCCATCTGGCCCTTCCCCTCAGCCCTGGGGCCCTTGGCTACTCTGCCACTTCAGGTGGTGTCCACATAACCTTGGGGCTCTGCAGGAAGGGTGGGGGAGACAAGGAGTATTCAGACACCATAACCTCCCTCACCTTGTACACGAGAACTTGCTTCCAGTGGTCAATGTCGGCCCCCACGGGCAGGATGGCCTCAATCTGGCCCTTGAAGCGGGGGTCCAGTAGAGTCGCCAGCATGAACTCCTTATGGTGGAAGAGCTCACTGAGCTGACAGTCTGTAGAGCTGCAGGGCCAAGCCCTGGGCAACCGGATGGCTGCACCCATCTCCCCACCACTTTGCTCCTCAAAGTGCCTCTGATCCTGCTCCAGGAAGATGTGCAAGTAGTGCAGTATCGGCAGCACCCAACTTAAAGCCTGCAGATTGCTCGCCTCCTGGACCAGCATCTAGAAGGGCCGCAGAAGCCTGACCAGACTGTCCGTCAGTCTCCAAAACATGGCTGAAAGGGTCATCCTGGCCTTCCCTAGCTGGTGCTTCTCCTCATACGCTCACAATGGCCGCTTGTGCTCCACCAGCCACTCCATCAGGTGGTAGGCCGAGACCCAGTGGTCTGAGAGCTCCCAAAAGGGCTGATGGGTTGGGAGGCCACACTGCTGCTGCAGCTGCGTGAGGAGCCGCCGGGCCTCTGCAGAGCCTTGGAAATGGTTGCAGACGGCCCTGGCTGTGCCCAAGATGATCTAGACACTATGATGGTGACACAGAAAATTTCTCACCAGAGAGTTGAGGCAGTGAGCAAAGCAAGGAATGTGGGTGTAGCCCTCCATTACCACTGCCTGCTCCAGGGTGAGCTGCTCCCGTAGTCCCCACTGCCTGTCCTCCACAGTGCTCTCCAGGGGCAGGCCTCGGACCCAGAGCACTGCTTGCTTCCTCGGACTTCCTGACATCACCTGACAGCTACAGGACTGTATCACCCTCACTCCGCCCTCCGACCCCCTCCCCTCAGTGGGCAGTGATGGCCACATAGTCCTCTAGGACCACTTCCTGCACTTCCTGAGCTGCCAAGGACAAGGTCAGATGGATGCGGCTGCCCTCAGCACACTGCATCTCCCGAAGCACCTGCTCGCCCATCGCCTCCTGGAGCAGATGGATGACCTCCCCACTAGGAAGCAAATGCCTCTTCTTCCACTTCTTGAAGAATCGTACCTCTCTGTCCAGACAGGCTGAGGATGTCAGCTTGCCTCACCTCCTCATTCTCACTAGGCTGGCCCACCTCTGACCTATCCAGACTGGTTGCCTGGACCAGCACTGGGATAGAAGGGGCCGGGCGAGAGCTGAGCCGTGGGGCTTTTGACTTCTTTCCTGCCAGTTGCCCCACCTCTCTCCATTCCCGTGCCTTGTTTGGACACCTCCTCAGGCTGCACAGAGGGCTCCTGCCCAAGCCCAGATTTCACAACACAGAGTTCACAGTCTCCCTTTGGCCTATTCTGCCCCAGGCTGGCCTGGCTCTTTGCACTAGTTGAGTGAAAACCAGGCTTCCCCAGTGTGCAGGCTCTCCCCTTCCTGCTGCGGATGCATTGGCCCAAGGTGCCTTTCTCCTGCTCCTCCAGGGAAACTTGGTCAGGTGAGGGGACGGAAGAGCCACTGGGGAGGGAGTGGGGTCTCTTCCTTCGCAGGGAAGATTCCTCTCACTCCCCTTTTGGGAGCCAGAGGGTCTGATCTTTCTGCAGCCACTGCTGGCCTTCTTCTCTATGTCTACTCCAGGGGACAGACCAGGGCTGAGGTTTGGACCCCAGTATCTGGCAGGTCCCCCCTGGCACCCCAGCCAGTCCACAAAAGGTGTTGGTAGCTCTGGTGTTGAACTCGGAGCCAGGGGAAGTCATTGTGGCAGCTGGACTCTGGGGTAACATAGCTCATTCAGGAGTGGTCATGGGGGAGACAGATCCTGAGGGTGCATGTCTCCTGGGGCGGGGGGGGGTAATTTTTTCCACTTCCAACATGCTTGGGAACTTGGGGAAACAAGATGGGCCCAGTCTGCAAAGCAAGATGAAGAGAATGGCTCTCAGCTGCCCTACTCAACTTTGGAGAATACTCAGGGGGGGAAGGTGAGGCTCTGAGGGGAGAGAAGACAGCAGAGGACAAAAGATGTAGAGAGATAATATGAAATCAGCCCCAAGACAAAACTCTCAAGACCTCAACCTCCTTGGAGAAGGCTGCCATTCACTCCCCAGACCCCGTGGAGCAGCTCTCAGCTCAAATCCCCATAGCCCTCTGCACGTTAGTGGCTTCTGTGTCCATCTTCTTTGCCATATTAACTGGTGTTTCTTTTTTTCTCTCAATGTTTATTGAGAATCTAGTGTGCACTTGGCAATTCTCCTGTGTGGTGGACACAATATACAGCAGGCAAGGCCACGACATGCCTATGTAGGGACAGACCTGAATAAGACTCACTCACAAAAGGTAGAATCAGAGCGGCGGTATAAGTATGAAGAGGCAGGCGCAAGGCTGGGAGACCTCAGGGAGGAGACTGACCCTGCCAAGGAGTCAAGCGGGTTTCCCTGTAAGAGATGCAGGCACCAGACACTGTAAGCGCAGAGCCTACCAGCCTCTGCATCCTGAGCACTTGGCTGTACCTGCATACCGCATAGGTAACATAGCTCATTCAGGAGTGATGCAGCCTGAGACTTCCTAGGCCAGAGGCCTGGCTCAGAGCCTTTGACATTCCTTCTCTAAAAGTCAGCCTCCAGCAGAGAACACAGGATGGGGTAGCTCCTAATGACAGTGACTCTGGCCCCCTAGTGTCCTCTCATTCTCCTTTCTCTGTCAGAGACACTCTTGAAGGGATGGTTATAGTTTGTCACCTTCCATTCCTCTTCAAACCTTCTCATCTCTGTCTCTGGCCCCCACTGTTCCTAGTCACTACTCTTGCCAAGGCCCCCAGTGACCCCAATGGAGTTTTCTGTAACAACTGAAGCACCTGCCCATGGTCTCCATTTGGAAGACTGTTTCCTCATAGTCCTGAGACACATTTTCTTGGTTTTCCTCATCTGCACCTCCTCTTCAATCTCTGTCTGGTCCTTTTCCCTCTGTCTATCCCTTAATGATGTTTCCTGAGAGATTACTTTCTCTCATTCTACACCTTCTCCCTAACTGGGACTGCATTATACACCAGCTACTGTCCAGCCTCTCTCTGGCTCACCTCTTTCTACAGCCAACTCAAACAGACATCTGTTCACCCAAATGCTCAGACCCCAAACCTAGGCATAATCCTTAACTCCTTCCCCCTCACTCATTTTCCTGGAGATTAGGTCAAATCCAGAGCTTTCAAAAGGAAAGAGACATGAAGTCAGAAGAGAAATGTGTGGAGAGATGAAAGGGCCTACTGAAGTAGGATGTGTTTCCTCAGGAGAGAGAAGATTCAGAGAAAGATGGTTTAAGAATCCCACCACAATTTCAGGAAGGAAATAGTCTTCCTCTCTTCAGAGCAGAATGAAATGCTGGCTAAACAAGATTTAAAACCAGTACATTCTAACTCTGAGTGACATTAACCATTAGGGATCACCAGGGATGGCAGGATTGCCTCTGCAGGTGACAAGCCCACTGAAGAGGCTCATGTGAGACTCTGCCCAGGGAGGAGTGTGGGCAATGCCATGCTGAGAGGCTCCTTCCAGCTGGAAGAGGCTCAGAAGGAGTAAGAGGCAATGACCTCATGCCCATCATGCAAGAACTCAAGTCACCACCACATCACATGTCTGAATCCCCCTGGAAGTTGACACTGTGGAGGGGCTGAATAAAGGTGCGAATGAGATGCAAGACACTATCCTGGTCCCAGAAAAAGTGCTCTAGGATGTCAGAACCGGAGGGGACTTACCTCAGTTCTTATTTTATGATTGAAGAAACAGAAACCCAGAGTGGTAACGTGATGGTCAGTGGAGAGCGGAAGACTAGAGCTGGCACTGGGCCTCCAGAAGCAAACTGCAGGCTTCCTCACTACTGGGAACACAGAACCGGATACTGAAACCAGGCCTGCAGTGCCCTGCCCTCACTGATGATGGTAGAGGAAAGGAAAGATCCTGTGTGTTAGGGCTACAGCCTGGGTCACACCAATCCCATTTTGTTCCTCCATTAGCCTTGTCCTCTCAATTTATCTGTATTCTACAGATAAATTACAAAAATTCATCAAATACAATCAAACCTTGTTTCTCGAATGTCTCCCATCTCAAACAATTTGGTTCTCAACCAAGTTGTTCATAGAAAAAAATGTTTTAGTTGTCAATCAAAATGTGTTTTTGATCGGACAACCCTTTTATACTGATACGTGAGCATGACAAAAAGCATCTCTTAGGCAACGAAGTAGAGAATGCTTTTGTTGCTGGTGAAATCGAGGATTAGCACAATTTTTAAAACAGAGAGAGGCCATGTTGTGCTAATGTTGTGCCTGGCCCGGTGTGGCTCAGTGGTTAAGCACAGACCCATAAACCAGGAGGTCAGGGCACATGCCGGGGTTGCAGGCTCGATCCCCAGTAGGGGGTGTGCAGGAGGGAGTTGATGGATGATACTCTCTCATCATTGATGCTTCTCGCTCCCTCTCTCTGAAATAAATTTTAAAAAATATTTTTAAAAGTGCTAATGTTGCTAAGGGTGTGGAAGTGCTCACAAAACAATAATCACGGACAAGTGAAAAGGCAGAGAAACTTGTTGATTGGCTAAATGAAAAGCAGTTAGCTGGTGATAGCATTTCAGAGGCAGTGATATATGAAAAATTCATTTAAAGCTAGTAGCGAGTAGTTCAATAAATTTAAGAAGTGTTTATTTACAGATTAAACAATACATTAGGCATGTACTGTATATAAGAAAGGTTAAAATGGGGAATCATTTTGGGGGTCTGGAACAGATTAATTCAATTTACATCATGTATAATGGAAAAAAAATCACTTCTCTAAAAGCCTTGCAGAACCAATTAGATGCGAGAGCCAAGGTTCCACTGTGTCTACTGAGTCAGCACTGTACCCTAAAGATTCGAATACAGGAGAGTAACTTCCTGACTGGCACTCGGAACTCATGACAAGAAGACACCCTGGAAATGGGCTCATGGCACTGAAGCAAGGCAAGTGGTGGGAGGTGCTGTGGAGGCCGGGCTTCGGGCTGGCCTTGAGGTAAATCTAGTCTATGATAGTGGAATTCAGATTCTGTCTTGTAAGGAGTCGCATACTTTAGGCTGCTGCTTCAGGATCCTTATCTCCTGGGTAGATCCAGGATCTTGTGCAGTCACTGCCACGCAATCACCCTTCTCTTCCACTGAAGCACATCAGATGATAGCGAGGCTGCCACTGTAAAGAGCCAACGCTGAAACTCAATGAATATAAAATATCCAGCATTTTATTAGTAAGAAGTTACTGTGACATTTCTCACAACAGATGACAAACGTACATTTGAGGACAACTACAACATGGAGACTCTCGGGCTGCACACCAGGCAGCAGTCGAAAGGGCACTGCAGCGGGCCACACTGACAGGCTCGGCACTGGGAAGGAGTAAGAAGGGCTGGAGCAGGTAATGGCAGAGGGACTGGAGGGGAGGGGACAGTTTGAAGAGCTATTCAGGAGGCATATTATACTTGAGCCAAGATGGAGAACAAAGAAGAGATACAAAGTGATTCCCTCATGATTAATATTGTTCAGTTTTAGAGATACTGATTTTAAGGTTCTTCTGTAACAAATCTTCAGGAACAGATGTGACAGATACATGGGTCAGGAGACATATGGATCCATGTAAAAGTCTCCTTAGAAGCTGAGGGAAATGCCAGAGGGAGAGAGTGGAGAGTGGTTGCCCAGGCAATGCCGACACTGTGGGGAGGGTGGAGAATGAGCAGACTTCAAAGATGACTGACAGGCAAAGGAGGGAGACAGGAAAAAACATGCAGTTTTGATGTTTGGGAAGCCAGGAGGTTTTCCAGAAAGGCAGATAGGGTCAAAGGTCAATGGATGAAGAAGGTGGAGCCCAGGGTTGTGCAATAAGTGGAAGAGGCAGGTACTTGCAATGCCAGGAGTGGTGGGAAGGGAGGATTACGCCTTGGGATGGGAGGGCAAAGACTTGGCTGTGTCTCTAAGTAGAGCAAGCATGTCAAACTTGTGGTCCACAATGAATTTTGCAGCCCAGCCAATGTAACGGTATGTAAGAAACTTTTTAATAAAAATTTCGTAACTTAATTTTTACAATATCCTGTTATACATTATATATATATATATATATATATATATATATATATATATGTGTGTGTGTGTGTGTGTGTGTATGTGTGTGTATATATAAATATATATATATATATATATATATATATATATATAGGCCTAATATGCTAAGTGTCCGACCGACCACTTGACCATTCGGTTGACCGCTCGATCAATCACTATGATGTGCATCGATGACCAGGGAGCAGACACTCCAACTGGTAGGTTAGCTTGCTGCTGGGGTCTGGCCGATTGGGACTGGGCAAGACGGGCCAGACATGCCCTGGACCCCTCCCATGGTCCCTCCCCGGCTGGCCAACTTCCCACGGTCCCTCCCCAGTCAGCAGGCCCAATAGGGACTGAGCGAGACGGCCCCCATCGGCCCGATCACCGGCCAGGCCGAGGGACCCCACCTGTGCACGAATTCATGCACTGGGCCTCTAGTTATTAATAATGAACTAAAGTTCACCAATGACCGATTACTATAATCGTATTGCATTCATTTCCCTTACACACCTTACACGCAGGCACACCATTTCTCTCCACTAATACTAGCAGCGAATATTTTAGCAGCCCATTGCCACGTCATTAGTCTTGGACTGACTTGTTTGGTGTGCACAACAGGAAATATTTTGCTTTTGGAGAACAATAGAAACAGGTTTATTTGCATTACGTTTATTAATTTGTGCAGTTATTCAGTGTCTGGTAAGTTAATGTTCAAGAAAAAATATTAATCTTTATTAAAATGTTCTATTATTTTATGTTAACGATTACTCATTTATTTCAGCCCTTTGTATTCAGCATGTCTCTATCGAAATAAAGCTACGTTTCTATGAAAATTGAAGATTTTTTTTTTTGAGGCCCACATAAACTTAAACCTTATTTGGCCCAGGTTAGCCTTTGAGTTTGACATGCTTGAAGTAGAGAAACATACAGTGGGAAGAGGGTTAAGATAGACATTCAGGAGACAGAGAACAAAGGCGCAGCTTCCCCAGGGAAGGGATCCACAGCACCAGTAGTGGGCAGGTTTATCCCTGGAGGCAGGAAAGAATCTACTTCTGATAGAGCAAAGGAAGGATGGCTGTGTTGGCTGTTAAGTCCTTCAGTGTGTGTTGGAGAAGGAACTGAAGCAGTTTATGCACAGGAGCCTAGATTTCCAAGAAGCCAGGGACTCCTAGAGGCAGCAACCTGCTGGTTGAGCCTGGGATTGGTGGTGGTGGTAGGGCCTCGGCACTTTCCTATGTATGTTCTGGCTCCGTGGTGAGAATCTTCTGATCACCCTAACCAGGCCTTTTCCCAGTGCACGGCCAGAAGGAAAGGGGCCACTTTTCCATTTCTCTTGTGCCTGCTGCGCTCCAGGGCCTTGTGCAGACCTCAGCCCACCTTTGGTAAATATGCTAGACCTTTCTCTGAGTTTTCACTCTGCCCAGTCCCACTGGCCACCTCTTCTCTCAGATCCTGCACTGGGGGAAGAGGCAGGTGTTCCCCAGACCCTAGGGGGTTTCAAAGCACTTACTGGGCCCTCAAGTTCATAGCTTCTCATCCTCCACCCACCCACCAACCTGGACAGGTGGTGAAGAGAAGGATGGGAGGAACGTGTGAGAGAGTAGAGCAAGCCCTTTTATATTTTTGGGTTTTGTCACACATGCAAATCCTAAGAATGATGGCTAAGGTAACAGTCATGCATCATTAGACTTCACATTATGCAAAAGTGACATAAAACAAGATCCGTTTTAAACTACACAACAGCAGAGAGTAGGCTCCTTTGCTCTCCTCTGCGAGGCTGCTTTCTTTCCATAACGGACTGAGAGCGTGAAGCGCAGAGCCGGTCTAGGCGGGTTTATCCCTGCTATACCCACCAGCTGTGGCCGTGCGCTAGCGTCCTCTGGTTTCCTCGACTACAACAGGGGCACCACCACCCACCTCACAGGCTTGTTGGTTAAGGACTGAGGAAACGTACACAACGGCGTGAATGACGGACACGGGCCGCTGTGCAGTCCATTCTGGCCTCACCTGGCGTGTTTTAGGCACCGGGCAGGAGAGGCCAGGCCGGCCTAGGAGGGGAGCAAGCTGCCTCCGCCCCTCCCCCCGCCTCAGCGTCCACTTCGTTGAGGGGGGACCACAACTCCCTAACCTCGGCTTACCTAAGGCCAGGGGCTCGGGATTTGGCCAGCCGCCCGCAAAGACCAGGCTGGTGAAGCTGTGAGGCCGGGCGCAGCTCCCACGGCAGCCCACGGCGCTCCCGCGGCCAGCAGTGAGGAGCCGCCACCCTCGCCCACCACCTAGGCGGCCGCAGAAGCCACCGGAAGGGCCCGGCAGAGCCCGAGGGAACTTAGACTTCCGGGACGCGCAAGGGGCTACTTCCGGGGGCAACAGCTCGCTCCTTCCCCCGCCCGCGGTTGGTACATTTTCCCTGGTGACGGCCAGCACGTAGTGCGCAGGCGCGGGCGACCGCGGCCGGAAGCGAAGGGGGTGCACCGCCTCCTCGTCGGAAGTCACGCCCTGCTCTCACTTTTACCCAGGTTCCTTCCCACTCGTTTACCTCTGCTAGTTATTGTTGTGGCCTTGAAGAACGCAGTCACGGCGTTCCTGGCTGGTGGTGACCGAGTCTTCCTCCTCCACTTACCGACCCCCACGGCCCCTTCCCCTCGGGCTCTGCGCCGCGGGAGTCTGCCCAAGTGCGACCTGGCTCTGCGCACGTGCAGGCAGAAGTGATCCGCACGTGGGGTTTCTTCCTAGCTGGAGGGCTCACCCAGCATTTCAGCCAACCCACCCAGAGTGTCTCCGGGCACAGATTCCCGCTGAGCGGTGACGCCCTGGAGGCTCGAAGCTCGTCCCGCACCTCCCCACGCGGAACCGTCCAGGGGCCCAAGGGGCCGCGTCCGCTGGGCTGAGTGCTGCTCTCTCCCACGTTGGTCCCACCTGGGCACCAAAGTGCCCAACTCTTACCTCGCGGGCCACGCTAAGCTTCTTTCCACCTGCGGAGTCAGACAAATTCAGTGGCTGAGGCTAGGGCACCGTGGGTCTCTGGGCAGTCCGCCCAGGGGTGGTAGGTTTGTTCTATCTCCCTCCAGCTCTCCTCTGGTCTCAAGCAAATCGACTCCATGTCCAATTCTTCAGCTTGAGCTAAAACTAGGACCCCTGCAACAAAAGTATTCATCTTTACACTTTATCAAAGTTATCTTAAATCTAATTTGATTCTCTCCAATGCCTCAGAGATGGAGGTATTGATTTCTCTGTTATACAGATAAGGACACAGATTCAGTCGCACAGCGTGTTAAAGTAGGAGATGGCAGGAGCCACAAATTATTTTAAAGTTGTATTGATACATATATAATAGACTCAGAGCTGGTCTCTGCAGTGCTAATCCAGAGGCACTCTAGAATCAGGGGTGATTTAATTGCAAGACTAGGAGACACTGGGGGGAAAAACATTATAAAAGATAAGAGAATTCAGTAAGGTATCTGGGTTTAATATTAATATATAGAAATCAAAATCTTCCACATATGCAAACAACCATTTAGAAATAGGAAGGGAAGATTATATTTTACTAGCAATAAAATATATTAAACATTATGGGAAAAGCTTAATAAGAAATGTACAATATCAACATTAAAAAAAAAAACACCACAAGAAAGTTTAAACATCATTAATACTACAAAAAGAAAAAAGAAAAATAACCTGAACAAATAAAAAGGCATATCATCTCTAATTGGTTTGACTTAGTGGATAGAGCATAGGCCTGTGGGCTGAAGGGTCCCCAGTTCCATTTTGGTCAAGGGTACATGCCCAGATTGCAGGCTCGATGCCCAGTAGGGGGCGTGCAGGACGCAACCGATCAGTGATTCTCACCATTAATGTTTCTCTCTCTTCCTCTCTGAAATCAATAAAAATATATATTTTTAAAAAGGTATATCATATTCAGGGTTGGGAAGACCTAATATCTCAAAGATATTAGTTCTCTCTAAAATAACATACAAGTTTAATTAAATCCCAATAAAAATTTTAATAAGAGCTTTTTAGAACAGACTAGGTGATTCTAAAGTTCAGAAGGAAAAATAAGAAAAGCTTAGAAAAATTTGAAGAATAGTAATGATTAGGGGTAGGTAGGAACAAATCCTACAATATATAAAAACTAGAGACCCAGTGCACAAAATTAATGCATATGGGTAGGGTCCCTAGGCCTGGTAGGCGATCAGGGCTGATCGGGGACTTCTGGCTGCCAGCTGGGGCCTTCCTTCATTCCGCACTGCCCCTTGGTAGTCAGTGCACATCATAGCAAGGAATTGAACTCCCGGTCTCCCAGTCAAACTCCTGAGGGGACACTTTGCATATTAGGCTTTTATATATATATATATATATATAGATAGATAGATAGATAGATAGATAGATAGAGATAGAGATATAGATATAGATATAGATATAGATATGTAAAGTTACTACAGTTGAAACACTGTGTTCTGGTATAATAGAATTGAAGACCAGATTAATGGAATGCAATAAGAGATATAAAAACAAGCCCAGTGTATTAAATAAATCTTGGTAATCCATATGACAGAATATTATAAATACATTTTTTAAAATAAAGCAATTTTTGCCCTAGCTGGTTTGGCTCAGTGGATAGAGTGTCGGCCCTTGGACTGAAGGGTCCCGGGTTCGATTCTGGTCAAGGGCACATACCTGGCCCAGTCCGGGGCATGTGTGAGAGGCAACCAATTGATGTCTCACATTGATGTTTTTCTCTCCGTCTCTCCCTCTCCCTTCTACTCCCTCTAAAAATCAATGGAAAAATATCCTTGAGTGAGGATTAACAAAAATAAATAAATAAATAAAAATAAAGAAACTTAATGTGCTGATATGAATTGATTTTTCAATATATATCATCCAGTACAAAAAGAAAGAAAGAAAAGTAAAGAAAAACAAGGTAGAAAACAGTGTATGGTTTATGCGTTTAAAAAAGAAAAGAATATGCCGTGGTTGGTGTGGCCCAGTTGGTTGTAGCATCATCTGGTACTGAAAGGTCAAGCAGGTTCAGTTCCTGGTCACAGCACATACCTAGGTTTCAGGTTCATCCACTTGGGTTGATGTTTCTCTCTCACATGGATGTTTCTCTCTCTCTCTCTCTCTCTCTCTCTCTCTCTCTCCCTTCCTCTCTCTGGGGAAAAAAAAGGAAAGAATATATGTCTATATAAATATATGTAATAAGCCCTGGCCAGGTAGCTTAGTTGGTGAGAGCGCTGGGGGAAGGAGAGGGGTAGGGGTAGGGGTAGAGGAAAGAAGAGATCATTTTCCTGGAGGGAGAACACGGCTGGGTCCTCTGTCCTAAGGATTTTAAGGGTGGAGATTTTAGGGGAGGTCCCAGGGGAGGATCTCAATAGAATATTCAGCAGCTTTCCAGGTGTGTCCTTTTAGGGTCAGGGTCTCCACTGATTGATTGGTCTGCACCAGGGCAGGGGGTCATTGGTCAATGCAGCTGGTCCTGAGGTCATCCTTGGTGTCCCTTGTCTGGTTTTGCTGTTTTTCTGGGCCTGGAGCTGAAATACAGCAGAGGCCTAGATGATCTCTAGGGAGGAAAGGTCAGGTGGTCCAAACTGCATGACCTATTAGGGGAGGAAAGGTCACCCTGGCTGCAAGGTCCCACCCTACAATTGTCCTTTGCTAGGCACCTGGAGCTTTCTACCCTGGCCTTCTGTACCTAGCTCATTATCCTTGCTCTGCTCATGTCTAACTGCCTATCACAGAACCAGCATATCTGTGCGAGGACCCATTCCCTCTTCTCCCCTCCACTCAATGCATTAGTGTTTTTATTGAGAAAACACTACCTTTTCAAATTATGTTAGTGTTCTCTGTTATACAGATGATGACACAGACTTAGTGATTAACAACCGGCATTTATTGACAAGCCAGGCACTTTAATCCATTCTCTCAGCTCCTATTCACATCCTCTACAAGGTAGGCCATTATTATACCAACTGGACAATAAAATTGAAGCTTAGAAAGATTAAGTAACTTTCACTCCACTATAATCAGTGGAGCGAGGATTTGAACCCAGGCGGGCCCCATTCTCAGTTCTGCACTCTCAACCTTAAAGCTGAGCTGAGCTGCTCAGGCAAGGTGAACAGCTCCAGCTCCGGAGGCTGGGCAGAAAGACTGAAGAGACATACTATATACGTTTGCCGAATCAATTCCGGTGAACCAAGAGCACGGCTGTTGCAGCTGGTATCACAACCGATCAAGGTTGCAGCCTCTGCAGTGATCCATCTGGTCTGGCACCCTGGCTGTGGAGACACAGAATGGGCAGGTAAAGAAAACCACCATCCAAATGTCTCCCGGGTCTTTGTCAGTAAGGGAGGAAAAGCTATGCTGCCATCATGACCCTTGATCCTGAGGTTAGGGAGCTGAGGTGGGGGTTCTGGAAATATCCATCTCAACCATACCCACCACGCTTTTTCAGGGAAGATGCCTGCAGGGGAAGTTCAAGGTTCTATTGGGCAGGAGTGATGCCAGAGCTCCCTCCCTCACCTGGCCTCCAATGAGCCTCCAGCTTATCCCTGGACCACATGGTGAGGGAATTAGTCTGTTCAGACACCTAATCATCCCCTAAAGCTTGGGTGCTCCCATCTCCCCAGGGCGTGGACCAAATCAGAAGCTCCAGGCCTGTTGGGGAAGGCTCACAGGGCACCCTGGCTCTCAGGATACCAGCTTTCATCAAGGCTTCTCAACCTCTTTCAAAACGTCTCTTGGTCAATAAACTGATTAAATTTTTATCAATCACATGAGCGGTCAAATCTAGGGTAGTGGCTCCCCATGTTGGGGTGTCCTGGCCCGCCAGGGAACATTTTTAAATGGCTGGAAAACTATATGGTTGTCACAACTGGGAGCAGGGAGAGGGGTTCTAGTAGCATTTGGTGAGTCGAGGTCAGGGTGCTACTAAGCATCCTACAATTCACAGAATTATCCAGCCCAAAGCTGGGAAACCCTGTCTAGAGGGTTTCAGTAGCATAAGAACCCTTGGGAAACTTGAGTCCCAACTCTAATCCAGCAGGATCTGGAGTGGGCCCAGGAACCTGCATTTTCAAACAGTCCAGGTAATTATCGTATAAGTGGACTGTATTCCACCCTGAGAAATGCCACTGCCTGATTCCAAAACTCTGATCCCTGGAACTGTGCCAGCCTGGTACCCATCAGGAGCACTTATTAAAAGTCTGGGTCCAGGGGAGGCCGTGCGCCCCTGGATCCAGGAGAGGCCGTGCGCCCCTGGATCCGGGTGAGGCCGCGCCCCTGGGTCCGGGCGAGACCAAACCAGAGGGAGTCGGACCTGCATTACCACCATTGGTCCACCATCCAGAGCTGAAAAGTCAGTGCCGACATGTACACATAAGGAACTGGTGGACATTGAAATTGGATCTCAAAAGAACTGTTGGTCCAGAAAGAAACTCACTACAGACTGATTCATTTGCCTGTCAGCATAATTATTATTGCTCGTCTCACATTCGGTTCTTGTAAGTATATTTCTAGTGACATATGATCTCACTCATCTAGGGGAAATGATGAACAACATAGACTGATGGATGAACAAGAACAGACCCAGAAACAAGGAGGCATCGATTGGACTGTCAGGCCTCAGAGGGAGGGTAGTGGAGGGTGGGGGTAGGGGGGAGAGATCAACCAAAGGACTTGTGTGCATGCATATGAGCCTAACCAATGGTTAAGGACAACAGGGGGGTGGGGGCATCAGTGGGGAGGGGTGTGGGATGGGAATGGGGGGATGAGGACAAATATGTGATACCTTAATCAATAAAGAAATTTAAAAAAAAAAAAGTCTGGGAGTCTTGCTCCATCCCTGGAGATTCTGTCGTAATGGATCTGGTCCAGCATTCTGTGGGTTTGTTTTGTTCTGAGTGATTCTTATGCAGATTTAATATGCAGTGTGGTCATGTCAGTTTTCCTCACTCTTCTGATGGTGGTTGTCAACTGACTTTGTTCCTGGAAACTCGAAGGTTTATAAACAAAGGTCACTTCCAGGTGATTGAGGAGCAACCATAACCACCCCCATGGATTTCACATACACACACACCCTCACATTCCCATTGTTATGAATGAATGATTCTATTTCTGTTCAAAGCAACTACAGTTCATCAAGGGGCCTTGCTTTAGGGGCTTCCTCAGGGCTGTGATGCTGTGGCATGCAGTCATCTGCATGTACCTCCCCTTCCCATTGAGAATCTGGGCTGCTGGGTGTCCCTAGGACAGGTTGGAAGTTATCAGATCTATCAGGATGTTGAGGTGGGAAAGGTCAGAGAGGATAGTAGGGAAGCCTGGCATCAGAGCATCAAGTTGGTAAGGCACCTCAGCTCTTTGCCCTTTGTTTTCCCTAAGCAGTGGCTGGCACCTGGTAGACATCAGTTGTGGTTGTTGATGTTACATACGCTTGAAGGAAATTTCACCCAGGCTGTGGAATCATCCTGAGAACTGTCCCTGCTCCCTGCTAACAGGTCACTAAAGCCCCAGAACCTGTAAAATCATGCTCCCTTGGGTGGCCAGGTATAAACTGGTCTCTGGAGGCTTCCATCCTGCGTTTGGGTGCTGCCCCCTGCTGGCCATCTGTGTGTCTTACCTCACAGCCTGTCTTCTCCAGAGTCCACCATCCATCCTGGCCTCCTCCTCTCCCACCGCCAACACGCTGGTCATAGACCTTCAGTCTGCCCACTCGTCCTTACCACTGCTCACCTGGGCCCCTAGCACCAGGCTCCTGTCCATTATGCACCCTGTAGAGATTATCCCAGAAATCATATTGGGTCATAACCCTCCCTGGCTTTCTTTTGTGGCTTTGCATTGCCCTTTGGGTCCACCCAAGCTCCTCAGCCATGGTCAGGCCCTTAGCGGTCTGGTCCCTCCTCTATGCACCTCCCCACCCTAAATTTCTTGTGCTGGCTCCTCACTGGTCTTGAAGTGCTAGTTCCTTCTGCTTGCTGTTTCCCGGCCCCATGCAGGATGTTCTCGCCCAGGACAGGTGCACAGCAGGCAGATTTGGGCCCTCGGGTATTTGGGAATGAGGCAGGCTACACTCCAGAAAGGTTGGGAACCTGCTTTATTGCACAGCCCAGGAACTGTTCACTCTGCAATCAGGGGCACAGATGAGTGGTGGTCAAAGTTCCACTTGAGCAAGTCTTCCACTTTTTCCTCCTGCCAGGCCTGGTTCTGGCAGAATCCAGACCGGCTGCACTTTCCTTCAGGTCTCAGGAAAATGTAGTTTCGTGTCCACATCCCAGAGCTGCAGCTCCAAGCCACTTCGAGCCCTCTTTCCTGTCCCCAACCTCACCCCCACCCTCTGAGGACATGGAAATCAGGTGGGCAGGGAAAGGGTGGCCAGCAGACTTGGACTCAACCACCAAACAGTGATTTCCCATCACTCGTGAGTCACTAGATACAGATCGGGTTTTCTGTACAACCCACACGCAATACCCCCACTCCCGGAGGGCCACAGGGGTCAGGACAGGAAGGGAGTTTGAAAGGGGCCTGTAGGATGTCCAGGGGAGGCCCAGCCTGAGCTCTGAGCAACAGGCCAAGCCCAGACCACGAAATCCAGGTGAGACACCTCACACCCTACCACAGGTCCAAAAACAATGCCCACTACGTGGGAGGAAGGCCAATCAAATAAATAGTCAATAAATACATGAAATTGGCTTCTTCCTCCAGGGAGGCCATGTGGCAGAGAGGAGACCCTGATTGGCTCTGAGGATGAGGACAAATGTCTGAGATCTCAGCCTCAGCTCTCCTGGGAGTGAGGGCATGGGCTGGGGGTCCCAGGATCTCACTGGTCTGCTGCCTGCTCAGCCAGTCAGGGCCGATGCCCTTCCCTCCCTCACCATCCCAGCCCGACCTCCGAAGCCCACAGTGCTGCCCAAACCTTGCCTACACCTGTCTCTCTTCACCCTCCGCAGCTCAGGTGACCTAGAGGCTGCTGTGAGGGGCTCTGAAATCTGCCCTCACTGCAGCCGGATGAGTGGAGTCCAAACTGGGGGCAGGAGCTGCCTCGTTTCTGAGCCTCTGCGGAGGGAGGGGTGCTTATCCACAGAGTGGGGGGCAGGTACAGGAGGAGAGCGCAACAAGATATTCTGAGGAGGTACAACTTTCTGAGCAGGCCACTTAAGTGACTTTACAACTATAAGGAACGCTAAATATACAAGTTTCAATCTGGACCCAAATTACAATGGTGTTTTGGGTGTGAATGATTTTCCATTATTTCAACACAGAGGGATCACGACACAGCTATGGGGGTGGAACAAAGGGGTCTTCAGGGAGAGTTGAGCCAAGGTCATCCGGAGAGCTGGGGTACCTGCAAAGCACATCACATGAAAGGGTCACCTCCTCGCTGTGGAGACCCCCTCTCTACCACCCCCTCCCTGCCTCTGCCCCAGTCACTCAGCTTATCTCAACTTCCTCTGTCCAGTTATTGCCTCAACGCTCCTGGGCCCCAGGCCTTCCTCTCTCAGGACAGGTTCTGTATCCCCGGCCATGCCCTCTGGGCCCTCTGAGGAAGCACCTCGAGGACTGTGGTTTGCCATCCATCTGGTGCCCAGCACAGTGCCAGGCAGGCAGAGAGTAGGTGCTCACCATTTTTTTTTTTTTTTTGGGTCTGATAAATGAACATCTGAATCCAAATGTAAACTCTTAAAACGGTCCTGCCTGTTCTCTTCCTCCACGCCCGGTGCCCCCTAACCACTGCCTGAGCCCCAGTACCTGGGCTGAAGCAGCAGCGGTCACTCCCACAGGAAGCGCACGTACCAGATGGTCTCGTTCTTCAGCTGTGGCCCAAACAGAGGGTTCAGCTGGGCCAGGATGGCGATGAGCCAGCTGCCAGGGACAGCACACTGAGGGTGAGCTGGGACACAGCAGGAACCTCCCAGGTATGTCTCCTGCGAGGCTTGTGGTCACATGACCCACCCAAACACCAGCTGCAGGGTCTGTGAGGGGCCCACAGAGCCACCCACACTCCAGCCGGCAGGTGGGCTGGGTCTGGGGTTCGTGGATTTTGGTTTAGATTCGGTTTGATTTGATGTTCTGTAGATTTATTAGGTCTCTGAGTTGAGGCTGGACTCTGGGATGAGGGAAGAGGGAAGACAGCCTCCTGGGCACATCGGGAGTGATTCCCAGCTGTGCCCCAATACATCCCTGGTGTGGGCCACTCCAGTCTGCACCTGGGAGCAGGACAGGGCATTCGCTCAGAATCACCCCCTTTTAGGAACAAGATGAAGGAACTACCCCAACATGAGGAAGTGATGACCAGAATGCCCCACTCCCAGGCCTGCTGGGGATAGGACAGGGACTGTGCCTCAGGCCAGTGAGCTTTCCAGCGACCACGGGCTGCACAGAGGGGGTCGAGGGTGTCAGGCCCCATCATCAGGACGTCGTTTGCCCACAGAAGCAGGCCCTAAAGGGTGCACCACTTCACATGCCTCAAATGCTGGTACCAATGGGGCTCAGTCTGGTTTTGCAGGAAGGATCCAGCTCTTCCACCTCTGAATCCCCACGGCAGCCAGTCACCTGCCTGATGCCCAGGACACTGTCAGAAATGGTTGCCCGCTTATCACTGGCATTACCCCAAGTTTATGTTTTGTAAATATAATTTCTAGGCATGGCATTTGCTTAAGTTGCCCCACCTTTCTGCCCATGTGCATCTGATCTGCAGCCCAGGTTACCTTCCCATATGCTGATTTGGTGTTTGCAATTACCCACACCCTGCCTATATTCTGTCTCCCACGTTCCCAGTCACTATCCTCTGTCCTGGTCTCTGAGCCTTCAAACCTCAGCCCCCACAGGCCCTCCCTGGGAGAGATGAGGACATCTGTCCAGCCCTAAAAGACCAAGAAACAGCACAGAGAAAGGGACTTAAGAGGTGCTCTGTCCAGGGAGAATTCTGGAAAACCATATGCCTCATGTATTTAAACTAACCTCTGAAAGCCAGCATTATTTTTTTAACAAGTTTTATTTTTTTGTTAATAGGAAGTAGAAATATTAAACATTATATAAAGTGAAACTAGAATTGACTAATAGGAATAACTAGCTCATGGTCTCATTAGACAAAACAGGTTTTAACTATGTAACAGGCACCAAATCTGAAATCAATCATGCCAATTTTTTAAAATGTGGGTATTAACCTATGCATTTGAAAAATTTCGCAGTCCTGAGAGATATCCTAGTTACTTTCAAAAGAATCAGTTACCTTTTTAAAGAATCAGCATTTTATCATGCTACCTGTCCTACCCTGAATACCCAACTCACCAGTCTTAACCCAAAAAATAGTGTATGAGACCAGGGAGATGGGAAGCCACAGAGGCCTCACATGGGCTTGATTGATAATGAGACAGGCCTCCCTAACACCAGGACGTGGACTTACTCCTCAGTTTGGCAGCCAGGATGATTTAAACATGAAGCAAGGAAACACTAAAGGATTGGAGATGGATGGAGGGGTGGGGGAGGGGCTATATGAATAGCAGTTTTAGAAAGAGACCATCTAGGCGTTGAGGACCTGGAAATTGATTCCCTTGAACTGTCTCATATCCCTCAGAATGCTCTTCTATGTACCCAGGGCCCCCTTTCCAAGTTTGGAGACTGCATCTGGTGGCTCTAACTGGCAGCATCACAACCACCCAGGGACGTGCATTAGAAATTCGGATTCCGGAGTGCAGACCTTTGAACACTGTGATTTAGTGGGTCTCGGTGCAGCCCTCAGAGCCGTATTTCACAGTTTCTCCAGGTGATTCTGATGCCAAGTTGGGCATGAAAAGCACTGAGCTGGCCCAACTCACTCATTTCACACGTGAGAAAGCCGCGGCCTGTGGACATTACAAAGCTTGTCCAGGTGACACATTTAGACCCCGAACCGGAGTTCATGACTTCCAGCCTATTGTTCTCTTTGCCATTCCAAACCACCTCCTTTCCTGTGTGTTACAGATCCAGCCTTTCACTATGGGAACAGAAGGGGGGGGGGGGAGGAGAAAGGCACTGGCTGATTTTGAGCTGGGGAGAGAGGTACTTACAAGAGGTAACAGCAGACAGCAGTGGCTACCAGCATGGTGATGATCACTCTGCAATGGAAGAGGATGTGAGGTCAGGGCCAGGGATGGAAAGTGCCCTCAGAAGGCCTGGCCAGAGCCAGAGAAGGAGCTCCTGGTGTCAGCCCCTTTCCCATTGGTCTTCCCCATGTCACCTGAACACCGGAGGCTGAGTTCTTCTCAGATGGAAAATACAAATGCTAAGTGTCACCTCATGGGGAAGTGACATGAGGGAAGACCCAGTCACCTTATGATTCCTTCCCTTCATCTCCTTTCTCTATCACCCAATGTCTCCATCTTAATGCAACCATGTTGGGACTAGACACTCACAGAGCTGCATTTGCAGCAACCCACTGTGGAGGAGTCTCTGCAATTCAAAATTCATTGGGCAAGGGGAAGGAAAAAGGAAGACTAGAAGACAGGACAAGAAGCAACAAACTGTGTGGCATCCCTGAGGCAGACTGAGTGGCTATGAGAGCACAGGGGTGGCCACCTTGTGTTCACTCAGACCACTGGAGACAGAAGCTTATAATGCAGCAGGGGAGACTTCCGTTAGAAGAAAGATCTCACCAAGGTTAGCAGAGAGGTGAGATACTAAGAAGCTGTGGGTCCTCAGCCCTGCAGATCTTGGAAAACAGAGTCAACACCCATGTGTCCAAAACTCCAGCCAGAGCTAAACTGAATCCAAACCAGGCCCTATGACCTCTGACCCAAAGCACTTGAAGTCTGCACCAGAGAAATTAGCACTTGATCCATTCTTTTAACATTACCAAGCACAGTCCTGTGCTGGGCACTGGGGTCTACAGTGGCCAAGAAGCCCATCTGGAGCATGAAGGAACATGTAATCAAGGGGAGACAGTACCTTATAACTGACAACATGAAGCAGAACCTGGTGAATAGTGTAACAGGCACAGAAATCTGCTCTGGGACCTCCACAGGCCAATGATACCGACCAAAACATTCAATACATAATACCAGTGATGCATCGTTAAGTTTTATAAGCGTTATTTCGTGTGATCCTCACAGCAACCTTAGGCAGCCATCGCCCTGGCCAGGTGGCTCCACTGTTGGAGCGTCCTCCCATACACCTCCAGGTTGCATGTTGGATTCCCGTCAGGGCACATACCTAAGTTGCGGGTTCAGTCCCCTAGGGGCGGTAGGGGAGGCAATCAATCGATGTTTCTCACACCATCTCTCTCCTCTCTCTCTCTCTCTCTCTCTCTCTCTCTCTCTCTCTCTCTCTCTCTCTCTCTCGGTGTGTGTGTGTGTGTGTGTGTGTGTCTATGGAAATATGTCCTCAGGTAAGGATTAAAAAAAAAAAAAAAAAAAAGGCCGTCATCATCATCATCCCTATTTAGAAAGGGAGGCTTGAGCGGTGACATTCGCTCAAGGTCACAGCCGGTGCGGTGTGAACAGCGGCTAGCCACAGCGTGACTGGCCAAAGGGGGTGACCCTCCAGCATCTCCCGCGACAGTCGGCTCTCCGCCTGCCTAAAGACGACCCTCTCTGACCTTCCCCCGGCTGCACCGGGGCCGAGCGCAGACCCAGGAGGCGGAGCGGGAGCCGGGGTCCTCGGACCGCAGCTTGCGCACTCGCCCCTGGAGGGGTCCGCAGGGAGGCTGGGCCCGCGCGTCCCTTACCCGCGGTTGGGTCCTTTCGGCACGAACCAGGGCCCGGCGATGCCGATGAGGCCCCAGAACGTGGTGAAGATGATGACCGGGAGGGCGAAGGAGTGAGCCGTCATGGCGGGGCGCGGGACGCCCAGATCGGGGTGCTGGGTCAGCTGCAGATGCTCCCGGGTCCTGGCGGCTTAGTGGGCGTCCAAGCATGCGCACCAGGACCAGGCCGCCTGGGGGAGCGCACTCGGCAGGCCGACCTGCGCAGGCGCGCGCGCGCATCCTTAGGGAGAGGGGCTGGGAGATGGGCTAAGGGCGGGCTTTCCGGGCAGCCAGATCTACTTAGCTTTGATCAGCTTCTCCAGTTTCCCAGTTCTGGCTAAAAGAATGTATAGGGCAGAGGCCTGTGTCTAAATATGTTTTATTCAGAGCAAAACAGTGAGAATCAATCGTGGTTTTATAAACCTCATTTGCACATATTTGAAGGCGAGAGGACATTCCTGGGCCGTCATCCTCTTCCCCCACCACCCCGGAGTCCTTGGCTGACAGACACCTGGGTGAGGGAATTGGCCAGTCTTCACACTGTCCTGCTAAACACTGAGCACGCCTGGGCTTGGGAGAGAAGCGAGAGTCCGGTACGCCTCAAGCTCTCTAATGTATCCCGCGGGCAGGGAGAGGGGCGGGGCAAGGCTGAGGTCCCTCCCCCGCCCCCCAACCTGGTCTCTATTGCTATCACCTACCTGTCAGTTACAAAGCTGGCTATTCAGGTCAGTCATGGGGCGCGGTGGGTGGGTGGGGAATGCCAGGATGGGTACATGGAGTTGCCATGAAGATTACAGGTAGGGGAGGAGGGTGGCGACTTGTCCAGGACCCTGGGCAAAGGCAGAGCACTTGCTCCTTCTATTCAATGCCCTTCAGCTTGGTTGCTTGTGAGGCAAAAATAGGAAGCCTCTCCAATCCCGGGATAGCCAGGCCCTGGGGCCTGAAACACAGCAGCTCTCTTAAAATGAAATGAGCTGGCCAGGCAACAGGTCTCCAGTAATGGCCTAAAGGCGCTCACCACATTTCAGCCCTAGGGCCCGCATTTCTGGGGGCTCCAGCTTTTTCATAGGCTGGCACTGGAAGCTTGCTCAGAGCACAGAGTGGCAAGGCAGGGTGTGTCCCTAGCGGGCCTCCACATCAGCATCTAGACCTGCATCAGGAAGTAAGTGCATGGAACCCACATGCAACATTGCCCACAGGACTAAATCTCGCTCTGAGGATCCTTAGAGGCTGGAAGACACCATGGGGAAAGTCCTTGCAGGAAAGTCCCCTCAATTTGGAATTCCTATGGATAAGGTGGGAACTACAACCCCCATTTTAGAGGGCCTTTCTCTCTTCCATCCTACCAATTCACCCCCACAGTACCTGGCCTAGGGCAGATTCCTGAACTGCACACAGAAACTTGTGTGAGTGGGCTCCCTCTTGGCCGTGTAACACACTGCCAAAGGTCCAGCCCCGAGGCCCTGTGGTACACCGCAGGGCAGGAGGAGACATGTCCACGGCTTCAAGGCAGAAAGTGAGCGTCAGAAACCATGGGAACCAGGGGTCAGCCATCTAGTGAGCCTCTCAGCACCTTTAAGGAGGGGGAAGAGGGCAGACTGCTGGCTGAGGGTCAGACCACCTAGACTTGCAGCACAGAGCAGGGACCGGCAGCAAGGCCAGCAAGGAGCACTGCTTCCTGCCTGAACAAGCCAGGCAGGGGCAAAGAAGTCCTGCCCCTGGTCCCCAGCAGTGGTTAGGTAGGCAGGACACACCATCTCCAGCCAGAGAAGCAGCCGAGGAGCCTGCTGAAGGAAGCTGCCCTGGAAGGAAAGTATTTCACTTTGGGGTAGAAGGGGAGATGGGCAAGAGCACAAGGGAACCTCACAGTGCGGGTGCCCTTCTGTGCCTGGAGTGGGCACACGAAGTTCCTGGGGGACCTTACAGCCAGGCACTGAGCCCGTCCTGGGGGTCTGAGCAAGCAGGTCTGGGTGGAGCATATTTCACAAGCACCGTAAGGAGTCCCAGGCTGAATCCCCAGAGCAATGTTGGGAAGAATGGACTAGACCAGTGGTCGGCAAACTCATTAGTCAACAGAGCCAAATATCAACAGTACAACGATTGAAATTTCTTTTGAGCGCCAAATTTTTTAAACTGAAACTTCTTCTAACGCCACTTCTTCAAAATAGACTCGTCCAGGCCGTGGTATTTTGTGGAAGAGCCACACTCAAGGGGCCAAAGAGCCCGCATGTGGCTCACGAGCTGCAGTTTGCCGACCACGGGACTAGACCATCATGCTGATGGCACGTCTTAGGAGCACCTCTTTCCACAGTAAAGACATGGGTGACAGGTGACGGGGGACGAAGGCTGAAAGCAGCTGAGTCCCCTCTGTAGTCTGAGGTCTGTCTTGCAGGTAGGTAGGTGCGCTGTCATTCGTCAGTCCTGTGGCAGGCTGGGAATCAGCAGGCACTTGGACTCTCTGCTACTTAATGGAGAGGGAAACAGAGGCACAGCAAAGAGGCGTGGTTAATCATGGTTGAACTACTGCCTGTAGTAGAGCAAGGACCGGATCCCAGTCTCCTGAGGGCAACTTGGTCCAGTTTGCTCCTTAGGAAGGCACTCCAGCATGATGCCGGTCAGACTCAAGTGCCACAGCTGTGGGACTGGGTGGGACGCATGGGCTTGGCTCGCTGGCCTGGAGCTGCAGGAGAAGCTCTCTGGAGCGCTCTGTGCAAAGGGCTTAGCTTGTCTCACCCTAAAGGACGGTACTAGGAGGAGGTAGAGAGATTCTCTGATGAGAGTTTGCCATTTTGAAATCAGGCTGTACCTGCTTCTGTCATAGAGCCAGGGTGACATCCCAGAGCTAGGCCAGCTGAACCTGGAGCCTGGTCATCCTCTGCCCCTCACCCAGTGTCTTCCCCAGGCCACTGGAACGCTCCCAATGTTCCAGGGGACTGGGGTGCTCCTTTAAGTTCCTACCCCCAGTAGTCTCTCCCACTTCAGAAAAATCCTCTTGCCACTAGAATATGTGGTGAAATCTTTCACAATGGAATTATTTCCTGAAGCACCTTAAACATGAACTTGAGGTAAGAGCCTCTGCATATGTCAGTGCTGTGAGTCCCTGCTCCATTTAGAGGTGAACAAGTTGTGCGCCCCCTGATGGCCCTGCCCTCTGGCATGTGGGTGTAACTACCTTGTCACTGCCCACTTCCTGCTCTTAGAGTCCCTACCAAAGGAAGATTCTAGGGCACAGAGCCTGTCAGCACAACCACAAGGGGCAGGGTAGGGGTCTCCAAGGCAATCCTAGGATTCCTGCTCCTGCAGAGCCTGTATCAGGATAGCACAGGGGCCTCCTGACTGGTGTGGGGGTACAGGAGTCTGTCAGGAGGGTCCATGAGGCAGTCTTCATGATCTCCACCCGTTCCCATAGGATGGGTGGGCAGCTTCTGGGTCACGGCCTCCTCCACATGGAGCACTCCCATCTTCTCCTTCCTGAGCACCGCCCCTCAAGTGGGAAGAAAGAGAAGGCACCATCAGAATTGGGGAAAACACATTACATGAGGATCCCCTTCCCACAGCCAACTGCACCCTAAGGTATATTCAGTGGGAAAAAACTGTGGCAGCACAGACTGGAGACATGACTAGGGCTGCAGGCTGATCTATGCCCACGCTGGACACAGGATCTCCCCTAGGAGCTGTTGGTCCCTTGAAGTCTGAAGATACTTGGTTGCTACAACCAGGAGGGTACTACGGGTATCCAGTGGGTATGGAATGGGTAAAGGCGAAGGATGCTGCTGAAGACCCACCACCCACAGGACAGGCCCTCACAAAGATTTATTTGGCCTCAAATGTCAGCAGTGCTGAGGCTGAGAAAGCCCGCCTGGGAAGCTTGATCATACAACATCTGGTGGGGTTCACTGTTTGCTTCAGATGTACAAATCCCTTTGTCCCCAGGAGAACAACCTGCAAAAGGGCACAGCTGGTAGCATCTGTGTCTCCTCCCCCACAGGGCTGGACACAGACAACAAATGCTGGGATGAAGAACTCCCCTCCACCCAGCTACAGGTCAGGGCCACCCTACTTCCTACAGAGCCTCTGTCACCCCTGAGACCCATCCACTGCTGCTGACTACAGATGCAGAGGTGAAAAATGAGAGCAGAAGCCCTGGCTGGTGTTTCTCAGTGCTTAGAGCATCAGCCCATGCACCAAAGGGTCACGGGTTCAATTCCCGGTCAAGGGCATGTACCGTGGTTGCAAGTTTGATCTAGGGTCCCAGTCAGGTGTGTATGTGAGGAAACCAATCGATGTGTCTCTCTCACATCAATGTTTCTCTCTTTCTATCCCCATCCCTCCCTTCCACTCTCTCTAAAGTATCAATGGGAAAAATATCATCAGGTGAGAATTAACAGAGAGAGAGAGAGAGAGAGAGAGAGAGAGAGAGAGAGAGAGAGAGAGAGAGAGAGAGAGAGAGAGAAAGAAGAAGAAGCAATAGGCAGGAGACCAGCTGGAAAAACCATCAAGAGACAAATCACAGCTCTTTCTCTGTTAAATGAGCCATGAAGAGCTTAGGGAACCTCTGTAACTATCATGTTTACTTCGGTTTTCAGTGACCACCTGCAAAGAAAACAATTTCTTGCTTCGGACTTCCAGTAAGTTGCCTCCTATATAATGTAACCTCCCCCTCAAGCCTTGTCCCTGGACTGGCCTCCAGGCCAGTAGGCAGTGCCCTCAGGACTGCCCCTCTGCCTGGACCACCCCCACCTTCTTCACCAGCACCTTCGCAGCCCTCTGACCTGCACTGACCTCCTCCCTCTCCAACACCTCAACTCTACATAGCCCATCCAGAATGTGATGTCGCTGCCCCAACTGGTCCAATCATCTAGTTATACTCGCTGGTCACTGTTCTAAGCACTTTACAGATGAAAAGCAAAGCACAGAATGATTAACTTGCCCAAAGTCACACACTAGTTATCGGGCCAGAAGTTCGTGCTCTCAGCACTGTATATGTGCTTGAAGTGAGTGCCTCTTGCCTCTCTAGCTGGATCATAAGCGCCTTGAGGGCAGGGGTTATATCCCAAGCAGCCACTGGTTAGTAAATGGTTGGGCACACTACAGCAGCTCAACAATACCTCAGGCCAAGCCCACTGTGATGGCTGATTTTATCAGATGCTCCTGCTCACATGGGACTGGGAAGATGAGATTCCCTTCCTTCGTGTGTCCCCATCCAGGAACTCTACCATGTAGACTTACCTGCATAGGAATGGCGTGGCACCGGGGCACAGGTGTAGACGTGGCTGAAGCGCCGGCCCGAGGAGGTTAGGTACCAGTGCTGGATGGCCGGCTGGGGGTCGTACTCGGTGACTGCCACACCATTCACTGCTGTCATCATGAGCATGTTGATCACCTCATTGGATAGCTTGGTCCTCTCATCGGTCCTGATCCGGTTCATGGCACTGAATCCACGCTCACAGCAGGAGGTGGAGACGGGCACACAGACCACCACTGCCACCAGCCTGCTCAGCAAGGGGAAGCGGCAGTGCTGGGCCAGGGCGTTCTTACACAGCATGGAGAACGGCAGGTTCTTGGCCACGGCTTTCAGGCCCAGCCACTCCTCCAGGAGGGCTTGCTCGCTGTACCCTGGGGGCATTGAGAGCTCAAAGTACCTGGCAAGGGCAAGGATATCATCATTCCCAAAACTGGCCAGTTCAGTGCCACTTGGCCAGGTCGTGGTGTCAAACACCTCCATGTTTTTGAGTTGTGGGGAACCGTCTGTGTCAAACCTCTGCCGGAGGTACTCAGTCCCTGTCAGGATCACTCTCTCCCTGTCTGCCCGGAAACGCTGCTCTGCCATCTCCATTCTGTCTAAGGAAATGCCATGCAGCTGCCCATCCTTGAAGCAGGCATTGAACTCTTCCTCTTTGGGCCCCGCCTGGTGGCGGAGGGTCTCCAGAGCTACGTAGGCCTGTCCCAGCGTGGAGTTCACCTCCGTAATCAACACCATTTCTTTCTGGCACACCTCAGACAATGGCCTGTAAATGCTCAGGAAGTCCAGCAGGAAGTGGCAGAACTTGATGAAATGGAAGTTCTTCAGGAGCTTCAGCATGCCTTTGGCCCTGTGCCCAATCTGGCCCCCGGCCTCTGCCACACTCTGGAGGTGCCTAGCCAGGGCAGGCCAGCTCAAGATGAGCACATTCAGTGTGCGCCTCCTACTGGCCACCCACTTGACTGCATTCAAGTCCTTGAGGCGGGTGATTTCCTGCTCCAGTGCCGCAGCACCTTGCTGCAGCTCTGTCAGCCTTTTGTTTGAGGACTGATAAAACTTGAAGATGGTTCGGATGTGCCGGTCACACTTCTTCACCAGATCAATGCCCCCACAGGCATCCACCACAGCCAGGTGCAGCCGGTGGGCCACACAATGGACAGGCAGCAGCTGGGGGACGATCTCCTGGAACTTTTCCACAAGGCCTCTGTGGCTCAGCATGGTTGTGCCATCGGTTCCCAAACCCACTACCCAACCAGGCTTCCGGAAGGGGATGTCCAGTTCATCCAGTGCAGAGACAATGGTCTCAAAGTACCCATCCACTGTCTCCCTATAGAGCGGGGCCAACGTGATGTAAGACTCTTTCACCTCCATCCCCTTAAAGTAGCGGATGTAAATGCCCACACAGGCCGGGTCTGAGGTGTTGGTGGAGCTGTCCAACAGCATGCTCATGCAGGGGGAGTTCCGGACGTCCTCGAGGATCTCCTTCTTCAGAGTCTCAGAGATATATTTGATGAACTGGGTGCATGCAGTGCGGTTCCGGTACTTGCTCAAAATCACGGTCCCTGTGCTTTGGAGGAGTTCCAGGATCTTCTCAAAGTCATTCAGCGGCCTCGAGTGGTAGGCGATGGAGTAGGCTGCATTGAAGAAGTGCTCCATGTTGGCCATCAGGTCACTTGAGATCTCTGGGACTAGGGCAGCCTGAGGGGTGTCCTCCTTGATTTTAACAGTGTTGACGCAGAGCTTGTGTGCTTTGCTGACTTCATGGTATTTTAAAGTCTCCACTTTAAATGGCCCCGTGTAACCTTGGACTAACCGCGATGACTTGTCGTGGAGATTCGGTCTTTCTTTGCAAGCTGAGCAGAAGAGCTTGGTCTCTTCTGAGTCAATGATTAACCATGGGAACTGCCCAAACCACGACCTCTGAATGGAGCGGGGTCTGTAAGTCCTCTTGATTTTCCCAGGCCCATCTGCTTCCACGTCACAAAGGCTGGACCTGCAGTAGGAAGCACACATCTCCACAGGAGGAGCTAGAAGCAACGCAGATTCGACAGCCGAGGCCTGCGGGTCTGCCTCTCCTGCAGCCACCATCTTCTTTTTCCCTTGGGAGCAAATCAAACTGTGCTTGATTTTGCTGCCCAGAACTCTGCAGTCTCCCATCAGCTAAGACACCCAATGTAATAAGTACCCTGATGCAAAGCAGAAAGGATGAATGTGATCCACCTTTCTAGAAAGCATTACTGGCTTCCCCGTTACTATCTATGGAAGTCAAGAATTGTTTGCTAATCCCTGTGGGCTCTTTAGCCAGCTTCCCCCTCTCTATCCACATAGTGACCCAGGATCATGTGACATCAGCTACTAATAAGCTTAATTAACCACCTTGGCCATAGATGCTATTGGGTAAACAGGTGGCTTTAATCCTCTTCTGAGGCATCACAAAGAAATGAGGTTAAACATCCATAAGTGCTTATGAGCCTTTGAAAGAAGGGAGGCACAGAAGTATAAACAGCAGCTACTAGCCAACAAGTTACTACCGGAGATATGCAAAAAACTAACTCTTATAGGCCAGCAGTGCTAAAAACCAGAGGAGGAGGGAGAGAGTAGAGGCTCACAGGCCTGTGGGCACATTGTTTATCAGAACCAGCATCTCCCACACCCCTCCTCCCATCAGCTCAACCACAGGTCCCTTTAGCACTTCTGCTCATCAAAGTTCCTTATTATTTCCATACTGTCCTGGTTTCCCAGTATTCTACACTCTGAGGGCAGGGTTAATTTCGTATTCATCTCTGTTTACCCAGTCTAATATAAGGCCTGTGCACAATAGGCTCAAGTTAAATATGGCTGAACTAACACGGTGTGACTTGCCACAACTACCTGGGCCCCTGGACATGCCCTCCAGAACTCAGTAGGTCAATACTCACCTGGAGAATGACCTTTTCCCCACTTCATCCGCTTTGGATCCTTGATCCAGGGTGCAGCTCTATGCTCCAGTTTTGATATCAAGTCTGGCTTGGTAGCCACAGGCCCTGTTGCAAGGACAAAGAGTCATACTGATGTCACTACTATGAACCATCAAGTCAAGTGGCCCACCTAAAGCTATTTATGGTTTCTGAAATATTCAGGGATGCCTCCGGGTCTATCTCTTAATAGTCTATTCAGCCAGGGGCATGATGGATGCACATTCATCTAGGTTGCCAATTTATTCTTAAAACCCAAGAGGTACCCAGATTCGGGTGTATCCATTAACCAGGATAAATAACTTCCTTAGATCCATGGGCCACGGGCCAGCCAAATGCATCTAGAGTGGAAAGCATGAAAATAGGAAGAACCATGGGGGATAAAGTAGAAAGAGAGAAGACAAGGATGATAAAGAAAGGCAGCCGAGAAGTGGAAGAGTGCCACCAACTACTGCCCCATGCACTTGAAAGGCCCCTTGAAAATGCCCACCACCTGCCACGAAACCTGAAATCTGACTAGAAGAGGTTCAGGTCTTTGGGTTAAGCACTGCCCTTTATTTAAAATGTGAATATCCCTCAAGGGTATATAAAGAAATCACTTTTTTAAAAATATATTTTTATTGATTTCAGAGAGAAAGGGAGAGGGAGAGAGATAGAAACATCAATGATGAGAGAGAATCATTGATTGGCTGCCTCCTGCATGCCCCGCACTGGGGATCAAGCCCGCAACCTGGGCATATGCCCTGAACCGGTGACCTCCCAGTTCCTGGGTCGATGCTCAACCGCTGAGCTACACCCGGCCGGGCAAGAAATCACTTTCTTGATTTAAAATAAAATCCATTACTATATACTTACATGCTTCTGTATGTATCTATGTGAATGTGTATATAAACTTTGTTTGGATGGACATACAGACAACTGATGACTGTGGGGCTACTGGGAAGAGCAAAAGGTGAGGTCACAGGGAGCTTACTTTCACTAATCACCTTTTAGATGATTGAATATATGTATATTTACTATATGTGCATCTTTGTATCCAGATATTTACTATTAATAAAAATATAATAAAGTATTAAAGTATGGTGGGTTGAACACATATCCTTCTTAAAACAAGGCATAAGCCCAAGAGAAACACTGGATTAGAAATGTGAGTATACTTTTCAAAGACGGAAAGATAAAAGAGCAAGAAAAATAACAGAACTGAACCCCAAATGCTGGCAGAGGGGGTGAAGGAGAAGGATATGAATTTGGCCATAGAATCCCTGGAAGGTTTAGACCCGGAGGCCCCAGGTACAGTAAAAGGTAATGGGAAAGGGATGGGAGGACATGGGGCCAACTCACAGTCTACACAGACCAGCTCCACCCCAGGTCCTCTTACCCATTGCAGGAAACCAGAACACACCACCACCCTCACCCAAGGAGAAGAGAGATCAAGTCTATAGAAAACTTAACCAGAAAGGCTCGGACCCTGGGATAGTGGGGAGAGGAAGAAAGGTGAAGAAGGGCTGCAATGCAGACAAGAGATGAAGACAGTCTAGCTTCTGGAAGGTGTGTTCCTCGGCTCCAAGACCATTGGCTCAGCTTATACCCTCCAAGCAGGGGACTGTAAGAGTTTTCTTTGAAGAAACTGAATTGCCCCTCCACACCCTCTTCCTCCTCCAAAAACCTATGCAGACTGACTTTTGTGGGCACTTCAGTGAGACATCCAGGTTCACAGCTGGTCGCCCAACAGTGAAGCCTACCCCTTAATGAGCCCCAGCCATGCACACGAAGCTTTCCATCAGTTTTCTTTTAAGGCTTTACTCTTACATATGTATGAACCTAATGCTATCTATTTAAGACAAGCTTCTAACATAAAACAAGTAGGAAAAAGGATGGAAGAAAGTAGAGATAATGCAAGGAGCAAAACAGAACTTCAAAAACAAACAAACAACAAACAAAACAAACAAAGCAGAATTAATAATCCCAAAGAGAAAATACATGATAGTCATCCATGAAAAGAGCAATAAGGGCTCTTAGATTTAAAATGTGATAGAAGAAATTTTAAAAAATTAAATGGAATTGTTAGAAAATAAAATCGAGGAAATCTCTAAGGAAGCAGAACAAAAAAGTTCGAAGCAGAAAATGGGAGAAAAAGAGAAAAATAAAACAAAACTAGAGGTTTAACTTAAAAAGTGTAATATCTAACAATTAGGACTTTTTGGAAGAAAGAGAGAAAAGTAGGTAGGAAGAAATAATAAAAGAAATTTTCCCCAAACTGGAAAAAGCGAGTTTCCAACACTTCAGAAGCCTGGAATAGATCTTAAAAAAGAATATAAAAGCAGGCTGTGTTCAAAGATTTAGGAATAAAAAGGCATTTATACTTCTCAATAGCACCTGTAAGACCTAAAAGCAATGCTTTCAAAATGCTGAGGAAAATTATTTCCAACCTGAAATTCTATACCAACCCAAATTATCAATTGTGAGGGCATTTTCTGATATGCAGAGTCTTAACACATTTCTTCCCGTGCACACTTTCTTAAGACAGTTACTGGGAGATGTGCTCCAACAAAGCAAAGATCTAACCTGAAAGAAGAGACAGATCCAGGAAATAGGGGAAAGACAAAGGACAGTGTGAGGGCACGGCTATACAGCAGGCTGAAGGATCACTAGTTTAGACAGAGCAGAGGCAAATGGAAGACCCATGACCGAAGTCTCCAGACCAAGAGTGAAGCTGATAGGTCACTGGAGTTTGGTCATGGGGAAAAGACTCTTCAGAGGAGTTGTGGCATTTCACTGGAGAGTTTCAGAAGAACTGGTGACAGGACAGAAAACTAGCAAAAGAAAAAATAAGAAAAAAATTCAATTCCAGGGGAAAATCCTACAACAAAGGAAATATCATAATATGCCACTTTGATCAGAAGTAAATCATATATAATCATAAACAGTTTACACTGAATTAACCAAAAAGTGTGGTGTACCTGTTCTGAGAGGATGGAGGGAAGAGAAGTGGGGGCCGGGGGTGAGGTAAGAGGACCATATCTTCATCTTCCACAGTAGGAATCAATAGATAATATCTAAAATCAATAAATCAGGAAGAGCAATAAACATATGCAACAGGATAGTCAAGTGTGATTCTGTCTGCCTGTTTTGGCTGAAGGTCCCCCCCTCCCCCCTCAAAATAGAAGCCAACTATCCCCATTCCAAAGCTAGACACAGAAGCCTAACTGGGAAGGAGGGTAACTAAAACACTGAGCTGTAACCCAAGCCCTCGCCTCAAAGAGGGAATCAAAGCACTTGGAGTGACAAGGTCAGGGAGTCGATATTGGAGATATTTCTGGAAAGAGCTGTCAAGTGCATTGTGAGCCTCCTCCACATGCTACCATGGGGAGGGGGAGGGCGGGCTACTGTCCCCTGACCTTAAGCCTAGTGGGATGACAACCTGACCTGTATCTCCTGGGGCTACGGGGCTACCCATGAATCCAGGCCTGAAAAAGACGAACGGCAGAAACTGGCTGATGGGCTCCTTTGGGGTGGCCATTCTGGAAGAGCCTACTTTCCCAGGGTTTGTTGGAGCAAAGGATGTAAGTGTTTTCCATGGTCCCTGCAGACGTGGGCCCCACAGGAAAAGAGAAGAGACCTGAGCCACTTAAAGGGACTTTACCCACGGCTGTTTACATGGGAACCATGTAAAACCTTTCTTGTACCTCTCCTCCCACCCACACACCAGCGTTCCCACCCAGGTAGTGGCAGAGGTCCTGGAACAAGCTGGAAGGTAGGAGAATTCCTTCCTACTGCAAGATTCAGTTCCAGACCTGAAGCAGGTTCAAGTAGGAGAGGCAAGAAATTTTAGCTTGAAATGAAGTCCAAATTTTTGACTACTACACCAGGAATGGACTTTTGTTTCCTCATTGTTTTTTAAGATTTTTTTTTTTAAATTTCTTTATTGATTAAGGTGTCACATATTTGTCCTCATCCCCCCATTCCCATCCCACACCCCTCCCCACGGATGCCCCAACCCCCTGTTGAACTTAACCATTGGTTAGGCTCATATGCATGCACACAAGTCCTTTGGTTGATCTCCCCCCCCCCGCCCCCCACCCTCCCCTATCCTCCCTCTGAGGCCCGATAGTGCGATCAATGCCTCCTTGTTTCTGGTTCTGTTCTTGTTCATCAGTCTATGTTGTTCATCATTTCCCCTAGATGAGCGAGATCATGTGTCTCTAGAGATATACTTATAAGAACTGAATGTGAGACGAGCAATAATAGTTATGCTGACAGGAAAATGAATCAGTCTGTAGTGAGTTTCTTTCTGGACCAACAGTTCTTTTGAGACCCAATTTCAATGTCCACCAGTTCCTTATGTGTACATGTCAGCACTGACCCCTCAGCTCTGGATGGTGGACAAATGGTGGTAACGGAGGTCCAACTCCCTCTGGTTTGGTCTCGGCCGGACCCAGGGGCACGGCTTCACCCAGACTCAGGGGCACGTGGCCTCACCCAGACCCAGGGGGCGCGTGGCCTCACCCGGGCCCGGGACCCAGCCTCACCCGGATCCAGGGGCACACGGCCTCACCCGGACCCAGGATCCGGCTTCACCCGTACCCAGGGGCGTAAGGCCTTACCCGGACCCAGGGGCGCATGGCCTCTCCCAGACCCAGGGGCGCGTGGCCTCACCCGGACCTAGGTGCGCGCGGCCTCACCCGGACCCGGGACCCAGCCTCACCCGAATCCAGGGGCACAGGGCCTCGCCCGGACCCAGGATTCAGCTTCACCCGGACCCAGGGGCGCATGGCCTCACCCGGACCAAGGGGCGCATGGCCTCTCCCAGACCCAGGGGTGCACGGCCTCACCCGGGCCTGGGATCCAGCCTCACCCGGATCCAGGGGCACAATGTTTTTTAAGATTTTGCTATCAGTTAAAACTTATAGAAAAATTCAACAATAATACAGGAAACTCCAATCATTAATTTTGTCCCATTTGCTTTATCATGCTCATGCATCTTAGCTAGCCTACTTTAAATGTGCTCAGAACACAATATCCAGAAAACATTGGCTACACAGTATACTGTATTTAGGGTATCCACTGTTTACCCTCATGATCAGGGGCTGGCTAGGAGATGTGACCGCCCAGCATCATGAGAGAATATCTTACTGAATATCGCTCACTCAGGAAAAGATCAAAATTCAAAATACAGCCAAAACCGGTTTGGCTCAGTGGATGGAGCGTCGGTCTGTGGACTGGAAGGTCCCAGGTTCGATTCCGGTCAGGGGCATGTACATTGGTTGCGGGCACATCCCCCAGTGGGGAGTGTGCAGGAGGCAGCTGGTCGGTGTCTCTCTCTCATCGATGTTTCTGGCTCTCTATCGCTCTCCTTTCCTCTCTGTGAAAAATCAATAAAATATATTTAAAAAAAAAATTCAAAATACAGCTTCTACTAAATGCATATTGCTTTTGCACCACCACAAAATAAAAAATCATAAGTCGAACTATTGTAAGTCGGGGACCATCTGTATATGTATAATATATAAATTATATGTATAATATATATACAATATTTTTCTGAACCATTGAGAGTAAATGGTTTTCACACCCCCTTTATCCCTAAATACTTCCATGTGTATTACTCAAGAAAAAGGACATTCTCTTACAGGGTAGGCAAAATTCTAACAGGAGCTCCAGTGACCCCTGACCCTGCCTAATCTCTGCCCCTGGGAGTGTGGTGGAATCTGTGAACACAATATTACACTCATGATTATGTTACGTTACCTGGCAAAAGACAGGTTATCTGGATGACCTACCCTGATCACATCAGCCCTTTACAAGCAGGGGAAGTAAGAGCTCCAAAGTACCAGGAGGATTTGACACACTGCTGTTGGCCTGAGGATGGAGGGCACAGGTAAAGGACCTGACTGCTGCCTCTGGGAGCTGAGAATGACCCCTGGTCAGCAGCCAGCAAGATAACCGGAACCTCGGTCCTACAACCACAAGGGACTGGATTTTGCCAGCTTGTGCAACCCTAAGGGAAGAACCCAGCTGAGCCCAGGTGAACGTCTGACTTACACAGCTGTGAGCCAATAAAAGGGTGTTTTTAGCCACTAACTTTGTGATAATTCGTTGTGTGGCAACTGAAAACTAGCATGTCTTATATAACCAAAGTATAAAGATCAAAATCAGAAAACAGAACATTGATATAATACTACTATCTAATCCACAGTCCACAACTACCTTTCTTCAATTGACTCAAAATGTCCTATATAGCTATCTGTATGTCTATTTTTCCCAGGTCAGCACCTATTCCAGGATCATAAGCTACACTTAGTTGGCACGTATCTTAGGTCCCATTTGTCAGCCCTTCTTTGTCTTTAGTTATCAGGGCATTCTTTTCTTTTTTTTTTCACTGTGGTAAAATATATGTAACATAAAATTGATCATTTTAAGTGTTCAGTGCAGAGATATTAAATATATTCACAATGTTGTACAACCATCATCACCATCCATCCCTAGAACTCTTTTTATCTCATAAAACTGAAACTCTATACCAACTAAATAATAACATCCCTATTCCCCTCAAACCAAGAACCCCGTACCCATCATTCTACTTTCTGTCTCTACGCTTTTCACTACTCTAAGTATCTCAGCTAAAGGGAATCAAACAAATATCCATTTTTTGAGACTACCTTATTTCAACTAGCATAATGTCCTTAGGGTTCATCCACATCGTAGCATACTACAGAATTTCCTTCCTTTTTCGGGCTAAAATAATATTCCATTGTGTGGATAGACCACATTATGCTTCTCTGTTCACCCGCTGACGGGCACTTAGGTTGCTTACATGTTTTAGTTATTGTGAATAACAGTGGTATGAACATTGGTGCACAAATATTATCTTCAACAACCTGTTTTCAATCCCAGAAGTAGAACTGTTGTATCATGTGGTAATTCTATTTTTAATATTTTTAGGAACTCCCTACTGTTTTCCACAATGACTATACCACTTCACCTTCCCACCAACAGTGCACAAGGGTTCTAATTTATCCGCATCCTCACCAACAGCTGTAGTTTTTTATTTTCTGGCTAGGAGCTATCCTGATGGGTGTGAGGTAGTATCTCAATATACTAGTTTTTATTTGCATTTCCCTAGTGATCAGTGATGTGGAGCATTTTTCATGTGCTTATTGGCCATTTGTATATCTTCTTTGGAGAAATGTCTATTCAAATCCTTTGTTCATTTTTTAAAAATCAGGAGAAATGTCTATTCAGGTCCTTTGTTCAGGTTGTTTGGCTTTTTGTTGCTGAGTTTTAAGAGTTATCTATATATTCTGGATATTAATTCCTTATCAGACGTATGATTTGCAAATATTTTCTCCCACTCTGAGTTGCCTTTTTATTCTGTTGATAGCATCTTCCAATACACAAAAATTTTAAATTTCATGAAGTCCAATTTGTCTACTTTTTCTTTTGTTACTTGTGCTTTGGCATCATATCCAAGAAATCACTGCCAAATACAATGTCATGAAGCATTTGTCCTGTGTCTTCTTCTGAGAGTTTTTTATGTCATACATTTAGGTCTTTGGTACATTTTGACTTAATGTTTATATGGTGTTAGATAAGGATTGAATTTCATTCTTTTGCATGTGGATGTCCATTTTTCCCAGGACCAATTGCTGAAAAGACTATCCTTTCCCCATTGAATGGCCTGGCACCCTTGTCAAAAATCATCTGACCATATACATGAGGTTATATTTCTTGGTTCTCTATTCTATTCCCTTAGTCCAGTGGTCGGCAAACTCATTAGTCAACAGAGTCAAATATCAACAGTACAATTGAAATTTCCTTTGAGAGTCAAATTTTTTAAACTTAAACTTCTTCTAATGCCACTTCAAAATAGACTTGCTCAGGCCGTGGTATTTTGTGGAAGAGCCACACTCAAGGGGCCAAAGAGCCACATGTGGCTCGCGAGCCGCAGTTTGCCGACCACGGCCTTAGTATATATATGTCTGTCTTTATGTCAGTACCACACTACTTTGAGTACTATAGCTTTGTGGTAAGTTCTAAAATCAGGAAATGTGAGTCCCTCAGCTTTGTTCTTTTTGGCCTAACATGTGGTCTATCCTGGAAAATGTTCCACGTGTAAGTAAGAATATGTTTGCTGTTGTTGGGTAGAGTGCTCTGTATATATCTGTTAGACTAGCTGATTTATTGTGTTACATCCTCTATTTCCTAATTTATCTCTGTCTGGTTTTTCCATCCATTATTGTAAGTGGGACACTAAGGTCTCCAACAATTACTGTAGAACTTTCTATTTCTTTCTTCAATTCTGTGTTTTATTTCATATATTCTGATAGTCTGTCATTAGGCACATAATAGTTTCTAATTGTTCTATCTTCTTGCTGTGTTAAACTTTTTATTAACATATAATGTTATTCTTTGTCTTTGGCAACCTTTTTTTATTTAAAGTCTACATTGTCTGGTATTAGTAGAGCCATGCCTGTCTTCTTTTGATTACTATTTGTATGGAATTATCTTTATCCATCAGTTAATTTTCAATCTATTTGTGTCTTTGGATATAAAGTGAATCTCTTATAGATGGCATATAGTTGGAATATGCATTTTAATCCATTCTACCAATCTCTGTCTTTTGGTTGGGGAATTTGATCTACTTTTACTTTTAAAGTAATTTCTGATAAGGAAGAACTTGCTTCTGTCATTTTGCTATTTGTTTTCTCTATGCCTTATAGTTATTTTGTCCCTTATTTCCAGGATTACTGTCTTCTTTTGTGTTTAGTTGACTTTTTGTAGTGAAATGTTTAAATTCCTTTCTCATTTTCTTTTGTGTATATTTTATAACTATTTTCTTTTTGGTTACTATGGGGATTCCATTTAATATCCTAAAGTTGTAATATTCTAATTTGAATTTATACCAGCTTAACTTCAATAGCACACAAAAATGCTGCTCCTTTACAGCTTCATCTCCTTTACCCCTATTGACTATTGATGTCACAAAATTACATCTATGTACATTGTACGCCCAAAACATAAACTAATAATTATTTTTAAAGCTTAGTCGCTGCTGAAGTTCCTAAGTTATGCACAGCAGCCTGTTCTGTAAGGCTTCTGTTACTATATGTGCTAACATAAAAAAAGAAGTAAGTAAAAGCTTTATACCATGAAAAGCTGTCTTTCTATTTTGATGCATGAGAACCTTGGGTGCTTGACAGAAAAAGAACAGGAAGCAGATGGAGGAGATAATGATCTGGGAAGGTAAGAAACACTATGACCTTCATCATTCTCCCACACCTGGGCCACCAACCCTTGGGGCCCCTAGAAAGATAAGGCAGCCTGGGCACAGACGAAGTGGAGGACACAATACACTTGGAGGCCCGTTCTTGCCCCCATGCCTCTACTCATGCTGTCCCCTCCCTCTGTCATGTTTACATGCCCTTCCACCTCCCTGTCCAGCTAGTTTTCAACCGTTAAAACATTTCATACTCAGTGAAGACTTTGCTGATCTCTCCCTCTGTTGCCCAGGAAAATTAAGTCTCTCTCTTTAGCAGCCCTGGACACTTTTCCTGAACCTTTTTTTTTAATCCTCACCCGAGGGTATTTTTCCATTGATTTTTAGAGAGAGAGAGAGGGAAAGACAGAGAGAAATATTGATGTGAGAGAAACATATTGATTGGCTGCCTCCTGCACACGTCCCAACCAGGGCCCAGGCCAGGGAAAAGCCTGCAACCGAGGTACGTGCCCTTGACCATGCCCTTTGGTCCGCAGGCCAACACTCTATCCACTGAGCCAAACCGGCTAGGGCCTGAACCGCTTTTATGGAGCTTGTGTTATTTTATAGTTTCTTATTAAAGTATCTGTCTCTCCCAAAAACCTGCCAGCCTCTCGAAAGCAGAGACCTTGCTCAAGACCTTGAAAGCAGAACAAGTTCAGGTTCACCAGATACATAGTAGGTACTCAATAAATGTGGTGGAGGATGGGTGATAGATGGGTGAAGAGGGGATAAAGTACAGTATATCCCAAAGCAAGGCGAGTTCTGAGGTGCAGAAGACAGACTCATTCTCTGCCTATAAATACGGAAAGGGCGGAAATGGGAAGATGACCACAGCCACAGTGCCCTTGTGGGTTTCTCACGTCAAATGATGGTGAACAAAGGTCTACATGAATCTTTACCCAGGGAGGCCAACAGCTCATAATTCATCCGCATCACGTCTCTGTACAGCTCCTTCTGCTGCTTGTCTAGCACGCCCCACTCCTCCCGGGTGAAATACACTGCCACCTCCTCAAACACCACCGGGAGCTCCTGCAACAGAGAGCAGCAGTCACTCAGTGCGCCTCTTACCTCAGACACTGGCATGACACTTTCAGGTGCCTCTCAAGGCCTGCGTTTCCTAGGAAGCTCACCAAGAGGCAGATGTGCTCTGAGGAACTAATTTATCCATCGAACTAAAGCAAATTCATGAGGCCTGGAATTAGTGGGTAAAAACCAAATGAGCCTCAGTGGGATCCTAGGGTCTCCTGAGAGGAAATACGAACATGCTGGAAGAACAGGGGTCTTGGTAGAGCCCCATGGCTGCACCCTGTCTCCTCCAGTCCTGAGAGGTGCCCTCTACTCAGCCATGACTGCTAAGGTGACCTCTGCCTCTAGGAGCACCTGCTGAAATTTCCCACTGGGGTGGAAAGGAAGTTGTAAAAATCAACTAAAGATGTGACTAGGTTAACACATGCCTTACTGCTATAGGAATTTAGATTATAAAAGGTTCGGCCTGTTTATTAGCTTCCAATCTAAAAACTAGAAGGAACATGAATGTGAAGAGAAATAAGCCTTGTCACTTTTCTGGATTCTGGAAAAATTCGAGCTTACTAACTTAGCTGGGCCCTTCCGATGTTAGGTAAGAAGAACATCTGAGCTATTCTCCTTGGGATACTAGAGGGGGTACTCAAAAAGATTTGTAGCAAAATCCTACTTACATGGAACAGTGAAAAATGGGGAGGGTTCTAGTTACTCAAAGATTCCAGTTAACAGTTTTCTCACAGGCCAACCTTCCAAAGAATTAGAAAATTACAAAATAAACCTGAGAATTAGTCTTCTAGGACCCATGAGCGCTGCAGGGAGTGGAAGGAAAGCACTGCACTGGCGGTCAAGGTCTGGGGGAAGGTCAACCCCACGAGAGCCCTTGGACTTTGGACATGTCACTCCCAATGATGCATCCAATGAGGCTGCTCCCCCAGCCTCAGGGCAGCACTAAAATCACTACACGAAAGAACATGTGTGAAGAATCGTGGCAGTGTTTAAAAGTACTACATGAAGACCAAATTGAAAAGGAGATGTGAATTGGATGATTTAAGCATGCTGCAGTTGTTGTTTTGTGGTTGTGGATCACTGACTGTGTTCTGTGGTTGTTCTGGATTCTGGATAAAGATTACTATTCTGAGCCTAGGTGTTTCCCTTCTATCAGAAGTTAGAATGTTCTATCCCACTAATTAGGCTTTGTTATCTGCAAAATGGAGATGATAATAATAGGGCTGTTGTCTTAAATAAATGAGAGCACATGTAGAGCACTTAAAACAATGCCTAAGATATGACAAGCATCTTAGCTTATGGTAACATTAGTAGCAGGTAAGCTAATATAATTTTTTCATCATCATCACGCAATATATGTTGTTCTCAGTATGGAATCCTCCCCTGGAGATATAGCAACCATTCTGAACATATTACCTTGCTGCAGGATTCAGCAGAGTCATTACGCACAATGTTAGCGTTTGAGGAGCTGCGGACGTCACCTGCGGTTTCTTTATGCCTCAAATGGGAAATGCAGTCTACATACAAGGCAGGAAGTGCTCCATTCCCCCCAGGTTCCTCCAGTTCAGCTCGAGAGCTGGGCAGGAGCTGGGCCACATCACCACAGGCTCCCAGAGGCACCGGGGGGTGCAGAATGGGATAATCTGCAGCGAAGAGATGCTCCGGGCTGGCATCTCGGATGTTCCGGAAATGGGCTGCCCAGATGGGGTCCTGTGCTGCCAAGGTATTGATGCAGAACAGGTGAGCTTTGCTCTTGGCATGATATTTGAGAGTCTCCACCTTGAATGGTCCTGTATAGCCTTCTATCAGTCTGGACCGTCTGTCCCTGGCAGAGGAGTGTTCTCGGCAAGCGGAGCAAAAGAGAGCCGTCTGCTCCTCATTCATGACCAGCCACGGGAACTGTGCAAACCAGGACTTCTGGATGGACCGGGGTTTCAAGGGCTTTTTGCCTTTTTCTGTACAGCCTTCCTTGATGGTGCCGCTCTCTGCTCTGAAGTGGGAAAGACAGGCTTTCTTCTGAGGGGGAAGGTACGGTCCAGCTCCTCTGGCTGGCCCGTGCATGTCCATTTCTTCCATGCAGCCCATCTTGTTTTTTCCTTTAGATAAAAGAGACAAATGGAATTGCCCTGAAGTCCTATAGTCAGAGCCACTGCCAATCATAGATACATCAACTACGAAAGCTGGAGATCACACGTACCAAAGTGACACAGCCTCTCCCCGCATTCTCTTCCTTCAGTCCCCCAGCTCCCAGGCCCACCTTACTGCCTCCAGGAGGAAATCAAGATGGTTTAAGCAGATCGGGTTTTTGTGTGTGTGTGTGTGTGTGTTTTTTGTTTGCTTGCTTGTTTTTAAATATATATTTTATTGATTTTTTACAGAGAGGAAGGGAGAGGGAGAGAGAGTTAGAAACATCGATGAGAGAGAAACATCACTCAGCTACCTCCTGCACACCCCCTACTGGGGATGTGCCTGCAACCAAGGTACATGCCCTTGGCCGGAATCGAACCTGGTACCCTTGAGTCCGCAGGCCAATGCTCTATCCACTGAGCCAAACTGGTTAGGGCAAGCAGACCGTTCTTTGTTTTTTTTTTTTTCATTTAAAGGATAGACACACCTGACCAAAAGGAGATTGGTGCAATTTGATCTCTGCAACCTGAGACAGTGGCACAATCCTCAGGACCTCAAATCTGTTTATAGATAAGAAACTGAACTAATAGGACATAGGGTTAAAAAAGAGATTTAAAGCCAAATATAGTTGTATCTCAGACATAGTGTGGGTTCGGTTCCAGACCACCACAAGAAAGTGAATATTGCAATAAAGTGAGTCACACAAATTTTTTAAATTCCCAATGCATATACTAGTAAAAGTTATGTTTACACTATACTGTAATCTATTAAGTGTGCAATAGCATTATGTCTAAAAAGTGTATGTACCTTAATTAAAGAATACTTTATTGCTTAAAAAAAGCCAATCATTCCCCAGCCAGCTTGGCTCAGTGGTTGAGCATCGACCTATGAACCAGGAGATCACAGTTCAATTCCCAGTCAGGGCACATGCCCAGGTTGTGGGCTTGATCCCCAGTGTGGGGCGTGCAGGAGGCAGCTGATCAATGATTCTCTCTCATCATTGATATTTCTCTCTCTCCCTCTCCCTTCTTCTCTGAAATAAATAAAAAGCCAATCATCACCTGAGCCTGGAAAAATGACGCTGATAGATCTGCTTCATGCAGGACTGCTATAAGCCTTCAGTTTATTTTTTTAAACAAAGCAGCATCTGTTAGGTTCAAGAAAGCAAGGTTTGCCTGTACTGCAACTCCATACTCAGCAGGAGTCCCCTTCCACAGTATTCTCTGACAGACAGGCATCTGCACTTTGCTCAAGTACATTTGGGATAAGAGGACAACCTACCTCCTGGGCAGACAGCTTTGGCCCGAGTTTCCTTAAGCTCTATCCATCTTTGTATAACTCCCACCTTGGGTGGCTGCTTCAGCCCTCAAGAGAAACAAAGTCCATTCCTCTGTTACACCACAACCCTTCAAAGAGGTGGAAACCCTCATAACCTCACTAAGATTTTCCTTCTTCAAGTTTCTTTATTCGCTCCTCAGTTGAAATGCAGCTTAGACAACTCAAACTCCTCTGGAGACATTTTTTTATGCATCAATGTAAGTTCTGATGCCCAGTGGTGGAGGCTAGGAACAGTAGTTAGCATAATAAACGCAGGAGGTCCATCAAAAGGTTGATGGACAGCTTCAGCAGGGCTGAAGATGTGCTTTATTATTGCCTGCTGCCAGACAGCTGAGGGCAGTTTCCCCCAACCTGACAGTCCTTTATTGTTTACCAGGCCTTACCTTTGATATGTATATCTGCTTTGCTTGAGGGCAAAATGTGTGAATAAAAAGCCCTGGGTGCGCTCCAAAGAACTTAGTCACTAGAACTAAGCTTCCTCTGGCTCCCCTAAAATGCCTTTTAAATTTATATTTCATGTCTAGTCTCTTTATTCAATGTACTCGCAGCCCCTTCTCCAGATTCCTGAACCCTCCTAGATGCAGGAGAATGACCCCGGCAGCCCAGGGCCAGGAACTTATGAGACCAGTCTATAGAACTGTAGCTAACCCAGGCGTACAAAACTACAAATAAGAGTCAAGCATGGAAGAACAAAACAAATAGTATAAATAGTATTAAGAAGTCTAGGGCTTGCCCTGACCAGTGTTGCTCAGTAGTTAGAGCGTTGGCCCAAGCACCGAAGGGTCTTGGGTTCAATTCCAGGTCAAGGGCACATACCTTGGTTGCAGGTTCAATCCCCAGCCTGGGTCAGGGCACATGCTGGAGGAAACCAATTGATGTGTCTCTCTCACATCAATGTTTCTCTCTTTCTCCTCCTCCCTCCCTCCCTTCCACTCTCTCTAAAAGTCAATGGAAAAAAATATCCTCAAGTGAGGATTAAAAAAAAAAAAGAAGAAGTCTAGGGCTCCTGTGGTCCATCTGAGAGAGATCATGAGGGAGAGCAAACTTCTGTGATTCAATTCACAGAGGAGCTTGTTCCCACCCCCTTTTCCTCCCTCAGGAGGGGCTGGGTTAACTCAGTCTCTTACTCAGTGACAGGTTACCACAAGGCCTGGCTCTGCTTGAGCCAAGCCAATACCTAGACAGGACAGGTTTATCTAAGGAGGGAAACATAGCTACATCCTTAGAACTTAGTAAATGGCTGTTCATTCATTCATCCATCCATCCATTATTCAATGATTATCTACTGTGCAACTACTATGTGCCAGGCATTGTTCTTGGCACTAGGAATACAGTAGTAAAGAAGTGCAAGTCATGCCTTCATAGAACTTATGCCAGGGGAGGTGTGTATATTTTAGTTATGGTGAAGTTGGGGCGGGGGGGGGGTGGGGAGCATTCATGTGTAAGTTGGTAGAGAACGGGAAGAAGCAGAGGATGAGACAGGAGTCCTCTCTCCAGCTAAGACCCCTGCCCCCGGTGCAGGTCCACACTCACCTGGGTGGTGGCTCAGGAGACTCCTCTGGCCCTGGACATTGCCTTGCCATGGTTCTGACCCTTGCTCAAACTTATAGAACAGCTCTGGGTTGGCAATAGTTGGTCCTGAGTCAGGAAGAGAGAGAGAGAGAAGCACTGAGATCTTGGATCTAGATCACAACACTAAGGAAAGATCCGTCTGTGACGTCCTCTCAGCATTGTAGGGTAATTGGTTAAGGAGGCAAATATAAACCTCAATGTTTTAGCATAACGGTTTAGAAATGCAGGTATCCATGAGGCCCCTAAAAGAATGGGGGACCAGTGAAAGCAATGAGGGGCACAGCAAGGTATGAAAACTATTGGTTCAGAACAGAGTCTCAATCTCAAAGGCTGAGAAGGAGCAGAGTGATAACACAACTGGGAAAACTGTGGCCAACCGTGTACCAGGACAGCTGCTACTCCACTCCAGGAGGAGGCCACCATGCGGACGCAGGGCCAGCACTGCCTGATGGTCCCATTTTTCAAGAGAAGCCAGAAATCCATAGTTTTATGTGAAAACTCCCAATGGTTAAATACTGATAACTTATATAGTATTTTTTAAGAAGTCAAACAAAAGTGTTGAAAGCAAAAAAATAAAATAATCTGCAGACCAAATCTGGCCCATGAGCTACTACTTTGCCACTTCTGGTTTAGAAGAATTAGTGGTTTTCAAGCGTTTTAGTACAGGAAGAAGACCCAACCCAGCAACAATCCCCCACCCACAGAGAGCGAAGAATGTCACTCTCATAACTCTTAGACACAGGCCAAGATGGAAAGAAGGAAGGACAGGCATGACAGATGGCCATCAAATTGAAATCAGAAAATAGTACCTACGCGAGCACACACCTGAAACACAATTGCCGCTGTCCATGGTACACAGAGTCTACCCATAGAAGCAGAGAAAGGACATTCAGAAAATAGAAAAATACCCACATGAGCACAACATTTTAAGTTGTTTTAGCTTATTCAACCTCTATGACAATCCTTTGAAGAGGGAAGTTAAGGCTGAAAAAGGTTAAAGAGCTTGGTCAAAGGCACACCAGTATCATATGGGAGAGCTGGGACTGAGAACAGATTGCCACACTCCAGGTCTGACACTCTTTCTACCTCGTGTCCTGTGGGCAACAGAATTCACCTTGCAGTCAACACAACACAGGTAGGGCTTCCCACCTGGCAACTTGGGATATCCTGAAGCATCATGGTCTAGCCCCATTTTTCCAAATTCTCTTGGCCAATTTAAAGTAAGGGTAGTAAGTGATCATGACCAGGTAGAAAAGGTAAGTTAGGTAAGTTAGAAAAGGAACTGAGCAGATATATAGTAAATAGTATAAAGATGCCTGGGAAAAAGTGGTAGGATTCCATAAAATTGTCAAGTATGTCATAGTCGGATGCAGTTGGGAATACCAATCCAGACTCACTCAGGTGGGGGGAAGTGAACCCATACCCTGGGGTGCCACCAGCCTGTCAGAACCACAGATCTCCTTCTGTTGCTGACTCAGCAGCATCCATTCCTCCTGAAGCAAGTACAACGTGATGTCATCAAATGTCACAGGAGCCTGAAAGGAAAAATTACACCAACTAAGGACCAACTTCATCCTTAGATCAGTCTTTCATACCTGTGTTCATGATTACCTAAGGTCATCTCCTACTCTGAGTGTATCAGATTGGAGGAGGGGGCACTGTCAATCAACATACAAGACTATATCCCATGTCTCACCACCTGGGTTCAAGTCACAATGTCAGTGAGGCTCAGTCTTCTAGGAAAGGCAATGCACTGAAACAAGAGTCATAAAGAAGGCTGAATAGGGAATTCCATAATCCTTTCCCTGTGTGTTCTTCAAGGGCTTCCCATGGGAACCATTAGTTCTCAGCCTCAGCAACAACTAGTTAAAATTTTATTTATTGATTTGAGAGAGATGAGGAAGAGAGAGAGAGAGAGAGAGAGAGAGAGAGAGAGAGAGAAATATCAATTTTGTTGTTCCACTTATTTATGCATTCATTGATTGATTATTGTATGTACCCTGACCAGTACTCAAACCCACAACCTTAGCATATCAGGATGATGCTCTAATCAACTGAGCTATCACAGCCTCAGGGCATATTCTTTTGCAAAATCTTGAACAATGTAAGCTTCCCTGAGGAAGATGTACCTGAACCTAGAACTAATTGAAAGTCATGCAGAATTATGTCTGAATGAAGTTGATGATCAAGACAGGAAAAGCTTTAGAGCTGAGAACCACATCCTATCAGCTTATAAAGCAGCTTTGACCCACCAAGAAGAGGTGACAGGGAGTGCAGGCAATGATTTGGGGATTAAGAAAGAGCAATAACTGCCCAGCTGGTGTTGCTCAGTAGTTGAGTGCCGACCTGTGAACCAGGAGGTCACGGTTTGATTCCCAATCAGGGCACATGCCCAGTTTGTGGGCTCGATCCCCAGTGGGGGCATGCCAGAGGCAGCTGATCAATGTTTCTCTCTCTCTCTGAAATCAATAAAAATATTTTTAATTTTTTACTAAAAGAGCAATAACTAGCTGATCCAAGAAAATGGAATCCTCACCCAGCAGTGGGCAAAATGAGAAACAATTCAATTTATACCACCAATTTCTCAAAAGACTCAGGATCAGGCAGCACTGAGAACCTCTGGCCTGGGAACGAAGGCAGTGAGGCTACAATTTTAAGAATTTCAGGGAAATGTGTTTGCCAACAAATGCCTACTCAGAGTCCCCTACAAGAGGCAGTAAGATGACAGAAGCTGACAAGGCCCTCCCCCGCTACTACATGCTCAGAGCTTCCAGGTAGAATTTTGTTTTTCCATTGTGGAGTGTTAGCCAACAACTGGACTTCCAGAATTCTAAGGATAAACTCTAACAGGGCAGACAGAGACCAAAACAGGTTGGGATAGGAGGTGGGAGGACAGGAGAGGAACCGAGGAAATGGAGGTGAGACATGGAGAAGAAAAACTGACACACACACACAATCTAATCTAATAATAGACAAATATGCAAATTGACCATACCTCCGACACACCCACAAGCCACGCCCATAAGCCACGCCCACCATCCAATCAGAGCAAGTATGCAAATTAACCCAAACCAAGATGGCTACAGCCACAGAGAGCAAGGTTTCCTAGGTAACAGAGGAAGCCAAGCTTTCTGCCAGCCGTTGCAGGCCTAAGCCTCCACTCAAGCTACAAAGTTTCAATTATAGAAGGTAAACAAATTCAAACAAATGGCAGCAGAATGGAGCTTGAGAGAGCAGGCCAGGGTTGCCGCCGGCAACAGGGGAAGCAAAGCTTTCTGCACACCCTGGCCAGGCCCACCCGCTTAAGGCAACAAAGTTTCAATTATAACCCCAACACAAATGGCTTCGGGCCTTGGAGGGAGCCCCAGGCTTGGCTCTGCTCCAGGCTACAAAGTTTCAATTGTAGAAGGAAAATAAATTCCAGATACCAAGGCCTCTGCTTGCATTGCCAGGGGGCATGGCCTGCCTGCAAACCACCACAGGCCCCTCGCTCAGGCTGCCCCATGCCCCAAGGGAACCCCACCCTGATCAGGGACACCCTTCAGGGCAAACCAGCTGGCCCCCACCCCTGTACCAGGCCTCTATCCTATCTAATAAAAGAGTAATATGCAGATTGATCATCACTGCAACACACAATATAGCTGCCCCCATGTGGTCAAAGATCCTGCCCCCATGTGGACACAAGATGGCCACCACAAGATGGCCAGCAGGAGAGGGCAGTTGGGAGGCACCCGGCCTGCAAGGGAGGGCAGTTGGAGGTGATCAACCCTGAAGGAGAGGGCAGTTAGGGGTGACCAGGCCAGCAGAGGAGGGAAGTTGGGGGCAAACAGGCTGGCAGGCAGAAGTGGTTAGGGGCAATCAGGAAGGCAGGCAGGCAAGCAGTTGGGAGCCAGCAGTCCTGGATTGTGAGAGGGATGTCCCAGATTGGAGAGGGTACAGGCTGGGCTGAGGGACAACCCCCCTCCGTGCACGAATTTTGTGCACCGGGCCTCTAGTCCTACATAATAAAAAGGCAATATGCAAATTGCATCACTCCGCTACGCCCACGATTGGGCCAGCTGGAGGTGCGGGGGGCGGGACTCAGGGTGGCCGATTGGCTGGCAGTAGGAGGGGGGGGGCGGGGACTCGCGAGGTGGCCGATTGCGTGGCTGCCGGCATCAGTTTTCCGCCAGCACCAGTTTTCCTCTGGCCACCGCCCCCCATTGGAGCGCCTCCAGAGTCCCGCCCTCAGCCTTCAGGAGGCGATCCGATCAGAGCGGGTGGCCAGACGAAAACTGGTGCTGGAGGAAAACTGGTGCTGGCAGCCAGGTGAAGGAAAGTCTATTGCATGAAACTTCGTGCAACGGGCTTCTAGTATATATATATCATTAATAGCCTCAGAGAGCTAAGATATCGCAGCCATCAAACAAACAGTTATAAAAAAATAATCAGAAAAGGAAGTAGTCAGATAAATTTGCTGTTTATCCTTCTAAATTTTATACCATGAACATCTATCACCTAGTCAAAGAAATAAAAAATAAAATTATCAACAAAAAATAATTCCTCACCCCCAAATAAAAAAAACATTTTGGGAAATAGCTCCCTTGGTATAAGTCCTTCCATAGAGGTGACTCTGAGGGGGACACATTCATTTTCATTTATAACAAGTTCTAATAGGTTTGTTTAAAATTGCCTTGTAACTTTATACTCAAATTTCAAGCACATGAAATATCTATTTTAACTTCAAAAGTAAAAGCATCTTAAGAAAAACAATACAGATAACTCTTATCAGTCACTATTGGATTGTATATTTAAAAAATAATTTGAAAAATAAATAAATAATAATTTGAGTATTTTCCTTATAAGTCAATACATGTTCACTGCAGAAAGTTTAAAAATAAGCAGAAAACGTGATTTAAGATCGCCCACGGTCGCCTTGGAGCTCTAGCAATCCTGCCAAACCCACTTAACTCTAACTTCAAGCATTTTTCCCCACCTTTCTTCAAACTCACAGCCTCCTGCCCAAAGCCTGAAGCAAGATTATGGAATATGATTTTGAGCAATGCTCAGATTCTCCACTGAGTAGAGATAAGCTAGAAACAGAAGTCGGCAAGAAATAAGCCAGATGCTTTCTTTTTCTTTTCAGCCCTTTCTCGGGAACAGGGAGCCAGGCAGGTCCAAGCCCTCACCCTGCCTCTGGGTGAGCCCTACCCCTTGGCTCCCACAGGCGTCTGTCTCATCCAGCCTCAAACCCTTGTAATAAGCTGGGCCTCTTCCAAACGCCAGAGCTGCTGTGGGAAAACAACGCACTTTTCCACCATTACCCTGAGCGGGTCACCCACCCCCAACGTCAACCGAGCGGCCACTGGGCAGCGGTGGTTTGGCTGGAGGAGGAGGGGGCGCTGGAGGCTGCGCGGGGCTCGGAGAAGCCGGCGCAATCCGCCCAGAGGCAGCGCCAGTGGCGTCAGAAGAGGCAGCGGGCGAGCAGGCGAGTCCTCCCCTGCAAGGCTGGCTCACCGGCAGGGACTCCGCCCTTGCCGCCCGCCTCGCGGGCGCCCAGATCAGGGACTTACGGGAGGGGAGGGGGCAGCTCTAGGGCCCTTCCAGGCCTACCTTCCCCGATTCCCTGGGCTCCATGGCCCTGCTTTCGGTGGCCCGTGCGGACCCCGCCACTGCCTCCGGGCCGCCTCCTCCCCCCGCGGGCCGGCCAGTGGAAGCCACCGCCGCGGCCACCTAGGGGACAGGGCCCCCCGGGAGGAGCGGGCTCTCCAGTAAGGAGGGAGCGCGTGCCTCTCCCACGTCTGGGTCGCGGGAGCGCCCCAGGATCCTAGAGGCCCGTAGATGGGCCCACAGTCGTGCTGAGTGAACCACTTTACGGCAGCTGCTTAGGCCAAGGCGGCGGGGCTCCCGGGATGCGGGGTCCTGATTGGACGCCGAGGAGCCCGCTCTCTGCCCTTCCCGCCTTCCTCCTGCATACTGGTTACCAGGTAACGTCTCCAAGACTCTCTCTCAAATCCTGCAGTAAAGGCAAGGCGCTCCGATTGGGCTATGAGATTTCCTGTTCTTTCACCTGTTTCCCTCCCATTTTTAGGGCCAATGTCAACCTTGAAGGTTCTAGACTTTATTTAATCAAGGAGGGCAATACTTTTTCTTACATTCATTCAAAAAACATCACTGGTTACTTACCAGGCACTGTGCAAGGTTAGGGAATACATACTAGAATAAAACAAAACTCATAGTCTACTAGGGAAACAGACTACAAACATAATTACAAAATAAAGAGACAAGTGCAATGAAAAAGGTAAGCTGAAGACCCTGTTAAAGCAACCTTTATCACCTTAGAGTGTGCTGATTCCCGAGGAGGTGGTGCCTGAGGTGAATTAAAACAAGAGGTAGGAATTAACCAAGTAAAGGAGGTGCTATGGATGGATTTGCTCCCCACCCCCGCCATTCATAAGTTGAAGGAAGTACAGTCATTAAATTTAAAGAGGTATGAGGATGGGGCTATAATGATGGGATTAGTGCCCTTATAAGAAAGAGACACTAAGGCAGCTGCCTGTAAGCCAGGAATAGAGTCCTTACTAGACCCTGACAATGCTGGCACCTTGTTCTCAAATTTCCAGCCTCCATGACTGTGAGAAAATTAATTTTTGTTGTTTAAGCCACCTGATCTATGGTATTTTATTATGGCACCCCGATCCAGGTAAGACAGGAAAGGAAGAAAGGTGTTGCTAGGGAGGGTAGTTGGGCATAAGAAACAGCATGAGCAAAAACAGAGAAGTGAGCAAATGGTGTGTGCATGGACGGTGTGTAAGACAGGAAGTTATGGGAAATAATGCTGAAGGGATACAGGGGGTGCTGGATGTGGAAGGCATTGTAGCTGCCTTAGGAATTTGAAATGAGTTTTAAGCTGGTGACTGGTGTGGGCAAATTTGCACTTCAGTTGGATCCATCCTATTGCAGAGTAGAGGATGAATTTAAAGTGGAAAAGACTGGAAGAGAGAAGACCAAACTCTATAAATATATACCCATTCTCTTTTCTTCTCTCAAGTTCTTTAAAATTATAAAATTATATAAAGTAATAATTATAACTATGTATTATTTAGTTATATAGTATGTTTAATAATAGTACAAATAATGTATAGTGCAGAAATCTTAAGTATACAACTTGATGTATTTTTTTTTATTGATTTCAGAGAGGAAGGGAGAGGGAGAGATAGATAGAAACATCAATGATGAGTATCCGCATTATTAACCGGTATTGGCATTTTTAACCGGTAAACAGGCTGGTTAATAAATAATGCAGATCAACCCTTTACTGGTTAAAAATGCGGATTAACCGGTATTAGCATTTTTAACCGGTAACGGGTTAAAAATGGGGATCAAACCTTAACCGATTAATAGTGCGGATTTTGTAATCAAAGAAAACACGGTAATTTCAAGAGAAACATCAAAAATGCTTTATTCAAAGTAATGTCCATCGCTAGCTACACATTTCCCCCATCTTTCAGGTAATTTGTGGATACCGTCCCAATAGAACTTTTCTTGTTTTGGGGCAGACCATTCAGAGACCCAATTTTCTACTTCTTCGTACATTTTGAAGTGCTGCTCAGAAAGTGTGTGTGCCATCTATCAGAACAAGTGGTAATCTGAAGGAGCAAGGTCGGGTGAATACGGCGGGTGGGTTAATACTTCCCAGGCAAGATCTTTTAACATGTCTGTAACTGGTTTTGAAGTGTGTGATGGTGCGTCATCATGAAGCAAAATTACTTTGCTGTGTCTTCTGGCCCATTCTGGTTGTTTTACGATCAAAGCGTGGTTCAAACTGATTATTTGTTGTCGGTAGCGATCAGTATTAATGGTTTTAACTGGTTTTAGAAGGTCATAATACACCACACCTTCCTGATCCCACCAAACGCAGAGCATTGTCTTCTTTCCGAAGCAATTTGGCCTTGTAGTAGATGTTGATGGTTGACCTGGATCAACCCATGATTTTGTGCATTTGGGATTCTCAAAATAAATCCACTTTTCATCGCCAGTCACAATTTGAAGCAACGTTTTACTGATGACTTTTTGGTTTTCCATTTGTCTTTCGTTCAGTTGATGTGGCACCCATTTTCCTTCCTTTAAAATCTTTCCCATTGCTTGTAAATGATCGGAAATTGTTTGCTGAGCAACGCTTAATCTTTCTGCAAGTTGTTTTTGAGTTTGACGTGCATCTTCATCCAATAATGCTTGTAATTGTTGGTCTTCAAACTTTTTTGGTTGACCTGGACATTCTTTGTCTTTCACATCGAAATCATCACTTTTAAAGCATTTAAACCAATGTTCACAAGTATCTTGAGATGGAGCATGTTCACCATAAGCTTCCCAAAGTATACAATAACTTTCAGCAGCACTTTTCTTCAAAATAAAGTCATGAATTAAAACTTCCCGCAAATGCTCTTTTTTTGGCACGAAATTTGACTTTTTTAAGCGTAAAAATATCTATGATGTTAACACCTTCAGAAAATTTGACATATAAAATTTTGAAGCTTGTTGTCAATACAACAAAACAGCATACATAGCAAATTGCATATATATCAACATATGTGTAACTCCATCTATTGAAAAAAATCCGCATTAACAACCGGTACACCTAGTAGTGTTCAATAAATAACACAAGAGAACAGACTATTCAATCAGGCATGAAGCCTAAAGACCTTCTAGGCCTACGACCATTTCACAAATGGAAAAATAGAGGCCTAGGGAGGCATGAACGTGACTGGCCCGAGCCACCTGCTGGCTGCTGGCAGAGCTGGGCCACCACCCCTGAGTTCAGCGCGCTCTCCTCAGCCAGCTGTACTGAAGACCCTCTCAGGGTCTCCCTGTCTCTAGCCCCACACCCTTGGCTCTGTCTCTGCCCAGGCCCCACCTGTCTTCCCAGTCCCCAGGGAGGTCAGGCAGGGAGGACGCTCACCAGCAGGAGGATCCCGACGGGGCAGTAACAGCCAGGCAGGCAGCTCTGGTTAGTCCTTCCAGGGGCGTTGAGCTCTGCACAGGAGGCAGGGCCCTGGGCACAATCCAGCCACTGCTTGTCGCTGGGACATACACCAGGCACTCACTCAACTCTCCCCCGGGCTCCCAACCTGGGAGAGGTACTAGCTCCCGGTACAGCTGGGGAGGTCACAGGGCTGCACAGGAGCTCAGAGAGAGGGGTCCCTGGGGTGACAGGGAGGGGTTGACAGGGCCCTGGGTCAGGTGGGGATGAGAACATGGGTGCAATGGAGAGGTGAGTCCCCAGGGCAGCCCTCACCTGCACAGGGCTGCAGGACACAGGTGGAGAAGTCCACAGGGCTGTTCGGGCCACTGCCTCGGGTGCAGTTCCGGAAGCCACCACCACAAGGTACGGAGCACGGAGACCAGGGGCCCCCCTCCCCACTGGGACCTGGAGTCGCCCCTGGTCACTGTGGGCCCTGCCCTCTGACAGCCAGCCCACCTTCTCCTCACACCTACACACCTGGGCACATTCTCCCCCTGGATCCCAGACACCTTAGGGCATCCCCTCCCTTCCTACATTCATCCCTAGGGGACCTCACACCTCTGGAGGTTCTGGGATTCGGCCTGGAGCAAGGCTGGCCTCCAGGGAGGTCCCCTCTCAGGGCTCCCTGGGGACCACATCTTTGTGGCATCTCTTAGGGAGGGCCCTTGTACCTCTCTTGGGGTGCACAGGGGGTGGGGGGATTTGACTGGAAGTGTTCTCATCTCCTCTCTTGGGGGTTCCTGGACCTCAGCCCCAGCACTCACCTTAACATGGCCGCAAGCTACAGAATTCAGCCTCCATATTGGGGCCCTGGCATGCAGCACCCCCAAAGGCTGCCGGGGGCTCAGTGCCTGCCCGGAAACGCCGCCGGATCCCTACGTTGCAGCTGCGGCTGCAGAGACTCCATGGGGTCCAGGGGCTCCAGCCACAGGCCACTGCCAGGGTTGGAGTGGGGCGAGGGGCACAGAGGTGTGAAAGCAGGTCAAGCCATCCCTGCACGCCCACTTCCCTGGGGAATCATTGAGGGAGCCCAGAGTTGATCTCTGAATGGGGTCAGCATCCCCTCTGGTCCCTGAGGGCCCTGTGGGTACCTGGGCAGGGCTCCGAGGTGCATGCCATCTCTCCAGAGACACAGATGCTGCAGAGAGAGGGCCCATCATGGCCACAGTCAGTCCCTGCCCCTGGAGCTCTGGGTACCTGCCCCAGGGGAGGCGGCTAGGCTACCATGTCCACCGCAGAGGACAGAAACTGGGGGTCTGGGCAGTAGAGCGAGTTGCCCAGGTCCTACATGAATTTCACGTGTGACCCAGGATTGTCACTAGGAGCAGCAGCCCACCTTCTGTGAATTCCCAGACACCCTGGCACCGGGCTGCCCTTGATCTTGTGATTTTTATCAAGGCGTTACCTTTTCATACTTTATATTCCATTTGTATTTCTTACACAGTGTTTAGAAATAACTTTGAGTGACTCTCCAGGGCCAGGGAGGAGCGATTTAGAGAGAGCAGGTCCTAACTTGAATCTCCTGGGGAGGAAAATGGTGTACTTTTCTTCCCTTTCACTTTTCTCCGATAAATGTTTAAAAGCCCACTTGTCAAAGAAAAACAGTCTGAGAGAAAAAATCAAAAAGGAACGGGGCAGGGGGAGGAAGGATGAAGGAGGAAATTGAGGGAGGAGCGGGATGATAAAAAATAAAAAGGAAAATGAAATGACATTGAGAGAAAGGAAAATGAGAAAAGAGGGAACGGGGTTAGCTTGCCCTCTGGTGGCAGGGCCTGGTATACGCTTTGAATACTGGGTGCTTTTAGGTTTCTGATTGGAAATCAGTGGAAATTCAGGAAAGAGAAGCAAAAGTAACTGGAGGAATAGAAGCCCCTACCCAGGCTCTAGTCCCATCATAAATCGCTTCACTTATCTGAGCCTCAGTCTTCCCATAAGTCAAATGGGCATGACAATTCCTTACAGACCCCTGCCCCTCCAGGCCAGGCAGCATCTCATTCACTCTGGTATTCACAGGGCGTAGGCCTGGCACCATGGAGGCATGCTGAACACACTCTCCCACCCCCATCTCCAGTGCGTGTGAGTCCACACCTGCTCATCTCTGGAACCTCCAAGCCCCTGTCCCTCCTCTGCCACCTTTTGCCCTGACTCTGGTGGCCTACCAGTTGTTGCAGGAGTCAAGGTGAGCCACTGATCCCGGTTTGTAGACATGCCCATGCATCTGGCAGGGGCACCGAGTGTGGGGTAGGCAGCTGGCGTTGTGCAGGAAGAGGCCGGGGGGGGGGGGGGGGGCCAGGTGCAGCCAGGGGCACAGAAGCTGGTACATTCCACCCCTGGGCCCTGAGCCAGGCACAGCCGAGAGCATGGACCCCTCTCTAGGCGACATTGCTCGGCTGAGCGGAACACCATGTCCCCTGGGCACTGGGCTGGATGGGAAGACAGAGCTGGTCTCAGCAGGAGTGAAGGCAAAGGCTGGGGAGGGAAGGACAGAGGGGGACCTGCATGCAGGTGACTGGTGATGGCCTGTTGATAGGATTGAGAAGCCGGAGGAGGCCCCCTCCCTCGGGCCATAGCTGGTACCTGGTCTCCAGTGGGTAGGAGCTGGAGGAGACACAGGAAATCCAGCAAAGTCTCTCTTAGCTCAAGAGAGGTGTGCGAAGGGGGGGCTAAGGAAAGGTCAAAACCCCAGGGACTTGCGGGAGAACAACTGGGAGGGGATCTGGCACCTGTGCACGGCTGCGTGTTGCAGTCCCTGGTCTGGCTGTGGGGTCCCCGGCATTCGGTGTCCGCAGCAGCCGAGCCAGAGCAGCTGCGCCCACGTGTCTGGATGCCTCCATCACAGGGGGCTGAGCAGGTGGACCAGGGGGCCCACAGACCCCAGGCGCTTGGCACTGTCAGGAAGAGGCAAGTCCGCCCTCAGGACAGGACAGAGACGTGGCAGGGAATGAAGCACGGGAGGGGCTGGAGCTGTGTGGTATGCAGGGTCTTCACCAAAGCTTCACCCCACAAACACCCACACCTCCCAGGCTGCCCCGAACTCTGTTTCAGGCCAGGCCCACCCTGTTAATCTCATGCTGGTCTTCTGGGGAGGCTGGGGGGGGGGGGGGAGAAGCTTTGGGACTGTCCCCTCCCAGGTTTGCCCCCTCCCGCTCCAGGTGCTTACACCCTGCCCACAGGGTCATTCTTCTCCTTTGCTCCTCACCCCGCCCTGACCCCCAGGCCACCCCCGGGGCAGGACATACCTGGGCACATGGGGGACTGCAGGGCTCCTCCTGAGTGGCCTCTCCTGGGCAGGATGTGTTCCCCAGGCTGGGCAGAGCCGGGACCGACTACGCCAGCCTGGGCTCCCTCCAGGGGCACGGCAGCTCTGGGAGCAGGCGGACCAGGGCGCCCAGGGTGCCCAGCCCAGCCCAGCACCTCTGGAGGGGGAGGGGCTGCTGCAGAGAGGTCCTGGCAGGGCTGGGGAGGCTTGGGGGCCTGGGTCAGGTCTGAGAAGCTACAAGGTCAGACAAGGGCTGCTCTTCTGAGACCCCCACCTCAACGTGTCTGCGCCCCATCCTCTTATTCCCCCCATCAACTCTTCCAGAGCCTTCTAACCCACTGTCCTTCATTTGGCTTCCACGTTGGAAACTGTAGCCTCCCCACAGACCCATCAGTTCACCAGCAGCCACTTTCCACCGCCTCCTCCCTCTCCCGCTGTGAGAGCCTGGCCCAAACCCCCCCCCCCCCCCCCCACCCATGCCTGCCCCCTCACTCTCCTGCCCTCTCCTCTGCCCCATCGACTCTGTACACAGCGAGGCACAGAGACCTCTGCTGGCCCAGCTTTGCCTGAGAGGGTTCAGTCTCACCCCCACGCCCTGCTCCCCCAGGCAGAGCTGCTCGTGGCCCCTGGGCTGTGTGGCAGAAGGTCGCTGCTGGGCCCTGGCCTCCCACCCAAGCCCACACATCAAGGCCAGTAAGTTCCAGGGCTGCCTCTGGGGTGGATGGGGAGCCTTCGCTGATGCCCATGCCAATCCCGCCATGTTCCCAGGACAGGAATTGGGAGAGAAAGGTCGGCATTGGGAGGGGGTGGCCCCTGACCTTACCCGTCCTGCACTCGGGTGGCAGGCCTGCAGCTCCTGCGTGTCGCCCTCACAAGGGGAACCCCCGGAAGCAGCCGGAGGGTGGAAGGGAGACCTGGGGAGAAGGCCCGCCTGGGCAGCTGCTCTCCTGTCCCTGCCCCTCACTCCTGCCTTCTTCATCTATCCATCCACCCTCCCACCACCGCACTCTTCCCTGCCACACCCCTTCCCTTCCTTCTCCCTTTTCCTCCCTCTCTGCCCGGCACACCTGAACCTGGCCCTCACTCCGGAGCCACAGGAGCGGTGGCAGGGACCAGCCGCTGCTTACAACATACGGGTTCTGCAGGGCAGCAAACACAGCACGTTTGGCTGGGCGTGGTGGGACTGGGCATCAGGGACTGAGGGCAGGGCACACTCACGGCAGAGCTCCTGGCTGCGCCAGCGCACCTGGAGCCCGTGTGGGAGCATTCGTCTGCGTAGGTGGCAGTGGCCGAGCAGAGACACTCACAGTCGCCTCCTGAATCACAGCTGTGGGAGGGAGGGGTCAGCCTCAGCAGCCGCCCTCCGCCGCCACACACCCCTCGCACCCTGTCCCCAGGCCTGGCGCTCTCACCCTCCGCGTGGCACCGGGCACAGAGTGGCTGCAGCAGCACCCTGCAGTGGAGCGAGCCCAGGCGGCCCGGGGGGCATTCACCTGTGGGTACAGCACTGTGGGCCAGATCCCTCCGCAGCGCCCAGCCTCCGTTTCCCCCAGGTTTCTGCAGCTGCACCCGCTCCCGTTCCCGTCTCCCGCCCTTGCTCACGGTGCAGGGGTGTGGCAGGTCCCCTGGCCCAGGGCACAGAGGACTGAGGCGCCAGGAGTGGGCGGCCAGCTCGGCAGTGGGCTCCAGGACTCCCTGGCGGCTCCGCAGGTCCTTACGGGCATCTCCATCAAAGTCTCCACACAGCCCGGCCATACGGCCGCGGAGCTGCGGGGACAGCTGCACCAGGACCCGGGTGCCTGAAAAAAGGCAGCAGGGGCGCCGATTGTGCAAAGAAATGACCCGCTGGCCTTCGTGGGGGCCCAGAGCAGGGAAGGACCAAGGACGCTATTGTTTGGGCGGCCTGACCATCTGCGTGAGTACCGCCAGCCAACAGGAGGCGCTGCTTCACTCTCTTTTCGGTGGGGGGAAGTGGGAGCCTACTTCCCTAACTACACCCAGGTTCGGGGACAGGAAAATTCTCCAAATGGGCAGATTCCAGCCAGGCTCCAGGGCAGACTGTGACACCCTCCAGCCTTAGGGGACTCAGTGGCTGGAGGTCAGATGTCACCCCGCTGTGCTGACCACCAGACTCCCTCCCACATGAGGGGTTATTTTGGTTTCCAATTTCTCAGCAACAGTCATTTCTAAAACACCAACCACTTTGTTTGGGTGGTGGACTGTTAGGAAATTTGGTATTTTCTAAATGTTTCTTCAGTGAGGAGGTACTGGTTTCATAAGTAACAGAAACACAACTCTGACCACTGAAAACTCCAACCACTTGTAGGGAGGAGGAGTCCGGGGGAGTTAGACCCCTGGGAAAGGCAGGGGAGGGTCAGAGGGTTGGGATGGGGCCTGACCTCCATCCCAGAGCAGAGTGAGGCCCAGGCGGGTGGTGAGCAGCAGGAAGAGGCCGGCCCGGCCAAGGCTCAGCCCAGGGCCTGTGTAGACCGTGGGGGGTGTTACGCGCACCCCATTCACTCTCACTGCCCTGCCTGAGGAGGAAGAGGGAGGCCATCAGGCTGGGCCTTGGAGTAAGGGGCCTCCCAGATCCCCATGGGGTCGTGCCAGCCTCCCCTCCAACCTTCCTTTTGCTTCTCTAGCTACATGACCTCGGGCAAGCCATTAGCCCTGTCTGGGCCTTAATTTCTTAGAGCCTTCCAGAATGATGATTCCCAGCCAAGAGAGGAGGCGCCAGGTGCAGGGCACTGATACAAGCAGGGGAGACATGGAGAGCCCGGGGCCTCAGCTACCCCTGTAGAGCTGTGAGGCCATCAGCGTGCCCCTCCCTGGCAATGCCACCCTTCAGTGTCACCGTCACCTCTGAGCATGTGGACACCGGTGCTCTGCAGCCGCACGGTCGGTGCCTTGGTGCAGGGGAGGCCGCTGGCCCCGCAGGGCAGGCTCTGGGCCGAGACTGTGAACTGGCCACTGGCCTCTCGCACCGGCAGGTATTTGCAGGCCCCGGGGAAGGTGAGGGCTAGCCCCCCGAATGTCACATAATGGGGGGCACCCGATGCCTGGCACCGTCCACCACACCGCTGGCCCGCGCAGTGCCACCGCCTGCCTGACACGCCGTGGGCAAGGGGAAGAGGGGAAACAGTCACGAGGACAGGGATCGGCAGCTGTATCCAGGGGAGACAACTGGTCAGGTTCCAAGCAACTCCAGAAAGACCCTCAGCGTGGGGATCCTGGAGGACTCCCATTGCCCAGGCAGTCTGGTTCTCCCACCCCACCCATTGCTCCAGCCCCAGCCAGGGGTCACAAGGTCAAAGGCTACAGGTCACAGGGCTGGGCATACCAAATGTGGCAGTCCTCGTGGATGGTAGCATTGGGTGGATACCACCTGCCGCCGTGACGGCAGGGACAGAGCTCAGGAGGCACACAGCGCTCGTCCTGGGCAGAGGCCAGGGGCAAAGGGGCACCTTAGAGGACAACCCAATGCCCCGCCCACTCTTTCCGACAGCCAGGGGAGCAGGGCAGTGCCCTATGCAGCTCCCCCCAGACTTACAGCAACATGGTGCCTGGGGGACAGACCCAGTCCCCTGTGCTGCCTGGGGGCAGGAGTGGTTGGTACTGGGGCCGTCACAGGTGAGGAGGCAGGCACCAGGGGCGTAGACAAGCTCGTGGGGACAGCATGCCCGCTGGGGGTGCAGCGGCGATCGCTGCAGTCCCCGAGGCCCCTGTGCTGGCACACACTGCGGACACAGAAGGAAGTGAGAGGCAGTCCAAGGCTGGCCTCATCTCCAGGGGCCCGGTCTGACCTAGGAGAGGCTCAGGAACCCAGGGGTCCCCAGCCCCTAACATCTACTCCGGAGATCTGAGTGTCCTCCCCCAACACCCCAGTTGTTACAAGCACAGGGATTGGGGCTGTTCCCAGTTCCCAGCCATACCTGGGCTGGATATTGTCACCCTTTCCTGCCCCAGATCCAATGGGGCCATTCTCTGGGCTCTGGGGAGGGGCAGAGATAGTGAACTACCCACTCCCAGCCCAGGTAGGAGGGGGATTTCACTGAAGTCTCACATTCACCCACCAAGCCCTGGCCCCTGGCCCCACCTCCATAGCTATGTAACTTGCTTTTACTTCTCCCTAACCCTTGGAAGAGCCTCTGGACCACACTCAGCTGGAATTCAGAGGTCTGGGTTCTAGACCTTCATCATGAACAAGCTGTGTGACTCTGTAAGCCATTTACCCTATCTGAGCCTCAGTTTGCTCGCCTGCAAAATGGGAACAATTCTTCTACTTCCTACTTCACTAGGTTATTGTAGGAATTAAGGACAAATGAATAAGATCATGTACATTAAAGTGCTCCACTACTGAGTAACAGTTACCAGTGCTATGTCATCCCCACGTGCATGCCATGCTGAAACCCACCGGGCTACAAGCCCTTTTCTCTAAGTTCCATCTCCTCACCCCCAAACCTTCACCCCCCACAAAGGTTGCTGCCCTCACCAGCAGTTGCAGTCCTTCATGGTGGCACTGCCAGGGGCATAACGATGGGCTTCAAGCTGGCAGGGGCACAAGCTGGGGGGCACACACTGGCCCTCGGGGTCCCACAGCAGCCCCAAGGGGCAGTTACAGCCAGCCACACAGCCGCCCAGCTCCCCACCGTCCTCTGGCTCCCCACATTTCTGACCGCACACTGGGGCACACTCCTGGTACTCCTGGCCCCCAGGACACAGGACAGCTGGGCACAGAGACACAAGAAGGTCAGGGGCATAGCCACTGCTGCTCTGCCCACTCCCCCCCCTGGACCCCACCACCACCTCCTGTGCCTCTGAAAGAAGGTAAGCCAGCAGTCTGCCAAGGTCAGAGGTCCTCCTGAGGCCCCACCCCCAACTCCCCTCAAAGCCCTTGGATCCCTTCTAGCTGGGAGGAGGAGACTGGAAGTTGGGGGCTGGCTGAGCTGACTCAGGGCAGAGGGTCTGGTTCCTCCAGGGAGATGGGGCATCCTCCTGGGCACGGGCAGTCTCTGCCAGGGGCACAGCCACACACGGCTGCCAAGCAGCGCACGTGGAAGGGCTCCCTGTCCACCAGCCTGTGGCACTCCTTGGGGGAAGGAGAGGAAATGGATCAGCTTCTCCCCCCCAGATTCCCCGTTCCCTCTTGTCCCCACTGTCACCTCCCTGCGCTCAGAAGCCCTGTCACAGCAGGGCCTTCCCAATGGCCCAGGAGGAGGGCAGGGAAGGTAGTGACCCCATCTTACAGGTGTGAACAGGAGGAGAGCCCCAACCAGCTACCTGGAAGACTGGGCCATGCAGGATGGCACAAGCTGCCTCTGCGAAAACGTGGCACTCAGTGTGGGTGCTGCAGGGGGAAAGAGGGGTGCTGTCCTCTGAGGGGCACCTTCCCTTGCCTGCCAGCTGGAACTTGCTAGCAAAGGCAGCAATGCTGGTCTCCACGTCACCGGCAGGTGTCAGGACGTTGTCCTGCTGGTTCCAGGTGAAGGTGCCGCATAGCCCCTGCACCTAGGTCACCCGAGTAGGCAGAAATGGTCAAATCCGGCCCACTGTGGCCTCGCCCAGCCACTCACCTGCCCCCTGGCACACCTGGTGGGCATGGCGGGGGTCCAGGGTGATGTAGGCTGCAGGGTCAGACACCCCCCAGAGGACCTGGGCTCCAGGCCAGCGCAGCAGCAGGAAGGTGGAGGAGGCTTGGGAGACACTGAGGCTCTCGGGGCTGCTCCAGAGCAGGCCCACGTCCTGCCCATTGGCCAGGACAGCTCCTGGAATAGGGGGCCTGTGAGGGGGCTGCCACGCAGGGCTGGGCTGGGCTGATGAGGTTAAGGGGACAACATATGGCAGGATGGGGCTGTAAAAAGAGAAAGGACTGGGCAGGAGATGGGAGGGCTGCCCACACTGAGTGAGGGGAGCCCTGGGCGATCACCCATCCCCCCTGAGCACCCCCCGCGTGCGCTGAGGACCACCCTCAACACCTACTTTGCCTTTGAAGTCAGTTCATAGGAGGAGCAGATGCTGGGAAGGGAGATGGAGAGACTGTTGGCTCAGCATCCGAACTGAGAGGGACCTATCTGGCCTGGTGTCCGGCTGCTCAGAACTTGCACTCCCCACCCCCAAGGATGGAGCGGAAGATGCCTTGGAAGTTTCCCAAAGGACTGTGTCTGCTTCAGAGATGGGGAGTTTAGGGGAAACGGAAGCAATGAGTTTGGTTTGGGGAACCTGAGGGGTGGTTTGGGATTCAGAAACCACAGGGCAGTGTGGACAGAAAGTGCTGGAATGAGCCAGAGTCTGCAGGGAGAGGAGCAGTAACAGGAGCCTGCTAGCGCCTGAGCCACCGTTCTGAGGGCTGTCGGGAGAGAAGGCCTAGTAGGTAGGTACCCTGTGAGCCGAGGCTACCTGAGTCCCTGAGCTGGATGTGGGCGTCCCCCAGGGAGACAGAGATGGCGTGGAGGCAGCTCCCAGAGTCGCAGGCTCCATGCTCCAGCACCATCAACAGCTGCTCCTTGGCCAAGTCCTGGGGCAGATGGTGAGGAATGCGGGGAGGGGCACACCTGAGAACAGGTGTTCTACAGGACACCTCCAGTACGCACCTGGAGGTAGATCCCACTAATGTGTGCTGACCACTTTCCATTGGCACATGTGAATGTGTGTGTGTACACACATACGTGTTATACATATGTCTGCATGTTGGGGTGAGATGGCTCCCTTCTTTACTCCCCCTGGGTATGTATGCTCATGTCTATGTGTGTCTATGTGTATACACATGCTAAATCAATCTATATGCATATGCATGAGCACATGTCATCTGTGTACACCTGTTTGTGCTTGTGTGTGTAAGAACATGCCTAAGCCTGAACTTGAGATGTCACTCAGTTTTACTAGGGCACCAAGAAGGGCCCTTATTGGCCCTACGATTATTTTGCACGAAGTAGCTTGTGACAAACCCGCCCTGTCCAATCTGTGAGAAAGGGCCGTAGCATGGATTTTGCTTTGTGCCCCCGGATTGTGGTGGCGATGACAGCAGTACGTTCACAGGAACCTCAGGAGGAGGCGAGAACCCAAAGGGGAGGCTTCCTGGTGTCTGCTGCAGCCATCCTCCCTCCAGAATCGGTTCTCCCTCAGCTTTTCCCTGGACAACTGTGTGCGTTTGGTTCACTTATTTCGTGGTTTCTTTCAGGGGTGGGGAACCTTTTTTCTGCCCAGGGCCATTTGGGTATTTACAACATCATTCGGGGGCCATACAAAATTATCAGTTTTAAAATTAGCCTGCTGCCCTAGCCGGTTTGGCTCAGTGGATAGAGCGTCGGCCTGTGACTGAAGGTTCCGGGGTTCGATTCCTGTCAATGGCATATGCCCGGATTGCAGACTTGATCCCCAGTAGGGGGCGTGCAGGAGGCAGCCAATCAATGATTCTCTCATCATTGATGTTTCTCTCTCCTCTCTCTATCTATCTATCTATCTATCTATCATCTATCTCCTAAAAATATATTTTTAAAAATTAGCCTGCTATGTTTGTTCAAACATTTAATTAACTCACCTCTAATGCCCTGGCAGGGCCAGGCTAAATGGTTTAGCGGGCCCTATACGGCCACAGCCCCACCCTTGCATGGTCACTTCTCCCTCACAGCAGCCCTAGGAAGGGCCCTGCTCTAGTCAGATTCGCCTACCCCCCTCCCCCGCCCCCAGTTAGTCCCCCTCTCACCTGCACCGGGAGGGAGCGGCAACCTGGGTGGCCGGAAAGAGAAGCTCCGCCCATCAAAGGTGTGGTAGTGCCCGTCCCCGCCCACTGCGCACTCGGAAGGGCACGGAGCCCGCGCGCAGAGCCAGCGGCCGTCCTGGCGCACGCTGTGAGCACAAGGGGTGAGAGGGCCCCCTCTGGATCAGCCCCGGGGGAGCTGGAGACGACCTCCGGTCCCCCAACACCCAGGTGTCTCCCTCCCCCGGCACCTCCTCCTCCCATCAGACTTAGAGTCAGCTGGGGGAGGTCGCCTGCTAGGTCTTGAAGCAGGGCCACCACTGATGCCAAGAGAGGGCGCAGGTCACTGGTGAGAGGTCCCCAGAAGGAAAAGCAGGTTGAGGAGATAGCATATGGGAGGGAGCAGAGTGGATCGGGCGGTCTCCAACCCCAGCGGAAGGGCCAGCAACACCTGCAGACCCACCACGGGTTGCACAGCTGGCGCACGGTGTCCCCAGGGGCGTAGCGCTGGCGTCGGTCATAGCAGGGACATCGGGAGGCAGGCAGACAGGGGGCGCCGTCCCCGAAGAGGCCGGGCGGGCACTCGCAGCGGCTCAAGCATTCTCCGCCAGACCCCGCCCCTCCCTCGCCCACCGTGGAGCCGCTGGGCGGGCAGGCCCGAGGCGCAGTCGGAGCACAGTGGGTCTCAGGGGCACAGGCGCTCTGCAGGCACAGGAGGGGGCTGTGAGGCCCAGGAGCCCCCCTCCTCCCGCCAGACACCGCTGGGCTGAGGAGCCTGGAGGCCACGCTGGGGGCTCAGCGGGTGCCAGAGCACTCAGAAGTAGGGGTCACACGAGGGCCCTCCCTCAATTCCCAATCCTGCAGGGCGGGGAGGCCTGGAGGCACAGGCAGGAGCCCTACCACAGAAGCCGGGCTTCCTCCAGAACACGTGGATGTGACGCTTGGCACAGTCCTGGGCATAGCTGGCCAAGGTGGCACACACAGCCTCCTGGCGGCCCTCTCTGCCAGGGCCTGCTGGGGCCCCAGCACAGAAGGCAAAGAGGCAGGCCTCATGGTACTCAGCAGGGGGCACCTTCCAAGAAAGGACAGCCCCTCGGCCAACCAGCATCCCCCTCCTCTTGCCTCTATCTCGCCCACCCTGGTTTAGAGCCAAACAGATGAGGGCTGTAAAGGACCGCACAGATCATACATATGAGCTCTCTCATTTCCCAGAGGTAAAACCCAGGACAGAGAGTAGGATGGCTTGACCAATGGCCCAAAGCAATCTAAAGGCAGGACCGGATTCCCCATTTGGCACCTCCCCAGCACCCCCTCTTTTCGGCCCCTCTGATGCCAGACACTGTCTCCACCCCCACCTATACCTGGACATGGCATTCTCTGAATGGGCCATCCAGCAGCTGGTGGCATACATCTTGGGCTTCGGCCCGCACCTGGCCAGCCTCCATGCCCACCTCGGTGCCCCTCAGAGGCTCCTCGCAGCCCTGGGCTGCCTCCGCCGCATCCAGACACCCAGGCTGGGGACAACTGGAGTCAGGACAGGGGGCAGGGATGAGGCACATTAACAAGGACACCAGGAAAATAGCCAGGAACACTGCTTTCATAGCTGCTTCAGAGCTCCACTGTCATGACACGCAACCCAGACACCATCCTGGTTATGACGGGAGGGGCAGCAAAGTGGCAAGCCAGGGGTCGGGGCAGGGAAGCTGGCGTCACTGTCAACCCACAGGCAGGAGGTTCCATGACTAGCTAATTAACCAAAACTGTTGGTAATCAGGTCAGTGAGTGTGTCCCCTGGGTGTAGGCAGCCGGGGCTGTGGACAGCACCTTACACTGAGCTCCTGTGGGACCCTGAGCCTGCCTTTCCTTCCCTGAGGGTCTGGGAGAGGCCCAGGAACTGTCTCTTGCAGGAGACAGAACAGGCTTGAAGGTGTCAGAGAAGCTGGGCGTGGGGAGCTGGGCAGGTGGGGAGCAAGGGAGCCCAGGCTCCCTGAGGGCTGCATCTCACCTCTGAGTCAGGCAGCTTCCAGGAATTCCCAAAGGTGGCAGCGAATGCAGCCAGCACCGCTCCTGGCTCCCAAGAAGTCATCTGGGGGAGGGAGAAAGCAGAGGTCTGAGGCCTCAGGTCTCTCCTTCCCTCCTACACCAGCCACAACACCACACCCACTTACCTTCATGCCGACCATGGTAGAGCCCACAGAGGCCTTGAGTCTGTCCCTGGAGCTCGTGGTCCACAGAAACGGAGATCGAACTGGACCTATCCAGCCGCACGACGACCCCCAGGCCCCCTGACAGCACCAGCCAGTCCCCTTGCCACTGCAAGCTCAGCCCTGGGCAGGGAAAGTGGGGGTCACACTGCCCACCCCTCCCACCATCACACTAGGGCTCAGACTGCCCAGGGAAGGGAGAAATGAGGGATTCTCACCATTCTGGAGAGTTCTGCACTTTATATTCTTTAAAGAAACCCCACTGGTTTCCCATCACAGCCCTCCTGGAGTTCATGAATGCTGGCTTTGGTGCTAGGAGATGGGACAGTTTCTTACCAGAATTTTTGTCCTGGTTGGGGTCCATGGAGTGAGGTGGGAGTGGGGTTGTGTGTGTGTGTGTGTGTGTGTGTGTGTGTCCCATCTCCTAGCACCAGAGCCTTCCTCACAACACTGTGGGAGGCAGGTGGGGGAAACTGAGGCTCAGAGAGGTTAAGTGGTTAAGTAGAAGGACTCGCCCCAGGTCACCTTGTGAGGGAGCTGGTGGAGGTTGGTCGAAGGTGTGGGGGCGGAGACTAGGTCCTTAACACCTGGCTCCTCAGCTGGCTCCCTCATTTCCAAATGCCTCCCAACAGCAGTGGGGGTCGGGGAGGCAGCAGCAAGCTCAGTCCCCAGCTGCCCCTTCTGAGCCCCACCCTAAGGGTGGGCAGACTGTCCCTCACCGGAGAGCAGCTGAGACTCCCCATCAGGTACCAGCTGCCCATTCACAGAGACATTTCCACCCTGAATCAGCACTTCCTCTGGTCCCATCATCACCCGGACCTGGGAGGAGACCAGTAATGGGTGAGGTGGTCAGCAGCTCTCCTCCTCCCACACCCAGATCCCTCCCTGTCTCCATCCCCATCTCCCTCCCTCACCTGCTGACAGTGCCCAGGCTGGGGACAATGGCCCCTGGGCCAGATGTGGACAGCCCAAGTGGAGTCAGCAGCACCTGCCAGCAGGTAAGTGCAGTGGCCCAGGAAGTGGTAATGGCACCTGTCAAAGGTGCAGTAGTGGAAGCCGGACCAGGTGGCACAGGTGGCCGAGGGACGCTGGCTCCAGCTCCAGAGTTGGGCCACAGCCCCTGCCAAGGGCTGCAGCAGGGCTGGAGACTGGGTGCTGCCTGGGGGAGAGGCACCACCGTGAACCTCTAAATGTGGGGGTGGAGGAAGCAGGTGGACAGTCATGGTCACTCTGGTGGGCAGGGGATGAGAGGTGACTCATCTGAGAGGACAGAGGAGTGGACTTGGGCCCTGTGGAAAGGTCCAGAGCTCAAGAACTCCATGTGGGAGTGCCTAGGGAGCGGGTGACAGCCGGGACTGTGCTGTTGACAGGCTTGGGACCCACCTGGAAGCGGTTGGCTGGAGCAGCTGAGGCAGGCCTGGGAGCGTTCATCCCACCAGCCGTGTCCCCAAGGCTGGGCACAGCATTCCTCCAGGCTTCCTGCAGATGCATTAGCTGAGCCTGCCCAAGGCTGGCACTGCCATGTGGCAAAGCAGTAGCCCTTGGGGCTGGCTTCTGCAAGGGCTGTGGTGGATACAGGGAGAGAATGGGGTGGACCCACTCAGTCTGGACCCAGCTTCTCTCCCCAAGCAGCCTGCTACCTCCATGACACTACAGATCTGGGCTAATCTCAGGCACTTACCCAGGGTGCACTGGGTGCCTCCCCAGCCTGGGCAGCAGGCCCTCACTGTCCTGTTCCATGCCATAGGTCGTGTTTCCCTGGGCCTGGGTCCATGGAGCAGGCAGAAGGAGGAGATGTTAGTGTTCAGCCCATCCCCATCCCTGGGAATGGCCTGGATGGTCATTCAATCTAGTCACCTACTCTCTGAGTGAACTTATCATGTGATTTCCCTTCTTGGTCTTCATTTCCCCATAAGATGACCTTGGGGAGGCCAACTGGAGGGTAGACACGGGCAGGAGGCATCAAGCATCTCCATGGGCTGTTCTTAGTGGTGTCCACTCATCCACTACCCCCATCTCTCACGCTCTGCCCTTTGAGAGCCCACCCAGACCTACTTCCCAAATGCCTGCTTCTCCAGATCACCACCAACCCTCCCCCAGTCTCCAGATGTGGCCCCTTCGCTCTCTCCTGCTGGGCAGCCAGCCCAGACTCCGACCGTCACTCACTTGTAGATGGGACAGAGCCCTGCACGTCCACTCCAGGACAGGTCCAGCCGCCAGCCCAGGCGCCGGTAATGATAGAGGCTGGTGCAAGGCACCAGGTCCTCCTGACGTGGGGCCACTGCCTCCTCCACCAGAATGGTGTCCCCGTGCTCACACCCTCGCCTGCCCCAGGATGGGGAATGAGAGAGCAGCCTCCACTGTCCCTTGTCACCAAGAAGCCCTGTCCTGAGATCCCGTTCCTGAAAGAGCCAACTCCCAGGCAAGTTAGTGAACTGAGGAGGAGGCTGAGGTGGGGAGGAGGTCTGGCTGCTCCAGGGGGTCCCAGTCATGGGGCAGGAGGAAAAGGACCTTAGTGGGAGGGTCCCTGGGGTGGGCGGCTTACCCATTAGTAAGTGCCCATGCCATCCCAAAGAGGAGGGCACGGAGCAGCATGGTGCCTCCACAGCTCAACTTGGGGGGACTTCGAGGCTTGGGCTGATGGGAGGCAGTGTGCAGCAGGTGAGCAGAGGGGCCAGGACTGGCCTCCCCCACCACAGGGCAGTGGACTGCAGCCCAGCCTCAGTGTGTCCAGCCAGCTTCAGAGCGCTGGAGCTGGGAGGCTTTATCTCATCTCCATGCCCCCAGGCACCAGCTGCTTGGAACTGGATTGGACCTGCCTGCACATCTCACAATCCCCTCAGAGGCTCACTCTCCCTGGAAACAGTCCCCTTCCTGCCTCTGTCTAGTGTGTGTGTGTGTGTGTGTGTGTGTGTGTGTGTGTGTGTGTGTAAGTAATGGGGGGAGAAGGGGAATGCATGTGTCCCAAGCCACAGTCAAACACTCTGAGTCTTGCCGAAACCAGTTTGGCTCAATGGATAGAGCGTCAGCCTGCGGACTGAAGGGTCCCAGGTTTGATTCCTGTCAAGGGCACGTACCTTGGTTTCAGGTACATCCCCAGTAGGGAGTGTGCAGGAGGCAGCTGATCGATGTTTCTCTCTCATCGATGTTTCTAACTCTCTTTCTCTCTCCCTCCCTCTCTGTAAAAAATCAATAAAATATATTTTTAAAAAAACACTCTGAGCCTCTGATATTTCCACACTCTCAGGCCCTACCACAAATTAACATGAACTCTGGCAAGCCACCCTCCCTCTCTAGGCCTTGATTTCCTTACCAGTAAAAACTCCAGGGGCCTCCCAGGGATGCTCAGGTGAAACTCAGGGGCTGCATGAATGGTATGAAATTGTGTGTGCGCACATTTTTCTGAGGACAGTTCCATAACTTCTATTAGATTCCCAGGGGGGCCATGGCCCCACAAAATGTTTACAGGACCAAATGAGGGATATGGTTTTCCAGCCCTAAAATTCTGACTTCATGATTGTCTCCTGTTCCCTTTCCTGCCTCCTCCAGCCCCTCTCTCACCAGGAACTATGCAAGTGAGGGTCAGTAAGCAGGTGGAGCCATTTCCAGGGAGGTTGGATGCTGTGGGGACAGAGGAACGACCTGTGCCCTCCCCTCTGTGGTCCCACTTCTTACTGGGGCTGGTTCTGTATGGCTGCTTGGATCCACTCTAGTTTCCTTCTGGGTCTCCTAGGGTTCCTGGGGTCCAGAACCAGGAAGCCCTGGCCAGGGGATGAGAGTAAGCTCAGGGAGGAGTGCCTGGGGGGGGAAGTAAGGGAGGGGGGCGTGGCAGGAGACAGAGGGGCCCTGGGGGCAAGGCAGCCGGATGGAATAATCCCAGCATCCGTCTGGTTGGGAGGGGGCAGCAGCAGGTGTTCCAGGGGAATCCTGGTTGCATCCTGGTTACCAGCTCCGAGGACACCCAGGCTGGAATGTGGCCTCCACCCTCTAAACCTGATGTCCCTAGTGCATCCCACATAGTCCCCCTGACCTGGGGAACCAGAGTCTCACTGGGCATTTCTTCTGGGCCCACCGCTGGTCCTGGGACCAACAGAGGGTGCTGTGAGTTCCTCAGGGAGCTCCCCAAAGGGGTCCTCGGAAAGGGCATGGACACTCTCCCAGTCCCAGTCTCACACACACACCCGGACTCTCTCTCCCGCACACCTCACACTTCCACTGCAGGTCTCACGAGGAGACACACAGGTGCTGGCGTCCCACCCCAGCACACAGCGACACGCTCTGCTCCCAGGCCACCAGAAGCCCATCCAGGACGTAGAAAAGCCGTTCACAGATGATTCCTAGGAACACCATGCCCCCTCTTCCAGGTACCACCTGTTCCATCCAGTGTCTCTCCTCCCGTCCTAAATATCAGCAAATGTGGATGGCACCCCGCTGTGTGCCCCTTGGGATGAGGTATGTGCAAAGGCTCCTTGCTCTGCTCTCCACGGGCCATCCACCTGGCCCCAGCTCTGGATTCAACCACTGCAGATAAGGCAGCGCTTGGACTGGGAGAAACTGGAGTCACAGGCGCCCTTTCCCCTAAAGGGGGCAGGAGGGAGGAAGCTGGAACCAGGGGAGATTGGAGGAAGAGATTAGGGAGAGGGGCCTGGAATAACCAGCCCACATTTCAGCTCAGGACAGGATGTGGGGAGCTCACAGGTGCCCAGGTGGTAAAGCGGAAGAGAAACATCATAACCCCGGACAGGGACAGGGAGAAGCCGGACTTGAGGGCTGAGAGCAGCCAGACTGGGAGAGCTCTCCGGAGCTGTCGGAGAACCCGCCCCTCCCCGGGCCCAGGGAACTCCCCGCCCCGCAGCCCCCTCACCTGGACCCCGCCCTCAGGCTCCGCCCAGTTCCCCTCAAGCCTCCCCACCCCACCCCCACCCCCGCCAGCCCTGCCTTCTTTCTAGTGACTGGACCCAAAGCCCCCACCCCATTTCCTCCGGGGAGGGCCCCTTCTCAGCAGACGCCGAGGCCCCGTCCTGGCTCCTCCGGCCTCGCCCCACGGTCCCAAGGGACCCGGCCCCAGAAGCAGGTCTCAGGTCGCCCGACTTAGGGCCGCAGGGTGTGGGCCGGGGTCGATCCCGGTGGGGTCGAGGTGGAGAGCGGGGCGGGGCTGGAGTTTCCGAGGCCGACCTCACCGACCCCGAGTGGAGGCTGGATCCCACCGCGGGAACGTGGGGCAGACACGCTCCCGCGGGCACTCGCCATTCAAAGAAAGCAGCCCAAACCCTGACACCCCTCCCCGTCCCCCCAACTCCTCACCCACCCCCAACCCCCGCCCCGAGCTCCACCTTTCCCCTGGCTCCGCCCACGGCGCCCGCGAGCACCCTCCCCGGCAGCCCGAGTGCCCGTCCTCCCGGCCTCCTCTCCCTCCTCCATCTCCCCTCCCCTCTCCCCTCCCCCCTCTCCCCTTCCCCGTTCCTAAGCTCCCCATTCCCAGCACCTACTCCTGCCGACGTCCCTCCAACCTTCACCTGCCCACCTGCCGCTGCTGCGCGCCCCCCCGCCCCCCGCGACCTCACTCCAGGACACCCCTGCCCGGCCTCCCCACCGGTGTCCCGCCGCTCCCCGCAGCGTCCTCGCTCCCCTTCCCCTGCCGGGCGCGGTTCCTCCTCCCGCTCCCCCCGCCCCGCGTCTTTTCCTCTCCCCTCCCCGCGAAGTTTCGGGGCTGTCAGTCTGTCAGTCAGTCCGCGCCCGAGCTGCGGGCAGCGGACGCCACTGAGAGCAGAGCCGCCCGGGACCGGAGGCCAGGACGCCGGGGTCCCGGCAGCAGCGGGGAGACCCGGCCGGCCGGCCGCCAGGTACCAGCCCTGGAGGCGCCCCACAGCCGGCGACTCCGCCCGCCCCCCCTCCCCCCGCACGGGCTCGGTCCCAGCCCGCTCCCCGCAGGTGATAGCCCCGGGGGTGGGGGCGCGCGGCAGGGGGTGGGGAGGGTGGAAGGGAATGGAAGGGCAGGGGAGGGAGGAGGTGGCACTGGGGAGGGAGGACTTGTCCGGGGAGTCGGTTGTCGAGAGGAGAGAAGTGACCGGACCCTGGAGGGAAGGGCAGGGGCCAGGAGAGGGGCGGGGGGGGGGGGAGGACTCAGGTGGGAAGGGGTGCAAGGCTCCGAGGGGAGGATCCTAAGAGGGAGAGGGAGTGAGGGAGGGGGCGGGGGAAGGAACACCCGGCTCGGGGATCGGGTTGTGGGGGGGGTGGGAGGGGGCAGGAGGGTGCTGACAGGTGAGCCGGGAACTGGGGAGAAGTAGGGACGTGGAGCGAGGTCAGGGTGCAGAGGCTCGGGGAACGAAGGAAGCGGGGAGGTGGGACGGGAGGGGCCTGGTCGGGAGGCAAACTTGGGAGGGGGTGGAGAAGTCATTGGGGTGCAGAAATGGGGAAGGGAGCCACTGATGGGAGGGGAGGGGGGACGGAGGTGTGCTGGAGGCAGCGGTGGGCAGGGCAGGGCCGAGCAGAAGGTCCGGAGTGAGTGGCCAGGGGACGGGGGCTGGGGGGGCGGGGCGGGGGACACGGGGTAAGCTTGGGGACTGGACTGGGAGGGGGAGGGGAAGAGCGGGTCTGGGGACTGGGGACCGGGAGGGAGGAGGAGCGAGAGCCTGCTGGGGAGGCAGAGGGGGAGGGGAGCCGGGGGCCTCGGAAAGGAAGGAGAGCGGCGGGAGGGAGGGAGGGAGGGGGGAGGGGAGGAGGGAGGAGCGGGTATGGGGAGAGGGGAAGGGGGGCTGGGGAGACAGGAGGAGGGAGGGAACTGAGGTGAAGAGAGGAAAGGAGAAGGAAGGGAGACCAGAGTGGGGGAGGAGAGGGAGGAGGAGGGGGGAGCGGAGTGGCGGAGAGCCGCGGGGAGAAGGGCAGTGTAGGGAGGAAGGAAAGAGGAGGGGTAGAGGAAGGGAGAGGGTGTGCACCGGGGAGGGGGATGGAGTCGGGGAGAGCCGGAGGGAAGGGAAAGGCGGCCGGGGGAGGGGGAGGGGAGCCCTGCGGAGCGGAGTCGAGGGTCGTGGGGCGGAGGAGGGGCGGGGAGGGGTTGGCCCGCAGGCTGTGTGCAGGGGGAGGAGCCGGAGGGGCGAGGCCGGGGGCGGAGCTGGGAAGCCAGCCAGATTCTGTGGGGAGAGAGGGCGGAAGGCAGAGGGAACCGGAGAAGGGAGGGGAGAGGGATGGCTGCCAGAAAGATTTCGGGGGAGGGCAGTCTGTTGGGAGGGGGCAGGGCACCCGCAGGCGGAGGAGCAGGGCTGGGGGCACTAGGGCGGGGTGGCCCTGGGGGAGGGGGGGAACCCTGGGGGGGAGGGGAAATGGTTTGAGGTAGGGTTTTGGGAGAGGAAGCAAGAGCCATTTCCTGCTTTCAGCGAGGACCCTCCTCGAGGGCCTCCCCACCAGCTGTCCAATATGACACTCACCTCCGCCCCTCCGCTGGCTCCCATTCCACCAGCTCCCGCAGTGACAGCTGGAGGGCTAGGGGGTGTGTTCTTGCTCCCCAGTCTGGTCTCCCACCATCCACCCTCCACTCTCTACCCAGAGAATCGACTTGTCTCTGACACCCCTCCTCCCGGGGCAGGATCACTGAGGGGCTGAGGCTGGCCTTGAGAGACCCGCCAGGTGAGGGGGTGCTGCTGACTTCTGGAACTGACCAGAGCTTGCAGCAATGGCTTCAAGATCTTCTCCTTGGGCCCCCTGTAGAGATCTCTTTACTGTCTGAAATCCACCTCCCCTCTTTCCCTCACCTGTGCCTGGCTGGGGACATCACATGAGTAGCTCCTGGGGATAGCTGATGGGGAGAGGTTGGGCAGAGCCAGGGCCCAGGTAGAAGCTGCCATGAGAAGAATGTGAGCAAGGATGTATTTTCTCCTTAGGGTGTGTGGCCCGAGCCCCAGAAGAAGCTACCTGGGGTTGCCATGAGAGAGACCTTGGAGGCCCTCAGCTCCCTGGGTGAGCCAGCAGAACCTGGGAGGAACCTGGGGTGGGGGTGGGGATTCAGAAGCCTGTTGGGCTTGTTGCTTCTCTACAATAAAGAAAGGAGAGCCATCCTCAGAGACTGCAACCCCAAGACTCCTGAGGCCCCTGGAACCTTTAGGGCAGTATCCTTCTGGGTTTCTTCAGGGTGTTTGTGAATACCTGCCTACGCTGGAGGTTGTGCTAGACTGTACGTGCACATGTGTACTCACAGAGCGTCAGGATATTGAATCCACTGTATCCTTCCTTCACCTGTGCTTTACTCAACACAAAGGGGCTCAGGTTGACACCTGGCCAGACTGCTGGGAGCCTGGCTGTCCCTTGCCCATGCTGACTAGGGACCCTCCCTTCTGGAGCAGGTTGGGGAAAGTCCCTTGGGTGGGCTGGGGGGAAGGGGAAGAGCCCTGCCTTTGGTCGCTGCTCTCTACTGGATGCTTACTTGGACCCATCCTTCTACCTGTAACAGGATTCTCTGTGGGACAGCCGGAGATGGCCCCCCAAAGTGAGCCTGGGGAAGGGTCCCATAATGCCCAGGAGCAGATGTGCCCTCCCAGGGAAGAGAGAGCGCTGGGCTCCTCTTCATGTTCGGGTAAGTAAGTGGGGACCTTGGATGGAGCTCAGGGGGGGAATTGTCCTTCATCTTCCTTTCTTCATCAAATATGCGTAAGGAGCACCTCCTTAATGCCAAGTGTCATTCTAGATATTTGGCATACCTCAGTGACCAAATGGACAAAGACCCCTACCTTCCAGGAGCTTAGTCCTAGTGAGGGCAGGGAGTCCAACCAACGTAAAAGCAAGTGCACTTACAAACCCTGTTAGAAGAGGATGCGTGCCAGGAGGGGATAAAGCAGAGTGAGGAGAACTGAGACTACTATAGGTGGGTGGGGCAGAATAAACCTAAATAGGGTGGTGACAGTAGGCCTCCTTGGGAAGCTAAATTTTGAGCAAGATTTGAAACAGGGAAGTGGCTAAACAGATACCAAGAGAAGATACCTAAGAAAGGGATGTGCCTGGCTTTTTGACACCACTATCTTCTCCAATGATTTGCCATGGAACAGGGTCCATCTGGTGGCAGGGAGGTCCCCAGCCCTCCTCCGAGGAACCTCATGGAGCCTCATGTAAGCTGAAGGGCAGGGCCTGTACTTGCACACACACACATATATTCCCGAAACTCCTCTCAGTTGTGGCTTTAGCAGCCATGCAGTACCTAAGCAGCTGCCCTGCTTGAAAAAGCCTGAAGCTGCTCCAGGCCGCTGTGAACTCAGCCCCTGCAGGTATGAGATGGGCTGGGTGCAGTCCCTGCCTATAGGGCTGGGACTGGGGTTTCAAACTCCCCTGCTTCCTAGCATCAGTGGGGCTCTCTGTCCATCTGTGATGTCGGCAGTGGCTTGAGGTAGCTTGTTCTCTGCCAGGGCACAAGGCCCCCAGACCGGAGGAAGATGCCCACCCTGAACAGGCTGAGGCTCCCTGCAGAGGAAGCCAGGCACACACACCACGGAAGGCTGAGCCTGTGGGCTCCTGCCCAGGTGAGTCTTCCATGTGAAGGGGACCAGGTGGAGGGAACAGGGAGCCCTGCAAGCTCCAGAGCTACTATCTGATGTGGCAGCCACTCCAGGCCCTTCCAACACAAGATGAATCAGGCCCTGGCACTGCTGGTAGAGCTTCAGCACCCAGAGGGAACTCTGCATCCATAGACAACAGGAATCAGAGAGGCCGATCCAAGAGAAACACACCATCATGTCAACGTACTCTAGGAGTCCTAGCTTCCCCCATCTCTGCCCCAGTCTAAGTACAGACTTGTAGATGGCTTGAATTATAATTTCCATGAAAACATACGGTGCGTTGATCAACTTTTTCATTGTCTCTGCCCAGACATGCTTCCTCCCCCACATCTCCACTGATCTCAGTGGTACCCAAATGCTCCAAATCTGTTGTGTTTGACTCATCTCCCCCATACCTAGGGCGATGGAACAGCTGGTTCTCTCTCTACAATCCAGCCCATCACTTCCTTCCACTAGCATCAACCTTATCATCATTTGCCTGAGTGATGTCATTTATTCCACAAGGATTTATTTAATGTCTACTAGGTCTAGGCTGTTAGGTAGAGTGGAAAGAGATGGGCTCTAAAGCGATGCAGACCTGTTTGAATCCTTGTTCCACATCCCCTAGCTGAGTAATCTTGGATTGGCTATCTCACCTCTAGGAGCCTCAGTTTGTTCATCTGTAAACAGGGTAATTTCATGTTTGTTGTGAAGGCTTGTGATCATGCATACACAGTACATCTATAATTGGCATTCAATAAATGGTGGCCATCCTCATTTTTATTAGACACAGAAAAACACATTTTTATTAGATACATAGGAAGTAGAACACAAGGTGTCTGCCCTCCAGAAGCTTAAACCTAGTTGACACTAATATGAGCTAGAGTAAAGAATTAACATAACAATAAAGCCATGTCACAATGAATATTAACAGTAAGTGCTACAGGCATTTATATGGGATCCTCACGCAGTGGATTTGTGGAAGATTTTGATTTGTGCTGCATTTTGAGAAAGGTGTAGCCTTCAGCTCTGATGAGGGTGGGTGGAGGATGGGAAAACATTCTAGACTGAGAAAAGACTTCAAGGCAAGAAAGTTGATGTGTGACTAGAGTTAGAGCAGACCAGCCTGGCTACAGTAAAGGGCTTATGCCTGGGAGTAGTAAGAAAGTTGCACCTCAGAGGCAGCTAGAACTTACTTTATCCTGTTAATAGGGAGCCACTGCTGGTTCTTGAGTAGAAGAGTGGCACAATAAAAAAAGAAAGCAATATCACAACAGGAAAAATAGTTGTTTGGAATTGAGGGGTGGATAAAAGAGACTGGGAATAAATGTAATTGTGACAGTCCATGTGTAATGTAACCAAGGCTCAGGCTATTACAGACTTTTAGAGCGAGACAGGAACTCAGATAATCTGGTTCAATGGTTCTCAAACAAGAATCACTTCAGGAGCTTTAAAGAGAACAGATTCGCCCTCACCAGTGTGGCTCAGTGGATAGGGCGTCGGCCTTCGGACTCAAGGGTCCCAGGTTCGATTCCAGTCAGGGGCATGTACCTTGGTTGCAGGCGCATCCCCAGGTGGGGGTGTGCAGGAGGCAGCTGATCAATGTTTCTCTCTCATCAATGTTTCTGACTCTCTATCCCTCTCCCTTCCTCTCTGTAAAAAAAATAAATAAATAAAAATAAATCAATAAAAATATTTAAAGAAAAAAAGAGAGAGAGAGAACAGATTCATGTGCTCTGCTCCCATAGATGCATTCTGTAAAAGTTCCCCAAGAGATTACGATGTGGCACCAGGTTTAGGAACTATGGACTAGTCCAACCCTTCCACCTAAGCAAACTAACAAACTTAGCTCAAAGAGGTAAGTTAACCAGGGTTACAGTGCTGGTTAATGGCAGAGGAGAACCCAAGGGGACACTGGGTCTTGGGCCTTCAGCTCCTTCCTCTCGACTGGGCCATTCCATTTCCCAAGAGGGGCCAAGCTCCAGGAAAACCCACCTCAAATCTGCTCCCCAAGAGGCCCTCCTGCTTCTCCAGAGGTTAGCACCATTCAGTGGTTCCCTGTACACACAACCCTCTTTCTAAACTGGGACTTCCCACCTGGCTGTAGAAGCAAGAATGAAGGGAGTTGGAGGGAAGGGGACTTGAGAGACAGCAGGAAGGAATACAAAGTCCACTGTGGAAAGCTGAGAGTAGGGGAAGCTCAAAGGTGAGAGTCAAGGTCTCAAGGTTCTGGGCCCAGCATTTGGGAGAAGGAAGCTGCAGCTCTCACATCAAAATAAGCGGGTCAGTCTAACAGTGATGGCGAACCTATGACACGCGTGTCAGCACTAAATATTTTGGTTTATTAAATACAATTATATATAACAATTATACATTTATGTTATTTAAACTGTAAATATCGCGAAATAATGTTTTTTTCCTCAAAGTGACACACTACCCGAGTTATGCTCAGTTTTTTGGCGAAGTTTGATATACCAGGCTCAAAAGGTTGCCCATCACTGGTCTAGAAAGAGGAGCTGTTTGGAGCAACAGCCAATTTTCAGGACTCGGGAGCGGAGCTGCTCAACCCAAGTTGAGAGACTGTGGTTCCAGAAAGGAGCCTGCCAGACAGGAAGGTCTGGGACCGCGGCCATGGGCATATGCACCCAGAGTGATGCCTGAGGTCTGAACCTTGAACAACATTCATGTTCAGAGGGAGGGAAAGTGCTCTTATCAGCGCTCTTATCGACGTGGGAGAAAGCCCCCTGTAAGGGGAGGCGGGAGGGGGCGTTACCAGGCGTCCTGTCTGCAGAGAGGGGAAGATATTCGGATTGGTCATTCCCCAGTGGACAGAACGGAAGCCAGCATGCGGGGCTCCAGGAGGTGGTGGTCTACTGGCAAGTGAACGTTGCATAAATAAACGTGGGGCTTAAGAGACGTGTCTTGTTTTGACTTTTCAGGAGAGGAGTGGATGATTCGGAAGGTGAAGGTGGAGGAGGAGGACCAGGAGGCAGAAGACAAAGTCGAATGGCCCCAGCACCTGTCATTACTGCCCGGCCCCTTTCCCGCGCCTGACCTGGGGCCTCTGGCCGCCGCCTATAAGCTGGAGCCGGGGATCCCAGGGGCACTGGCTGGGCTCTCGCTGGCCGCGTGGACTCCAGCCTCAGAGAAGCCCTACGGCTGCACCGAGTGCGAGCGACGATTCCGGGACCAGCTGACCTTGCGGCTGCATCAGCGGCTGCACCGCGGCGAGGGCCCGTCCGCGTGCCCCGACTGCGGCCGCAGCTTCACGCAGCGCGCGCACATGCTGCTGCACCAGCGCAGCCACCGCGGCGAGCGGCCGTTCCCGTGCTCCGAGTGCGACAAGCGCTTCAGCAAGAAGGCCCACCTGACCCGCCACCTGCGCACGCACACGGGCGAGCGGCCCTACCCTTGCACCGAGTGCGGCAAGTGCTTCAGCCAGAAGATACACCTGGGCTCGCACCAGAAGACGCACACGGGCGAGCGGCCCTTCCCCTGCCCCGAGTGCGAGAAACGCTTTCGCAAAAAGACGCACTTGATCCGCCACCAGCGCATCCACACGGGCGAGAGGCCCTACCAGTGCGCGCAGTGCTCACGCAGCTTCACGCACAAGCAGCACTTGGCGCGGCACCAAAGGGTGCACGAGGCGGCCTGCCGAGCCCCGCTGGCTTCCGATGTGCCCGCCTCTCCAGGTTCTCCTGCCCAGACCCTGACGCCCTCCCCTCCGGGACCTAAGCCTTTCGTCTGCTCTGATTGCGGACTGAGCTTCGGCTGGAAGAAGAACCTCGCCACGCACCAGCGTCTGCACGGCAGCGAGGGGCGCCCCTTCGGATGTGACGAGTGCGCTCTGGGCGGTGCCACCGAACCCCTGGCCTGCGGGCATCGCTGCACACAGGCGCCCCAGGGCGCTCCCGCCAGCGAGCGGTCCTTTTCCTGCCCAGACTGTGGACGCGGCTTTGCCCACGGGCAGCACCTAGCGCGGCATCGGAGGGTGCACACGGGCGAACGCCCCTTCGCCTGCGCGCAGTGTGGCCGTCGCTTCGGCTCGCGGCCAAACCTGGTCGCCCATTCCAGGGCCCATAGCGGCGCCAGGCCTTTCGCCTGTGCGCAGTGCGGCCGCCGCTTCAGCCGCAAGTCTCACTTGGGCCGCCATCAAGCGGTGCACACGGGCAGTCGGCCCCACGCTTGTACCGTCTGCGCCCGTAGCTTCAGCTCCAAAACCAACCTGGTCCGCCATCAAGCCATCCACACGGGCTCTCGCCCCTTCTCCTGCCCGCAGTGCGGCAAGAGCTTCAGCCGCAAGACGCACCTGGTGCGGCACCAGCGCATCCACGGCGAAGCGGCCCCCCTGGCCTCCGACGCTGACCTCCCGGCCCCAGCCTGGCCCACTCCCACGGAGGTGGCAGCGCCCCCACTCTTCTTCTGAGCCTCCTTCTTGTCCAGGCCCTTCCTTTGCCTTCTCTTGCTTCCTGGTTGGAGAGACCCAAGTCCAATCGGGTGAGCACTGTGGCAGGATGGCCTAGGCCCCTGACGGCTGTTTTTCTTCCTTCTCCATCTTGCTGGGGAGACGGCTGGAAAGGATAACCGGCTTTAACATTCTGTAACAAAGACAGTGCTGAGTGAACCCTTGCTGGGAATAATTCCTGCCTGAGTCCTTGGAAGGCCCCACCGAGGGAAGCCCTGGAAAGCTGAAGTTTCCTGGACGCCGCCCCCCACCCCCCACCCCCCCGCCGCCAAGGCGGGAACCTCTACAGGGGGAGAGAAAGAATGGTTATCTGAGTACTTACAGTGTCATTAAAATTTAAATCTGAAGTTTCTAGGACTTTTAAATGAGCTGGGGGAGGGAACCCCTGACTAATCCACACACAGAGGACCTTCCTTTACCTACCCTGGGTGAGTTCCACTTATCCAGCTGCTGGTAATCGCTCTACCAAATCAAAATATAATACAGCTCATTTCCAAACCACTCCCCGGCTCCCTGCTTCTAGCTCAGAAATGTGACGAGGAAGAAACGTTAGCATACATTTCCCATGCCAGGTGTTGAAGGCTAGAACGTGGGGGATACACAGAGAGGGGGCAGGTGCCCTTTGGCTGGGCTGTTCCCCTGGAGACACGTAACCCTGGCCTCTGGAGCTCTAGAACTTCTGCTCTGTCTGCAGCTCTCCCAAGGGGCTCTCAGAAAAGCAGTCCCACCCTCCACCCTGCCTGGCACCATGAGGAAGGACCTTAATGGCATATGAAATTTCTTTCCCATCATACCTTTAAGTTCTGTCTTTATGATGGATGCTTGATCCAGAGGTCTCTGTAGCTGTGCCTCCCCAGCCCAGGCAGCTAGGAGAGCTGGCTGTCAGTAAAGGGAAGGGGTGGGGTGATGGGGAACAGGTTGAACCTGGAGTGAGGAGTCTTGGGTTTGACCCCTCCTGTGCCTCTTGTAGACTTGGGGCAGCACATTCCTTTTCCTGGGCCTCTGCTTTCTCATTACAATAAGATTGCTGATGTTGATGAGGGGCAAGGGAGAAGGAAAGGGGGGTTTGAACGCAGTGAGTTTTAAGTTTCCTGGTCACGCGTAGGAGTAGGTGGTCACAGTAAATATGACAGTGTGGCTATAAATAGGGGCCATTGCGTTGCCACAGCAGCATTTTACATACTTGGGATATTTCACATAAAAATCTGGACTTCCAGCTTCTCTCATGAAAAGTCAGACCATCTGGCAGCTCATGACTGGGGCTGAGCAGAAATTGGCCTCATTCAACCAAGGGACACTGACCCCCAACTGGAGGGGGCTTCCACCCCTCACCCGCCACTCCCTCCCCTGAGGTCCCCACCTCCCTTTCTTTAGGGGTCTGTCATCCCTCTCCCTGTTCCACTCATTACAGTGAACTTCTGATATCTGATGAAGGTGCATGGGCCCACCTGGGGCTCCCGGCACAGCAATGACACTGTATATCAATTTGGAATTAAATACATGAGATGCTGCCAGTTGTGGGTCGATGCAGAAGCTCTTTGTGGTAAGTAGAGAGAAAGGTTGAAGGGAAAGGCCCACTGTTTGTTCTACAGTTTTGCCAACAAGAATGGTTCGCAACACATTAGAATCTCCTGGAAATGTAAAAATATACCCAATAGACATGTGCACTTTTCTGTATATTTGTTATATTTCAACAAAGAGTTTATATATGTCTAGATAGGTAGATATAAAGATGGATGGATGGATGGATGGATGGATGGATGGATGGATAGATAGATAGATAGATATAGACAGACAGATAGACAGATGACAGACGCCAATTAGAATCTGCATAAATGGGGCCCGAACCTGATTTTCAAAACTTGCCCCAAGTGATTCCCAATGTGCACCCAGGGATGAGGACCACGGCTGAAGGGTCTGGTCCATCACCTTAAAGTCCAGGTTCAGGTTACCACCAAGCCAGAAACATTTAAAATGGGAAGGATGGAGTGTCTGAGGACATGCTGGGCAGACACAGATGCTCGAGAATAAGAAAGAACACTTTTCTAACTTCCTTCCTGTAGTAATGTCTGAGCAGCCTATTAGCCCAAGAGAAACAGGCACAGCGCTGAGCCCCGGATGTCAATGCACACAGTTTCAATGAGACTCCAAGGGTTCTATGAACACTTGGGAAATTTCAATAAATTTATTCGAACAGCCTCACTCACTCTTTGGTGTCTCAAATCCAAATAAATGCACCATTCATTCAGATATTCAGTTCATGTTTGTTGAACGCCGCCCCTCTGTCCCTGACCCAGTGCACAGATACAATATGTATCTGCCCTTACTCAGAGCTTACAAGTGATTGTTGCAGGTAAGTAAATTTAAAAATAATTTTTTTTCTGCCTCAGACTGCACACACCTACTTTGAGGGTGCAGCTTTCAGTGTCCTCTTGCTCTGCGTGTTTAAGGGCCTCACTTTGCTCTGAAGCCAATTGCCCCAGTCCCAAGTGCAGTTCAATCCCCTACAGGCTGTGTGACCTGGAGGAAGCTTATTATGCTCTGTGCTTCACTTTCCTCATTTGTAAAATAAGAATTATAACAATAGTATTAACATCTACCTTAACAGTTATGAGAAATAAGGAGTGAAGGAAACTATTAAAAAGTGCTCAATAGCTTTCTCTATATAAATATTTTCTGATTTATTCCTAGATTATTGAATATTTTTTACCATAAATGACAGTTTTTTATTTTTAAAAATTTCTTATTTTGATAGATTATAGATTCCTTTCAGCTGTCTATGTGTATGGTCATATCAGTTGTAATGATTCCTTTCCTCCTTTTGAATTTTCATGCCTTCTCTTTCCCTTGCCTTACTGTCCTGGCTAGAACATCCATGCTAATGCTGAATAATAGTGAAAGTGTATTTCCTCTCCTTGTTCCTGATCTGAAGAAACATTCATATGTCACCACTAAGTATCACGTTTGCTCTAAGTTATTTTTTTGGTAATATCTATCAAATTAAGACATTTCCTATCATCCTAGCCGGTTTGGCTCAGTGAATAGTGTCAGCCTGTGGACTGAAGGGTACTGGGTTTGATTCCAGTCAAGGGCATGTACCTCAGTTGCAGGCTCAGCCCCAGCCCCGGTCTGTTGGGGTGCATGCAGAAGGCAACCAATCAATGTGTCTCTCACATTGATGTTTCTCTCCTTCTTTCCCCCTCCCTTCCAGTCTAAAAATCAATGGAAAAATATCCTCAGGTGAGGATTAACAAAAAAAGAAAAAAGAAGTTCCCTTTCTAACCCAAATTTAGAGTACTTATGGATGTTGGCTCTTATCAAGCCATCTTTCTGTGGCTATTGAGATGATCAGATGACTTTTCTCCTTTATTATTGTGGTGGGTGACTACTAGTGATTTTCAAATGTAAAAACCAGCCTTGAATCTCTGAGATAAACCCAATTTGGTCATGCTGTTTTATTTCTCTTTATAAATTGCCAGGTTGTTTGAAAATATTTATTTAGGATTTTTGCTTCTTTGCACATTTTTGGAGGTTGTCTTCTTGTACTGTCCTTCTCAACTTTTGGTTTCACATATTAGTCTCATGAGTCAGGGTGTTCAATATTTTTCTGTCCTCTGGAGTACTTTGTGTATTACTGAAATGATCTCCTTAAATACAAGGTAGAACTTATCAGGGAAGCTCTCTGGGTCTGCAGTTTTCTTTATGGGAAGATGTCCCATTCTGTGCAATTTTTCTACTTCTTCTTGAATGTTTTGTCTTCTGAGAGTTGTAAAGTTCAATCGAATTTTCAAATTTTTGGCCAAGTTGCTTGAAATATCTTTTTTTTACATAGTCCATAGCAGCATCTACAATGATGTCACTTTCTTCATTCCTGAGATTGGTTATTTGTGCCTTTTTACACTTGATCTTAGCCAAAAGGTGTGCCTACTTTTTCTTTTCTTTTTTTTCCCCAAAATATATTTCTTTATTGATTTCAGAGAGGAAGGAAGAAGGAGAGATAGAAACATCAATCATGAGAGAGAATCATTGACTGGCTGCCTCCTGCACACCCCCCACTGGGGATCGAGCCCGCAACCCGGGCATGTGCCCTTGGCCGGAATCGAACCCGGGACCCCTCAGTCCGCAGGCTGATGCTCTATCCACTGAGCCAAGCCAGCCAGGGCAGGAACATAATTCTTATTTTTCCAATATATAAGAATTTCTCATTTTTAAAAAAATATATTTTATTGATTTTTTACAGAGAGGAAGAGAGAGGGATAGAGAGCTAGAAACATCGATGAGAGAGAAACATCGATCAGCTGCCTCCTGCACACCCCCCACTGGGGATGTGCCCGCAACCAAGGCACATGCCCTTGACCGGAATCGAACCCGAGACCCTTGAGTCCGCAGGCCGACGCTCTATCCACTGAGCCAAACCGGTTCCGGCAATTTCTCATTTTTTATTGGCTTCTGGTTTAGTATGGTCAAGAGAATATAATCAGTATAATACTGTCAAATTTGTTTAATCTTGCTCCAGGGCTTACTATATGGTCAATTTTTGTGGCTGTTGTCCTGCATATAATTGAGAATATATATTCTGTAGCTTGTGGCCCACTGTTGTATATATTCATCAACTGAGACAACTTTAATTAGCTTGTCCAAATTTTCTGTATCCTTCCTAATTTATTATTCTATGAACTTCTGGAAAAGGCAAGCCAAAATCTCCCAAATATGACTGTAAATTTGGATGCTTTAAGTTCTTTAAACATTGAGGCCAGCAGAAGGAAAATGGAATGTATAAAAACAAACAAAACCCACAACACTGTCAACACAACAGAAGGCAGAAACGAAGGGGGAAATCTCCAGAACAAGTGGGACAAACATGAGAAAATAATGGTATATTCAAATGTTAGAAATTTTATTACATGTAAATGGATTCAGGGCTCCAATGAAAGAACAGAAATTTTGTCAAGCTGGATTAAAAAATAAAATCCAACTATAGGCTGTTTACAGAAGCCACATCTAAATCACAAAGACACACACAGTTGAATCAAGTCTGGTCTGCCAATGAACCAAGCTCCTTATGGAGGCAGCAATGACATGGAGTATCATAGGCAGAAGACTGTGGCAACCTCCCACCCCCATTGCAGCTTCTCTTCCACTGGACCACTCTGGGCTAGCCTGGAGCCCCTGGGGATCCCACTCTGATTCTGACAGGTTGAAACAGGACCTTCCCTTTCCTGCCTTACAGTGGACTCATGCTGGCAAATGGCTGATGGAGCAAGGATGAAGGGAAGTTCAAGCCCAGGTCAGCCAGGAGCCATCCTCCAGGCTACTTGCCAGGATGGTGACAGGCCAAGCTAGAGCCTTCTTTGCCCCCCACCTCCAGACCTCTGGAATTCCTGAGTTAAAAAAGGCCCCTCAGTTTCTCCCACCAAAGTGACATTTCCCCATAAAGTAGGTGAAAGGGTTGAACACACTCCCAAAATCCTGAACTGCGCACAGATTTTTTACCAATGTAGATTCTAGAAGGCTTTCAGTGAACTGAAAGTTTCTGGTATGGCAGTGGACCTGTGGGACAAATGTAATTGCAGATGATGAAGCATCTTACCATTCACTTTATTACTTATTTTCCACACACAAAAATATTTGAACTTCCTGTAGGTTCTGATTGGACATGGACCACCTAGACTGGTCTGGGTACAAGCATTCTTGTCTGCCAAGCTCACCTGTCCCAGTACTGACACAAACCAGTCAGCCACGCCCTGGTGTGGACCCACCTAGCCCCCTTCTGTAGGCGCCAAGGGCCTTTCCCTCAGCAATTAACTTTGTAGTTTTAGAATCTAACTTAGACCAAGGAGTGGCATTCTCTCCAAATGAAATCTCTGCGTATTTAGCAGGAAAGTGAGAGCCACTGCTTTCCCAGCACTGAGCGCAGGAAGGTGTTAGACAGAAGGGCTCTCCTAGCCTCTCTGCAGCCACTTGGAGCGCCCGGGCACACGTGCTGTGCACAGGTGCATATGCCACCATCTGCCTGAGTTGTGGCAGTTATGATGGCAAAGACGGGAGGGAGCAACATCTGAATGAACCTGAACCAAGGAGGACAGAGGCGTGGCTGAGGAGTGCATCCCAAGCAATGCCCCCCCTGAGCAAACACATCCTGGAGTCTGGGGCAGTCAGGCCAAGAGAGATGCCTAGCTCTTCACAGCCCAGAGATGGGGAAAGTTTGGTTTGAACGATGTGCAGGGGCTGACTGGCCCCTAGGAGAGGCAGCCAGGGGCAGGGCATCCTCAGGGCGGAGCTGATGAAGGTGGTTAGAGGCCTCCCACCTCAGGTCCCTATGCTCTCCACCATCCCAGAGTTCCTCCTCAAAGCCTCTCTGGACTCCCACCAATAAGCGGTTTGGGTCCTTGGGCCAGTTTCGGGGCCCAGTTGGAGCAGCTGCTGCAGCTGGTGGCTCTGCATCTGCACTGGTGGCAGGAGAGGCCATCTGCGGGGGGAAGGCAGCAGGCACTGAAGGGGCAGGGGGAGTCTGGGGGCCCCCAATGTGTCCAAGCAGGGGACGCACAGTGAGCACAGCACGGCTGCATGCTGAGGATGGTGGGTGCTGGGAAGGGCTGGAGCTGGTTCCAGAAGGTTCTGCCTGGGGGGCGCCTGGAGGCAGCTGAGGCACCAGGTGGAGCGTCCCAAGGGAGAGGCCTGAGGCCTCGCCAGCCCTGCAGCCTTCCGTCTGGCCACGCAGGATCTTTGGTTTTGGCCTGGTAGGGCCCTTCTGTCTCCAGTAGGGCAGGCGTCTTCGAGCAGGGCCATGAGCCCAGGGAGGTCCCCGGGGGAGGGCCCACGGCCAGGAAGCCCGGCCCTTTGGTCCAGGGCCCCTAGGGCACCTCCCTAGCCGATCCACTTGGGTCCTCATGGTGGCCACTTCCTGAGACAGGCCTGCCAGGGCCGAGGCGAGCTGATCCAGCTTCTCCGAGAGGGTGGCGCTGAGGCTGTGGAGCTCCTGCTGCAGAGAACTTCCACAGGGACACGGTAGCCGTGGGGAGGCAGGTGGCAAAGCAGGCGGGACGGTGGCCGTGGGGGGCGGTTCAGGCAGGCCTCTGGTAAGTGGCCTCCCTTCGGTCCTGGCTAAAACCAGAGCAGGAATGCAGGGTGAGAGTTCTCAGGCTATCAGGACCTCTCTCTCCCACTAGCCGTCCCCTGGATCAGTGTATTCAGCATCCTGCCCCACTACGGCCTGGCTTTAGATGGGAAGGAAGTGACTCAGGCTTGAGAACATCGATGACAATGTTCGTGACATCAACAGGGCCACATCCCCAGGCTGATTCCCAAATCATGAACAGGATAAACCACAGATTGGGTCTCCATGGTAACTAAGATTTCTTAGGATATAGGACTTTCTAGGAAAAGGATCAATAGGCTCTTGTGCCATCTTTGGGACCAAATGGCCCCTGAGGGCACCTAACCATGCCCTAGGGAGTCAGAGGCAAAGGCCTGGAGAAGCCTCAGCAGACAGCATGAGGCCAAGGCCACAGGCAGCATCTGGAAGAGGGCCCAGGAGGGCCGGTTCCACCTGGGACCTGGTGCTTCCAGTGGGGTGACCCAGTGCGAATGGTCATAAGCAAACCACCAGGGATCCCCCAATCCCAACTTTTGTCTTTCATATTCACAAGTTACAGATTCAGAAGGTCTTAAGTCTTTTTTTTTTTTTTTTTTCACCCTAAGTTCTCTTAGAACTGGTCTCCACCTCAGGCAAACCTCACAAGAAAGCCCTGTTACCTGCTATTCCCCAGCCCCCTGAGCCCTAGCCTGGCTCCTTCCTCTTATCAGCACCTCCAGGGCTTCAATCAGAAGAAAGAGTGAAGCTGGAGTGGCTGCAGGACCCCATCGCCCCAGCAATGGAACCACCATGGGCCACACTTCCAGTCTGGTGCGAGGATCTCCGTGCAAATCCTAGAATCAGGAAACGCAGCCCATGTCTTAACGTGGTTAGGGAGGCGCTTCCTCTGGGCCAGGTGTGATGTGGAACCACATCTGCTCTCTCTCAGGATGCCCACGGCCAGATCACACAATGTGACTAGGCCTGTTTCCTCATCTATTCTCTAAAGTCCACTCAAACTCCGAACTTTGACTCTGGGTGTATCCATTCTGGTATGTTTGATTTCTGTTTTGCCTCCGAAAGGTATCTATGCTTTTATGAAAAAGCCAGCTATTTCTGTAAGAAAATACTAAAATGAAATAAGCAACCTGAAGTGAGTTCAAGGTGAGACTCTTCCTACCTGTGACCCAATCCATCATGGAAGAGTGTTAAGAAAACTTTCCCCCCGTGACCCTGCAGAAAGGGGCTGGGTGGCTGTACAGATGCTGACCCATGCCCACCATTTCACCTGCAACACTTGGTCCTCTGTGTCCAGGCACCAGCCCCCTGGATTCTTCACTAACCCTGAGCTTCCAGGACAGGGGCTGAGCGGGTGACCCAGGAGGCTGGCAGGGCCCCGGCCCGGGCCTTTTCTCTGGCCGAGGGGCAGGGCAGATACTCCCAGCTGCCCCTGCAGAAAGAGCACAAAACACTTGGGGTGCACATGTATCATTTTGACAGGGCCATTCCAACATGGGAATATTTGGACACGACTTAAAAAAATCAAGCTTTCAACTCTCAAATATTGATTAAATGAGATGCAAGATGGACACACTTGGCCCACCAGGGAGCCCAACTCTGGTCTAATGGCTTGCTGGGGCCTGTGTGACTGGGGTTGGGAACCGGACTGTCTGGGGTCCTCTGCTGCTTGGGCATGACACCTCTGGCTCCACCGGGGGGTGGGGGCCGGGGAGAGCAGGTGGAAACGACATGATCTGCAGGTCCCACCACCAGTGAGACTCCACCAGGGACATGCTGGGGGCACCCTGTGGGCCATAGGAGACTATGGCCCACGCCCAGCCCACTGTGCTCTTTCCCACCAGCCCTACTGGGCAGTGAGGAATGTGGGGACAGCCTGGGCTGAGAAAGGCCAAAGACTTCCTGGGGCCACCAGCCTGAATTGGAACGATTCAGTGTCCCCAACACCCACCCCCTCCCCCTGCCGCCTTCCCCAACCAATCACCCCACCCGTACCTCCTTGGGTGCTGCCCAGGGGGCTAGGCCGGCCCAGGGTCTCCAAGCACACTTCTGTCCGGGGAACCTGGGACCTGCCTCCCGTCTTCTCCTCTGCTTTTCCTGCTGGTCAAACACTGGGTCAGGCTTGGACTGAGAAGCGTGGTGGCCTGGGGTAGCAGGCAGTGTTTCCAGCTTTCTTGGCAGGACAATCTCGAAGTTCTCCCAGGTGGAGTCCCACTTTTTTTTTTTTTTAATTTCTTTATTGATTAAGGTGTCACATATTTGTCCTCATCCCCCCATTCCCATCCCACACCCCTCCCCACAAATGCCCCAACCCCCTGTTGAACTTAACCATTGGTTAGGCTCATATATGGAGTCCCACTTTTGACACTTTTATGTTTATTGCCAAATTTTTAAAATGTTTATTATTTACATGTAGTGTAAGACCCTGACATTAAGCTTTGGATTGCGGAGGCGTCCATTTCAGAAGACGTCCATCTTACATAAACATACTGTGAGGGGTATGACAGCTCCTAGCCAACAACCAGGTAAGCAGCCAGGCTGCCCCACCCCCAGGAAGGTCCCTCTTTCCGAAAGCCCTGGGTGACCTAGATAACTGACCATCTGAGAGACCCTGCTTCTCCCTTCTTGTGTCCTGATTCCCACTCTCATGTTTCAAATTAGCCAACAAAGAGTGAACCCACCAAACCCTAGACGCCCACCACGACGGTGACCAAGACAGAGCACCAGGCCCTCGTGCTCTTTCCTCTCTCCTGTGACCTGAGTAATAAATCCTGCTCCTTAAAGTTCTCTGATGGTTTTGCTGAAGTGTGTCCTATGATCGTAAGAAGCACAGGGTGGCCCAGCCAGAACACTCACCCATATGGAGGAATGTCCGTGGGGCTTGTACTGAGAAATAAGGCTGGGTGAGTGCCTCAGGCATTCCTAGTGAGAGTATCACTATCCACAGGCTGGACCCACACAACAGCATGTGTGTGTGTGTGTGTGTGTGTGTGTGTGTGTGTGTGTGTGTATGCATCTGTACACACATTAAGTGTATACAATGCATACATATTATAACACTAGAGGCCCGGTGCACAAATCCGTGCACGGGAGTGGGGAGGAGGGACCGAAGGAGGTTGGCCACAGGCTCCAGGGAGGGAGCCAGCCCTCGACTCCCCCTGGGAAAGGGGCCGCATCTGCCGCCACCCACCCCCAGTTCCTCGTCCCAGCCCGGGGTGGGTCGGGAGAGGAGACAATAGTCACCAGCTGCTGACACCTACGCTGCCCTGCCACCATGCAGTTCCCTGCCTCCCACTTCCCCCCTCCTCCTTCCCTTGCTGCTACCACTGTGGGCAAATGGGCCCTGGGGAAGAGAGAGGACTGATGGAAGTGAGACAAACCCTTGTGTCCTTGTGTCGAGGGCTGACTTTCAATAGATCGCAGAGGGAGCTGCTCTGCTACTTCGAAACCCCAACCCAGAAGTAGGTCGTTGGAATGGTTTAGCAGCAGGGGCAGATGCTAAACCATGGAGGGGGGAGGAGGGGGTAGGAGAGACGGGGAGGGGAGGTAGGGGAGACGGGGAGGGGCCTCAGGCAATTGGCCAGCCGCAGGAGGTTGGCTGTGGGAGCGCACTGACCACCAGGGGGCAGCTCCTGCATTGAGCATCTGCCCTCTGGTGGTCAGTGTGCATCATAGCAACTGGTGGCCCAGTCGTTCCTGTCATAACGGTCGCTTACGCTTTTATACATATAGATTATAACATATATATATATATTAAGCTCATTGCTAGGCTTTCTAATCAAACATACTCATTTAACACTCCTGGAACTCTGAGTGCCTCAAAAGCCCCACCTTCTCTCTCGGATACAGCTCATCCTACAGGGAACTCAAGCATGACAAAAGTAGAGAATTTTCTGGCAAGCGTTAGACAAAGTGACAGGTGGGACTCAGACAACCCAGCCTCTGGACGGTGGTCCTCCTGGGGCCATGCCCCACTCAGGAGACTCCAGGCTCACCTGTCCTGAGACCGAAGTGGTCCCTGGGCTCTGTTCTCCTTGGGCCTTCACCAGGGCTTGGGGTCGGAGGGCCAGGACTCTTGCTGCTGGGAAGAGGGTCCCTCTCTGCATCACAAAGCTGGTATCAAGGTGGGGGTCCCAGCCTGGAGCATAGCTTCCTGTCTCCCTCTCCCCCATAAGCTTACCCTGCAGGAGTGGCTGCCAAAGCTCAGGCTCCAGCCTTGGGTCTTCCCCTTCTGAGCTGCTGAGGCTGGAGCTGGAGCTGGAGCCAGTGACGGTGCCGGTGCCGGGGCTGGGGCCGGGGCCAGGGCCAGGGCGGGCCAAGCATGTGAAGCGCAGGGGCCTCCCCGGCAAGATCCCCTTCAGAGAGTTCTCCAGGCAGTGAAGTGGGGAGGGCGTGCTGGCTGTCCCTGGGCAAATGACAGAAGAACCTTCGGTCCATCAGCTTGACAGGTAGGAGGACCCTCTGCCTGAATGAACAGGCACACAGCCCAGTCAATGGCCCCAGACAAGCTCCGGTGGACCTGAACATCCTCTCTGCCATGATGGTGGACAGGAGTGAAGCCAGAGCCTGGCTAGGCCCCCGCCCCTGTGGAAATCCAGCTGGGGAACTTTCTGGAAGACTCAAGTCACTGAAGCCACTAGTAGTCGGTTCCAGCCAGGCCCTGGGTCCTCCTACTCACTCCCTCAGGACCAGTGTCCAACAGCAGAGACTCAGTTAAGCTCACAGGAGGCCCCCAGAACCAGCTCTTGCCTGGTGGGAGTGTTAGACACACCATATTTATTCAAACAAGTCAGAGCCTACAGCACTTCGGCAGGTCAAGAACAGAATTCTGCTGCAAGTTAAACTAGTGGCCACAGCAGCAGAGGGAGCCCCCTGCACTCACTCACGTGCTCAGCTGGCAGCCTGGGGAATGAATGGGTGTCTGACAGGGAAGGAACAGAGGAACAGAGAGGGAAGGGAAATCTATTCCCTCATCAAAGACTTTGTTTGGAGCAAAAACTTCCCAGGAAGTGCTGAGGGCAGATGTCAGCTCACCGTCCTGGAGCCACCTCCATGGTCCTGGCCTGGTGGCCACGTGGTCTTTGAGCCCTCGCTGGCAGCAGGCAGGGACACTGCTGGAGGTGAGTGCCTGTGGGCTGGCTGGCTGCAGGCTCCTGGTGGGCACGTCCCCCCTGAGGTGGACTGGTTCACACGCCTCTCTCCTCAGTCCTGTTTTAATGAGAGGCCCAGAGGCCTGTCTGCCCCAGGGCTCTGTGTTGGCACCAAGGAAAGGAAGTTAGTGGACAGAAAACTGTCATCGTTGTGTTCTCGGGTGGAACACTCACCAGCCCTGCAGATGTTCCCAGGGGCGCCTAAATCCTCTGGGATCTCTTCAGACCCAGCTACATGGACTCCTGGGAGCCCCAGCGCAGTGACTATGCCGGAGACCAAGCACATGGGGCCAGAACAGCCACAATCGAAAGACACTCCTCCTGGGCTAAGGCCCGGCTCAGGCCTGAACTCAGCAGCAGAGAGCCCTGCCCCGACTGCACCCGCCACGCAGAGGTGGGCAGTGCTCTCTGGCTTTCTGGCCTCACATTAGCCTCTGCCCAGGTCGTTTCCAGAGTCTTTTCTTTTTTTAAAAAATATTTTTATTGACTTCAGAGAGGAAGGGAGAGGGAGAGATAGAAACATCAATGATGAGAGAGAATCATTTATCGGCTGCCTCCTGCATGCCCCCTACTGGGGATCAAGCTTGCAACCTAGGCATGTGCCCTTGACCAAGATCAAACCCAGGACCCTTCAGTCTGCAGGCTGACGCTTTATCCACTGAGCCAAACTGGCTAGGGCCAGAGTGTCTTTTCATCTCAGGGGTGGATGTGGCCCTTTTCCTACTCCTAGACCCCCTGACAACCATGCTTTACCTTCCTTGTCTGCCATCCAGTTCTTGGGCTCCACTCTCTGTGGTTCTCTGTCCCCTGCCAAGGACCAGGACCAGGTAGGCTGTGACCTGGGCACAGATATCTCTCTGAGACAATTCTCCAGGCCCTGGAGTGGGGCGCTACGGACTGGAATTCCTGTGAAAACCCAACATTTGTAGTTGTCAGACAGTCAGAGCTCAGTTTCTGCGAACCCCAGGGACCTTGCCTGCACCCTGTGTCCAGGGCAGCTGAGCCCAGGGGAGGAGGCACAGAGCACTGGACCCGTCATGGCAGTGCAGGGTATCTGAACTGAGACCTGGCCCCAAGCATGTGTCAGTCCAGGCTCTGGGTGGCCCTGCTCAGGGTGGACCAATGTGTCTTAGCCGCCTACTTGGAAGTCAGGTCAGTGGGCTGTGATAAGGGCACCCCAGGTCTGCTGCCAGCATGGGCACGGGGACCTGACTAGGATATGTTGGACACCACAGTGGGCTGGGACGCCTCCTGCCCTTTCCCGGGGTTGATCCCGAGCCTTAGGCCAGCCAGCTCACCTTTTCCAGGCCTACGTCCCTGGCTGCCCTCAGAGTTCTGGAAATCCAGGTCCCCATCAGTACTGCTGGATGAGGAGAAGCTGGTGGGGGTGCTGTGGGGACCTGGGGCGAGGGCAGGGCCATCTCTGACGAAGCCCTGCAGGCCCAGAGCCGGAAGAGGCCCCACAGTCAGTCCTGCAGGAAACAGCACAGCTGGCATCACGGAAAAGCCACTAGGAAGAGGTCCCTGGGCCTGAGCTGTGGGAAGATGCCCAGGAGCCCTGCCCCAAGGATCTTCCACTGTGGTCTCTCTTTGGTTAGGGAGCTCACAGCACTGATTAAAATACCACAGCATGTTAACCCACATGACCCCAGCCATTGGTCTCATGGGGCTAGAGTAAGTAAGAGCTCTTAGAGAAGGCAGTGGGCAGGAACAGTTTAACTGACTTCCATCCAATTCAGGAGCTGTTTGGGGGCAGGCATGAAAGGGGGTGGGGGTGGGTGGGAGGGGAGAAGAGCTTGCACTTTACGAGACCCAGAGAGGAGAACATAACAGTGTCGTCAGCAGCCCTCCACCCCAACCCCTGTGCGTGTGCAGGGTCAAACGCCATCCCTAGGGCATGGCCAAGTCTACCTTGACTGTGTGATCCTCGGGGGCTCAGCTCAGGCCTCTGAGACCCGGGGTCTCCTGGATGGGGGCTCTGGAACCAAGAGGTGGCCGGCGGCGGTGGCTGGGGAGGTAACGACCCACTCAGGGGAATGCCCTTCAGACAGGCCTCCAGGGCTTCCAGAGGTGAGCTCGAGGCACTGCTGGCTGGGACAGGGGAGATGGCCCTATCACCATCTCTGGCAGGGCCCCTGGCCTGGCCCCAGGCTGGCTGCCCCGCCCACTTCTGCTGGGGTGAGAAGTCCTGCACCAGGTATGAGAGCTTGCCAGGCAGGACACCCTCCTGTGGGGGACTTAGATCTGCTCTGTTCATATGGGGAATGACAGACTGTCCCCCAGGCTCTGGGGCAGGTGGTAGACCCATATGTATGAGTAGCCAGCTCCCTGAGAGTCAGGAAATCTCTGCAAGTGAAGGTCCTTAAAAGGGAGGGCTCCTGGGCAAGGCTGGATTAAGGAGGGAGTGGGTAAGAGAGGGCATTAATTGCCTGAGGACAGTGGGCTCTTCCCCTGTGGACGGGCATAACTTCATTGGGGGCTGAGAACCCCATCAGGACTCAAGCAAAGGACCCAGGCCTCACCTTGCGCTGCGGGGCCCCATCTGAGTACTTGGTCCCCACTGGTGTCTCCATCACCCCTGGGACTGCTGGTGGCAGACGGTCTGTGGGTCCGCTTGCGGAGCCGACAGGATGCAGGCACTGGGGGGCTCTGGGCCCAGCCATCCTCCATCTTCACAGAGAGCACATGGCCAGCGCCAGCACCGGAGCAGGAAGGAAGAGTCTGGAGGGGTTTGGGCCCTGCGGGAAGCCCTCCATGAGGCCTCATGGGTTAGGACAGGGCTTCCAAGGCCCCTGGCCTCCACAGCAGTCTCCCCTCTGAGGTCGTCACACTCAGTCACCAGCAGATGGACCAACTCACACTTCCTGTCCTGCCGCCAGCCTCCCCTCACCGCCCTGTCCCCCAGAGGGGCACCTCCAGAGGTTTCCACAGAGGCGCCAGGTCAGTTCTCCCCAGGAAGCACCTATCAGAATCTTTCCTCCCAGGCTAGCACACCTGTCTCAATTAGACTTTCTCAACGTCCTGAGAAGCTGAGCACAGGAGAGCTGAGAGTGTGGAAATACTATCCCAGCCTACAAGGACATGATGAGAACCCCCACATCCAAATTATGCCCCAAATGTCTGCTGGGCTGAGCTCTGTCTCTGTTCTCAGTCTCCCTCCCCTACACCATCCCTTCCTTCCTTCTGGAATTCCTGGCTCCTACTCTAAGAGCCGATCTGGACTGATGAAGCACCTCCTGCGTGACCAGCTCCATTTATGGTGACAATTCCCAACATCTGGGCACTCCAACCAACACACAGAAACATGGCCTGAGTGTCTTAGAATGGACGGTCACTCACGGCCCTGCCTAGAGCAGAGGAAGGAATGGATGACGTCGAAGGCCCTCCCAGCCCAGCCAGTGCCTTTACCTCCAGAATTCCTTTTCCAGGCCCCCGGATCCTCCTGCAGCCGTGGTTCCCCTGCTCCTGAAGGGCTGGGGTGTGTGTCCTGGGCCATTGGGATCTCCTTCAGACACTTCAGCAGCCCCTGGAGGGGACAATCCCCGGACGCTGCCTCTGTTTTCACTACTGGAAAAAGCAACACATTTCCACCCTGAGCCCAGTGTCCTCAGTCTTTGTGAAAACAACAGGTGGACAATCCAGGTAGGCAGGTAAAAGAGTTCAGGGCCAGAAATCTGGAGGTGTGGGTCATCTGTAACTCATTTGGTCTTGCACAGGCCACTGTCGTCTTAGTGACAGGTTTAAAATATCTGTCTCCATACCTCCCAGAACTGGACAGAGAAGAGAAGGGAAGATAAAGGCAGAGCACACGGTGTGACTCTGAACACAAATGGAGGAGTGGGCTGATGGGTCACTGCTTGTAGACAGTCTCTGGGCCCTAAACAGGACTTACATCGAGGAGGCCAAGCCTTTTACACACACGCACGCACGCACACGCACATTACTGTACCTAAGCCTCACATAGCCCTCTTAGGTGGAAACAATGACCCTCTTTTACAGATGGGGAAACTGAGGCTCAAGGCTTCAGGAGTCTTCAGTCTGCACAGTTAACATGTCAGACTCCAGGACAGGCGTTCCTGGCCCTCCATGCTGCCCTAATCCCCCAATTCCACGGTAAGTGTTCAACTCACTCCGCACCTCCTCCTCTGACATCCCACAAGTGGGCGAGTAAAGAACACAAAAGAATCCAGGGTCTGCTTTGAGTTGTCTTCTACTAGCTGCCTACATGCTATTCTAAGAAAGCCACTTGGCTCCAGAAACATGAGCCTGATGATATGGAGCAGCCAAGTCGAGAATGATCCTTCGGGAAGACACTCAATTTACAGGGAAATAGCTCTAGAAAGCCAATTCGAGTTTTAGGGGCTTCAGAAACCTTGGCCTGAGACAGGTCCATAGGACTCACCTCCCCAGGGTGGGCTCCCAGGTCTCAGCTCCACCCGGGTTAGTCGTGACATGCCCAGGCCTGGGACAGGAGGCGGTAAGCTCGAGGATGCCTCAGGGTGCTGGGGCCCAGGCACAAGGATTTCCTTCAGGCAGTTGATGAGGCCTTGCAAGGGGCTGCTCCCAGGAGAGGTTCCTGTGGGACCTGAAAGATTGGCCAAGGTCAGTGCAGCCCGGATGGTGGCAGCTGTGAGATGACAGGGCATCTGAGATCTCCCACCTGTGAGAATGGGATGGCCCCTGCTCTGTTGGGTTGTCTAGAGGCTGAGAGGGGAGATAACATGCCTCCATTTCCCTATCCCACTCAGCTCCAGGACAGACCCCACTCTCAGGAAAGCCAGCCTCTCACCTGCTCCTGAAGTCCCTCTCTGCTGTTTTCTGTGGCTCTTCCTTCTGCTGGGGCTACAGGCGAGAGGACTGCACTTCCCACCTGGGGCTCCAGGGCCTTCCTTCTCCATAGGCCCCTGGGTGTCTGCAGTTTCTGTAGCAAGAGAAGAAGGCCTTTGCAGCCCTGGCTCCTGACCCCAGGGAATTGCCCATATCAGGTACCCACAGAGGGAGAGGCCTCTCCAGCCCCCAAATTCCCAGGGGGCAACCTGAACTAGTCATAGAGCCAGCTCCTGCAAGGCTTGTCCCCGAGGTCTTGCCTGGGGAAGACCTCAGCTTCCTCCTGGTATGACTGTAAATACCAAGACTGTTCACTCCAAATGCCTGGGACTCTCCCCCAACTCCAGCCTCTGACTTTGGATCAGCAAGTGACACCAGCAATCTCAACATACAGGCCCTCATTCTGCACTCATGCTTGTCAACTGTGGAGATTTGGAACCCCAGAGCAAATCTACCAGGTAACACTTGAATCCACGGGCCCCTAAAACTCGAATTGGCTTTCCAGAGCTATTTCCCTTTAAATCGAGTGTCTTCCTGAAGGATCATTCTCGACTTGGCTGCTCCATATCATCAGGCTCATATTTCTGGAGCCAGGTGGCTTTTTTAGAATAGCATGTAGGCAGCTAGTAGAAGAAAACTCAAAATAATAAAATTAATTTTATTCCATATTAATTTAAAGTATTTTTTTTAAAAATATATTTTATTGATTTTTTTACAGAGAGGAAGGGAGAGGGATAGAGAGTTGCCTCTTGCACACCCCCCACCGGGGATGTGCCTGAAACCAAGGTACATGCCCTTGACCAAAATCGAACCCGGGACCTTTCAGTCCGCAGGCTGACGCTCTATCCACTGAGCCAAACCGGTTTTGGCATAATTTAAAGTATTTTTAATGAAAACAGATATCCAGACAAATGCAAAATTCGCAAGAATTTAAAAAAATAAAGTGAGATTCCCCAGAGAAATTCTGATGACTACCCTTGCCCTCCTCTGCTCTTAGGGTTGCCTTGATGAGGCCTGAGAATCAGGTCAGGTGTGCAGCTATGTTACCTGATGATAGGCTTGTATGTCAGCAACTGCCCTCACTTATGTGCATGAGCAGCATGAGCACACAGAACTCCATGAGCAGGGCTGGGTGACCGGCCACCCAGGCACTGAGCATCACACCTCCTCTGTGGTTCACAGACAGAGGCTGAGCACTTGCCCTGTTCTCCAGGGAGCTTGTCCCCATTTAGCAACAAGGGAAACCAAGTCTTAGAGAAATGAACAGGGCATGGGGTCCCGTTCTCCTGAATCCAGAGTTGGAACCTGCCCCCACTGGGTCACACTCACTGATGGGGAGGGGGCTTTCCTGCCTCCTGGCTCCGGGTGAACTGCTGGACGATGAGCTACTGCTGGGCTGGTGGACAGGCGTGTCTGGAAGGCAGCTGGGCAGGCCTTGGAGAGGGCAAGTTGCCACCGTCACAGCTGCTGTCGGGAGGAGGGAGAGGACACTGGAAGCCGAGATTTAAGCCCAGCAGGTAAAGTGCTCCATTCCGGCCCTTCCTTGCCGTGTTCCACTAACAGGACATCAGTAAGCTCTGCCTTGTCACTCCTGAGCTCTAAAATGTCAACTCACAGTCACAGTCTTGTTCTGATTAGATCCCTCCCACCCCCACTTTCTATTTCAGTTACCATCAACAGAGCGGACGCAAAGGAACCCTATAGGCTCCGGCTGATGGGGACAGACCCCCTGAGGAGGTGAGGCCTGAGCTGAGAAGGGCCAGTGAGAAGGAGAGACTGGTGAGGTGGGAAGAGCAGAGGCTGGGAGGGGACCTTTGTTCCCACTGGCCATTCAAACAAGCTACCGCTTAGCCTTCCTCACCTTAGAACAGGGACTGGCCTCACCTGCCACGCAGGGCACAACGTGACGTGGCCACAAGGATGTGGATGAAGCCGTGTAGAAAACACTGTGAGAAAAGTCAGAAGCTGCTGTTTCATCAACTATCATGTCTCTGAGGCAGGCACGCTGCCAGGGCATTCATGAAATGGGAAGACTCCACCTAGGGTCTGGCAGCAGCTAGGCAGGCACACAGCACACACATGGCACTGCTCACAGCTTAAACTTCACCTTGTGGAGTGCAAAGGCTGCCCTGCTGTCCGACTTACCTTCGGGGTTCGCCTGTTCCCCATCCAGGCCGGCTCTCCCGCTCTCGGGGCCGATTTCACCAAACAGGAACCCCGGAATCTCCTTCACCAGCTGCACCAGGGCGGTGAGGTGCAGGCTGTGCTGGGGTGCTCCTCCTGCTGGAGAGGCCACAGTGAATCCCCACCCCTACATCAGCTCAGCATTCACGCTTCTATACGCGTTCCATGTGGTCCCTCAACCACAGAAGGAGCGGCAAAGGAGAGACCGATGGCTATGAGATAAAGAGGACCAGGGCTCAGGCTGGTGACTTGCCCATGCGCACAGCCAGGACTGGGAGCTGGGACCCCGGGTAACTGGCCTCTTCTATATGCTGTCTTCATTACCTGTTACTCCTCCGAGGGGAACGCCAAGGCTTGCATCCCCATCCCCTCTCACCATGGAGCCCTCTGCCTTTCCTGGCACCCCCCCTAAATCTCCCGGCCTTGCCCAGGCTGGGTCCTGGATGCCAGCCCTGTGGCAGCACCTTCAGGAACTTGAGGTGGGCTCTGCTTGGGTGGTGGCAGGAAGGGGGCCCACAGAGGTGAGGCACTCCAAGGGCGACCCCAGGTTTTTTCTGAGTAGGTCACTCAATGGGCAAGTGTTCCAAGCTCCCAGCCCAGAGGGATGAGGGGTGAAAGGTCAAGGTGGAGAGGGGAGGAGAGGATTGATGTCACGGTGTCTCATGAGAAGTGGAGATGGGAGCTAAGGACCACATGGTGGGAGGGACAAGAGAGTCCACTCGGGCCCAAGCTGCCCAGGGGGACCAGGATACCCAAAGGGGCCTGGCCTTCGTCTACCAAGATTACTCACCTAGGGCACCTCCCTTAGGAGGCTCCTGTTCCTCACCAGCTTTGCTACAGCTCATGGCTCCTCCAGGCTCCGCGGGAGACAGGAAGGCAGAGAGGGGGAGCAGGTCAGCTGTCCCTGAGAAAGAAGAGGGACAGTTCCCCTGGAATGGAAGCTTGCCTTCGCCCCCTAAGCCCAAGCATGCAGGCGGCCCTGATGCCCGTGCATCCATGCATCTGTTTACCCATGTGTTCATGTGACCACCCAAACCCCAAGAACCAAAGAGTGTTAGGACCTACGAAACCACCTTGCTCAGTGTTTTGCCAGCCTTTTAGCACCCCCACCAAAGCATACCCAGAACCTTGGTGCAGTCCACAGGAGCAACAATGGCGTAAAGTATCAGTGAGGGCCCCAGCTCAGCTGAGGCTCTCAGAACACCACCTCAAACAGTGTTTCTTTTGTAAAGGAAGGTTAAGGCCTCGGCCTGGGGCGCTGGATCTAGCCCCCTTCCACTTTCAGCTCAGGCTCTTGCTACACCTCCCCAGAAAGGCCCCAGGGCACTGCCAGCTCCTTACCCAGGGAGACCAGCGCCTGGTAGTTCTCCTGCATCACATCCCTGTAGAGCTCCCTCTGCCTCTCCCCGAGGAGCTGCCACTCCTCCTCAGAGAACCGCACGGCCAGGTCCTGGAAGGCGATGGACACCTGTGGGCACAATCTCGGGGGAGTTGGCTGGCTCCATCCCATCAAGGTCAGGTACACACAAAGGAGTGGGGAGCAGCAGGCATGTGGTGGGCATCTGGCACACGGGAGCAGGCAAAGGAGCAACAGCAATCAGATGGGTGTCGACTGTGTCCCCAAAACGCTCTGCTGTGAATGTGGCCTTATTTGGAAAAAGGGTCATTACAGATGTAATTAGTTAAAATAAGGTCATACTGGATTAAGTTAGGACCTTAACCCAGTCTGACTGGCGTCCTTATAAGAAGAGACACACAGAGAAGGCCATGTGACAACAGAGGCAGAGATTGGATTGATGCAACCACAAGCCAAGGAACGTCGGGGCCACCAGAGGCTGGGCAACTGAATCCTCAAAAAGCAAAACCGTGGATAAGGGGAAATTACTATACATTAATGAGGACCAGTCGTTGTATTGCTGGCTTTACCCAGTGGCCAAATAAGTTTCTACTGAACAAGTACAAAAACGTTTTACATAAATGTTAAAGGCACGCTTTAAAATTAAATACCCATTGCATGTTGAAGTTATTTATTACATGTTCTTACAAGCTAATATCTTTTCAAAGTATGATACTTTGTAAAACACTGTGTAATATGAAGTGAGAATTCTCGTGATCCATCTGTAATGTGTTAAGGAACTGGCCTAGTTGATTTATCTATCTGTCCTCTGTGAGTTTGGTTAGTAAAAGTCAATTCCCCTGAGAACCATAACCTAGGGGTGTAATGATCAACATCAGGCTCTGCCCCCGCAAAACAAGTTCCACCCAGACACACAGTCCGGAGGCCAGTAAGAAGAATCAAGTCAGGACGGCCTTGGATGCTCATTTCTTCTCCAACTTCTGGTAGCTCAACACAGAGCTGACTCGGCAAGTCCGAGTTAGATCCAGGGAAGAACATGCTGAACATACTGAGTTATGGAGGGTCCTCCTTTCTATCAAGGCCACTCCCTGGACCAGGGATATTAGCTGACCTGGGCTCCTCTCTAGGTAACACATGCCATGCTGTGAACAGCGGCCAGCCTGGACACCTATCTGACGATAAGAGCTGGGATTGCAGGCATGTACGACTGCCCCGACACACCCATCTCCATGTACCAGGTGCCCCAGCCACCCAGCCAGCCTCTCCACTCCATCTGCCTCTCTCCTCTGCCCTCTCTAACTTTAACACCCACACACTAAAGGCACCCTGCTGGCTGCTAAGTGGCATATGTCACAAAGAGGCTCTGTTCTCGAGGGGCTCACAGATCAGCAGAGGCATGATCCTTACATGTTTCAGAGCATTTCAGATCTCCTGGTTGATACAAAACAGCCCTATGCTGGTGACACACTTATCCTGTGTGAGGGGCAGAGGTTCCAAAGTGAGGAGGAGTGAAGCAGCATGCAGAGTGAATAGACAGCTTCAGGGCCAAGTCTAGGGCTCAGGCCTCTGGACTGAAATTTTGGTGTCCCTTCCCTGTGCTTGACTGTGACTACATCCTATGTAATAAAAGTGTAGTATGCAAATTGTCCCCTCGACAGGGAGGTCGCCCGGGAGTTCGACCAGGAGGCGGGGCTGGCCGGGGAAAGGGAGGGAGGCCCCAGCCCGCCAGCAGCCCCTAGGAACCTTACCAGTGCACGAATTTCGTGCATTGGATCTCTAGTCCAATAATAATAAGATCAGTAAACCTTAAGAAACTAGCATCTAGCATCCAATTTTTAAAATTATTATTACCCAGTAAAGTCTGTAGGGATAGACATGGGGGTATCTGTATCAGACAGTCCCATTCCCAGTAACCTCGTAATAAAAGCTGAACATTGAAACAGATTTGGATTGGAAAACTGTGGTACATCTACACAATGGAATACTATGCTGCCATAAAAAAGAAGGAATCTCATCATTTGCAGCAACCTGGATGGAATTGGAGAACATTATGCTAAGGAAATAAGCCAGTCAATGAAAGAAAAATACCACATGTCTCACTCATTTAGGGATAGTAAAGATCATTATAAAGTGATGAACAAAAAGATAGATACAGAGACAGTAAAGCATCAAACAGTCTTTCAAATTACAGGGGGAAAGTTAGGGAGAGGTGGGGGAGTTGTGAAATCAAACGAAGGACTTGTATGCATGCATATAAGCATAAACAATGGACGCAAAACTCTGGGGAGGGAGGGCATGTGTGGGCGTGGGGTGGGGGGGGTAATGGTAAGATATGTACACATATAATACCTCAATAAAAAAATTTAAAAAAGATAAATTAAATAAATAAATAAATAATGAAAATTAAATAAAATAAATAAAAAAAAACAAAAAAAAGAAACAGATTTGTTCAAGTTGGTGATGGGGAGAGGGTACGAGTCCTAACTACAACAAATGCTCCTGTAGCCACTGCTAAATGGCATGACCCGGCTGGAGGGGGGAACGGGGCGTAAGGCCCAAGCAGAGCCAAGCGGTAGTTCTGCCGGAGAGCTAGTTCAAGCCAGCAGACAGCATCTGTTTAGTAAACCAGGTGGAAAATACTCTGTATCCTCAGCTTCTCTCATCAGAAGCTCTTACAACATAACAACTGACAGAACAAAAGGGCTTTCAGGTTCAAAGGATGTGCTTCACAGTTTCCTTTTAATCGGGCTGATTTACCCACGCATCCTAGATCTACTAAATCACGATTTAGTGCTTTCAGGGTTCAGAAATCAACATTTTCAAATATCCCAGGGGATTCTGACATGCAGTCCAATCACAGGCTGGAGACTGGATGGAACCTGCCTGGCTCCCTGAATATGAAACTATGCTGGTAAACAGGCCCCCTGGTCCCTCCCTTCTCCCCAGGCACCAGCTGTCCAAGGTAGCATGTTGGTGAACTAGAAATCACAGACAACTGCTGTGGACCTTTAAGGAGCAGTGAACAGTTCATGCCAATTTCCACCCAAAACTGGGTGGCTCATCAATTTCTACTTCAGTGCCTTCAGTAACGGGTGCTATCACACTCCCAACAGCTGGTCCTATTGCTAGTCTGATCTGGCAGTTAAGAAGTTCTGGACTTAGACAAGGTAGAGCATGGGGGTTAGGGCTCGACCAGGCTGCTGGCATTCCAATCCCTGCTTTGCTTCATATTAGCTATGGCATCTCGCCAAATTCATCTATAAGACTGGGATCATAACAACCTACGTTGTAGGGATGCTGTGAAGACGAAGTAGATTGATACAGGAAAAGTGCCCAGAACAAATGCTGGAACTTGTAAGTGCTATTTGTAGTGTTACTGCAGCCAAATCTGCCTGCATAACACCCACCTGCAGATCACAACCTGCCATCTCCAGCTACACAGAATGAACGGATTCTTCCACACACTCCACGTGCCTGTTTATCTCCTGGCTAATATACCCAGCTCTTCTAGACACCTGGAAGACATGGTTCCCAGGCCTTTCACCACAAAACAAACTCTTCTATGACTAAGTTCTTACAAAATAGGAATGAAACTGACTGTGGCCAGGGTAGGCAGTCCCATCAGTGGCGTCCCCCTGCCCAAAAAAAGCAGAGGAAGAGTGAGGAGTGTGTGTATGTGAGGGAATGAGCAAGAATGAGTGTGAAGCCCTGGCCAGTTTGGCTCAGTGGACAGAGCTCGGCCTGAGGATGAAGGGTCATGGGCTCGATCTCCACGAGGGGGCGAGCGGGAGGCGGCCGGTCGGTGATTCTCTCTCATCAATGTTTCTACCTCTCTCCCTTCCTCTCTGAAATCGATAAAAATATATTAAAAAAAAAAAAAAAAGAATGAGTGTGAAAATGTGCAGGCCACAAATACCTTCAAGAGAGGGAAACCCACCTCTGGCTTACAATCTGGACCCACCACCCTCCCCGGGTCCTACGTCATCCCCTTTGTGGCTCTCAGACCACCACCCTCCCTCAACCAATGGGAGAAAAGCTTTCTCGGCTGACCCAGGATTGCTGTAACTAAGCAGCCTACTAGCTCACTGCTGCCATGCTGGTCCCCCTGAAACACTCCTTCCATGGTGTTACTAGCCCAGCATGAAAACCGCGGGGTTAATACCCATCAGACGCATCCATCTTTCACTGTCCTTCTCAGCCTGACCCATTCTCCCAGCATGCCTCAGGCTTGGGCTCCCAGATCAGACCCTGCACCCTGCTGCCCCTCACCTGTAGGCTGGGCTCACAGGCCCCTGGGCTTTGGGGATTGGCACTGGACAGGAAGACAGGAGGCTCACCCTATTCCTCCCCAAGGCCACTACTGGCCACCATCTCTATGAAGCTACACAATGTAAGCACACACACATCCCAGAACATCAGGTCTGAAAGATCAGCGGTCCAACCTCTCATTTTACAGAAGAGGAAACTCTGGAATGAGGAGGCCCTAGAATGCGGCCAGTGGGCATATCTGAGTAAGAGTGCTACTAACTAGACAGCCAGAACTGGCAAGAGAGGCTGCCCCTGCTCCCCACACGTCCAACAGGCCTGGCTGATCCTTCCTACCAAGAGCTAGTGAGGCATTGATGACACCAAGGTCCTGGCACAGTGACTGCTCTGCCTGGACACAGCCTGCTCCAACCCAATCCCCACCCCAACAATGGAGTCTACTGTTGCTTGATTCTGGTCCAAGCTCGTGAGCCATCCCAATTACAGAACTAGCTCCAAAAGACGCCGAAGAACGTGTGGGGACTCCCCACCGGTATCACGTTTTCCAAGTACCTGCACACCCTCGTCCGAACTGTACCCAGGCTCTCCCCGGCCTACACACCTTACCTAGAGGACAAAACCTGGGAGTGGTGGGCATGAACCTAGTTTCCTGTCTCCCCCGCCGCACCCCAAGGCAGATGGGGGGCTGGGAGAGGTGTGCGTCCAACACCCTACCAAGAATAAAAGTATCAGATGTATTAATTCCCCTGAGGCCTTCATGCCTACCGCTCCCAGGATAACATAATTAATTAAAACTAGCCAAGCCGAGGGAGAGCGATGGTTAACCCAAAGGGCCGACTTGGCAAAGGGGGAGAGAAGCCCTCGTACGAGTATACTGAAGGCGGGGAGTGGGTTGGGGTGGCCGGAGGAGGGACACAGCGCACGCAACCCTGCGCACGGGCCCGCGCGGCCCGTACAGCCCGATCCCAAAGTTGGAGGGTCCCAGGCTCTCCCCCCGCCCCGGGGGCCGCGCCCTGCCCCGCCAGCCAACCCGCTCAGGCGTGCGTCAGTCCGTCCGTCCGTCCTCCCCGCGGGGTCCCCGCGCGCCTTACCTGGTGCGCCATCCTGGCCGCAGCCCCCGCTCCAGCTTCCGGCCGCGGTCCCCGGCGCCCGCTCCCCCCGCCCGCAGGTTGCGGCGCGACTCTCTGCGACGCGGGCGGCCGAGGTCCAGGGGTCGGCGCGGGAGAAGGCGGGACCGGGCGGGGCGGACCCGAAGGAGGGGCGGGAGAGGGCGCGCCCGGCCGGCCCCAAACCTCGCTTCCCAGGAGGGGTGGTCCCGCTTCCGCCCGGAGACCCCGGCCTCGGCGGCTTGCGGGGCGCAGGCGCGAACTACACTTCCCAGAGGGCGCCGCGGCCCGGGCGGCCTGGTTGAACCCCTCACTGCCGCACCCCGCACCCTGCGAAGCTGCCAGGAGGGGCTGGGTGCTTGGACCCGCCTGGTGGCCAGTTTATGGTGGGCTTGCCTGCGTGTATGCTTCCATCCGTCCGTCCATCCATCCATTCTTGCATCCAACATTTACTGAGCGCATCCTCTGTGCCAGGTGAGGACGCTCGGATGAAACGTGACCCGCCTCTCCCAGAGGGCCCATCTCTTAAACCGACCTTGGCCGAAGCCCCCCGGGGTGGCGTTGGCGGGGGCGAGGGAGGAGAGCGGGTCCTTCAGGGGTGGAGAGGGGCCGTGGGCGGGCGGCGCAGGATGCGGTTGTAGGCGGGCGGTAGTGGCTGCCAGACCTTGGCGCATCCTCACCCGTCGCCCCGCTCCCTCGCTCACCACAGCATTGACCGCGCGTCATTGTATCTTGGGTGACTTTTCTGGATAGGACTGAGTGAGGGAGATGGATTGGAGACAGTGGTGTGCTTGAGCTGGCTTGCACCGGGGAGTCACTTGGGAGCATTATCTTCCCAACTCCATATTCAATGACTTTATGGTTTGTAGCTTAAAATGGGCCATGGTGGGATTATTTACACCATGAAATTGGGAAAGATTAAACATCAGCAATGCCCGTCCCCCAAGAGCTGGTTGTTAAACATTTACCAGCACACCACTGATTTGGGGCAGTGAAAACATGTAGAAATGGGGATAAAATAGCTATTTCACAAACAGTTTTTTAAACAACAACAACTTCATTTTAACCTTGGGGGGAAAAATATAGAAAAAGTGAACCTGCCCTAGCTGGTTTGCTCAGTGGTTAGATCGTCAGCCTGCAGACGGAAGAGTCCTGGTTCTGTTTCAGTCAAGGGCACGTACCTCGGTTGCAGGCTCCTCCCCAGCCCGGTCCCTGGTCAGGGCTTGTGCAGGACAACCAATCCACTTCTCTCTCTCTCCCTCTTTCTTCCACGCTTTCTTTAAAAAAAAAAAAATCAATGGAAAAATATCCTTGGGTAAGGATTAAGAAGAAGAAAAAGTGAGCCTAAACTAGCCTATGAAGAACAAGACCTGTGATAAGTGAAATAAAAAGTCAGAGTTGGAGCAGCCTATCATTCTTGGACTGTGGTGTTCAGTGACAGGGTTTTAAGTTACCCCTGACTTTTTTCCAGATTTGAGAGGGCTCAGTATCCTAAGGCTGGACTGGGGAAAGATGTTAAATCTTCAACATCAGCTCTCGTGAGCAAAAGTGAGAGCTAGTAGGGGGTATTTGAATTTGAACCAGGGGCCTCTTGGTCTGCAGTCAAATACTCCACACTTGAGCTACAGACACACACCTAAGTAATACCTTCCACCTATGCAGTCATGCCCAATAGTCCTATAAAATTCTGCCACCAGAGTTCACTCAGGTTGGGCCTCCTGAAAGCTACCAAGCCTGCCTCACTGCAATTCATCTTCCGGATACAAAGCAAGCACCAGGCTCCCCTTGCTGTAGCCGCCCGCCTGCCCTTTCTGGAAGAGCTCTGACAATCATAGCTGGAAGGGGCCTGTCCTCAGATTTCCTGTACTCAGGAATCATATTGGGAACTTGTCAAACATGATCTGGAACAAGCTCCTTATGGAGGGTCAGGAAACCCCACTTTGAGAAACACCTGTCATGGATCTACATCTGCTTCCTTTTTCGCCACCTGCTGGAAGACTCCAGTACTGAAATACCCAAGTAGGGGATAGGCTGAGAATTCTAGCACCAGTCTCAGGACTAGCCCGAGCTGGTGGGGAGAGCCAGGATTGAAACCAAGAACCACAGTCAACTGCTCATACTCTGAACTCCGCGGTAGACGAGTGATCCTTAATTTCATGGTGCATCAGAACCCTAACATTCATCTGGAGGGCTTACGAAAACAAAGATGACAGTCGCACCCTAAAAGTTTCTGATGAACAAGTTTTCCGGTAATGCTGATGCTGCTGGTCCGGGGCCATACCTGGAGAGCCACTGCTCTAGACCTTCACACACCTGGGACCAGACACTCACACTGGTGTCTGGGGGCTCCACCGAAGGTGCCTGTTCACCATTGTCCCTTCTGCATGGCCCCGGCTCCACCAAAGGCCAGGGCCTGCCTGGGATCATGGGGGTGGTTTCTTCCTCCTCAGTTAGTCCTCTTTCCATTTTACCATTTAGGAAGCTAAAACTCAAGAAGCCTTTTGCCTGCTCCCCAATGTGGAACAACTTTGTTCAAGTGAGTCAAGGGGATCCATGGACCTTTTGCATCTAGAGCAGCCCAATGTAAATTGAAAAGCCCAGTTTGTCTCAGAAAACTCCAGCTTGGAGGGTTTATATTGTTATTCCAATGTTACAGGAAGGGAAACAGAAGACTAGAGGGCATCTTTGTCCCCGCAAAGGAGAGTATCCAGGTTGGAACATGTTTTCCTTCAGAGGTGCATTTGAATATCCTTGGTTTTTGGAGGTTTCTTAGAGCTTCTGTTCAACTTCCCTTTCTTAAGGCCTGCTGGGCACTGTGGGGCACTGAGCAGAAGCTGAGATTCAGTGCAGACTGAGATTAAGTGGGCACAGGCTCATGAAACAGACACCTTTGAGCATTTACCACGAGCTAGAAGCTGCACTGTGTTGTGAGGATACAGGGTGAATAATACCAGCTCTGCCCTTAAGCATCTTACAGCCTAGTAGGCAGACAAACCAGTAGACAACTAACTTCTGTCTGATGGGTTGGGGGGCCTGCTAGAGCACAAAGGAAAGGTGAGGGACAGGTGAGCTGAGGCTGAAGGAGTGGGCCTGGCTGGAGGGGGATCACCCCAGAGGAGGGATGAGTATGAGAGGGAACAGGGATGGGGGAGAGCAGAGCTTGGCCAGGTGTTAGGAGTGTTGACCAAGACATCTATATACAGGACACAGGGCCTGGCCTGGGGTGACTGATCAGATGTGAGAGTAAGGGTGGGCTGCGTTCACGCTCAGGTGTCTGGCTTGGGGATTTGGAGAGCTGACAGTACCACTCACTGACACAAAGGAGGAAGAGGAGGAGGAGGAGGGGAGTGTGGGTGTGGAACTGAGGTGGCTGGGGGCATATATAGACATGGCCATCACAGCGGGACTAACTGAAGCAGTGAGTGTGGATCATCCCACAAGGTGAAATTAACCCATGGAAATCAGTGGGAAATGATAGCAAAGTAACTGGTAACATCCCTGGCACACAGTATTGCCTCGTAAAGTTAGTTTTCACCTATTCCTCTTTCACATTCCTGTACAGAAGTGAAAGTCATCAGTGTTTTTTCTAGCTCTTACCTGGGAGGAAATACTGAATTGAGGGGACCCAGATGTGCAGTCACTGAAGGGAGAAGTGTTATAGTGGAGCAGGGAGAAATCTCCAGCAACACCAGTAGGTGCCAGACCATCCAGTTCCCTGCACCAGCCTCCAGATTCACCCATAAGCTTCTCCCTTCACGCCTCACTCACACAGAGGAAGCACCTGAGTTTGCCTTCAAAAAACCCGGAGCCTATGGCCCTTACCTCGTTCATTTTTGTAACTAGCACTCAAGTATTTCTCACGCACCAGGCTGTGCTATACCCTGGGATAGAACAATAAAGAAATTAACCCCTAAAAAAAAAAAAGAAAGAAAGAAAGAGCCGAAACTGGCTTGACTCAGTGGATAGAGCGTCGGCCTGCGGACTGAAAGGTCCAGGTTCGATTCCGGTCAAGGGCTGTACCTTGGTTGCGGGCACATCCCCAGCTGGTCGATGTTTCTCTCTCAATGTTTCTAACTCTCTACCCTCTCTCTTCCTCACTGTAATAAATCAATAAAATATATTTTAAAAAATAAAAAAAATTAAAAAAAAAAGAAATTAACCCCTACCCTTGGCCTCAGCTTCCTCAATGCCCCACATTCCCAAAGGTTTCCATGGCTTTACCCATCCACACTCCAGATCTCCTCCCCCTATCATCCTTTCTTTCTTAAAGAAAAGCCCTTCCATTCTCACTCCCGCCCCACTCAGGGTGGTCATCAGACCTCCTTCAAGCTCTCTCTGTCTGCAGTCTCTCCCTCTCCATAGAGACCTGCTAAGTCAGATCCTTCTCACTCGATGAATTCTGGGTGAAATTATTGGTGTGCAGAGTGCAAATCAGCCCTTGGCATATGTGTGCACAGATCTTTATTCTGTTCACCACTGACAAGTTCTGCCAAGGGAGAAGACACATTCCATTTTATTAACTTGTATTTCATGAGCCATGTAGATGTGAGGAAGGGAGTGTCGGGGTTGGCTCAGCCTCCCCCAACTGTATGCAGCAAGGATGGGCAGTGCCACACAGCAGAGCCTGCTCCTGCTGAACGCTAATCCACATGCTGCTTCAGTTGGAGGAAAATTAGGTTTCTTAATCACTGTGGAAGGAAATAGCAAAAATTGTCATTGATAAGTGGCAGCCACGAAATATACATTATTTTAGTATCCGGGCCAAAGAAATGTGGAGCAAATCCATAATTCTGCATTTCCACACTGACGTGTATTGGCTGTTAGGAGTGCTTGCATGAGTTTTGGAAATGAAAGAGAAGATAAAGCATTTCTTCTATGACACTGAGAGGCAGGGCTCAAGTAAAATATCTCAGGTGTACACATCTCTCATCATTGAGAGACAACTGTTAGTTACCACATTTAAAATAACATTTTACTTTTTATCCTGATGGAGACAAATCAATCTAAATGTTGTTTGTGCCTCTTGTGTTAAGAAATCCTTCCCTTCCCTGAGAATATAAAGACTCGTATTTTTAATTCAAATAGTTTTAAATTTTTCATATTAAGGTCTTTAATTCATCTGGAATCCACCATTCTGTTTGGTGAGGGTTCAAAAATATTTTCAATATGGAAAACCAGTTATTTCAGCACCATATGTTGAATAATTTGGTACTTTGCCCACTAGTTTGTGACTCCATTTTCAATATATATAGGGGGAACATATATTTATCATCCAGGAAACTTTTGAGGGTGAAAGGAAATGCTATTCATATTTATGCTGGGACCACAAGCATAAACTTAGCACTTAATGTCCCATGGCAGGAGAAAATGGATATGTCCCAGCTCAACAGAGAGCAGATTCACCCTTCCTCAGCCTCTCTTCTTCTGGGCCCCTCAACAGGTCAGATGACGCCCACCCACATTGGTGAGGTCCATCTTCTTTATGCTACTCTCTTCCGGAAACACCCTCACAGGCACACTTGGAAGGAATGTTTTACCAGCTCTCTGGGCATCCCTTCTTCCATTCAAGTGGACACATAAAATTAATCATCACAGTTTCCCTTTTCATATACCAAGTTCCCACATATGCATGGGCCACATGTCCTGTTCCGTTCATTTGTCTATCTATTCCTATGCTCACTAGTTTAATTACATTCACTTTGTGAGTCTCGCCATGTGGCAGAACATGGCCGACCTTGTTTTCATATCTTAAATTGTCACCGCTGGTCTTAAACCTCTGTTTTTTCAAGATCTAATAGAGTCCTTTTCAACCTTTGCTGAAATTACAGTGAACCACGTGATTGAATTGAAGAGTATTGGCATTCTTACAATATTGAGTTCCCCATCCATGACTATGGAATCATCTCCATTAATTCAGGTTTCCTTTATAGCCTTCAGCAAAATTATTTTATAATTTTGTCAATAAAGAACTTAGGTTACTTTATTTCTAGTTACCTTATGATTTTTGTTTTTGTTATTAAGAGGATTTTTACCCTAATTCATTATCTAGCTGGTTACTGCTGGTTTATGAGGAATGACATTCATTTTTGTATTTTGATTTTGCATTGAGCAATCTAGCTGAACTATCTTGGTTCTAATGATTTTTCTCTACGTTTAGTATTGGCAATCATAGTATCTACCAATAAGGACAGTATGTCTCTTTTCAATCCTTCCTTCCTGTCTTTTCATTTTCTTTTTTTTTAAATTTCTTTATTGTAAGGTGTCACATATTTGTCCTCATCCCCCCATTCCCATCCCACACCCCTCCCCACGGATGCCTCAACCCCCTGTTGAACTTAGCCATTGGATAGGCTCGTATGCATGCACACAAGTCCTTTGGTTGATCTCTCCCCCCTCCCCCCACCCTCCCCTATCCTCCCTCTGAGGCCCGATAGTCTGATCAATGCCTCCTTGTTTCTGGTTCTGTTCTTGTTCTCAGTCTATGTTGTTCATCATTTCCCCTAGAGAGCGAGATCATGTGTCACTAGAGATATACTTATAAGAACTGAATGTGAGACGAGCATAATAGTTATGCTGAAGGCAAATGAATCAGTCTGTAGTGAGTTTCTTTCTGGACCAACAGTTCTTTAGAGACCCAATTTCAATGTCCACCAGTTCCTTATGTGTACATGTCAGCACTGACCCCTCATCTCTGGATGGTGGACTTTCATTTTCTTGTTTTCTTATAGAGACTAGGACCCTCCATACAATATTGAGTAGTAAGGGTGGTGATAGGCCTCCATGTTTCTGAATCTAACAGGACTGCTTCTCATGTATTGTATTTGCTGGAGGTTCATGGTGGGTCCTACGTATCGAGTTAAGGAAATTTATTTCTATTCTTAACTTGCTATGAGTTTTTTAAAAAATCATGATTCGGTATTGAATTTTATCAACTTTATCCTTACCTACTGAGTTGATGTGCTTATTCTCCTGTAATATACAGGGTGGGGGGAAAGTAGGTTTATAGCTGTGAATATTTGAAACAGTTTATTCTTGAATTATTATTTATTAATTACTGTATTGTCTTCCATACAAACTATCGCATCTCCTAATAAAAAGGTGTTGTTTTACAGGCTGGACAAGCAGCCAGCAGCATGGTAGCAGGTTGATTATGTTGGAAACATGACGGAGGGGGCAGCGATTGGTTCTCACTGGAATAAGTACTTATTTAGAATTTAGATTATATTTTTAAAGTGAAATATGTTCCCTGCATAACAAAGTAATGAGATAAGCAAACTGCACAGGAATGAGAAAAGAATCCGCCTCCCCTTTTGCCTTGGTCTTCCATTGCGTAGCTCAGTGCCCTCTGTGGTCTCCCTAATGTGAATATCACGGGTCTTGGATGCCATGTAACATACCCCTGAGAACACTGTCCTTCCTCCAAATCCTTGGTGTCTTTAGGGCCTGCTGCCTTTCAGGAAGGACTGGTGTGTGTCCTCACCATGTGAATGAAGATCTGCGGAGAGAAATGGGCACGTGGACTCCCCTGCTGTGGGGCAGAGGGAAAGAAGGACCTCTGACCACAGACCATGGGCTGGTGGTAGGAGGCTGTGGGCCTCACCCTAGTTCCTGGATTGTTTTCCCAGGATTCAGGGGTTTCTGCTACTCTAGTGCTGACTCTCCTGGGTTCAGCCAAGACCCTAGGAGATAGCCCGGCAGGGACTAGGCCAGGCAGAGGAGGCAGGAGTGCAGAGTGAAAGATGTGAAGAAGCCAGGAGGGAGGAGAAGGAAGGGGTGAAGCAAGGAGGAGGAGGAGGGGGTGAGGCTGGGAGGATGGGGCAGAGCTGAGGGAGGAGGGAAGGAAGGCAGGATCTGGGGACTCAGGTTCTCAAACCTGGTGCTGCCCTACAGGAGCTAGAGTGAAAACATGTCTATGAGAAAAGGGAGGGGGTCTTTGGGGAATGGACAGGTGAAATCATGGCCAGAGAGGGATCTCCAGTCAGTCTGCGATGGGTCTGCCAGTTTCATCAGCCAACCAGGAATGAATAGAACTTACTGTACACTATGGAATGTTTGGGTTACACAGGTGAAGTAAGGTAAGGAGGACTTTTTACTATGCAAGGGGGTGTAGCTCAGGGGTAGAGCATTTGACTGCAGATCAACAGGTCCCCGGTTCAAATCCGGGTGCCCCCTATGGCAACTTGCTTTATTGCCAAATACAGATAAATGGCCTTGATACTACATTCTACTAAACAGCAATGTCTTTAGTGGGTGCAGAGCCACCCCTTTGCTCTGGGCTGGGCCATACGTATCAGTCTGGGCCAATCAGGAGACAGAAACCACATTTTAACAGGGGAAGTTTAATATAAATAATCATTGTGCTATAAAAGGAGAGTAATTACAAAGGTTCAAAGAAAACTCTAAAGGAACCTCTGAAGTGAGGGCCCCAAGCAAGAACAAACTTAGGAGGGTGACCCTTCCCCAAAGCTAGGATTCAGACCTCATCAGGGAGGTGTGGTTGCTGCTCACCTGCCGGTTGTCCCACCCAGACCTGTTCACAGTTGCCAGGCAAAAGCAGCCTTCAGGGACACAGGTGAGCCACTTGGAAGTGTGAGGACTGGAGTGTGCAGTGTCCACACCTGGAGGGCATGGGAACCAGGTCTTGGCAGAGGCAAGCCCAGGCTGACACGTGGGAGTTGGGGTAGAGAGCATGGAGGTGGTCAGCACTCCAGTGGGGCTGCAAGGCCACAAAGGGGCTTCCTTCTCCGGGTGTGTGCCTGGGGCAGGGCATCACCATGTGTCCTCACACACCTGCACGGCAGACCAAGCACACAGCAGAAGCCAGGGAGGATGGCAAGAACGTGCAGCTAGAACTGGGAGAGAAGCCCCCTCTTTTGTGCAACATCCCTCCAGCGCCCTCTACTGACAACTGTTAACATTGTGCTCTCTTAAAGGAGAAATAGTGAAAGAATCAGTCTGTTATCCCAGAGCCAAAATGAAAGGGTGAGCTTAGAGAGGCGAGTCAATACATTGAAACTGGCACACCATGTGACTTGTTTTGGCCAATAGGATGTTAGCAGATGTGATGCAAGCAGGGGGTTGAGATCTACTTGCAGAGTTGGGTTTGCTCTGCATACTTCCACCATTACTATGAGATGTGCTTACCCTGTAAGCTGCTGTCCTTCAGCCGGGGCCTCAGCCTGGAACATGGCTCAACCGAGCCCAGCTCCCCAAGAGGAACCAAGGCCAGTTAGACGTGCAGCTTGTAGCCGACCCACCCAGGCAAGCCCAACCTAGATCAGCTGATTCCCATTCAACCTGCAAACCCACGGGCATGAGAACAAATGCTTATCGTTGTGTCATCAGTTTTGGGGGTGGCTTATTATGCAATGTTATTGTGAATAAGACTAATAAATACTAAAATTGATATGTAGAAGGGGCTCCTGAAGTGACAAAAATACTAAAATACATGTAATGGCTTCATGATGAAGCAGTGGGTGGCAAGGAAGCTGTTAGTCAGCAGGGAAAATAGCAAGGACAGGAAAAACAGCCTCATGATAACCTAGCAGGCAGCAGAGATATTGTAGAGTTGGGCATAAGCTATTTCAATGCAAAATGTTGAATGCATGAGCTATTTGGCACAGGCTGATTTTGATAAGATGCTACAAAAAAAAATCTGAGTTTAGAAGATAACTTAGTGGTTTGTAATTAGAATTTAGAGGCAATATACATAGCTCAGAAATGGAGTAGTTGGAAAAATGAAACCATCCTCTTCAAAACAAAGGTAAGGCCATTGTTATATCATTTTAGGAAAAAGCCAAAATCCAGAGCCTTCCAGTAAGACATAGTCTAAGACCAAATCAAGCTTTAATGCTCTCATAGCTTTAATGCATTTTATTAAGAGCACTAAAAGCATTAAGGTGGTGCCAAGTATATCCTCTCAGTTGGACAAAAGTGTTCCTAGAAAGATTAGGGTTGTGATCTTACAGAACTGTGATGTGTCTAAATAATTATGCCTGAGCTGGAGGGAGAGCATATGTCAAAAAGAATTGTGGTCATGGCTTTTGATACATGGAGTAAAATAAATAAGAAACCCACACATTTCTTGAGAAAGCTTTATTGACAAAGCATCAACAGCTCGGGCTAAAAGACACTGAGACTGGGAAGTAAAAAGAACTCTGGCCAGGTGGGCAACAAGTTGAGAAGACTGCTCAGTCAGCAAAAAGGACATATTTTCCAATAATCTCTTCAGAAACTACAAAGGAAGATGATGGAAAAATAAGACCTCTGAGAGGATGGAGCCAGGAATCATGTGGCACAATGGACTGGGAGCCAAGGCCTCAGCGAGGAACATTCCCTACTCCTGGAATGCTTGTTGTGTACCACTGACTTTTGGGGTGTTTTTTCATGTAACGTGCTTGTGAAAGGCTGTTGAATACTGAAATTGGCATCTAGAAGGAGGCTCGGGCTGTACCAAAAGGTAAAGAAGGCATGGCAGTTTCGTTTGCATACCCAATTTCTATAACTGAATGTGCTTCCCCTTTGGTCCGGTGTAAATGTTGATTGCAATAAGTCTGCTCCTGTACCCCCTTTCCTTGTTTTGAGGTTCCCCAATTGTGTAAGCCTTGGCGATGGCTCTGCTGGCAGCCGCAGAAGCCAAAATGAAAGGTTATTTTCTCCCACTATCCCACTGGCACTTCTTTCCAAACAGGTGCCCCGACTCAGACTACACTCAGACGGGGTGGGCAGCGCTGTGGTGTTGTCCAGCAGCTCCCTAGCAAGTGTACGTTGTCCAGGAGCCTGGTGGGCTGGGTTCCCTTGGATCGATCACCCCTGCTTTGTGACCCGCATCTCAGTGCCATGAGCTCCCTGACACGCAGAGGACTGTCTCGTCTTTCTCAGCACACAGAGCCACTTCCTGTGTCTGTGACAACGTACCTGGGCTTCTGCAACTGGAGTGGGTTGCAGGCAAAAGACCTGAAAGGAGAGGGAGTGGTGTGAGATTGGTTTTCTGTCCTATTTGGGACTGAAGAAAGTGGGAACCAGCTGATCCTTCAGGGCTGAGAATCTGGGAACTCAAGGCGCTCAGTCATAAAATGGCTGAGTCGTTGATCACATAGATGGCACTGCCCACGTGGGTTGGAGGCAGTTTATTCATCTGGTAGGCCCTTAATGGATGTTTACGGCTAGCCTCCATTCTGACTGGTGAATGTCTGTGCTGTAGCAGTCATTAAATATTTTGAGCATCACTCCTTCTTAGCATAAAGTTCCCACCAAAAGACAAAACTTTCCAGGACCAGCTGTTGTTACACAACAGGACAAAAGGCTGAGCCCAGTCTGACAGCATTGGGAAGCTCAAAGACATACAACGGAAAGCTCAAGTGTCCACACACTCTTCTGACACAAATGGAAATGGGCAGACTTCCCTGCGACTCCTGAATGACAGATTGTCGGAAAACAAAGGTAGAATTGTCAAATTGCGACCCTAGTTGGGTTCACAGTCCCCCATCTCTTGTATGAATTGCCACTCCAGTGACAGCCACTCCAGTAAGTTTCAGAGGATGTCAGGACACCTCCTCAAACTTCAAAGACAAGTTGCTACATCTTGCCCTCACCTTAACCTTTACTGGAGGTTTTTTCCTGTTACCCAGGTAATGGTGTGAGGGATGGTAAAATACTTAGATGCAAAATGTCTCTCTGAACCCTAGCTGGTTTGGCTCAGTGGATAGAGCATGGGCCTGCAGACTGAAGGGTCCCGGATTCCGGTCAAGGTCACATGCCTGGGTTGAGGCTTGATCCCCAGTAGGGGGCGTGCAGGCACCCAATCAATGATCCTCTCTCATCATTGATGTTTCTCTCTCTCTCTCCCTTTCCCTTCCTCTCTGAAATAAATAAAAATATATAATATAAAATAAAAAAAACACAGGGAAAAAAATGTCTCCCTGAGTAGTCAGGTAGAAGATGGGGGTGGTTTCTAGTTGCCAAGTTCTATATGTTTATATGTTTTTATATTTGTAGTAATCCCCAAAGCTCTTTGGTAATGTTTAGCTCATTAAATATTACACACTTAGACATCTCTCACTTGAATGTTTGTGATGGCCTAACCTTTCTGCTTTTTATCCACTAAGTTGAGATAATAAGAGAAACATCCTTGATACTGAGTTCAAAGGGATATTTGGCAAGTGCAAAGGATAAAGAACAGGAAAACACTAAAATCCTGAAGTTCCCATTCTCTCATACATCCAGTTGTGACAATAGCTATTTCTATATTGTAAACACAGCAACCATTCCTATACATTTCTTTTTTTAAAAAATATATATTATTGATTTTTTACAGAGAGGAAGGGAGAGAGATAGAGAGTTAGAAACATCGATCAGCTGCCTCCTGCACACCCCCCACCGGGGATATGCTCACAACCAAGGTACATGCCCTTGACCAGAATCGAACCCGGGACCCTTCAGTACGCAGGCCAACGCTCTATCTATTGAGCCAAACCGGTTAGGGCCCTATTCATTTCTTGATGCAAGCGTCTCAGTAATAGCCGATGTTGTAAACATATGGGAGGGTTTGGGGTTTTTTTTTTTGGTTTGGCTTCTCAATAGCCATATCCCCCTCACAATAACATCCCAGTTTTCTTTGGCTACCGTCTGTTAGGACTGGAACCTAAGATCTTTTGTAACTATGAGGTGGGCACACCCAGACACTAGTGGCTCATGCAGATGTTCTCTTCTTGGAGTTTAAGCCACGAACAAGAGACAGCACCAGAATGGCTAGTGCTGATCATGCAGCTGCAGTTCCTGACCACTCTGGCCTCATGGTGACATTGCTGTGGCAATCTCTGAGGCTTACTTGGTCCTGTCTTTCCCAAGCCATGTTCTCTGCTGCCTAGCAATTCGGTGATATGTTTTCAATCAGTTCTTTTCTTAAACCAAGCAGAGTGTTTTTCAGCACTTTGCAAAAATCCCCAACAACGGATACAACCGTCTTCACCCTCTTTCTAGTAATTGGAAGAACAACATGATGACAAAGTACTTGGAATGTCCAGTGAAGTAGGGACAGAAGCCTTGTAAGCAAATCTATCTGGTTCTGTGGAAATGCGAAGACTTCCCCAAATAATAAAACCACTGGTGTCACCAAAATGAGGTCAGAGACCCTGAGTCAGCATGTCTCTGCCTATGAGACCACCAGCCTGGATTCAGGGTTCTCCCTGCAAAGCACTGGGAAGAAAGCAGGTGCGATGCAGGCAGTCAGGACCTGTCTCCACTGACCCATTTCAATTCTTGTTGGAATTAGTTTATTTTTAGATAAAAGCACTTCTTGTGTAAGTGGCATAGGCAATTGGAATTGTTTCTTTTTATTTTATTTTATTTTAGCAAAACTAAATTGTCTGGAGAAAAGCAAATAGGTCATTTCAGGGATAATATATGTTTACAAAGTGCATATAATTTTCTTACAAAAATGAAAGGATTCTTCCTGTTGTATTATGTCTTTAACATTAAAAAGCCTTGATTACTTTTTTATGCAAATAAAAGTAAACTTTTAGGACACCTTTAGTAATGGCTACATAGTATTCTCCCGTACAGCTGTACTACAATTTATTTAGCCAACCCTCCTATTTTGGACATCTATGCAGTTTTTAATTTCCACCTTTGCAGACAACTTGCAAAGGGTCTTGTTAAAGATGCATCTCTGTTTTTCATCTGGTTTTGCTTTTAGCATAAGTTCCTGGACATGGAATTTTTACACATACATATTTTAAGCCTTTATTTGCCAAATGTCTCTCCAGAAAAGATACATGGATGTGCATTCCACCAGCAATGTCTGAAATTATATATATATATATATATATATATATATATATATATATATATATATACACACACACACACACAGTATATATATATATATATATATATATATATATATATATATACACTAGTATCCTATATAATAAAGAGCTAATATGCAAATGGTCATCACGCCCTCGTGCCCTCGTGCCCTTGCGCTGGGGCTGGGGAACCTGAGGCCGTGCCCCCCACCTGGCGGGGCTTGATGGGGGACCTGAGGCTGCGCCCCACTCCTGGCACCAGGCCAGGGAACCTGAGGCTGTGCCCTCTGCCCTGTGTGTCTTGACAGGGGTGGGGCCGGTTGGGTCTGGGTCTCGTGTGATTTCGCGGCATGTGCGGGTGGGCGGGGACTTGACTCTGGGTCCCACGGCGCACCCCAGACTCTGACAGGAGGAAGATTTTCATATACGTTTTACTAATTTTCTTTCATCTCTGACATTTCTATTATAGAGAAAGGGCAAATAGCAATATTAAAATATTTCCTCTAATTAATTCCCTTTTAATGTGCATGAATTTCGTGCACCGGGCCACTAGTATATATATATAATTTAGTACTTTTTAATAAATACTTATAGATACCCATATATGGGTCATCAGCTCAAAAATAGAACACCCCCACCCCCAGGATCTCTTTGTGTCCCCCTTATTTTAAATAAGTTTTTTTTAGCCCTAGCCAGTTTGGCTTGGTGGATAGAGCGTCAGCCTGCAGACCGAAGGGGCCCAGGTTTGATTCTGGTCAAGAGCACATGCCTGGGTTGTGGGCTCGGTCCAATGTGAAGGAGGCAGCCAATCAATGATTCTCTCTCATCATTGATGTTTCTATCTCTCTTCCTCTCCCCTCCTCTCTGAAGTAAATAAAAATATTAAAAAAAAATTTTAATCCTCAACCAAGTAGTGAGAATATTTTTTCCATTGAATTTTAGAGAGAGTGGAAGGGTGAGGGGGGGGGAGAGAGAGGGAAAGGGAGAGAAACATCAATGTGAGAGAGACACATCTGAGAGAGACACATGCATATGAGAGACACACATCGATTGGTTGCCTCCCGCTCATGCCCTAATGGGAGGGCAGGGATCAAACCTGCAGCCCAAGTACATGCCCTTGACCAGAAATCAAACCTGTGACCCTCCAGTGCACACACTTTTGCTCTAACCACTTAGCATACCAGCTAGTCGGTGCCCCCTTTCTTATCACAACATCTTTCCCTCTTGCTTGTATCCTGGTTTTTGTGAAAATAACATATATATATATATATATATATCATATATATATATATATATATATATAATCTAATAATAGACAAATATGCAAATTGACCGCACCTTCGCTACACCTAAGCCACGCCCACCAATCAAGCCACGCCCACCAACCAATCAGGACCAGTATGCAAATTATCCCAGCAAAGATGACAGCTAATTTGCATATCAAGACAGTGTCGAAAGAAGCCAAGAGCTGCAAAGGGGAGTAAAGCTTTGAAGAAGCAAGCAAGCCGGGGGGGGGGGGAGAGGAGAAGGGAGGAGTGAAGTCAGGGCCGTGGGTGAAGGGAAACGAAGGCGGGCTGGAGGAGAAGGCGGGGCCGGCGGCAAGGGCGGAGTGGAGGCGGGGCCGGGGCCGAAGGGAAACGCGGGCAGGCTGGAGGAGAAGGCGGGGCCGGTGACAAGGGCGGGGCGGAGGCGGGGCCGGGGCCGAAGGGAAACGCGGGCGGGCTGGAGGAGAAGGCGGGGCCGGTGACAAGGGTGGGGCGGAGGCGGGGTAGAGTGCAGCAGGAAATCCCATTGCAGGAATTTTCCTGCAACGGGAAAGCTAGTATATATATAAAATCAATTAGGTCATGTTTGCTGGTTCTGTTATTCAGATTCTCCACATTCTTACTGATATTTTATTTGCCTGTTTTATTAGCTACTGAAAAAGTTGTGTTATAATCTCCAACTATGGTTGAGGATTTGTCTATTTCTTCTTTTAGCTCTGTTCATTTTTGTTTTATGTATTTTGACACTATGTTATTGGGGTGCATTTAGATTTAGAATTGCAATATATTCCTGATAGATTGACTTCCTTATCATTTTAAAGTATTCCTTTTATCTGTAGGAATGCTTACTGACTTAAATCTATTTTTCATAATATTAATATTGCTATACCAGCCTTTTTGTTTAGTAATTGCATAATATATCTTTATTTATACTTCCACTCTCCACTTTTCTGTGTCCCTATATTTAAGGTGACATTCACATATGTAGCTAATAGTGTTTTCTCATTCAGTCTGAAAATATTATATTTTAATTGGAGTTTTTAATAAATTTATATTTAAAGTAATTGCTGCTGTAAACAGTTCTAGTTGGGCTATTTATTTTCTTTTAGTACTATAAAAATCCTTTTCCATTGTGACCTGGATACCATCACTTCTATTGATAAATCAGCTGTCAATTGTAGAATTCAATTTTTTTTCACATGTTGCTTTTTAGATTTCTCTTTCTCTCTCTTTAAGCTAGATCAGTTAGTCAGTTCCCACTAGTTTACTAGAAATGAAGAAAAATTATAATACACATTGGATCCTTGGGTGGGACAACACAGGTGAAATGGTACTAATCAGGAAAGTAAACAGAAAGGAGCTATCTGTGGACAGGGGTGGAGTATTTAACTGCATATCCAGTAGTCCCTGATTCAAGTGTCACCTGTTGGCACTCCCTTTTGTTCTGACCACATGTTGACTCTATCCTGTGTCTATGCTGCAGTGACCATAAATCTCTCTCATTGTCCCTTCATCACTTTTCCATGTATTGCATACTTCCATCTGGCATATAGAAGGACTCCGCAAGTGCTGAATAAGGGGGAAGAAGAGGAGAAATCAAGAGGGTCCCAGTGTGTTTAGCACAAAAAAGGCTCTTGAAAATAAACATAGATTCTAGTTGTGACTTTGTCATTAATCAGGTACATTTTGTTTGGGGATGATTTTAATTTCTGTCTTTTTTTTTTTCCAGATCTATACAAGTAAGAGCACAAATTAAACCAATAGCTCCAAAACTGTATGTGAGTCAGAATCATTGGGAGCTTGTTAGAAGCACACATTGTCCCATGTCCCACCTGGATGTTCATTACGTTGCTCCTGAGCTCGTATTTGGACTGGAATTTCTCAGGCTGCATCATGACCAACTTCTCTGGGGAGACTTTCAAGAGTTTTGCAATTTCAGTGTTGAAAGTGTGGTGGAATTTGTAATCTTCTCTCGGGTTGTTAGCTGAAAAATGAACAGAATGATAAGTACACAATTTATTAAATTGCTTAAATGATCTAGATTAAACTCATGACCCACATCAACCAAAGCAAATGCCCAGGAAATAGTGTAATGACCACCGTGAGTTCTGTGTGGATAGCACCTTGAGCTTAAATGTTGGATTTCAAAACTTGGTACAGGCCCAATACCTTAAAACCTGTATCTCAGAATTTGTATGTTCACAGAAAAACTTAGAGCTATTCTGTCAGGCATTGCAGCAGACTGCCATCTCTGATGCTGGGAAGCACATTGATTCCAGACAGACAGCCTATTACGAGGTGACAGTGAGCATCACACACTGCTGTGTGCACATGGTGAGTTTGCACACGCAGCACCTTCTGGGGGTTCAACCTCCCCTTTAGGTGGTGGGAGGCCTGTTAGTAGGCTGGAGCCCTAAATGTGGTTCTTTTACTGTATAAATCTTGTCAAACTCCCAAGATAAAACCCGAGTTTGCAGAGTATATGATGACATAATACTAGCAAGAACACATCTCAAGGTGGTGACAGCCAGGGTGTGGCTTTATAGGTTTAGAGTAGTTATTAGGCTTAGGCAAGCAGGTGGGGGTATAGCTCAGTGGTAGAGCATTTGACTGCAGATCAAGAGGTCCCCGGTTCAAATCCGGGTGCCCCCTAACCATGTTTTACCCACTGAACACAATGTTCTCCTTTCAGCTTTCCCACCACACTGATTCAGCCTGCAAGGAGAAAAGAAGGCCAGTTCTTTATCAGAAAGCCTCCCCTGACAAACCCAGTTTCTCCCTAGATAAATTCAGTTTATCCAAGATTGAGTCAGTTCTGCTAGTTTTGTGATGAACATATTATTCTTTTTTCTTTGCCCAGCATCTGAACCCTCTGAACTCCAATTCAGGAATTTACAATTGTCTCAGTCTTGGTGGAAGACGAGTCCTGTCTCTGGCTGAGGAAAATTAAAATGCCAGGTAATTCCTCCCCTTGAATGTTAGGAAGATCTCTCTCTCTCTCTCTCTCTCTCTCTCTCTCTCTCTCGCTCTCTCTCTCTCTCTCTCTCTCTCTTTCTCTCAGTAATCTGGCTTTATTGGACCTGAAGAAAATGAAAATCTACATAGCTTGACGAATGCTAATCCAGGAGCCCATATCATACAGTAGAAAAACTTGAGTGAATTTCTGCCTAAAGTTCTCTAGGGATCAGTTGAGTTCCCATGAAATCCTAGAAGTGGTTACAGAGCTGGATGGCTGATCCAAGCAGTTTAAAGAGAGCAACTAATTAATAGCTCAAGTGTCACTCTATATGGGCAAGGAACCCAGGACTTTCTCTGACTGGACTGAGATAATCTCTTATCTCCTGTCACAGAATACCTGAAATAGCTGAAATTAAAAGTAAAGGTTGATCTGCCAAACTAATGTCAGTGGAGCCTACAGCTTTCAGCAGTCTCCTTGCTGAAATAGGTTGTGATTAAGAAAGAGTGGGACTTCACAAATTGTAATGTGGATTTATGAGAGCATTTGGGAAACTCAAATTATCCTTACACCAAAACTCAAAATAACCTGCACCAGCCTCTTCTTCCTGTCTGAAAGCTGAATAGCTCAGATTGAGGAGTTTCCATTGCAAGATATCAGTTGCCCCACTCCTCACTGTCTCTCCATCTAGAGCAACAGAAAGATCTCAGCTGAGTACCAGTTGCTGAGAGGTGAAGACTCACACACCAAAATAATTTCAAACTGGCTAATTTATATCAAGGAAATCTTGAACACATGTTTATGTGGATTTTTGAAGTATTTTATGAAGTAGGAGGAGTATAATTTTAAGTCTGAATTTATTTTTATGAGTGTACCCAATTAACATTCTAATTAAAATACCACATCTACAGCACCTGGGATAAACCTGTTTGCTCAGTTGTGGACTTGAACCAGGATTCACAGTTGGCCAATTCTAAATGCATTTTACATAACAATACCAAGGAATTATTAACACTATGTGGTAGAGAGAATCCACAGCCCTAGCTGGAGAGGATTTATCAAGTGTGACTTGCCTATCCACTCAACAATGACTCCCTTCACTAAGGTTTCAAAAAATGCATGAGTTTGTGGAGCTTCTACATCTTTGAAAAGCATTTTAGTAGCTGTTTTCCATAGACAGGAATGCTAGCCCAAGCCATGCTAGCAAAAGAGTAATTTGCATATTACTCTTTTATCTAATAAAAGAGTAATATGCAAATTAACCATCACTCTGTCACACCCACCAGCCAATCAGGATCAAGTATGCAAATTAACCCAATTAAGTTGGCTGCAGCCACAGAGAGAGCAGGAGGGAGGTTTGGGTTTCCCTGGCGATAGAGGAAGCCAAGCTTTCCGCATACCCTGGCCAGCCAGGCCTCTGTTTAAGGCTACAAAGTTTCAATTATAGAAGATAAATAAATTTCAACAGAAATGGCTGCCGCCACTGAGCAAGCAGAAGGCTTGGCTCTGCTCCAGGCTACAAAGTTTCAATTGTAGAAGATAAATAAATTCCAGATACCAGGGCCTCCACTTGGGTAGCCAGGGGGTGTGGCCGGCCTGCAAACCACCACAGACCCCTCGCCCAGGCTGCCCCACACCCCAAGGGAGCCCCCACTCTGATCTGGGACACCCTTCAGGGCAAACCAGCTGGCCCGTACCCATGCACCAGGCCTCTATCCTATCTAATAAAAGAGTAATATGCAGATTTAACATCACTCCAACACACAAAATGGCTGCCCCCATGTGGTCAAAGATCCTGCCCCCATGTGGATACAAGATGGCCACCACAAGATGGCCAGCAGGGGAGGGCAGTTGGGAGGGACCAGGCCTGCAAGGGAGGGCAGTTGTGGGTGATCAGGCCAGCAGGGGAGGGCAGGTGGGAGGGACCAGGCCTGCAAGGGAGGGAAGTTGGGGGTGATCAAGCCTGCAGGGGAGGGCAGTTAAGGGGTGAACAGGCTGGCAGAGGAGGGAAGTTGGGGGCAAACAGGCTGGCAGGGGAGCAGTTAGACATCAATCAGGCTGGCAGCAGAGTGGTTAGGGGGTGATCAGGCTGGCAGGCAGAAGCGGTTAGGGGCAATCAGGAAGGCAGGCAGGCAAGTGGTTGGGAGCCAGCAGTCCTGGATTGTGAGAGGGATGTCAAACATCCTCGAGAGGTCCCAGATTGGAGAGGGTGCAGGCTGGGCTGAGGGACACCCCCCCACCCCCCCTTGCACGAATTTTGTGCACTGGGCCTCTAATTATAGCATAAAGGATTCCCTGATTTCATTGAGGACAGGAAAATTCCAGGATGTCAGAGTTCAAATTGCAAGTCTGGAGATTACTTTATGTGCTCAGTGCCACATAGATCTTCGCTGTGGTTGATTGTCCATGAGGTCCTTGGGACTGAGAATGGCAAGCCCACCCCTGTCGTAGCTGATTTGCAGATCTGAGCTAACACAATAGCACAATAGAGATTCCTAACCTCATCCAGTTCCCAGATCTGAATCAGTTCAGAGACCCCCCCATCCCTTGAAAGGGAAGTCTAAGTAAGCTTCAGAAAAGGACCTACCAAAATGTCCAACCTTGGCTGTGGATCTTCCCCCCTGATTTCCCCAAAGGGTCTTTCAGCCATTTACCTAGAAACTCTGGGGAAAGCCAAATACCCACATATTTTAAGGCACATTGGTGATTTACTGCCTCTGTTAAAAGTTTTAGAGGGTCAGTATTTTGGGGAACAACAGAATATCCCAGGAAAAAACTACAACTTGCACCTTGCCCTGTTTAACCACTACCACCATCTGAGCTGCCAGCCTCCCTACTATCAGCCTAACTCCTGGAGAATCCTAAGAAACCCAAGGGCCAGGCCATGAGCAGAGGGAGGAAGAGCAGACAGGTGTGAGGGGAAGCCTAACTCCATCTAGTGGAGCCCAGGAGGAGGCTGTGGGGGGGAGACAGGGTCCTAAAGAGGATTAGAGTAGATGCAACTGGGAAGGAGGGAGCTTTCATGCCAGCTACAAGCCATGGTTTAATGAGCTGGTGCCTTTAGCCAGGAATTTGAAGAAGCTGAAAGATAGTAGGGAGAAAAGGCTTTGGCGTGCCCCAAGGAGGAGTCTCTGGACAAAGAGAGGTGAGTTCTTGGTCAAAAGAGGGTCATTTAGCAGCAAGATCAGTCAGCCTGATCTATGGAGATGAGACCAGGTTGTGTTCCTCAAACCTGATTTTGCATATTCAAATTATTTGAGAAGTTGTTAAATGTTCAGATTCCCCAGGGATCTTGATATAATGTCTGATAGGCCCAGCCTTCTTTTAATCCTTCCTAACTTCCAAAGGTTGTGAGTGACAGCCAACATTTATGGGCACCACAATTCAGAATGATTCTAAAGGCACTTCCAGCTCTGTTAACCAATGCTAGTTTGAAATCATCTGTCGTGAGAGTATTTACACCATGGAAATTGGCAAACACTATAAATCAATCTACTGATTGTTTACTCTGTCCCCTAGAGATCTAATTTACCATCGTTTCCCTCAGTAAGTCAATAGGCATAGATGACTGCCAGGGTGTAGAGGTGGGACCTGAGGAAAAATAGAGCAGGGTGGTAGAGATCATTTACTGTGGCACCATCTGTCAAGTAGCATACCAAACAAGAAACACTTCTTAGTATTGAAGTTGTGGATTTTGTTCAGGAGGCAAAAAGTGCTCATTAGACTAGACTCATTTTTCTTACTTGGGAAAGCAGGTCACACCATCCCAGGTTGAGGTCCAGGATCTGAGTGTTGGGACTCGAGCTTCCTCTCCCATGCTGAGTTCCTTGATCATGAACCTGTGCACAGTTCAGATCTACTGGTATAAGAAGGCTACTTTGCTCCCTTGCAGCCCTGTTCAAGTAGACTGTGGGGGACATTTGTGTTTTCTTTTTCTTTTTGGACTGCCTGAACCTTATTGATATGTTTTGGCAATCTGCAATTACATGAACACAATTTATTAAAAGGCATACCCCCATCTCTTACTACATAAACCAAAATACCAGATAGTTCATCTCCCATTGTTTGGCAGTGAGGGCTTGGACACATGCCCTAAGCTTAGCCACTCCGAGTTTGTACATCAAGAGAGAGAAACCCAGAAGCAGGAATTTAGACTCTCTTCTGGCACTGGCTCCAGTGGAAGACACTTCCTCACGGACTGGGGCTCTGTGTGACCTTGGCTGAACTCCGGTTGCTTGGTTCCCCTTGGGCCCGGCCCCATTTCTAAGCTTCTTTCTCCAGCCCTCTCTTCAGGAATAGGTTTGCCTTACCTGTTTCAGGTAGCCAAAGTTAGTTCCTGTTTTTGCACCCAAATTTCCTAACTGGTACATAAATTGGGATTAGAAGTGGGTTTCAGGCAACAGGATATGCATGAAAATGGTATTGATGGTATTGATTATCCAGACTAGTTAAAGGCTAGAGTTAGAGGAAATCTGACTAGTTCTTTAGGTCTGGGCATCTGACACAACAGCTAAGTAAATTATTGCTGATGGTCATCAGCAGTGCAGTGCCCACGAGGCAGGGCTTCCAGATACCCATTTGCTTGTTGTCACTGCATTGGAAGTGTTATGGAATTGGCACAAATTTCTATATCCTTTCTCAGGAGCAGACAGTAGTGCTGACTGGTGCCTAAGGCAGCAGAGAGCCCAGGGACACCATGCACAGCTCAATGAGAAGAACTAAAGCCTCCAGCAGCCATATGACTTAGCAGACAACCAAGGGCACTGTTTGATTCTGCAAGACTGTTGAATTAGAAAGTCAATTTAATTCACACCTTCCCCTGTGAGAAAATTTAGGGCTCTGATGCAGAAAGAGTGAGTCCCCCAAGACTTGTCATAGGCATTCACAGGATTTGTAGAACCCAAACTATACCTAAGCACAAAATCTTTGGAACCTCCTTTTGTCCACTAATGAGGCCCCTCCTCCCCTCACCACACCCCTCTTTTTATTTTGATCTGTAAACTTCAGGAAATCCCACCATGCCCTGGGGAGCCAATTACAAAGTCACACCTTGCAAGGAAGGATCATACACAAAAGTAATCTGCAAGACTGCTGATTTACAACAGGGGATTGTGTGTGGAAATGAATTCTTGACCAGGGAAAGAAAGATACAGTGTTAAACTTGGCTGAATTCTGGACCCACTGTCTGCTAGGTCTGATCAAATAATAATTGAATCGATACTCCTCCCCTGGGAACTGGCTTTTCAGGTCATTTCACTGCGGACATTCTCTTTGCTGAGACCATAGTTCATTTTCGGTGACCACATTCCATTATCTTCCCTCCGGGTATGAACAAAGAAGTCTCCGCCCAGAAAAAAAGCCCGACAAAAGTCCTTTAAAAGCAGCTGACTCCCGTCACTGGTTGCTGGGGTCATCCAGTCTCAGCCACCTGGTATGCGGATGATCGAATAAATTCGTAATTTCTCACCTTTCTGGCCTCGTGTGTTCCTCCTTCAGCGACATAACACTGTCCTACCTGGAATATCTGGGGATTAATTTGATTGTTTGCTTAACTTGTTGATTAAAAAACAGAAATCAAACTTGTTCAAGAGTAGATAAAATTGAAATGCCACAAAATCTTGAAGACTAAATCTAAAAACAGAGATTGGAGGGATGTAATGTACTTATTATGTGTGACATGCGCCCCCCCCCCCCACCACACACACACACACATCCCCACTCCATATCATCAACCAACACAATGGTTAGAAGACAACACCATCAATACAACTGTAACTGGAAAACCAAGGGGTCTGGGCTGCCTGTCACTACTTGAGCCAATTAAGCAGAGACAGGGTTGAATCATATGAGCGTTTATTCCAATAACGTCAGCAGTAAGGGAGAGCAGCAGGTCATCCACAAAAATCTGCCTTGCACCCCAGCAAAAGCCAGCTGCTTATATTGGGTAGAAGGACAAAGATTACTTGGGGAAGTAGGCCAAAGGGATAAGAATGTGTATGCAAAATGAGCAGTTTACAGGTAATATAGGCTGGAGGTTTGCAAAAGCCAGGGGTATACAAACGGCTGACGCCTTAGGTTTCTGCAACAAGGTTGTTAAGCTTTCCATGATAATAGGCAGCTCCCGGATGTAGGTGATGGGCCGCATTTCCAGGTGAGCTCCCAGGTCTCACGTGCAACTCCCAACCAGGTTAGAATGTGCCTTCTTTAATCAGAACAAAACAATCATGGTTAACAGAGCATGTTAATATTTCTTATAATTATAGCTGATCCCCAATATTCTATCTCTGCCCTAACACAACCTTTAGAAATACATTATTTACTGAAGCTTGAGCATCTTTGAAAACCATTTCAGTCCTATCTATGTCTTTGTAGACTGGAAATGTTGAAAGATGCTGTCATGGATATGTGTTTTCTAATTTGAATTGAAGACAGAAGGTTCTTAGGAAGAGGCTAAAGGTTTCCCTTGACCACCTCATGCTAGACGGAAGTGACTGCAGATCCAGAGTGTTGATTCCAGGTGTCTGTCCCTATGGAGTTCTTAGCGCCTACATAGAATGCACTGCAGATTATTGTTCCAGTTTCACACATCACTTTGCAATGACCAACCATGTACATACATCTTTGCACATCCATATAAATAAAGCAAATACAGCCCTAGCTGGTTTGGCTCAGTGGATAGAATGTTGGCTCTCAGACCGAAGAGTCCCGGGTTCCATTCTAGTCAAGGGCACATACCTCAGGCTAGATCCCCAGCCGGGCGTGCGCGTGGGAGGCAACCAATCGAAGTCTCTCTCCACGTCGATGTTTCTCTCTCTGTCTCTCCCCCTCCCTTCCACTCTCCGAAAAAAATCAATGGAAAAATATTCTCCGGTGAGGATTAACAACAAAAAGGCAAATTACACATTTATGTACAGTGGAACCTCGTTTCTCGAACTTAATTCGTTCCGGAAGGCTGTTTGAAAATTGAATCATTTTTCCTATTAGAAATAATGTAAATTGAATTAATCTGTTCCAGCCCCCCAAATGATTCCCTGTTTCAACCTTTCTTGTATACAGTACTTATCTACTGTACTGTTTAATCTATAAACAAACACTTTTCTTAAATTTATCGAACCATCCCCTTTCACGGCCTCCGAAATGCTATCACAGGCTAACTGCTTTTCCTGTATCCATTCAACAACAGTTTTCCTACTTATTCAATTGCCTGTGATTGCTGTTTTGTGAGCACTTGAACTCCTTAGCAACATTAGCATTCTTAATGGCGTCTTTATGTTTTAAAATTGTTCTAGTCATCATCAACAAAAGCATTCTCTCTTGTTTGTAGCCTGCAAGATGCTTTTTGTCACGCTGAGGCTGAAGTATCAGCATGAAAGGGTTGTTAGTTAGGTCAAAAACTGAAGTTTTGGCCGACAACCAAGAAATTTTCCTCTGTGAACAACTTGATCGAGAACCGAATTGTTCGAGATGGAAGACGTTCAAGAAACAAGGTTTGACTGTATTTTGATTACCTAGTAGCTGGACACCCATAGCAGCAAGAAGTTAGATCCCAGGCTGTATATTTTTAAGTTTGGAAAAATAACAACCAAACTGTTAACAGCAGTGATTTACTGGTGAGATTAATTTTTATTTTCTTCCTGGTGCTTATTTGTATTTTTAAATTTTCCTATATATTTTCAGTCAACAAGTATTTGTTGAAAATCTGTAATGCACTCAACAACAGGCAAGACACTGATGTGAGATTTTTTTAAAGCAATATTTTCTTTCATCCTCCTTTTTACCTCACTGAACTTATCTGTGTAATAAGAATAATTGAATCCCATTCCTAACAGGTCTTTGCCCTGGTCCTCCATGCCCACTGAGTGGCTGTGATTGTGAGGTGGGGAGATTTTAGAACAAATGGGAAAGAAGCAGTGGGGTGAGGGCTGTCCCAATGAGGTGTCTTTCACCCTAGTGCAGGGGTGGGGAACCTTTTTTCTGCCAAGGGCCATTTGGATATTTATAACATCATTCTTGGGCCATACAAAATTATCAACTTAAAGATTAGCCAACTGCTATATTTAGCCAAACATTTAATTAATAAAAATATATTTAAAAAAAAAAAAAAAAGCCCAGCCGGGTGTAGCTCAGTGGTTGAGCGTCGACCCAGGAACCAAGAGGTCACTGGTTCAATTCCTGGTCAGGGCACATGCCCAGATTGCTGGCTCGATCCCCTGTGGGGGGCCTGCAGGAGGCAGCCGATCAATGATTCTCTCTCATCACTGATGTTTCTTTCTCCCTCTCCCTTCCTCTTTGAAATCAATAAAAATATATTAAAAAAAAAAAAAGAAAAACATTTAATTAACTCACCTCTAATGCCTTGGCAGGGCCAGTCCAAATGATTTCTCAGGTCTTATATGGCCTGGGACCGGATGTTTCCCACCCCTGGTGCATCAGCTAGAGACAGAGGAGGGGAATGTGCTGGGCAGGGCAGAGGAGACTGGACACTCAGATGAGAGGTCAGTGGGGAAGGGTAGGAAGCTTATGGCCAGGAGAGGGTGAGTTAGCCAGGACATGGGGCTGACCCGCTGGGTTACTTGGGAAATCCCTCCCAGGGGAGGCCACAGTTGTGAAATGGTGTCGATTAGGAAACAGTTGGAAAGGGACTTGTGGCTCAGGGGAAGAACTTCTGACTGCAGGTGAGAAGGCCTGTGGTTCAGATTCCCATGCCCAGTGAACTTATCTCATTTAATAGTGATACAGGGTTTTTGGACTGGAACCCACGGTGTTCCCTGGGCAGGATGGCTCTTCCCCAGCTCTTTGTCCGTCGTAGTTGAAGAATGAAACCAGGGATGGAAGATGGTATAGTAAAGGTGGAAATTTATTGAAGAACAAGTATAGACTCCCATGTGGGGAGAGGGAAAGAGTCCCCTCGAGTCCCTTTTCCCATGGTTTTCCACAGGCTGCAGATCTGTGTGCCTTGATATCCCCTCTGATTGGTCACTATCCCCTTCTGATTGGGTTACTATAGTAACTCCTGAGCTCACATGGGACACATGAGGCCCTCCTCCCCTCCTTCCTTATTGTTTCCCTGTTCCCTCTGGACTTTCTTTCTCCTTCCCTTTATTCTGTAAATGTGTACCTTTTGCTACTCCCTGCTCCCTTGTCTTATGGAAATGTACCCTTTTGCAACTCTGTAGCCCTGTGTTTTTTCCATGGACCCCTTCATTTTTAAAATTTCCTAAACTTGCCTATTTCCCACCCCCACCCCCCCCCCAAAAAAATTCCTATTTTACCCAAAAAACTCATTTTAGTAGCACATGTGGAGTGGAAGCCTTTGTGGTCATTTCCTGGGAAGGTCTATCTCCTCTGGCCGAGTGAGGGTGTAGCTGTGGGAATGGGAGGCAGCCTAAGGCAAAGGGCCAGGTCATGCCTGCTGGCGGGGGTGTGACAGGAGGGAAGTTAGTGGAAAGAGCCCAAGAGCAGTCCTGTGGGATCTGGCCCAACCCTATCCTTAATCAGGTGTGTGTGCTTAGGCATGTCTCTAATTATGGCCTCTTTTCAAGCCTATAGCATGGGGCACCACACTAATTGGTGGTTCCCAATTCTGACTCTCCATTGCAATCCTCCAATGAGCTTGTTAACAATAGAGTCTCTGTGGCTCCACTCCCATCTATCTGAATCAGGGGATTGACCAAGGCTGAGCAGATGCTGTGATGGGCAGCCTAGTTGGGTTCATCCAGAGGCCTTCCATGGATACAGCTTTTACACTGATGTCCTTGGTCATGGCTGGCTGGCTGCTGTGGACGAAAGGGGCCACATGCTGACCTGAAAAGCTCAGGGGAGGCCTGCATGGCAGTCTTGCAAACTCAGAGACCTAAAGTAACCACAAAGGATGTCTGAAATTAAACTTTAACTAAAAGCAGTTTTGGTGGGCTGTTACGTCCTAGGCTGGTATCTTCACTGACAAGGTCAACCTTTATCTTAACTGAGCCTATCTGTCTTTTTTGCATCTATGATAACATACCCTTGAAGTGTCTCAGTAACTTGTAACTTCCCTTTTTCTGGAGCCCCTGGGGCAAAACCAAATGTGCTGGGCGCCAGGACAGATACCACAAATTCCTTCATTATCATGTTAATTGTTCCTGCACCCACCTAAGTATGTGTCCATCATTTTACTTTTTATCCAATCCCAGGGGTTCCTTGCCCTCCTTTTCAATATTAGAAGGTGTCAATTGGGGAAGGGGAGACAGGATAGGAAAGGGGCAAGCCACCAGGTTCTAATCCAAAGTTCCAAGTGTTTATGAAACTGGAATTACAAAAGCAACCTCTTAGAGGAAAAAAGTACAGCCCAAGTGCCCTTCAGTAGATGAATGGATAAAAAAACTATGATACATTTACACAATGGAATGCTATGCAGCTGTATAAAAGAAGGATCTCTTACCCTTTGAGACAGCATGGAGGGACCTGGAGAGTATTATGCTAAGCGAAATAAGCCAGTCAGAGAAAGATAAGTATCACATGATCTCACATGTATGTGGAATCTAATGAACAAAATAAACTGATGAACAGAGTGGATCCATAGACATGGAAACATAGAACAGACTGATGAATCTCAGAGGGAAGAGGGGAGGGGTGGGTGGGGAGAAATTAACCAAAGAACTTATATGCATACTAGAGGCCCGGTGCATGAATTCATGCACAGTTGGGGTTTCTTGGCCTGGCCAGCAATCGGGGCCAATTGGGGCTATGGGAGGTTGGCAGGGGGAGGGGCTGCAGGAGGTTGGCCGGTGGGGGGAGGGGCAGTGGGAGGTTCTGATCTGGGCCATTGGGGCCAGCCAGCTATGGGGAGGGAGGGGCTGCGGGGGGTTGGCCAGCCTGGGGGAGTGACCTCAGGAGATTGGCCAGCCAACCCGATCGGGCCCATCAGGGCCAATGGGCCGGCCAGCCAGGGGGAAGGACCGCGGGAGGTTGGCTGGCTGCAGGAGGTTGGCTGTGGGAGCACACTGACCACCAGGGGGCAGCTCCTGTGTTAAGCATCTGCCCATCATAGTGACCAGTTGTTCGGTCGTTAGGTCGCTTAGGCTTTTATATATATATAGATATGCATAATCCAGGGACACAGACAATAGTGTGATAGGTGAGGGGAGGGAGGTGAGGAGTAGACGGCATTAAAGGTGGGGAGGAGACATCTATAATACTTTCAACAATAAAAATAAATTTTTAAAAATTCAAGTCTTGTTAACAAAAGAAATCAGCTTTAATGAAAGGGAAACTGAAGCATATCCCTGAAGATAAAATAAGTTTGTTTTTTTTCAGGCACTTTGCCATATGCTTATAAAAGAACTCAGAGGATACAGAATATTTACAAGCCAGGGGGGTAGACAAATATTTATTTGCAGATTTGTCAGGCATGTACCTCTAGGAAGACTAGACTTGCCTGTGCTCTGTCTTAAACAGCTATTTCTCTGCTGTGCTTTCCTGACATTCAATATAAAAAATGTAAGACTTTCTTGCTGTCAAATAGTTTTATTATAAGAACCTGTTTTTAGCCCATCTATATATATAAATGCCAAATATGCAAATTGTCTCCTCAGGAGTTCGACCGGGAGACTGGAAGTTCGATTGCTCACTATGATGTGCGCTGACCACCAGGGAACGCTGTGGAACGAAGGAAGGCCCTGGGCGGCAGCTGGAAGGCCCCAATCGGCCCCAAACACTGGCCAGGCCTAGGGACCCTACCTGTGCATGAATTTCGTGCACCGGGCCTCTAGTCTAAAATATAAACCTGCGTGTGTTTTTTCTATAAACCTGAAGGATCGTGCAATGTACCTTAGGTAGTTGTGAGAGAGGTCATAAAAGATTAGTATAAGGGATGCTATGAACTGTACTTCTGAATTACATGCTCTCTCTCTGAACCCACAGCTGATTCTGAGGTTGTCTACCACATACTCAGCTGTTTGTTCCCCACACCATAAAAAGTTGGCAATTTCTTCAGTTTTGAGATGGTTGATAAAATTCACTCGTTCCTTCTGCAGAAGTTTGCTTATAAAGCTCGAATAAGACATAACGTTGTCTTTAGTAGTTACACAGCCTAAAGTTACACAGGTTGATATTTTATCTTCTGCAAATTCTCTCAGCCCCACAAGGGCTTTCTCCCTGAGCTACAGATCCTGGCGGTTTGGCTGGGAAATGGACCATTTCCTGTCTGTCCCAGGGAGAATGCCTGGACTGAGAAGGGGAAAATTAAGAAAACTTAGACATGTTGAAATGGCAACTGTTTGTGGAAGATGCTGTTAAGGTCAAGTAACAAATGCTGTGCACATAGGATGAATGAGAAGAGATCCAGAACACAAGATGCTGGGCAGACAGAGTGGGAAGAGGTAACGTGGGTCTGAGAAGGCTTCCAGGAAGCTCTAATGCTGGTTCTCAACTTAGCTGTAGACCAGGAGCCCTGGGGAGCATTTACCATCCCTGGGCTCCAACCCAGACATTCGGATTTAATTGGTCTGGGGTGGGGCCTGGGAAATGGCACTTTTATGAACTCTCTGGTGTTTCTAATTTATATTTGGAGTTCAGAACCACCAACTATCACGTTAAAATTTCACCATCTGCTGGTTTCTTTACATTGATGTCTTGTAAGGAAGATGAAATTGAAATACAGAATTATTTCAAAGATCAAAATTAGGACTAAATAGGGGGCACCCAGATTCGAACTGGGGACCTCTTGATCTGCAGTCAAATGCTCTACCCCTGAGCTATACCCCCTTCTGCTATAGTATGACTTAATTAATACCTTTATTCTCTATAGCCACACCCAGATTACCTCTAAACTTATGAGCTGCCACTGTAGGATGAACCTCTCTTGGGAGCTTCCAGACCTGCTTCAGTGAAAACTCATCAACCTGCTGTACAACAGGAGACAGGCTGTCTCCTCAGAAGGCCTACAGCCTGTATCCTGGGCTCCAGTCCCTGGGTGTGAGCAGCAACCTGGGGAAGCATTGACATTGGCTGTTAGAATGGCCTTCAAGTCAAACGCCTGTGCCATCATGGTGGGTACCTGAAAAACAGAAACTCCACCTGATGGAGGTGTCTGTCCAAACCCATTTAATGAGGCTGACATTCCATTCCGGGTACTTTCTACTGAACTACACTTCCACTTCTTCAGTTAATATAGATAGAGAATGATCCACTCCAAGAAATACAATGTGGTTGAATAGATTTAGCAATCCCTAAAAGTGTTAACAGTCATGTGTTAATATAGTTATTTGATTTACTAATACTTTTGTTTATGGTTTAAAAATCTATGTTAAGCCTGGCTGGTGTGGCTCAGTGATTGAGGGTTGACCTATGAACCAGGAGACCACGGTTTGATTCCTTGTCAGGGCACATGCCCAGGTTGCAAGCTCCATCCCCAGTAAGGGGTGTGCAGGTAGGAGCTGATCAATGATTCTCTCTCATCATTGATGTTTCTATCTCTCTCTCCCTCTCCCTTCCTCTCTGAAATAAATAAAAATACATTTTTTAAAAAATCTATGTTAATAAGTGAGATTGGACTATTGTTTTCTTTTACTGTCTTTGTTATTTTTTATATCAAATTTAACTAATCTCATGAGTTGGGAAAGGTACCACTTGTTTTTTATTCTCCAGAAGTGTTCATGTAAGATAAAATAAAAATAATAATTTACATTATTTCTTAAGTGTTTGGTATAACATATGTTGAAACAATCTGTGTCTGGAATGGTGTTTCTTTTTAATGATAAAATTTTTCATTATGAATTCAATTTCTTCAGTTGTTAAAGGATAATTCATGATTTTGATTTCTTCTTGTACCAATTTTGATAAGACTAAGCCAGAGGATGGTGACAAATACTATTAGTGTAAGTGTAAAGTCAGATTTATTAGAGAGAAATTATAAGCAATACATTAGGATGTCTATAATTCCCAAATTTTCTCTATCCCAAGAAATCATGTTCTTGGGCTGGAGACAATTGGATACGCCCTCCTGAGTATTCCAGAGACATTCTTCCTCTGTACCACAGCATATATTTACAGGGAAGTTTGGAGGAACTACCTAACAGTGGAAGCTTTTTGGTAAAGGAAATGACCTCGCTAGAAGACAGGAGAGTATGGAGCTTTGCCATTAATTGCATAGGAAATTGTCATACTAGGACCAGTATCAGCTGTTATCTTGTATTTTCCCCTTGAACCAGTTTAGTCCTGCTAAAACAACTAGAGGAGGAAGAGAGAACCAGGACCCATCTAGCAGACAACGAATTCCTCTCTATTTAAGTAAGTTATATTTTTCCAGGAAATTTTCCATGCCATCTCAATATTATATTAAATTGGCACAAAGTCACTCATAACATTGTCTTATGATCTTTTTAATAGCTTTGGAAATTGTAATAATGTGTCCTTTTCAATTCCTTATATTGGTTATTAGTATTTTTTCTTTTCTCTTTGTCAGTCTTGTCTGGGTTATTTTCATTATTTGTTTCAAAGAACAATTTTTGCTTTATTGACCCTATCTTATCTAATAATAGACAAACATGTAAATTGACTGTACCGCTGCTACGACCACAGCCAATCAGGAGTGGGTATGCAAATTAACAAGACAAAGATGGCAGGTTAATTTGCATATGCAGGCGTGGAATGACTGGGAGGGGCGGGACACCTGCTATGAGGGAGGGGGGGCAGCAGAGGGAGCTACAGGAGTGGTGCTCCGCTGGGAGCGAGGACTTGCAGGCTCCTGGGCAGCTGGGAGCAAAGCCAGGGGAAGGAAGGCCTATTCTTGCACGAATATCATGTAACAGGCCTCTAGTCTAATATATTTGTTTTCTATTTCATCAATTTATGCTTTCATTAATTAATCTTTATTATTTGCTTCCTTATTTCTTTGGGTTTATTTTACTGTCCCCTTCATGCCTTTTGTGGATAGATGCTTAGGTAGTTAATTTTTGCCTTTTCTCTTCATAATATTGTAGATACAGTAAGGCTATAAATTGCCCTCTGAGTACTGCTATAGTTGCAACTGAAAAGTTTCAATATCTAGTGTTTTCATCACGATTTAAATAAAAATATTTTATAATTCCTATTTCAATTGTAATTACTGCTTTGCCCCATCCATTATTTAGAAGTGTAATTTTTATTTTCCACACATATGGGGTTTTTCTAGTTATTTGTTGGATTTTGTAATTTTTTAAATGTTATTGATTTCTAGCTTAATTTTACTTTAGTCAGAAAACATAGTCTTTGTGATTTAAACACTTTGGAATTTGTTAAGACTTGCTTTATGTTCAGTATGCAGTCAATTCTGTCAGTGTACCATGTGTACTTAGGAAAAAAAGGCAAGTCCTGAAATTGCTGAGTGTAAGGGTCTTTACACATTAATTAGGTCAAATTTGTTAAAATATTCTGTATTCTTCTGATATTATGTATGCTTGTTCTATCAGTTCACAGGAGAGGGATTTTGAAATATCTCACATGATTGTGGGTATACCCACTTCTCTTTTTTAATCCTGTTAATTTATATTTAATAAGTTTTGAGTGCATCAAATTTAGAATTGCTATACCTTCGTGGTGAATTGTACTTTTTATCACTATAAAATGACTTTCTTAAAATCCTTTTTCATCTCAAAACTATTTTCTCTGGTAATAATATAGCCACACTATATATTGTTGTCATTAGTGTATTTTTTTCTGTCCTTTTATTTTTAATATCTCTATCCTTATGTTTTATATGTGTCTCCTGTGAACAACATATAGTTAAGTTGATGTTTTTTAATCCATGACATTCTTTGTCTTTTTACTGTGGCATTTTATACATTTATTAGAGGCCCAGTGCATGATTGAATCATGCACAGGTAGGGTCCCCTACACGCTTTCACTTTCAATCGCAGGGGAGCTGGGTATCTGTCCGCTGGCGCACCAGGCCTTTCAGAAGCCTCCGGCATGGTGAAGGCTTCTGAAAGGCCTTGTGCCTGAGTATAAAGGCACCCAGCTCCCCTGCGATCGAAAGCAAAAGAGTGGGAGCTGGGAGCCTAAGCAGGGGAGCTGGGTGCCTGTCCGCTGGTGCACCAGGCCTTTCAGAAGCCTCCAGCTCAGCGGAAGCTTCTGAAAGGCCTGGTGCCTGAGCGGACAGGCACCCAGCTCCCATGCTTTTGCTTTTGATCGCTGGTGCACCAGGCCTTTCAGAAGCCTCTAGCACGGCGGAGACTTGTGAAAGGCCTGGTGCCGGAGAAGACAGGCACCCAGCTCCCCCGCTTTTGCTTTCGATCACGGGGCAGCTGGGTGCCTGTCCGCTGGTGCACCAGGCCTTGGTACAACTGGTGCACCAAGCCTCCGGTGCGGTGGAGGCTTCTGAAAGACCTGGTGCACCAGCGATCAAAAGCAAAAGCGTGGAAGCTGGGTGCCTGTCCGCTCAGGCACCAGGCCTTTCAGAAGCCTCCGGTGTGGCGAAGGCTTCTGAAAGGCCTGGTGCCTGAGCGGACAGGCACCCAGCTCCCCCGCTTTTGATGGTCCGCGGTGGGATGTGAGCTCGCTGCCCCAAAGGCCCCTTCTGTGCCGCAGCACAGCCATGGCGCAGATGCTGAGCTCGAGCCGCCGCTGGCGATGTGAGCTCAGCGTCCTGCCGGCCCAATCGGCCACCCCGAGTCCCGCCCCCCGCGCCTCCTGGCCAATCGTGGGCATAGCGAAGGTACGGTCAATTTGCATATTTGTCTATTATTAGGTAGGATACTTAATATTAATACTGATAGTATTTTGGTTTAAACTTTCTACCTTCGTTGTCCTGCAAGTTCTAGTTTCTTTTTCTTTCCTTTATTGTCTCCTTTTGAGGACTTTTGGAAGAGACCCTCAGAACTGAGACCTGAGCTCCCTGCACCCTGGATACAACTGGTAAAACCCACAAGTATATATTGAGCTAATGGATTCCTCTGCAGAGCGGATCACCCAAAAGATGGTTAGTGTGTGGCTGACAGAAAGTGGAAACAGGATGTACACAAGGGAACCAGTAACCTTGTCTACTCCTGAGAGTAACCTGGACTCTTTGTGTTGGGCTTTGCATAGAATCCTATCTAATAATAGACAAATATGCAAATTGACCATACCTCCGACACACCCACAAGCCACGCCCACCATCCAATCAGAGCGAGTATGCAAATTAACCCAAACCAAGATGGCTACAGCCACAGAGAGCAAGGTTTCCTAGGTAACAGAGGAAGCCAAGCTTTCCGCCTGCCCTGGCCAGGCCTAAGCCTCCACTCAAGCTACAAAGTTTCAATTATAGAAGGTAAACAAATTCAAACAAATGGCGGCAGAATGGAGCTTGAGAGAGCAGGCCAGGGTTGCCGCCAGCAACAGGGGAAGCAAAGCTTTCCGCACACCCTGGCCGGGCCCACCTGCTTAAGGCAACAAAGTTTCAATTATAACCCCAACACAAATGGCTACCGGCCTTGGAGGGAGCCCCAGGCTTGGCTCCGCTCCAGGCTACAAAGTTTCAATTGTAGAAGGAAAATAAATTCCAGATACCAGGGCCTCTGCTTGAGTTGCCAGGGGGCATGGCCGGCCTGCAAACCACCACAGGCCCCTCGCTCAGGCCGCCCCACATCCCAAGGGAACCCCCACCTGATCCGGGACGCCCTTCAGGGCAAACCAGCTGGCCCCCACCCCTGTACCAGGCCTCTATCCTATCTAATAAAAGAGTAATATGCAGATTGATCATCACTGCAACACACAATATAGCTGCCCCTATGTGGTCAAGGATCCTGCCCCCATGTAGACACAAGATGGCCACCACAAGATGGCCAACAGGAGAGGGCAGTTGGGAGGCACCCAGCCTGCAAGGGAGGGCAGTTGGGAGGGACCAAGCCTGCAAGGGAGGGCAGTTGGAGGTGATCAACTCTGCAGGAGAGGGCAGTTAGGGGTGACCAGGCTGGCAGAGGAAGGAAGTTGGGGGCAAACAGGCTGGCAGCAGAGTAGTTAGGGGGTGATCAGGCTGGCAGGCAGAAGCGGTTAGGGGCAATCAGGAAGGCAGGCAGGCAAGCAGTTGGAAGCCAGCAGTCCTGGATTGTGAGAGGGATCCCAGATTGGAGAGGGTACAGGCTGGGCTGAGGGACAACCCCCCTCCGTGCACGAATTTCGTGCACCGGGCCTCTAGTAAGAAAATAAGGAGCTAGAGAATAAAATCATTGGCACATTTCCTGTGTTGACCTGGGTGGGGACAAGTGTATGTGGGGGGAGAGCAATGTTCTCAGTGCCCACAAAAGGTGGACTTCGGAGAGGTGCAGAACCAGATCACAGCTCCAGTCACACTACACTCCTCTCCATCACAGACCATCCGATCCCTTTGTCTGGATTGCAGCCTCATCCATGACTTGCTCACCCACTTCTGTCCCCTCACAAGACATTACCTCTGCTTAACAGAGAATAGAAGCAGCTAGACCTCAGCTCCTTGACACCTGTCTTCAGCTGTCCTTACTCTTTTTGCTTCCATCTCAGAAAAAAACAAAACAAAAAAAAACCATTCCTGCTGGAGGCTTTACTATGAGATGAACCATCAGTAAAAAATTAGTTAATGCTCCACATTCCCCTCCTGCTTCCAAAGTGAACCACTCAGTCTATACTGTTGACCCATAGCTGAATTCAGTTATTTCTCAATCCTGTTCCTTCCCCAGCCAAAAACACACTAAAGTTTCTATCCTAAATTATAATAGGTTTCCCACTTTCCCCTTAGCCACTGCTGTATTTAACTTTGGACAAAAGTAATCATTATCTAACTCTACTTTCTCACATCATTCCTCATCCGATCCATCTTTATCAGTTACCAAGTCCTATCATTTTATCCTAAAATTTTCTCTGGAATTTCTTTTCTCCTCTGCATTGGGTTCCTTGCTCTGTATGCGTCATTGGGCAATTCTTAAACTCTATAAGCTCCCGTTTCTTTATCTTAAATAGGGACACGTTTCTTGTGGCAACTTAAGATAAATTGCCCAGCACAGTACTAGCACATAGTAGGTACTAGCATAGTAGCACATGATATAATGCTAGTTCCTTATCCTTGTCTTTCGGCAAATTCCATTCTCTGTAATGTCTCCTAAGTGATGTTCCCAAATAAAGGAACTGACCTTGTTGCTTCTTTGCAGTGTGCAGGGCTCCTGTTGCCCACAGAACAAAGTCGGAATTCTAGCACATTCCTCACAGACTCTCTGGTCTAATCATGTGCCTCCAACATTAGGTGGCAGGCACGCTCCTGCTAATGGGTGGGAAAACAGGCTCTTCCATGGGAATTCTAGAAAAGCATTTCAAGGATCCACGCACGGGAGATGGTGATATGGCAAAGTAGTTTATTGGTGAGGCTGCCCCTGGGCTTCCAATGTCCCATTTCCCTCTGTCCCACCCTGGGAAAAGTTCAACCATGTCTTCAGCAGGACCAAAATAAAAATCAGTGAACAGGCCCCGCCCCCAATGCCGGGTAGCGAGATCAGTGGTGCCTGGCAGCTCAAGGGCCCGACAGCCATGGAGGTGCCAATCAGATGCAGCAGCCGCAGCAGTAGCCACCACAGAAACGGCCCAAAGTGCCAGAAGCCCAAAACCTCAAGTTCAACCGGGGAAGAGGAAACCGAAGACTGGAATACTGATGCTAAATATGGGGGGCCCTGAAACCCTCGCAGACGTTCACGACTTCCTCCTGAGGCTCTTCTTGGACCGAGACCTAATGACACTTCCTATTCAAAATAGGCTGGCACCAGTCATCGCCAAACGTCGAACCCCCAAAATCCAGGAGCAGTACCGCAGGACTGGCGGTGGGTCCCCCATCAAGATGTGGACTTCCAAGCAAGGAGAAGGCATGGTGAAGCTGCTGGACAAGATGTCCCCACACACAGCCCCTCACAAATACTATATTGGATTCCGGTACGTCCACCCTTTAACAGAAGAAGCAATTGAAGAGATGGAGAGAGAGGGGCTTGAAAGGGCTATTGCTTTCGCACAGTATCCACAGTACAGCTGCTCTACCACAGGTAGCAGCTTAAATGCCATTTACAGATACTATGATGAAGTGGGAAGAAGCCCACGATGAAGTGGAGCACAGTTGACAGGTGGCCCACGCATCCCCTCCTCATTCAGTGCTTCGCAGACCACATTCGGAAAGAGCTGGACTGTTTTCCACCGGAGAAGAGAAGCGAGGTGGTCATTCTTTTTTCTGCCCACTCACTGCCAATGTCTGTGGTCAACGGAGGGGACCCCTATCCTCAGGAGGCGGGCGCCACTGTCCAGAAAGTCATGGAGAAGCTGGGTTACTCCAGCCCCCTACCGGCTGGTTTGGCAGTCCAAGGCTGGTCCGATGCCCTGGCTGGGTCCTCAGACAGACGAGACCATCAGAGGGCTTTGCGAGCGGGGGTGGAAGAATATCCTCCTGGTCCCCATAGCGTTTACCAGCGATCACATTGAAACACTATATGAACTGGACATCGAGTACTCTCAAGTTCTAGCTAACGAGTGTGGAGTTGAAAACATCAGAAGATCCGAGTCTCTTCATGGAAATCCGTTGTTCTCTGAGGCCCTGGCCGATTTGGTTGCACTCACACATCCAATCAAACGAGCTGTGCTCCAAGCAGCTGGTTCTGAGCTGCCCGCTCTGTGTAAATCCTGTCTGCAGGGAGACTAAATCCTTCTTCACCAACCAGCAGCTGTGACACCCGCCAGAGGACCCCATGGGATTGGGCAGATGCCAACCTGCAGATACCTCCGACGCGGCGGAGGACGCATTTAGAGACTGAGGGAGGAAGTCACTTTAGAACACGTACAGCCTTGGGGCACACATCGTGTGATTTCTTGAGGAGCGACTCTGAAATCCTTATTGAGGGTTTTCTACTTTATATGCCAATGTAGTAAACACATATTAGTAAGCAAAGTGACTCATTTGGAATGGCCACTATGCTACTTAAACACTGAATTTTAAAAATTTAAACGAGATGCACACATATTTTAAATATAGATTTTGGTTTTATTGCCCAAAAAAAAAAACCTGCAAGAGGACGGAGAGTCCTAGCTGTGGGCTGTCAGTGTGAATGAGGTCTGCTTACAGGTCTTCTGCATATAGTTGTTTTTTTGTTTTGTTTTTAAGTGAACATAGTTGAGCAAATGCAATATAATTTGAAAAAGAAATGCTACCTAATCTTTTCTAGGCCCATGGGTTACAGAATGCGGGTGAGGCTGCTTTTGCCAGTGCTGTGACCTTTCATGGTCATTTGGTTCTAGTGTGTGAACCTCACTTTCTTCACCATCAAACCAAATCGAGGCAGATTCCCCAGGCACACAAGACTAATAAGCGTGTAAAAATCCAACCTTTGTCATCGGTGCCTGGGGGGAATCTGTGCCCCGGGAAAGGGGGCTCCTGCTGCCTCTTGTCTCCGAGGACTCTGATGACGCCACTCACGCTGATGACGCCACTCACTGTTCAAGCTCCTCCCAGGACCTGCGGACCTTTCCCTCAATCATCTTTGTCTTGGTTGACTGTCTCCTTTCTGCACAATATTTGAAGAATTATTTTTATAAAGTTAACTGTGTTTTGTAACCTTGACTTTTCTGAATTTACGATTTTAATTACAACATTATATTACATGCAATAGGAAATTTGAAAAGTAGAGAAAAGAAAAATAACCACTCTAATGCAACAGCTAGTACATCATATTATCTTTCATGTCATTCTTTTCCTGTGGGTGTTTTTGAGGCCATTGTAACCTTGAATTTGAGTGAAAAGTTCTAAAAATGTAGAAATAATATAGGATCAGAGTCTGATCTTCTGTACTTGGATTTGAATGGATTAAAAAAGTCTCTGATAGATCCATAAAAAAAAAAAATCAGTGAACAGAGTTTCTGCTTCATAGTCCTCAGAAGCCTCTGTGGTCTGTGGGCCCTGGTGGCCGCTAGACCTGCACTGTGGGGGTCCTGAGAAAGAGAGAGATTCATCTAAAATTATGTAGTCTCAGGCTTGGGAGGAACCAGAAGCGTTTAAAAATAGCCAATCAGCTTCCCAATCTTTCACAGGCTTCTGATGGTGTTCACACCCTGATGAATGATCCCTTTCCCAGGTTATGCAGAAACTGAGGCACAACGAGATTGAGCAGTTTATCCAAGGTGACACACTCTAACACCCCAGCAGGCATCTGGGCACCTCTGACACTTAGAATCAAAACTTGATGTTCCTGGGAACTCTGAAGTGCTCCAATTGCTGCTAGGGGTATGCAAGGAACAACTCATCTTAACATCTAGTGAGTCCATCAGTATGACTGGGCTGTAGGTCTCCTGAAGTCCCCAGCCTCCTTCAAGACTTCACCTCCAAGTTGTGCTTGTCTAGGAATGAAGGTTGGAAGGTGAGCTGTGAGGGAAGCTGGAAAGACTATTAAAAAATTACACATAAGGGGGCACCTGGATTTGAACCAGGGACCTCTTGATCTGCAGTCAAATGCTCTACCCCTGAGCTATACCCCCTCAGATACTAATATAGCCTAATTGATGCCTTTCATCTGAGTGGTAACGCTGGGCTCTGCAAAATTAAGTTACTGCTCCCTTCCAGGACTGACTTTATAGAAGCTGTCAGACAAGCTCATAATAAGACACCTTCCCTCAGTTCTGCAGCTTCCAAGCCTCAGTTCCTGGGTGGGGTCATCAGAGAGGAAAAAATGAGAGAAGCGGCCCAAAACATTTCCCATTGCTTTTGTTTTGTTTTGTTTTAGCCCAAGAGCAGCCCAGTCATCTACAAAACTACTCACCTGTCTGGACTCCCAGTCCTTCACCTTTCTTCCTTCAGGGAAGATAGAAATGGGCTCTAATTGAGACAAGTGTCACGGAGCTCCAATACTTGGGTTTTGGAGAAACAACACCGCAGAATCTAGGTTTCCCTTGTTGGCATAGCTAAGCCGGCCTTTTGGCCATTGAGGCTGAAGCAAGTGTACGAGTGAGTTCTGGTGTGGAGAAACCAGCTCCCCAGAGGGAAATGTCAACCCTGCGAGAAGAACCTGGATGCTATGATTTGTCTCCATAGGTCTGCCCACCACTCCACTGTGCCAAGCTGTTTCGGTGGGAAGGTGAGATAATAATTTAGGTTGCCCATTTACTGTTTGTTCCTACAAAATCTGCTGTATCTACAGCTCTCTTCTGCTGCCCTGGAAAAGCCCAGCAAAATTCTGCAGGAGAGTCCCTGCCTTCTCTTTGAGGCCCAAAAGAGTTGGATAAATGAGATATATAAAGAGGGGGAAACACCAGATGTTAGAAAGCAGTTGTGCAAGGGCTAATTTCAGGAAGGATCTAATTGGAAGAATTCTAATTTCAGGAAGGATCATAATTGGCAAGGCTGAAAGGAAATGAAATATGAGCAACAGCCATGAATAGGAAAACCAATGGAGTAGGGGGCACCCGGATTTGAACCGGGGACCTCTTGATCTGCAGTCAAATGCTCTACCCCTGAGCTATACCCCCTTACCTGTTATGCACCTGTAATTAAATACCTTTTCACCTGTGTTGCAACACCCACATCTATGCACTGAAATTTCTATTAATTCTTGGAAAGTTCTGGAGATGTGAAAAATTTGCCTTACAGCAAAACTAGTCAGTACCTTTTAGCCTCCAGAAAACTCTGCTTACAACCTTTCAATCTCATCTTTCTTAGTACCACTTTAAAGGCACCTGTTTGGAAATTCGTTGCTAAGAGATGGAATATCCTTCCTTCATCTCTTGGCTAACTCTGTCTACTTAAAACTTGCCTGCAGCACTCTCTCCCTGCCCCTCTCTCCTGCCCTACACCGCAGGTTGGATTGGGAGTTTTGTGGCCCATCTCCTTCTTTGTTCTTTTTTCTTCTCACTACATCTACTTCTTGGCTTTTGACAGTGTCTTCCATGAATCCAGGAAGCCCAGGCAAATTATTATTATTTTTATTATTATTTAATCCTTACCCGAGGATATGTTTTATTAATTTTAGAGGGAGAGAAATATTGATATGAGAAAGAAACATCAATCAGTTGCCTCCTGCACATGGCCCAACCAGGACTGAACCCGCAACCTAGGTATGTGCCCTGACAGGGAACTGAACCCGCAACCTTTTCGGTGTATGGGGACGACGCTCAGGGCTCAGACAAATTATTTGAGTAATTTGGCCTCAGAGGCCACAACCCCTATCCTGGAGCCCAGGAAGCCACCCAGCTGTCCCAAGAGACCTCATACCAGAGGGTCAGCACAGCTGAAGCAGCAGGGACTGTGGAGGATCCAAGACCGGAGATGTCTCTGCTGGACGAATGCTGGTCTGAGGCGCAGCAGTGCAGATCTAGAAAGTGAACCAAGCCCTTGCCAACTGGCAGGAACATGGGAAGGCATCAGTGAAATAAAAAGGCCACGTAGACCCCAAAGGGTAGAGAAAAGATACCCGCCCAAGAGGGCACACGAGGCCTACGTCCTACCAGCTCTGTCCCTCAGTGGTTCCAGTGCAGCCGCCAGGTATGTGGCTGAGGACCTACAGAAGTGGTAGCTAAGCAGACTGGTAGTTTTCTGTCAGCTCTTCCACCAGCCCCTTCATGGTCCCACACCAGTGCTGAGATGGAGATTCCCAGATTCCGTGTCTCTGACTTCACCACCTTGCCGTGCTTGGGGAAGCTCCTCAGTGACTGTTCTCTGGACTCTTACTTTTCCCAGCTCATCCCACAATTGTGCAAGGTCTTATTTCTGTTAATAATTCCCTTTATTCAATAATACTTAGAAAATAAAACACCTGTGTAACCCCACAGCCCAATCAAGAAATGGCACATTGCTCAGAGGTGGATGGAAATGAGATAAGCGATGGAGTAGGGAGTGTCTCTTCTCTGTGCATACACATTTCTATAGCCTCAACCTTTGAATCATTTTAATGTTTTACATTTCCAAAAATAAAGCAACAAGTAGGAGGAGGTAAACATAAAACTAAATACAAACAAAAACCCTAACATTGATAATATGACCACAAAGAAAACATAGTGGTGTGCATTCTAAGGGAGAAAAAGAGATATTGTGTTACAATGAGAGACGGAACTTAAGTTGTTTTGGTATAACTTACAAAAACTATTTTTGTGCAAATGAGTACATATATTGATATTTTGGGGAGCCAGGATTCTGACTGAGTCAGGAAATGTAAATAAGGGATGGAGAAAGGCAAGAGAAAACTGTGGAGTTAGACTGGAATTGTAAGTAGCTGTATGACTACACATGCGCGCGCGCGCACACACACACACACATACACACACACACACACACACACACAGAGTTCCTAATTCTGTCCTCCGAAAGGAGCTAGAAGCAACAACTCAGTTGCAATGAGCACTCCTAATATCTGTATCGTGGTTACTAAATGCCATTAAAAGAAACCAGGAACTCAGAGAAATAGCTGATTCCAGGGCTGGGCAGGAAACCTATAAGATTAACAATGAAACATCCTGTGCCAGAAAGTTAAAAAGTGCTCAAAATGTGGTGGGACATGCCAGCTGAACACGGGGCCAGCCTGAAGAGGCTCACCACTAGCTAACTTTGGGACAACTTGAGCATCAAAACAAATAAAGATAAGATTGTGTTATGTAGCTCATTAAATTAAAGAATTCATGAATCCATATTAAGTATTTTTTTTAGGTGGAGAAAAGGGAGCTCTTTGTTACAAGAAGTAAACTAACAAATGTAAAAGAAATGATGAAAGTATAAAATCACCATTTTATAACCATTGTTGTAAAAATTTATTTACGGAAGAATCATTCATGGATGCTAAATTTGTTCAGTGAAAATTGGTGGGGAACAAGATATAGAAAAATCTGTCAAACACACTTTAATTGAATGATCAAATTCAACTTCAATAGTAGAACAAATTGACATTGCCTCTTGATGGAATGCACTGAGAAGGACATACTATCACATACATAGTCATTTTGCTAGAATATTGAATTTTAACAAGGAAATAGTTTTCTCCAAAAGTAACCACTATTGGAACTTTTAACACGTTTGTTGACCTATTTTGGATTCTCCCAATGTTATGTTTGTGAGATCCAGTCACAGCCATGTTGTCCTATGTTGACTGCATGAACATTCTGCAAAACAACTAGCTCTGACCTTTCAAGAATGTCAATTTCATGAAAGAAACCAGAGGACTAGAGAACTATTCTAGACTAAAGTGATCTAAAAACACACGACTACCACATACAATATGTGAGCCTTGATTGGGTCTTGTATTGGAAATAAAAGACAATTATCAATGATATTGGGACAATGAAGACATACAGGATGGGGAAAAAGTACGTTTACAGTTGTGAGTATGTGAAACAGAATTTATTTTTTTATTATTTGTGAATTGTATTATTTTCCATACAAACAGCTGTAAACTTACTTTTCCCCACCTTATATAGAATATAAATTGCATAATAGATCAGCGATTTTCAACAGTCTACCACAAGAATTTTTAAAACATGCAATACCTGACTAATTTAGTCAGGAGAACTGACCTCTTTTCCCTTAGATCATCAAATAAAAAAATGACAACAGCCAACACAACAATAGCAATCCCATAAATATATAGTTCATATAATAGAGTTGCATCTTATTGGTCATGTTGCATAATAAAGTTGCATCTGGTTCGTTAATTCTTGGTACTGGACATCCTTATATACAAGCATAGGCACCTGATCTTTTTTAAAAGTCACCTTGGCCAGGCCAGTGTTGCTCAATGGCTGAGCATCGACCCATGAACCAGGAGCTCACAGTTAGATTCCTAGTCAGGGCACCTGCCCAGGGTTTCAGGCTTGATCCCCAGTGTAGGGTATACAGGAGGCAGCCAATCAATGATTCTCTCTTCCTCTCCCTCTCTCTGAAATCAATAAAAAAAACACCCATAAAAATATTTTAGTAGGTATCATTTTGATTGATTTACAATAATAATAATAGTAATTGCCTACCCTTTTTGCTCCAAAGTAAGCCACACTAGCCAGGCAAAACAACTATTAACCTATTTTTTAATCAGATCGTCAAAAATATTTTTTGGTATGCTGCAGAATTTTAGTAATTAGTTTATGTGTGCCATGAAATGAAAAAAGTTGAAAATCGCTGTAATAGATGATCGGATTGTATCACTGATAAACTTCCTGAGTGTGTTGTGGTTATGCAGGGGAATACATTTGTTCTTAGAAAATACTTGTTGAAATATTTAGGGGTTCCAGGATATCTTCAACTAACTTTCTAATGGATAAGAAAGTTCCTGGCCTTTTGAATGCCCGTAACAATTTTAGAATTAGTGTGTAATTATCTACATAAAAATTATGTGGTTGAGGTTACTCTGAAATCTATAGATAAAGGTGGGACAAGAACTGCTATTGTTACCATATTTAGTGTCACATTCTATTAACTTAGTATGTCCCACCATTTTTTTTTCTTTTTTTGTTTTTTTCCTTTTTTCGTCTTGTCCCACCATTTTTGAAGTCTTTAATTTTTCTCCGTGATTTTTATAGTTTTCTGTAGAGAGATATTGTACATGTTTATTATTTTCATTCTTCAGTAGTGGATGTCTTATTTTTTATTTTAATTTTTTTAAAATTTATTGATTTTAGAGAGAGAAGAAGGTTAAGAGAGTAGAGAAACATTAATTTGTTGTTCCACCCATTTATGCATTCATTGGTTGATTCTTGCATGTGCCCTAACGCAGGATTGAACTTGCAACCTTGGCGCATCGGGACAACACTCCAACCAACTGAATAAATGACTTTACATGCTTGTTTTCCTAGGACAGTTATAATTTCAGATATTCTCTTTTATTCAGATGGATCTACAAATTGTCCCAGATTTTTCTCTATTTGAGGTCCAAATTACATCTCCCAGATTATCTCTTAGCATCAATAGGTCGCATAAAACCTTTATTATCTAAAAACCCTGGGCTTTTTTGTTCGTTTGTTTAGAAAATATGATCACCTTGATTATACACTCTTCATGACCATCACCAGGCTGAGGATTTGGAAGGTAGGCAGAATGAACTTGTTGACTAATTTCTACTGAGTTTTGTCCCTAGCCGAGCTAGAAGGGACTTGGTGTCCCTATAAAATATGCCAATTTCATCTGACTAGCCTTTGATGTGACTGGCTTCCCTCCTTCCCCATAGGCATTATTGTATTCATCACAAGTTCATCAAAAATTGATGACTCAAGGGTCAGCCTTAAAAAACAAAATCACTTGTAAATATGAGTCAGAGTCTGAGTAATAACCTTGCTTCTATTATCTATATATAGAAAAGCCTAAGTGACTGAACGACCAGAATGACCGGTCACTATCACTGTGACACACACTAACCACCAGGGGGCACACGCTCAGCCCAGGAGCTGCCCCTGGGTGGTCAGTGCGCTCTCACAGCGGGAGCACCGCTCAGCTGACCAACCCATCCCGGTGGCCTGATGGCAGACACTCCCTCCCTCAGTGGTCCTGCAGGTCCAATCTCCGGAAAACAGGCCAGGCACTGATGGACCAGGGCTGCTGGCACGATCCTGACAGCGCTGCTGGCCTCCTGGAAGTTGGCCTCGGGCACCGCAGCCACTTCCCCTCCCTAGCCACTCGGCAAGGAAGAAATAAAAGCAGCTGCCAGGTGGCTCCCAACAACCAGCGCGAATGTCAGCAGGACGGATCCGGATTCTGGGCCAGCAAGGGTGTCCCAACCACCCGCCCAGTTGTTCCAGTCATTCTGAGCGTTCTGTCGTAATGGTCACTTAGGCTTTTATAGAAAGAGATGAGATGAGTTAGGACACTATTCCATGTGTTAACATTTTTCTCTAAATGCCAAGTGAATGGTACCAATATTAAAAGTTAAGAGCTTGGCCAAGGCAGAGTTGGCTGCAGGCTTGATTGGGGTGGAAAGGCTTGGTGGGAGTTAGGGCATGAGCTGGTCTGGGAAAGACAGACAGGGGTGGGAGGGGGAGCTCCAGGTGGATAAGAGGAGGGGAAAGGATAGGAGGAAAGGCATGGGAGTGGAAATTCTCATGCCTGAAATGGTGGAAAGACCATGGAGGTCTTAAATGTCAGTCCAAAGGGTTGGGGGTTGTCTTTGTTCTTTTTTGTGAACAGGGGCTGGAAGGCCATCTACCAGGGTTGCTTTGCCATGGATCCTTGCCTTAGGTGGAAGGTTGGGGGAGTCATTCTTTCCCATACCTGGCTGTGCACCAGAGCCTCACCCCTACCCTAATCCCTATTAGAAACTTGTTAAAAATACCTTCTTTTAAGAAAGTTTTCCCCACAGTACTCAGGACCCATCCCTATTTTGATTCAATCGATCTGGGATGGGATCCAGAAATCCATGTCCTTCACAAGCATACCCCAGAGACTCTGATGGAGCTAACCTGAGAATCTGCTAGGACAGGTCATTTCTACCCCCAAATGGCCCTGGCATAAAGCAAAAGTTGAATTTTTTAAAAATTACATCCCTGAAAACTAGCTCTTCTTTCTGATCACTTTATTTCTATCGCAAGTGCACACTCCCTCCCTTCAGACTCAGTACTTTTGCATTATCCTGGAATATTTTTCACGTAAACAACATGTGCAGTTGGTTACCACTTCTCATTTCATATTCTTGACAGCGCCCTCAGCTCTGCCTGTTCCTTTCTGTTCCCACTCCAGCTACATTTAGTCAGACCTTTCTCACCTCATGATCAGACTGCTGGAGTAATCTTCTCCTGATTAATCTCTTATCCCGCCCGCACAGGGCCTTCCCTGTCTCTGTCAGCACCATGAGCGGCAATCCCTGGGAGCTGAGGGCAAAGGAAAACAGCCAGGCTAATATCAGTGAGGGAAACACACACACTGGAGAGGCTGCACTTTTATACACAACGAACGCATCCGGGTGACCCCTTTGCCTTGGTCTGCCCAGGCGGATGAAGAAAAAAACAAGGGCATGTTAAGATCTCGCTGCTGACCCGGAGCCCCACTGAAGTCTGGAGCACGTGGTGCAGGTTCCTCTTCTGGAAGGAGCCACACGTAAAGCAAATGCAACCTGTGACCACAGGGGGGCCCCCTTCAAAGGCTCCTTCCATCCCCCACTCGGGTTCACTTTAGGTTTTCCTATTTATTTCTTTTTCTCTCCTTGTTTAAAAATACTATTATTATTACAAACTACTATAACATATTATTATTATTATTACAAAATTTTTAAATTTGAAAAAGTTAGAAAATGTGAAAAAAATGGCCTGAGGTCTCACTGTTATAGACTCCTCAGACTACATGCTTCCAAACTAGTCATTTTTATACACATATACTCATTTAAAAAAATAAAAACAGGACCATTCTGGACTGGCGTCTCTTGTTTTATTTCTTCTTGGACCGGCGTCTCTTAAAATATCAGGAACATCTTCCCATACCAAGTTCTTTACCAACATAATTTTAAACGATGATATTGTGTCCCACTGGTCATTCCATTAAAAATATTTTTATAGGTAATAAACACGGTAGAGAGTTCTGAGTGGCTGCCTACCGGGGTTTACCGAACTACGTTCCTATTGTTGAATTCTTTCCATTTCAACCCAAAGGTAGACATGAGCTGCAGCTGCCAAATAAGCCACGACACAGTGTAAGCCCAGCGCGCCTGGCAGGACCTGAAGCGGCAGGTGCGACGTAGCGGGTCCCCTGGGGGCGCTGGCGGCCCCGCAGTCCCTGGAGGGGGCGATGCTCTCCGTCACCGAGTCCCTAGGGACGCGGGGGCCAAAGCCCGACGCGCCCACGAGACGCGGCCAGCGGCAGGTGGGGCGCGGGGTCCCGCGGTGACTCAGCGCGCGCGCGCGGCCGTTTCCGGGGATGGGGGGGTGGGAGAGGGGGCGGGGTTGTCGGGGGTCCGCGGGGCGGGGCGCGGGCGCGGCGCGGCGGGCGCCTGCCGTTCGGCTCTCGGGCTGCAGGTGGGGCTGTGCGGCCGCGCTGCCTCCAGGAAGCCTCACGGGCCTGCGCCGGCTCCCAGGATGCAGTGTGGACCGGCCGGGCGCTGACGGCGGCGGCGCGTCTGCGGACGGAGCGGCGCGGGCCGGCCAGCGAGGAGCGCGCGCCGCGGACGGGGACGGCAGGCCGGGCGGGCGGGCGGCGCCTGCGGAGAGGCCGGAGCCGGCCTGCGTCGGGCCGCGCGGCGGCGGCGACTTCCTCCGGGCCGGGCCGGACAGCGCAGGGCCATGGCCGAGGCGGCCGCGGCTCCGGTAAGGGCGGCCCGCGCGCGCGGACTCGGGGCCGGGCCCAGCACACGGCGCCGCAGGCCCTTGGGGAGGGGCTGCGGGGCCCGGGCCGGGCCGCCGGGCCTGGGGCTGCGGCGAGCGGGGCGCGGGGTCCTCCGGGGCCTACGGCACCCGCCGGCCGGGCCCCCCATTCCGGGATGAGCCCGAGCGGGGTGGAACCGGCCGTCCCCGCCCCGGAGGCCGCCCCGCGCCTGCTCCTGAGCCCTCCGCGGCTTCCTGCCCCGGCCCCACCCGCGGGCCCCTTCATCTGGGCGCCCCCCCCCCCTCCTCCCCGCATCTCCTTTCTCTGCCCACCGCTCTGCCCTGCGTTCCCTACCCCCGTAGCTCCCCCCAGCGGCCTGGTGGCACCTGGGAGGTGTCCGAAGCGGCTTGGATTCCGCATTCACCCGGTACCGAGTGCCCGGCTCGCTGGGGTCCGGGCGGAAGACAGCTGCCCCCGTGTGTAGAAACAGGCACCGCACCAGCCCGGTTAGGCATGATTTTGTCCTCACAGCAAGCCTGGAGGGTAGGTACTCGCTCTCTCTGTCGTACAAAAGGAAAACCTGAGGCCTAGAGAAGTTAACTTGCCCAGAATCACACAGCTAGGAAGTGTGTGAAAAGACAAGGTCGCTCTGTGTTCAGGAACACGCTGCTTTGGGGGCAGCAGGCAGGGACACAGGCAGTAATAGGGCAAAACAGGTGAGTGTTTCCTGCATTGAGGTAGAACATGCTTGGGAGCGGGGGAAGGAGAGGGCACGGGCTGCCCTTGCGGTCCGCACCCCTCCTGGCCTGAGCCTCTGTGATTTGAGCTGGGCTCTCAGGGAAGGCTAGGGTTTCAGGTGGGGAGGACGGCGCCCGGCTCAGAGAGAGACGGCAGTGCTAGCATGTTCAAGGAACGGAAAGGTGTCCTTGCACCTGAAAAAGATGGCTTTGGTCGGGAAGCTGCAGGAGAGGAGGCTGAGGGAGAGTTGGAAGGGGTTCCAATGCCTGGACTTCCACCACATGGGTGAGGAGCTGTTGAAGAATCTGGGGTTCTCTTACCAGCTCCTCTCAAGCACAGAGGTTTCGGCTTCCCTGGCAGGAGTCTGGGGACAGCCCCATATTGTCCAGCCACCATTTACTAAGGAGCTGGGCTTGAGCAGAAATAGTGGCCACCTCCCACCAGGTAGTGTGAAAGCCTTACACAGGGCCTGGTTAAAGTGGTAAGAAAACGGGGGGCCTCGTTGTTTACAAAGTAGGCGTTTACTCGGGCCCTTTCTGCAGTGCACAGATTGTCATGATGGCCGGCAGGTGCACTTGGAGGCCGAGTGAGTAGGGCTTCAGTGGATGGGGAGCTTCTGGAGCAAACTCTTGGAGGCTGGGATCATGATGGGGACAGGCGGGAGGTTGGGGGAGGGGGGGCGCCGAGGTGCTAGCCCAGTGCAGTCCCTGCAGCCTCTGGAAGGCAGGAGTGCCACACACATCCAGCTTTCTGCCTGTCCAGTTCCTCCTCCTCCTCCTCTGAGACCCAGCCAGAGCGCTTTCTTTTTCAGGTCAGAGGTCAGAGGTCATCTGGTCCAGCCTCCCTGCAAACAGCCAGGTTCTCGGCCTCTGCTCAGACTCTCCTGTCATTGTTTTCTGAGGTGTCCACCCATGTTCTAGTGCTCAGTGACTTTCCCCACGTGAATCCACACTGGTTCCTAGTAGTCACTTCTTTATTTTGCAAATAGTCACTTGCCATTTGTTTAGGAGTCATTTCCAGAATGTTGTAAGGTACTGTGGGTCCTCAGGCAACAGGCACACCAGGAAGAGGCATGAATAGTGAGGACACCCCCCCACACACACACACACTCGACATGTGGGTGAGTCAGGTGGTCCAGCCCCCACCTAAAGCAAAATCTGCCCTTTCCTCAGTGTCCCCAACTGTCAGTCAATCAAGCCACTGTGTGAACTTCCCAGAGACAGGAAAGGCAACTGCATGGGGAAGCTCCACGTCTGTGGGATGTTGCTGCACATGCCACAGTCAAACTAATGGCATTGTCTTACCTTCCCCTCCAATCTGTAAGGTGTGTCACAGCCTGGAGCAGCTACAAGAATGTCTGAGACACACATAAAAAAGAATGTCTAAGACCATAATTCTCCTCTTGGGAGGAGAAGTAGGAATAGTGAAAGAAAAAGTCAGACTCTCAAGGGGCCTCGGGGACTCGTGTTATAGCAAAAAGCCTAACTTGGCTGGTGGAGATTTGCAATAATGGTGATTTTTAATTTGGGGGGTGGTAACTGGGTAGGGAACCAAATCAGATTGTCCTGTGAGGCGAGGAATTAACCATTAGATTTTTATGTTTATTAAAAAGAGACACACGCTGCTTTAAAAAAAGCAGTTGAGCAGCACTCTTGTTTGTGCTGTTTCAGTGAACCGGCTGGGTTGTTTTTTTGCTAGGTCATCATCAGTAGAGGTTCTTGTGTGATTATGATGGGAAGTGCTGGCTGGCCTCTAGTAAACCTGCAGTTTACCATTTCTCCACTAAAACACCCAGCAGTGCTCAGTCATCGTTTGTTTAGCAGAATTGCACTGGGCGCCTGCTGCAGGCCATGCACCATGCTGTTAAAAGGGCCTGTGCAGCCTTCAGAGGTCATACAGGAGGGTGCAGGAGATAACTATAGGGCAGTGAATGCCACCATAGGGGTCTGCATGGCATGCTGCAGAGGCCTGGAGGGACGGCAGCCACCCAGGCTTGGGTGATGTGTAAGACACCCAGAGGAGGTGATCATTAGACTGAAACCTGGCATGTGGCCCAGGGCATCCCCACGTTTCACATATGGGTTCCCACCCCTACTCCAGCTCCCCCACACCTAAGACAGCTGGGCTCACAGAACACAACTGGTGCAATGATCAATGCTGGTCTCTCTTTGTTTCTGGAAGATTTCTCCCTGGACAATGGCAGCTACCATTCAGGCAATGGAGAGGAAGATCGAATCGCAGGCTGCTCGCTTGCTCTCCCTAGAAGGTCGAACAGGGATGGCCGAGAAGAAGCTGGCTGACTGTGAGAAGACGACCTTGGAGTTCGGGAACCAGCTGGAGGGCAAGTGGGCCGTGCTGGGGACCCTGCTGCAGGAGTACGGGCTGCTGCAGAGGCGGCTGGAGAACATGGAGAATTTGCTGAGGAACAGGAACTTCTGGGTCCTGCGGCTGCCCCCGGGCAGCAAGGGGGAGGCCCCCAAGGTAACGTGGGCACCTGGGGTGGGACAGCCCTAGGGGCTGTGCCTATAAACGTGGGTGGGTGTGCATGACACCTGTGGTTCCAGATGCCCATGACTTTTGATGACATGGCTGTCTATTTCTCCGAGCAGCTGGATGAATGGCAGAAGGAACTGTACAAGCACGTGATGAGGGGCAACTACGAGACACTGGTCTCCCTGGGTAAGGCCTGATCGTCATTTCTCTGTTCAGTATTATTTGGGGGAGTCCTCAGATCTCTCTTTTCATGCTGGTGGGTTTTATCACAAGGATATATAAATTACTGGAAACTTTGACCATGCAAAGAGTTATCTCTCTTCATCCTAAAGATGAGTGCTGGGTGACTGAGTTGTAAGGTCCCTTCCAACTGGCGAAATTCACAGGATACCAGACCGAGGTGGGGTGGCCCCTCCCCTAACCAGGGGTGGAGCATGGCTGTTTCTATTCCCCTGCTGAGGCTTAGACAAGGCGCCTACCACTGAGCTCCAGGGTCTAATCCACCCACATTTGAGAAAGGCTTTCTCTTACTGAGAGATGTGGCCTTGACTGTGACACTCCTCTGGGTCAATGGAGAATGTGAGCAGCCCATGCTTCTTGCAGCCAGTGCTGTCTTCATGCTCGAGACTTTGCTCCCCCAGAGCCTGGGGCTGCTGCCACTCTCCTCATGTGGTACCCCAGAAGGACTGGGCTCTTTCTTCCTGGGTTTATTTCTTCTCGGGATGTTTCTGTGACCCAGGATCTGGAGGCAGTGAGCATCCTTAGTGAGGATGGAGCAGGTGAAGGTGTGATGTTATATTTCAGTTTGCAGAAATGTATCGCTTCTTAATGTGGAGACTATACCAGAGCTTCTTCACCTAGGCACTGTGGCATTTGGGGCCAGATGATTCTGTGTGGTGGGGCAGCAGCATCCTGACCTCCACTCACAAGGTGCACCTCTCCTCCAGCCCTCAGTCCTGACAACCAAAAATGTCTCCCTAGGAATAGAATTGTTTGTGGTTGAGAACACTGCTCTGTGTCAATCAGGAAATTTAGTTTCTTGGCCATTCTGGGTTTCCCAGGCTGCCTATCCCCAGCTCTGAATGTAACCACGTGGCAAAAGCTAACCTTTATGTCTTTCCTCAGACTACGCTATCTCCAAACCCGAGGTCCTCTCCCAGACTGAGCAAGGGAAGGAGCCGTGTGGCTGGCGCCGCACAGCCCCCAAGGTTCCAGATGTTCCCGTGGACCCGAGTCCAGGTGAGGAGCTGGGCGGGGGCCAGGGAGACGCCGGGCAATCTGATGGAAACAGAGGAGTAAAGGGCCAGAGAGGGCATGGCCTTTTAAGTTTTGTTTTGTAGTTGAGTTATGACCTATACCCTATTCAGCTAACACTCGGGAATACGTCCGAGCGTGGAAACGGACAGCAAATCCAGACTTTTAGGAAAGAAACAGAACCAGTGGCACTGAATTAGTAAAAGTGAAGGAAGGACATTGATAGGGAAGGTAGGCGTCTATTAAAGACAACATTTAGTTTCATGAAGAGTCAGCCCCTCCTCCATCCAAGAACCACATCTCATTGAAATTCATTAGTTGTCACAGAACATTAACCCATTAGCCACATGTTAACCACACGTTTGCTATGATTTAGAACCACAGATTGATTTAGGGAGAATCTGAATACCAGGTATCGCTGTCTCAGATTTTCCTGGAGCCAATCAGCACCTTTGGAAGTTAAGGAAAGGACGGGTGGATGTGTGAGTCAAGCCACAGGACTAAAGTGAAGCCTGGCGGGGCTGTGGGGTAAATGACCGTTTGTCCCTTGACCAGGGAGACCCGCCTCCTTGTCTGTCCCCCGTGCCTGGGCGTCCCTTTCTTCCGTTCACCTGGGTTTCTAAAGCGTCTTACTGTGTGTAATTTGTGGTGACTGAAATGTGTCTGCTGTGTTTGCTGTTTCATCGCAAATACACTTTCACTTTTCCAAGGGCAAATGGTGTACAGAACCAGCTACACCATCAGTGATCAGAGCATTCACCTGTTTAGGTGCCTAGGACAGCCTGAAAGCTAGAGGACAAAATGACAGAAAGAGGGTTATGACACAGGATCTTGCGGTTTCTTAGTCTGGGTGGGAGGTTCACAGTGGGCTTGTTTTACTACATTTATAACATGAATGGTTTCTGTACCATCATTAATAAGAGTGAAAGGGGACCTGGGAATATGGTGCCTGCTGGTAAGACCCCCACATGCCCTGGCCTCTATTTTATGCCTTGAGCATGTCATCGAGAATTGTGTATGGCCTTAATCCCACCCGCGCCTGTCCAAGACCAGACCCCACTCACTCATCTCCTCCGGGCTTGGCGCAGCCCCTGTCAGACCTCCTCTCCAACTTCTCTCCAGCTCTGACTCTGCCGTGCTTTGTGGAACTCGGTCCTCAGCAAGACCTCCAACCCTCAGGCTCTTCCTGAGTGTCCCTGCCTCACCGTCCTTCCTCAGATGAGACCTGGGTCCCTGGGGGCACGGTGTCCTCTGCAGCTTCCCCTTTCCCACATCCCTCCACCCCCGGCTTGGCAGGGGCTGCTCTGTACCAGGCTCCCCCCACCCCCTTGAATTACATGCTTCCCCTCTCTCCACCGCCTTCTGCAGACCTCCCTCCCTCATCTCTGCTCCTGCCATCATTCTTGGCGATGGCATTCTCACGAGGGTGGTCCTTTGAGCACCTGGCCTCTCTGTTCCTTAGCCCCCCACCCTGCACTCCCTCTCTGCCACCCACCCCATGGTCATTTCCCTGACTGTTGGCGACAGCAGTGTACCTCTCCCATCGCCTCGATCTCAGCACGCCCTCCCTGTCCGGCTCCCGAGAGCTCCTGGGCCTGCTGCCTTTTCACTGCCCACCCGGCCGCATTCCGTCTTCACCCCGCCTGGGTTCTGGGCCCATCATCATCATTCCCTTGCACACATCCTCAGCTCCCTCACCCCTCTTTTGTTCCTTGTATACATCTGGCAAAACCATAATCCTGGTTTAACCTGTCTGCCGTTCTGCACCAGCTCCCTAGCAGCCACATGTGGCTGGAGAAAGCCCCACGTGCTCGCCATTTCTCACGCAGGATTCAGAGCGCAGTCGGCGTGTCTCAGTCCATTCATTCAGTAGTCCAGAGGTTGACCAGCTGTGACCCATGAAGGCCAAATTGCCACCTTCTAAACTATTCTGTTTAGAATAGTTTTTATATGAAAATACATTATTTAATTGAAAAACAAAGCAAAACACTGTTACAGTCCTTACTACCCCACCTGCCCATCGCCTGCATCTGTGCCCAGTTCTCTGTTGGCTCCTGTGACTGTGACAGACTGTCTACCCTGTGGTCAGAGACCCTCCTCCACTGGGCACTCATTCCCATCCAGGCCACCACCTCAAGGACTGCGGCCCAGCACTTCTTACCTGCCTCCCTCATCCCCACCAGCATCTACCCCTGCTCATTCCCCGAAGTCTCTGCCCCACGCTCCCTGCTGCCTCCACTCTGTCTTCCCACTATCCAGCCCCTTCACCTATTCCTGTCAAGGCCACCGGGACCTCCATGGTGCTAACAGTCCTTCACCCTACCTGCCCTGTTAGTGACATTTGCCACTATTGATCCCTCACTTCCTAGATGCACTTTGCCTGACAGGACATCCCGCCCCCCTGGGGTTTCCCCCCAACTCACCACTTTTCCTTTGCTGTGTCCTGTTGCTCTTTCTGACCTAACCATCTTTCTTGCTGTTCCCCAGCGCTCTAGCACCAATCCCCGAGACTTTGCACCTGCTGTGCCCTCTGCCAGGATGGCTCTTCATATGTTTTCCTGCTCAATTCAGTCCCTCCTTGGGGTCTCTGCTTAAATGTGACTTTCCCTAATCACCCTACTTGAAGGTGCAGCCCACTCCCCGCCTGGGAGTTCCAGCCTCCCTTTCCTGCTTTGTTTCATGACAGATACCATCATCTATTATTATATTTTATCTCTATAGATTATTAAATGTATTTTATATTTATTTATGGGTTTATGTAGTCTCTCTCTCCCTCCCCCCTATTAGAATGTAAACTTTAAGAAGGTAAGAACTTTGATCTGTTTTGCTCATATAATCATCTGGGCATCTAGAATACTGCCTGGCACAGAGTAGGAATTCAATAAATACTTGTTGACTGTATGCTGTGTTTCATAATTTAAAGTATGTGTGTGTAAAAAAACATTTCTGATACAATTTCGTGGGTTTTTTTAGTCACTATTGTCATGGGCACCTTCCTTAACTTGCATTTTCTGTTTGTTGTTCATATGGACTGCGGGCTTGGGGCAGGAACATCCCTTTCCCAGTACATTTTTTTGTGTAGCTGGGGCTATTATGTAACATCCCCCACTCTGCCCCATTAGGCACCCCACCAGAGGTCCCACCAGGGACATATATGGTTGGAAAGTTTGGGAGCAAGGGTTGGGCAGCTGGCCATCCCAGGGGACAGGTGGTCTCTGCTGCTCTGCTGGGGACAGCCTCCCTGACCAGGTGGTCTAGCAGGTGGCTTCCTGATTCTAGGGTCAGTATAAGAACCCCTCTCACCCACAGATAAAAGCTGCATCCTCAATTATCAGTGATAAAAACAGTTTACCCTCACCTGCCTTCCTCTTTGGTTTTACGTCTCTGTTAAAATTCACGACAGAGGAGGGGGATAGAAGAGGGAAAAGGGGGGATAAATGGTGATGAAAGGAGACTTGACTTGGGATGTGAACCTACAATACTATATACACATGATGTGTTATAGAATTGTACAACTGTAACCTATATAATTTTATCAAGCAATGTCATCCCAATAAATTCAATAAAAAAAAGAAGAAAAATGATCAATAACAGAAAGAAAAATGGTCATTGATGGGCTCCCTTAAAACTAGTAGTGTACAAAAATCCATTTTTCATTTATTGATATTTCTGTCTAGGAACCTTGATAAATTTTTCATTAATGCTAATAACTTCTAATTATCTGATGATTCTCAAATATTCTGAAGAGATAATCATATCATGTATGAGTCAGGAGAATTTTTTGTTTCTTTTCAAATCTTTATGGTTTTTCTCATTTTTTTTTAATACATTTTTATTGATTTCAGAGAGGAAGGGAGAGGGATAGAGAGAGAGAAATATCAATGATGAGAAAGAATCATTGATGGTTGCCTCCTGCACACCCCCCAACTAGGGATTGAGCCCACAACCTGGGCATGTGCCCTGACCGGGAATCAAACTGTGACCTCCTGGTTCATAGGTCAACGCTCAACCACTGAGCCACGTGGGCCAGGCTCCTTGGTACCTTTTAGGATTTTGTCTTTACTGTTATTCCATTTTACAGAACATTGTCAAGATTAATATTTTTTAATTCCTACCTAGAAATTGGTGTGTCCCTTCAAACTTGGGCTCGTTGCCTTCAATTTGGGAATATTCTCAATCATTATTTCTTTACGTATTCCTCCACTCATTTCTCTATTCTCTTTTTGAATTTCCCAGCATGTGTGGGAACTTCTCATTCTGTACTCCATGTATCTTCTCTTTTTTTCTTTCTTTTTTTTAATCTCTCAATGGAGTGCTGTGGATTATTTCCACAGATCCATCTTCCAACTCACCAATCTTCTCTCTAGCTATGTTCAGTCTATTTTTAAGCCATCCATTGTGTTTTTCATTATTTTCTCATTTCTAGAATGTCAAATATATCTAGTTCTTTTTCAAATCTGCCTTTTAAAAAATGGTTTCTTTTTCTTGCCTTAGAGATTCTGTTTCTTCCTTGATTTCTTTGACTATTTTAGATACACTTATATTACTATATCTTTCAGCTTACTCTTTTTTTCTGTAGTTTTTGGAAGTGGATTCTGCAGTAACTCATGCCATTTGGCTCCTCTTCTGGTTTGTAAGTTTTTTAATAAGGACCTTGTGGGGCAGGTTTGCATTTTCCTGTGCTGGGCCTCCTGGGTTGCCGTGGTTCTCAGCCAATCTTTCTGTGAATTTCGCAGGTTAGGGTCTCTACATTGTATGGGTAGTATGAATTCAGTGTGGGCATGGGATTCTGATTTCTTATGGGTGGCTTTCCCACCTGTGGCCCTGGACAAGAGGGCAGCTTCCTTTTAGGCCCCTCAGATGGAGCTTTCCTGGTCCCTGACTCACAGCTGGGACAGAGCCTTATGGCTCCTGGCTTCACGCAGGCAGCTCATCTCTGCTCTTGCCTCACTTGAACATCAGAGGCCCAGCCCTTAAGGCTTGCATCCTGTCCCAGCAATTTCCTGGGTCACTTGGCTCCCACTCAGACTCTTGATTTCACTTTGTGTTTGTCCTTATTCTCATATCTAGGATCTTTTTCTTTATGCTCACTTAAATACGTGTGTGTGTTTGAGAGCAGGACCTCCGCAGAGCGGCTCAGTCTTTCCCGTGTACCAGTGGTCTAGCCCTGAGAATGTGTTGGTGTGTTCCTCATCCTTTCCACCCGCCCCATGTGCTCAGTGCCATGTGCTCACTGCCATGCTTTGCTCGGGAGCCCTTGCAGGCCCTGTTTGTCCTTCTTTCCCTTCCTACTAGGCTCTCATGCTGTGTGACCCTTGAGGTCCATTTCCTTGCCCGGCTGTGTGTCCACCTCAGGACCAGGGGGCCCTGAAGCTGTGCTCACACACTCTCCCTTTCGTAGGCTCGGGAGCCCCAGTTCCTGCCCCTGACCTCTTAATGCAGATCAAGCAAGAGGGCGAGCTCCAGCTCCAGGAGCAGCAGGCTCTGGGGGTTGAAGCGTGGGCAGCCGGACAGCCAGATATCGGGGAGGAGCCATGGGGCCTCAGCCAGCTGGATTCCGGAGCAGGAGACGTCTCTACAGATGCTGCTTCTGGTGAGTGGCTCAGACTGGGAGCAGATACCAGGAATGAGAGGCAGAGCCCAGGGCAGGCCTTGGGGTAAGGAGTTCCGGAAAGCCACATTATGGGAAATATGGGCTCTCAAACATCTGGCCTGACGAGCTTAGAAGTTTCCTCACTTTATGACAGGACCTGCACTAAAGGACACCTTGGGCACCTCTGGGTTTGGTGAAGCTCTTGCCCTGGTATTTCTCTGCCTCATTTCATCAGCTGCACTTTTCTTGCCCCCAGCATTGGGCATTTAAGGCACCCGTTGCCTTATATTAAGGAGGGGCTATATGAAATAAGTCGGTGACCTATGAGCCTCCTGGTGCCTCCAAGAGGGGAGCAAAAGAAACCTGGGTTCAGGAGCAGTGGGACAGTTATGCTCATGCAGCGTGCCCAGGGTGGGGTCTCAGGGTCTGTTCTTCCTATCCTGTGGCGTTTTTCCTGCTGCTTCTGTTCTCTAACCCACAGGCTCTGATCTCTTCATTGCAGGCGTCCACTCCAGCTTCTCAACCACTATCCCACCTACTTCCTGGCAGGCAGATCTCCCTCCCCACCACCCTTCCTCTGCATGTTCAGACGGGACCCTGAAGCTCAACACGGCGGCCTCCACAGAAGGTACAGGTGGCAGAGAGAGGGTGGGAAAGACTTACGTCTGCCCTGCAGGCTGCCTAAGCCCCGGCCTCTTTCTTATTGATGAACTGCCCTGCCCTTTCAGCCAGCAGGTATTTAGGTATCTGTGATGTTAGGACTCAACGGTCTGTCTTTTATCTCTGTCCAAATTCTTAGGCTTGGACAGCCTGCCTTGAGCATGTCCATATATCCAACCGTTCTTTTCTCATGTTAACCAGTCAGTGCTCATAAGCCGATCCCTTGAGAGGATGCACCTCCTGCCCAGGCTCGGAACCTGCCTCCACTTCCTTTCTGGCAAAGAAAAACAAACCAAGCCAGAAGCACTTCTTAGATATCGGCACTACCAAAGACAAGTGTCCAAAGGCCAGAATTGGGAAGAAAACTCCCAAATTTATGTGTTATTTTTCTATTTATTTCTATTTTGTAGGCCTGTTATCTGTTGCTTTATATTTTAGCACTCCAAAAATATGCTAAAAGCCTAGATCCCTGATATAAAATTCAGGAAATGAAATTCAAATACATTTACATCAAATCACATTTTTACTGTTTTACTAATATTTTTATTATTAGCTAGCTGGCCACATTTATTGGATGCTTGCTGCATGCCAAATCGCATGCAAGGTGTCTTCAGACATGTTATCTGGTAACCCTCATACAGCCCTATGACTAGGGTGTTCACAGATGTGCTGTTGGTTAAGAAATTATCCTGCAGTCCTGGCCAGGTGGTTGGAGCATCGACTGGTACACCACCAATATTTTTTAAAAAGGTTGTGGGTTCAATTTCCAGTAAGGGTACATACCTAGGTTGTGGGTTCGATCTTAGTCAGGGCAGGTACGGAGGGCAATGGATCAATGTTTCTTTCACACATTGATGTTTCTCTCTCTCTAAATCAATACAAACATATCCTTAGGTGAGGATTTTTTAAAAATCATCCTGCAGCCCACAGCTGGTCTGTGGGAAGCCGCAGAGCCACCTCAGATGACCCCCAACCCGGTGCCTTTGCCCCTCCGGTACATTGCCACCGGCGGTCAGAGTCCCTTCCTCAAGATAATTTCTTGATTAGCCTTAACAGCCCAAGTAGAAATGGAATCCGGTAAGCAGATGCGATGGTGGTTTTACTTGCAATGAAAGTACTAGTACAGGGGTGTCCTCACATTGGGTTTGAAGCAGCCTCATGACCACCTGGGGGCGCTCTGCTGAGCTGGATCCTGCGGCTTGGAAACCAGGGCTCCGTGTGCTGGTAGGGGCGGAGGAGCTGCTGAATCTCCAGATGAAAGTATCAGATAATCGCTCTAAGCCCAGGAGGGGACAAATGATATCTGGTCTTTCTGTCTTTCTCAGCAGATGTAAAAATTGTGATAAAAACTGAAGTCCAGGAAGAGGAGGTGGTGGCCACACCAGTGCACCCTACTGACCTAGAGGCCCACGGGACCCTGTTTGGACCAGGCCAAGCCACAAGGTTTTTCCCTAGTCCTGTCCAGGAAGGCGCCTGGGAGAGCCAGGGCAGCTCCTTCCCCAGCCAAGACCCTGTGCTGGGGCTCAGAGAGCCCACCCGGCCTGAACGGGACCTGGGAGACCCCAGCCCCGCCGTGGCCCAGGACGAGACCCCACCAGGGGACTGGCTCCTTGGGGGAGTCCGGTGGGGCTGGAATTTCAGGTGTAAACCTCCTGTGGGTCTGAACCCGAGGACTGGGCCTGAGGGGCTGCCCTATTCCTCCCCCGACAATGGAGAGGCTGTGCTGGACCCAGGCCAGGCCCCGAGACCCTTCAGTGACCCCTGTAAATACCCTGGCCGGACCAAAGGCTTTGGCCACAAGCCCGGCCTGAAGAAGCACCCGGCCGCGTCTCCCGGGGGACGGCCCTTCACCTGCGCCACGTGTGGGAAGAGCTTCCAGCTACAGGTGAGCCTGAGCGCACACCAGCGCAGCTGCGGGCAGCTGCCCGATGGGGCGGCAGGGGCTGCACGGGATGGAAACGCCCTGCGGTGCGGGGAGTGTGGGCGCTGCTTCACGCGGCCAGCTCACCTGATCCGGCACCGCATGCTGCACACGGGTGAGCGGCCCTTCCCCTGCACGGAGTGCGAGAAGCGCTTCACTGAGCGCTCCAAGCTCATCGACCACTACCGAACCCACACGGGTGTGCGGCCCTTCACCTGCACCGTCTGTGGCAAGAGCTTCATCCGCAAGGACCACCTCCGCAAGCACCAGCGCAACCACACGGCAGCGGGGGCCAAGGGTCCGGCCCGGGGCCAGCCGCTGCCTCCCCTCCCGGCCGCTCCCCCGGACCCCTTCAAGAGCCCTGCCTCCAAAGGACCCTTAGCCTCCACAGACCTTGTGACCGACTGGACTTGTGGCCTGAGTGTCCTGGGACCCACCGAGGGCGGGGACCTGTGAGGCACCCCAGGATGGCCAGAGTTGACTCAGCCTTCTGACCCTTGAGGGCCATGAGTGTAAAAAGTCCCGTTTCCAGATGTCCTCGGGGTGGCGGCCAACGCAGAGGCGGGAGTGGAGACTGGGAGACCAAATCCCCAAGTTGCTGAACTGATTGATCACTGGAAGAAGAGAAACTGTCAAACAAATACAGCTTCCACCTCTAAACAAAGTAGAACTCTGATTGTGAAACAGCACCATAGAATTTTAAGTAATTTAATTACAAAACTCTTTTTTAATTCTTGAAGAAGCTGAAAAATAGTCGTAGTACCAGTTTAAACTTTCTAGTATACTTTTGGTTTCCGCAGCGTGTTTATGTGGGCTAGGCCCTTACCAAGTCTGACCTGAAGGTCGTTGGGGCTGGGGACACAGTGAGGAGGGACTGGGACCAGACCTCCCCTGGCCCCACTGACTCCTAGGGATGAGATGGTCTTAGCATGAAGTCCTGGGGAACTGAGACCCTGCTCTGCCCAGGGCTGGGCTGGGCCTGGGGCTCCAAGCCTCCTGGGACCTGAGGCCAGCTGGGTGCTGTGGAACTCTAGCCTCATCTCAGCAGGGAGAAGGACTCGTCCCCAGAACAGCCAGCTTGCCTCTTTACCTGAAAAGGCCCCCCAACAGTGCTGGCCCTACTGTGTGTTTCCCTGTTAGGGGCCACTGGCCACCCCTATCAGACTCCTGGGCTGCCACCCCCACCTGGAGCTGCTTTTTCCACTCTAGCAAAATGCTTCTCTGTCCTTTGTGTAGTGTTTTTTCATTGTCAAAATTCTTTCAGATCATATCTCATTTGATTGTTACTGTGACTTTGTGAAACACGCAAGGCAAGTCTTTTTGTTAGAGATGAGAAATAATTAACTCAAAGGGGACACATCTCAGCCTTGCACCATGGGGCTGGGCTAATGGGGGGGCAGCAGTTGGGTAAAGCCTCAGGTTAGACATGGCTTATCCTCCCAGAAGTTCAGTTTGGGGAAAGAAAACTGTTTTTGCCCCCTCAGCAGATTTGTCCCACACGTGCATGAGCAAAATCGTCAGGCCTCAGGCTTTAGCTGAGCCCGCCCCCCTGGTGTGTGCACTCCCAGCAAGGTCCGAGAGGCCGGGGGTACAGTTGATGCTCCTCTACTGACATCCTAACGGTGGAATTGGACATGGGCCCAGGTTTCTTAATTCTACCACAGTGCTGTCCCCAAGTAATCATTCCTGTTTTTTTGAAGCCGCCTCTGGATCCCTTATCCCCCGACAGAGGAGAGACCAGGGCTGCTATTCACTCAGCTCCCCCATGTGTACTTTTGTTAGGCAATAGACTAGTTAAGAAAATTGTTTCTCTGTACTGTATATTTTGTACCTGTTTACACCTCTAATTGATATAACTGATATTTTGAAAAACACATGAAGAGGAAATGCCCTGTTAAAATAAAACCTAACCAGCACTGAGTTGGTTTGGTGGGTTTCATTCTTAGATCTGCATCTCTGGTGCTGATGCCTCTAAACATGGCCCCCCAAGGCTGTGTGGTCAGCTCCCCGGGCACTTGGTCACCTTGAACCCAGGGAAGTGACAATGCCTAAGGGCTATGAATGGAAGATTCTGGAGACGTTTGGAGGGGAAGTCAAAACACATCCTGTCACTTTGCTTCAGAAGATGATCATGGTTTATGTAATTTAGTCTTATGTAATTTGATACGATGCACATGAGGACAGGAAGGTCAGGAGAAAAAGTGCAGAACACAAAGCAAAGCTGATGCCAGATGTTTTCTCTTTGCATCTTCTGGCTCAGCCAAGGCAAGGAAAGGATGGGCATGCCTGTAGTTGTGTCAGAGTCAAGTCCGCCCCATGGCATTAGACCCAAGCTGACATCCATGTTCCCACCAACCAGAGGTAACAGTTACCTCATGTTTTCATCTCTACCACCAGCCCCCTTCCCAGTCCTCATGCCTTCTCTCCCTCTTGCCCCTGTTCTCTGCACGCAGGAAACTTTTCATGCAGAACCCCCAACCACTTAGTGGTTCACTAGATGGATGACTTGGAAGCTTCTGGCTCAGCTGCACTCTTCAAGACAATATGGGAGGAGAGGGTTTAGACGAGGGAGGGTGCGAGTTGAGTTTCAGACATCCAAAAGGGGTTCCCAATCAGTAGTTAAGGAGACCACCAGTGGCGGGAACTCTCGCTCTGAACCCATTGCTCTGAAGCATCCTGTTGAGGCCATAGCACAGTAATCCCTTCCTATGTTAGTCTCCTGTTGCTGCTGTGACAAATTGTCACAGACTTGGTGGCTAAAGCCAACACAGACTTACCCAACAGTTCTGGAGGTCAGAGGCCAAAATGAGTCTCATGGAGCTAAAATCAAGATGTCAGCTGGGCTGGTTCCTCTGGAGAGTCCAGAGGAGAATCTCGCGCCTTACACCTTTGAACTTGCAGAGGCGCTTGCATTTTAGTACAGGCAGGACAAATCTTTCATCTCACCCTCGGGTGAACTGTATGGCCTGCCCTTCCCTGAGCGCCATGCTGTTCCATGTGTCTGCACGTTGTTCCTGCTACATATAGTGTCTCCCTTTCCCTCACCCCCAGCCATCTGGTGTATTTCTTGCCCTCAGATCTTGGCTTAGTGTCCCCCAGCTGTGCCCAGTCTCTGCAGGTAGAACTGATGCCTCCCATGTTTTTCTATGGACCCTTGATCAGACTCCTTCTGTTAGCTTGTTAGACTCTCCCTGACTTTGTATATAACATGTTCCTGGAAATGTGTATAAAGGTGTATGTATAAAATGAGACAATAGACTCACAGACCACAGGAAGGCTTTATTCCCTGACAGCTATAAAAAGAAGTTCCTGATCTGGTATAATTGTCAAACTCCTTTAAACCCTGAGTATTGTACAATCTATACATGATTCCTTAAAAATATTAAAAGCACAATTTACTAATAGACAATAAATATATGCAATTTCTGTCTTTAAAAAAATTTGGTCAAAAGTAAAAAATGGGTGTTCTCCCTCCAGGGAGCACACCCATGCCATTCCCTTCCCCCATGCTTCCTCCCCTTGGCACCTGTCCCCTAACCTCTAAAGGCAGTGGTTGCCAACCTTCCGGACCTCACAGACCACCAGTGGTCTGCCGACCACCGGTTAGCAACCACTGCTCTAAAGGACCCTACAAGACTTGCAACCAGGGGAGCAATGGGCAGCAGCAGCTCATCCCAGGCTAATCCTCTAAACATGTCTCCAAGGCCTCCTTTTCCCCTTTTCTCTGACTTCCCAGTGAGCTAAGGAAGCCCAGCTTCTTAGCTCTCCTGTTGCTGCTTCTATGCCCTTCCTTGTTTCACTGCCCTAGTATGTTTGTGTTGTGGTCAATAAATTCCTGCTTTTCTACAAAAAAAGTTTAAAAAATGCACATACCATGGACTGTATACCCTGAACACACTCCTGATATAAACATCTGGAAGTTCCAAATGGGATATAACTAATATATTAAATATAGATCTAAAATATAAAGTAATACAGGAAAATCCTCGTGTGCCAGAAATGACAAAAAACTAAACACCCACTGTAAGCATCCGAGGAGATGCTGTACCTACCCACTGTGGGGTGAGGAGTTGGAACTGACACCTCCAAATAAAGTTCCTTGAAGGCTTTGTCTTCAGAAAATACATAGTTTAGTAAAAATGCATCCCGATACCAAAAGATGTATCCTCAGGAAGTAGATGATGAGGCAAAAGTACAAGAGGTTTATTGGGGAATAATGACTATGAAAGGTAAAAGGGGGAAGCAGGGTTTTGCATGCAAAGTCTCAGAACAGGATATAGATCCAACGTCTGTGAAAGAAAAGGAAAGGAAGCAGGTTCAGGCAGCAGGAACAGAACATGAGCATCTCTGACAAAGTTTTAACCAACCGAACACAGGGTTCTAGAGCAAATACTGCCTGGTAGAGGAGTCTTGTGCTGGACAGAAATGACCTGGCCCTATGCACACCCACTCAGGGCTGGGGCTGCCCAAGAAAACTGGTTTTACCTTAAAAGCCAAGGCATTTCTCTGGTTGGGATGGCTCAGCAGCCAATCAATGTTTCTCACATCGATGATATTTCTCTCTCCTTCTCTCTAAAAAATCAATGAAAACATTTTTTTTAAAAGCCAAAGCATTTCCTGAAGGAAAGTAACTGGAACAGTCCGTTGAATCACTCCTGCATTCAGAATGGTAAGTTCTTGAATAGAGATCTGAGTGGCATAACTCCATAGCTGGGCTCTGGGTGATGGTAGTAGATGGGGCAGTATCTTTCTTGAAAATCTAAAACCACAACTATTGCCTCATGGAGTTTGGGATTCAAATTTACATCCCACAGGGCTGATAAATAGACATAAGAACTGGAGTTGGGCCAATAATAGCACTTGAGGTTTCTGCCTGAAGGGAACTCAGAAACAGGAGGAACTACCCCACAATTCAGACCACAAACCTGGCTCAATATAAGCTCACAATTAAAATGTTAAACCCACAAGGAAACAGTCCACCATTAGTGAGAACACAACAAACAGCAGGATCAAAAAACCAGGAAGTTGAATCTGGCCTGCGTGGCTCAGTGGTTGAGCATCAACATATGAATCAGATCACAATTCAATTCCAAGGTTGCTGGCTCCATCGCCAGTGGGGGGCATGAAGGGGGCAGCTGATCGATGATTCTCTCTCATCATTGCTGTTTCTGTCTCCCTCTCCCTTCTTCTCTGAAAGTCAATAAAAATATATATTTTTAAAAAACACAAGAAGTTGAACTTATATCAATATAATCCAAAACAGAACATAAACATGATTAGTTTCATAAGGTATAAAACTAACAGGGCAGAAAGTGTAAGAAGCATGGAAAGGCATTGTAAATACAAATCACCAAATCTTAAGAAAAATCAAGTTACTATTATAAAGAAATATTTGAAAACAGAATTTCTAAAAATAAAACATATAGTCACTGAAATTTTAAAAAACTCAGTGAGTTGGATAAACAGCAGACCTAGACACAGCTGAAAAGAATTAGTCAAGTGAAAGATAGATGAGGAAAGTACACAGAATGAAAGACACAGAGAAAAGTGATAGATGGAAACATACGTTAAGAGCACAGACTACACACATCTACCATACATCGCATCAGATTTTCTCATCTACACTGCTGGTGGAAATGAAAAATGGCAGCCACTTTAGAATTCTGGCAGTTCCTCTAATGATTAAACATAGAGTGGCCATACAATCCAGCAATCCTATATAATAAAAGCCTATACATCTACACAATGGAATACTACGCTACTATAAAAAAGAAGTAACTTTTACCATTTGCAACAGCATGGGTGGAACTGGATAGCATTATGCTAAGCAAAACAAGCCAGTCAGAGAAAGATAAATATCACATGATCTCACTCATATGTGGGACATAATGATCAACATAATTTGATGAACAAAAATAGATCCAGAGACAAATGGCAGGGGAGGTGGGGGAGTTAGAGAGCAACCAAAGGACTTGTATGCATGCATATTAGCATAACCAATGGACACAGGCACTGGGGTGGTGGAGGCTTGTCTAGGGTGGGAATAGCTGTGGGGGGGGGTCAATTGGGGAAAAGGAGACATATGTAAAACAATTGGGGAAAAGGAGACATAGACAAAAAAAAAAAAGAACTGATCACATTTACACAGAAAAAATAAATAAAAAGCCTAATATGCTAAGTGTCCAGTCGTCGGGTCAGCCATTCAACCAATCAAAGTGTAATATGCTAATGATATGCTAAGGCCACTCAACCGCTCACTATGACATGCACTGACCACCAGGGGGCAGAAAGTCAGCCAGTCGCTATGATGTGCACTGACCACCAGGGTGCAGATGCTCCGACTGGTAGATTAGCTTGCTTCTGGGGTCTGGCCGATCAGGACTGAGCGAGACGGGTGGGACACGCCGTGGAGCCCTCCTGCAATCCCTCCCTGGCTGGCCAACCTCCCATGTCCCTCCCTGGCCCTGATCGTGCACCGGTGGGGTCCCTTGGCCTGGCCTGCGCCCTCTCGCAATCCGGGCTGAGGGACCCTCCCCAAGTGCATGAATTTAATGCACCGGGCCTCTAGTTTCACTATAAAATATTTGAAAGCAGGTATGCAAATATAAGTACATGACTGTTCATAGCAGTACTAGCCACAATAGATAAAAGGTGGAGACAGCACAAATGTCCATCAACTAACAAATGGATAAAATGTGGTATAGCCATACGATGGAATATTATTTGACCATAAAAAATGATTGAACAACTAATACATGCTACAACATGGATGGACCTAGAAACTATTATGCTAAGTGAAAGAAGCTAATCACAAAAGACCACATGATATATGACTCCATTCATACAAATGTCCACAATCAGTAAATTGATAAAAACAGAAAGTATATTAGTGGTTGCACAGGGCTGGTGGTGGAGGAGAATATTAGGAGTAGGGATAACTAAAACATACAGGGTTTCTTTCTGAGATAATAAGTATTCTAAAATGGACTGTGCTAATGGGTGCACATAACAGTGAATAAAAACCATTGAATTGTACATTTTAAATGGATGACTTGTATGTGTATGAATTATATCTAAATAAAACTTTTTTAAAAAAGAAAATAAAGAATAGCTGACAATTATAAAACTGACAAATCAAGCTCCACACTTTGAGTTTTAGTGAGAAACATTAGGTTATGATGATGGTTGCACAACTTTGAACACACTAAAACCACTGAATTGTACACTTTAAATGGATGGCTTATGCTACTTGAATTATATCTTAGTAAAGATGTAATTTAATAGAAGCCTTAATAAAGGCCTTGAAAATGTTCTAAAGAATTGATATTCAAGAATTGATAAAAGACATAAAAATAAAATCCTCAAATTCAAGAGAAAAAGACTGACATCGAAGGAAAAGATATTAACCCTGGATGGGTGGCTCAGTTGGTTGGAGTGTTGTCCTGTGGTTCAATTCTGGTCAGGGCACATGCCTGGATTGCCGGTTTGATTCCCCATCAGGGCACATGCAGGAGGCAGCTGATGGATGTTTTTCTCTCACATCGATGTTTCTCTCTTTCTCTCTCACTTCCTCTCTCTAAAAAAATAAATAATAATCAATGAAAACATGTCCTCAGGTGAGGATTAAAAGAAAAACTTTTTAAAAAGGTAAAAGCTATTAGATTGACAATAGACTTCTATGATAAAAAATCGAAGTCAGAAGACAGTGGACTAACCTACAAAGTGGTGAGGAAAAACAACTCAACCTCAATTTTATACCCTGATCAATTATCATATACGAGCAAAACCAAATTTTCAGAAAACAAAAATTGAGAATGTACCATTCACTGAAAAACTACTGAGGACTATCCTTTGGGAAGAAGAAAGAACGTAAAGAGACTAGTTAGCAAAAAAATTTAGTGAACATGGGTAAATCTTTAACATGTGTTGACTTTATAAGACAATAAAAACAAATTTGGGTGGACACAACACAATGGAACTAAAATACTAGACAATAATAACATGTAAGAAGGATGGAGCATGATGTCAATGAAAGCATCTTTGGACCTTGTGATTTCAAGGGATGGGCAGATATATCAATTCCATTTAAACTTTGTAACTCAAATACATTTAAAATGTTCATCATAGCGCCCAGCCGGTGTGGTTCAGTTGTTGAGCATCGACCTATGAAACAGAAGGTCACAGTTCAATTCCAGGTTGTGGCACATGCCTGGGCTGCAGGCTCGAACCCCAGTGTGGGGCATGCAGGAGGCAGCCAATCAATGATTCTCTTCTCATCACTGATGTTTCTCTCTCTCTCCCCCCCCTCTCCTTCCTCTCTAAAATCAATAAAAATATATTTTAAAAATAAAATATATTAAAAAATAAATAAACTAAATGTTCATCACAGCTGCTAAAGGAACAGAAGCAGCAAAACTCACAGCAGAGGGAGAAAAGGTGAATAAAGAAAACTTGATTAATCTAATAGAAGTAGGAAAACAGGGAAAGAAGCAAAGAAGCAAAATAAAATAGAAAAAATCCAAATATATCTACATTCACCATAAATGGGAAGAAAATAAGCTCTCCAGTCAAAAACAAATGGTCAGATTATAAAACTGACAAGTCAAGCTCCACACTTTGAGTTTTAGTGAGAAACATTAGGTTATGATGATGGTTGCACAACTTTGAACACACTAAAACCACTGAATTGTACACTTTAAATGGATGGCTTATGCTACTTGAATTATATCTTAGTAAAGATGTAATTTAATAAAAGTCTTAAAAATGTTCTAGATTAAAGACATGTGAAGGGAAACTGTACAGGTTGTATAATAAAATGTTGAGGACTATCCTTAAGGCACTGGGGGGAGGGAAGAAAACAAACACTAAGAGACAGACATTTTTAAAACTCTAAAAAGAAAAGTACTAGATTTGATTGTATTTAAATATAAATTTTGGTGCAACACCTACCATGAAAAATCTTGAGATAGTTGGGAGCAGATTTTTGGTCATGTGTATATTATGCAGATTATAACACTAAGAAACATCAAATGTAAGCTAATACCAGCACAAGGGTGGAGGATAACCTGTTGTAAGGTTAATGCACAACAGATGAAGTGGTAGAATTTGTGTGAAGTAGGCTGTTAAAAATTAAAGATGTATATTGTAAAACTTAGGGGGCAATCATTAAAAATTGGATATAATAAGTGAATGGCAAAAAAAATAGAATTACTTTAAAAATAATTTAAGCCCTGGCCAGTGTGGCTTATTTGGTTAGGTGTCGTCCCATGCACAGAAAGGTTGTTAGGTGTATTCTCAATCAGGGCACATGCCCGTGTTTCGGGCTTAATTCCTGGTCAGAGGCGTGCAGGAGGCAGCTGATGGATGTTTCACTCTCACATCGATGTTTCTCTCTCTCTCTCTCCCTCCCTCTCCCTTTCTTTCTCTCTAAAAATCAATTTAAAAATCTTTTTAAAAACTAAATAAATTAATTCAAAATGGAACTCCCATTTGACCCAGTGATCCCACTTCTAGGAATATATCCCAAGAAACTAGAAACACCAATCAGAAAGGATATATGCAACCCCTATGTTCATAGCAGCACAATTTACAATAGCTAAGATTTGGAAACAGCCTATGTGCCCATCAGCAGATGAGAGAATTGAAAAACTGGTACATCTATACAATGGAATACTATGCTGCTGTAAAAAAGAAGGAACTCCTACCATTTGCAACATCATGGATGGGCCTGGAGAACATTATGCTAAGCAAAATAAGCCAGTCAGAGAAAGATAAATATCACATGATCTCATTCATTTGTGGAATATAATGAACAACATAAACTGATGAACCAAAATAGAGTCAGAGAAAAAAATATATTTTAGGATATAATAGAAGTAATCCTGTTATTTGCAAATTTTTAATATTTCCTACAACTTTTGTGATATTATACTATGTTAGTACAATTTTGGTAATATTATTATATTTAAAATATTTTTTCTTAAAATATTGTTTATTGCATGTAACTTTATTATACTAGTATTTTAAATCATTTTTCTTGAAATATTAGTGTTTATTGAATGTAACATTATTATACTTAAAATCATTTTCTTGAAATATTAATGTTTATTAAATGTAAAAATAAAATACATCTGGAAAAAAACTAAATAAATAAATTAAAAATAGAACTCCCATTTGACCCAGTAATCCCACTCCTAGAAATATATCCCAAGAAAGCAGAAACACCAATCAGAAAGGACATATGTACCTGGTGTTCACAGCAGCACAATTTACAATAGCTAAGATTTGGAAACAGCCTAAGTGCCCATCAGCAGATGAGTGGATTAAAAAACTGTGGCACATCTACACAATAAAATACTACGCTGCTGTAAAAAAGAAGGAAACGCTTACCATTTGCCACAGCATGGATGGACCTGGAGAGCATTATGCTAAGCGAATAAGCCAGTTGGAGAACGATAAATATCACATGATCTCACGCATTTTTGAAACATAATGAACAACATAAACTGATGAACAAACATAGATCCAGAGACAGAGAAGCATCGAACAGAATGTCTAACCTCAGAGGGAAGGCAGGGGAAGGGGCCGCGGGGGGGGGGGGGGGGGGCGGGGATGTAAGAGATAAACCAAAGGACTTGTATGCATGCATACTAGTACACTTGTATGCATGCATAGGACACAGACAGTAGGGGGGTGAGGACATGTGCTGGAGGGTGGGAACGGCCGGGAAGAGGTCAATGGGGGGAAAAGGAGACATGTAATACTTTAAACTATAAAGAATTTAAATTTAAAAAAAGTCAGCTAGATCTTTTTTTATTGAAATTGGGCTGAATTTATCATCAATTTAGGAAAAATAGACATCTTAACATATTGAGTCTCCCAATTTATAATGATGGTATTTATCCTATTTGTATAGTTTTAGATTCTTGTAATGTTTGTGGTTTTCAATACAAAGACCTTTGCACATATTTCACTATACTAATATCTAGTTATTTAATATTTTGGTGATGCTATTATAAGTAATGTTTTAAAATTTTCTTTGTTAATTTTTCATTGCCAGTGTATAATGTATACTGACTTTGTATACTGAAGCTATGATAGATCCACTTTTTAGTTCTAATAAAATTTGTGTAGATTTAAAAAAAACAAACCTAAATAAAGTAATTTAAGAGCAGACAAAAAAGGGGAGAGGAATTATCGAATATCTGGAACACATGGAAAAGTACTAGTAAGATGGTAGAGTTAAATGCAATCACATCAGAAATCACATTAAGGATTTGATGATAAGATTAATACCCAGAATTTTTTAAAAACACCTGTAGCCCAGATGGTGTGGCTCAGTGGTTGAGCGTTGACCTATAAAACCAGGAGGTGACGGTTTAATTCCTGGTCAGGGCACATGCCCAGGTTTTGGGCTCAATCCCCAACCTTGAGTGTGCAGGAGGCAGCCAATCAATGATTCTCTGTCAACACTGATGTTTGTATCTCTTCCTCTCTGAAATCAATAAAACTATATTTTTTAAAAATAAAAACACCTATACATCGCCCTGGCCCATGTGGTTAAGTGGTTAGAGCATCGGCTTGCACACCGAAGGATCTTAGGTTCAATTCCCAGTCAAGGACAGGTTGCAGGTTTGATCCCCGGCTCCAGTTGGGGTACGTGTGGAAAACAACCAATCGATGAGTCTCTCTCACATCAATGTTTCTCTCTCACACACACCCATTTCTTCCACTCTCTAAAAACCAATGGAAAAATATCCTCAAGTGAGGATTAACAAAAACAAAACAAAAAACACCTACAAACCTATAAGAAAGACTTCACAACAGAAATATTGACAGAGGATATGAAGAGGAAATTCAGGGGAAGAAACCGAATGCCTAGTAAATATGAAAAGATCTTCAGCTCTCTTAATGATCAGGGAAATACTAATATAGATACCAAGGAAAGTCACTACCATTTCACATAGTGCTGGCAAGGCTTCTGGGTCCATAATCAGAGAGTGCTGGCAAAGGTGTGAAAACAGGACCCCACCCAGGGCTGGTGGGAGTGTCACCAGGCAGGAGCTTGCTGGGGAGCTGTGTGGTGAGCCTAGGGAAGGTGGAGGTGCCCCTGTCACCCAGGGTGCTGCGGCGGTGTCTCTCCCAGAGCAACTGCGTCACCGTGCACAGAGACACGCAGGCGGATGTTCCCAGCAGCAGGTCTGTTTTCATTGCCCTCAGGGGCATTGAAAGTAAACTGGACTTTACTTATTCAAGGAAATACTATATAGTGGTTAAAATGAACGAACCAGACATGCTTGTTTAAACATAATGTGTCTCAGAAACATGACAGATGAAGGGGGGGAAGCAAATTTCAACAAGATGTAGACTGAATTTCATCATTCACACAAAACTGTAAAATACCAATACTAATGGAATGCACTGTTTATTGATGGAGGGTAGGAAACGCAGCAAGGCAAGTGCTAAGTCTGATCTCTGGGAAGGGAAGGCAAAGGGCTGGATGGCCCTGGCCCTATCTCTACCCCTAAGTTTCCATGTTGAAAGAGGGATCTGAGCCAACAGCACACGGAGCCCTGCTCCTGTCGCCTTTCATGCAGGCTCCACACCTGACCTCCCTGGGGTCCCCTTGGGTGAACGCATATGACCCCCTCCCTTTCAGTGAGCTCCAGTTGTATTCTCATCCCTTGTAACCACAAGGCCTGCCTATACTTTTTCTTTTTTTTTTTCTTCATTTCAACGCCAGTGCTTGCTCCCTTGTAGGTAGCTATTCCATAAATATGTGAGTGAACCTGTCCAGGTAAAGGAGTCGCCAACTCCAAGCTCTACCATGGTTTGGGGGGTCCTTGCTCACGTGTAGAAAGAGCATTCACACAGGGGACCTAGGCTGCAGCTCCCGGTACACAAGTTCCTTCCCACTCGGCCTCAGTTTCCTCCCACAGGACGGGTCTGGCCCCTGCCGGCCCCATCACCCTATGCTTCTCGGAATTCTGTCCTTTCAGGTCACAAACCGCACTCGAGCATTTGGCTCCAGCACCCAACCCCCTGGCTACCCTTGGAACCACAGCCCGCTTCCCCGGAGCTGCCCTGGAACCCGGGCCGCACCGAGCTGGTCACATGAACTGGGGCTGTCTCTGGTGTGACGGGTTTCTTAGATCCCTTTGTGAGCGCAGGTTTGAAAGGGTTCTGGGTTTGAGAGGAGCAGGGGAGCCGGCGGGGGGAAGGCTGTCGGAGCCAATCAAGCCGCCTCCAGACCCCACCACGTCGCCCGGGCTGCGCGCTCCTCTTTTTCCTCTGCGTTCCCGCCTCCCGGTCTCGCCGTAGGGTGCCGGGCAGGCGAGGACCCCAGGTGAGCGGCCGGGGCCCGAGGGGGGGAGGCCCGGGCGGCTCGGCCCGGGCTGCACGACGGGCTGGCCCGGGGCTCAGGGCGTGTCCGTCGCCGCCTGGCTGCTCGCTCGACACTGTTCGCTCCTACCGGCTGTAGATGGAGCTGTCTGGGTTCCTGCAGCCTCCGACGAGCCTCGGAGTGTTTCTCTTTAAACGGCCTGAGAGGGACATGCCTCCCAGGATGCAGTTTGTATCAACATGGCAGCTGCGGTGCAGCTCCCCTGCTGAAGAGGCGCCGGGACGGCAGCGCAGCTCGCAGCCGGGGCCGGGGCCGCAGCCGGGGTCGCAGCCGCGGCCGCACGGGGGCCGCGCGCGGGCCTGGGGCCGGTGCTGAGGGCCGGGCCCAGCTCGAGGCCGGACGCAGCCTGCCGGGCCGCCCGCCCCGCCGCGCGCCCTGCTCCGACGCCGCCGCCGGGCTCGGCCGCTCCGTCCCCGCCCGCCCTGAGCAGGCCGGGCCCGACGGCCGCGCGAGCCCGGGCGGGGGAGGAAGGCCGGGCGGGCGGGCGGCGCCCGAGGCGAGGCCGGGGCCGGCCTGCGTGGGGCCGCGCGGCGGCGGCGGTGGCGGCGACTCCGGGCCGGGCCGGACCGCGCAGGGCCATGGCCGAAGCGGTGAGGGCGGCCCGCGCGCGCACGGACACGCGGACTCGGGGCCCCGGGGACGGCCTGCGCGTCCCGGGCTCGGCGGCCCGGCCTGGGGTCTCGGTAAGGGATGGGAACGCTGCGACGTTGCGGGGGTGGGGGGCAGGGCTCGCGCGCCCCTGTACGGGGCGGGGGGGCTGCGGGACGGAGCGGGGCCGAGGAGCCGGCCGCCGTCCGGGCGAGGCTGCGGGGACGCGCCGGGCCTGGCACGCACGCGGGCCCGCCGGTGGGCGCCGGGGCGGCGCGCTTCGCTCCCTGCGGAGCCGGCGCTGCGTCCGTCGGGGTTGCCGCCGCACGTTTTCCGCAGAGCTCGGCCCCGCGGAGCCTCGCGCGGCGCTGACGCGGCTCTCCCCATTTCGCAGAGCGGAGATACTGAGGCACAGACACCTGGCGGCGACCTGCCCTACCTGCCCCAAGGTCACGTAGCGAGTCATCGTGGCTCGGTGCCCGCGTCCCCAGAAATGCTTGCCTTCCGGGCTGCGGGCCTGGACGGGGTGGGGGCGGCTCTGGCGGCGGCCCCCCCTGGGTGACGGGCCTGGGCCCGGCGCTGGGTGGACGCGGCCCGTCGGGGGTGGGGGAGGGGTGGCGGCCGGGCCGGGGGCTGGCGGCGCCCAGCGGAGCGTCTCCGTCACGGGCGGTCGGGGCGGGGGAGGGGGAGGAGGAGGTGTTGTGACCCTCGGGCTCGGCGTCTTGGCCTCCAGCCCCTGCGTGTGGAGGGCCCCAGGACGAACTTCGGGTGTCCAGACGGATGGGGTCTGGGGAGCGAGCTCCTAAGGGTTTGGGGGCTGATGTGACTCCTCCGGTGGCCGGTCACACAAAAATCTGTCCGAAAATCTCCCCGTAGACCTGCTCTTGGAGGTGCAGCAGCGGTTCTGGGAGGATTGCTGCATGGGTGTCTGTGCCTCTGAGCCTCAGTTTCCCGTTGTGCACAGGAAGGGGTCAGGATACATGGCTTTCTACAGAGCCTCTCGGTTCTTAAATAATGATAATAAAACTCTTTGTAAAATAACATAAAATGAAGATTTAAAAATGTCTACTTCCAGGCGTAGGTCTGCAGGGCCCTATATAATTCTGGGTGAATCACACTGGGTCATACTAGAAAACGGCACAGCTTTCTTTAGAAATCAGACATGTATGGTTATGTCTTTTTCTGCTAACATGGCATGAATCCTAAAGACCCCATTCACTTAGGAGACATGGGGTAGGGAGGGACAGTGAAATCCTATACAATACAGTTCAGAAGAATTCTGTCTCCCCTACAGTTGGAGAATACAGTTTATTAATCTTAGAGATAATATTTGCATCCCTCTCTCGGGCCACTTCTCTCTGCTTAAGGTAATATAAAGCCATTATGGGAAGATAGCAAGGGGCTTTATTTTGGGGCTGGGGAGGGGACATGCTCCTGTGGCCCCCTCATCCCACCATAGTCTTCCGAATCCGGAAAGGGAGAGAGACAGTCTAATAATAGAAAGCAAAGAAATGGCATTTTCCTTTGAGCTCTGATTAGACTAGTTGGTAAAGATGTCTTACCCTGCTGGATTTATTTACTGTACTGGGCTTGTTTTCATTGTTTTGGTTAAACCCCTGAATTACTCAGGGAGACTAACTTGGCCCCCAGGGGATTTTCCCTTCTTCCTACTACTTGTAGGCAAATGCCCTAATCCCCTCTGAGGATGGGGCCATAATGTGCCTATTGTATTGCATTATGCTAGTCACTTTCCCTGTGCCTGAGGTTCCCATCCCAGAGGGCCGTCCAGTCTTGCCCTCACCTGTGAAGAGTGAAGAGTTGAGAGGTGGCTTAGTTGTTGACGAGCCTTCAGCTTTAGGGGTCTGTGAACCCCTTGAAAATGTTTGCAGAATTTTGTGTATGTGCCCATGAACATTTTTTGAGGGGGAGAATCCGCAACTTTCATTAGGTTTTCAAAGGGATCCCTGACCCCAGCTTTAAATGGAAATGTCTTTTCCAGAAGGGCCATCCACCTCCCCCACCATAGAACCTCCCACAGATCTTTGTTTAATCTCCAAGCTTCTGAATTGCAGAGGTAAAAAGGATTCAGAGCACCAACCAGCTGCCTCCGTTGATCAGGCCTCCTGGAGGTGACCTACAGTGTGAACTGAGACCTGGGCCCAGGAGTCAGATCACTTTTTGTGACCTTGGGCAATTACTTATGCTCTTCTGCCTCAGGGTCTTCATGTGCAAAGTGTGGATAACAATTCTAGTAGTCCCTGTTTCATAGGGCTTCATGAAGATTAAATGAGATAACCCTTAAAAATGTTTAACACAATTCATGGAACATAAATGTGGAGTAATTGTTAGGCATCTCCTGACTAGCTGTCACGTCTGTCTGGTTAGCTGTAGAGCTGTTGTATCATACTACCTCCGAATTCTCTTGTCGGAATGAAGTCTTAAGCCTTTCATCCTTGGCTTAAAAATGTAATAGTGTCTTAGTTAAGTGACTCATAAGTGAATGAATGAACAGAGAAAAGAAAGATGGTAATAGAAGTATAAATAGGTTTAGATGATCTTTGATAAAAGACTGAAGGAACTTGATTTACCTTAATATTTTTTTCATAACTCAACAGTTTATACTCTTCATTCATTCAGCAGCCATTTATTAAGCACATACTCTATCTCAGACTGGACACAAGGGATATGTTAATTTTCAAACAAAGAAAATGGGATTTCAGTTACTTTAAAGATCCCCAGTATTTGGTGCATAGGAATTGGCATTTGGTAGGTTAATTGAAGGAAGCTGATGAGGACATGGGCAAACGTTATAGGAGAGATTCTGTTCAGTTTCAGTAAAGCTATTGGTTGTCTGGATAGGTAAATGGGGAACTCACCATGCAGATGTTGGCTTCACATCCCTGATGACAAAAGAATTCCCTCAACATGGACGTGTCAAGGTGGGGAACAGAGAGAGTATGACTAATTGAAATCCCAAAAGGAATCGGTCTTTATTTGGGTTCTCATCCCCTCCAATCTTGACATGCGTAACAAAACGGACAGACTTCAGCTCTGCTTCTAGCCCTGGCAGGCCTCTTCCTCGTTCCCCACCTCACAAACCATAGGGAGGAACCCAGACCACGAAGTAAACCACCTGCCCAAGGGACCTCCCTAGGAGCCATTGAAATGCCATGCCTCTGCCTGTCTCCTTGCTTAGAACAGAAGTCAGCTTGGAATGTCCACAAGGCCAGTCAGCCTCCAATAGGGGCTGTGTCCATATAACATGTCAAAGCCAACCCACACCACAAAACTCTGAGGAATTTTATTGATAAGTCAACAATTCAGCTTTGATCAAATAGTCGGTAAAACTTAAGGTCATTGTGTGTCTTCACTATTGGACAAAGTGGGAAAAAGAACATGGGTACCATGACTGCCTGACAATTCGAGTAGAAGCAGGGGGCCAGATGACTTACCTGTGAGGTAGGTCAGTTAACAGCACTGGCCCCCACCTGAGATCACCTCCACCTTCCTGGAAGACTGGGCATAGGAACAATGCCTGACATTGACAAAATTCTGCTCTGTCGTTTTCCAGGGTTTTATTTTATTAAAGAATGCTCAACTCAGTGAGGTAGCAGGGTGTGTCACATTTTATGGATGAGGACACTGAGAACAGAGGGGTAAAATGACTGGGCCAGAGTGCCATTGGCAGCAATAGGTGTGCACAGGCCTGAGAGCCAAGTGTTCTAATTCAAGACCAGTACCCTTTCTCCTCTCCAACACTACAACTCCTAAGATGGTACCCATGAAAAGTATATTGTGAAGAAGGAACTGGCTCTATGAAGAGAAGGCGGCATAACCATCTTCTATTTGTTGTTAGTGGTTTTGTAATTGACGTCTGAATGAGTGCTAGGTTTTCAGGAAGATTCATATCCACAGAACACATTGCTATCAGTGCCCTATTAATGTGTGTATCTTTGGCATTTATTTTGCTAGCTGTAGCCTGGCCTTTACTCCTGCCCTTTCCTTGAACAGGTCCAACAGCTGGACATGGAGACCCAACGCTCATCACCTCTGTCATTCCCCAATGTCCTGCCAGAAGAAACGCCGCGGCAGGCCCCTGCTGGACTCCCCCGAGAAGCCCTGTTCCAGTCCCGTGTTCTTCCCCCCAAAGAAATGCCTTCTTTGTCTCCCGCTGTTCCCCGGCAAGGCTCCTTACCCCTCACTCCCAAGCAAGAGACCTCCAGCCGCATGCCGCACATCCTCCAGAAGGGACCCTCACTCCTGTACCCTGCAGCCTCTGAGCAAGAGACACAGCTCCAGGGTCCCCTGACTTCCCAGGAAGAGACCCGGTATCCACCCCCATGTGCTGCTGAACAAGAAATCTCACTTCTCTCTCACTCCACCCACCACCAAGAAGCCTCGCTCCACTCCCCTGAAGTTCCTGAGAAAGACCCCCTCCCCCTCTCCCCCACAGTTCCCGAGGCCGACATGGACCCCTTGCTCCAGAGCCCAGTTTCCCAAAAGGAAACCCCCTTCCATATTTCTGCAGCCCAGAAGGACACGCCACTCCCGACAGCGGAGATCACCCGCTTGGCCGTGTGGGCTGCGGTCCAAGCGGTGGAGAGGAAACTAGAGGCCCAGGCCATGCGGCTACTGACGCTGGAGGGACGGACAGGGACAAATGAGAAAAAGATAGCTGACTGTGAGAAGACGGCTGTGGAGTTTGCAAACCACTTGGAGAGCAAATGGGTTGTGCTGGGGACCCTGCTGCAGGAGTACGGGCTGCTGCAGAGGCGGCTGGAGAACATGGAGAACCTGCTGAAAAACAGAAATTTCTGGATCCTGCGGCTGCCCCCGGGCAACAATGGAGAAGTTCCCAAGGTAACCCTGTCCCAACTGGGGCTCCCAAGGAGTGATCTGAATTAGAATATGTTTTAGGAATGTAGTTAAATATAAAAGAAGGGGAAAGCGATGGTTGAGAAGGAAAAATATAATGATACCTGGTTGGTTGTCAGCATCGCTTTTCTAAGAACACCACCCTTAAATTATTTCTCCTGTTGATAAAAGCATCGGTTAATAGATCAGAGGAGGGTCCTAGTGATCAGGAAGTGTTGATTTAGAAGGGTGTTCAGTCCATGATGTCTGAGAGGATGAGCACGCAGAGCAAACCTCGTGAGTGTGAATTAGCCATTCACCACTGGGGAGGGAGAACTTGGGAAATAGTATGGGGCTTGGTTAGGCTCAATGTTTTTTGGTTTTTTTCTCTCCATCCTCATGTGAGGTTATGTTTTCGCTGATTTTTAGAGAGAGGAACATCGATTGGTTGCCTCCCATACTTGCCCCAACCCGGGAATCAAATCTGCAACCTAGGCATGTGTCCAGACCAGGAATCGCACCTCAACCCCCTGGTGCACTAACTAGCTGAGCCACACACAGTAAGGCGGAACTCAGCATTTTTATCAGTTGACTTCTAAAGCATGGTAATGCCAGTAATAATAGGATTTCTAGAGGGAGCCTAAAAACACTAGAGAACATTAGGTTTTTTGTTTGTTTTTTTTATATATTTTTATTGATTTCAGAGAGGAAGGCAGGGGAGGGAGAGTGGGAAGAGAGAGAGAGAAAGAGAGAGAGAGAGAGAAACATCAATGATGAGAGAAGCATTGATGGGCTGCCTTCTGCACGCCCCCTACGGGGGATCGAGCCCGCAACCCGGGTATATGCCCTTGACCAGAATCGACCCTGGGACCCTTCAGTCCGCAGGCCAACATTCCATCCACTGAGCCAAACCAGCTAGGGCAAACATTAGGTTTTAATATTATTTTCCATAAGATTCTGTAAGAACTTGAATGTGGACCAGATTTCTTTTTTTTTCTTTTCTTTTTTTAAACATATTTTATTGATTTTTTACAGAGAGGAAGGGGAGAGAGAGAGAGAGTTAGAAACATCGATGAGAGACAAACATCAATCAGCTGCCTCCTGCACACTCCCCACTGGGGATGTCCCCGCAACAGAGGTACATGCCCTTGACCGGAATTGAACCTGGGACCCCTCAGTCCGCAGGCCAACACTCCATCCACTGAGCCAAACCGGTTAGGGCTGGACCAGATTTCTTGACAGTCTTTTGTGCTGCTGCCGCTTTTCCCAGCCTTTAGGAAAGAACTTGGACTGTATTCTCTAGGCCAGCACTTGTCCAATTTTATTGTGCATGTGAATCACCTGTGTTGCTTACTAAAAGCAGAATCTGATTAGTGGGCTTACAGTGGGGACTGAGAGCCTGCATTTCTAGCAAGTTCTCTAGCTCTTGCTGCTGGTCTGCAAACCAGGCTTCACAGCAGTGAGGGTTATCCTGTTGAGAAGAAAAGAACCAGACAAGACAAGGTCCTTACTCTGGTGTCAGAACAGTGGCCCAAGCCTGGCCAGACCCCTTGGTGACATCCCAGGGCCGTGCTTTTGGACCTTTCCCACTCTGGTCCTAAGAAGAGGTGCTTGAACCAGGCCAGGGCGCCGCGGCCATTTGCTTCCTTGGGATTTGGCAGTCGAGGACCTGTGACAACCCTCCAGTGGGTCCCAGCTGAGCTTGTCCTGTGGTTTCAGGTTCCTGTCACGTTTGATGATGTCGCCGTCCATTTCTCGGAGCAGGAGTGGGGGAACCTGTCCGAGTGGCAGAAGGAGCTATACAAGAACGTGATGAGGGGCAACTACGAGTCTCTGGTTTCCATGGGTAAGGAGAGGGCTTCACTCACTGGGGCTGCCTTGACACAAGCTTGAGGTTCATTTGGAACCGTTGGGATTTCTGAACTCCAGTACTACCAGTAGTTGAGAACAAGGGAAACTGAATGTTAGAGAACACAAGAGATTAGAAAAAACGGTGCTCGTATACGTAAGTATATCAGTGCATCCCAGATCAGGACAGCTCATGAAGTGGTCCTGGCGGAGCCACTGGGGCAAGGGGAGAAGGCTGACTCAGATATCAGGGGTCTCTCACCTTATATTATTTTCCCCATGGGCCCTATATGTATATTTTAAAGTTAGTTTGTCCAGCAAATTGTTACTAAGCAAATGTGAGGTGCTTTACAAGAATCATATTACTTAATCCTCACTCCTCTCAATAAGGGAGCTAGGGATAGAGGTGAGCACTCCTGTTTTACTGTTCAGGTGACTGAACACTCATCTGTTGAGGGCTTATGTCCCCTAGGTTCCATCCCCCTATGTAGAGAGGGGCTGTGACCCAGGGAGGTCCTAGGTCCCCATCAGGAAGTCACAGTTTCACTGAGCTCTCTCTTACCCCAAAGTCTAGGGATTATTGTTGTCTTCATTAAATAAGAGTATTTAAAGATGAATACCTAGGACAACTATAGTTTTATGTGTATCCTTTTCTCTGATATGGAGAACTTTTGGGGCACACAAAAAAGTTTAAAAATATTAAATACATTGTTGTATAGAAATGTTGATTCTTGCTAGAGTTGGTGATTTCATACATACATATCTCTTCATAGGATAACTTCTCTTTTTAATTTGCTTTTTCTTTTTAAAAGTACATACATAATTGTGAAAAATCAGCAATTTAGATTTATATAATAAAGAGCATCCTCATCCTCCCACCACTACCACTCCCCAGAGGTAACCACCTCAAACCCACTGGCCTGCGTGGTTTCCCATATTTTTTGTGCACATGCAAACATAACACACGATGCTTGCACTCATGCACATGCAGTTTGTGGTTTGCACCAATGGGATCCTTCACTCATTTCACCTAATGGCAGGTCACAGACAGCTTTTCATGTCAACACGCATAGGCTTGGGAAGATGAACACTGGGCATTTAATGGGCAACCCCTGGATTCTGTCTTCTCCCTCTTAGAGTGTTGCCATAAAACACCTCTGTGTGTCTGTGCACTTATGAGTATTTCAGTGGCACAGATTCCTAGAAGTGGGTTTTGGAGTTAAGAGGGTGCACATTTACAATATCACTGTCACTGCTATAGTGCCCTCCAGAGGCCCTGTATGTTTATGCAATGTGTGTGACAATGCCTTTTCTTTACACCCTGGCCCAACTGATGTTCTATTTTAAATATTTGTCTTTTCTGATGGGTGAAAAATGACACCTCATTATCTTAATCTATATTTCTTAGATGATTAGTGAACTTGTTTATCATTTCATGTGTTTACTGGCCATTTGCATTCTATGAATTACCTATTCTTTTCTTTGCTTTTTTATTTTTCACTAATTATAGAGACTGTTTATATGTAATTATGGATATTAGCCATTTGCTTTACAAATGGCAAATGTATATGTATAATGATATTTCCTCCATGTTTCTTCATCTTTTAACTTTATTTCCAAATAACTTGAAGCTTTTTTAATGTAAGGAAATCTATCAGTATTTTATGTTATGGCTTCTAGAGTTTATCAGGATAGTTTTGTACTTTATAAAAACTTAAATATCTTGTGCCTTTGTCATGAAAAACCTGAACAGCAGGTGTGACAATGACAAAAGAGCCAGTTTGTGTTGGTGGCAGGTGGAGCCCTACTGCCAGACCCCGCATGGGAGGACATAGTACATGGCTAACACACACATCCACGTGCACATGCGCACACACAGTGGGTCCCAAGAAAAGGGCTAGAAACTTGGCTCATTTCTTTTCCAACATTGTTAGCTGCAAATTAGGGGAGCTGCCATGGTGTCACACTCACACAGGTGACACATTTGCAGCATCCAGTGCAACCTCACCCATATTATATCTTCTTTCCTTCCTTCTTCCCAGACTATGCAATTTCCAAACCAGACCTCATGTCACAGATGGAGCGTGGAGAGAGGCCAACCATGCAGGAGCAAGAAGACTCAGAGGAAGGCGAACCACCTGCAGACCCCAGTGCTGGTGAGTGGCTGCCCGGCAGCCCAGAGATCTGCCTTCTAGATCTTTCAGAGTTACAATCCAGAGTAAACCCTGGTCAGATATGTTAGCCAGCTATGTGCAGGTAGGAGGTCCATCTGCAGGTGCTGGGTCTCCTTGATCACCAGGCTGATAAGTAGGTCTGCTGTTGGGTTCCTTGTCTCAGGGAATTTTGTCATAACCGAGTGTCACCTCAGTTTACAGGAAACAAAACAAGAACTGAAAGAAAGATGGTCACTTGTCAGGGTGCTCATACATGCTAGAGCTCCCTGGAGAAGGGCCACGTCCGGATCCTGTATCTGGTCAGTGGACTAGGGACAGACGTGGCTTTACCAGAAACATCCTCCAATGTGCAGGGCAGTGTCTACACAAGGCGTTAGATGGAGGCAGCAGAGAGGACTGGCCATGTGGCTCAAGTGTCTGGCTGCCTTTGTTTAAATCCCAGCTTGTCTGCTATCAGCAGTGTGAGTTTAGTTACTTGGCCTTTTTGGAGGCCTCATTTCTTCATATATTAAATAGGACTGGTACTAATATGTAGGGCCTGTGTGGTGACGCGTGTAAACACCAGCTGTTGTCATTCTGTGGGGTGTTGTCCCTTCCACACTGGGCCTTCAGTAGCTTGCGCACTTACCCTGTGGTGCTTTCATGGTGTGTAGTTCACTTTGGGAGCTTCTAGTTTGGAGTTACCTTTGGACTTGCATGACTTACCTTGAAGGTCTTCAGTGGAAGCAGGTCCTTGTCCTTCGTGACCAACTGTCATAGGTGATCGTGGAAGGTAATCTCTTTGGGGCCAACGGTCAGGTTTTATTTTGAGGAAATGTCATTGATTCTAGGACCTATAAACTGGCTCTAAAGATGAAACATGAAGGGATGTCATCCCCATGGACTAAGAGCAAAGGTAACTTATGGAAATGACAGAACCCTGTGGAAAAATAAGTGCTGGCAAGTTTCAGAGAAATCAGTGTCATTACTCTCTCAAGACTTGCCTGGAGATTTGAATCAAAGGGAGTGGCTGATCCTGAATTAATCCGGCAGACAACAAAGATGAATTAAAAAGTAGATGAGAATGGGGGGGTTGGGGCAAAGTGTGGCATGTGACAGAGTGATCTTTTGCTTGGAGGAAAGTAAGTATATATATGAAATGTTTGGTCACATCCAAAAACAAGGACTGCGTGGAAATAGATTCAGAGTAGAAGAAATAAGGAAAAAGACTTGTAAGGCCAAGAATGAGAGTATGGGAGAGGTGATTTGTGGTTAAAATCCTAAAATCCAGCCTGATGTTCCAGTGTGGTCTTGTGGTCCAGGTGCCGCTCTTCTAGCATCCAGTTGCAAGGGCTGGAATGAGAGTATCGCTCCCCTTCCTCTGTCCTCTTGTCGTACCCTTTTCACAGGTGAGCCTCCTACAGACTGGGGCCAGAATTGAAAAAGCAAAGAACCCCAACCTACTGTGCTCTGGGCGGTTTGTTCTGGCACATGCACATCCACGGCTGGCGCTTATGTGGGAAGTTGCGGCCTCCCAGAGGCTGCCTTGTACGGCTGGAATGTGCCATTTGTCCCACTAACCATCTCTAGCCACTTGGAGCCTGGACCCGGAGGGAGGAGGGGAGAGGATATGGGAACCGTGCTCCAGGGTTGGCCTTGATCTCACACCTCTGTGTGAAGCCAGAGGCCCTGGCCTCTGGATAGAAGAGTTGTTCTGAGAATCTGCAGTTACCAGAGCCCAAACACGCCCATAACCTGTCTGTTCGAGTGTCTTCTCCCTTACAAGAGGGACTGCAAAGCCAGCCCTGAGCTAGACCCAGCAGTATGATACCAAGGAGGAAAAGTCTAGAAAATTGAGAATGTTCATAGTTCCATAGTTGTTTGCTTAAGGTGGAGATCGCTAAAGCCTGTTGGAAATTTTGATGGGAAAGTTAATGATGTAGAATTGGAAAATGTCAATAACATGAAGTCAGTGATGTAAACAAAAGGGAAAAATATTGGATGCAACCATACCAAAATCATATTTCTCGGTGCTTTGCAGAATTTTCTGAAGTGAGCATGTATTCTTTTTTATTTTTTTTTAATATGTTTTATTGATTTTTTACAGAGAGGAAGAGAGAGGGATAGAGAGTTAGAAACATCGATGAGAGAGAAACATCGATCAGCTGCCTCTTGTACACCCCCTACTGGGGATGTGCCCGCAACCAAGGTACATGCCCTTGACCGGAATCGAACCTGGGACCCTTGAGTCCGAAGGTCGACGCTCTATCCACTGAGCCAAACCGGCTTCGGCATATTCTTATTCAGTAAAAAATTAAAAAAACAAAACAATGCTTGAAGAATGACTGATTTAACAGTGGCAGATTGAACATGTGTTTACCCCATCTTCCCCCAAATCTTACTAAAACAAGAGTGAAGGGACTTTCAAACGAATGGACAAGGAGACAACAGCAACTAGATTTTGGAAGCCTGAAAGCAAATGGCTAGATGATGACTGATTTAGAAAGCTGCATCCAAAATTGGTACTGGGGAAAGCTGAGCAAAAACCTGATTTGCACTCCACCCCACCACAATCAGGACTCAGGAATTAGTACCAGAGACTTCAGGTATCTTTGGAGATGGGATAAAGGTCAGGCTAAAATAGGATTTGTGAAACTGCTGGAGGCGGTCATAAATGCAAGAAGTTCATCAAAAGGTTGATGAACTTCTTGCATTTATGACCTACTAGAATTAGCCTCCAGCATGAAACAGCTTTTACTTCTTTTTTTATGTTTTATATTTTTATTGATTTCAGAGAGGAAGGGAGAGGGAGAGAGACAGAAACATCAATGATGAGAGAGAATCATTGATCAGCTGCCTCCTGCACATGTGTCCTGACTGGGAATTAAACCATGATTTCCTGGTTCATAGGTCAACGCTCACTGGCTGGGCAATGTGAAACAGCTTTTAAAGAGGCCTTTAAGGCACTACCCCTTCATTGCTTCCCCCAAATTCTGTTCTCTGCCTCTCCCAGCCCTGGTAGACGACCAAAAGTAATTCTCTGAGAGGATGAACAAGAGGGTCTTGACATGAGCACTAGGCACAATTTCCCATGTTGAAAATAAGGGAATAAGTAAGAGATGACATCCAGATGTTGAGATCACCATCCTTCTTCTCTAACTTCTCTCCCAAAATAACGCTCCCTCCAATATCCTCAGGTTGGGATATTGGAAGAGTTTTATAGAGAGACTTTTGGGACCATCCAAGAAATTTCCCATTGAAATGACCCAAAGAAATCATCCTACTTGGAGGTGAACGCTACCTGCATGTACCGAACTTTCAGTTCCCTTCTGAGTGTTCCACTTTAATAGAAATGGAAAGCCAAGAACCACAAGACACTCGAGAAAAGCCTCTCATATACAGAGACCAAAGGGGAAAAAGCCAGAAAAAATAAATTTTGAGACAACAGAGACCATGCAGAGAGGGGGAAAAGAGTGTTTAAGTACATACAGGCATATATAATCCTAAGAGAGTTAAAGTGAATGCATCTGTGTCATTCCCTTTTATGACACAAAAGTAGAATGCTTATTTTTTTTAAAAAAAGAATAGGAAGGAGCTATTCAGAATTAAAAATATAATAGCCCTAGTCGGTTTGGCTCAGTGAATAGAGCGTCGGCCTGTGGAGTGAAGGGTCCAGGGTTTGATTCTGGTCAAGGGCATGTACCTCGGTTGCAGGCTTGAGGGGCCACGTGCAGGAGGCAACCAATCAATGAGTCTCTCTCACATCAATGTTTCTCTCCCCCTCCCTTCCACTCTTTCTAAAAATTAATGGAAAAATATCCTCAGGTAAGGATCAATAACAACAATAACAATAAAAGCTCAGTAACAGTGTTGGTATATAACGTTGAGTGCACATCTCAGAAAATAAAGCAAAAAGGCAAAAAAAGAAAATAGGAAAAGAATAAGAAAATGAAAGGATGAAAGTCGAATTTCCAGACATTGGGAATACCAGAAAAAAGAATAGCAGAACCAGAAATAAGGGAATTAGCAACAAAATAGATCAACAAAAATTTCCAGCTACAACTGAAACTGTGTCAACTATAATTGAAAAATAAATTTTACACAAACAAAAAAGAAAGAAAAATTCCCAGCATTGAAAGACATGGTTTTCCAAATTGAAAAAGGGCTCACCAACTGTCCAGAACAATGGATGGAAATAGACCCACACCTTAGATACTGCAGCAAAACATTTCACAGCCACTGAGGATAAAGGAAACCCTGCAAGTTTGTGGAGAGAAAAAACGGGTTCTCACAAAGGAACAAGATAGAATGGCTCTGGACTTTTAAGTAGTATTGGAAGCTACAAGACAGTAAAGCAATGCCTTTAAATTCCTTTAAATTTTAAAATTGGAAAATATCATCCAACTGTTCTAGAATGTGATATCTAGCTAGACTGTTGTAATTTATTATGGGAGTGAAATTGAGACATTTTGAGGTGTTCACAGTCTCCTATGCCTCCATTCTCAGAATGGGGAAGTAAACCCAGAAAGGCTAGGAGCTCCCATATAAGAGAGATGAAGGGAATCCTGGGTGCTGTGGAAACCCTAAAAGACAGCTGTGCACCTGGAGGCAACCAGGCCAGACTGGAGCACATCAGGAGGTTTCAGAAGTTTTTTCTTGAAGTAGCTGAAATTGAGAAATACCCCCCCCCCTTTTTTTTTTTTTTTTTTTTTTGCATTATTTGAGAAGAGAGTTATCAAGCAGGTTTGGGGGGAGAGTTCATGACAATAGTAAGCCAAGCAAAAAAAAAAAATTATTAGCTCCAGGGAAAAGCAAAAAGGATATTGAACAGTGCTTATAGTAGACTGTTGATCCAGTCAGAATTATAAGCTAAACTGGAAGGATCAGGGTCTTGGAAGAATATAGCTGGATGGGGAAGAGACGGTCCTTACCTACAGCTCTTGGAAGTCAATAGATTACACTTAAAATCTAAAATCTAAAATCCTCAATAAAATTCTAGCAAATCAGATCCAGCATTACATTAGAAAGATCATACACCATGACCAAGTGGAATTTATTCCAGGTATGCAAGGCTGATACAATATCAGCAAATCAATAATCATGATACATCCCATAAGTAAATTGAGAGACAAAAATCACATAATCATATCAATTGATTCAGAAAAGGCATTTGACAAAATCCAACACTCTTTCCTGATAAAATTGAAAATTCAAGGAGTAGCAACCTAAGTATGTTACTTAGAGTTATAAAAGTATGTGACAAAACATCAGCTAAAAGAATTGAAAGTGATCGTCTCTGGGGAGCTGGTAATAAGGAGTTGGGGTGGAGGAAAGCTTATTTTTTTTAATTCTTACCTGAGGATATGTTTTCATTTATTTTAGAGAGAAAGTGGGTGGGGAGGGGGAGAAAGAAAGACATCAATCGGATGCCTCCCATAGGCACCCTGACTGACCCTGAAACCTGGGTATATGCCCTTGACCGGACTCAAACCCATGGCCTTTCTGTGTATGGTACCACACTCCAGCCAACTGAAAGACACTGGCCAGAGCGAGGAGAGCTTTCTAAGAACAAGTTTTGAAGAACTGTTCAATCTTCTGACCTGTATACATGTATAACTTTTTTAAAAAGATTTAAAAAGCTAATATACCAAAAATTTAAAAATCTAACAGGAAGTGCAGTCATGAGAAGATTGGAGAGCCAGTGTGAACTGTCATTTCTTTGCTTAGAGCTGGTAGAGGAGGTGAAACAAAGTTTCATCAAAAAGAAAAAAATAACAGTGCTCACTTGGGCAGCACATATACTAAAATTGGAATGATACACAGATGATTAGCATGTCCCTTGCTCAAGGATGAAATGAAAATTCATGAAGCATTCCATATTTAAAAAAAAAAACACTAGAAAAGAAAATTTAGAGAGTGAAAGTCCCACATAATTCTCCCACAAGTCAACAGTTTATGCCATCCAATTTATGTGCAAACTAAAGGCCCAGTGCATGAAATTTGTGCACGGCGGGGGGAGGGGGCCCTCAGCCCAGCCTGCACCCTCTCCAATCCGGAGCCCCTCAGCGGATGTACGACTGCCTCTCGCAATCTGGGACCACTGGCTCCTAACCGCTCGCCTGCCTGCCTGCCTGCCTGATTGCCCCTAACCACCTCTGTCTGCCTGATTGCCCATAACCACCTCTGCCTGCCTGCCTGATTGCCCCTAACTGCTCCCCTACTACCTGATCTCCCCTAACTGCTCCCCTGCTGGCCTGATCACCCCTAACTGCCTCTGCCTCTGCCTCACCCTGCACCCGGGACCCAGGATTCCCTCCTCTGGCCAGTTGCAGGCACCTGGGACCCGGGCTGGCTTCGCCCGGGCCAGCTGCAGCCACAGGGGACCATGTTGCCCGGGCTGCATCCACGGCCGCTGGTGCCCAGGACCTCAGGGCAGGCAGCTTGTCCCTCTCCCAGGCCGCAGCCTGGCTGGTGCCCATTCCCCTCTCGCAAGCTCATTTGTGCCTGGCTGGTCCCCATTCCTCTCTCGTGAGCTCATTTGTGCCTGGCTGGTCCCCATTCCTCTCTCGTGAGCTCATTTGTGCATGGCTGGTCCCCATTCCTCTCTCCCCAGTGTTGAGTGTCTGAGCCATGATGGTGTGAGGGCGTGATGACCATTTGCATATTAGTTCTTTATTATATAGGATAGTAACACACACACACACACACACACACACACACACACACACAGCCTTAATTTTATAAGTGATACATAATTACATACCCATTGTAAAAAATATCCAAACGGGCATAGAAGTATATTATTGTTTGGCAGCTTGTTTGTTTCAATACTATATCTTTGACATCTTTACATGTCAGAACATACAAATCTATCTTGTTATTTTAAGATAGCAGACTAGAGCATTCTGTGCATTGCTTTCATAATTTATTTAAATAAACTTCCATCCTTGTACACTTAGAATGGTTACAAGTTTCAGTGCTTTATTAAATGTTCTTTATAGCCGAAACCGGTTTGGCTCAGTGGATAAGCGTCGGCCTGCGGACTAAAGGTCCCGGGTTTGATTCCGGTCAAGGGCATGTACCTTGTTGTGGGCACATCCCCAGTCGGGGGTGTGCAGGAGGCAGCTGATGTTTCTCTCTCATCGATGTTTCAACTCTCTATCCCTCTCTCTTCCTCTCTGTAAAAAATCAATTTATTAAAAAAAAATGTTCTTTATAAATATACTAGAGGCCCGATGCACAAAATTCGTGCAAGGGCCTTGGCCATGGCCCCCGCCTGCCGCGGCAGCGGCTTTGTCTGGAAGGATGTCTGAAAGGACATTGGTCTAATTAGCATATTATGCTTTTATTATTATAGATTTTGTGCACTTGTCTGAAACTTACTTAGAAGTATATTTTTTGGGTCAAAGGCTATACCCATTTAAAAATTTAATAGATAGTAGCAAATGCCCTTCAAAACAATTGTTCCAATTTATAGACCTTCATCTATGCATGAAACTACCTGTTTCCCCACATCCTTGGCAATAGTAGGTATTATTTATCCTTTTATTATTTGCTAAAGTGATGAGTAGAAAGGACAGTATTTTGATGTTTTCATTCCAATTCTGTAAAAGTGAAGTTGAGTGTATTTTTAGACCTTTATTAACCATTAGTATGTCTTACTTTATGAATTGCCTTTTGCTCATTGTTCTTTTGAACTATTGATTTTTTTTATTATTGATTTGTAAAAGCTTCTTAAATATTAAAGATAGTAGCTCTACTCTTTTAAAATATGTTTTTATTGATTTTAGAGAGAGGAAGGGAGGGGGAGAGAGAAACTTTGATGAGTGAGAGAAGCATCAATCAGTTGCCTCCTACACAGCCCCTATTGGGGATTGAGCCCGCAACCTGGGCATGTGCCATAACCTGGAATGGAACCAGCAACCTCTCAGTGCCTGGGATGACATTCAACTAATTGAGCCACACCAGCCAGGGCAGCTCTTCTTGTTTTATGTATTTGAACATGCTCCCAAGTTTATGCTTTAACTTTGTATAGTATTTGTGTGTAGTATAGCTGTCTTACATTTTTATGTGTTCAAATTTATCAATTTTAAGTTTCTATGTATTCAGATTTACCAGTAATTTTCTTTATCGTGTCTGGGTTTTGTATCAAATGTAGAAATACTTACGTGGCCCATTTTACTCAGTAAACATTACGATCACAGGCCTTGCACCTATGTGCTTTTCAAATTCTATAAAGATATTTGAAACATGGAATAAAATATATTTTGTTCCAGAAAACAAAAATAAAATTGCAAACTATAAATTACTGTTTAATTAAATGTTTACAACTTGAACCATATACCAGATTCATTAATTATTAAATTTAGTGTTCACAAATATTTAATGCATTTGAAAACAATTTATCAGATTTTTCCCATCTCATGAAAGTTCTTATGAAGAAATGTGATTACAGATAAATCATAAATTAAATGTTTCCTATAGCCAAACAATATCAAGGCAAAACTACAAAAATAGTTTCCAAAAAATTACAGTTAATATGGGTTGGGTACATCAAATATGTTTGGATGACTGACTAGACAGCTTCCAGAACGGATAACTGAGGTCCCTGATGTCTAGGAATAGCCGGTTCCTCAGCTCAAGTCAAAAAAAAGAAAGGAAGGAAGAAAAAAAAGAAGGAGGGGAAGAGAGAGAAAGGGCTGTGCTTTTTTCTAATACTAGTAGATTTTATTATTTATGTTTAAATTTTGGATTCATTAGTAATTAATTTTGATATGAAATATATGAAGCTTTTTTTCTTCTAGGAAGCCAGTTGTCTCTAATCCATTTGTTTGTTTATGTATTTATTTATTTATTTATTAATATGTTTGTATTGATTTCAGAGAGAAGGAGGAGAGAGAGAATCATCAATGGTGAGGGAGAATCATTGATTGGCTGCCTCCTGCACGCCCCTACAGGGAATCAAGCCCACAACCCAGGCAAATGCTCTGACTGGGAATCGAACTGTGACCTCCTGGTTCATAGATCAACGCTCAACCACTGAGCAACACCAGCCGGGCTTTAAAACTTTTTGAAAAGCTACCTTTGGATAAACTATATTCCCACAATGTATGTGTCTTCAGTTCATTTTTTCAGTAGGAGAACAAATTACTACTTATAATTGCAAGTTGGTTATCAATACTCTTTCAAAAGTTGTTTGGGTGGGAGACCTTTTGGGGGAGAAACAACTGGTTTCTCTACTACCTACCAAATGGGAGGGGGTGAAAATGTATAAATACATGTTTTGAGAGGAAAAGAATTAAAGATCATACTGAGGAATAGAAGAGTACTAGGAGTTCAGAGAAGAGCACCCCTGTGCTCCCTGAAAGCACTGTGAGAGGTTTGGTAGAGAAGGAAACGTTGGAGGAGGGTCTTGAAGTGGGGGCAGGTGTTGGAAGGCAGTGATCTTCAAGCTGGGATACCCATGCCCTGATGGTACAAGGTCCAAAAGAGACATAACAGATGGCATTGAAGGTTCAATTTCTGGGTCTTTAGTCCATCTGTTCTCATTCATAAAACCCATCAGCTAGAGTGCACAGCACAGGCAACCCCTGAAATGCTGGTCCTTGTCTACTGTATCCCCCGCAATTAAAAAAAACACACAGGTACCTTCCACCCATCTCTACCTTATTATGGAGCATTTCACTTAAGTATCAAAAGCCCTCTGGGTCACAAAACAAAGAAACAATCCTAAATGTTGGGTACATGACTAGAAGTTCATGCTTTGGCGCCTAGGTGGCAAATTCTCTTGCAAGTGAGATCATTTCCAATACTTTGCTTTTAACAAAATTGAGAGAGAAACTAAGTTGTCAGCTAATAGGTCATTGAAAACAATTTTTGATATGTTCACCAGGTGCTTTCATAGAATTATAATTCAGAAATTCAAAGAAGAGAGTGATGATTCCCTAACAAAGTTCCTGCCAGCCCATCTATGTATCTATCTAAATGAACTTTCCCAGAACTTTTATATATAGAAATGAAAAATTGAAATAGCTTGGATTCTGAACTCGGTCTCATTCGAACAATGAGAATATTCATTCTCAGATAAATTAACTAATTGGAGAAAAAAATCCCTATCCATCCTTATAAGATACTTTTCCAACCAGTTTTTTTTTTATTGTTTTCTATCTTGAATAATTGTTTATCTTCCTACTGTTGTAATAAGTAAAGGTAACTTAAGCCAGGGAGAAAAAAAATGAACACTTAGAGCCCTGTGGTTATTAGAAATAAAAGCAAAATTAATCTTTCAATTTACATACACATTTTTGTGGCAGAGTGGTAGATGAGGTGATCAGTAAAAGGCTTCTAAGCATGAAAATGTTTTCTATTAGGATGAAATTCTGTGGGTAAAGTGGGAATGGAAATAGAAGTTCAAGGTGGAAAGGAATGATATATAAAAATTGCAACTATCAAAGAAGAACTTGTTGGTGTGTTTTTTAAGTGAAGAATGGTGGGTTTTAAATTGCTGGAATTCTTAGATTCCATTGGTGACATTAAAGGGTGATAGAAGAGTTTATTTTAAAATATCAATATTTACATTACTCCAGAAATGACATCTTTTGCAGTTACTGAAGCATTTCATATGTTTATTCAAAAAGATGCAGAGGATACATAGTTTTAAAAACATTTAGGGAGGAGGCTAGCAGCAAAAATATTTTAAGGAGTTTGCCAGGAAGATCTTTTTCTAATGCTGGAGTCATGCTGGATTTACTGCAGAGAGGAGGATTGAGGACAGAGAAGAAAGGGACACAGCTCATGCAGCACACACAGTTCCAGGGGAAAACATGGGCAGAACTAAGGAAGCAAGAAGAGGACTTAGGAGAGAGGAGAGACACTGCTTTATCTGAGATTGCGGGGGCAGGGGGTGGGTTCGAGATGGTGACCTTGAGCTAGATCAGGGGGAAGTCCAAGAGGTAAGTTTGGATAGAGAATAGGACACTGATGACTTTGGACAGTGAGAAGAGATCTTTGGAAACTCAGTTCTGGAGGAAAGAAGCCACAGTCTACATTTAAGGCTGGGGGACGGCATGCAACCTGGGAATATTAGAGCTGCTTTATATTCTGTCTACTCCCAAATGGACTTAGTTGGTCAATCAGAGGGGAAGCAAAGGATTTCCAAACATCAGAAGGAACCCAGTTTGAGTTCATAAGGTATGGTTAAGAGTATACTTGGTTGGTCCGCTTTCTCAGTGATGTGGTCCACTTGACCTGGGAGTGATGAGAGCATTTGGCAGAAGAATAAAGAGGAGGCTTCGGGGAGACAGGGACTATCAGCCTTGTCCACTGGTTTTCTGGCTTTCTTTCTTTCTTTCTTTCTTTCTTTCTTACTTTCTTTCTTTCTTTCTGTCTGTCTGTCTGTCTGTCTGTCTGTCTGTCTGTCTTTCTTTCTTTCTTTCTTCTTTCTGTCTTTCTGTCTTTCTGTCTTTCTGTCTTTCTCCTCATCCGAGGATATTTTCCTATTGATTTTTAGAGAGAGTGGAAGAGAGAGGGAAATAGAGGAATATCAATGTGAGAGAAACACATCAATTGGTTGCCTCCTGCACATGTCCCCACCAGGGCCCGGGCCCGGAAGGAGCCTGCAACCGAGGTACGTGCCCTTGACCGGAATTGAACCTGGGACCTTTCTGTCTGCAGGCGATGCTCTATCCACTGAGCCAGACGGGCTGTGGCATAAATTCTTCTCTTTTTTTCCACAGTACTTACCACCTTCTAACATACCATAGAACTTATTGGTTATTTTTATTGCCTTATGTAGGTTATATGATGCAGGGAGCTCTGCTTTGTTCACCAGTGTATCCCAAGTCACTAGAACACTGCATAGTTTGTGCTCAATAAATATCTGTTGAGTAAACATTCAATGAAAGAACAGATATGTTTATGCATTATACATTTATAATTTCCTCAATTAACAAAGTGATGTTCAGCCTGTAAGGGGGTTTATGTTGGCACAACTCAGAGGGAAGAAAATAAAGTGGAACCTCTACCTCACACCATACACAAAACAAAAATAAATTTCAGGTGCAGTAAAGACTTAAGTGTATATAGTTAAACAACAGAAACCTTGGAATAAAATCTAGGAGACCAGCCCGGCAGCATGGCTCAGTGGTTGAGCATCGACCTACGAACCAGGAGGTCACGGTTCGATTCCTGGTCAAGGCACATGCCCAGATTGCGGGCTTGATCCCCAGGGGGGTGTGCAGGAGGCAACCAATCGATTCTCTCTCATCATTGATGTTTCTATCTCTCCCTCTCCCTTCCTCTCTGAAATCAATAAAACTATATTTTTTTTAAAAAAAGAAGAAACTTGGAAATAAAAATAATTTAAAACAAAATCTAGGAGACCAGATGAACCATCTAGGATAGGGCAGACCCTCTTAACTAATGCAAAAAACTCAGGAGCCATAAAGAGAAAGAGGGACACATTCGACAATATGAAAACTTTAAGGAATATGTGTGGTAGAAGGCAACAGAGTCAGCAGACAAATGATAGATTTAGAGGAAGTATTTGAAATGTGATAAGAGCAAATGGGTTATCTTTAACACAGAAATCTAAGAACTCTTAAAAATTGAGCAGAACACGATTGGCATAGAATCAAATCTAAAAGGCTAATAAATGATATTTAGATAAACTTAGGGACATGGAATTAAAGTATCAAAAGTTATCACTTTAGACCCATCTGAGGAAAGTTAAAAGTTCATGGTGTCTGTTGCTGGCAGGGACGTGGGAAAGTATGTTCTCTTGCTGGGCTGGTAGAAATCTGAATTGTCACAGCCTTGTTGAAAAGCAGTCTGATGACATTCATCAGAATTAAAAATACACCTCTTGGCTTTGCATTACACTCCTGCGACTCTCATAGAAATAAAATGCAATTTTGTAGTTAGAGATATAAATAAATGTTTATTGCAGTATGGTTCATCATGGCAAAAGACTGGGAAGAAAAAGTGAATGTTCTTCAGTAAGGGACTAGTTGAAGACATTACAGTATCATTCTCATGATAGTGTGTTTGCAATATTCAAAAGGAATGCATTAGCCTACCTGTAAAGAAAGGTACTAGGTTAGTTACAGGGTTACCTGGGAAGGTCATAACTATGAAATGGGAAATGAGGGGAAGAGGAAAGCAAATTAAAAGGAAAAAAATACTGTACTAAAGGACAAAAAAGTATGCCATAATCCTCTTTATGTAAAATGATGCCTGTGTAGGTAATGACATTTGAAATTAGTCTTCAGACTTATAGGCAAGTTTTAAAAAGAGTCAGGGCAATGTGTCCAGAAATTTCTATGTCTAATCAATGCCAACTTAGTATTACATTTCTTCAGGAAATACAAGAGTTTTTGAAATGTAAATTCTAGGGCAGGTAGAATGAACGTGTTCTGGGTTCTTCTGTCCTCCTTCCCCACCACTCCACCTTCTCTCAGCCCATGACGGCATCGTGATTAAGATTGAGGTGCAGACCAACGACGAGGGCTCAGAGAGCTTGGAGACACCGGAGCCCCTGATGGGACAGGTGGAAGAACATGGCTTCCAGGACTCGGAGCTGGGTGACCCGTGTGGAGAGCAGCCAGATCTGGACATGCAGGAGCAGGAAAACATGTTGGAGGAGTCCACAGAAGGCTCCGGCGAGTTCAGCGAGCTCAAGCAGATGCTGGTGCAGCAGAGAAACTGCACAGGTCAGTCGGGGTAGGGACACTGATGGTTCGACAGGTGTGACAGAAACCAAGCACAATATCAGGTACAAGCTTCCTGCCTCAGGGTTTATGAGCATCTGTCTCTGGGCTAGGGAAGAGGTGTTAAAGCCAAATACTAGGGCAGGCAGGATCCCTCCTTCTACAGGCAGGAGAAGGTCAAATGAATTGGCCAAGATAGTGGCAAAGCTAAAACTTCCCTGTGCTGACATGTCCTTGATTGTTCTTATGTCACACTAGATCTCTCACCTGACTTGAAAATTTCAACCCTTGGAGAGTACTTTTTTTGTTTTGTTTTGTTAATCCTCACCTCAAGATCTTTTTTTCATTGGTTTTTAGAGAGAGTGTAAGGAAGGGGAAGAGAGAGAAATATCGATGTGAGAGAGACACATCAATTGGCTGCCTTCTGCATGTGCCCAGGACCCTTTAGTCCAAGGACCGACTCTCTAAACACTGAACCAAACTGTCTAGGGCCAGAGCACATTTTATATATATACTAGAGGCCCGGTGCACGGATTCATGCACCGGTGGGGTCCCCCAGCCTGGCCTGCGCCCTCTCACAATCCGGGACCCCTCAGGGGATGTCAGGCTGCTGGTTTCCACCCGATTCCGCAGGAGGCCTGGCCTGTGGGGATCAGGCCGAAACTGGCAGTCCGACATCCCCCGAGGGATGTAGTAGTGCGTGAAGCGGCAGGCAGCTGGGGAGGAGCCGCTCCCACTTATCCTGGCCCCGCTGCGCATGCTGCCGCCAGTAGTGCTGCCGCGGAGGCGGGAGAGGCTTGCACCGCAGCAGCTGCGCTTGTCAGACGTGAGCCTGGCGTCTGGCGCCCATCAGTCAGCTGAGCGGCGCTCCCACTGTGGGAGCACACTGACCACCAGGGGGCAGCTCCTACGTTGAGTGTCTGCCCCCTGGTAGTCAGTGCATATCATAGCGATTGGTCGACTGGTGGTTCGGTGATTCGGTTGTTCGGTCACTTAGGTTTTATATGTATAGACTAGAGGCCCGGTGCACAAAATTCATGCACTGGCGGGCGGAGGGGTCCCTCAGCCCGGCCTGCACCCTCTTGCAGTCCGGGAGCCCTGAGGGGGATGTCCACCTATGAAATTTGTGCACTCGTGGGGGGGGGGGGTCCCTCAGCCCAGTCTGCACCCTCTCACAATCTGGGATCCCTGGGGGGATGTCCAACTGCCGCGGAGGCAAGAGAGGCTCCCAACACTGCCGCTGTGCTCACTAGCTGTGAGCCTGGTGTCTAGCTCCGGGGGCAGCTCCTGCATTGAGCATCTGCCCCCTGGTGGTCAGTGCACATCATAGCGACCAGTTGTTCTGCCGTTTGGTCAATTTGCATATTAGCCTTTTATTATATAGGATATTTTATTTCAGAGAGGAAGGGAGAGAGAGAATCATCAATGATGAGAATCATTGATTGGCTGCCTCCTGCACGCCCCCTACAGGAGGTCAAGCCCGCAACCTGGGCATGTACCCTGAATGGGAATTGAACTGAGAACTCCTGGTTCATAGGTAGACGCTCAACCACAGAGCGACACTGGCTGGGCGAGAGCACGTGTTTTAAAACAACTGACTGTGCTTTTTGTAGTAGAATCTAGGCATCATTTTTGTTTAATTATAAAATTTCAGGGTCACTGTTCTGCAAACTTGTGAGTCCAAGGAGAACAGTAGAGAAGTGGGCTTGCACAGCCTCATCCCAGGACATCTTTTGTGGTCATTTTCTGATGCTGAACCAACCATCCATGCATTCCTAAGAAGAAGCCCTACCTGATCATGATGGTGTCTTTCTTAAACACATTATTAGACCTAGTTAGCTATTTTATACAGGAGCTTTATAACTACATTCATAAATAAAATGAACCTGAAGTTTTCTTGAATCATTTTCATCTATATTAGAAACAGTATTGTAGTAGACTTAACAAATGATCTGGAAAGCTTTTGCTCTTTTCTCTATATTCTGAAAGTAATGTATAAGATAGGAAATAAGTATGTTCCTTGAATTTTTGGTAGAACTCACTTAGGTTTGGATAATTTGATTATGTGTGAAAGTCAACCATCATAGCAATTTACATATTCTTTATATTTAGAAATATGTCCACATCCATTTTCTATTTATTTATTTTCCAGTTTTTATTCATTGAGTTGAGAGAGAGAGAGAGAGAGAGAGAGAGAGAGAAACATTGATTTGTTGTTCCCCTATTCATGCATTAATTGGTTGCTTCTCATATGTGCCCTGACCGGAGATCAAACCCACAACTTTGACATATCGGATGACACTAACCAACTGAGTTACCTGGCCAGGGCTTTTTAGTTAGGTTTTTTAAAGTATTATGTTGATTTTTAAAAGTTTTTTCATTTTATCTGTAGATGATTCCTCTGCAGTTTGCCTTTTTGCACCTAATAAAATGTGGACATCCTTGGTCAAAAAATGTGGATCTAGTTCCTTATTTTTATTTTTTAAACATTTTTTATTATCCTCACCCAAAGATATACGTATATATTTTTTTAATTGTAGAGAGAGGAAGGGGGAAGGAGAGAAAAAGAGAGCAACATCAATGTGAAAGAGAAAAATTGATTGGTTGCCTCCCATACATGCCCCAATTGGAGATCAAACCTGCTACCTAGGTATGTGCCCTGACCAGGAATCGAACCTGCAACCTTTTGGTGTATAAGAGGATGCTCCAACCAACTGAGCCACACCAGCCAGGGCTAGCTCCTTATCCTATACTAGAGGCCCGGTGCACAAAATTCGTGCACTCGGGGGGGATCCCTCAGCCTGGCCTGCACCCTCTCACAGTCCAGAAGCCATTGGGGGATGTCAGACTGCTGGCTTAACGCTGCTGCAGAGGCGGGAGAGGCTCCCGCCACTGCGCTCGCCAGCCATGAGCCTGGCTTCTGGCTGAGCAGCGCTCCCCATAAAAGGCTAATATGCAAATCGACCGATCCATGAAAGGACTGGTCGCTATGACACGCACTAACCACCAGGGGGAAGACGCTCAATGCAGGAGCTGCCCCCTGGTGGTCAGTATGCTCCCACAGGGGGAGTGTCACTCAGCCAGAACCTGGGCTCATGGCTGGTGAGTGCAGCAGTGGCGGGAGCCTCTCTTGCCTCTGCAGCAGCACTAAGGTCCCCTTGGGGGATGTCAGACTGCCGGCCACGGGGAGTGGGCCTAAGCTAGAAGTAAGACATCCCCCGAAGGGTCCTGGACTGCGAGAGGGCACAGGCCAGGCTAAGGGACACCCCCCCACCCAGTGCACAAATGTCATGCACTGGGCCTCTAGTTTTTAAATAACTGCATGCTATTTCAGAAGTCTTTTTAATATACCGTGTTGTCTTTCACAAAAGAATAGTGAAAGACACAAAGCAAATTGTGAGTAGATACTAAATTAGATCTTCATAATAAAAATTCCAGATTGTCCTTTGAACAGTCCCCACTAATTCTAGTAGAACCTTAGAAAATTACTAAGTAGTCCTTTTGGGATTTTGAGCCATGAATTTTAGGGCCAGATGTTCCATTCTTATTTCATTAAGAAAAAACAACTCTGATGCTGAATCATTGAGATTCTCTCCCTCTCCCTTCCTCTCTGAAATAAAATATGTAAATATAAAATGTGCTGGAGAGTCTGAATCCTCCAAGGCCCACACTTCCCTCTCTTTCACAAACAACCCTGGATAAACACCAGGGCAACTAGTTACCAACCTCGAAAGCTGTTTCCTCCTTCCCTGTCTTTTAAGCATTGTGTTCCTAGGACCTTCTAGGTTACTTCCTGTCAAGAATCCTGACAGTACTGAGGCAGTGTTGTCTTATGGAGCTCAGTACATCTGTGTTCTGACTATTACACTGCATTTTTTTGGCTTCAGAGGAGTAGTAGGAAGTGCTATGGCCTAGCAGTCACTAATAAACTTACAAGACCTTGCCAGTCAGACACTGCCAGCTTCAGTTTCTCTGTCAGTTGAGGGGATTGAGTAGGTGGATCCCAAACTGCAAGCTCTGGAAGTTCTGACTTTATATACTTCACTTGGGAACACAGCTTGATATCTACAGTCTTGGATGCCCCATGTCTGTGAAATGGGGATAAGATATTGTGAATATGGAAAGAGAATAGGTATGAAGTGCTTTGAAAAAGTTCTCTGTTTGCTTTTAAGAATTCCATAAATGCAGACTGTTATTGCATCTTCCATCTCACAGGTGGGATTAGAAAAGTGAGTGACTTTCTCAGGTCACACAAAGTCGGTCAGTGTGACTAAAAATAGAATCCCCCATTAACCGTGTTTAGGGAGTACCAAATAAGTACAAGGCACTTGAGAAAACTCAAACAGGTGTGGGAGACCACTCCTTTTCTCTAGGACTTACATTCTCGTGGGCCACAGGAACACAGCCTTACTGAGGTCCTAAAGGACCAGACGGGGTGGGAGTGGGGGACGTCCATTAGTGGGAGTGTTTGTGGCACTCACACCAGGGCTTGTGGGAAAGGCAGAGGAAACCCCCTACCCCAGCTTCAGGGTTTGTAGAGCCTGACTGTGCAGGTGAGTCATCCACCCACCTGTGCAGGTGAGATGCTGCAGGGGAAGGCCAAGTTCTCGGTCCTGGGAAGGTGCACCAGCACATGCTGAGGGCTGCAGGCTGGGATGATCAGGGAAGGTTTTAGGGAGAAGAGAGGATTGAAGCTGCGTGTTAATTGATGGGCACGATTTGGAGACATGGGAAGGGCATGGCGGGGGGGCGGGGGGTTGAGTAAAGGCACCTGAGGAGCAATCTCCAGTTGAGTCAGAAAAGATGTAGCCAGTGGGGCTGAGCTGAGTTCAGGTAAAAGAGACCCAGTGACAACTTGATGAGTCAAGACCCTTCGGATACAGGGGGAAGAAACCCAGTCCTTAAGTAGCTTAAATGGAAAATTAGTTTATGTGCTTGAATAACTGGTAGGTTCACATGTATGCCAACCTCAGCACCTGGATCTGGGGGCCCTCTCAACAGGACTCATACTGGTGTTCTTCCCTGCTGATTACTAGCAATGTGGGAAATGGGCACCAGCAACTCGATCTTCCCTGCTTCCCCTACGTAAAGTTCCAAGAGAAGTTCTGGGCTCATTCCTGAACCAAATGGGTATATTGGTTAATTATCCAACCCTGTGGCTGTGGGGATCACAGGTGACGGGCATTGGAAAGTCTTGTCCCAAAGGAAGGAATTAGGGCGACAATATTTGTGCCATGCTTGTTGGTGAGGATGGAGTGATGCTTACCTAGATTCGTGTTACCAGCGCTAGGCAGCAGCTAATGTCTTCTTGCTGTCTCTCCCTCCCTGTGTCTGGAGCAGAGGGGATCGTGATCAAAACCGAGGAACAGGAAGAGGAAGAGGAGGAGGAGGACGATGACGAGCTGCCGCAGCACTTGCAGGACCTCGGGGAGCTGTCCGGGAGATACAGCGCCAGCATGTACCAGACCCCGCTGCCAGGAGAGCTGTCCCCTGAGGGCGAGGAGAGCCCCCCACCCCTGCAGCTAGGAAACCCTGTGAAGAGGCTGGCGCCCGTGTCCCACGGTGACCGGCACATGAGCGACAATCGGAGCTCCTCAAGCCAGCAGCAGCGGAACCGGCGTGGAGAGCGGCCCTTCACCTGCATGGAGTGCGGCAAGAGCTTCCGGCTGAAGATCAACCTCATCATCCACCAGCGCAACCACATCAAGGAGGGGCCCTACCAGTGCTCCGAGTGCGAGATCAGCTTTCGGCACAAGCAGCAGCTCACGCTGCACCAGCGCATCCATCGCGTCCGTGGAGGCTACGTGTCGCCTGAGCGTGGGCCAGGCTTCGCTTCCAAACACACGCTCAAGCCACGCCCCAAGTCGCCCAGCTCGGGCAGTGGCGGCGGCCCCAAACCCTACAAATGCCCCGAGTGCGACAGCAGCTTCAGCCACAAGTCGAGCCTGACCAAGCACCAGATCACGCACACGGGCGAGCGGCCCTATACATGCCCGGAGTGCAAGAAGAGCTTCCGCCTGCACATCAGCCTGGTCATCCACCAGCGTGTGCATGCGGGCAAACACGAAGTCTCCTTCATCTGCAGTCTGTGCGGCAAGAGCTTCAGCCGCCCTTCTCACCTGCTGCGCCACCAGCGGACTCACACGGGCGAGCGGCCCTTCAAGTGCCCCGAGTGCGAGAAGAGCTTCAGCGAGAAGTCCAAGCTCACCAACCACTGTCGCGTGCACTCCCGGGAGCGCCCGCACTCCTGTCCAGAGTGTGGCAAGAGCTTCATCCGCAAGCACCACCTGCTGGAGCACCGGCGCATCCACACGGGCGAACGGCCCTACCACTGCGCAGAGTGTGGCAAGCGCTTCACGCAGAAGCATCACCTGCTGGAGCACCAGCGCGCCCACACAGGCGAGCGGCCCTATCCCTGCACGCACTGCGCAAAGTGCTTCCGCTACAAGCAGTCGCTCAAGTACCACCTGCGGACCCACACAGGCGAATGAGCCGCCGCCCAGCCTGCCTGCCCAGAGGCCTGAACCCAGCGGGCAGGGCACTCCCCGAAGCCCCCAGCCCCTTTGCTGTTGAGCCCCCCTCTCCTTTCATCCCTCCTCCCAAGGACACAGGAGTCCTGAGACCAGGTCGCTTGCCGCCGTGTTTACCGGGGCTCCAGGGGTGGGGAGAGCTTGGACCTGGGGGAACCCCTTCGGGCTGTTAATTTCCTTGACAATAAAATGGATGAAACCAATCAGCACGGGGGGAGTGATTTGGCCGCCTGCCACTGGGAGGGGCGGTGCAGGGGCACTTAGTTGGGGATAGAACTTTATAATTACCTTTTGGATACTGTGGTTCTATTTGATAATAATAGAGTAATTTTTAAAAGATGAGTGTTTCCTGTTTGCCGTTTTTGTTTGGTTTTGAAGGGGAGGGTTTGAGAAGTGGCCAAGGGACATCATATGCCTAGTGTCAGTTCTCTTGAGTCCCTTTTTTGTGCTTATCCCCTATGTTGGATGGCGAAGGGGATGCAGATCCCACTGATTATAAAATCGAAGAGAGACAGGGCTAAGGAGCTTGACACAGTGAATGGGCCTGTGGAAGTATAGAAGCTCCTGGAGCCCTGATGTTGGCGGACAAGTGGGAGTTCAGGGGGAGGCAGGAAGAGTGACAGGTTTAGGAAAGGTGGTCCTACGGCTGAAGCTGGGTGCTTCCCTCAGGACCAGGCAGCCTGCTGAGCTTGAAATATAGCTGGAGGGTGGTGTGGCTGGTGGCAGGGAGGCATAGGGAAAGGGGAGCAGAGGCCCCTGGTGCCAGTCTTAGGGGAAACCACAAAAGAAGACACCATTCTGAACGGGTTTTTTTGTTTGTATGTTGCCCCAAAACTACTCTCTCTAGATTTGTTACATGCATGAATGCACCCTGGTTTCGCTAGGTATTCATTACCAACTGCCATCCAGCGAGGCCTAGAGAAAATGCAGGCATGTTCCATTGCCCGCAGAGCAAATGACTCATTCTGCTCCTGGGTTTGGCAGTGACCCAGAGAGAATTCAGGTAATATGGGCCGGTTCGTGGAGGCTAGCAGAGTGCCCCAATCCTCCATGAGAACTGGGGAGGCCAGACTTCTGCTGAAGGCAGAAAGACTGACTTGAGAGACAAGAAGTAGGCGGACTAAGTCGTGAGTCTGGGAGTGGGGAGGGAGGCCAACACACAGGAGAATTAGAGGGAGGAGATGCTACACTATTATCTGAAAGGACCATAGCCTCCTCTCCTTGTAAAGAGGCATAAACTGAAGCACGGAAAGGTGAAGTGATGCCCCAAAGCTGATACTTGAAAGGATATGACTTCTTTGTTTACACTGCAAATTTGTAAATGGATGGTAGGACATCAGGGCAGGCAGCCAGAGGAGGGGCAGAGGCTGGGTTGGCACAAAGAGCTGGAGAAGTGGCCAGTCTCAACCCGGGTCTCCAGAACCAGCTGGAGAGGAATCACATCCAGAAGCAGGGACTTACATGCAGGAAACAGAGTGCCAAGCACACAGCCGACTACAGGAGCTGGAGAAGTCAGAACAGCTTCTCCATGGAGGGGGATCTGTGGGCTGGGAGGATTCCATAGATGAGGAAAATGAGGAAGGCCTTTGGGTGGGGGTATTTCGAAGTGTGGAAGTGTGGAAAGTGGGCTCCAATTGATGAGAAAACAGTGATTGATTTGGGTGAGAACTTGTGGAGAGAGAACAGGGTCAACAAGGTTGGCTTGGAGTAGACCTGGGGTGCAGAGGGATCTCAGCCTTCAAGACTGGAGTTTGAATTGACCTTTTATGAGAAATCATTGAAGACTGCTGAGCAGGAGAGAACATTGATGCAAATAGATGGCAAAAGACTAAACCTGAAGAAGGAATCCTATCATAGTCAGACATGGGAGAACCAGCTGTATTCAATGGACGGGTCATGACGATGTTGAAGGATGGCTGAGGAAATGGCTCTTTTGAACACCAGCGTATTTGAAGCCTTGAAGAGGTGTTAGCAGAGATTTTTTGAAATATTTAGTGGAGGGCACTGCTGCTCCAAATCTTGACTAGTCCTGGAATTTGAGGACCAAAGAGTGCTGGAAATGTTCTGACTCGAGTGAAAGACCATGATGCTTTGGGATGAAATCCAGGGTAGAAACTCAGAGAGTAACTTCATTTGTTATGCATTTACCAAGAATGGTGCTTACAAGCTTTCTTTTTCTAGGCATCTGGTGTAAAGGATTCAGTATAGTCAAAGACTGGTACTTCTTATGTGGAGCTGGGCTGTCAGGGGATCTCTGTGTCCCTATCTCCCTTTCCTGGGCCTTAACCCTCTCTTCAGGCCTCTTCCTTCTAAGCATCCAGCACCCTGTACTCCAGTGGTCCCTCTCCTCATCCTGACACCTTGATACCATCATGATTCTCACTTTCCACCTGGCATAAGTTCCATAGTGGTCCGAGGCCGACATCTACAGAGATGGTCACTAAAGTGTGGACAGCCTCTGGGGTCAAGCAGATACAGATTTTAATTTAGTTGTGTGAACTTGCACAAATTAACAGAATATCAACTTCCGCATCTGTTCAGGGGGATAACAAAGTTCCATTGTTCTGAGGCTTAAATAACTAAAGAATAAATACATAGCAAAGCATTCGCACCTACTAAAGTTTTTTTTTTTATTATATATTTTATTGATTTTTTTTTACAGAGAGGAAGGGAGAGAGTTAGAAACATCAATGAGAGAAACATCGATCAGCCACCTCCTGCACACCCCCCACTGGGGATGTGCCCACAACCAAGGTACATGCCCTTGATCGGAATCGAACCTGGGACCTTTCAGTCCGCAGGCCGACGCTCTATCCACTGAGCCAAACTGGTTTCGGCACCTACTAAAGTTTTGATAGAAGTTGGCTAGAAGCTAAAATTTCATTATGAGCTTCTAGCTAATAATGCCAGCTTAATTTCGTAAAAACAGAAGTTCTTGTAGGTGGTGGGCTGGCGGTGTATTTTAAAAGAATGAATCTCTGAAAAGGAAATTTCCCCAGCAGGCAGAAGCGGAAAATTATTTTCATGTGAGGAAGTTCAAATCAAACCACATAGGCAACTACACTGGGTCATGGTGTCATGGTGGTGGTGGTGGGGGGTGGGGGGGTCAACTCACCTTGCAGCCACACGCCAGAGTTCGCAGTGGGTAATACCCTCCTTACTGGGTATCTGGTACTCTTTCATAGTGCTTCCCAAGAGTGCCCTTAATTTAATTAGAAAGCCAGACTTTCAAACTCCTAAATTGCCACTTGCCACTGGCCCCATGGGGTTCTGTACCAGAAAGAATAATTGCCACTAATTGAGCACATCTTACTTTAGAAGACTTTGCCTTCTAAACAATGCATCATTCTGCTGTATGCATCATTTTACTTGTTTTATAAGCGAGGAGCTTGAGGTTCAGAGAGATTAAATAGGCCCAAAGTCACACAGCAATCAAATGGTAGAGCCAGGATTTGAACCTGTGTCTTTTTTATTCCAAAGTCCATGTGCTTGGCCACAAAGTTCTTTCCCTGGGACCTGAATGATTATTGAAAAAAGGAAAGCCAGCGCCTCTTTTAAATTATTCCATTTTATTCTTAGATTAAATGAAGGAAAACAACATATCAAGCAGAAGATGCTCTGTGCCATATGTTTGTCAAAATTATGAATGTAGTAAGAAAATAAAACTTTTAGAGGCAAAAATGGCCTTGGTGTCCAGCCTATGGTTTTCCAACTGGAGAAGCTGAGACAAAGGAGCAGGTTGCCTGTGCTGCTTGGTCACTCATGGGGGTCAGCAAATGGAGCAGGGCCAGGGCCTGGCACCTTAGGGATGCTCATTGTCACACAGCCCCCATTTTTATTAATATATGTGTGCAAAGCATTGTGCTGACCTTCATGGAGAAACACAAAAGGATCGGGAGGCCATCCACTGCCATGACCACACGTAGAACCTGGTGGAGATTCTGTGGCCTAATTCTCTAGACTCAGCCTTTGGGAGTCTGGAGAGCTGAGACCATCATGGAGACCTGTAGGCGGCTGTCTTTGCAGAAAGAGCCACACCTCCATCTTTTCTCTGTCCCTCCTGTTAGGGTAGCTTTATCTAGCCAGGTGTCTGTGGGGACCTTTCCTGAGGCAATGTGGTAGTGGCTCTTCAGATTAAGGAATCAGGGCCAGAGGCCTCTGGGCCCTACTGTTGCCGGGGCAACGGTGAGTCAGGCCAAGGCCTCTCCTCCAGCTTTCTGGAAAGAGTTTTGGTGCTGAGGCCTCTTGCTGCTTCCCAGGCACAGTGGGAATCTCTAGATTTAAGTTTAAAAATCGATTCTGCATTGGCCAGTTCTAGTTAGGTTCCTTGAAGTGAGTATTTTTTGTTAAAACATAACAGAATCTAACCTTTTTATTTCTATTTTCTACAAAGGGTAACTCCAGCCTAAAAGTATTTTTTTAAAAAGGAAGGAAGGGAGAGAGAGGGAAAGGGCGGGGGGGGGGGGGGGGGGGCGAAAGGGAGGAAGAAGAAAAAGTGGGGGGGGAGGGGGGGAGGAAGGGAGAGGGGGGAGAGAGAGAGAAAGAAAGGAAGAGAAAGAGAAAAGAAAGAAGGAAGAAAGAGGAAAGAAAATTTAAGTAGTACTGATAGTGAGTGGCATCACGTGAAAACTTCCAGGAAGCAGTCAGACCCTACCCTTGAGTTTGTTAGGGATAATAATCACATCACTGGTTCTTACCATGTTCCAGGCACTGTAAGTGCTGTCATAGTTTATCTTGTGACAACCTGTGAAATCATATTCGTATCCCCTTTTACAGATGAAGTTCAGAGAGATTAAGCATTTAACTCAAGGCCACATAGCCAGAATTTAAACCTAAGTATGTGCTGTTAATTGCTCTTATATACTGCCTCCCAATTTCTTCAACATGGATCTTTAATAAAAAGGCAAGACAGTACTATTTCTCTCTGATTTGCAGCTCTGCCTGTCCTGTGTAAGTACCAGACCTGGCTGAAAGCAGATAGCTCGCTGGCTGGCCAGTCCAGCAACCCTGGGACTGGGACCCAGCTCACCTAACTAGGATAGGATGGATGTGGCTGGACGCCAAGCTAGCCCCCATTTTAAACTGATCCCCCCTCTTCCGGAGGAACTTTGGGAAGAGGCTATCAATCAAGGCAAAGGCTCCCTTTTTGTTTGTCTCTGATGTTGGGACCTAAGAAGCCATTTGTTTAACACTCAGAGAAGGAGTTGAGGGAAGTAGAGTATAAGGAAAATGCACCCATATCCTAATAAAATAGCACTCACACCCTGAGTCTAATCTTTTGGGCTTATACTACCTCTTGGGGTTCTCACCATTCCTTCCCCTACTATTACATGAATGAAATGCACTGCTTCTCTATAAAATAATGGCCAAGTTCTCAAACTAAAACTGCAAGACAGAAGTACCACAACTGTCTATTAACTAGGGTTAATAGAAGGTTAAATTTTAATGACAAAATGTACCAGTGAAAATTACCCTCACAAGTAATGTTATTTAAATAATGAATTTCAGGATAACAAACTGTTTCCTTCTAGGATCAGTATAGTCAAATAACTATACAATCTTTTAAAGGACCATATTCAATCAGTTCTTTATTTTCAGGATACACAAATACTAAAGTTATGCCCTCCAAGGATTGAAATGGATTGGATTTAAGCTAAATTCAATCAAGGAAATTAAACAGGTTATGAAATGTGACATTTACAATTCATTCTCCTACTGAAGGTTTGATCTAAGAACCACAAGATTCCATGATCAAATTTTCTGCATGTAAATTATTTATGCAAATTCTAAGTTTTAAGATAAAAAATTTATCTCTCTATTATCTTCATTGCATGGATGGTCATCACTGAATGTCACATTAATTTTGTCCAAAAGTAAAAGCCGTAAGTTGGTTGGCATAGTTACCCCCTGAGCAGTTTAATAACAAATGTCCCACTAAAATTATTATTATTCCTTTCCCATTTTAACCCAGCGGTTTCCTTTGTTTATTTTGAAGTATTGATGCCTTACCAAGCCAAAGGTTGTAATACATTTTGAAATAAAGCTAGAAAAAATTAAATCCCAAACATTTCAGAGTACCATTAAAAAAGCAAGTCAATATCCAGACCCAATCACACCAATCTCCAGTATATTTGATGCAAACAGTAGACATAGTGAGAAGAAATAGACATGTTTTTCTTGCCCAAATCTCTGCCACTTCTTCAATCGTGGAACAGCATAAACTGCATACAAACTTGCTTGGGTGTTCATTTTACCAAAAAGATTAAGTCAGGTAATAATCGCCTAACAAAATTAATTTAACCCCCCTTCCAATAAAAAGGCCATTGTTAGGTTTTTTCACGCTTTAAAGGGATTTCTGAGTTCCGAACAATAAAAACTTATCTTAGAATTGAATGATCCCCTTATTTCTCCAAGAGAAGGTATCACTTTTCATCCATAAAAGTAACAGAAGAAATCATTTTATTTCCCACCCAATAAGAGGACTTTTAACCATCTCCACACCTTCGAAATTAAGTGGATTACTTAGACTAAGTCTTAGAGTTCATCCCCTCCCTATAGAAACTAAATCTTTCATATATTTTTCAGATTCAGGACACAAAATCTTTATCAGGTTTATAATGATTAGCCAAATTTTCTAGGCTTTATGTGTGTTTTCAAGCTGTTGTTTTTTAGCCTCAGAATCCCTTGTTCAAATAGAACCATTTCCAGAAGCTACATATGTAAAATAATTGGAGGCAGAGGAGCTGGAATTGGAGTGGGTGGTAGCCAAACCCACCTGCTTGGCCCTCTCTGGGGCCTGGAGGCTGCTCTGAGGGGTCTCGGAGGAGGAAGTTGCTTCAAACCCCTGCCCTGGGCAAATCCTGCCCATCCTTCTCCCTTGCTTTAACTTTTCCCAGTCTCAAGCCAAACTCCATATGTTTAATTTATCCAGTGACACATGCCATGCTTACTTAATTCTTTGCTAGGACACAGGATTTCTTAAGTTTATTTCTTCCTTTAAGGGTATACCTGCATTTCTACTCTCTATAATCTCTACTTGACTGAGCAGATGGTCTCAGCAGACAGTGCGGAGTCCCTACAACCTCATCCAGGAATCTAGCGAGCTGACACCTACCAAGAATCCCTGGAAGGCAGGGGAAATGGCAGCACAGATGTCCAGAAAAGCCCTGTCAGAAGCTACAAGGATCCCCAAAGTTATTTTTGCAGCAAACGCCTACACTGTGAAGGCAAGGGAAGATTCAGACGCAAGTTACAGCCCTGCAGGACCCTGGGCCACACAGCCTGACTGCGGGCAGCTCTGACGGCCCCCTCCCTGCTTCCCTGGGCTCAGTGGGCACACCCAGTGGCAGGTGTGCTCAATGTTCCCATGGACGGGCTTCTGTTTCCCTGCTTTCTCCCGGGGCTGGCCCTGCAAAGCACTCCGTAAATGTTAAATGAGTGGGCACAAAAGCCACAGATAACAGTGCAGGAAAAAACACAGGTGAAATCCTAAATCTTCGTCCTGTTGGGATGCAGATAACTTTCTTCATTAAAGGTAACACAAAACCTTTAAAATATATAGTAAACATGTCTTGTATTATTTCCTCTGCTCTTAGGTAGAGCCCCCATCACTACCAAATCCTCTTACCACAGTCGCAAGGTGCCTCCGGCGATGACAGAAGTCCTCTGGGCTGCTGGGCCTTTGAAGGAAGGTCCCCCAGCCCCCTGAGGAGGAGTCAGGGGCAGGCAGCAGAGCTAGACTGCAGGGAGATGGAGCTTCCTGGGCATCTCCCTGGCATCCAGGCGCCCTCCCACCCTTCCTCTGCTGGCTGTGAGCTGTCACGTAGTCACTGGTCTGTTTGCACAGGCTTTCTCTGGCAAAGTCAGCCTCGCTCTGCTGTGAGCTCCTGCTCTCTGCAGCAGCGGCATATACATACACATAGGGCACAACAGGGAGGCGTCGGCACCCCCAGGAAGCGGCCTCTCCCAATCCCAGGTTCCCAACCCCTTGAAGACGTCCCTGGAGTCCCGCAGAGCCAGGTCCCCACTGGGACAGCCCTGTCCTGTCCTCAGCCTCCCTCGTCGACCTCCTGGCTCCATCTCTTCCTGTCTGAGACTCCATGCACCCCTCCGTCTGGGCCCGAGTGAGCACCTGTGAAATGAGGACGTGCCGCGTCTTACCACAGGGGCGCTGGAGGCGATGCGACGGGACGACGGGGGGCTGGGGTTACTAAAAACCACTACATAGTTTTTAATAGATTTATATTTTAAATAAATGGATGTGTAGTTTGTAAATTTGATTTCTAATGACTTGAATTATTTGAATTCCTCGTCCCGATCCTCCGCTCGCCAACCGGCAGACCCTGCCGAGCGCGCCCTGGCCCGGCGGCACCGCCTGCTCCGGCCTCGCTGGGGGCGCCCTCGCCACGTGGGGCCGCCGGCCGTGCTGCCCCCTGGCGGCCGGAGCCGGAGGCCCAAGGCCGGCGCCGCACCTGGCCGCCCGCGGCCGCTCTAGGAACGCCGGCCTCTCGGTGGTGGCGCGAGGTCGCCGTCGGGCGCCTGGGAAGGGCCGTCCCGTGGCTCTTCCTGCGGGGCAGTCCCGGAGCCGGGGCGCTGCACCCGGAGGCCAGCCGGTCTCCCTTGTTTTCTGCTTTCCTCCCACGCCGGCCCGCTGGGGCCCGTGATGGGTGCAGTTGCGGGCGGGCGGTGCGCACACAAAGGGCAGGTCTCTGGGCCCTGCCGGGTGCGACGGAGCCGAGCGAGCCCCACCCCGAGGGCGCCAAGCCGCTACGGAGGACAGGGGTACAGAGGCAATGCCGGGGGGCGCGGGGACAAAGAAGGGAGGGATGGCCCCAGGAATTTACCCGAGTGTCTGGGTTTATAAAATCCTTTCCCGGGCAGCCGTTCCTTTTAACGGAGGTCAGTTAAGCTAGTGGCAGATGCACTTCCACCATGTGCAGGTGGATGGACCTTGAGAGGCGCCCTGGCGATGGGCTGGGCCTTTTCTGGTCCTTGAAACATTTTCAGATATTTGTCTAGTTATGTCCAAGAGGTGGACTTGCACTGTCAAAGGGTATAGACACTTTTTTAAAAGGGTTTTTATGCGTATTGCCAAACCCATCTCCAGAAGGTCCACCAGTTTACACTTGTTCTTTAGTGGGTACCTGCAGGCAGAGGTGAGAATTGGGAAGGCGGTCCCCTGAGGGAGAGGGAGGACACAGAATCACCTGGTTCTCTGTGAGTGCTGACCGACCGTGGCATTGGAACGGTGGCCGGGGCCAATATTGTGAGGCCTGATTCAATGCTTTGGGAACACTGGGCCAGAGGAATCCTTTGAAAATGCACATTTGCTCATAGTGTTCCGTGGTGTTTGTTTTGTTTTGTTTGTTTTGTTTTGTTGGTTAATCCTCACTGGTTGGTTGGCTGCCTCCTCCTTGACCAGGAATTGAACCCGTGACCCTTCTGTGCGCAGACAGATGCTCTAACCACCGAGAACATCAGCCAGGGCCCTAAGAGTAGCGGTTCCCATTGCTCTTGGGGTAAAATCCAGAATCTCCTGAGGGCCCACCAGGCCCTGCCTGCCTCTCCAGCCCTATCTTGGGCTGTGTAATAGCCTATTAGTTTCCTAGGGCTGCTGTCACCAAGTACCACAGTGTGGATGGTCTTATACAACCGAAATTTATTGGCTAGATAGAAGTTCAAAATCAAGGTGAGGTCAGGGTTGGTTCTCACTGGAGGCTCAGGGAGAATCTGTTCCACCCCTCTCACCCAGCTTCTGGTGGCGGCCAGTAATCTTCGGCATCCCTGGGCTTGGAGACCTATCACCCCAATATCTGCCTCCATTGTCACCTGGCTTTCTCCATTGTCACCTGGCTTTCTCTGTGTCTCTTCTCATAAGGACAACAGTCATATTGGACAACAGTCTTATTGCACATCCAGTATGACTTCATCTTAATTTAATTACATCTGCAATGACCCTATTTCCAAGTAGGGTCACATTCTTAGGTTCCTGGGAGGACATGAATGGTAAGACACTATGCAGCCTCCAGGAGGCAGGGGCCCGGGCTCCACCCACGCTGCCTGGTCCTCCTGGACTGCTCATCCCCCAGCTAGCTCCCCTCCCCCCCTGCAAGGTATTGTGGGAATGTCCCTTCCTCAGAGAAGCTCTCCCAAGCCCTGCAGACTAGGGTCACCCTGCCCTGTCCTGTGGGCTCACAGCACTCATCACATGGTAACTGAAGAAGTATCTGAGTGACAGTGTGTCACCTTTGCATGTGCCTCCTCTGCTATGATATGGCCTCCACCAGGACAGGAACAGGCCAACTGGATGAACAATAACAAACCTAAATTCGTGGCCAAAGAGGCTATCACGATAGGACAGGCCAGAGATGACAGGTCCCAGGAAATCCACTGCAGGAAGCCCATGAGGAAGGCCTCAGAGCAGTGGCCCCTGCACATGGCAGGGGATAGGTCTGCATTCAGACCAGGCTCCACCCGTCCCTAGGTGGCACATGAAATAAAACCCACCGCTGACCATGGCTTACAAGGCCCTATATTGTGACCTGCCCCACCTCCCTGACCTCTACTCCATTCTGTCCTGCCCTGTCCCTTTCCTGCAGCTGCACTGTCACTGTTTATGCTCCATAATCCTGCCTCGCTAGTTCCTGCCTTAGGGCCTTGGCAGTGATTCTACCCAGAGCCTGGAATGTTCTTTATCCAAATTTCTACATCCTGGTTTCTTATCAGTCAGACTTCAGCTCAGATTGTCACTTCCCTGAGCACCCCATCTAACTTCCACCGTCTTCCATCACACCACCCTGCTTTATTTTCCTATAGTGTTTTCAGTGTCTGCGGGGATCTGGTTCATGTATTTGCTATCTGCCACCTTATAACTCTGGGAGTAGAAGTTCCATGAGGGCAGGGACTGTGTTTGTTTGCCTTGTTCACTGCTGAGCCCTCAGTGCCTAGAGTAGAATTTGGGAAGCAGTGGGTCCTTACTATTTGTTGAATGAATGAAAGTGACTTAATTTTCATTCATTCAACTTGTTGGGGAGCACACGAGACTTGGTTGGGAAGTTTGTAAGGAGGACATTCTGAGAAAAGGGAAGTGCACAGAAGGTCCCCTGCCCTGTTTATCGGAATTCCGACTTAAGGGAATGCCGAAGGTGGTGCCCTAATTATTCCTTGACCTTTCCAAACAAGTCAGTGCACGTGCAGACCCCCAGATGTTTACTGGAATCCTTATGCTTAAATCTTTGGGTGTCCTTGCTTAAAGAACACTACAAACATGTGTGTTCTCCCAAGATTACTTACCCTACTGATTGTATCTTAAAGATAAACTTTATCTCAAACTGCTGTTACAATAAAAGCCTAATGAAGCAGGTAATTGAGGCTGCCTGGTTCCTTTAGCCAGGCAGTCCCTTAGCCCTCTCTTTCACAGCAAACGTTGTGTCGGAGTAATCCATTCATTCTTCACTCAGGGTCTGCTGGTCAGCCCTGGCATCAACCGAATGTCTTTCATCTGTAAAAAGGAGGTAATCTTAGCTACTTCATGGGAGATAACAATTTTACCTGCTTCAAAGAGTTCTTGGGAGGAAGCTGTCCATGCAGTGCCCCCAACAGAGTAAACACTCGATACATGTGAGCCTTGATTAATATCTTAGATTGACACACATCCTAACTGGAGAGGTAGTAGACAGCAGATGAAGCTATGTCCTCATCTGCAAAAATGGAAACAAGTATTCATTTAAAAGCTTGAAGGAGTTTTATGTAAATTATGCATATTTCTCAAATTAGTGTTCCATTGATCCTTTTTGTCATAAAGCAATTATTTATGACAATAGGAAATTATGTCAATAGGAAATAGAATTGCTTGCCATTACTAAAAGGGAATATGCTTAAATTTGTAGTATTTATTGGTTGTTTTGATTTTGAAAGTAATACATTTTATGCAGAAAATTTGGAGACTATAGAAGAGTATAAAGAAGAAAGTTTAAAAAGTCACCCATATATAGAATGGAAAACAGCCACTGTGGAAAACAGTATGGAGTTTCCTCAAAAATTTTAAAATGGAACTGCCTTTTGACCCAGTGATCCCACTTCTGGGAATATATCCTAAGAATCCTGAAACACCAATCAGAAAGAATATATGCACCCCTATGTTCACAGCAGCATTATTTATAATTGCTAAGATCTGGAAATAGCCCAAGTGCCCATCGGTAGATGAGTGGATAAAAAAGCTGTGGTACATTTACACAATGGAATACTATGCAACTGTAAAAAAAAGAAGGACCTCTTACCCTTTGGGACAGTATGGATAGACCAGGAGATAATTATGCTAAGTTAAATAAGTCAGTCAGAAAAAGACAAATACCATATCATCTCACTAATACGTGGAATCTGATGAACAAAATAGAACCAGAGGCATGGATATATGATACAGATTGACCATAGGGAAGGTGAGTGGGGGAGACTGGATAAAAGAAGGTGAAGGGATTAGCCAACGAATATATATGCATAGCCCATGGACACAGACAACAGAGTGATGAAGACCAGGGAAGGGGTAGGGGGCATGGGCTGGATGGATTGGGGCAAAGGGAAGGAAATGGGAGACATCTTAATAGCATCAACAATGAAAAAAACACAGAAGTCACCTATAATCGCTCTCTATATTTTTTTAGCCCTCGCCTTTATGCCATGGAGAAAACCATGCAAATGTAATTGTATCAGAGAGGAAATGCAATGCCAGCAGGCCGGTGGAAGGGACAGCTAAGCATGTAGGCTGTGATTATCTTTTCATTAAATCTGCATATATACTGTGGTGTCCTCCCAGTTCCGGATTTCACGTGTCCTGTCCTTGGGGCTGTTTTCAGTCTTGGGTTTCAGTAGATGTTCTAATATTTACTAGGACAAGTCCTCCAACACTGCTCTGTTATTTTCAGTTTTCTTAGCTTCCGACATCTATTTTGTTTTGGGGAGTAAATGGTCCACGTTTTGTTTACTAGGCCTGTCTCCCATTTATATCTCAGGTAAGGGATCAGTTTTAAAAAGACAGCATTTGAAGTAGAAAAAGGACTAAGAAGGTCTGGGTGGTTAGGAGAGGAGGGAGGCTGGGGAGGTGGGCAGTGAGTGACATCAGAGAATAGTGGGAAGAGGAAAGACAGGTGGTGAATAAAAGAGGAGAAAGAGAGCAAAAGGAAAGAAGGATGCGTGAAGAAAAGATGATAGATGGAGGGCAACTGACAAGTGAACAAGGTGGGCCACGCCCTCAGACCCAGAGCTTGGTGTGGGAAAAGGGCTTTTTCCCTCTCAGTAACAAGAGGGTACTATCTCTCACTGTGAGCAAAAGATTGTGACCAAATTATGGATGGATTCACCAAACTTGGGAAAGAAAGTGGGTTGGGCTTCAGAGCAGAAAGGCCAGTTTGGAATGACAATGGATATGAAGCTAATGATGCAGCTGCTGTGATGGTTTATATGGTCTGGGTGTGGCTATATGAGTATAAAGGTGTGAGTGAGGGAGAAGCACATACCTGGGGGTATAGCTCAGGGGTAGAGCATTTGACTGCAGATCAAGAGGTCCCCGGTTCAAATCCGGGTGCCCCCTTTGGTGTCCCTTTTTCCAGGATACCAGGCTCCCAGCAGCCTTCCCTGGTCTCCAAAGATCCAGCAACCCCACTAGAATGAAATTAGGACCCACCCTCTCCTCTTGACTCTGTGCCCTCTGTTAAAAGATATCTTCACATTCTTATTTCATCCTCAGAGGAAAACTGCAAGATAGGTGTTTTCATAAGTAGTCCTCTTCTGATTGAGTACTATCTCAATCCCCACCACCATCATCATCCTTATCATGGATGATGGTGACACAGAAATTTGAAGTACCTTGTCCCAAATCACAAAGTGACAGAATCAAGAGTTAAATGATGCCGAAGCCGGTTTGGCTCAGTGAATACAGCGTCGGCCTGCGGACTCAAGGGTCCCGGGTTCGATTCCGGTCAGGGGCATGTGCCTTGGTTGCGGACACATCCCCAGTGGGGGGTGTGCAGGAGGCAGCTGATCGATGTTTCTGGCTCTCTATCCCTCTCTCTTCCTCTCTGTAAAAAAATCAATAAAATATATATTTTTTTAAAAAAGAGTTAGCCGAAGCCGGTTTGGCTCAGTGGATGGAGCGTCAGCCTGCGGACTGAAGGGTCCCAGGTTCGATTCCGGTCGGGGGCATGTGCCTTGGTTGCGGGCACGTCCCCAGTGGGGGGGGGGTGCAGGAGGCAGCTGATCGATGTTTCTCTCTCATCGATGTTTCTGGCTCTCTATCCCTCTCTCTTCCTCACTGTAAAAAAATCAATAAAATATATTTTAAAAAAAAAGAGTTAAATGACTACCACTAGTCATTTAACTAGTAGTTTGTGACTACTTCACAAAAGAGGAAACCAAGGCAGTTATAAGATAAACTAGAGGCCTGATGCACAAAATTCGTGCAAGGGTAGGCCTTCCTTCCACCGGCTGCCGGCATCGGCTTCCCTCCGGCCGCCAGTAGGCACCTAGGACCCGGGCTTCCCTCGCAGCCCCAGTTTCATCCGGAAGGTGGTCCGGTCTAATTAGCAAATTACGCTTTTATTATTATAGATGACTCTTGGGATGTAATGTATAGCATGGTGACTATATTGTGTATTTGAAAGTTGTTGAGAGAGTAGGTCATCCAAGTTCTCATTACAAGGGAAAAAATCGTAACTATGTATGGTGAAGGATATTAACTAGACTTATGTGATTTCTTTTTACTTTATTTGTATAAAATATTTTCAAGTTTTATTGTGATATAACTGACATAAAGTTGTAGTTTAGGTGTACACATAATAACTTAATATGTGTACATATTGTAAAAGGATCACCACAATAATAACAGAGTCTTAATTTTTCTCTGTATGCTATTTTGTACATTTTCAATTCTGTGCCGTGTGAAAACATTACTCATACAGGATGCAGAGAAAAAGGAACCCTCGTGCACTGCTGGTGGGAATGCAGACTGGTGCAGCCACTGTGGAGAACAGTATGGAGTTTCCTCAAAAAACTAAAAATGGAACTCCCATTTGACCCAGTGATCTCACTTCTAGGAATATATCCCAAGAAACTAGAAACACCAATCAGAAAGGATGTATGCACCCCTATGTTCATAGCAGCACAATTCACCATAGCTAAGATTTGGAAACAGCCTAAGTGCCCATCAGCAGATGAGTGGATTGAAAGACTGTGGTACATCTACACAATGGAATACTATGCTGCAATGAAAAAGAAGGTGTTCTTACTATTTGCAACAGCATGGATGGAACTGGAGAGCATTACGCTAAGTGAAATAAGCCAGTTGGAGAAAGATAAGTATCACATGATCGCACTCATTTATGGAATATAATGAACAACATAAACTGATGAACAAAACAAATCCAGAGACAGAGAAACATCGATCAGACCATCAAACCTTAGAGGGAAGGTAAGGGAGGGTGGGGGTAAGGGGGAGAGATCAACCAAAGGACTGGTATGCATGCATATAAGCCTAACCAGTGGACACAGACAACAGGGGAGTGAGGGCATGAGTGAGGGGATGGAGGGGTAATGGGGGGATAAGGACACATAAAAATTAAAAACAAAAAACATTACTTATATAAAAGCTAATGAATTCACAAATTTAGGAAATCTCATTTCAAGTGCTCTGACTTCCAGAAGCCTCTTGGGTCCTCTCAAAGCTCTGGCTTAGATCTCCTCTGCTTTTCTGGGCAACCCCATTATAAGAGGGGAAGGAGTTTGCAGAGAGGTAGGGGAAGGGGACTGCTGATTGTCACAGGGCGGGAGAAGGGTTGGTCCTGAGGCTGCAAAGCCTGAACACCCATCCTCCAAGGGCAGCTGAGTTGCGGCAGGATGAAGTGGTAGTCATTTAACTCTTGATTCGTCACTTACTCTGTGATTTGGGGCAAGTTGCTTCAATTCCCTGTGTCACCGTCATCCATGATAAGGATGGTGATGGTGGTGATGATTGGGTCAGTACTACCACAAATAATTTTTTAAGTCATACATATGAAGGTCTTAGAACAGTTTATCTAACACATTATAAATGCTCAATAAACATTATAATAGGTGTATTGGGTGTGGCTGCCCAGTAGAAAAGTCCTGAGGAGGCCTACCCATTCTAGCAGGGGGTATAGCTCAGGGGTAGAGCATTTGACTGCAGATCAAGAGGTCCCTGGTTCAAATCCAGGTGCCCCCTATGTTATTTGACTTTTACTCCAGTGGAAGTATAGCTCCTTGTTATTCCACAGGCCCAGCCTCATGGAATCTAAATTTCCAACACTCGTGTTAGAGACTTAAGTGTCTCTTGTGACATTCCTCATGCATTTCATTTTTACCTCCTCAGCCATACTCATTTGCTGGAGAGGTAGAGGAAGTCTGTCCTAGACTTTCTCTGTTTCTCTGGTGCCTAATTATTACCATCCTGGTTTTATTTGTTTATACCAAGCTTGCTTCAAAAAATAGGATTTGAGGCAGCTTACAATAAAAGATGCAATAAAAGTCCAACTGATCAAGCAGGTATAAAAAGGCAAGGGCTGACTTATACGAGGCAGTCAAAGTCATAGAGATGGAAAGAATCATGGGGGCCAGGGGCTGGAGGTGGAAAGATGGGGGTTATCGATTAATGGGGACAGTTTCAGTTGGGGAAGATGAACATTTTCTGGAGCAGGATGGTGGTAATGGTTGCACAACATTATGAATTACTTAATACCACTGAACTGTACACTTCAAAGTGTTACGTGTATTTTACCACAATTTTAAAAACAGAAGGCAAGCCCTGGCCAGTGTGCGCAATAGTTAGAGTGTAGGCCCAGGCCTGAAAGGGTCATGGGTTCCATTCCCGATCAAGGGCATGTGCCTGGTGCAGGTTCTATTTCTGGACCCAGTCCAGGCACCTGTGGGAGGCCACCAATCAATATTTCTCTTTCTCTCTCTCTCCCCGAGACTCCCCCCACCCTCCCCACCCCCGCTCCCTCTCTCCCTTCCACTCTCTCTAAAAATCAATGGAAAAAATATTCTCAGGCTGGCCCAGCAGCCTTGGCTCAGTGGTTGAGTGTCAAACTATGAACCAGGAGTTCACAGTTTCATTCCTGGTCAGGCCGGGTTGAGGACTCAATCCTCAGTGTGGGATGTGCAGGAAGCAACCAATCAATTATTCTCTCTCATCCCTTTCCCTTCGTCCCTGAAATCAATAAAAATATATTTTTAAAAATATTCTCTAGTGAGGATTAACCAAAAAAACAAACACACACAAAACTGAAGGAAAAAGAAAAGGCAAGGACTGAATATTTAGGAGAAGTTACAAGATGAATACAAAGCTTATTATCTCTGAGCTTTCTGGTTATCAAACAGAAGTGAGAACATACTAATTCATCAATTGAGTAAAGTATTTTATTAATCTTAGCTAGTTTGGCTCAGTGGATAGAGCATCATCCTGCGGACTGAAGGGTCCCAGGTTCAATTCTGGTCAAGGGCACATGCCTGGATTGTGGGCTTGATCCCCAGTAGGAGGTGTGCAGGAGGCAGCCGATAGGTGACACTCTCTCATCATTAATTCTATCTCTCTCTCTCCCTCTCCCTTCCTCTCTGAAATCAATAAAAATATATTTTAAAATATTTTATTAGCTCTGAAAACAGCAGGCATTTATAAGATAGGTGTTTGCCAGGGTAGCCCTGTACAGTCACACAGGCTGTGTGTTGCACAACTCCACCAATTACACAGTCCCCTACGATTGCACAGCATAATGACACTAGATATTGGCCATATTTTATCGCTTTTACAAAACACACACACACACACACACACACACACACACACACACACACACCAAAACAGAATAGTAGACTGGGTGGCTTAGAACAGTAGAAATTTATTTCTCAGTCTGAAGGTTGGAAAGTCCAAGATCAAGGTACCGGCAAATTCTGTGTCTGGTGAGGGCCGTTCCCTGGTCTGTGTACAGCTGGCTTCCTCACGTGCCAAAGGGACAAGAAGATCTTTTGAGCTAATTTTGTAAGGGCACTAATCCCATTCATGAGACTTCCACCCTATGATCTCATCACCTCCCAAAGGGCTCACCTCAACATATTGATTTGGGGGTGACACAAACATCCAGTCAATAGTACATATGTGTATGGCTCGGGAAGGATTTTTTAACACAACCCCCAAATCACAAACTATAGAAGATAAATTTGATTACACCAACATTTAAATTTTTACGTGACAAGAACTCCTTAAACAAGAGATTGAATTTTGCAACATACTAGTATATGATGGAGAATGGATTTGTCCCAGAATATAAGCAAAATGGAAAAGTTCTAGAGATCTGTTGTACAACAATGTGGATATAGTTAACACTACTGAACTATCCACTTGTAAATGGCTAAAATGGTAAATTTTGTGATGTGTTTTTCCCTTCAATTTAAAAATTTTAAATTATTTTAAAAATAAGAATTTCTATACAGGAAAAAAAAATAGTCAGCCCAACAGAAAACACACAAAGACAGGTTAAGCAATTCACAGAAAATGTTATTTTTATAACAAATAATCATATGAAAAGATGCTTAACTTTGCTAGGAATCAGGGAAATGAAAATTAAAACAATAAAGAGCCCTGGCTGGTATGCTCAATGGTTAGAGCATCAGCCTATGCACCAAAGGGTCTTGGGTTTGATTCCCTGTCAAGGGCATGTACCTGGGTTGGGGGTTCACTCCCCACCCCTGGTCAGGGTGTGCCAGAGACAACCAATTGATGTGTCTCTCTCACATCGATGTTTCTTTCTCCCCCAACCCGCCTCTCTTTCACTCTGAAAAGCAATGGAAAAAATATCCTCTGGTGAGGATTTTTAAAAAATGTTTTTAATTAATTAATTAATTAATTAAGAGGCACCATTTTCACTCCCCTCCCAAAACTTAGATAAGTTGAGATTTAATTAGATTAAGAGTTGGTGAGAAGAAATGGTATTTTTATTTGCTCACAATGGGAGTATACTTGGAACACTCACTATGAAGAAAATGTTGGCAATAAAAATAGTAAATATAAAAATTACATAATACTATAATAGTAAAATTAAAAGTGTGCATACAATTCAGGAGTTTCACTTCAGGGCCCCTTTGAGAAACTCTAGCTTAAGTGTATCAGGAGATATGTACAAAGATGTTCATTGAAGCATCATTTGTAAAAAAACAGAAAACATTTCTAGTATGTCCATTAATAGTAGAATAGGTAAATAAAACCTTTTCATTCCTATAATGTAATCAAAGTAAGCAGTTCAAGGTGGTTTAACTGAGAGTCCAAAGTAAAATCGGTACAGGCGCCAAAGGCAGGAGTGAGACAGAGTGCCCTTGTCTGATAACTAGATTCCTCACCCACCACCGGGGACAGAGGGTCAGGTTGTTGGAGATGAGACTATTGTTGAGAAACACTTTTCTGGAGAGAAAGAGTCGGGGTGCTCTTCCCCGTTGGTGACATGTCCTGGAGTTGGGGTCTGCAGTGAGGTGTGTCCAGCTCTGCAGGCAGAGAGGGGCCAGGTAACTCTCTGGAACCAGCAGGTACTACCAGAGTGGGTGGGAATAAAAGGCACATGAGGGTTTCCTGTACCCAACAGGAGAAAACCATTTTGGAGCGACATCAAACTCTGAGCAAGAGGATGGGGTCATGGACCCAAACAGCGAGAGGCTGTGACACGGATCCCTGGAAGCCAAGAGAAAAGTACATTGCCAAGTTATGGAAGCAGTCAAATGTTCCCAATGGAGGCCTCACGGGAATCCCAAGAAAACACTCCAGGAGTAATTTCAAACACTTGCCAGTCCAGAGAAAGCGAATCTGTCTTACTACGGTACTCCTCTAGTGAGAGCTTTCTTACTCTCCTTTGCCTCTCCTCCTGTAATGCCCAGTGTTCAGAATCCCCAAAAACCCCCCAGGAAGGAGCCAAGACCCGCTGTAACTGCAAGAGAACCTTTATTCGTGCTAGCACGAGCTCTCATCTCCAGCGCTCACCGGGGACCAAGAGAGATTCTCTTGCCAACACAAAGGCTTTAAGGGGGTCTCAAGCAGTGGGCAGGGAGAGTGTTTATGATTGGTCAGGGGTAGGGTGAGGGGTCCAGTTACACAAAGGCACACTGGGTAGCTTGCTTAAGGTGGACTGAGTCCATCTCTCTACATTCCTATTGGCAGGTTCATGCAATTGTTACATTCTCGCGGTTTTCTAAGAAAAAGGAGTTATATACATAGTTACACAGGGTGGAGGGTACAGTACATTTTGTGCTGTCCTGCTCTGCCCTTTCATTCCCCCCTTGTCTTGGGACACCCGGCTCAATCATGAGACGGTTTGCATTTTTACTTTGTCTTTTACTTCTGGTTAAGGTTTTTAGTACTACAGTCCCCAACAGTACTGTCCACAGTGAAGTCCAGTTCCTCTCCTGCAGGTGTTGAGTTTCCTCCTGGCCTGCGTGGAGCCCAGGCTAGGGATCTCACGGGTGAGGCCGCTGGCTGCCAGGATCTAGGCCGTTTCCTGGTGCAGGAGCTGGGAGTGGTGTAGCCAGGTCTGGACACCATCTACTTCAACAGCTGTGGGCGTGCTCAGGATAACAGTGTAGCATCCCTTCCAGGTTGGGGTGAGTCCTTGGGCAGTGAACTTCTTTACCTACACCGAGTCCTTGGGCTGGAAGGGTTGTACAGGAACAAGCTTATGGGTGGCTTTCTGGGTATACTGCACAGCCTGTAAGGACTTGAGTAAGGGAATGGTTATGAATTCCAGCTTTCAGTTTCTTCCTGTCCCTGGAAAGGAAGCGGCAGGGGGAGGTCTATCATATATGATCTCTAAAAGGGGGAAACCCCTACCGGTAGGGGGTACACCTGGCCCATAAGAGGGTGAAGGGTAGGAGGTTGGTCCAGTTTTCACCGGTTTCTAGGGTAAATTCAGTTAAATTCTTTTTTGAGTCTCGCGCATGGCTGTCCTAAGGCTTGAGCTATATTTTGAGATATCTTGGCTACAAAAGGCGGGGCTGTTATCTGATCCTATGACTACTGGCAGCCTGAATCTAGGTATAATCTCCTGGAGTAATCTCTTGACAATTATAGAGGCAGTTTCTGTCCTAGTGGGGTATGCTTCAACCCAACCCGAGAAGGTGTCTATGAGAGCTAGCAGATACTTATACCCTGACGCTAGTGGCTTAATCTCTGTGAAATCCACCTCCCATGCTCTCCTGGGGAATTTCCGTGGGGCCCGAATTCTCAGGGGGACCCTCTTACCTTGCTTAGCATTTACCTGTGCACAGTCATTACTTCTAGTGACTATGCTTTTAATTATTTTATCTAAGAGTACCTGCCTTGTAGAACTTCAGAAGTCTTGGTGACGCTAAGTGGGTAGCTTGGTATAATTGGGTAACTAATGTCCAACCTATAGCCTCTGGGACCAACAGTCTGTCATCTGGTAGGGTACACCAACCATCCGGTTCTTTAATGGCTTGCTTCTGTTCTGCCAATTCCTCCTCTTGTTTGGTGTAGGAGGGGGTCTGCATAGGTCCAGGTACGGCAGGGTTACTAAAACTTGTAAAGGCCCCACTGGTTTTTGGGCGGCTTCCTTGGCAGTTTGGTCTGCGGCTCTATTTCCTCTGGCTTCAATTGTCTTCCCTTTCTGATGTCCTTTGCAGTGCACTATTGCAACTGCCCTTGAGAGCCAGATGACCTTTAATGTGGCTAAAATGTTTTCCTTATTTTTAATTTCCTTTTTTACTGCAGTTGGTAACCCTCTTTTCTGGTGGATGGCACTGTGTTCCTATTGGAGGGCCTGGATTAAGGCCAAAAGCTCGACCTTTTGTGCTATGGTTCCCCTATTTAGGGACTGCGCCCAAATGGTGCGGTTCAGGGTGACTACTGCTGCCCCTGCACATCGGATGCCATCCTGAACATAACTGCTCCCAACTGTGAACAGTACCTTGTCTGGTGATGATAGTGGGGCATCTTTCAGGTCTGGACGAGCCGTTTGTACTGCGTCTGTTACCTCTGTGCAGTCATGAATGGGTTCCTCTGGCTCATTATCTGGAAGCTCTGGAAGCAGGCTGGCAGGGTTGATGGCCAGTGTCTTATGGAACCGGATGCAGGGCTGGTCCAGGAGAAGAGCTTGGCACTGGGTGATCCTGGTGTTTGACATCTATCTCTCCAGGGCACCTCGAAGGAGGGTCTCCACACCATGGGGTATTATTAGGGCTAGTTCCTGGCCCAGAGTTTGCTTATCTGCCTTCTTTACCAGCGATGCTGTGGTGGCTACTGCCCGGAGGCACGCTGGCCACCCTGCTGCCACGGGGTCTAGTCTCTTAGACAGATAGGCTACAGGTCTCTTCCAGGACCTAGAGTCTGAGTGAGAACCCCTTTGGCAATGCCCCTTACCTCACTCACGTGGAGGTGGAAGGGCTTCGTGACGTCAGGCAAGGCTAGGGCAGGTGCTGAGATGAGAGCTTTCTTTAGCTCCTCAAAGGCCCATTGTTCTACTTCGGTCTAGTTCAGCGGCTGCGTTCCCCCAGTACTTGAGTCTAGAGGTTTAGCAATCCCTATGAGCCCCGGTATCCATAGGTTGTAGTATCCAACTGCCCCTAATAATTCCCGCTTCATCCCCCTCAAAGGATATGATGGCAGTCCAAATAGTTTCTGTAGGAGGTCACATCTACATAGGGGGTACGGGCATTCTGGCATGACCAGAAATGAATGAGTTACCGTGTTCTTTCCGAGGTCCATAGTCCTTTTTGATGTCTAAGGAAAACAGGCAATTTGTCCGGTGGCTTCCTGGACTGCTGTCTTCTTAGAGGTTACGGGTCCCATAGGCCCTGTCAAGACTGAATAGGCTGTTTCAGTGTCCACCAGGAAACTAACAGGTTTGCCCCCCACTTGTAAGGTTACCCTGGAGGCTTAATAGAAAGGAACCCCGGTCCTGTCAGTCCTTTTCTTCTAAGTTAAAGACCCTTGGAGTCTGAGTCTCCCCTTTCTGCTTCTCTAGCTAACCTGCCAGGACATTTTCTCTTCCAGTGCCTCTGCTTCTTACAATAGGCATACTAATTCCTTCCTATTTGCTGCTGGCTTTTTCTTCTTTCTAATATTTCTCTGTTCTTCTTCTTACTATATATAAACTTTTACAAATTTTATAATTTTAAATTAGTCTCTAAACTTTTTTTATGTCTTTCAAAAATGTATAATCATGCCTCAAACCTTTTATTACTTTAAAATATTTAGAAAAGGCAGAGGGAGAAGGGAGCAGGCTCAGCCGCTTGAATTTCAAACTGTTATATTTTTCCTATAGATAAGCATCTCAGATTCTGATAAGCCTGGAATGGGGAATTTCTAGCTGCCGCCTTTAAGCCCCCTAACAGAACACGGTGAAAAGTGTCCAAGGAGTTGCCGAGGGTTCTTGGGTCTCATTGGGGCGGAGGGGGTCACAAGGGAATTTCCCTCCTTGTTGCTGCCTCTAGTCACTTAAAACAATCCCTGGAGGGGAGGGACACCGGGTGGGCGGAGGCAGGGAGCGCGGCGCGGGTCCCACCGAGGCGTTTTCATCTGGCAGTCCACTCTCTGTTCCCACTGGGAAAAGTGCTTGCCTCCTGCTAACGAAGGTGGTGTGGGGGAACCGGTGACCCCTACACTGTAATCAGACTCCCTGACCTTTCTGAAAAGCCACTCTGCTTGAGTGTGTTTCTATTAAAAATTACTGATTTCAAAATTATAACTTAAGAGTTGCCACACACACATAAGGACCAAGTGGCCTATAAAATATTTTCCTTTTCTTTTAAAGGTTTTACAATGTACAATAATCATATCAAACTTAATGGCCAATTGAGACAAACACTTCTGAGACCGTTCCTCCACCACTGATTAAGACTGGGTGGTGGCGGGTGTCAGAAATAAGATTCACTTAGGTTTTGAGCTTGCTGGGCAGACTTGGTGACTTTGCCAGCTCCAGCTTCCTTCTTATAGTTAATTTTAGAATGTGGTCCCTGCTTTAAATCTCTTTGGATTACAATTGTTATAACTTTATATCTTCAAATTAATAAATATAGACAGAAATGTTGTTAGGCAGGCCGATTCCCCCTCTGACAGAGAGAAAACACCCCTGGGAAAAAAGAATCCCAGTGGCCACTCGGGGGGATTGCTACCTGTCAGAGCACTCAGCCTTAAACAAATTAAATGTGTTGTTGTTTTTTTCTTCTATATATGAACAAATAATTATAACCAGGCAGACAACAAAATATCAAACAAACATCTGTCCTTATATCATTTCAGTAGATAAGTATTCTTATATTCTTGGGATCTAAGCAGATAACAGAAACACTGCCTCTAAGTCCCCTGATGGGGGCCTCCCTTTCCTATCGTCGCTTTTTCTGGCTTCTGCCATAGGCCAGTGGGCGGGACCAGTGTGTTGAAGGAAAAATCATCCTGCAGTCCGGCTCGGGGAGGGACAGGTTACACATGGAGCGTTGTTTCAGGAGAGGCAAAACCTTGATAAAAGTTCCGTAATTCAATCACACAGTCCAAGGTTAAACTGGAAGGGAAGAACCACTCAATGTCCTCTAAGAGGATTTTAACAAACTGATAACAAACTGACAAAACCTTGACAAATCAAAATTCAATAAATAATATATACATAGAGGGCCCAATTATGACAGAAAATATAAGACAAAAAGACAAAACAAACAGTCCTGATACCAACATGACAAAACACAAAACAAACACCTGTTGAGAGGGAGAGCCTCCAGCCCCTTCCGGGGGGTCCCTCTCTCCTCCCGCAGGAGAAGATTTCTTGTGAGCTTAAAGCCTGGGTGGCCTCCTGAAAGAAAAGATTTTTAATCCAGTTACAGATGCTATTAGAATCAGGATGAGAGAGGAAGGGAAAGTCCAGGTTATGTCCTCTCTGAGGATCCTAATAACTGAAAACAGTAAGTTAAACAAACGGTTAACGGGGTCTATAAAGAGTTAATAGTAACTTCAGCCTTAGTTCCACGTTGGACTATGATGTCACAGGCCTGTAAATCTTTCCGCCCTGTGAAGTTGTTAGCTGGGAGTCTCCGAGCACCAAAAGAGATAAGGAAGCTGTAAATAAAAGTTCCTTTGTTCTTTGAAATGTTATAAATGGATACTTTTAAATCAACCTTAGAACTTTAAAATTCAATTTAATACAGTAAATTCACAAATCAGAGCAAACTGAAACCTTCATTTATACAAACAGAGGAATTTTTATCATCTAAGTGGGCTTATTCCCTCTCTGACGGAGAACAAAGGACTGAGAAAAAGGTGTCTCAGCAGCTGCTAAAGACCTTTTCTATTCCGCCACAGCAGGTCCGCCCTATCTTTAAATAAATTAAACAGCAGAAAGAGATAACAAATATTTTTACATTTATATTTATATACCAAACAGTCCGAGTTTTTGACTCCTACTAGATATTTACCAGAGTTTAAACAGACACCTGATTAATTTGCCTGAGGAAGCTTTATGGCCTTCGGGGGGGGGGGAGATTAAGCTCCCCTTTCCACTCACTTGGAGTGGACTGAGTCTGTCCCATAATGTCCGTCAAGAGAGTCCACAAAACAAAACAAAAACAAATCAACACACACAAACAGAGGATCCTTAAGAAAATCCTTCCAACGCGAGTCCGTTGGAGCAGAACCAGAAGCGTGGACGACGGCCTCACGCCGACCGGCGGGAGCGACCCACCTCGTCCCAGAAACTGAGGGGCATACACATCCCTCCTGAAAGAGGATCGAGACGTCTCCCGATGCCTCTAGCCCGTGGTCCTCCAGCACGTCTGCCTAGACCGCTTCGGGCACTGCCAGAAATTCAGATTTGAGCTCACACAAGGGACAAAAGACAAACAGACACCTACCGTGGCCAGTCAGGTTCTCCGGGTTTGGGGGTCCCTCGGAGGGCTTGGGGATCCCGGACGCGCCCCCAAATGTAATGCCCAGTGTTCAGAATCCCCAAAAACCCCCCAGGAAGGAGCCAAGACCCGCTGTAACTGCAAGAGAACCTTTATTCGTGCTAGCACGAGCTCTCATCTCCAGCGCTCACCGGGGACCAAGAGAGCTTCTCTCGCCAACACAAAGGCTTTAAGGGGGTCTCAAGCAGTGGGCAGGGAGAGTGTTTATGACTCCCATGATTGGTCAGGGGTAGGGTGAGGGGTCCAGTTACACAAAGGCACACTGGGCAGCTTGCCTAAAGTGGACTGAGTCCATCTCTCTACATTCCTATTGGCAGGTTCATGCAATTGTTACATTCTCGCGGTTTTCTAAGAAAAAGGAGTTATATACATAGTTACACAGGGTGGAGGGTACAGTACATTTTGTGCTGTCCTGCTCTGCCCTTTCACTCCCTCCCTCCCACCCTAAATGCCAGGGTAGGAAGTGGGCCTCTGTGATCCATCCCCAGCATGGTCGGCTTTTGATGGAGGTTGCTGAATTTCCCAGGGCAAACAGAATGTAGGGAGCAGGGAAGAGGATGTAAGAACAAAGAACTGTGCACGTGGGCCAGCATCATGGTGGAAACCCCCAAGGCACGGCCTCAGCTAGTCAGCGGGAGGTGGAGGCAACTAGAAAAGGCCTCAGCACAATTTTTTAAAATGACGCAAGATGTAGGCTTCGTATGAGGAAACAGGTGACCCCATAGTACTCAGCCAATGAGGAAACGGAGGAGGGACTGAATAAAGGGGCTGTGCTCGCTGCCCCAGGTGTGCCTGTACAACCAGACAGACACCGCTCTGGAGAGCCTATTAAAAGTCTCATCTTCGTTGGCAAAACCGGTTTGGCTCAGTGGATAGAGCGTCGGACTGAGGGGTCCCGGGTTCGATTCCGGTCAAGGGCATGTACATTGTTGCGGGCACATCCCCAGTGGGGGGTGTGCAGGAGGCGGCTGGTCGATGTTTCTCTCTCAATGTTTCTAGCTCTCTGTCCCTCTCCTTTCCTCTCTGTAGTCAATAAAATATATTTTAAAAAAAGAAAAAAAAGTCTCATCTTCACCATATTTCTGTCTCTGAGTCTGTTATTTGAATTTGGACAGGTGAGCATTTCTCACACTAGGAATGAATGCTAGGTGGGGAAGGAGAGACGAAGGACCATGTCCCAACTCTCCCACTTCTAGGGAAGAACAGAAGTTGGAATCGGAATCCATTTCAGAGTATTGATTATTACATGAGATTGGATATTTTGGTTACTGAATTCAGACAACAACCCTGGGACTTTCTGTTACCTATGATCATTAAAGTCACTTGAACAAGAAAATATTTCACCGAGAAAGTTTAAAGGGTCAGCAATGAGAGACAAAGATGAGGTTGCTTTTCTTTTTTAAAAATATTTTTTTATTTATTTTAGAAAGACGAAGGGAGAGGGATAGAGAGATAGAAATGTCAATCAGCTGTATGTGCCCAGAATGGGAATCCAACCATGACCCTTGATTCATGGGCTGATGCTACACTGGCCAGGCTGAGAAGGCTAAAAGGGCTAATGTAACCCTGATATTCGGGGCTAGTGACCTAAATCCAAGCCAGCAAGCTCAGTGTACATTCCTGATAACCTATAATTAAGTCCCTCTCTCCTTCCCAGATACTGGTCTTGCAGAACCTGTTACTGTGAACAGCGCACTGCCCCGGAGGGAGGGTTATTAACGCTGGCGCCAGGCCAGACCATCAGATATGGCCTGGAGACCCCCAACACCTGGGGGCCTTCTTGCAAGGCCCTCGAAAAGGACCGGAAGCATAATCCATGTTTGTGGGACAAAGAGCACAGGGAGGGAGATATAAGGGAGGGCCCCATGCATGTTCCTTCACTCAGATTTGGAAGGCTGTTCCCTGAGTCCGCTGGCGTATTAAACAGTGTCCCTCCTTTTTTTCTCAGAAGCGTCCTTGGTTTTCTTTGGTCTTCTGCAACAAGGCGCGGTTGCTTTTCTTATTACCTCTCGAGTCCCACAAGTCCAGTGTTACCAGATCAAGAGTGACACAGATAGCTCTCAAAGACATGGTGTCATGTGCGGAAAAATTTAAGATGCAGAACTACACATTCAGCTGAACTGAAAGGTTCCAGGTTCGATTCCGGTCAAGGGCATGTACCTTGGTTGCAGGCACATCCCCAGTAGGGGGTGTGCAAGAGGCAGCTGGTCGATGTTTCTCTCTCATCGATGTTTCTAACTCTCTATCCCTCTCTCTTCCTCTCTGTAATAAATCAGAACTACACATTCAGCCACTTGGGTTTTAAAAATCTAGACCAGTGCTGGATATTGTTTATGCATATTCAGTTATGAACATAAAAGTGATACCGAATTTTTGGACTGGAACCCGGATTCTTTGTCAGCCGGAATCGAAGAATGAATCCACAGACAGGAAGTGGTATAGCAAAGGTGGAGATTTAATGAAGAACAAGTACAGACTCCCACGTAGGGAGGGGGAAGAGTCCCACAGAATGGACTCCCACATGGGGAGGGGGAAAGGGGTCCCACTGGGGTCCTCTTCCTAACGGCTTATAAAGGCAGCAGATCCTGGTGCCTTGATATCCCCTCTGATTGGTCACTATTCCCTTAGTCTGGTTACCATAGTAACTCCTGGACTCAAAGGTCAAACCCCCTCCTTCCTTATTGTTTTCCTATTCCCTTTGGGCTTTCTTCCTCTCCTTCTGAATGAAGGGCTTCCTTCTCTTTATTTTGTAAATATGGCCTTTCTTGGCTACTTCCAGTTCCCTTGTCTTATGGAAATATACCTGTTGCTGCCTCCTTGTCTTATGGAGATGTAACGGCACCTGGCTTCCTTGTGTTATGGAAATGTAACTTTCTCCCAGTCTGCAGCCCCGTGCTTTTTCTATGGACCCTAATTCTAAAAAATCCCTAAGCCTGCTTATGTCCCCCTAAAATTCCTGCTTCAAAAGTATTAAAAGGGGACTCGTATTTAAAATACATAAAGAGCTGTCAAAATTCTACAAAATGTCCAATTAGAAAATGGGCCAAAGACATGCACAGACATTTCACTGAAGTGGATGTACAGATGGCAAATAAGCATTTGAAGAAGTGTCAACATCATCACCATTAGGGAAGTGCAAACTGAAACCTCAGGGAGATGTCACCATACACCTATCAGCAGAACTGAAATACAAAAGGTGATAATATCAAATGCTGGTGAGAATGCAGAAAAAATGAGACACTCATATTCAGCAATAAGAATGTAAAATGATAGCTGTAACTGGTTTGGCTCAGTGGATAGAGCTTCGGCCTGCGGACTGAAGGGTCCCAGGTTCGATTCCGGTCAAGGGCACGTACCTTGGTTGCGGGCACATCCCCAGTAGGGGGGTGTGCAGGAGGCAGCTGATCGATGTTTCTCTCTCATCGATGTTTCTAACTCTCTATCCCTCTCCCTTCCTCTCTGTAAAAAATCAATAAAATATATTAAAAAAGAATGTAAAATGATAAAACCACTCGGGCAAATAGTTTGCCAAGTTCTTACCAAACCAAATATACGCTTAGTACATGTGATAGTTGATTTTATGTGTTAACTAGACTGGGCCACATGGAGGTCAGATATTCAGTCAAACACTACTCTGGGTGGGTCTGTGAGGGTGTTTTTAAACAAGATTAACATTGGGGGAGGCCTGTTGTCATGTCAAAAGGGTACATCAAGAAGCGCTGTGAAGAGGCCCATGTGATAAGGAACTGAAGCCTCCCCCCACAGCCAGTGAGGAACCAAGTCCTCTTTCCAGCATCATGTGAGTGTTCAGAACTTAGGCTGGATCTTCCAGCCCCAGTCAAACCTTCAGATGAGCATCCCCAGCTGACATCTTATCTGCAATCTCATAAGGAACCTGAACCAGAACTGCCCAGCAAAGCCTCCCCCAGATTTCTGAACCTGTGAAACTGCAAGTTATGATAGAGATTTATCATTCAAAGCTGCTAGATTTTGTGGTGTTTTGTTATGCAGCAGTATCTAACTAATGCAGAGTCATTTTGCCCTAGGCCCAACCAAGCCTCTGGACCTCTTGGGGAAAGCACAAGAAAGACAGTGATTTGGTGAATACAGAGAAAGTCAAAGAAACAAAAAGTTTAGAAAATTTATATCATCATGGATGGGAGGGAATGGCTAAAGAAAAGACAGGAAGGGGGAGTGAGCAGTGAGGGCAGGATACAAAAGACAGAAAGCTGAAATAAAAAATGAAGTTCAAATGCCTTGAACAGGTGTGGGAACTAGAGGAAAATTGGAAGAGAAGATCATCTTGGTCTCACACTATGGATTATTTGAAAGTGATTTCAACTGAAAAATAGGTAATGAACAGTCTAGTCCTTGCTCATGAAGCATCAGCTTGCCTCTGGGCTTCATCTGTTTGATATACCAAGCCAGGTACAGGCTGTGCTGTCTCAAATGGAACTGGGCAGTTCTAAATATTATTTGTTGCTAAATGTTAAAATATAGCATAGTGTTTTGCAGATGCAGCAATAAACAAGATGAGCTGATAGGAACTCAACCACATAAAAGTAGCCAAATGCAAAAAAAAAAGAAAGAAAAGAAAAGAACAAAAAGGAAATCAACATGTAATTAACCAAATGCCTCCAGGAGGCAGAGCTTTGGACATGAATCCTGGGTCTCCTTTACTTGATCAAAGTACTTAAAACTACCTTGTGACAGCCACATCTGGTTCTTAAATGGAGCACCCCCAGTAGTGAACCCTTTGAGTTCAGTTAACAGCACTTCCAAGCTGGTGCCGAAAAGGGATGGTACCTTTTCGGAAAAGAATGATAGTTATGGTGTAAGGAATGCATGCACAGTTGAGCAGGACTAGCAGCTTGCTGCTGAGTCAGAACCAACAACCTGTGTGTGAATGAAGTGTAAAGAACACTAGTATTGGTTACACAGTACTGTTAATAAGAGGGGGTATAGCTCAGGGGTAGAGCATTTGACTGCAGATCAAGAGGTCCCCAGTTCAAATCTGGGTGCCCCCTTTAAGAGTCTCTTTTCCTGTTCGATCTAAATTGACCAAATCAGTTTTATGCAGGCCATACTGCAGTCTGCTTGCAGGAGAAGACTGGCTAGAGCCTAGCAAACAGCACATTTGTGGCCATCCCTTCTTATTCGGGATCCAGTGAGGTGCTAAGCACAGCCTTGAAGACCAAGGGCAAGTCTAAATGTAACCTCAATGCCTTCTTTGAGGATCTGTTTCCTGGAACCCCAATGATACTAAGTTGAGTCTCATCCAGGGTCCAGTCCAGACACAAAAACTGAGCCAGTTATGGGTGATAAAGGTGAAGGAATTAAGGAGACACACACATACACAAACAACCCATAGACACAGACAATAGTATGGTGATTCCTGGAGGGATAGGGAGGTAGAAGAGGGGGAATAAATGGTAATGGAAGGAGACTTGACTTGAGGTGGTGAACACACAATACAATATACTGATGATGTATTATAAAATTGTACACCTGAAACCTACATAATTTTATTAACCAACTAGAGGCCTGGTGCACGAAATTCATGCACGGGGGTATGTGTCCCTCAGCCCAGCCTGCACCCTCTCCAATATGGGACCCCTCAAGGGATGTCCGACTGCCCATTTATGATCCATCCCAGTAGAATCGAGCCTAAATGGGGAGTCGGACATCCCTCTCACAATCCAGGACTGCTGGCTCCCAACTGCTCACCTGCCTGCCTTCCTGATTATCCCTAACCTCTTCTGCCTGCCAGCCTGATCACCCCCTAACCACTCCCCTGCCAGCCTGATTGATCCCTAACTGCTCCCCTGCCAGCCCGATTACCCCTAACTGCCCTCCCCTGCCGGCCTGGTCACCCCTAACTGCCCTCCCCTGCCTGGCCTGGTCCCCCCCAACTGCCCTCGCCTGCAGGCCTGGTCCCCCCCAGCTGCCCTCCCCTGCTGACCCAGTCACCCCTAACTGCCTTCTCCTGTCAGCCTCATTGCCCCTAACTGCTCTCCCCTGCTGATCTGGATCCCCCCAACTGCCCTCCCCTGCCGGCCTGGTCACCCCTAACTGCCCTCCCCTACCGGCCTGGTCCCCCCCAACTGCTCTCCCTTGCAGGCCTGGTCCCTCCCAACTGTGCTCCCCTGCTGGCCATCTTATGGCGGCCATCTTATGTCCACATGGGGGCAGGCATCTTGTGTGTTGGAGTGATAGTCAATTTGCATATTACTCTTTTATTAGATAGAATTGAGGCCTGGTGCACTGGTGGGGGCCACCTGGTTTGTCCTGAAGAGTGTCCCGGATCAGGGTGGGGGTTCCCTTGGGGCGTGGGGCGGCCTGGGCAAGGGGCCTGTGGTGGTTTGTAGGCTAGCCACGCCCCCCGGCGACCCAAGCATAGGCCAGGGCCAGCTGGAAACAGGTATCTGGGATTTATTTATCTTCTATAATTGGAACTTTGTAGCCTTCAGCGGAGGCCAGGGCTGGCCAGGGCGGCAGGAAGCTTGGCTTCCTCCATCACTGGGGGCAACCCAAGCCTCCTGCTTGCTCCAGCTCTGTGGCTGCCACCATCTTAGTTGGGTTAATTTGCATACTTGCTCTGATTGGCTGGTGGGCATAGTGGAGTGGATGGTCAATTTGCATGTTTCTCTTTTATTATTGTAGATGTCACCCAATAGATTCAATTTAAAGAAACTGAACCAGTTATTTTAACAGAATTTAATATAAATAATTGTTAACCAGTATATCAATTTCCTGTAGCTTCTGTAATAAAGTATCACAATGTGGGTGATATAAACAACAAATTTATTGTCTCACAGTTCTGGATGCCAGAGTCTGAAATCAAGGTGTCAGACAGGCTGTGCCCTCTCCGAAGGCTCTAGAGGAGGGTCCCTCCTTGCCTCTTTCCAGCTTTTGGTGTTTGTTGGCAATCCTCGGCCTTCCTTGGCTTGTAGCTGCTGCATCATTTCAGTCTCTACCTCTGTCTTCACCTGGCTGTCTTCAGCCTGTGTGTCTCTTCTCTTCTTATGACACCAGTCACGTTGGATTAAGTGCCCACCTACTCCATGGTAATCTCATCTTAAATAATTCCATCTTTGAGGACACATTCCAAATGAGGACACCATCTTGCACAAGGGGGCTGCAGGGATGCTACAAATTCAACATATCTTTTGGGGGACACAATTTAATACACAATAACCAGGAATTCGAAGTAAAGGGGCAGGAGGGAAGACTAAGTATCACAGAGGTACTTTCTGTAGAAGCAGCCACCCCTCGAGGGCGGGGGACAAACAAAAAGGACGAACTTCAGTCTTACCAGCTCGGGGAGTATCTCTGGGGATCAGGGACTCAGGTCTCTAAGGTGATGCTGCTGTCCCTGAAGAGTCATGACGAAGCTGGGCCTGTGAGCACCACACTGCACGTGGCCATCACTGTTGCTACTGGATGGACAGCGGCTGCCAGGTGACACTGACAGGAACCCAAAGCAGGAACAAAAGCAAGTGCTTCTTCCTGCTCCAACCTTCCATCTCCTTTTGCAGCTCTACTGGCAGGACCAGCCAGAAAGCCACCTGGCGAAGGAGAGCCTGGTTTACAGAGGCTCCAACCCAGCATCACAGAGCAGAGCACAGAACGGTGGACGTGGAGCCTAGAGACTGTCATTTGTTCATCTCCCCCAGCAGTTAAAGGGTTGACTGTTTGGAGATTCAGACATGGGGAGGGGTCAGCATTGTGCAGAGAGCTCTGATCTGTAGCCAGTCAAGTGTGTTCTCTCTTTGAGGTGCTCCATGCTTGGTCAGGCCATGAGGCATTTTGAGTCTGTTTTCAGATGCTCTGTACAAAAACTACTATGTAGATGTGAGTGTGGATCCTTCCAGCTGTCAGGGAGGGCTCCCCAGATTACTGCCCTCCTCTAGGGACTGAAGGTGGGGAGGTTGTGGAGCTGTGGGAGGAGGGAACCTGTTGCTTCTTCTAATGTGGGGAGATGAGTTAGCATAAAGCAGGTCTGGCAACTCAGCCAAGCTATGTGGATGGAGTATCTAGGGCAGAAGCTCAGGGTGTGGCCACACAGGGAAAGGGTGTTCATTGCACCTCACTGGTATGGCAGGGGGTATAGCTCAGGGGTAGAGCATTTGACTGCAGATCAAGAGGTCCCCAGTTCAAATCTGGGTGCCCCCTCACATTTTAGTCTCAATGGTCATAAAGGTCATAAAAGAGTTCCAGTTTCCTCTCCTCTTTCTAAATCTGATGTCTAGTCTTCCTGCAAAGGGCGAAGAAGCGGAGGAGGCCCTTCTTGCCCAGAGCAGGGCAGCTCTGCTCAGATGATGTGTTTATCCCACTGCTCTGATCTTCCCACTCTCCCCTCATCTGGCCCCCTGCTCTTCAATGTGAACTTGATCTCCTGGCTGAGGTTGAGGACTCTGACCTTTGCAAGTAGCCAGAGAGAAGCCTGAGATTACTTACAAAAGAACTAATAGTGGACTGCTGATCGACTTCTCAATAGTTGCAAAAGAAGCCAGAAGATAGTGCAACGACACATTCCTTATGTTGAGAGGAAATAACAGTCAGCTCTGAATTCTATTCCCAGCTAAACTGTCCTTCAAGAACAGACCAAAGCTGAGAGTTTACCACCAACAAATTCTCACTAAAGTAAAATTTAAACATATACTTCAGAGAAAAGAAAAATGATCCCAGATAGGAGGTCTAAGATATAAGAAGGAAGCTCGACCAAGGAAACTGTAATATATATCAGTAAATCTAAAAATCATTGACCATAGCGCTGGCCAGTGTGAGTCAGTGTGAGTGTCATCCCGTGCACCAAAAGATGGTGAGTTTGATTCATGGTCTGGTCACATATCCAGGTTGTGGGTTTAATCCCTCGTATGGGAGGCAATACATCGATGTCTCTCTCTGTCTCTGTCTCTCTCTCTGTCTCTCTCAAATCAATTTAAAAATTATTGACCATATTACACAATATTGTCTAATTTATAGGTTTTTTAAAAGATAGAACTAAAATACTGGTTAATAATAACATAAGGAACGGGGTCATAAGATTTAAAGTGTTTATGTAATTTGGGAGGAAGATAAAGATATTGATTAGCTTAGATATTAAAATTTGCATGCAAAAATTTTTATGGTATCATTTTAAAGGTTGTGGTTTTGGCACTCTCCCTCTAGGTATGGATTTAATTTTGTTTACTATGTTTCAGATTGATTTGGGTCCTTGAATGTAAGGATTGATGTCTTTCATTAGTTGTAAAATAGCCTCAGCCGTTTCTCCTCAGATTTTACACTGACTTCATTCTCTCATTTCTTCTCCCTGGACTCCATTTAAATGTACATTAGATCTTCTCACTGTATCCTTTATATTTATCATTCTCTATTCTGTTTGCCACAAATTATCTCTCCATTTTTTATAATGGAAAAATGGACAATTATTTCCAGTGTTCTAGTTTAACAATTTTCTCCTTGGCTGAATCTATTAATTGAATAGAACGCAGATAATATTTATTAAGTTTTTAATTTTTGTTGTTGATTTTTAGATAAAAATTTTATATGTTGCTCTATTTTCAAACCTTCTTAGTTACCTTTATTTTATTTTATTTATTTTTTAAAAACATATATTTTTATTGATTTCAGAGAGAGGATGGGGGAGAGAAACATCAGTGATGAGAGAGAATCATTTATTGGCTGCCTCCTGCGCACCCCACAGTGGGGATTGAGCCCACAACTCGAGCATATGCCCAGACTGGGAATCAAAATGAGACCTCTTGGTCATAGGTTGATGCTCAACCACTGAGCAACACTGGGCTGGATTAGTTCCCTTTAATGCTTTTAAGTTTATTACTGAAATTTTCCAGCCTGGCTTTTAACTCATTGAAGACAGCAAAATTGTTATTTTACAGTGTGTTTTCAGTAGTTCTAATACAAAAAGTTCCACCTGGCCAGTGTGGCTCAATGGTTGAGTATTGACCTATGGTGGTTCTCTCTCACCATTGATGTTTCTCTCTCTCTCCCTCTCTCCCTTCCTCTCTGAAATCAATAGAAATATAGTAAAAATAAAAAGTTTCCTGTTTAGATCTGTGGTCTATTGTTTCTATTGATTTTCATGGATGGTATTTTCTTCCCTGTGTACATAGTGATCTTTGGCTATGCGTTGAACATTTGATTCAAAACTTTATTTGTAGAATTTTAGGCTGGGAAAAGATAATATAATCCTTCATTTGTTCTTGTTGTTGTTTTTTCAGCTATCTGTGGACGCTAGCAGTCAAGATACTTCAATATAACTTCAACTAAGTTTTCTGGACCATTCAGATGACACAAAGACCAGCTACAAATTCTTGTAGTGGCTGATTTCTCTCAGTTCAGCCTTACTCCACAGGGTGCTAGCCCAAAGCCAGAGATAGTTTTACCAGTGTCCCTACTCGAGGTGACCCTGAATTCTGACTTCTATCCTCCAAATTCCTGAGAGGCTTCCAAAAGTTCCACCGAGCCTCTCAGCTGCCTCTTCTGGACTGAACACCACACTCGGGCACAAAGCAATCTCAGGTGTGGAACTTTAAACGTTCTGTCTCCCATCCTTTCCATCTAGTATTTCCTGTCTAACTAGTTAGCTCTTTGATGCTTTTAACGAGATGTTTAAAATATTTTCTCAGCTTATGATTTGTCCTTGTAGGAAATATTGTTTCAAATTACCTTGTTCAATAAGGAACATGGAGCCTCCTTTGCAGGATTCTTTATACCATTTATATGTCTTCAATATATATTTTTTGAATGAAAAAAATCATTATATAAAGTAGGGTCTACTTCTAAGCAATTTCACCAAGGAAATACTAACCTAGAGTAAAAAAGAAAAAGTGGTAGGAGAGAAAGGAAGTGGAAGAGAGAGTCAGGTGGTCAAGTCTGTGGTAGTGACAGCTCCCCTGAGAAATTTCCAGAAAGAGGACAGAGCCTTTACTTTTTAAAAAATTATGTTTTTATTGATTTCAGAGGGGGAAGGAGAGATAGAAACATCAATGATTAGGGAACCATTGAATGGCTACCTCCTGCATGCCCCCTACTAGGGATCGAGCCCACAACCTGGGCATATGCCCTGACTTGGAATCAAACCATGACTTCCTGGTTCATGGGCTGACACTCAGTCACTGAGCAACTCTGGCAGGGCTACCGCCTTGACTTTTGACATGGTTATTAAATCCTTATAGTCACCACTGGGAAGTAGGAAGATGTATTTCCATACTTCACAAGTGGTAGCAACAAGAACAAGGGGTCAGCCTTCTTTCTGGAAATTAGTGAGGTTGAGAAAATGAAGGTATTAATAGAAAGAAAGGGAAATCCCCACACAAGCCATGAAGGACAAGCATCCCGGTCCTGGTGGTTTGGGCTCACTTCATCAGTCTCTTCAGTTTAATGTGACCACAGTAGGTGGTCAGGGGAGGACACATGGAGCTGGTGCCGATCCAAATCCTAAATTTTTACCACAGTTAATAGTCAAATGTGAAAAAAAAAGGCAGAAATTTCAGCACCAGCTTCAGTAACTAAAGGGGTCAAAGAAATAGGGGGCACCTGGATTTGAACCAGGGACCTCTTGATCTGCAGTCAAATGCTCTACCACTGAGCTACACCCCCACTTACATATAATCTTTCATTAGCACCTTTTCTATGGCACTGCATGCAGGATAGCTGCCTGTCTGCATGTCACTGTTTTTTCTGCACGTCCCAGAACATGGCAAGTCTTCTCACTGTAGTCCACTGTCTTGTCCTCAGCGCTCCTCTTCCTCAGGTTGTGGTAACGGCACCAGCCTTTACACCTGGAAAGGCCATTTGAGTCTACACTAGTGTTTCTACCTAAACCAGCACATACTTATCAGAACAATCATGGCCAGTTCCAGGTCCTCAGTGAACCTCACACTCAGTGCAGGGAGAGCCTCGCCCCTATTCTAAGGTCTCAAGAAGGGTGCTCATTGTTCCACTCATTCATTCAGTCAGTCACTCAACAAACGCAGAGCAGGTGAGGTACCAGGTCCTGTCAACCATATTGAGGGCACAGAGACTGAAGACATGGTCCTTGTTCCAACAGGAGACAAAATCATGAACCAAAGACTTTGCACAAGAGTGGCAGAAGCCCAAGAAGAGAGCCGTGGGAGCAGGGAGTAAGGCGCTACCCTGCCTGGAGAGTCAGAAAGGGCTTCCTGGGGGAGATGGACAAGGAGGAGTTTGCCAGAAGAAGCTGGCGAGGATTTCAGGCCAAGGGAGGAATAAGAACAAAGGGAAAAGTGGGTCAGGCATGTCCGGAGCTCAGGAAGGCTTCAGGTGATGTCACACATGTGTGCTCATTGACCCGGGAACCATTTTGGCTTCCTGCTAAGGCAGGAGTGGGACTTGGCCATTGTCACTGGAAGAAGGCCTATGACACACAGCATGACAAGCCATAACCTCATTTAATTCTCACAACCACCCTTGTGTTGTCTAATTCTAGCACAGGTTTGGCCAGAACAGAACCCAGGCCCAGGGAGCACCAGAGCACAATACGGGCCCTAGAACACAGCACAGTCAATATGGGGAGTGAGGGGCCATCGGGGGCCAGGGGCCAATATGGGTGACAAGAGCAATCATTTGCCTCTTTATTTAGCACTTCACACTAAAAGTGAGTTGAGGAAGGGGGCACCCGGATTTGAACCGGGGACCTCTTGATCTGCAGTCAAATGCTCTACCCCTGAGCTATACCCCCAAGCCTGCTTATGAACCTTAATTACACCTCTTCAACTGTGCACCTGACTCCTATTTCTGGCCTCCTACAGTCCAGCTTCTGGGAGCAGGCAGCCTGCCCTATGACATCCTGGCTCTCACTGTCATCACTCGCTCACTCGTCCGCCTCTAAACACCTGCTGACCACCTTCTATGTACCAGACTCATCCTTCCTCCATTTTTTCACCTCCCTCTCTGGCTCCACTTTCCTGTGCCACCCGGTTCTGTTTGCCCTACAGTGGGCAGTCATTGCTTTCCCAGCCTAAGAGAGCCCTGGTCCCCTCTGCCCTCTCCTACTAGGGCACTGGGGGGCAGTAAAGTCTGTGTGGATAGAGGAGCAGGTCTGGCCAGGACACCACACCCTGAGACAGAAGGCCCCTCTCTCCCTTTCCACTACCCGCTTCACTCACTCAACCCCTTTCATCCACTCAAGTTGACCAACGTGGTGGAGGAGAAAGGTGAACCAGCCCAACTCCCTCTCAAGGGGAAAACTGACTTGAGGAGGAGTAGAACCCTGGTAACTTGCTTGTGAGCCCTAGGGCATGGATAAGGCTGCACAGCAGAGGCAGGCAGCTGTGTGAGAGCAGGGAGAATGGGGAGGCAGCCAGCAAGGAGGCTGTCCTCTCATCTGAAAGGTTCCTACTAGTGTGGGACACAGCCAGAGAGAGCGCGACCCCTCACCCTCCACATAGATGGAAAAGCCAAGAAAGGTACTGAGTGCTCTCAAGCCTTCCCAGTGCCACCCACCCATCTCCGCTCCACACGGAAGCAGTCTCCCGGGATGTCTATGCTGCTCACAGGGCTTTGGGGAAGTAGCTCTTTTGTCCAGAAATATGGAGGAGGGTCCAAGCTCCCGTGGGCTGGTTTACTTAGCCTGGAGATGATTTCAAACTTCCTGTCTCTCCTAAGCCTTGGTTTCCAACATGAATTGGCATCAGAATCCCCAGAGGAACGTGTTAAAACTGAAACCCCAGATCCCACCCAGACCTATTGAAGGAGACCCAGTCTACACCTTTCCTAGAATTCCTGCAGGAGGAGCCACCGGGAAGCATCCAGTAAATGAAGCAGCCTTGCCCCAAACTGCTGGTCCACTGTTTGCAGGGGAGAGAGCATAAGCAGCCCCCAGAGCAAAGCCTGACCTGGCTGAGGGAGGAGCAGAGCTCTCCCTTGATGCGTCTGGAAAGCCTAGAGAGGGTGCGATGCAAGAAAATCACTGCTCAGTTATTTAAAGTCTGCTAAGACCACAAGTCCGACCCAAGTCCCATGAGGACCTCATGCCTCAAACCCCTGGTGTTCATTTGAACCCCACGCATGATCAAACCCCGGCTCCATGGCCAGGCTAAGCTGGAGGTGGAGGGGCATCTCACGGAGGGATACCTCAGCTGGGCCTTGCCTGCTCCCTAGCTCCCTGTGCTGCCACCCCTGCTTAGGGCCTAGCCCTGCTCAGTGGCCAAAGGCTCCTTGCATCCCAGGGAAGGAAGCAGTAACAGCACTCACAGAGACAGAAACTTCCTGCAGGCTCCGGGGCCACGTGACACCAGGGCAGGACAGCAAGGAGCAGAGGCCAATTCATAGTCCATCCCCATGAAACCTTGGGCAAGTCATTTAACCTCCCTGCCTTTCATTCCGTAACATCGGAAAATGGGAATTGAGGGCACTTCTACCTTCCTGAAGACAGAGGGCTGAGAAATGATCTGAAAGTGCTGCCAGCACTCAGATCCACAAGGCTCATCTGATTCAATAAAGGAAGAAAACCAGGGATTTAGGGCCAGTCTGTTACCCAGGGACACGGGTGTCTCATGGTTCCCCTTCATGACAAGCTGGCAGAGTTCTTCCTGCCAGTCTTCCAGGTCCTGAGACTCATGGCCATATCTTCAGCCATCACAAGCACCTGACTGTGCCCACGCCAATGAGTTACAGCCATTACAGGAAATAGCTCAAATCAGCTTCAGTCCCTACTCCCCATCCCCAAATAAGAGTGCATTGCTGGTCAAAAGCAAAGCATTCCATTATGTTTGCTTCAGATAAAAGGCAGGGAGCAGTGGCTAAAAGGATGCAAGGTCAGGGCTCCTAGGTGCTCGTCCTCTGTCCTAGGTACAGACACATCTTCTGTGATTTTCTTACCTGAGCCAGTGCTCATCCTCAGAGGTCATTCTGGAGTAATGGGTACAATCGTACCCATTCCACCCGCCACAGAGGATCTTCCTGCTGTGCCTCACTTTTCTTCTGACATTAAAAAAATACTTTTATTGATTTTATTGAGGGAGAAATAGAAACAATAATGATGAGCGAATCACTGATCGGCTGCCTCCTGCATGCCTCACACTGGGGTTCGAGCCTGCAACCTGGGCATGTGCCCAGACCAGGAATTGAACCGTGACCTGGTTCATAGGTCAATGCTCAACCATTGAGCCACACTGGCTGGGCATCTTCTGAAATAAAAAAATGTATTATTTTTTTAGAGGAGATAGAAACATTAATGAGAGAGAAACATCGACCAAATGCCTCCTGCACACTCCCTGCTAGGGATCAAGCCCACAATCTGGGGATGTGTCCAGACCGGGAATTGAACCTCTTGGTGCATGGGTCCATGCTCAACCACTGAACCACACAAGCTGGGCTCTTCTGACACTTTTTTAAGCGCTTTGAAGTCAACTGGTTACTAACATTAGGAGCCAAGAGGCCAGGCTTTGCAGCTACGGGCCCTCCCTCCGCTGAGTCTAAGGCGCCTGTTGAATCCAAGCAGGACCCTCCACCTCCACCTGGTTCCTGTTCCTGGGAGGGCCTCCCTCTTGCTGCCAGGAGCAGGGGCAGCCGCAGGACCCAGAAGTTCCTGTTCCTCATCATGGATCTCCGCACCTCCACAGCTCCTGAGGCTCAGCTTCCCCCTCTCTTTTTTTCTCTAGTTGTAGGTTTTCCACTCTGCCAGCTTTCCGGTGGTTCTGGACGGTGTGCGCTCTGTTTTCCAGTTGTAGTTTCAAAATTGTTGTGGTAGGCAACAGTTAGGTGTTTACCTTATGCCGCCATCTTGGTTTTTTGTTTTTTTGTGTTTTTTTTTAATTAATTAATTTATTTATTTTTAAAATTTCTTTATTTTTTATTTTTATTTTTTTTAATTTCTTTATTGATTAAGGTATCACATATTTGTCCTCACCCCCCCATTCCCATCCCACACCCCTCCCCATGCATGCCCTCACCCCCCTGTTGTCCTTAACCACTGGTTAGGCTCATATGCATGCACACAAGTCCTTTGGTTGATCTCTCCCCTATATCCCCACCCTCCCCTACCCTCCCTCTGAGGCCCGACAGTCTGATCCATTCCTTCTTGTTTCTGGGTCTGTTCTTGTTCATCAGTCCATGTTGTTCATCATTTCCCCTAGATGAGTGAGATCATGTGCTACTAGAAATACACTTATAAGAACCAAAAATGAGACAAGCAATAATGGTTATTTTTTTTTTTTTTTAACAGAGAGGAAGGGAGAGGGATAGAGAGTTAGAAACATCGATCAGCTGCCTCCTGCACACCCCCTACTGGGGATGTGCCCGAAAACCAAGGTACATGCCCTTGACTGGGATCGAACCTGGGACCCTCGAGTCTGCAGGCCGATGCTCTATCCACTGAACCAAACTGGTTAGGGCCCCATTTTGTACTTCTTAATCCCTTCACCTTTTCATCCATCCCCCCCAACCCTTCTCTCCTATCAAATGGCAGTCTGTTCTCTGTATCTGTAAATCTGTTTCTTTTTTTTTTTTTTCTTTTTAAATATATTTTATTGATTTTCTTACAGAGAGGAAGAGAGAGGGATAGAGAGTTAGAAACATCGATGAGAGAGAGACATCGATCAGCTGCCTCCTGCACAACCCCCACTGGGGATGTGCCCGCAACCAAGGTACATGCCCTTGACCGGAATCGAACCTGGGACCTTTCAGTCCAAAGGCCGATGCTCTATCCACTGAGCCAAACCGGTTTCGGCTGTAAATCTGTTTCAATTTTATTTATTTATTTTGTTCTTTAGATTTGTCTTTCTCTAGCTCCATTCATGCTTTTGTAAAAGGTAAGATTTTTTTTTTCTTTTTTTTTTATGGTCAAGTAGTATTCCATTGCATAAATAAATGTACCACAGCTTTTTTATCCACTCATCTACTGATGAAATTTGGGTTGCTTCCATATATTGGCTATTGTAAATACCAATGATCATAGATGTGCATATGTGCGCATATATATATTCTTTAGAATTAGTGTTTCGGGTTTCTTTGGATATATTCCCAGAAGTGGGATTGCTGGGGGGGAGGGGGGTGTTCTTGAGTGGTTACAGTTTCCAGCCTAATTAAGTTTCTGGGTTTATAACTCCTTTTACTGGACACTCACATGATATTCCCAAGGGAGCAGAAAGGCGAGCACCTGAAGGACCCCACCACGTGTTACATCTTGGTGTGTAAATGACAGCCCAGTCTCTGGATGTGTCTCCCGTGTTTCAGAAGAGAAGAAATCATGAGTTGGGACAGATGCAGCTATTTTTATAAGATTCTGCTTATCTCCCTAAACCATCCATACCAGGTCAGCCCCCTGTTTTCCCTGGGTAAGGAAGGTATTTCCCTATGTGCCCACACAAGAATCTTGTCCCAAACTTTAGGTCATCTTGAACCAACTTTCAACATCTCCAATATCTCCAGAGTTCTTTGTGGCTGATTTCAGGAAGTCCTAACCCACAAGGAAGTTAGCTACGGTGGGAAGACCCTCAGTTTTACAGTGAGAAAGACGTGGGTTTGTATATTGCCTCTAACATCTGCCATTTTTGTGAAACCAGGTAAGTCATTTGGACCCTGGGAACCTTAGTGTCCATATCTAAAACATTGGTGTGTCAAAGAATTGCTGTACAGAGTTGTATAAAACCATGTGCATTGTACTTTAGGAACAAGTTAAGGGATGTTCAAGGTCATTTTGATTCTATATGATTTTTGCCTAATACGCTTACTTTATGCTGAATCGCTGGAGTTTACAGGGAAGTAACGCAGGACCAAGATCAGGCCAAGAGAGTAAATAAGACTTGAGAGAAGAGAGCCAAGGAGACTCCCAGGTAGGGAGAAAGAGCTGCGTCAGTGGAAAATCTGAGGCCAGGGGACATGGGAAGCAAAGCAGAGAAAAAGAATAAAACATGTGAATGGAGAAAGACAAAAAGAAAAAGTAAATGTGTCTGTCTCAGAGTTTTGGTGGCCTTTGGTAGTAAAAATACAAAATAATGTCAACCTGTTTACATCACATAAATATAAAAATATTTTAAATATTTAAAATAACATCCATGCCGAAACCGGTTTGGCTCAGTGGATAGAGCGTCGGTCTGTGGACTGAAAGGTCCCAGGTTCGATTCCAGGTCAAGGGCATGTACAGTGGTTGAGGGCACATCCCCGGTAGGGGGTGTGCAGGAGGCAGCTGGTCGATGTTTCTCTCTCATCGATGTTTCAAGCTCTCTATCCCTCTCCCTTCTTCTCTGTAAAAAATCAAAAAAATATATATATATATATATATATATATATATATATATATATATATATATATAAAAGAGATCAGGGTTCAATTACTGGTCAGGCCCATGATGAGGTTGTGAGCTGGATCCCCATTGTGGGACTTGCAGGAGGTAGCCAATCAATGACCCTCTCATCAATGATGTTTCTCTCTCCCACTCCCTCTCCATTCCTCTCTGAAGAAAATAAAAATATATTTAAAAAAATAAAATAAAATAACATCCATGATTTTAGCCTAGGTGGATAATAATCACATGAAAAATTTCACCTACAATCACAGTAATGTGATCACTGCACAGCTGACAGGTTATCAGGTGTGCCTAGATTAGAACTGCATCTACATGTATTGGGGGTGCAGTGACCTTTGGCTTTGGGTTTGGTGTTTGGACAAATTTTTCTGTTCATCTGTGACTTCAGTCTTGGCCTTTGCAAAGTGGGAAAGGTGAGCGCTCACTCAGTGTCATTCTGGCATCTTAGACCTGAGCATGAGTAATGACTGTGCAATTGGGAAGATTCCCATCATATCCCATCAGTGCATCAATCTTCAGTAACAGAAATATGGCATGCCTTTCACAGATATTGTTAATCTCTGAATATCTACTTTCAGGTACAGGTGTTCTAAATTCTAGAGGTAACCCTGAAGGGTCTTGATTGAACCCAAAACCCTTCGGTATGCAGGCTGACGTTCTAACCTCTAAGTGACACCAGCCAGGGATTTTATTGTATTTTTAACATTACAAAAGTAAAGTGCTACAGTAATTATTGGAGATTATGAAAGGTATTGATTCTATGGAATAAATGAGAAGTTTTAAATAACTAAATAAATATATTAACAGTTAATGTGAATATTGGAAAATGTTATCCAGATAACTTTAGAAAGAACATTATATCTTTTTTTAGCTTATAGATGTTCAAAAAATATTAACATTACCACAAGGTAAAATAATAAAGATTAGATCATATCATAATTCTAATTACTGTAGAATTATTTTGATGCAATTGCATTCATAACACTAAGTAAAATAGTCTTTAGAAACTAATGTTTAATTATTTATTTCCATTTAGTCTATGAATCTTAAAAAAGAAAAGCCCTATTTGGTGATTTTTTTTTTTACATATTAGGAGGATAAATTAAAAATAGAATGTCAGCATGGCTACCTCAAAATTTCACAAGGAAAAACATACTCATGTATAACACATGTAAGATAAATCATTTTTTATTGAAACATGATTGAAATATAGAGAGCATTAAAAAAGTTGAAAATTTAGATAAAATGAGACATCCCAAATACATTTGTTCTCTCTAAACAACACACTTTATAAGAATGCTTTATAAGTCAATGCCTCATCGTTTGGGATCTGTGAAGGCTAATATTTTTTTAAGCTTGTAGAAATAATTGCTATCCACTGATAACCATTTTCAGCAGTTGAAGGAAAAGGATTTTTGAGATTTACCCTAGCTATGAATTCTAAATATTGATTTCCTTTAGAAATATTCCTAAAATTTTTTTCCTGATTTATATTTCATGTGTACCAAAAAGGTGAATGAAATTATTAAATATGCTGCCACAGTGTATGGTATATGTGACTTTTAGATGAAGAATCAACCTTAATTTTTTAGGTTCAAAAGGATAATGATTAATTCAACCATGTTTCCGCTTTCCTTACCTGGTGAAAGATTCCTGGGTCCCACCTACATAGTGAAGCTGACTTCAAGTAATATTTATGGAATGTAAAATCAGTGAAGAGAAATGCATGAAATTAACATTGACGGTAGAACAAATATGGTGCAGACTATGAGCAGAAGCATACTATAATTTGTTTATACATTTTAGTTTATAATAAAAAATGGTTATAGCTTTAAAAGATGTAATAGAAAATGACTAGCTGCAGGCAGAAAGATTGTCAACCACTTCTGCCAATAACAAATTATATGACACACAACAGATTTTGAAATTGTCTTGTCATGTACATATACAAAATATTCAAACAATATGGAACAGCAGCTGTTAGGTCCTTCAAAGGCTTATAGAACAAAGAAGACCTTAATTTTGCATTTTCCCAAGTAAGACTTACTAATAACCAATAGTTGCTTGCATAGAGAGCAGTTTGTAGGAACTTGCTGAATAAATTGATGTGCCTACATGATTCCTGCTGAAAAGATTTCCCTTTGATTCTACTTTAGGGAAGATTCTACAGTTGGTATGACTACAAGGAAAGTTAGATACAGATGGAAACTGAAATTATTTTCTTAACTTGAAAACCAATTAAATTGTTCCATTGTCACATTTCTTTTTAAAAAAATATTTTTATTGCTTCCAGAGAGGAAGGGAGAGGGAGAGAGGGATAGAAACATCAATGATCAGAGTGAATCCTTGATTGGTTGCTTCCTGTACATCCCCTACTGGGGATGGAGCCTGAAACCTTGACAGGAATCAAACCCTGCAGGCCGACACTCTATCCATTGAGCCAAACCGGCTAGGGCATAGGTCCAAACTTTAGGACAAATTTTTCTCTAGTGATTGTGTGTAGCAGCAAGAACAGACAAAAAAAATATTAGAAATTGGAGATAAAAATATGAGTACAACAATTTTTAAAAATATATTTTTTAATTGATTTTTTACAGAGAGGACGGGAGAGAGAAAGAGAGTTAGAAACATCAATGCGAGAGAAACATCAATCAGCTGCCTCCTGCACACCTCCTACTGGGGATGTGCCTGCAACCAAGGTACATGCCCCTGACCAGAATCGAGCCTGGGACCCTTGATTCTGCAGGCCGACGCTCTATCCACTGAGCCAAACCGGCTAGGGCATGAATACACCAATCTTAAATCTACTTCTGGAAACATGTATGTTCTTGAAACTGCACAAAACTTCAGTCGGCGATATTGCTTCAATGAAATGCCATCACCATCCAAAAAAATTTCAAGACTAAGAATTAAAAAGGAGTAAAGTCTTTTTACCCTAATAAGTTCCTATTAGAGGAAGGTCCATTTAATAAATTGATAGCAATGTTAACATATTATACTGGCAGAACTACACTTGCTGGCTAAAGAAGCTCAGTTGAAAATACCTTTTTTAGTAATGTCCCTGTTTAATGGCCATAGAGGTATCCAGCAGTTGACGGGGCTGTGAAATTACTGTTCTTGCGTGAACGTCAACTTTAAATTTTTTAAATCATTTTTAATAGTAAAGTTATAAAAATTAATTTCCTTCCCAAGAAAATTCAGGTTTTTCTCCTTTTTTTTCTAGAAGTTCATTCTGTCGTGGTGATAGTTTGATTCATAGAATTGCAATTTTTAATTGCCAAACATTCCATTTGACCAAAATGTATATTCAGGTATATTCGACTTACGTGCTGTACGTGTAGCTACTGTCTAAAAATAGCTTAGTATACAGGTGCCCCAACAGGATGGTTCTCATACTTTAGTGATTTATGCACTTTGTTATGGACATGGACTGGATTCGGTTGTTGAAATACAGGCTTGGGTGGCCTCTGATTCGTGTTCACCATGTGCGAAATGAGGGCTACACTGGAAACTCCTGGTCACGTGGTTGTCAACCGGAAACACACAACCTCCATAGAGAACACGTGCTTCCTTCCAGTCCGTTACCACGGACCTAGCAAACCATAACCTCAGTGATCCGGATGTAAGGACAACTGTGCACTAGCTTTTGGTCCTAACACGGGCCACGTGGGATGTGAACCGCTTCATCTTGGCTGCCACATTTGCAATTTATGCAATTTACGAACGTCCTCTTCCTCACAGCCGCGTGCCCCTGTGCCACTCATTCCAGCCAGCAGCCTCACTGCGCCCTTTTCCACCTTTCGGAACTGGGCTGCCTCCCGCCCCAGCGCCTCCCTTCAGGCGGTGCCTGCTTATTGGACCTCCAGGAAGAAAACACTCCCCTGACGAGCACTGGTTTGCGGCTGCGCCCTATTCTGCAACCTGTTGAGACTCTCGAGTCTGAGAAAACGCCACACTTGGTTCCTAGAGCAACCACCGCGCAAGAGCCAAGACGGTCCTAGCCGCGGGGCGAGGGTGTCCGCCGGGCCGGCAGGGGGCGCGCTGCGCGGCGGGTGGGAAGGCGGGCGGCACGTCTAGGCCGCAGCCGTGCCCGGCGTGCGCTCGGTGCCCACAAAGCGCCAGCTGAGGGGCCGCTGGGGGCCGAGCGCAGCTGAGCTTCCCCGTCACCCGAGCTCCTCAGGCCGGCCGGCCCTGCCCCTGCCGCGTCCCCGCGCCCCGAGCAGCCGGGCCCGACGGCCGCGCGAGCCTGGGCGCGGAAGGCAGGTCGAGCGGTTGCCGTCTGTGTGGGTCCGTGCGGCGGCGACAGCAACGACTGCGGCCCGGGCCGGACAGCGCAGAGAGCCATGGCCGAGGCGGCCCCAGCTCCGGTAAGGGCGGCCCGCGCACGGAGTGCTGCACGCCCGGCGGGGTCTGGGCGCCTCGGGCTCTGGTGCCGGCCCCGCGGGAGTGGAAGAGGGCGGCAACCTGGGCCTGTCAGGGACGCAGCCCGAGCGGCGGAGCCTGGGGGTCGGGTGGAACCCCGACGCCCAGCGCGGGTCTGGGAGGGCTCGTCTCCTCCGGCGTCCTGAGGCCGCCCTCGGTGTGAGGCCCGGGGCTCCCCGGCCCAGCGGAGGTTTCCTGGGAGCGCAGGGTGTCAGCCCCGGCAGCCGGCCGGACGCAGGGCGGTGGGCATCGTGTGGCGTTGCCATGGGCCATTCAGCAGCCCTGGGCGCATCCTCACAAAATCACCCTCGGTGCAGCCCACCTGAGCCTCGCACAGCCACAGATGCGGGGGGACAGGGAGCCCCGGGCCCAGCACGCGGCAGTGCCCCTCTCCGTCAGTGCCCACGGCGGGCTTACCTTAGTGTTCGTTCTAGGGATGTTGACTGCGGGCCTGGGGCGCCAAGCTCTCCGCCTGCTGCTAGGGCTGCAGGTGACCAGCTCACACAACACCCCGGTAGAATGAGCAGGGACTAGACAAGTTACTTGGGGCCGAAAAATATGCCTTGGATTTGCGAACTAAGGTTTTGGTCTCCCCGAGGAGAGCAGTCTCAGTGGGTCAGGAGCCAGACTGGGCTATTGAGGAGTGACTGGAAAATGAGAAAAGCAGAGGAAAAAGAGGGAGCAGTAACTGGGGTGGGGAATAGAGCACAGGGGAATGCCATCTCTGCTTTTGGATCTTCTTTTCCTTTTCCAGTCGTTTAAAAACATATGGTAGAGGTGAGCACGTGTGTGCCAGCCCTGGCCAGTAGAAATACAACGGAAGCCACATGTATCACTTGATATTTTCTAGTAGTCACATTTACAAAGTAAAGACAAATAGATGAAGTTCATCTTAATGATCTATTTTATTTAACCCAGTGCATACAAAATGTTTCAAAAGTGTGGTCAAAAGTAAGGAATTGATCGAGTTTTGCACCCTCCGCCCCCCATATTAAGTCTTTAAAATCTGGTGTGTATTTTATACTCACAGCACATAGTAATCAAAATAAGCACATTTCAAGTGCCCAGTAGCCACAGGTGGCTACCACATTGAACAATGCGGGTCTGTCTTATGGAGAAGAAATGTTGACCATAAAAATTAAAAAAAGAACGTACCCAAAAAAGTGGAAGGAGTTGGCATTCGGAGCATGAAGTGGAGAGATTAGTTTTAAAGATGATGAACCTTTTTCTTGTGGGAAGGAAAAAAGAAAGCATGGGTTAAGTTATTAATGAGTCTGAGGTGGGAAGGGGTGTGAAGAAAAAGGAAAACGCTCAGAGAGTTTTTATCTAATTTTTTTCCATGTCATCTGAGCGTGAGGTCTGGCCCTGCTGCAGCAGCAGTACCTGGGAGCTTGTTAAAATGCAGAATCTCAAGCTTCCTCCCAGACCTACTAAATCAAAGTCTGCATTTCAATGAAATCTCCAGATGATTCTTATGCACATTAGTTTGAGGAGCGCTGTAGTAAAAAGTGTAAGGAGAGGGCATGGGGTTTGTAGTGGCCACACATGGAATGGGAAAAGCAGTATGGGGGTTGCCACGCATTGTGAGTCCGTGCTGAGCTTAGGGACCGTTGATGTGTGGTGACACCAGTTTACCTGGTTCTGTGGCTTACCAGCCTGCTTGCAGAAACAGAATGAGAACTGTCAGGACTGATTCCAGCCTGGAGGTTAGCCCAGCAGGTGAGGCAGAAAGACAGGGTTGAAAGTGGCTGAAGTGCTCAGCTGAGGAGGAAAGCAAAGCTTGGAGCAGTCTGATAAACCAGCAGCAAATGGAATGGTCAAGGGTTTAGTGGGAATGCAGAGCAGGTGAAATGAAATTAAGGTAGGGGATGAGCTGAAGAAGTGGGAGGTTGTGGCCATAGAACCGGTTACCATAGCATCAGAAGTCTTTGTAGAGGTCATGCTCATCCAACCTCCTGTTGTAGGAATTTCTTTTTTTTTTTTAAATATACTGTTTCAATGTACATTCAGTGATGGGACAACCTGTTACTGTCTTAGAAGATCTAGTTCAAAAGTTACTTATATAGACCATAGTTTGCCTGCCTAAAAATTCCATGTTGTTCTAGTTCTGCCTTGTGGAGTAATACAGTATTAACATTAACCAATTATGTTCTGTTTTATAACTCTCCAGACTCAACTTTCAAAGCTTGTTCAGCTATTACTGAATAGTATGGTTGTGGCTTTTTTTTTTTTTTAACTATGTTTTTATTAATTTCAGATAGAAAGGGAGAGAGAGACAGAAACATCAATGATGAGAGGGAACCACGGATCAACACCTCCCGCACCCCCACCTCACCCTCCCCCGCACTGGAGATCCAGCCCGAAACCCAGGCATATGCCCTGACCAGAATCGAACCGCAACCTCCTGGTTCAACCACTGAGCCACACCTGCCAGACATATGGTTGTGGTTTGTAAGAAGGGTGATGGACAGGGCCAGAGCCCAAGTCAGTAAGCACACTGAACTGGGTGAAACCTGGAAAGTTCCTGGGGCATGTAGGACTTTCCATGTAGGCCTTTCCCACTAACAGAGAATGCAGCAGCAGCAATCTTGAGCCTGTGAACAATTGGCTAAAGTTCCTTGCATCTAGGGAATATGCCAGGCTGCTTCTTGATCTAGTTTCACTCACTGTCTTGACCTAATCCATCCCTGACCCATCAAAACAGTTCTCTTGACTTGAGATGCTGATGAGCTCCATGAAGATGAGGCGTATGCAGGCAGTACTCAAACTATATTTAGATGACTCTCAGATAGCCAGTTAAGCAGTTCTTATCTTGTTTAAATTTGGATTAGGGCTTCTTCTAACACTCAGTGCCTTGTCTCATCTCTCCACTGCACACAGACTTCTGAATGGGATTCCGAATGCCTTACATCCCTACAGCCCCTTCCCCTCCCCACACCCCCAGCAGCAAACGAGGCACACCTGCAGACTGCAGCCATCTCCCTGTGGACAGTGGTGGCAGCTGTGCAGGCTATAGAGCGAAAGGTGGAGGTGCACAGCCGGCGGCTCCTGCATCTAGAAGGACGGACAGGGACAACAGAGAAGAAGCTGGCCAGCTGTGAAAAGACAGTGGCTGATCTCGGGAACCAGCTGGATGGCAAGTGGGCCGTGCTGGGGACCCTGCTGCAGGAGTACGGGCTGCTGCAGAGGCGGCTGGAGAACTTGGAGAACCTGCTGAGGAACAGGAACTTCTGGATCCTGCGGCTGCCTCCTGGTATTAAAGGAGATATCCCGAAGGTAGTGCTTCACTTCTAAATGGGAAGTCATAACATTAGTCCTTAGTAAGGGATAGTCTTGGGAACCTTGACCTTGTTTTATGTTTATCTATTTGGGAAGCATTTCATGCTCAATTTAGCAGATCATTTGAAGTGTTAAACTTCAGTTTGGAAAACTCCAATACAAAATTGGCAATCTGACAGGTGTATTTTTTCTCTCTTTTGCTTTCTCTTATTCATTACACCCAAGTCACTTTTTTCTTTGTTAACCTGTCTGCCACAACCTTGGTGTGGAAACTAAATTAAATATCATTAAATCAGTCCATTTTAATTTATTGGCAATTCTGGTGAAAAAAATTGGAGGGAGGACAAGGGAAGGGATGTAGAGTAAATGGTTAATGTAAGGGTTTCAGGTGATTTGTAGGTCTAGGGTTGATGTAGACTTTGTCCTTCAGCTCCTTTACAGAAGTGTTTTGCAATGCTGGAGCCCAGCCTTTCTGAATGGAATTGCCTTTAAAACAAAATGAAATAAACATTATTTTTAAGCTATGGAAGACAGCCTTGAGGCAGCTTGTTCCCAACCATGCCTGTTTATTTATTCATTCATTCAACAAATATTTCCTGAACACTTACTCTTTTGCTTGATATCTGCTCCCTGAAGGCATAGCAATGAACAATTCCTGTAAACTCCTCTAGAGTTTGAATTTTAGTAGAGAAAGAAAGATAATATAAACAAACAAGAAAATGATTATATTTAAGTGCTTTGACAAAAATGAAGGTGCTATCTGGTGATTTATTTTAGATTGGCTGTCAGAGACAGTCTCATAAAGGAGCTAATATTTAGGCTGAGACTGATTAACAGGAAGGACCCAACTGTGAGAAGTTCTGAAGAAGAGCTTTCTGGCAACAAGAATACCTAGTGCAAAGTGCCTAGGGAAAGTAAGAAGGCCAGTTAGCAGGTATGCAGTGAGTAATCAGAAGCGTGACTAGTAGAGCAGTGTTTTTCAGCATAGGCATCATTTATATGGTTTTAAATTTTAGAGATTGTGATTTAATAGGTCCAGATGGGACCTAAGCATGAATAATTCTTAGAGCTCCATCACTGTTTCTAATATGTACTAGATTTGTGAACCACGGGTGTAGGGCATTGGAGACCAAGGAAAGGAATTTGGATTTTACCTTAATACTCTAGGGAATAAATTGGAGGGTTTTAAACAGGAGAACATCTGGTATATATTTTGAAAGAATCACTTTGGCTGCTACATGGAGAATGGATCATGGCGGTAAGAACAGAAATGGAGAAAAGAGGCAGCTGTAATATTTGGGGGGATGAGAGTGGCTTGGATGAGGGTAGCAGTAATGGAGCTGGAGACAAGTGGACAGATTGAGGATGTTTTGATGGTAGAATTGATGATAGGACTTACTGGTAGGAATTAGAGAATGAGGAGTTAATAATAATTTACTGTTCTAAGTGTTTTCATCATTTTCATAAGAACCATAACTTGTCCAAGATCATGTCGTTACTATATAAATAATGGAGTTGTATTTAGCCCAGAGCATATGCTCATAGAGACCTTAGGTTCACTGACACTTAGGCTTGAAGAACTGGATGGATGATGTTGACATTTCCTGAGATGGGACTATCTTGGGGTAGGAAGGAGTTAGGAGTTTTCCTTTGGCAGGTTTGGGATGCCTGTGACACATTCAGGAGAGGTGTTAAGTGGTCTCTGAAGCTCAAAGGTAAGAAATATTTGGGAATTGTTGATGTACAGATTGCAGTATAAATCGTGAGCCTGGAGTGGTTACCACAGGAGAGAAAGTGGAGAAGCAAGAGAAGGAGTCCAAGGACAAAACTCCAGTGGGAGGAGTGGCCATGAGGTAGGAAAAGGAACAAAACGGAAGCATGTGGAGTCCCAGGGATGAGGAAAAAAAGCGTTTCAAGGAGAGAATTGCCATCTGAGTTGGGTAATGTTACTGAGAGGTCTAGAAAAATGAGGATATGATTCAGCAACATCCGCTGGTGACCTTGATAAGAGTTGTTTCAGTGCAGTGGTGGAGATAGAAGACTGAATGGAGCAGGTTGAAGAGTGAACGGCAAAGGGGGAAATGGAGAAAATGACGTTGACTGACTCTTTCAAAGAAGAGGTACCTGGGAGGATCTCAGAGTCAGTGTCTGATGGAGAACCTTCCCCACAGTGTGTTTAATCTTTTTTGTGTTCGTTTGTTGTTGTTTTTTTGTTTGTTTTTTGGTTAATACTCATCCAAGGATATTTTTCCATTGATTTTTAGCAAGAGTGGAAGAGAGAGGGAAAGTCAGAGAGAAATATCGATGTGAGAGAAACAAACCAATCGGTTGCCTCCTGCACAAGCCCTGACCAGGGCCTGGGCCAGGGAAGAGCCTGCAACCAAGGTATGTGCCCCTGACTGGAATCGAACCCAGGACCCTTTGGTCCACAGGCCGATGCTTTATCACTGAGCCAAACCGGCTAGGGCCCCACAGTGTGTTTTATTTTTGTTTGGAGCCCCTCCAAAAGTTCTTTTGGATAGTTTAAACTTAGCATTTGCCATAAAAATAGCAGAAAGGGTAAGTTAAAGTTACTTATTGTCTTTCCTGGGTAAATGGGTAACATTTAAACTGTCCATCTTAAATTCTAAATTCTATAATAATAAAAGGGTAATATGCTAATTAGACCAGATGTCATTTCAGACATCCTTCCTGACAAAGCCAGGGCCAGAGAGAAGCCAGCCGGGTTCCCTGGTGCCTGTGGGCGGCCTGAGGGAAGCAGCCCGGGTCCAGGGTGCCAGAGGGAAGCCAGTGCCAGCAGCTGGGGGAAGGAAGGCCTACTTTTGCACAAATTTTCATGCATCGGGCCTCTAGTAATATCCTACCTAATAATAGACAAATATGCAAATTGACCATACCTCTGACACACCCACAAGCCACGCCCACCATCCAATCAGAGCGAGCATGCAAATTAACCCATCCAAGATGGCTACAGCCACAGAGAGCAAGGTTTCCTAGGTAACAAAGGAAGCCAAGCTTTCCGCCTGCCCTGGCCAGGCCTAAGCCTCCACTCAAGCTACAAAGTTTCAATTATAGAAGGTAAACAAATTCAAACAGAAATGGCGGCAGAATGGAGCTTGAGAGAGCAGGCCAGGGTTGTCCCCGGCAACAGGGGAAGCAAAGCTTTCCACACACCCTGGCCGGCCCCAGGCCTCCGCTTAAGGCTACAAAGTTTCAATGATAACCCCAACAGAAATGGCTGCTGGCCCCGGAGGGAGCCCCAGGCTTGGCTCTGCTCCAGGCTACAAAGTTTCAATTGTAGAAGATAAATAAATTCCAGATACCAGGGCCTCTGCTTGGGTTGCCAGGGGTCGTGGCTGGCCTGCAAACCACCACAGGCCCCTCGCTCAGGCCGCCCCATGCCCCAAGGGAACCCCACCCTGATCAGGGACACCCTTCAGGGCAAACCAGCTGGCCCCCACCCCTGTACCAGGCCTCTATCCTATCTAATAAAAGAGTAATATGCAGATTGATCATCACTGCAACACACAATATAGCTGCCCCCATGTGGTCAAAGATCCTGCCCCCATGTGGACACAAGATGGCCAGCAGGAGAGGGCAGTTGGGAGGCACCCGGCCTGCAAGGGAGGGCAGTTGGAGGTGATCAACTCTCCAGGAGAGGGCAGTTAGGGGTGACCAGGCCGGCAGAGGAGGGAGGTTGGGGGCAAACAGGCTGGCAGGCAGAAGTGGTTAGGGGCAATCAGGAAGGCAGGCAGGCAAGCAGTTGGGAGCCAGCAGTCCTGGATTGTGGGAGGGATGTCCGACTGCCCGTTTAGGCCCGATCCCACCTCCGTGCACGAATTTCGTGCACCAGGCTTCTAGTATTAAATAACTAGAGGCCCAGTGCATGATTAAATCATGCACGTGTAGGCTGTCTCTCCGCTGGTCGGGACCCAGTGTGGCAGGCAGCTCCGAAGTCCCTGGGCCCCTAGGGCGAGGCGGGGCGGGGGCATGGTCCTCTGGCGGCCGGAGCCCAGGCCAGGGTCTTGCCTTCGCCTCCCACCCAGGAAGGCTGGGGCCGCCTCTGCCTTCCGGCTCCCTCATGAGCCCTCCCTCAGCCAGCCCGGGCTGTGTGGAAACCTGCGTCCTCTGCGGACACCGCCGCACACTCCTGCGGCCCGACCACCGCCAGACTCCTCCCCGGGAGCTGCACCGCCCGCCCGCCCGCCCACGCCGCCTCATCAGCCGGGGCCTCCAAACGCCCGGCTCACTGCCCCAGAGGCCCCTTCTGTGCTGCAGCACAGCCATGGCGCAGACGCTGAGCTCAGCGTCCTGCCAGCCCAATCACCACCCCAGCCACCCCAAGTCCCGCCCCCTGCGCCTCCCGCTGGCCCAATCGAGGGCATAGCAGAGTGATGGTAATTTACATATTACCTTTTTATTATGTAGGACTAGAGGCCCGGTGCACGAAATTCGTGCACGGGGGAGGGTGTCCCTCAGCCCAGCTTGCACCCTCTCTAATATGGGACCCCTCGGGGGATGTCCAACTGCAGGTTTAGGCCTGATCCCTGTGGAATCGGGCCTAAACCTGCAGTTGGACATCCCTCTCACAATCCAGGACCGCTGGCTCCTAACCGCTCACCTACCTGCCTGATTGCCCCCTAACTGCTTCCTTGCTGGCCTGATTGCCCCCTAACTGCTCCTCTGCGGGCCTGATTGCCCCCAAATACCCTCCCCTGCTGGCTTGATCACTCCCAAGGCTTTTATTAGTATAGATATGACCCTGCACAGAAAATTTTACTAACCCTGCTTTACAATAAGGGCTTGACGATTGAATCATTAGGACCAGACACCAAGATTTCCTTTCTTTGAATAGTGGAGGGAATACTTATCTTGTCTTTAAGTTGCCCGGAAATTAAAATGAGATAATGACTTAGAAAAGTATAAAAGCACCATATAAAGACAACTGTCTTTTTAATGAAGTGACAAAATGAAAAACACTTTTTATTCTCCCCTTCCTTCCTTTACAGCTTTTATTTAAACTTTGAAATTTATAAAAATTTCACTCCAATTTTCATTTCTTTACATTCAACATTATTTTGTATTGGTTTCAGGTTTTATATTAGTTACAGAATAGTGGTTAGACAATCATATACTTTACAAAGTGTTCCCCGATATTTCTAGTACCCACCTGGCATCATACCATCATTACAACACTACTGACTGTATTCCCTATTTAAGTGACAATGGGTTTACAGGTTCCTTTCAGTCTTTCTTTTGTGTTTTTTGTCCTTCCTTTTCTTTCTCACTTCTTCCCTCATTTTCTTTATATAGTATCTCAATTGGCCATCAAAGCTCAGTGAAGGCACTGGGACACGCTCAATCCATTTTACAGACCAGGAAACTGAAGCCAGTTCCAGTTGGCTGTGGAACTTGACTCAGCGCACAGGAAGCCCTCAGAGCCATGCTCTTTGCGCTTCCTAAGGGGCAGCGGCCCAGCAAACAGAACAAACCTTCCAGTCAGGCTTCCGAGCCTCTTTCTCAAGCACCTCTTCATTGCGGATGCTCCACATTCTTTCCTCTCCCCCCATTCTTTACTGCCCCCGCTTCTCCGAAGCAGGTGGAAGGCTTCCCACTCACTGCCTAGGCATGCTCTGCTATGGGACAGGGTGTAGCGAGCTTGCTTTTGGGTCAAGGCAGGAGCAGTAGTCACTGCCTCTGAAGTGTGAAAGCCGCCTGAGTGAGGCCCATTAGCACTGGGAGCTTCTCTGAATCATGTCAGTCAGTCCAGTACCCTGCAGTGCAGCACCCCTTCACGGAGGTGGCTCCACCCCTCAACCCCCGCCTCGGGTGAGGGTCCTTGCCCCTCTGCCAGGAGTCCTTCCATGCCCCTTGATCCCTGGCTGGGCCCACCCATGTCTTGGGGGCACTGCAGAACCTCTGTCTCTCTGCAGATGAGGGAGATCCCTGCCCTAGGTCTCCGCAAAGCTATGAATCTGTGGCCAGATGCCTGGTCTGGGTCTCAGCAACCACATGCCTGAAATGTTCACAGGGACCCTGGGAGGGGCTGGGCGAGTCCTGCCACGCCCCCGCCCCCCCCAGGGTGGCGATCTCCCTGGGGACCCCCAGGAGCGGCTGGCTCGGCCCGGCCACGCCCCCCCCCCCCCCCCCCGGGTGGCGATTGCTGGAGGGACCCCGGGGAGCGGCAGGCTCGGCCCGGCCACGCCCCAGGGACCCCCAGGAGCGCCTGGCTCAGCCCTGCCACGCCCCCCCAGGGTGGCGATCGCCCCCGGGACCCCCGGGGAGCAGCTGGCTCGCCCGGCCATGCCCCCCCGGGTGGCGATCGCCCCGGGGAGCGGCTGGCTCGGCCCGGGCACGCCCCCCAGGCTGGCGATCGCCCGGGGACCCCAGGAACTAAGAGGATTGGGCGCCGCCATCTTGGTCTTATCAACTGCCGGATAGGTCACCCGGAGTCCCGCCCCCAGCCTTCGCAGGCCCAATTATGGGCATAGCGGAGGTGCGGTCAATTTGCATGTTTCTCTATTATAAGGTAGGATGTTATTTCTCTTAAAGATTTCTTAATGAAATTACATACATTGAAAATTTGCTAGATTGGTATATGGGAAGTAAACTTTTATGTCCTTGCTTTGTTGAAAATGTTCTTATTCTGCCCTTTTGAATTCCAAGTTCAAAATAATTTTCCCTCGGAAAACTTTTTAATTTTTAAAATTATGGTTAACCATACATAAAAGTTACTGTTTTAACCACGTTTAAGTGTACAGTTCAGCGACATTAAGTGCATTTACATCGTTGCACAACCATCACCACCATTCATCTCCAGAACTTCCCAAACTAAAAAAAACTCTATTCCCATTAAACACTATCTCCCCTTTCCCCCATTCCCTGCTCCTGGCACCCACCATTCTACTTTATTTCTCTGTGAATTTGATGACTCTCATACAAGTGAAATCATACAATATTTGTCCTTTTGAGACTGGTTTATTCATAATATCTCCTGGTTCATCCATGTTATAGCATATCAGAATTTCCTTCCTTCGTAAGGCTGAATAATACTCAGTTTTTCTCAGAATTTTAAAGGCATTGGTCCTTTGTCTCACAACATCAACCAATTAATTCTCATTTGTTTGTAAGAAATCTGTGTTTTTTTTCTCTCCAGAAGCTTATATCTTCTATTCATACTGGTTTTTCTAAAATTTATTGAGGATATGTCTGCATGTAGGTTTTGTTAAATTTGTATTGGGCAGTTGTCATGACCTTTTAATCAGAAGTCTGGGAAATTTTCTTCTATGAATCTATATTTATAATATTTCATCCCCTCCCCATTTTTTTCTATTTTCATCGTGGAACTAATTTGACAGGTGATAGATTATTGTATTTGTATTTTAACTTTTCCTTCATGTTTTTCTTTTTCTTTTTAAACATTTTTATTGATTTTTAGAGAAAGGGGGAGGGGTTTTTTTTTCCTCTGTTTTTTTGTTTTATATATATACTAGAGGCCCACCGTACAAAATTCAGCAAAAGTAGGCCTTTCTTCCCCCTGGCTGCCAGCACCAGCTTCCCTCGCGGCCCCGGCTTCATCCGGAAGGACGTCAGGTCTAATTAGCACATTATGCTTTTATTATTATAGATTTTTTTTTTCTTCCTTCGTGCTTTTCACTTTTTTAGAGTTCTGTGACCTTCCCTTCTAGCCTTTCTAATTTTTATTTGAACAGTTATATATTTATTTTTCAAGAATATTTATTTTCTGGTCCTTTTTAAAAAACAGCCTGAATTTTTTAAATGGATGCAATATGTGTTTGAATTTCTCTGGGACTGTATGTTAGAGGTTTGTTTGATTTTCAGTTTATTGGGTTTTTTCTCTCTCTAGGATTGCTTGTAGTATTTATTCATCGTGGTGCTATTAGTTTTTATATTGCATAATCCTCAATTACGTATTCATATTTTTAAGTAGAGGATTCCATTGATTAATAGGTTAATTATAGGAAGCTGACATGTCTTCTCAGCCACTGCGTAAGTCTGTTTAACCAAAGGGTCTTCCGTTTGCAGGACAGGGTTAGGTCTGTAGGTGCTTCATACAGATGGGCTTCACTTTAAGGTTCTGTGGCAAGGAGTAAATAGGCAGTGCAGGGACCACCCAGAGGTCAGGCGGAAGATGGTACCCAGTTGTCAGCCCATAGGAATCCCATGCCGTCTCCAGGCAGGTGAGAAATTTCTTTACAGGTGAGGTTTGTGGTTTCAGTTTTGTGGTAAAGGCTGCTGCTACCCCACTCTGCCAGGGCTGATGAGGATGACAGTGGGGGGCCCACTATTCTAAAGATAGACCTTCAAACTGCAGTTTATAATCACTTGCATTCCTACTCAATGTATCTTCCAGCTTTCAGCTTGGAATTCTCTGGGTTCCTCATCTGCAGTTCTTTCCCATGTGCAGGGAGGTGCTGCTTCCTCATGCACCTTAGACCCCAGCAGGAGCCCATCCTCTGGGTCTCAGAAAGAAACTCATCAAGAATTCTGATCTATAATGGGGGAATAAGGACACATGTAATACCTTAATTAATAAAGAAATTTAAAAAAAAATAAAGAATTCTGATCTAGTGATGGCCTTTCCTTCTCATTCTTGGTGCTGTTGTAGATACAGTCCCTCTCGATCTTACATACTGTCATTTCAGTGGAACTCTGAGAAGGAAGGGAAGTACATGTGTGCTTAGTTCAAAACCTTGAACCAGAAGCCCATCCTGATCCTTTATTTTTGTCATTATTTTATCATCTGTATTTTTGTTATAAACTATTACAAATCTTTTGTGTAGTAAGGTTAGATTAAAATAAACTATTGAGTATCTACATTTGCCCTAAGACCAATTTTAGGTGCTGAGCAAGATGTAAAAATGAGCCCAGCCAGGGTGGCTCAGTGGTTGAGCATCGACCTATGAACCAGAAGGTCGCAGTTCGATTCCCAGTCAGGGCATATGCCTGGGTTATAGGCTTTATCCCCAGTGTGGGGCATGTATCAGGCAGCTGATCAATGATACTTTCTCCTCATTTATGTTTCTTTCCCTTCCCCTCTGAAATCAATAAAAAATATATTTTTAAAATGATATAAAAATGAGCAATTTGTGGCTCTAGCCTGTTTATAATCTACCTGTCCTTTAAGACTAGCTAGAGTCCTATCTCTTCTAGACTCACCACAGCCCCAGTATAGCTATTTCCAAAATTTATTGTTCATGTCATTAATTTGAATACAGCTAAGCGCTCCTTTTGAGCAGAAAGCTTATTTTTATAATCCTGGTGCTTTGGATAGGCTTAGTACTTAGTGAGTATTCAGAATATGTTATGTTGTGTGAATTAAATACTATTTCTCATTTGTACCTATCTCTGAGTGACAATAGCCCTGAAGCTTATCACCTTTCTCCTTGAAAACATTGTAAACTCTTGGAGGTTGGATCTGTGTCTTAATTTTTTTTTCCTTTAACCTTTCAGCAGCTCACATAGTTTTTTATAACTAGAAGGCACTTAGTATAGGTTTATTGAATGATTGAATTGCAGTGGGAGGGACTAACCCCAGTGTCATTGTAATTTCAGGTGCCTGTGACATTTGATGATATTTCCATCTACTTTTCCACTCCAGAGTGGGAAAAGTTAGAAGAATGGCAAAAAGAACTTTACAAGAATATCATGAAGGGCAACTACGAGTCTCTCATCTCTATGGGTGAGGCTGAGTTGGCACCTTGTGAGTAGGTGATAGCAGCCCCAGGAGGGCTCGGAACAGTCCCTTTTCCTCCAGTGGTCCTCATTTTCATGCTGTCCTTACACACTTCAGATTCTGCTTCCAAGCCACAGATACCTAGTTCACCCTTGCTAAATAGGAAATACAATTTCTCCTTGTGCCAAACATAGGACAGTGAATGAAGTTCAGAGCTATGCAGTGGTTTCCATGGGTAGCCTTCACTTTGGGAGGGCCTTGATTCCTCCCCTTGAAACACACTGTCACTCTTACTCAATGAAAATAGCAGGTAGGCTGTGCCAAAATAGCCTGTGTGCTTTTCCCACACGTTACCTCTCTTCTTACCTACTTTCCTAATGGATCTAGTTGGAGGTGAATGGATGGGGAGAAGTGATCTATAATTTAAAAGAAATCCGCTTGGACTGTGGACCCCAAAGCCTTCAGCTCTCTCTGGCCAGTTGCTCAATGGTTAGCACGGGTTCGATCCCTGGCTCCGGTCTGGGAGGCAACCAATTGATGTGTCTCTCTCACATCGATGTTTCTCTCCCCGCCCCCCCAAACCCCCTCTTCTTTCCACTCTCTAAAAAAAAAAAAAAATCAAAGGAAAAAATAATATTTAATCTGGGGTAAAGATTAAAAGAAAAAAACCTTCAGTTCAACCTTGATGGCAATTAGTTCATTCTGACTTATCTCTTTGTTATACACCCTTTCCCTTCTTACTCCTAGATTATGCCATGAATCAGCCTGATGTCTTATCTCAGATTCAGCCAGAAGGAGAACATAATACAGAGGATCATGCGGGGCCAGAGGAAAGTGAGATTCCCACCGACCCCAGTGAAGGTAAGTGAGAGGAAAGATTTGCCACTCCGTGTCTCCCTGTATACCTGTCACCTAGATTTTACTTGGTCAGAGATGATGGCTCAGGACTTGAGAGACCACCTTGTCCCATGTTTTCACCCATCAGTACCACACATCTGAGGACTGCTAATTGCATCCCATGACAAAGGTTGTGAACCCTAGTTATGTCCTTAGATGGCAGAGCAAGCAGTGGTGCTCATTTGGAAGGAAAGTGGCTTCCTGGGAATGTACACCTGGTCATTGAGAAGTGCTGGAGGGGCTGGGATCTTCAGGGTCCCTCAGAGAGATGCACTCAACCAAATGCTGCCCAGTGTGGGAACCAGCTATCATTGAGTAACAATCCCTAATACATTTTTTTCTTAAGCTGCTTGATTTTGTGTGGGAAAGACTGCTAGCCATTGTCCACCTCTGCTAGCAGAAAAATCTCATGCCATTTTTGTTCTTTGCTGGATAGAAAGCTCACAGAAACTTCATCCTCCAGATAATCTCTACTAGGTGAATGTCTCTTACAACTCCACCCCTGTCTCATATACTGTTATTTTATTCTAATATTTTATTACAAAAAATTTCAAGCAATTAGAAAAATAAAAATAATTTTACATTGAACCCCTAGATACCTGTCACCTAGATTTTACCTAGTGGTAAAAAAAGCCCCTCAAGTCTGTCTATACATTTTATAGTTTATCACATATATACCATCTCTACACCCCTCTATCCATCATCAACTCATCAATTCTATTTTCATTATATTTCAAAATCAGTAGAGACATCAACACATGTCCCTCTTTGTAGTTTAGCATGAATATCATTAATCTAGAGTTCAGCTTTGTTTTTTCTTTTGAGTAAATTTTACATATAATGTAATGCTCAAATCTTAAGTGAACATTCTTTCTGTGGTAAGGATATATCTGCCACATATTATTTTATTTTTAAGAATGTGTGAGTGATAGTATTTAGGCAATATAATAGGTTGAATTTGATTAATATCTATGTCATGAATATATGTAATGAGTCTTATCACAAATAGAGATGAGTGACTTGATCAGAAAGATGCGTTATTTTTATTCTACTTTATTAGTTACCTGACATAGCCCTCAGCAAGTATAAAATCAGTGTGTCATTTTATTTTGGGGGATGAATGGAAAAGATGTAAGTAATTTGGTTTTGTAATGATGTCTGAAAGTTTAGCTGTCATCTTGTCAACTTGTGGATAGTCAATTTATATATGTTAATACATTTTTACTTAAATAGTGTAAGCTTTGAATTTACTTAATACTGTGGTTTGATTCTTTACAGTTTAGTTTTTATTGGTGATTAACAACCTAGACATTTATCAGAACTGGAAGATAGGAGTCATAGACTTGGACAAATCAATATATAGCACTGAAAAGCCCCTCAAGTCTGTCTATCTTTAGAACCGTTTATATTTCCCCCCTTTTATGTTTAACTATATATTCAAGAATTTTTATTAAGTCAATTATTTTCTTTGTGCTGTTCAAATTGTCAACTTGGCCAGTGAGAGGATGTTACATTGTTTCCTATGTCCTTCCAGTACTGCTTCAGTACTTGTTTTCTTCAAACATGATTTTTTTCTTATGGAAATTTAAGGAATAAGTTATTACTTTTATTTTATTTTTTAAATTAATTTGTTTGTTTATTGTTTTTTGGTTAATCCTCATCTGAGGATATTTTTCCCATTGATTTTTTGAGAGAGTTGAAGTGAGGGGGAGAGACAGAGAAAGAGAAAAATTGATGTGAGAGGAACACATTGATTGGTTGCCTCCTGCATGAGCCCCAACCAGGGCCAGGAATCAATTCTGTAACCGAGGTATGTGCCCTTGACCAAAATCGAACCTGAGACCCTTCAGTCAGTGGGCCGACTCTCTAACCACTGAGCCAAACCAGTCAAGACAGTGTTTGTTTGTTTGTTTGTTTTTAAAAATCCTGGCCAGCATGGCTCAGTGGTTGAGCATTGACCTATGCACCAGGAGGTCACAGTTCGATTCCCAATCGGGGCACATGCCTGGGTTACAGGCTTGATCCCCAGTGTGGGGTATGCAGGAGGCAGCCTATCAATGATTCTCATCATTGATGTTACTATCTCTCTCCCCCTCTCTCTTCCTCTCTGAAATCAATCTATATAATAGAGGAATATGCAAATTAGCTGGGACCGAACAACAGGAACCTGAGGCTGCATGGCGCCTGGCCAGGGCCAGGGACCTCAGGCCACACCCCCTGCCCCGCGGGGCTTGACGGGACCTCAGGCTGCGCCCCTCACCTGGCGGGGCTTGATGGGGAACCTTAGGCCGTGCCCCTCGCCCAGCAGGGCTTGACGGGGGACCTGAGACTGTGCCCCCCACCTGGTGCTGGGCCAGGAGACCTGAGGCTGCGCCCCCCACCCGGCGGGGCTTGACAATGACCTCAGGCTGCGCCCTTCGGCCAGGTCTGGGTATCCTGCATTTTCCAAGTGTGTACGGGTGGTGGGTGGGGACTTTACTCTAAGTCTCGTGGTGCGCCCCAGACTCTGACAGGAGGGAGATTTTCATATACATTTTACTAATTTTCTTTCATCTCTGATACTTCTATTATAGAGAAAGGGCAAATCGCAATATTAAAATATTTCCTCTAATTAATTCCCTTTTAATGTGCACGAATTTCGTTCACCGGGCCACTAGTAAATATATATATATATTTTAAAAAGTTCCAGGCTGTGTTTGGGGTCCCAAGACCACCTTCAGGTTTGGTAACTCATTAGGAAGACACACAGGACTCTGCATATAGTCATGCTCAGGGCTAAGATTTATTGCAGCAAAAGGGCACAAAGTAAAGCAGCAAAGATAAAAGGCACAAGGCAAAGTCTAGAGGAAACTGAAGCTACCAGAGGCCTCTGGTCTGTAGAGGACTCACTTAATTTCTCCAGCATGGAGTTGTGACACTTGCAGAGTGTTGCCTCCCAGAGAAACCAATTAGAGACTCAGCACCCAATGTTGAGCTAGGCATGTAGGGAGCTAGACATGTAGGCACCCTCTGCCGAACACATACCAAAATTCCAGACTTCGGAAGGAAAGCAGGTGTTCAACATAAACCACACTATATACATTGTAGGCCCCCTGAGGCACTCTTAACATTTAGGGAAAGTGTTACGTCAGCACAGGCAACTGTTTGCCAGCAGGGGCCAACCTTGCAAGCATGCCTTTCTAACAGAGGCCGATGCAGATTTCTGCTCTCCTTACACATTAAAAACACCCTGGTTCCTTTCAGTGGAGAATAGAATTAAACTGTCTGGTCCTTAAGGTGCATAACGGATCATTTCACATGAATATTAGGTGGAGGATACTAATTCTAGGCCACTTCAGTGACAGAACTAGTAAAATATCTTTTTGATAGATTATTCTCCACTTAACTTTAACTACTTAAATCATTTTTCATCTTGTTCTACACCTGATCTTAGCCAAAAGGCCAAGAAGCAATCATCTTGTTCCCATAATTCTTATAAAATAAAACCCATAATTTAGTATTGTATTCCCATTTTAGAGCTTTCAGAAGTACATTGTAATTAAATAAAAAGATAGATGTAGAATTGAATTAATTTTATACTCTCCATCACCATTGTCTAAATCTGAGAAGGGAAAGATAAATTATTATATCCTTATATGGAATAGTCATTGATACCTAGTATCCTATATAATAAAAGGCTAATAAGCAAATCTACCAAACCACAGAATGACCGGTAGCTATGATACACACTGACCATCAGGGGACAGACCCTCAATGCAGGAGTTGCCCCCTGGTGGTCAGTGCGCTTCCTCAGGGAGAGCGCCGCTCAGCCAGAAGCTGGGCTCACAGCTGGTGAGAGCATTGGCATTGGTGGAGCCTCTCCCTGCTCTGTGGCAGTCAGACATCCCCTGAGGGCTCCCGGACTGCGAGAGGGTGCAGGCTGGGCTGAGAACCTCCCTCCCCCCCACGAGTGCATGAATTTCATGCACTGGGCCTCTAGTCTTAGATAAAATTGCATGCAATTAGAGAGTGGGAGAATACAAAAAAATAAAAACATGAAATTTTCTGAAATTCTTCTTTAATTCTATTACTAGGACTAAACTGCAGATCAGCTGTGTGTATGTGGCCATTATTTGGTCACTGGTAGGTTTTGTTTTGTTTTAATCCTCACCTGAACATATATGTACTTTTTACTTATTTTTTTAAAGATAGAAACATTGATGTGAGAGAGAAACATCAATCATGTTGCCTCCCGTACATGCCCCTACTGGGGATCAAACCCACAATCTAGTTATGTGCCCCAACTGGGAATTGAACCTACATCCTTTTGGTGCATGCTCCAATCAATAGCCATTCAGCCAGGATGGTTACTGATAGTTTTAAAACTGAACTCCAGGTTTTTAAAATTCTTTGGAAAAAAAACAAGAGGGTCAGATGGAATAATTACTAAAAGTCATTATCCAGCCAAGAATGACCCAAAAGTAAAATAAATTTATTTCTAAAAAAAAATAAATAAATAAATAAAATAAAATAAAATAAATTTATTTCTAAATCTTGTGGTTCTGAGGAGACTTCTTTTTTCTTTTTTTTAAGAAATGTCCAGTTTTGGGTGTTTTTTTTACTTTAAATTATTTTTATTTTTCAATTACAATTGACATACAATATTATTAGTTTCAGGTGTACAAGCCAGTGATTAGACATTATATAACTTATTAAGTGATCACCCTGATAAATCTAGTAAGCATCTGATACTATACATAATTATTACAGTACTAGAGGCCCGATGCACAAAATTCGTGCAAGAGTAGGCCTTCCTTCCCCCAGCTGCCGACACCGACTTCCCTCTGGTACCTGGGACCCGGGCTTGCTTCCCTCCGTTGCTGGCAGGCACCCGGGACCCGGGTTGGCTTCCCTCTGGCCGCTTGCAGGCACCCAGGACCTGGCCTTCCCTCCGGCCTCGGCTTCCTCCAGAAGGACCTATGGTCTAATTAGCATATTACCCTTTTATTATTATAGATTATTGACTGTATACCTTGTGTTGTACTGTACATCCCTGTAACTATTCTGTAACTACCAATTCTACTTCTTAATCCCTTCACTTTTTCCACCCATCCCTCCAACCCCCCCTCCCATCTCACAACCATCAAAATGTTCTCTATGGGTCTGTTTCTGTTCTGCTTGTTTGTTTATTTTGTTCTTTATGTTCCACATATAAGGGAAGTCATCTGGCATTTGTCTTCCTCTGTATGACTCATTTCACTCAGCATAATACCCTCTAGGTTAATCCAGGTCGTTTAGGTGGCAACATTTCATTCCTTTTTATGGCTGGGTAGTATTCCATTGTATATATGCACCACTTCTTTATCCATTCATCTGTCAGTGGACACTTAGGTTGCTTCCATATCTTGCCTATTGTAAATAATATGTGTTTTGATTTAGTGTTTTGGGTTTCTTTGGATAAATACCCTGAAGTGGAATTGCTGGATTCTTCTTTATCTCTTGTTATATAGCCTTTGTTTTAAAGTCTATTTAATCTCTTGTAAGTATTGCTACTTCAGCTTTTTTTGTGTATCCATTTTCATGAAATATCTTTTTCTATCCTTTTACTTTCAGTTTGTATGTGTCTTTCCATCTGATGTGAGCTGGGGAGACTTCAATCATTTTTGTTTTAGATGTATCACCATTATCCCATGTTTATCCCTCTTCACTCTGGTCCAGCAAGACCATCTTTTCATAAACAAAATCAGTGATCTAGGCACATCCCAATATAATCCTTTTATTTTGGTTTATCCTATTTGAGAACAAGAATCCTGGAAATGATAAAACTTAGAGGTTTTGAATTATTACACAAATATTTAACACATTCACCTATTACAGCCCCACACCTGTTTCACAGAAAGTTTCAAAATATTAGTTTTTATATTTTTACCCATGACATTTGCATGTATCAAAAATTTTTTGTCTGCTTAAGCCTTAAAGAGTCAGATCTCAGTACCGGTTTTAACTCAGTTTATACCTTTGTATACATCTCAGAACCTCAAGGTTCCAGCTCCTTTCAGACAGCATGGCCCTTATCTGTTTAAAACATACACACAACACAAAATCAGATTTTCTCATAGTTAAAATAATAGTCAGCCAGTGTAGACATTACAGTCTTATATTTTCTTGTGATCAGACTTTCTATTATTGACTACCTCTCAAACCTTAAAAACTCAGCATTTATCACCTTCCTCTTACCTGATCAGTATTCAGTTTTTCTGGTTTCTCTTGCTTTCTCAAGAGCCTGTTGTTGGCATAAACTAATGATTTCACGTTCATTTTGTGTGTCTTTAAGTGTCCACTGTTGGGATTCCTGAGTCCCGTGAGGGATGTGCTTTGAGTGCCACTGTGGTGACCTGGCCAGCAATTGCCATACTGTCACCACATAGGTATCTGTATCAGGCCTGTATCTTAGTATCCAAGTTCTCCTGATCTTTTATTTATAAAAGGTCCTCAGGTTATATACTCCCACCACACTATAGTTGATATAACTATAATCTATGCACTGTAGGGTTAAGACCTAATTAATCCAGTAAATATTAACTTACTTATACTGATCTAAGTTAAGTGACCAGAGAAACTTTTAGCATCATTATTCAAAAAGGATGGTTAGCTTTCTGGGATTTCCCAAGTTCAATGAAGAAATACGTAGCCAATGAACTGTACTAACAACTTACACTTCTAGAGAACTGGCTTAGTTTTTTTCAGTTCTGCATAGCTTTTATGGTCGGCCGCTAACTAATATTGTACCCAGAGGTTGGAGAGAATCCAAATGCCCATCAATAAGAAATTCTTGAATAAACAGTGTTACAGCTGCACAGAACAGCTATGAGAAGGAATGAGAAAGATCTCTGTAAGTTGCTGTGGACATGTCCAGAATATATCGTCAAGTAAAAAAAATCAAGGTACAGCACAGTTTGTCTAGTGTGCCACACAAGGGGGGGAAATATCAAGATGTATACATACTTGCTTATATTTTCACAAAGAAACAATGGAAGATGAGAACAAAAACCAGTGAGAACAGCTATCTCTTCAGGGAGAGAGAGAGGCTAGAAGTGGAAACTAGACCTCTCTGAATGTACTGTTTTATAGGGTTTTGTTGTTGTTGTTTTTAATCCTCACTCAATGATATGTTTTATTGATTTGAGAGAAAGAAATATCAATGTGAGAGAGAAACATCAATCGGTTGCCTCCCATACGCACCCCAACCAGGGACTGAACCTGCAACCTAGGTATATGCCCTGACTGGGAATCGAACCCATAACCTTTTTGGTGTACAAAACAATGCTCCAACCAACTGAGCCACCTGGCCAGGGCTACAGTTTTGATTTTGTAAATATTTTACTAAAATTTTTAAAGATCATGTTAATGTCATTAGGAACCAAAATTTTCAGGGTGAGCGAGAAAAGATACAAGTATTAACTCAAAGGATTTAATTTAAATCTTAAATATGAATATAAACTCATGACACTTTCCTTTTTCTAAAAGGTATGTCTTTTATAGCTCCATCCATTGAAAAGACCTAGAAGCAGTGACAACCTATTAGCAGTTAGCATCCTTATCATCCAGACTGTGGTCTCTAAATTCCATTGATTGTGCGCTTGAAATGTCCAAGGTGAACCTGGGATAGTTTGTCATATCAGAAATGGAAAAAAACTCACAGATGTTTGTTGATGTGAAATGACAGAGAACAGATTTGAGGGGGCTCCTGCTGGCCAAAGGAGGGACCATTTGAGCATTAAAAAGAATAATGACTACAGTGGATTGGAGCTCATCAAATATATAACATTCTATGAGTTTGTAATGATAAAAACAAATTCAAAGCCACTTGATTCACTTTGAGGTTTCTAGAGCACTAACTTGTTATTCAAAATTGATGCAGAGAAGCAATTAAGCATTTTTTTTAAAGGCTTTTTATTGATTTTTGGAGAGAGAGAGAAACATCGCTGTGAGAGCAAAACATCAACATTGATTGGCTGTCTCCTGTACACCCCCTACTAGGGATTGAGCCCACAACTCAGGCATGTGCCCTGACTGAGAATCAAATCAGCAACCTTTTGGTGCACGGGAGGACACCTAACCAACTAAGCCACACTGGTCAGGGCAGCAATTAAACATTCTACAAGTCTTGTGTTGTTGATGAATAGAAAGTTCATCCTATGGATGTCTATTAAAAGATCCTTTTCCTTATACCTACCCTTTCCCCTCCTGCTTCTTTCTTTATATGTGTGTATATAAAACCTGAAAGAAAAAGAAAAGTTAAGGTCAGAGCATGTTTAATACATTTCAATCTTGTAGCTCAAAGTGGGATGTTGGAAAGGCAAACTGCCATATGTGCTAAAACCTGTGTCCAGTCTCTGTTGTAACCTGACTGTCTTCGTTGTTTTTTTTTGCAATATGACTATTTTATTTATTTATTTATTTATTATTTATTATTTTTTAAATTTAATAAATCTTTATTGTTCAGATTATTACAATTGTTCCTCTTTTTCCCCCCATAGCTCCTCTCCATCTGGTTCCCACACCACCCTCTGCCCTTACTCCCCCCCGCCCTGCCACTGTCCTCATCCATAGGTGTACGATTTTTGTCCAGTCTCTTCCCGCACCCCCCACACCCTCTCCCCCCCCCCGAGAATTGTCAGTCCACTCCCTTTCTATGCCCCTGATTTTATTATATTCACCAGTTTATTCTGTTCATCAGATTTTTTTATTCACTTGATCTTTAGATTCACTTGTTGATAGATATGTATTTGTTTTTCATAATTTTTATCTTTACCTTTTTCTTCTTCCTCTTCTTAAAGAATACCTTTCAGCATTTCATATAATACTGGTTTGGTGGTGATGAACTCCTTTAGCTTTTTCTTATCTGTGAAGTTCTTTATCTGACCTTCAATTCTGAATGATAGCTTTGCTGAGTAGAGTAGTCTTGGTTGTAGGTTCTTGCTATTCACCACTTTGAATATTTCTTGCTACTCCCGTCTGGCCTGCATAGTTTCTGTTGAGAAATCCGCTGACAGTCGTATGGGTGCTCCCTTGTAGGTAACTAGTAACTGTTTTTCTCTTGTTGCTTTTAATATTCTCTCTTTGTCTTTTGCTCTTGGCATTTTAATTATGATGTGTCCTGGTGTGGTCCTCTTTGGATTCCTTTTGTTTGGAGTTCTCTGCGCTTCCTGGACTTGTAAGTCTGTTTCATTTACCAGGTAGGGGAAGTTTTCTGTCATTATTTCTTCAAATAGGTTTTCAGTATCTTGCTCTCTCTCTTCTTCTGGCACCCCCATAATTCTGATGTTGGTATGCTTAAAGTTGTCTCAGAGGCTCCTTACACTATCTTCATATTTTTGGATTCTTTTTTCTTTTTCCTTTTCCGGTTGAGTGTTTTTTGCTTCTTTGTATTTCAAATCTTTGACTTGATTATTGCGATCCTCTAGTCTGCTGTTAGATCTCTGTATAATATTTCAGTCAGTGTATGCTTAATTTCTAGTTGGTCTTTTTTCATATCCTCGAGGGTCTCGCTAAATTTATTGGCCTTTTCTAGAAAATTCTTGAAAAACCTTATAACCGTGGTTTTGAACTCTATATCCAGTCATTTGCTTTCCTCCGTTTCTTTCATTTGTGATCTGTTCCTTTGTCTCCACATTTTGGCTGCTTCCCTGAGTTGATAGAGTGGCTTTGTGTGCTAGATGTCCTATAGGGCCCAGTGGCTCAGCCTCCCCAGTTACCTGAGGTGGACACTCTTGGTGCACCCCTTTGTGGGCTGTGTGCACAGTCTTGTTGTAATTAAGCCTTGATTGTTGTTGGTATCACTGGGAGCCATGGTCGGCAAACTGCTGCTCGCGAGCCACATGTGGCTCTTTGGCCCCTTGAGTGTGGCTCTTCCACAAAATACCACGGCCTGGGCAAGTCTATTTTGAAGAAGTGGCATTAGAAGAAGTTTCAGTTTAAAAAATTTGGCTCTCAAAAGAAATTTCAATCATTGTACTGTTGTTATTTGGCTCTGTTGACTAATGAGTTTGCCGACCACTGACTGGAAGGAATTGACCCAGGCCAATTGGCTGTGAGAATCCGCTGTGTCTACGCTGAGAGAACTTCTGTGCTGGAGACACCCTTATGAGACAAGACTTGCAAGAGCCTCTGTGCTCAGCTTGGATGGGGCGGAGTCTCAGGGCAGAGCAGATAGCATTGGTTTCCTGTCAGCCCTGCCCTAATAGGTCCCTGTGTCTCAGTGTCCCACGGTAATCGCTGCAAGCACTTCTGAGAGAAAGCTGCCCTCGAGTTCCACCCGCTGCCAGACAGTCCAGTTTCTCCCCGTATGAGTCTAGGTCCCCAGAGTCTCGCCCAGAACTGGAGTTCAGTGCAGTCGGGAGCTTTTGTCTCCCTCCTGCTTGAGAAAGCCAGCCGCGTACTCAGTTGCCCACCCTCTCGCCTCGGTACCTCTGCTTTCTGCAGTTCCCCTGAGTCTCAGTGTGCTTTTCTCTTTCCTGACAGTCCAGTTTCACCCCGTATGAGTCTGGATCCCCAGAGTCTCGCCTGGAACTGGAGTTCAGCACAGTCAGGAGCTTTTGTCTCCCTCCTGCTTGAGAAAGCCAGCCACGCATTCAGTTGCCAGTCCTCTCTGCGCGCACATCTCAGTGCCTCTGCCTCCTGCAGCTCCTCTTGAGTCTCAGTGTGCTTTTCTCTTTCCTTCTAGTTGTAGAATTTCCACTCAGCCAGCCTTCCTGTGGTTCTGGGTGATGTCCGTTTTATCTTTTAGTTGTAGTTTTGAAATTGTTGTGCGAGGCAGCAGTTTAAGTGTTTACCTATGCCGCCATCTTGGTTTCTCCAACCTGACTGTCTTTGGGGCCTTAGTCTTGTTCAAGCTCTTATTTCTGCTTGGGGTATACCTTAGATTTCAGTGGTCTCTGACTCAAAGGCATTGGGAAAACCAGTGAGTTCTCAATTTCTAAGGATAAAGCCATAACCAGCCTATAAGGCTTTTCTGAGAAATAATAGAGAGAGCATGAATTTACTCTCTGGACCTTGTCAGCTTGCCAGCTTGGTCTTTTAGGCCAAGAAAGGTTATATAGGCCTCGGCTGGAACAAGAAGCATAGCTCTTTCTTGCTGACCAGATGAGGCATGTTATAAGCTTCTGGAGGCTGTTCTTTTTTCTTTCTGAAAGAACCTCCAAGGTCTGAGGAACTTATAAACACTATTTTTCCTCACCCCAGCATTCAGAAAACAAAGACCTGTGTAATTTAATAGGCAAAGGTAATACGATGTCTTAGAGAGAGCCTAGAATTGGGAACCTGAAAAATAGGTTTCTGAGGAGTCAGGTCTGCATTTAAACTTACCTAACTTTGTAATTCTGGAAATATATTTGTTTTTTAATTAACATTTAAGAAAAAATTGTTGGTCAATCTTGTTTCTTTGCTTTTTTTTCCTGCTGTATTTTAAAATAAGTCATTGAACATATGGTACTTACCATAAATATTTATTATCTACTAGTGGCCCAGTGCACGAAATTTGTGCATAGGGCGGGGGGAGGGGGGGCCGAATGGTCCCTCAGCCTGACCTGCTCCCTCTCCAATCTGGCATCCCTCTCACAATCCAGAATCACTGGCTCCTAAGCGTTCACCTGCCTGCCTGATGCCTCTAACTGCTCTCCCCTCCTGACATGATCCTCCTAACTGCTCCTCCTGCTGGCCTGATCCCCCTAACTGCTCTCCCCTGCTGGCCTGATCCCCCTAACTGCCTATCTGCTCTCCCCTCCTGGCCTGATCCCCCTAACTGCCTATCTGCTCTCCCTTCCTCTCTGCGCCTTCATACCCCAGTGCAGGAGTGCTGAGAGCTCTCCACTGAGGCCCCGCCCCCGTCCTGATGCCCTGCTCTGGGGGCGGGGGGCGCCACAGCAGCTCATGTCCCGGTTGCGCAAGTCCCCACCCCCGTCCCCGCCCACCAGCTCCTGTGCGCACACAGCCTGGTCGTGACTGTGACACCATTAGGACCAATTAGCATATTACTTCTTTATTATATAGATTTAACTTCTGTGGGCCCTCTCTACTTAAATGAAAGAATATTCCTTATTTCATAAAAAAGCTATGAAACAAAAAATGGAAATATTTTTAAAGTAATTGTGCTAATGAAATGGAAGGTACTATTGATTTTAGATTCTTTTTTGAAAAATATATTTTTATTGATTTCAGAGAGGAAGGGAGAGAGAGAGGGAAACATCAATGAAGAGAGAGAATCATTGATCAGCTGCCTCCTGCATGCCCCCCTATTGGGGATTGAGCCCGCAACCCAGGCATGTGCTCTTGACTGAAATCAAACCCTTCAGTCTGCAGGCCCGTGCTCTATCCACTGTGCCATACTGACTTGGGCGATTTTAGATTATTCATGGGTGTCATCTCCAAAATAAAAATTTGCTTGTTTTGAAATGGGCTCACTGGAAATAGTGAATCAAGCTGAGTACATCATGTAAAAATAAATAAATTTGGCTTCATTTTGAACTAGTTCTCTAGGTGTTGTAAGCATTTTTAAAAGGCTGATTCCATGTTGTTGTTATAGTTAAATTTGGGAACAATATGTAGTATTCAACAAACCAACATGATTATTTTCACTTTCTGATTCAAGTCCCTGAAGGCCATTCTCTTTTCCCCCCTCAAATAGAGCCTGTCATTTCAACATCAGATATTCTGTCTTGGATTAAACAAGAGGAAGAGCCCCAGGTTGGGCCCCCACAGGAGTCCAAGCAGAGTGACATATACAAGGGTACCTATGCTGGTGAGTAATGAATCGAAGAGACCTTCATGCCCAAGTCCAGCTATGCCAGGACTGACTGAAGACACAGCAGTGAAATGAGTTGTGGAGGCAAGGAAGTGAGAGAAGAATGGGAAAAGGGGGAAAATGACATACTCAAGTAAGTTAGAAATGAAACAAATCAAGATACATTTAAAGTGAGAAAACACACTCTTTTTTTAAAAAAAAAAATTGATTTCAGAGAGGAAAGGAGAGGTAGAGAGTGATAGAAACATCAGTGATAAGAGAGAATCATTGATTGGCTGCCTTCTGCACACCCTACACTAAAGATCTAGCCCACTTCCCCGGGCCCCGACCAGGAATCAGACTGTGGTCTCCTGTTTCATACGTCGACGCTCAACCACTGAGCCACGCTGGCCGGGCAAGAAAACACACTCTTAAGTGTAAAGACAAATTAGAATTGTCAGAGGAAGAAAAATAAGTGCATACAGATAGACCGAAAATATGAGGATGGGAAAAGACAGAACAACATTTAAAGATCATGGAGAAAGGATAGAACAAAAGGGGGGAGGGGAGCAGGACAAGCAGTGGAGACAAAAATGTCATTGGGGAAGCACAAATGGGACTAGCGATAAAGAGCTGGACCTCAGGAGAAATGATGAAGGCAAACAGAACAAATTATCTTCTAAGGTAGGTAGCACCATCTTTATTTTGCTATCTGAATTATAGAAGAGAATCTCAAGATCAGATGGTACCTGATTGTTTACATAACTTAATGCAACCTGATTTTTAATAGCCTCTATGCCCTATGTTCTTTTAGAATCTAGGAAATAAGACAGTTTCTGTTCTTCAAGATATTTATATTGGGGACACACATCAATACTAGGCCTGCCTGTTGTTAAGTGTCAGGGGTGAGTGATGGGTGACTTATATTCAAGAAATGAGAAGTTTGGAGAATATGCATCGGTTTTGGTTTACATTTTTAGATAAGGCCTAAAGAAGGATGTGAAGCCAGAACTGGGCCTTGGATGATTGGTGTGAAGTGCTGGGTATAATTCGGAAGAGGTGGATGCATTCTACAAAAGGAAGGACAGAGTAAGCGGAGATGTGAAGCAGAAATGTGTACTTCATTTTCAGGGTCAGTAAAGAGAGAGCTAGCTACCATGAAGGATTTATCTGGCAGAATACAGAGGAATGGGAGTAGATTAATGAGTTTAGGCCTGTCACAATAGGCAACAGAGACTCTTTCAAAGTTTGTGAGCAAAGGAGGAACATAATGAAAGTAATGCTGGGAAGATTGATGTCAAGGTTGTTCCTTTCCAAACAGGGAGCATTGAAGATGTTCAGTGTAAATTCTCTGATGATTTGCCTCAGGGACCATGGATGGCTTGATGATTATCTCAGCCCTACACTGAGCTTCTTATCGGAGCCAACTGAGAGCTCAGAGCAGTCTGTGAGAGCTGGGGAGGAACTCTCAGTTGCTGTGAGAATTTGATGGGTATGACTCTGAGTCCTTTCTTTCAGATGAACAGCTTGTCATCAAAGCCGAAGGCCTCGCCAGAGCCTCCTTGTGCCCCGAGGTTCCTGTCACCTTCTCTTCTCCACCAGCAGCAGCAGCAAAGGATACTTTTTCAGATGTGGCTTTCAAAGGCCAGCAACCTGCATCCATGACACCTTTTGTACATCCAGCCACTGACCTGGCAGAAGCCTCTGAGGGACAAGTGACGTTCACTCAGTTGGGTAGCTACCCCCTGCCGCCCCCTGCTGGAGAGCAGATGTATTCATGCCACCACTGTGGCAAGAGCCTCAGCCAAGACATGTTGCTGACCCACCAGTGTAGCCACACTGGTGAGCACCCCTTATCCTGTGCCCAGTGTCCCAAGCACTTTTCTCAGCAAGCCGAGCTCGGCAGCAACCCCCAGGCCCATGCCAGTGAGACGCCCCCCACCTGCCCGCACTGCGCCAGGACTTTTACTCACCCGTCAAGACTCACCTACCACCTCCGAGTCCATAGCAGCACTGAGCGCCCTTTCCCCTGTCCTGATTGCCCCAAGCGCTTTGCAGACCAGGCCCGCCTCACAAACCACCGGCGAGCTCACGCCAGTGAGAGGCCCTTCCGCTGCACGCAGTGTGGCCGGAGCTTCAGCCTGAAAATCAGCCTCCTGCTCCACCAGCGCGGGCATGCGCAGGAGCGGCCTTTCTCCTGCCCGCAGTGTGGCATTGACTTCAATGGCCACTCAGCCCTGATCCGACACCAGATGATCCACACAGGCGAGCGTCCTTACCCGTGCACAGACTGCAGTAAGAGCTTTATGCGCAAGGAGCACCTGCTGAACCACCGGCGGCTGCACACTGGAGAGCGGCCCTTCAGCTGCACGCAATGCGGCAAGAGCTTCATCCGCAAGCACCACCTCATGAAGCACCAGCGCATCCATACGGGCGAGCGGCCCTACCCCTGTGCCTACTGCGGCAAGAGCTTCCGCTACAAACAGACGCTTAAGGACCACTTACGTTCAGGCCACAATGGAGGCTGTGGGGGTGAGAGTGACCCATCTGGACAGCCGCCTGACCCCCCAGGTCCTCTCTTAACGGGGCTCGAAACCTCTGGCCTAGGCGTTAACACTGAAGGTCTAGAGGCCAATCAGTGGTATGGGGAAGGTAGTGGAGGGGGTGTTTTGTGAACCTCACTCCCGGTTATCCATGCTTACCCAGGACAAGAGAAAGGGACATGAGCTCCTCCACTCCGGAAGTAATCACTATTGATTGACACATTGATGCATTTGGGGTCCTGTACACTTGATTAGAGACATGCTTGAGTTTGGGAACTTCACAGCATTACAAGTATACCACTTTTTTTTTTATAACATAATATTTTTTTATTTCAGAGAGGAAGGAAGAGAGAGGGAACTTCAATGATGAGAGAGAATCATTGATTGGCTGCCTCCTGCATGCCTCTCACTGAGGATGGAGCCTGCAACCCAGGCATGTGCCCTGACCAGGAATTGAACCGTGAGCTCCTAATTCATAGGTCAATACTCAACCACTGAGCCACCCTGGCCAGGCCAAGAATAGCACATTTTGAAACACAGAAAGAGCCCAGCATCCCCATCTTTTAAAAAAATGAGACCTAAGCAGAAGTTGCAGAGAGATAGGAAAACATGATTTGGCCTTTGGTAATTCATCACAGGGTAATAGATTGAGAATGATTGCAGCTCTGGGTAGAGACAGGCACATGGGAAGAACCTCCAAAGCTTGAAGCTCATCTGAGGCAGAGCCTTAGACCCCTGATGATAATACAGTTGTTAGAAGAATGCTCAAGCCTCGGTCCATATTCCTGCTCCTTCCAATACTAGCTAAAGTCCACTCCTGTGCTAATGGACTGCCTCTTCCCAAATGATAGCTCAATATGGCCTTCCTAGACTAATTCTTTTAAAGTACATTTTGTTAAATATTGGGTGAGCAAGAAATCTGACTTTAAAAGCTTCTTAAGGAGAACAGTGCTTAACTTTCACCAGCTTGATTTGCAGCATTAAGCCTCTTACTGGCATTTAAACTGCTAGAAACCTTTGCCGAGGTCCTGGTTTAAAATGTTTGGAACAGTGTTCTCAGCCCCAGCTATAAAATCTAGAAATTGCAGAGAAATGACAAAACAGCCTAACATTTATGCCTGAACCACGTTTCTTAGAGGTACTTACTTCCAGTTCTTATTATTTATAAGCCAATAAGATGGCTTGTCCATTTCTAGTGTCTGATATTCTTGACAGCCCTCAGCAGAAAAAAATCACTTTCCAGAAGCATTATGGAGTTTCAGAAAAGCTGGGTGCACTGGCACACCCAGCTTTCGTCTCCTCAGTAGTGAGGTGCTGGTGTGATAATGCAACTTTCTTGAGCCATTAGAAAATATTCACCCATCTGGCCATTCCGGAGTTGGCAGTGGACGGATTGAGGGACTTCATAGATCACTGAGAGCTAAGCACCAGATGCAGACAGGGATAGCCTCTTCCTGCTGGTTTTGCTTTCAGGGACCGTGGCTACCATGTGTCCTTTTGTTGGGGTCATTCATTCCCCTGGGAGTCTCTGAGCCTTGTGCTGCTCCTAAGTGGCTTTGCAATTGGGTGTAAGTCCCTTTCTTTTCCTTTACAGATCTCATATTTTCATCTGCGAAGTGAGGCTGGTGAAAGAGAAAAAGCTTCTAAGAAAAATTTTTTTTATATCTTGTGATACATTGCTTCTTTTGCCAAAATCCTATCTCTGTCTCTGGCTTCTATCCAGGCAAAGCCAAATAAGAAGCAAAATCAAAGCAGAGACATTCCTGCTGAAACTTGACTGAAATCAGTTTGATTTGTTATGTTACTCCTGCTTGGAGCCTGAGGTGGAAGGCAGAGAATACAGATACCCTAAGTATTAGGCAGAAAAGCTGATTATTATATCCACACTCTTTTGTTTCCCCTGATCTTCCTGGGATGCCTGGAAACAAGGTCTATGAGTAATTAGGACACTTTGTTGATGAAGTAGTAAGGGAAGGACCCATTTTTTCCTTATCACCTAGCACCGCCTTTACCCTGCCTGGTTGTGCATAACCACACAGGAAAAAGCGTCATTACCCCAGCCAGCTTTGCCCCTGGGAAGGCTCTGTCTGAACATGCTGCTCTTCAGGATAATCACAGTGATAGCATCTACTCTGTGATAGTCACAGTACCAGGAATTGTGGGAGACCTCTAAGAAATGTTTGTGAGACCATAAGAATGTGAAGGTGATGAAGAAACCCGGGGGTATAGAACAAACCAAGACAGATGAGGAACAGAATGCTGGCATATTGGGAGCTTTCTAACTAGGATCTAGACTCATACTATGAGAAAATTGGGGGTTCTGGGAATTCTAGTTTCACAGGTGACCCACCAGGAACTTGAGTGTGAGATCCAGCTCTGGTTTTCACCCTGATCTTAAAGAAAAGGGAGAAGAATTAAAAGTACTACCTTTAGGTGGTACGTTCCCTTTTCTGAACAGATTTAACCTTTTGCACTCGGATGTCGAGTGTGACTCGACACGGTTAGCATCGGTAGCAGGAATCGAGAAAAAAGCAAGCGAGTGCAAAGGGTTAAGCATTTAACCACAGTATGCTGGAGAAGGAATTCTAGGTATGATGTTGGACTAGGTAATATGGAAAATTCTTTTTACTCAGTGATTTACTGAGGATATGGAGCTTACTAACAAAAGACCTGTGGGTTAAAATGCCACAGATAGATCCCACAGTCCCTTCTTCAAGGAACTGTAGTCAGCAGGGTCCCAATCCATGGGAAGAAATAAACACAGTTTAGATAGCAATGAAGCGGAGTGAAAGGGGTGGGCAGGACCATGCCAGAAAGATGGAAGTAGGGGTTTTCCTAATCTTTGGCCCTGGTACACACTAGATGTTCAACTATGGTGCATTCTGGTCTCTCCCTCCACCAGGTAGAACTCCAGGCCATCTCCAAATTGGAGAGTTTGTTTGCCTAAAATTCAAGAATGGGTGAGTAAAATGGATCAGTGGAAAAGATTTCAGTGTATGGAGAAGCTAGGTCCAGCCAGGGCTCCTGAGCGAAACCAGGCATTTAACTCAGCAGTTAAAGAAGTACCTTCAGATTGGGTGTCATGGGCAGATTTGATAGCAAAGAGGAAAAGCCAGAAACATGCTCATTAGGCTGCCCTCTGGACTAAGAAATCTGTATTATCACATAAATGGGCACCATCTCGCCAGAGTGGATCGAGGTGTTGACTGTAACCAGATTCACTCTGCTTACTAGGTTTTTCATTGTCACCATAATGTGAACCTATGGTTCAGCCACAGATGTGAAAATAAATGGAAGTTTATCTAGAAAGTGAAAGCTGATGACTGCTTCTTTCTGCTGGATATTTGATGTTGGCAACACCATAGCTGGGCTCTGGCTAGAACAGTGCTTTATATAACTTCCCTCATCAGGAACAGCCCGCAGAGTTCCCACTGAAGGGCTGATGGGCTGCTCTTTGGAGCATTTTTGAGAGATTGAGTCTCCCTGCCTATCTCAACCAGGACCAGACCCTATGCCCTTCTGGGGAATAACAGATGCTCACTGTCTGCAGAGGCCTTGTTGGTATAAAGGACCCACGTTCCTTTATCTGTTCATTCTAAATGGTATGGAGAATCCAAATTTCTTTTTTTCTCCCTGACCAGAATCGAACCCTCAACCTTTCCGTTCACAGGCCAAAATTCTAACCACAAGAAAACTGGCTAAGGCAGAACCCAAGTTTCTGCTCGGATTTCTCTTGAGGAAGGGCAGGAAAGCACCCCATCCCTTCCTCCATGTTGTAGCTTCCCTCAACAGCTAGCACCCAAGGGCTGCTCAGTAGCAATGAATAAAAGCATCTTCCCACAAGGCTCTCATAGACCAGGGGCTCTGTTATCTTCAAATACATGTTTTGTCTGTGTGCTTGGTAGATATCTTTGATCCTGTTCCCTTGACTACAAAGCAAACAGCATTGTACACAGGAGGACATTTTTTGACTAGGGAAGTGTCAAGCTCTTACAAGCAGAAGGTAGTCAAGTTAGGTCGGGGATGGGAGGGAGTAGGAGCGGGCAGTGTGCAAGGCCTTAATTTGAGGCCACATTACGTGGGTTAGTATAGCTTCATGGTTTAGAGCAGTGGTTCTCAACCTTTCTAATGCCGCGACCCTTTAATACAGTTCCTCATGTTGTGGTGACCCCCAACCATAAAATTATTTCGTTGCTACTTCATAACTGTAATTTTGCTACTGTTATGAATCGTAATGTAAATATCTGTGTTTTCCGATGGTCTTAGGCGACCCTGCTAGCGGTTCTCAACCTGTGGTTCGCGACCCACAGGTTGAGAACCGCTGCGGTAAAGCCTAAGACCATCGGAAAACACAGATATTTACATTATGATTCATAACAGTAGCAAAATTACAGTTATGAAGTAGCAACGAAAATAATTTTATGGTTGGGGGTCACCACAACATGAGGAACTGTATTAAAGGGTTGCGGCATTAGAAATGTTGAGAACCACTGGTTTAGAGCATGGACTCAGACCTAGATTCAAGTCCTGGTATCAGCAAAAGTAACATACTGTACATGCATTATTTAACCATCATGGGCCTAGTTTCCTTATCTGTAAAATAGGGAGAATGATACCTCTGTCTCTGAGGTGTTAGGTTAGGGGATACCTGTGAAAGTGCTGAGCTCGGAGCCTGACACATAGAAGGTGTCAGAATGGCAGCCATCAAGAGGTGTGCAGGACCAACCAGAGAGGGCCATAAAGCCAGTTGAGCCTGAAGCAGTGTCAAGAACCGAGGCTGCTCTACGTAATCACGGGATTTTTTTTTTTTTTAAGTACATGATTCTTAATGTCTCAGCTTTTTGCTTCCATGCAGCCTGTTCTGTTACTCCATCTTTTCTGTACTTCTGGCTCCCACAAGTTCCTGTGTGCCATAATACCGTGTGGCTCTGGTTCCCTTGGTTTTTCTTAGTTCAGATTCTAAGGTGTGGGGTCTGGCCCTGTCCTTTCTATATCAGGCCACAGAAGTTTACAGCCAACCCTTAGATTGTCTGCCCGTCGGTTATGTGCTCATCTTGGTTCAGTCAGCTGTAGTCAGGAGGGATGGTCTTGTGGTCAGCTGTAGTCAGGAGGGATGGTCTTGTGGTCAGCTATAGTCAGGAGGGATGGTCTTGTGGTCCCTGCACCAGGATCTGTGACTTGGGAATGGGCAAACAGTGGCACATTACGGCATTTCCAGTACTACCAGGAGAGGAGAGCATCTGCTTCACCTGCATGAGGGTCCCTGAAAAGACTTCTACTTCATGAGCACTATTAGAGACTAGAGCTTATTGTCTCTCATAAAGGACCTGAGATGCTGTTTAAATAACTTACAAAAGGAGTAATTTGTCGCTTTGTAGGGTTCTATTCCTCCCTTTCTGGTCCTGCTCCAATTTTTTTAAGTGTGTGTAACTCTGACCAAATATATATATATAAAATTATAACAATGGTTGTTCTAGGTGTGTGTAACACACACACACACACACACACAATGACTTTTGTCAACTTGGCCAAATTGCCTCTTCAAAACAAAAAATTATTTCAGTCCTAAGACGATCCATCCACTAAATGCAGAAAGATACGGTCTAGTCAAGGAAGCCGAAAAGCAGTGTGCTGCAATGCTCTGAAAATTGCCAGGTTACATTTTAAATAAAAGAGTTAATAAAACCTCAGTGGGCAACATGGCTTTGTTTCTGTTTATTAGCAAAGCCAGTATTTGCTGTGAAATCTTGAAACCGGTCTAAAAATTCAGTTAACCAAGAACGGAGGCCACATGCTGTTAGGGATGTGGCTACTCCATGAATAATTGTATGGTGGGAAGACCACCTGAGCAGGGGTTAAAAATGGGATTCTGGTCTTAGCTTAAGATCTCTACCTTCCTGATATGGAGCAAGACACTTAATTTGTGGAGATCTCATTTTCTTAATTCTAATGTGCACATTGAACAAGATGGTAATGTAAGGTCATGTCCACCTCTAAAATCATAGACTTCAAGATTTCACTTCCTGGTCCTTGTCTGGTTTCTTTCCAGCTTCTGCCCTACTAAGTGATTGCTTCCACCCAATAGAATAAGCACCTTGACGAGTTAAGCATCATTACTGAATAGACTCATTCTACTAGTATCCATATTTTAATTACTCCAAAGCCACACAAACTGACAAAACGTTAGCAAAACTATAAACTTTTGTTTTAAATACACAGTATGCAGTTGATTGCATTTTTTAAGGATAGGAAAACACACCAAATTAACAATGGTTTTTCTAGAGTGCTGGGGTTATTCAGTGGTTATTTTCCCCTATAAATTCTATGTAATGTAAAATATCTTGTGTATAGCATTCAGAGAGGAAGGAAGAGGGAGAGATAGAAATACCAATGATGAGAGAGAATCATTGATTGGCTGCCTCCTGCACACTCCCTACTGGGGATTGAGTCCGAAACCAGGACATGTGCCCTTGACTGAATCGAACCAGGGACCCTTCAGTCCGCAGGCTGATGCTCTACCCACTGAGCCAAACCAGCTAGGGAGTGTATAGCATTCTTAATGCTTTTTTAAAAAAATATATTTTATTGATTTTTTTACAGAGAGGAAGGGAGAGGGATAGAGAGTTAGAAACATCGATGAGAGAGAAACATCAGATCAGCTGCCTCCTGCACACACCCTACTGGGGATGTGCCCGCAACCAAGGTACATGCCCTTGACCGGAATCGAACATGGGACCCTTCAGTCCGCAGGCCGACGCTCTATCCACTGAGCCAAACCGGTTACGGCAGCATTCTTAATGCTTTTATAAGGACATGGATTATTTTAATGAGAATGGTCCTGGAACTGAAGTCAGAGGCCAGAGTTTTAATCTTGCTTTGATTTGTCATGTGTAGTGTGAAAGTAATTCACACTTTACTAACTTTACATTGGTGTTGTGAGGCTCAAATGAGGATGGTCTTAAAAAGTGCTTTAAAACATATTAAAGGCCTGAGAAGGAAGTGTTGCTGCAGTAGGTACGGAAGAATTACTTGCTGGCCAGGTAAACAGTCTCTGGGATGCTGGTGCTGCTCATTCAGGATTGGACAGTGGTTGCTTCTTCACTTCCGATTTGCTTGCCTGCGCTGGCTGGTGGGGAGAAGCTGCCTGAGAGTGCCACTTGGGAAGCAGTGGGGAAGGGAAGTACATGTGGGCAGAGATTGAAAACCAAGTGGGATGCAGAAGATACCAGGTAGACCTATATACTGTAATGTGTTGACTTTTACCAGCAACTTATGCAAGATCACCAGTTTTATGTATATGAGGAATTATAACAAATTGGGAAGGCAGAGATTGGGTTAAACAAGCAGAATCCAAAATCAGGGATGTACCTAAAGCTATGCACATCAAGCCAGTTCTTGGCTTTGAATTTATAGTTATTAAAGATTATACAGGAAAAACAGTATCTACAAGCTAACCTCATGAGTAAGCAGGATAAAAACAATGCACAGGAACAATGAAATCATATTTTATTTTTAACCAGTAAGTGATCATTTAGAATCACCCTCAGGGTGATCTTGTGGGGCTGAGCCAAGGACCTGAGGAAGAGCAGGAAAACTGTTAATGCTGGTTCTTGGCTGAACATTATAATAACCTGGGGAGCTTAAAAAACTACGTATGCCAGGGCCCACCCAGGCATGATTTCATTTGTCTGAGATGAGGTGTGGATGTTTTTGTTTTTTTTAAATTCCCCCAAGTGACTCTAATGTGCCTGTGAGTTTAGAAGATCGTGGAAACAGAAAGTGAATTTTAGACTGGAAATGATCAGTTAGCCTGCTTTACTTGAGCAGGAGCCATGCCCTGGAGATTAATAAAGGGTCTTTGGACCCACAGCGGGGAAGTCATCATTTGATTCTAGAGGCAGGGCTCAGAGGAAATAAGGCAATGGGAATGGTTGTTGAGAACGTTCTGGCAGATCTCAGTAGTTAGGTCAGCAGCTCTAGAGGCTGTGGGAGAAGCAGCATTCACTTGGGCTGGGCCCACTGCAGGCACTGTGTCCAGAGAGTGGGTACACCGAACACTGGCAGCATACCGGATGGGCACAGGTGGTCCCCGGCTCGCACCTTTCTAACCTCTGTGGTGGTGAGGCCTTGCCAGAGCAGTTTGCCGAAGAACAAAAAGAGACCTTGGTGACATCATTACCAGCTTGGATTTAACAATAATACATGGTTTTAATATCTTATTTGCTGCTTTTAGGAAAAAAACAACAACAGTATTCTTCATGAACACTAGATTTTATTTGGAAATATTTTTGACCATTTTTAGAAAGTATATCCACACTTAAAAGTTGAAGGGTTTCCCACTGAGAAGATTCAAGAGAACATACTGCAGTTATTTCCAACATAAACCATGTCTTCTGCATAAAGTGTTTTTAGCTGTAGGCACTGGTTGCATTAGAACTGTTGAGTAGGGAACTCAGTCAGTCACCCAAGTGATTAGAAAAGTACCATAGAGCTATTAAGAACTGAGGAGAAGTCAATGAACTTCACTGTCCACTGTGCCAAGACTTGTAAGGAAGATGATGAAATGCCTCTTTGAAGTAGGATGAGAATAAACTGAAGAGAGAAAAGGTCAAATTTTCTCTGAACTGTACATAGGTATAAAGCAGAAATGTTCAGAAGTTAGAAAAAGAGGGAGTGAAAATGTGTGTGTATTTTGCACTTAAGTTTGAATTAAATGGTGGCAAAAGGTGGATCTAAAAAAGGCAAAGATGTTGAAAACTCATTAGCAAGAACAATTGATCTTGAAACAGTATGATACAAAATATTTGACCATGATCCCCACATTAATACTTGGTGTCTCTTCTAAGTCTTGGAGCTTTACCACCTGGCCCCCAGTGCCCCTCCCCTCCACAAAGCCCTGCCTCTGATTTGTAGTCACACTTAGGATGTCAGTGACTTTGAAAACTAAGGAGTTACCCTTCCTTGGAGGTTGGCATAAGGGACAGTGTCCTAGAGTGAAGACAGGTGTTGTAATCACGGACATGCCAATGGGCCAAGGAAGCTTGAAGACCCCCCAGATGCCATCTTCTTTTCTCTGCCTTATTGATTACATTGTAGTCCTTAAGCCAACTTGTGAAATTAGGCATGGGAGACACCAAGATAGATGTGCAAATCAGTCACCCTCTTCACTCAGCTAAGGGTAAATCTAGAGGTTTTCTTCAAATAAAGCTTGTAGTTGTTGAAAGGACTTGAAGTGCACAGGAAGCATCAGGGGATGGTACAGTTCTCCAGAGAAACAGAACCAAAAGGCTATAAAGAGATTTATTATAGGAACTAGAGGCCCGGTGCATGAAAATTCATGCACTGGAGGTGGGGGTCCCTCAGGCCGGCCTGCCCCCTCTCACAGTCCAGGAGCCTTCAGGGGCAGGAGGCGACCCAGGGATCAGGGAAAGGCAACACCCCCATCACACCTCTGCTGCTGCCACTGCCGGCAGCGCAAGCCTCGGCTGACCCTGGTTACCTGAATCTCGGGCGGCCCTGGGCGGCTGGGCAGCTGCCATCCAAGGCTTGCCTGTGCCTCAGGCCGGCCCTGAGCAGCTGGGGGGCTGAGGGGACTGGGGGACTCTGGAGGCAGGCGCCCCAGCAGGGCTGAGGGGATTGGGCGCCACCATCTGTGGCTGTGGGTACTGCCATCTTTGAGGGTGTGGCAGTCAATTAGAATATCCCCTCCTTATTGGCTGTGGGCACTGCCATATTTGTGAGGGTGTGACGGTCAATTAGCATATTCCCTATTTATTAGATAGGATTAGTTCCTGCAGTTAATGGAGGCCAAGAAGTCCCTCAGCTGGCCATCTGCAAGCTGGAGACCCAGGAGAGCCAGTGGGATAATTTATTCTGAGTCCAAAGGTTCAAGGACCAGGAGCACTGCTGTCCAAGGGCAGAAAGGATCCATGTTCCAGCTCAAGGAAAGCAGGTTAGCCTTCCTCTGCCTTTTTGTTCTATCCAGGCCCTCAGTGGATGGACAATGCCCATCCACATTGGTGAGGGTGATTTTTGCTCAGACTACTGATTCAAATGCAATGTTTTCTGGAAACACCCTCACAGACACACCCAGAAATGTTTTATCAGCTATCTGGGCATCCCTTGGCCCACTCAAGTTGATGTGTAAAATGAACCCTCATGCCAAAACCGGTTTGGCTCAGTGGATAGAGCGTCGGCCTGCAGACTGAGGGGTCCCGGGTTCGATTCCGGTCAAGGGCATGTACCTTGGTTGCGGGCACAACCCCGGTGGGGGGTGTGCAGGAGGCAGCTGATTGATGTTTCTCTCTCATCGATGTTTCTAGCTCTCTATCCCTCTCTCTTCCTCTCTGAAAAATCAATAAAATATATTAAAAAAATAAAATGAACCCTCATGACACATACATGTTCTGGTATTTATGAATTCCCTCTCCTTTGGCCTCCCCCACATCCTGTAGTTCAGCATCAGATGCCCTGTCCAGAGCAGTAGCTATAGAATTCCTAGGTAAGGAGATGAAAAGCAGTCAATTCCCACCTGAGAGAGTGAGAGGCCAGCCTGGGTCCTTCCTTTATGAGAATGTTTATTAACAGTGATACTTGAATCTTTAATCCACTTTATCCCGTTGCTCATTCTGCTCCTCAGTAAGTTAGGTAGCTGCCTCCTAACTTACCCAGTGACTTATACAAACAAGCCTAATGACAGACACCTCTTCCAGCTCAGGACCTCTCCTGCCCTCTCCTCTCTCTGCCCACGGGTCACTGGAGCACCCAGGAGAGGCCCACGGCCTGTGCTGCTACAACAGCCCCCTCCTCGTGTCTCTCTTGTCTTCTTTCTGGGAAGCCCCCCTAATCCCATCATTCACTACCTCCTGCTAGATCCACTTCCGGTCTTTGTGGCCTGCAGCTGCTAGACCGAGTGGTTGTAAAACGATGCTAGTTCAACGAAGCCTGTGCATTTACATTCTGTTTGAGTTGACAGCTCTGCTCAGGACAGTGAACTGAGTTGACCCTCCAGCCTCGGGCAGCCACTCCCTGGCTGCAAGGGGGACAGTGTGGAGGACTATGTGAAAACCCACCCTCTGGGAGGAGAAGTGGAGGTTCCACCAAGGTGTCTTATTGTGTAAGAAGGGCAGTACCTACTCAACTGCTTTATACTGAAAAGATCCCTTAAAACGTTGGGACTAACCTAGCCTCTTTTCTGCCTGTAGGAAGGGAAGGTGGCTGACGACCCACAGGTCTGAGTGTATCTCGCTGGTGGAGATGATTTTCCCTGGAGCTTTTCAGACTCTATTTGCCTGGTACCCCTAATGATGGTGGACATGATGTTCATAATCAGGGAGGCCTGTGGCCAGGGAACAGAGGGAAGGAAACACTGACTCTGGGGACATCATCTTGGCTTGCCTGAATGCTCCTTGAGGATACAGTACCAAGTTCACGAGGCGTTCATTCTGAATCCTAGACGTGTGACTAGCAGAGGAAGTACTTGATATTTGTCCATCTGAATATGGGGTTCTAAGGACATATCTCCCTTGGTCCAATAATGCCCTTTGTTTTACTAAGTGCAGTAGAACAAAAGGGTGCCAGTCTGGGGTAGTAGTTCTGTGGCAGGTCTGTCTCCATACAGGCAATAACAAGCCTTGGAGATCACTATCTTTACAAGATAGGGACTAGGAATTTAGGAAGACAAAGTAGAGGACTTACCTTTTGGTGGTAACTACCTTTGTTGAGTACATACTGTGTGCTAAGCCCTGTTCTCATCTCATTTGATTCTACATTTGGTGAGTCGGCATTATTTTTTCATATATTTATATATGAAGAGACAAAGTGAAGCTCAGAAGTTAAGTAACTTAACAGCCAAAGCTAGTGATTGGTGATTTTGGAATTTAAACTCAGGTGTATCCAACCTCTGCCTAAGCAGTACCTGGCACATAGTAAGTGCTCAGCAAATATTTGTGGAAGGAATTAATGAATTTTCCCCCTTCCCCCTATCTTCTCCATTCGCCTACCCTGGCCTCTTCCTGGTTCCTCTTCTGCCTTGGCCTGAAGTTTCAAAGTAACTTTGACCTACATTTAAAGGTTTGGAAGAGGCCGCTATTAAAATGCAGTGCACCTTTCCTGGGAGGAAGAGTTCAGCCCTCCTCTGACACATTAGCCCCATCACTTCTCCGTCATCCATACCAATGCAAAGGCCTGGAATTGGTCCAGGTAAATTTGGATTGGGAAGAGAGAGAGCGGGGAGATGAAGCCTGCAAACGAGAGAGGGAAAGGAGAAAGGCCAAAGAGAGAGTCTGGAGACACAATTATTCTTGCAAAATTTTCAAAAGGGTCCTTCACCATTTTCCTTGGGATGCCCAATACATCTGCAGAATTGGCAGCAATCAGTACCCTGCATTGTTTGGGACTTTAGGGCAGGCCACCCCAGACTGAAGGGCACTAATGAGCGTACCCGCCCAGGGGCCACTCTGGGGTGGCCGTGGCCCCGCCCGGGAGTGGCCCCGTCAGTCCCTCAGGCGGGCAGGAACTCGGAAGCCATTGGCTGGCGCGCGGGCTGCGGAGGGGCGGGGAGCGCCGCCAAAGGGGACTGTTTGCTCCTACGGGCTGTAGATGGAGCTGTCCGGCCCCGGCGAGGGGGAAGGCGCCTGGAAAACGTTCTTCTTCTCCCTGGCCGGCCCGAGCGGGGAACAGCACTCCCAGGATGCAGTTTGTGTCAACACGGCCACAGCCTCAGCAGCTGGGCATTCAGGGCCTGGGGCTGGACAGCGGGAGCTGGAGCTGGGCCCAGGCTCTGCCCCCGGAGGAGGTCTGCCACCAGGACCCGGCGCTGCGCGGGGAAATGGCCGAGGGAATGCCGCCCATGCAGGTGGGTGCAGCCCCAGCCCAGCGCCATGGCCGCGCCGCCCGGCCGTGGGGGCGGGGCTGCGAGCACCGGGGGGCCCGGGCGCGGAAGCGGGGCCCCCCGGTGGGTCGGGCACGGGCGGGCTCGGGGGGGCAGGCGGGCCTCGAGGCAGGCCCGGCCCCGATCCCGGTACCCTGGCCGGCCGAGGCCGCGCCGCAGAGCCGCAGGCCCCCGAGGCCGCGTGCCGCCGGGCCCAGTGCCGGCGCCCGGAGGAGGCTCCGCGGGGCCGCAGGGCCAGGAACGCGTGGTCGCGGGGACCTGGCGGAGCCGTGGCCGCGTCTCCACCCGGCCCGGCTCACCTCTGCGGGGCCGGAGGGTTTGCTGGTAGCACCTGGGCCGCCTCCGCAGGGTTACGCTGTAGCCACTGGGACGAAAAGCTGTTTTAAACCTATTTCGGTCTTTCACCGAGTGTCACGAGGAATTCACTTTTCCCTGCCCGGGTGTGACGGGGCCATTGAGAGGTGACTTTGCCTTCTCTCCTGCGGTTGGCAAACTTGGCTGCATAGTCTCATCACCGGAGCAATAAGACCCCTGCCGCCCAGGCCTCCTCCCAAACCAGTGAAATCGCGTCTGTGGGGTTGCGAGTAGGCACCCGTCCTTTCCGAAAGCCCCGCGGGGACCTGAGCATGCAGGCGAGGCTGGGAGCCCGTGGCCCGGAACTGTGTGCACAGGCCGTGGTCCTCCGAGAGGCCTGCGGGGGAGCGTGGGAGCGTGGGAGCAGGCCTCGGGCAGACCCCAGAGCCCCTCTGCTGATGGCCTGGTTCTCCCAGCGGGTCCTGACCCGTCAGCCGCCGGGTGCTGTGTTTGAGCATTCTTCAGTTTTAGGTCTCCAAACCTCAGAAAAGTTAGCTGGGCCTGGTGACTTCCCAAACTTCCACGGTTAGCCCTTGTTGCCTTCTGTGGGCCAGGCAGGAGAGAAGCCTAAATGAGCCCATGTGCAGAGCTTTGATGGAAATACCACCGCCTCTTACTTAGCAGGGTCTGGGGCCCAGCGTCCTGGTCCTCCTTCTCCTGTGGCAGTGATTTCCTGGAAGCTGTGGGATGTTCCTCTCTGGCTGTCACAGCTGCTCCAAGTTAGAGAGGGCAGTTGGCATGCCTGTCCCAGGCCTGCCCAGGTCACCTCTAAGCAACAGGTCTCCACTTTGCCCAGCCTGGGGCCTCTGCAGCAGCAGCAGCAGCAGCAGTAGCAGCAGCGACGAGAACAGAAAATGACACCTCTTCCTGTCCCTGGTGGCGAGGAGAGGCCGTTATTAGACACACTGTGGTCCAGTAACTGCTGGGTGCTGGTATAGTGTGGGACCAGTTCCCAGGTCACCTGTGAATGGTCACCAACCTCACTTGGTCATAGGATTCAGCTCCCAACCTGCACCCATGGGGTACCCCTCCCCAGGAGCCATAGGATACCCCTCCCCAGGAGGCAGGGCGGGGGCTGAGAGGTCTTCTCTTCCTCTTAGGGATGTCTCCTCCTCCCCTCCTCGGGGAGTGAGATTTTTTTGGCAAACCTATCCTCATTTTGGAAGGAATCTGAATCAATAGTTATATATGGAAAAAAGGCTGCTCGTCTGCTCTCTCGCTTGGGCTGTGACTCTGGTGCGACTCTGCTGGGAAGGTGTCAGCACCACTGACCTGAACTGTGTTTCGTTACCTGCAGCCGCACCTAGAGTCGCTCGCTCCAGGTGGCAATGAAACCAGGTGCTGTAGAATGACCAGCTGCCCGTCTTTAAAGCAGAGATCATCATTAGTGGCCCTAACCTGCTTAGAGTTTGCTGGGAAGGTTAGAGTCAGATGACTTACACGAAAATTCTCACCATGAAACAGAAAACATGAGGCCACTCTAAAGAGTGCATCATGCCTGGCTCGTGTGGCTCAGTGATTGAGTGACAACCTATGAACCAGGAGGTCACGGTTCGATTCCTGGTCAGGGCACATGCCCGGGTTGCCGGTTTGATCCCCAGTGGGGAGCGTGCAGGAGGCAGCCCACAAATAATTCTCTCTCATCATTGAGGTTTCCGTCTCTCTCTCCCTCTCCCTTTCTCTCGGAAATAAATAAAAATATATTAAAAGAAGAAGAAAAAAGAGTTCTTCATTAAGTCCAGCGCTTGAGGAAAGTAGCTGTTCTATTCAAAGAAAGTCATATGTGACATTTTAGGCCAAAGGTCAAAATGGGTGAACTAGTGACCAGACTGACTGGTTGGAAATGGGACGGTTGGGTGGGTGGCTGCTTGAGCTATTGCTGGGGACATTCATGAACACCATAGCCTGAGAGGCAGGGGCTTGGCAGAACGAGAATCTGTGGCATTTGATTCATTGGGCTCTTAGGCCACTCTCCCCCCAAACACAGGGTCTCATCCCAGGTTGTCACTTTCTCCCTCTGCACCCAGGCTCAAGAATGGGACATGGATGCCCGGCGACCTATGCCTTTTCAGTTCCCGCCCTTCCCAGACAGAGCACCCGTCTTCCCTGACCGTGTGATGAGAGAGCCCCAGTTGCCCACGGCCGAGATCTCCCTCTGGACCGTGGTGGCCGCCATTCAAGCTGTGGAGAGGAAGGTGGATGCCCAGGCCAGCCAGCTGCTAAATCTGGAGGGACGGACGGGGACAGCCGAGAAGAAGCTGGCCGACTGCGAGAAGACGGCCGTGGAGTTCGGGAACCACATGGAGAGCAAGTGGGCCGTGCTGGGGACCCTGCTGCAGGAGTACGGGCTGCTGCAGAGGCGGCTGGAGAACATGGAGAACCTGCTGAGGAACAGGAACTTCTGGGTCCTGCGGCTGCCCCCGGGCAGCAAGGGGGAGGTCCCCAAGGTATGTGGTGGAACGTTCTCCCTCCAGGAGTTAGCCTCCTCCCGGACCCCACAGAGCCTGCATGTTTCTGTCCTTGACCTTTCCCCTCCCTGAGATGTCTGGGTGTCTGCAAATTCCTGAAGCTTTCATGCTTGGGTTTTTTACTTGGCACCAAGTGGCCATTCCTGGTCATCTCTGTGTATGCTTTTTGTCTGAACGTGGCTGGAGACAGGCCCAAACCATGCTGACTGGAATCCCTTGAAAGTCATAACCACTACCCTCCCGTGTCCCCTCTCACAGTTCCTATTCCATTCGCAGAGCATTCATGCTCTGGTTCCTACTCCATTCGTCTTCCCCTGGCTCATCAACACCTCACTCTCGGTCCATGACCCTGGTTTCTAGTCCACTGAAAAAACTGAGTCACTCACAGGTGACGTCCACGTGCAGCCACGGCATTCATCCATCCATCCGCCTTGTGCACTCTGCCTGTTCTGTTCCCATGGGCTCCCTGTCCTCTGTCACTTACTCCAGGAAGTCACTCCAGCATGTCCCCCTTTTCTTCTGCATCATCAGCTCTTCCCTATCTATGGGACTGGCCAGCTGCACAATTGAAAACCCCCCTAGCCCCTGCATTTCCCTCCAGTTAGTGCCTTGGCTCTCTGCTCTGCTGTAGAGCAGATTTCCTTCGACTGGGCTGTATGTCTCCAATTCTTGCTTCCCCACTTTCTTTCCCTCCCTTTTTAACCTTTTTATTGTAGAAAATTAACCTTTTGCACTTGGATGTCGAGTGTGACTCGACACGGTTAGCATTAGAATAAAGGAATCGAGAAAAAAGCAAGCGAGTGCAAAGGGTTAAGACATATACCCAAGTAGATAGAAGAGAATAATGAAATCTCACAAACCCATCATCCAGTTTCATAATGATCAGCTCTTGGCCAATCGTGTTTCATCTAAATCCCTACCCATAGCCTTCTCCCATTTTATTTTGAAGCAAATCTCAGACATTAATTATTGTGTTTATAAATATTTCGATATGTAGCTCTAAAAGGTAAAGACTTTTTAAAAATGAATAGTCTCAATATATTACCACCACAGCAAACGCTTCAATCTCCTCAAATATCCAGTTGTTTTTCAAATTCCCAGTTATTCAAAAAATGTTGCAATCTCCCCCACATCACCCATTTGTTTGTTGGTCTATCCATTGTGATTGCTTTGTCTCCTAAGTCTTTTTTGAATCTGTAGGTTCCTCTTCCATCTCCTTCACTTTTCCTTGCAATTTCTCTGTGGAAGAAACTGGGCCATCCATCCTGTCGAGTTTCTCGCTGTCTGGATTCTGCTGCTGCATCCTCCGTGGTCTCATTTAATGTGTTCCTCCATTCTCCGTATTCCAGAAAACTGGTTGTTGGATCATGCTCCCTGGCACCCACCCCATCAGGCTCTGTTACCACCTCTCCATCCTCCTGGTCTTGCCAGAGCCCTCATCCCCTTCATGGTATTAAAGCCAGTGGCGGGTTCTCAGCCTTCATCCTCCTGGCCCCGCCGCAGCCTCTCCTGGAGGTGACCTCTCCCTCCCCGAGACACCTTTCACGTGGCTTCCAGGCCACCTCTCTGGGTTCTTTTCCTACCGCACTAGCTGCTCCTCTCTTCCTCACCGGTTTCACCTCCTCTCCCGACTTCTTGTGTTTGGAGTGGGCAGGGCTCTGTCTGACCTTCAGCTCATTTTCTACACTCCCTCCCTCACGATTTCATCCAGTTTCAGGGTTTTAAACGCAATCTGTGTGCTCTCAGCTCCCAAACGTTGTCATTTCTTCCTGCTCTTTACCTTGCCCACACTTCCTTGAATGCCAGATTCACATTCAGCATCTCCCTGGGGGTGTCAGTAGATACCTTAGGTTTAACATGACCTACCTGAGCTGACGCTCTGCCTGACACCTGTTCTGCCCAAAGTTGTCCTCATCTCTGGTGAAGACAACTACATCCTTCCACTTGCTCAAGACAGAAGCGTTGGGGTCACACTCCTTCCTCTTTCTCACACCAACTTCCAATATTTAGTAAATACCATCTGATTTTTCTTCAAAATAATATCCATAGTCTGACCATTCCTGCAACCTCCACCACTCCCGCCACTCTCATCTCTCATCTGGTTTTTGCCATGGCCTCCTGCCTGCTCTCCTTGTCTCTGTCCTTGTCCCCCACCCCATGTGGTGTATCCTCAGCGAGCAGCCAGAGGGATCCTTTTCAAATATCAGGCAGTCATATCACCCCTCTGCTTAAGACCCTCACCTGGCTTCCCATCTGATTCAGCGTTAAGCCCCCGGTTTGCCAATGGCTGTCTCTCTCTGACCACCTTTCTGACCTTATCTCCACTCCACCCCTTTGCCCACTCCTTCCTGGCACAGCGGCCTTTTACCATTCTGCCATCCACTGTCCATCCCCCTCAGGGACTTCCCTCCATTGAAAAGTTCCTTCCCTCCCTGTCACTTCCACCAAGGTCTGCTCAGTCGTCACTTGATCAGTGTGTCCTACTGTGGCACGAGGGAACCACGTCTCCCCAACCCCAGCACACTCTTTTCTCTGTCCCTGCTCTCATGTTCTCCAAGCACTTATGCCATCAGGCATCTTCAGTATTGACTTCTGTTTTTGTCTTCTTGGTTGGTTCTCTCTGACCACAATGTCAAGTCTGCTTGCTTCACTGTTGTGACTCTGTGCCTATAATAGTGCCTGGATTCTAGTCGGTCGGTATGCAAAAAATTCTTACCGAGTGACTCCGGCCGGAGAGCTCACACTCCCATGTAAGGGGCCGGGTCTTCTATGTCTGTATCTGCAGAGGTAACGCCCAGTGATTTCGCCAGAGGAGTTGTTAGACACAGGTTAACTGAGCCCTCATAGAACCTAGTTGGAATACCAGTAGTGGCCTGGTTCCTCCCTAAAGCAGTCCCTGCCACCGCAGTCCACGAAATTGGTTTTCAGAATGGCTTTGACAGTGCCTGTCCAGCAATCAGCATCTCTCACGGTGCTTTACGGTTGGCCTCGGTGCTCTGCCCTTACGTGGCCTTGTTGTGTGTTCTGTGCATTGGATAAGTATTAGGACTCCAGAGTTGACATGTGCCATCACAGAATGATGGAATGGCTATGGGGTCTGCAGTCAGAGGACTAGGGTTTGGATCTCGGCTTCATACGTACTGGTTTCCTTACCATTGGTCAAGTAGGTATTTTGCTATTGCTGAGCATCCTCGATCCTTCCTTTGAAAGAAGTGAAGTTTAAATAAATAATCGTCCAGGACAGTGATGGCGAACCTATGACATGCGTGTCAGCACTGACACGCGTAGCCATTTCTGATGACACATGGCCGCTGAGGCGGCCGCATGCCGAGGATGAAACATTTGCTGCTCCTGAGGATGAAACATTTGCGAAATAATGTTTTTTCCTCAAAGTGACACACTACCCGAGTTATGCTCAGTTTTTTGGCGAAGTTTGACACACCAAGCTCAAAAGGTTGCCCATCACTGGTCTAGGAAATTTCCAGCTGGTCTCTCTGAGCTTGTGCTCTCTTTCTGGAAAATGAAGGTGATAATATGCTTAGTGCATGGAGTTGTGAGGATTTGTTGATTTTGCTGATGGGACAACACTATGTATTAGTTATCTATTGGTGTGTAAAAAGTTGCCCCCAAATTTAGCAGCCTAAAAAAATCTTGCGCTTTTTGTGGGTTAGGAATCCAGGAGCAGCTTAGCTGAGTGGTTCTGGCTCAGAGTCTCATGAAGCTATTGACTGGTGCTCCAGCCATCTGAAGGCCTGACTGAGGTGGGAGGGCCTGCCTCCAATATCACTCACTCATTTGGCTGTTGGCAGAAAGCCTGAGTTCCTCCCCATGTGGGCTTCCCCACAGAGCTGCTTGGGCATCCTCCTGACATGGCAGCTGACTTCACCCAGAGTGAGTGAGTCAAGAGCGAGACTAGGATGGAAGCTGCAGTGTCTCTTATGACCTAGTCTCAGAAATCATACACCATCACTTTTTCATCTGTTTTTTAGAAGACAGTCACTAAATCCTGCCCACACTCAAGGGACTGTCAAAGAATTTATGGACATATTTGAAACCCCCACAACCATAAAGCACTGTGAGAATATAAGTTCATATTGCTCGCAATTATTGTAATTCATTGTGGACTCTTAGCTGTGCTGGATGCATCCTCTTTGTGAGATTCAAGGAAGGCTGTTGGCTCACAGACCCTTTATGCCTCTTGGATTCTGTTGTGTCTGTTCATTGGTTTGCAAATAATTTGTGGGTAGTATTTTTTTTTTATCCAGCTAGACTGTAGGCTCAGGCCATGTCTCAGACTTCTGTTGTGTCCTGACATAGTGAAGTTTTCAAAAGTGACATCCATTTCCAGCTGTGAGAATATGATTCTAGGATGTTGACCGTCCACAGAAATGGTGAAGTGAGGCAGAGGAGTTGGGATGTCAAAAAAAATAATGAACTTGGTTTTGGATACGGTTAGTTTGAGGTATTTATAAGTGATTAAATGGAGCCACTGAGAAGACTGTCGAAATGTGAACTATGAAGGGAGCAACGGAAAATTGAAGGGTGTCATCTGCAAAGAGGTAACGGTTGAAGTTGTGAAAAGAATGAAATTGCCCAGGGAAGAGTGAGGAAACAGGGAAGGGCAAGGGCAGGACCTGGGGTCTTGGGGGAGGAAAAGGAAGCCGTAAAGAAGACATGAGCCACGAGGGCAGGAGGCGGCATCGTTGTGGAAACCAAGCAGGAGAAAAATTCCACCAAGGGGGTGTGACCTTTCAAAGGGTGCGGGTTAACAACAGGAGACCACGGATGACCTTCCAGGGTGTGGCTCCAGAGAGTGGGGGTTAGTAGAGACACATTAAGAGGTTCAAGGATGTGTGAATTATGAAGAAGAAAGCACAGAGTGTGTCTTGGATGTTTCAAGTGAAAGGAGAATGTAGAGTTGGTTGAGGTAGCAGCGCTGAGTGGGGTTCTTCTTGGGTTGGATGACCCTGGAGGGAAATCCAGTGGAGGGAGACTGAATGGCCATTTGGGGTGGGTGTCCCAGGCAGGAGGTAGAGGAGAAATGAAGGGAGGGTTTGGCTTGGCAAGAAAGGGAGCTTGCCAACAGCTCCCCGAGATCAAGGCTAGACTGGGGGACGTGGGGGAGAGTTTAAAGAAGCCTCTCGGGGGGCATGGTGACTGAGAGGCTTCCAGAGCAGCCTGAGGCGAGTGATATGAACGTGCAGTGGGCGTCACCTGCCGAATGTTGTGAGTTTTCTCCAGCAGCAGGGAAGCAAAATGAAGAAAGTGGGCTGCATTGGCTGTTCCCATGGTCGGCAAACTGCGGCTCGCGAGCCACATGTGGCTCTCTGGCCCCTTGAGTGTGGCTCTTCCACAAAATACTACGGCCTGGGGGAATCTATTTTGAAGAAGTGGCGTTAGAAGAAGTTTAAGTTTAAAAAATCTGGCTCTCAAAAAAAATTTCAATCGTTGTACTGTTGATATTTGGCTCTGTTGACTAATGAGTTTGCCGACCACTGGGCTATTCCAAGTTGAGGACTCACCCAAGTCTATTGAGGGTCCAGGGAGTCTGTTTCTCAAGACAGCTGGTGAGCTGTGATCAGCATATGGGTGTGTGCATTGTGCCTGTGCAGGAGGCCCTTAGGGCTGTGGGCACCGGTGCACGGGCTGGCATTCCTAATTTATGGGAGGACATTGCCCACCCACCGCACTGTGCACCCGTGAGCAGACACCCAGAGGGCTGGCTCTCATTTGCACGCAGGTGCTACGTGGGCCAGCTGTGGCACTGTATGTGCAGGTGGGAGACTGGTGGACTAGGCTTAGAGCCTGGGGGAGATCTGAGGGGTTGGATTTCAGAGTGAGGGTGAAAGGCTGGTCCATTAGGGATGTGAAAGTGGTGGGAGGTAAGGCTCTGTGGTCAGAGAGGGGAAGTTCTGTTATTAAAATCATGGAAGTGAAACCATTTTGAACGATTCCGTCCCAGGTGAGGCCATGCTGGTGAGTGACAGACAAGTATCCTTGTCAAACTGAAATAACAGCTTAAATAACAGATTAGACTGCCCGGGATAACGAGGGACTGACAGTAGACGGTGGGTGACTCGGGCTACAGTGGAATTTCCTGGTATTGGCAACCACAGTTCAGCACATTCAGCAAATGTCTTGACTTCAAACTTTGTGCTTCTAGATGCTTGGGACATCGCCGTGAACAAAGCAGGTGGCGATCCCGGGCTTCCTCGCATGCCTTTAGCTATTACATGGGTAGTGACCAAAAATGTCACTGTGTGCCCAGAGGTGACCTGACCAGAAATACAGGTTTTATAACAGCGTTTTACTGTGTTTGGCTCACCGATACCCACTCAGAACTGACCACACCCCTGTCTCCCTGAGCGCCAAAAGCAGCACAATGACTCCAGCTCTGCCTTCATGTACCCAGTTTCCTAAAAGTGGAATTACAGAGGATATGGTAAATGCTTAAAAAAAAGAAGGCAGTGTTGGCATCATTGTTCTGGAAGCACAAGGTCAGGAACAGAATGGACTGACCACATTGAAGTGGAGTGGGCTGGGTTAGGGGGACGGGGAGCCCTGGAGAGCAAAGGCCGGGCTCCAGGGTCAAAGGCGCCCCAAGGTCTGAGAAGGGGAGTAAGGGGAGGTGCCAGACTAACACTCTTGTTGGCCCAGGTTCCGGTGACTTTTGTCGACATTGCTGTGTACTTCTCCGAGGACGAGTGGAAGAACTTGGACGGATGGCAGAAGGAGCTTTACAACAACCTTGTGAAGGAGAACTACAAAACCCTCATGTCCCTGGGTGAGCACCCCCCGCCTGCGTGGCCGCGGTCCTAGAGCGGGGCGGGGCGTGCTTTCAGCCCACGTTCACACTACCTGGCCATACAATATAAGACACGATTTGCTTATAATGCACAGGAGATAGAATGGTTCCTAATAGGATGGGAATGAAAAATCCAGGAACAGGGCCTATCAGAGAATCGAATGCCACCACTATTTCGGAATACGGTCGGAAGCGCTACATCCCAGCAGCCTTGATAAGCCACAGTTGGCCTGCTGTTGGCTTTCCGAGACCAGCTCTTTCCACACCAGAAAGTGGGGTATCTATGGACTCGTTTTCAGGTTCCCCCTAGGACCGTGGTCGGCACACTGCGGCTCATGAGCCACACGCGGCTCTTTGGCCCCTTGAGTGTGGCTCTTCCATAAAATACCACGGCCTGGGCAAGTCTATTTTGAAGAAGTGGCGTTAGAAGAAGTTTAAGTTTAAAAAATTTGGCTCTCAAAAGAAATTTCAGTCATTGTACTGTTGATACTTGGCTCTGTTGACTAATGAGTTTGCCAGCCACTGTCCTAGGAGATTGATTGCCTGACGTGCTCACATAACATCTACCACCCAGAGGGGCACTCAGCAGGGGGGCGGGGGAGTTCTGCCAACGCCCTGGGTCCTAACCCCTTGCTCAGCTTCACTCAGTCCCTCCTTCCTTCCAACTCATTCCAGACGCAGAGGGCCCTGGGCCCAAGCCAGAGGCCCCAACCCAGGCTGAGCCCAGGGAAGAGCCTTGCGTGTGGGAGCAGCGTAACCCAGAAGAGAGAGAAATCCTGATGGACCCTGACACAGGTGATGGCAGCTAAAAAAAGCCCAGGTCCAGGGCAGGGCGGGAGAAAAGCCCTGCCTCCCCCCACCCCCCTTCCCCGCAGCCTCAGTTCAACAGGAGCTTTTTTTAAATTGATTTTTAGAGAGAGAGAGAGAGAGAGAGAGAGAGAAGAGAGAGAAACATCAATGAGAGAGAAGCACATCAATTGGCTGCCTCCTGCACACCCCCTACTGGGGATCGAGCCCACAACCCAGGCCGTGCCCTGACCGGGAATGAACTGGTGATCTCTGGACGTATGGGTCCACGCTCGGCCACTGAGCCAAACCGGCCGGGCAACAGGGGCTTCTTTTGAGTTGTTTGTGGGGCCACTTCTGCCACCGTTGAAATTTGGTGGCCACTCACAGGAAGAGATTTCAGGGCCTGAAAGCCCACCAGGGTGCTGGGTTAGAGCCATGCCGCTCTGGACGCCCAGGCAAGCTGGGGAGAGGGAAGGGGACCAGGCAGGCCTGCGGCATCCCAGGCCTGACGGTGACCTGCAGTGAGAGGCCTGAGACCCGGGAGCAGCCCCGTGGGAGGGCGGAAAGGGGGTGTGCATGGACGTGCAGTTTTGCTGGGGGCCCGCTGCTTCTTGCTCAGTGTCCTCTCCAGTATCGTCCCCCATTCTCACACAGACCCCCACATCACAGGCAGACTTACTACCCCTCAAGGCTTTTCCTCACTCAAGAAGGAAATCCAGCTCCTGCAGCGTCACCCCCGGTCAGCTTCCGCCTGGGGTGGGAGGTGCTAGGCTTCCCGCCCCACGGTGCCCGCCAGGTCTCTCCTCGGGGCTTCAGCTCTCCCAAGCGGTGTTGGACCAGGTGAACTCTGCTCTAACTGCGTTCTCTGCCTTATCACCTCACTGTCACCTGTCCGTGCCTGTGTTTGGCTTTTTTTGCTGTAAGCATCTTTGCTGCAAGCATTTTTGCCACGTATGTTTTGCCACACAGTTGGCCATAGGCAACTTCACCCCAAAAGATCAGATAACCAGCTGGCATTTTGGTTTATGTTCGGCAGACTTCACGTATTTGAGATGATTGTCAGTTTGGTCTCATTTCTGCATTGACAAGGTTCTCACAGTGTTTGTGCTATTAAATCTTTTTTTTTCTTTTAATTGATTTGGGAGAGAGGAAGAGAAAGAAACATTGATTTGCATTTCACTTATTTACGCCTTCATTGATTGATTCTTGCATGTGCCCTGACTGGGGATTGAACCCACAACCTTGGTGGGTCAGGGTGATACGCTAACCAATTGAACTACCCTAGGTCAGGGCCTCTTCATTTATTTTTTTCTACTTTTATTGCCTTCTTTTGGGTTAACTGATCAATTTTTATGATTCCATTATATCTCTTGTATTGAATTATTATTTATATATTTAAAAATTTTCAGTGTTTACCCGAGAGTTTTTCCTTTTTAAAACATTTTTTATTTTCAATTATAGTTAACATACAATATTATATTAGTTTCAGGTATACACCTCAGTAATTAGACATCATGTAACTTACTAAGTGATCATGCTGATAAACCTTGTACCCATCTGACATCATACATAATTATTAGAATTTTATTTTTATTTTTTTAATCCTCACCCGAGGACATTTTTTCCATTGCTTTTTAGAGAGAGTGGGACAGAGGGAAGGAGGTGGGGGGTGGAGTGTGTGTGTGTGGAGGGTGGAGAGAGAGAGAGAGAGAGAGATCTACATCGATCAGTTGCCTCCCACACGAGCCCCAACCAGGGCAGGGATCAAACCTGCAACCTAAGAATGTGCCTTTAACCTGGAATCGAACCTGGAATCCTTAGGTGTCCAGGCCGATGCTCTAACTGCTGAGCAACACTGGCCAGGACTAGAATATTATTGACTGTATTCCCTATGTTGTATTTTACATCCATGACTGTTTTGTAACTACTATCTAGTACTTCTTAATCCCTTCACTTTTTCAACCATCCTCCCAACCCATTCTCCCTTCTGGCAACTATCAAAATGTTCTCTGTATCTATGAGTCTGTTTCTGTTCTGTTTGTTTGTTTATTTGGGGGATTTTTGTTTGTATAGATTTTCATGTTTTATTACATCCTTTTTATGTCTCTTATTTTTTTCTTATTTTTATCTATTTTGGCTGAAATTGGCTTGTGGCCTATTAGTTGTGCAGTGAAAATGCTTGTGGCAAAGATGCTTAGGCTGAAATACCTAGACCTGCAACCGTCTGAGGTCGGCAGCTGCGGCAGCCTTTCACAGTGACAGCACTGAGTTACGGCCCATCAGTGTGCCCGTAGGGCAGGGACCACTGTGCCCATTTTATGGGTGGGATGAGCAGGCAGAGCCAGGGAAGTCAATGACCCATCTGCTGGGCTGGGGGCAGCGTTCAGACCAGGACCACATGTTCCGATTGCTCCTCTAATCCCTTTACTGCTGTCTGCGCTGTCTCCTGCCGGGGCTGGTACATCGCACCACAGAACAGCGTAGGAGGAAGATGCCTTCTTGTCACGTGTCAGGGTCTTGTCTCTGTCTGTTATGGGTAAGGATGCCATGCTGTGCATCCTTATGGGGGCTTGGGTTGCATCTCTTTGCCTAGTCTAACTTCTTGCTAATTATATGCCTGTGTGAGTGGGTGCGTGGGGGTATGAGTGTGTGTATCTGGCCGCCTCTTTCTGACTCGGGTTACAAACTGGACCAATGAACTCCTACACGAAGGTCAGACAGGTCCGGATTAGCACCCAACCTGGCGTGGGGCTGTTCCTAGAACTCTCTCCCGGCCTTTCACACCACATTTTGCTGCTTGGCCTACCCCCTGAATGTCTCTGCTCCCAGGACTTCTGCCTGCAGGATCCCGAGACCCCCTGTGCTCGTCCCTGGCAAGGGCTGTCAGCCCTGCTCCTGACCCCAAGAGCACATCCAGGTGACAGTCATTCAGGAAAAGACACTAAACGATATGGTTTTATGTCCCAGGAGCGGAGCCCCTGGTGCCTGCACAAGACGCGTCTCAGGTGAAGCGTGAGGAAGCCCTGTGTGTCCGGGGTCAGCGGGGCCTGGAGGAAAGAGCTATCCCCACGGAGTCCATTACCGGTGAGTGAGCCCAGTAGCCGCCCAAGCCAGGGAGGGAGAGGAAGGTTCGGCAGGGTCTGCAGGTCCCAGCGTTGTCTGCCATGTGTGCCAGACGCGGGGCCTGAGCTGGAAATGGAAGAGCTATGGGTCCAGGATGGAGGAAGAGACAGGGTTTCCCCATGGGGCACAGACGTGGCACACAGCGTGATGACTTGCCAGCACATCTGGGCTTAGTTTGGTTTTCTCTGTTCTTTGTAATATTATCAGTTTTTAACTATTCCTTTTGACAAGCAAGGTTAGGGCAGCACTTTATGAGGCTCTGTGGGTGGGGGAATGTGTCGGTCTATAAGACCTGCTCCTGACCAGGAAGAGTGTTCACTGTTTTATACAAATATTCATGAGCTGTGGCCTCCAGGCACCAGCTCGGTTGCATCCTGTGGGGTAGTCTGGGGAGTTCCTCTTAGATGGCATTGCAGCTGGACTCTATGTGAGAACTCTGTTAGAGCACATGTGTGTTGAAGTTCTCCAGAGAACCAGCAGGGGTGTGTGGGGATGTGTGTGTGTGTGGAGAGAAAGAGAGCAGATTGATTGACTGACTGATTGATTGATTGATTGATTGATTTGAAGGCATTGGCTTCTGTGACTGTAGAGTCTAGCACATCCAGAATCTGCAGGGTAGGCTATCAGGCTGGAGACCTGGTCTGCTGGCAGAAGTTCCTCTTCCCCGGGGGAGGCCAACATTTTCTTTAAGGCCTTCAACTGATTGGATGAGGCCCACCCACATTATGGAGGGTAATCTGCTTTACTCCAAGTCTACTGAGTTCAATGTTAATCTCATCTTTAAAAAACACCTTCACAGCAACCTCTAGAATAATGTTTGGCCAAATATCTGAATATTGTTTGTTACTTCTCTGCTCCCAGAAGGTCCTGGGAGCAGAGAAGTAAGAAACATTCAGGGGTTAGGCCAAGCAACAGAATGTGGTGTGAAAGGCCAGGAGACATAAAATTAGACGTCACCCGATACGTTAGCATACGGTAGCTCTCCTAATCCACAGATTGGAGCTCACAAACCTCATCCCCTTCGTCAGAGCCTGACATCCATAAGTAAGTGATGACAGAGGCTGAGTGGAGGAAAGCCCTTGTCATCCAGTCCTTCGTGGCACTGCAGCGTTGCTATCTTCAAAGAGATCTTTCCGAGATGAGAGGGCAGTAAAGGGTAAATGAGGTGTGATGGCCTCTGAAGAAGAAAGGAGATGTAGAATACATCTTACAAATATCCCACTAAAACGGTTAAGATAAAAGGCTTCTGAGAAGGTACCATTTTCCTGGAAAATGAGGAATAGCTGCTTCCAAGGTGGTGCTCAGTACTCAGTACATAGTACTCAGTACATAGTACTCAGTACATAGTACTCAGTACCTGAGCATGAATCTCCTCCAAGGAGTTAAGTTCCCAAGCACAGAAGGACTTTCTCTTGAAGTCACTGTTACATCATTCCCCAATAATATCCACTTATTTGCTGCAAAAGCTCCAGTATTTGAGGCCAAGCTGACTTAAACCTCTAATTAATTAGCATAGGTTAGTTATACCCAATTTGTAGGGAAAAGACACAACTGCATGTAGTAAGAGATTTACTCAAAGCAAAGACTTGTGGGCATTTTTGTATCCCCTGACACCTTTGCTGGTCTCTTCCCACGTGCAGACTCGCCAGCCTCTGCCCAGGACCTCCTCTCCCGAATCAAACAGGAGGAGAACCCGTGCGTGTGGGATCAGCAGGACTTGGCAGAGAGAGATATTCCAACAGACCCCAATTCAGGTGAGCATGGTGCTTTGAAATATTGGGAGGAGAAGGCTGCTGGGTTTTTTATTATTATTATTGATTTTAGAGAGAGGGAGGGAGAGGGAGATAAAAACATCAATGGTAAGACAGAATCATCGATCAGCTGCCTCCTGCATGCCCCCTACTGGGGATCAAGCCACAACTCAGGCATGTGCCCTGACCCAGGAATCGAGCTGTGACCTCCTGGTTCATAGGTCATTGCTCAGCCACTGAGCCACTCCAGCTGGGCTGCAACTTTGTACGGATTTTAGAAAGTGGAAAGGGTTTTTCTAAAGGAGTCATTAATTGACAATTTGCGGTGTCAATGTAACTAATATTAAAATTACTTCAGCACTGATTTTTAAATAATAAATATAACCAAAAAGGCTTTTAAAAGTTGTGTATATGTCTGTAAATGTATATTTACACTTTCTGGAATTTTTCTCGAGTGAATACTAGTTAGATGTCTCCCAGGTAAAACTTCTGGGGAGGGTCTAGGCATAAAGGAAAACATAAAATAATAATTGGGACGCCCTACTGCCGTGGACCTCTGTGTGTGTGTGTGTGTGTGTGTGTGTGTGTGTGTGTGTGTGTGTGTTGACATAAGCTTGCAGACCTGGAGAACTCCAGTGTCATCTCATTTGGTAAACATGACCCCAAACATGATCCTACCCCCGCATACCAGGAAGAGAAGATGAACTCTACAACTTTACAATGGGGAGGTGGAGAGGCTCCAGGGCAGAGGGAAAGCCAGGCCTTCCTGATAGAGTGCAGTTCTTATGACGACCTTTGCTCACTGCTTCCACCATTGCTGATCTTTAAGTCCCACCTCTCATCCCTCGGTCCTGTGGGCCTTCAGAGACCAGGCTGCCCTCTGGCGTGTCCTGGACCTACAGGCTGTTCTGGGGCTCAGTGGACATAGTCAGGAGACCTGGGTTCTAATCCCGGCTCTGCCGCCACACAGACTTTGGGACAAGCCTCCTCCTCCCTGACCACCGGGAAATGTAGTGAGCACAGTGATATCCTGTGCATGAAAGCATGAGGGGGAGGACCGCCCCAGTAAATGAAACTGATACCAGAACCTCCACTTGCCCCGAGAGCTGAGCTGCAGCCTTTGCATGTGATGGTTTTCGAACCTTTGATGGGATGCTCAGCAGAAATGAACAGATGCTAAAACTGCCTTCTTTCCACGAACAGAGTCTCTGATCTCGGCACATGACATTTTGTCATGGATCAAGCAGGAGGAGCAGCCGTACCCGTGGGGCCCCCGCGACTCAATGGAAGGAGAGCTGGGATTAGACTCTGGCCCCAGTAAGTGCTGCGTGCGGCGCGCCCGGGACCCCTGGGTGTTTGTCCAGAGGGATGGCTGCTCCCTCAGCCTACCCCTGATAAGGCGATGCTCGGTTGGGGCAGGCAGCCTTTCATCGGTCTGCACCAGAGGCAGTCCCCTTTCCTTTTGCAGGCTGGGAGGCATGCTCGTTTCCTAGGGCTGTCTTAAAGTCCCACACCCTGGGTGGCTTTAAAAAGCAGAAATGTGTTGTCTCACAGTTCAGGAGGCCAGGAGTCTGAAATCAAGTGGTGGGCAGGGCCGCCCCCTCTCTGAAAGCTCTAGGGAATCCTTCCTTGCCTTTCCCAGCTTCTGGTGTTTGGGGCAATCTTTGGTGTTGCTGGGCTTGTAAGTGTGTCGCCCCAATCCTCCGTCTTCACGTGGTCCGTGTGTTCACCAGGCTGTCTTCTCATAAGGACACGGTCGTATTGGACCAGGGGCACCCTGCTCCAGTGGGACCTCATCTTAACGAATTCCATTTGCAAGGACCCTGTGTCCAAATCAGGTTGCATTCTGAGGTCCTGGGCATTCAGATTTTTAGTTTTTGGTGTGGGAGAGGGGAGGGAGGTATAATTTAGCCCATAATAGTAGGGAAAAGGGGAGTGGGCTGGGACAGAGCTGACAGGAGTTGATGGCCGGAGCCAGCCCTGAGCTGGCCCCCCAGTGTCGCTGGTGAAGATCCTGAAGCTCGAGTAGAGAGAGGGGATTTCACCCCCAACAGGTCTCTGACCAAACGTCTCATCAGTTTGGGTCTCCTGGGCGTTTTTTGAAGCTCCACTTATTAACTAGTGACCTTAGGCATATGTTCATGGGGATTTAACACTCTTAGCATCAGGGTAGCGTTCCTTGCCAGACCCAGTACCATCACCCTCTTCTGGATGATCGGAGTGTTGAATCCATATTCCTGACACCCTCTAAGAGCTTAAAAATCCATGTAAGAGCTGAGGACACAAGTCATTCCTGACCTGAAAGGCCATTTCAAACCCAGGTCAGCACATCCCACTCTCTGTGAGACACACTTAATTCAGTGTGTTAATTAAGTGACTTTCTCCAGCCCTCTTCGGCTGCTTGAGGCCGGACGCAGCAGTGGGGTTCCAGTCGCAGGCAGAACAGAGGACAGAGGGTGAGGGGTTTCACCGTGAGTGTCCGCAGCGCTGACCACAGAGCTAAGCTGGGCCGGGAAGGGAGAACAAAGGAGACAAAAGCAGCCGGGTGCTCACACCGCGTTTGCGGAATCATCAGCGTAGCATTAGGGCTGTTCTGGGCTGGGTTTCTAGGGAAACAGTCCCTGAGATGGAGGCTTAAGTGTAAGTGGTTTCCTCGGGGTCCTCTGGAAAACTCCCGTGAAAGAATGAGGGGAGCAGGTTGGGGTAGAAGGAGCAGCGAGGCCACAGCCAGGATCGCAGGCATTGTCCTGGACGTTCCGACTGAGGCCTGAGCATTGCCTCTGCCCTGATCACTGTCCTATGGAGACAGCTCTTTGTTCTTTGCTGGTCAGTTGTGATTGGCATAGAAGGGGCAGGCTGGGCCCAGTCTGTTTAGGGGTGACTTAGAAGGAGAACAGGCTTCAGTCAGATACTGATGAGCATGGGGGTGGGAGTGTGGCAGATGCGGCCTGGAAAGTCACCTCCAGGGAGCAGATGGGTCCTGGGCAGAGGAGAGAAAGGGATGCCCACAGGAGGTGGGGGACAGAGTACAAGCTTCACCTTCTTTATTCTTCTTCCATGGACCGCCTACGGCGGAATCCTGGGCCAAAGGTCACTGCTCGGTTGCTCAGCCTGGACTTTGTGCCTCACTGGTACTGGAAAACTGGGAACTTGTCCTTGAGACATGGGGGTGCACTGAAAAAGGCATCGTGGCAGGAGCAGGAACAGGCTTCCTGGGGAGGCGGGCTGGGCAGCCACTTCCACACTGGGGTACGGGGCCCCAGTCACACGTGGTCAGGGTCCAGGTGGGTCAGGCCTCAGGATGGAACTCACACCAACCCAGCTGACCAGGCTGCTGTACAGGTCGGAAGGCAGCTTGCCTGGTAGAAAGATGACTCACCTGGGAGGGTGGGTATGGTCCCAGCTCCCCGCAGCCCATTCCTGTTGGCCTCTAGACAAGCTTTTCAACTTGAAAAGTTCTGGCAAATTCCCTCCAGTTGAGAGGTTCTCCTCAGATAAATTGGCCTTGAACATCAGAACACAATTAGGTGTATTTATTTCCAGGCAATTCTGCCTTAGAAGGTGACTTCCACATAGCACCCAGCAACCCCCCCCCCCAACCCCCAGCATTCTGGATGCATTTCCTGTCCTACCTGCAAGCTACCTGCTCTCCAGCAGGTGGCTTGGGGCAGGTCAGAGGGTCAGGGAGCCCAAGAGCCATATGGAAAGTGACCATTTGCCTTGTTCAATCCCCTCATTTTCCTAGAGAAACCGAGGCCCAGATTTCCTGTGACTCCCATGAAGCCACGGGCAGATTAGCTAAGCACCTGGGCCCCTTGCAGGGTCCTGGTCAGAGCACTGTCAGGGTGTCATTTCTGTGTCTCTTCCTCCCCAGGTGACAACCTGCTGCTGGTGAAGAACCCGAACCCGGCCCCGGCCCAGCCGCCCCAGCCCGCTCAACAACCGAGCCTGCCCCCACCTCCGGTGGCCGAGAATGCCGGTGGCCCCCTGAGCCGGGCCGCCCCCGGGCTGCTGGAAGACAGCTTCCCCGCACTGGCTGGGGAGCGGGGCACGGCTGGCGGGGCGCAGGCTGGCAGCGGCGGGGGCGCAGGCGGGGGACCCGGGGGCGGTGGGGGCTGCGGCAGCTGCTGCCCGGGGGGCGGGCTCCGGCGGGGCCTCCTGCAGGGCGCGCGCAACAAGCCCTACTCGTGCCCCGAGTGCGGCAAGAGCTTTGGGGTGCGCAAGAGCCTCATCATCCACCACCGCAGCCACACCAAGGAGCGGCCCTACGAGTGCGCCGAGTGCGAGAAGAGCTTCAACTGCCACTCGGGCCTCATCCGGCACCAGATGACGCACCGAGGCGAGCGGCCCTACAAGTGCTCCGAGTGCGAGAAGACCTACAGCCGCAAGGAGCACCTGCAGAACCACCAGCGGCTGCACACGGGCGAGCGGCCCTTCCAGTGCGCGCTGTGCGGCAAGAGCTTCATCCGCAAGCAGAACCTGCTCAAGCACCAGCGCATCCACACGGGCGAGCGGCCCTACACGTGCGGCGAGTGCGGCAAGAGCTTCCGCTACAAGGAGTCGCTCAAGGACCACCTGCGTGTGCACAGCGCGGGCCCTGGCCTCGGCGCCCCGCGGCCCCTGCAGGCGCCGCCTGACCGAGACTAGGGCTGGGCTGGGGGAGGGAAGGCCGGCGGCAGGCGCAGGGGTGCGGAGGGCCTGGGGGCGGCCTGACGACCCTCGATCCTGCTGTGGCTCCCAGTGCGCCTTCCCTCCCTCCACCTGCCACCCGCTGGAAATCGGGAACAGGAATTGCACTCTAAACAGGGTCCCCAAGAGGTGGACAGGGGTCCCCTAGACCTGTCCAGCCTGAATGAACGGCCCCGCTCATCTCACAGGTGGATCCAGGGGCCGGCTGAGCGGCTTCCCGCAGGGAAGGTGCGGGAGGGACAGTGAGGAGGCCAGAGGCTTCCCGCACGCCCTCAGACACCTGGAGTGCCCATTTGGCCACTGGGGTCTCAGATTGTGATCAAGGGAAGCAACCAGGGAGTCTCGGAAGCCCGAGATCGGGAAATCAGGTCCCAAGGCTGAGATGCTGCAAGAGGAAGCAAAGGTGTGACTGAGCTGAGGGATGTGCTAAGGGATACCACCTCCATGACGACAACACTGCCTCGCGTTTGAATAGCGCTTTATACTTTTTTAAACGTGTTTTCTATCCGTTATCTATTTTCGCCCTTAGCCTGTCCCTCTGTGGCAGGTGGGGGTAGGGTTTGCCTGACCCGGTAACCAAGGAAAGGAGGTGCAGGTCAGATGGTTTAGCCCAGATTACAGAAGAAGAGCGGCAGAGCTGGGACCGGGGCTCCTGACCCAGCGCAGTGTCCCCACCACACACACTGCCTACCTCCCACGTTTGAGAGACAGACCTCTCTGGCCTTGCCTCTCCTGGTCTCTCTCCCTTGCCCCTGACCCACCAAAAATAATCAGAAGCCACTGGGGACAATTCGTGGGGTTCCTGGGAGTGGGCAACCGATTGGCTACAGAATGCCTCAGGTTGTGCTTCTGAAAGGCTCTTCCTCTGTGGGCACTTTTGGGGCCCAGGCCCCATCCCCCAGCCCATCCCTCCCACCTCTAGTCCCTCAACCTGGTGCAACCCATCTTGTTACTACTCAGTAGTGACCCGGCCCTCCAGAGGCAGCTGGTGCCCTGGGTCAGAGCTCACCCTGATGATTTATTCCAGTTTCCCCAGAGCCACAGGGTGAGAGCAAGGCTCATGCTGCCGGGGCCGCCATGGAGGAAGTGCATCTCTTCCCAGGAGGGCCAGGCAGTGGGTGCTAGAGGCCGAGAGCCTCCGTCTCTCTCCTGCCCTGAGCCTCCCAACCGGTGCTATCTGTTAACTGACCATGCTCACGGACATGGACGTGGACACAGACCTCCTCTGCTCCAGACCCTGCAGGCGCCGCAGGAGGCGCCCAAAGGACTCCCTTGTGTTGGTGCAATGCTCCGTGGTCCCGAGGGGCCACCGTCTCCATTTCTGCGTCTTGCATGGCCAGGCACTGGGGTGGGGTGGCATGCCCCAGGACCCTTGTTTGTGTTGAGAATGACTTTTTCCTGCTCCGCCCATCCACCCCACTTCTCTCCCATCCGGGGCACGGTGGGCAGCCTGCACCTGGCACCACATCTGTGAGCGCTCTGCTTCCCCCCTCACCTGCACCGCTTGGCTGTCCTCAGACCCCCGTTTGCCACGCAAAGGGAATTCTTGAAATTAAATAAAAGGTGTCCAGATTGCAGACTGCATGTTCACAAGGCCGAGGGTTCTGCATTGTGGCTTCGGACAGGAAAGCCTCCATGCGACTGGAACCCAACTAACTGGGATTTTTCTCCTTCATTCATTCTGAAGGAGGCAAATCTTGAAACTAGTTGAGAAATTAAGCAGACAAGTTCAGTGGAGTTTTGTTAGCGCAGAAGGGACCCTCTAAAACATTGTTTTTGTGGGGAGGGAGCAGTATCTGCTTTTCAGAGGCATATGCAGAAAATCAAGCTTTTCATCATCTAAATAATTGGAAATAAGACTTTTTTTTTTTTTTTTTGGCTGTTAAGAGTATAAAGATAGGGAGAGATCACTACTGAGACATGGATTTGAAGTATTTGAGCACGTAGTTCAAGTGTACATTTTGCCCTCAAGGAGCTGATTCCCAAAGAGGTTTAGAGACTAAATTAGAGGGCAGAAAGTTAGTACCTGGTTCCTTCATCCTAGTCTGGTAGATCCCAGGGCACCAAGAGCCCCCCCAGCCTCCAACGCTGGCCCGGGAGAGTCCAATAGTGAGCCCTGCCCCCGAGCTGATCCAAGGTGATGACACTCAAGATGGACCTCTCCCAGGCAGCAAGGATCCCGAGAGGGGACCCTGCAGTCCACTTTCTGAAGGGCCTGCTTTGGGTGGATTTTTATTTCCCATCTGATAGTGTGTTAATTAAAATTAACTTTTAATTTAAAAATTAATGTGCACAGTAAAGTTTCAAATGGTTAAAAAAAAGGACAATCCTCACTCGAGCATATATTTTTATTGCTTTTTAGAGAGCGGAAGGAAGAGAGAAACATCAATCATTTTCCTACCTGATCCGCTGTTGAAAAGCATCCACTGCTAAGAGCTTTTTTTTTTTTTTTTAATATATTTTTATTGATTTCAGAGAAGGGAGAGAGAGATAGAAACATGAAAGATGAGAAAATCATTGATCGGCTGCCTCCTTCATGCCCCACACTAGGGATGGGGCCCGCAACCTGGGCATGTGCCCTGAGCAGGAATGGAACTGTGACCTCCTGGTTCATAGGTCAATGCTCAACCACAACTACACCAGCTGGGCAAGAGCTTTTTTAAAAAAATCCTCACTCAAGGATGTTTTCACTTTTTTTTTTTTTTAGAGGGAGAGGATGAGAAACATCAATTAGTTGCCTCCTGTACCCGTGCTGACCAGGGATCGAACCTACAACCCTCTGATGTACGGGATGACGCTCCAACCAACTGAGCCACCTGGCCAGGCTACTGAGAGCTTCTTATATGTCCTTCCAGAACTGGAGAAGTCCTCAAAGGGAATGAGGTGACAGGCCCAAAGGAATGGAGAAGTGCTAAGCTGACAAAATTATCAGATGTCTGCTGCACACGCACACAGCAGGGTGGTGCAGCTTGAGCCAAGCGTGTTCCGCTAGGATTCTCACTGACCTCGAGCCTAGTGCAGCATGCTCCCCAGCATCGTTTTTGTTCGTTTTTGAGAGAAGCTACACAAAGGATATGGTCCCTGCCACCTAGAGACTAGGATAGTAAGGGGAACAGAATAGAAAGGGTCTCTACTAAGTGGAATAAAGCTGTGGCCTGTAAGCTTTCTTGAATAAAAAATGTTTGGGCATATATATGCTAATACATATACTATAAATCACACTTGCAATAGAAAAAAAAGGTCAAGGTAAATATTTTAAAGCATTTTAAACTATATTATTTGTGATTCAAAGACTACTTCTGTCACTAAAAATGGGGGTGTGAGTGAGATATCTAAGGTCACATTCAGCTCGGTGTGTGTGTTGGTTTTTTTATTTATTGATTGATTTCTAGAGAGAAACATTGATTTGTTGTTCCACTTATTTATGCATTCATTGGTTGATTCTTGTATGTGCCCTCATCGGGGATCAAACCCACAACCTTGGGGTATCAGGAGGACATTCTAACCACTGAGCTACCCGGCCAGGGCCTCTGCATATTTTAATCATTCATTCTACAGATGACAGGATACGAGTATATTGATTTCTCTTATAACATTACCATCAATGGGAATAATTATGAACCTAACTTTAAAGTTTATTTGGCAGTTGCTCTTTGAGCCTACCTGCTCTCGCTCTCCTTCTGAGAGTATACTTTCACTTTAATAAATCTTGCCACTGCCTCTTGAATTCCTAAAAAAAAAAAGTTTATTCAAAGGCATATGTCAAGATCTGGGTGTCATTGGGAAAGGACAAATGGGTGGCTTCTCAGAGACAACAAGGAGACATTTATCTTGGTGAATTCTAGCACCTTGCCAAAGCAAAGACAAACCAAAATGAGAAGTTGCCTGTTATTGAGTGCTTACACTATACCAGGCCTTCAGCTACAGAAGCATTTTACTTATACAATGTCATTTATTTTAACCCCATTAACAACCCTTGGATGTGGTTTTCATAACCTCAGGGAGAAGACACTGAGGCAGAGTGAGCATGAACCACACCCCTTGGTGAGTGAAGGAGCCAGGACACAATAGCAATCGTGAGTGCATCTTGAGCTCTTACTATGACAGGTTGCACTGTAAGCATTTGACTTGAACTAACTCATTTAGTCTGCACAACAACTCTAAGATGCGTGCTATTATTTCCCACTAATAATGAGGAATTGGAGGTGCCACGAAGTTAATGACTTGCCCAAAGTCCACATGTAGTAAGTGGGGGTGCTGGTCTCACTCCTTGGCCCCACTTTCTAACTCCCTGTGCTACCATCTCCAAAAGCCCATGACACTGCAAAATAGTGCCTGGTGCTTCCTCCCTTGCACACTGGAAATTTGATCTAAATATTCTTCCAGAGTTCCAGGCTCAGAGTCAGGGATGCTGAATCATGCTGACTCTCAAGAGACTGACTGATGGATAAGCCAGAGAATCAGTTTAATAACTTCCAAGGGTGGGCTGGATAGTTGCATCAGCCTGACCTGCCTGTTGTCTCCCAATAGCTAGCTGCACAGGGACCTGCATCAGCATAAGGTTGCCTGCTGGACATAGAAATGGAATGGAGTGTGAGTTCTATACCTGGCTCGCTTAGTGACCTCAGTATTCTATGTCCTGATATGTCTATCTCCACAATCCCCATACATTATTTTCTGTATCTGCAGTAAGTTTTTGTTGGCCAGAGAGAGTAGATCAAACCCTGGATATATATCTCAATGGCTGACTAGTTTCCTCCACATGGCCCCTTCTTTAAATAGTGTTTGCCCTGGACATCATGCCTTCTCTTGGAGGTGACTTTTCCTAGCCTTGATCTCTGATTTGCTATTCAATCACCCAAAAATATTTATGAGCTCTTCTATGAGCAAATAGAAGTACCGAGGAGGGAGAGACATTTTCGTGAATTATCATATAAACAAATGAGAAAATGAGGTGATTTTGGATTGTGATAAATGCTATGAACAATTTTTGGAGGAGAATAACTAGACTGAGGTTGGGATGGAGGAAGATAAAGGGAATGTCGCTCTGAAGAGGTGAAGTCTGACCTGAGCCCTGCATACCAAGAAGGACTCAGTCATGTGAACATAGAGTTTAGTTCTCAGGGGAAGCATTTCATGTCTATCATTGGAAGTGGAAGTTCATTGCAAGTCTCTGCAGAGACAATGTGGCACAAATTAGGCAAGTATGGTTTGCAAAACTCCACACGCATCATTTCACATATAGCATGTGCACTGGATTACATATTTGATATCAGGGCTATCTTGGGGTTTCCAAGGCATGTGATTACTATAATGAATAGGCTACGGTGGGTTGGCCTTGGCATCTGACCCCACATTGTTGAGATGGGAAGTGTACTTCTAGCTGCTAAAAAGCAAAATTTTGGAATACAACCGCTTCCCATTTGGGACCATAGCTCTTTTTCCCCAACTAGATTACATGTTCTTCTCTCAGAACAAAGTCTGAGTTTTATACAGTTTGGAATATCGCAAAGCACCTAGCAGAGTTCTGGGCACGTAAAATAAGAAAAATAAAAAACAAAGTCCGTTGGGTTTGCCTTAAATTTGGAACCTGCACTTGACGTGGAGGCGGAGCTGCTCTTCACCCTCCGGCCGCACGGGGGCGCAATGGGAATCCCGCGCGCTGAGGACGAGCGGCTGGAGCCGGTCTTGGCCTTGTGTCAACACGGCGCTGGTGGCGGCTTCGAGGAGGGGCTGGGACGCCCCGCAGACCCGCGCGCAGTCCGAGGGAGAGCAGGCGCGGCCCCGCCGCGGACAGGCGACTGGCAGCCATGGCGGAGTCGGCGTCGGCTCGGGTAAGAGTCCCCCCTGGCCCGGGGGCGCGTTCGGGGAGACAGAGCTGCGGGGCGGGGCGCGGGGGGGGGGGTGGTCCCCCCGGGCTGCCGCTGCGCCGGTGAGCGCCCACCTGCCCCCGCGACCCCCGGCTCTGCCCTCCCCTGTCCGGTCCCTTCCGCGTCGGGCCGGAGCCCCAGAGCGACGCGCCTTCGCCGGGAAACTTCTCCGAGGCTAGTTCCATGTTCTCGGGTGTGTGACCGTCCCCACACGCGTTCTCCGCGGCGCCCAGAGAGAGCCCGTTTCCCGGAGAGGTGTCGCGATGGAAACTCCGGGTCCCCGCAGCTGCCCGGGAGCCCGCCGGCTGCTCCGGGGACCCGAGCGCTCCTCGCTCCTCGGCGGCCAGCTCGGCTCGCTCTCGGCCATTGTGCTCCGCTGGTCCCTTCTGCCACATTGTCCCGCCACGGACTTCTGTCCCGGGGGGTGCAGCCGCAGGTTGAAGTCGGGCTGGGCTTCCCCTCCCCGGGGACAGGTGTCAGCTCGCCGTGCAGTTGCCGGGGTTTGTGTGTGAGGCTGTGGGGGCTCCCCCAGCCTTCCGCAGGACACGGGGCTTGGGGAGAGGAAAATGCTGGGCTTGGAGGCAAGAAACTGATTCCAGCCGTAACTCGGCTCCCACCCATCCAGTGCTGGGCCTCCGTTTTCTTCGTAAATTGTGTTGGACTAGTTGCTGGAGAGTCTCTTAAGGTTCCTGCCAGCTCTGACATTCGCATGTTATTCGAAAGTAGTGGTTAATTTGATAATACAGGAGGATGTGCTATGGAAAGGGCAGATGGAATTTAATTGTTTTTTATTTTATTTTGATTTAGAGAGAAAGAGCAAGAGGAACATCGATTTGTTGTTCCACTTATTTATGCATTCATTGGTTGCTTCTTGTGTGTGCCCTGATGGGCGATCGAACCGGCAACCTTGGCATATCCGGACGACAGCCGGCCAGGGCTGGAATTTAATTTTTTTTTATTATTGATTTTTAGATAGAGAGAGGAGGGAGAGAGAGAGGGAAAGAGAGAAACATCGATTTGTTGTTCCACTTATTTAAGCGTTCATTGGTTGGTTCTTTTTTTTTTTATAACCCATTGATTTTTTTTTTTTTTACTCATTGATTTTTTTTTTTTTTAATCCTCACCCGAGGATATGTTTTTATTGATTTTAGAGAGGAAGGGAGAGAGGGGGCGGGAGAAAGAGAAGCATCGATCGCTGCCTCCCATCTGCGCCCCAAGCATTTCGTGGTCTAGAAACACTTTCAGAATCATATGAGATCTCGTGAGAATTGAGGGCTAGCAAGATGCACTGTATTTGATTCTTTTTTTATTTTTTCAGTCCTCACCCGAGGATATGTTTTTATTAATTTTACAGAGAGAGGGGAAGGGAGAGAGAGGCGAGAGAGAAACAGCGGTGGTCAGGGCTGTTTGATTCTTGCAGGAAGGGGGTGAGAACTAAGAGGGGAGGGATTGGCAGGCTTGGAGAACAGTGTTTGCTCTCAGGGAAGCTAAAGTTGAACTGTGAAGACAAGACACAATGTTTACAGCCTTTACCTCATCTGACTCCTTTAACTAAGGTGACAGAGTCAGAGACTGGGCTTTTCCTCAAGGCCAAATGAGTAGTAAAGCAGGGCAGGAGGACAAGTGTACTAACTTGTCAGGGCACAACGACTTGCATGTCATTAGCAGGTCTTGTTAAAAGGAAGCCTCAAAGATCCTCCAAAATTCAGAACTGCGCTCTGACTTATGGATCTGTCCTTGTAGAATGTATTTAAATTGTCCTTCAGCATATTCCTATTCTCAGGCATTTTCTCTTAAAAGAGGATTCTGTACCTCTCATTTGATAGTGTGGCCAAGTAGATACGATGATGAAAACAACTAAAAATGCTGGGGGCGGGGGGCGGGGAGGGAACGACACATATATTTGAAATGTATGTTAGTAAAGAATATTTGGAGCCCAAAATCCAGGTGAAAGAGGGAGCTCTTAAGAGGTAAGGAGAGTTCTGAAACCAACTTGGAGGGCTTTTGCTGCACATTCATCTGTGGTGTTTATGACCTCAAGGGGCCTGGGAAATAGAAGATGAAACTCAGTGCCTAAGAGTCCCCAGGAAGCCTCCTACCTGAATCCCATAAAGCTGAGACTCCAAAGGGCAAGATTCAGGGTGAACTAAAAGCTCTTACCGCCAGGTGATTGCAGAGAAAGTTACATATGTCAGACCTTGGTGCCGAGAGATGGGTGCAAGATGTCTCTGGAAAATGGATGACTCTCAAATGGTTTTATTGCCTGAATTTATATGACCTGGATGGTCCAAGAAACTGCAAGCAGAGAATTTAATTTAAAGTAGAACTCCAGCTGTCTGACAAAATTAAACATGAATCACCCTAGCTGGTTTGGCTCAGTGAATAGAGCATCGATCTGCAGACGGAAGGGTCCCAGGTTCAATTCTGGTCAAGGGCACATGCCCAGGTTGCGGGCTCAGTCTCCAATAGGGGATGTGCAGGAGGCAGCCCATCAATGATTCTCTCTCATCATGTTTTTATCTCTCCTCCCTTCCTCTCTAAAATCAATAAAAATATATTTAAAAAGAAAAAAAGGAGGGGGAATAACAGAATAAGGAAAAAATCATCTAAAAGAAGGCAAGAATGAAGATGAAAGATGGGATAAATCACACAAAAAAGGTACAAAATAAATATACATCAATAATTCGAATAAATGTAAATGGACTGAATGATCTAGTTAAAAAGATGGGCAGGATGAGGGAAATTCAACTATATGGTTTATAACATACAGTATAGGATAAAGCTGTGGAAATGACTGGATATGAAAGGATAGGAAATCATATATCAGGTTAATACTAATCAAAAGAAAATTGGCCCTTGTTGGTGTGGATCAGTGGTTAGAGCATTGATCCTCATTCCTAAGAGTTGCAGGCTTGATTCTGGTCAAGGGCACATACTGGATTGCAGGTTCCCCGCCCCAAATGGGGCGAGTGCAGGAGGCAACCAATTCATGTGGCTCTCTCACATTGATGTTTCTCTCCTCTCTTCCCCTTCCTCCTCCCTTCCACTTTCTAAAATCAAGTGGAAAGAATATCCTCCAGTGAGAATTAACCAAAAAAAAAAGGAAGAGAGGGAGGGAGGAAATTGGCTTAGCTATATTAATATTGCTAGAGATAGAGGATTAATACTATTTTTATAATGGTAAAAGACTTAATTTACTAGCTTGATATTACATTTCTAGTGTTATATGCACCTAATTATGTAGCCTCAAATATATATAAAACAAAAGTTGATAGAACAAGGAAAATTCACTACCATAGTAGAAGATTTTGATATTGCCTTAGTATTTTATCAAGCAGGAAACAATTAGTGAGGGTGTAGTATCACCCAAGAACATTCTGAGATGATGGAAATATTCTGTCTGCACTGCTCAGTGCAGTAGCTACAAGGTACATGTGGCTATTGAGCACTTGTAATGTAGCTAGTATGACTGAGGAATTTGCATTTTTAATTTAACTTTAAACAGCCACATGTTTCTAGTGGCTGTTATAGTAGACAGGACATATAGAGAGGATAGGATTAATTTTTCCTATATATCTACCCCATATACATAATTTTGATATATAGAGAGAGTGGTGAAGAAAAAAGAGAGAACGCATAAAACCTTATTAGTGCCCTGGCCGGTGTGGCTCAGTTGGTTGAGCGGTGTCCCATGCACCAGGAAGATACAGGTTCGATTGCCAGTCAAGGGCACATGCTTGGGTTGCGGGCTAGATCCCCAGTGGAGGCTGTGCAGGAGGCAGCCGATTGATGTTGCGCTCTCGCATTGATTTTCTCTCTCCCTCTCCCTTCCTCTCTTGCTAAAAATCAATAAAGTATTTTTTTTAAAGGGGTGGTGGTGGAGGGATTGAACAAAAAGAAAAAAAGAGCTTATGGACACAGACAACAGAGTGGTGATTGCAGGGTGGCGGGGTGGAGGTGGAAGAGGGCATAGAGGGATAAATGGTGAAGGAAAAAATAATAAAAGAAAAACAAACCCTGTTAGTAATGAAAGTGTTCTGGTGCTGACGTCGGTGAGGCCGGGACCTTAGGTAGGGCTGTTAAGCAGAATTTCACCATGCGCCCTCTACGTGGCTTGGGGTTCCTCAGATGGTCGCAGTGCCTGCTAGCCTGTTATTTGCTCAGGTGACACAAGCTCCCTGCCAAACCCTCATTTAATTGCAGATTCACGAGCAAGATAGATGTGGTTGTCTTAAGCCTCTAAATTTTGGGATTTGAGAATTGGAACAGGTATTTGGGAAATATGCTCAAATATTTTTTATTTTTTAAAAATATATTTTATTGATTTTTTTTACAGAGAGGAAGGGAGAGGGATAGACAGTTAGAAACATCGATGAAAAAGATCAATCAGCTGCCTCCTGCACCCCCCGCCCCCCACTGGAGATGTGCCCGCAACCAAGGTACATGCCCTTGACCGGAATCAAACCTGGGACCCTTGAGTCCGCAGGCCGACGCTCTATCCACTGAGCCAAACCAGTTAGGGCTATGCTCAAATATTGAAAGACATCAAAAATACCTTTAAAAAAGAGTGTATAATATGTGCATGGATTGAAACATTTCATCCTAAAGATGTCACTTTTCAAATTTACCTATGGATTTGAGGCAGCTCCAAACACAATCTCTAAAGATATTTTTTTGTGAAGTTTTTCAAATTTGTAGAATATCAACAGGCCTAAAATAGTCAATATACTCCTGTAAGACAAGGAGGTAGGACTTTCCTTACCAGATATCAATAATTATAAAAAAGCTATGGCCATTAAGATGGCAATATTGATAAAGTGATAGAAAAATTGACCCGTAGATCAGAATAGGGAAGCCAGAAATAAACTGATATGTAAGAAAACTTGACTTATGACAGAGATAGCATTTCAGATCAGTGGTAAATGATGGATTTTTCATTATGTAGTGTTAGGTCTGTTGATTTCCCATATGAAAATTGAGTCTTGCACCATACACAAATATCAGCACCATACACAAATATCAGTACTAGTTGAGGTAAATACTTAAACAGGAAAATCAAAACTATAAAGTATTTAGAAGACTGTATTGTGGGTTCTAGATTTTTTTTTTTTTACAACTGACACAAAAGTTCAAACCATAAAAGTATTAATATTGATAACATTCAGCTCCATTAAAGTTAAGGACTTTTGATCAATAATACTGAAGAGAGTAAAAAAAAAAATAGTACAAATAAAGAGAAGATATTTGCAACTGATATAACTGATAAAGATTAGTGTCCAGAATTTATAGCAAAATCCTAGGGGACAGGAAGGAACAGTCAGATAACCCAAAATTAAGTGGATAAGACTTTAGCAGGTTGTTCACTAAAGGGGACATGAATGGCTTGTAAACATATTTCTTCTCAATGTCTTCGTCGTGGTCAGAGAAGCAGCCTCGAACAAAGAGTGCCACATAAAAGGAGATGAGTCTTGCGGGGTTAGGACTGAAATGTGAACCTGCAGTAGGACAGCGGGGCTCAGAGGACAGCTTCAAGAGGACTCCCCAAGTATTGGTCTTAGTCATGTTGAGCTTCAGCCACAGGGATTTTCCTCTTGCCAAGGACAGACCATAAAAATGAGCAGTATAAGAAGAATGCCAGAGGACTTAGATCATTTCACTGAATGATTATGAAGAATTTATTCACTTATGCTAGCTGCTAGGGTGCACAGATGAATGAGTTAAGTCTTGTAGGTCCTGCTAAGGAACCTTAAGGAGTTGCTGAAAGGTTTTAGCAAAGGGAACATGATCAGTTATGAAGTCTGGGAGGAATGTGGAGTCAGGAGTAGATGTAAATAATATCATCACAGCAAAATATCACAAATAGCCCAAAATATCTGAGAGAAATTGGTTTAAAAAATGAATCCTGACACAGAAAATTCTTAGAAAATATGCTATGTATGAAACACAGGTAACAAAACATATGTACACTATGATTTCAATTTCATTGACCAAAAAAAGATGAAAAAAAAACTTAAAGGAAATACACCAATATTCTAACAACATATTTTACATAATCCTCCTTCCCTCCTTCCTTCCTTCTCGTATTTTCCCATACTTTTTATTATATGTGTATAATTTGCAGTTTCAGAATACAAAAGAACATACTTTTAAAATTAAAAAGTAGGAGCCAGGTACTAGTTGTAAGTGCTGCTGGACTCTCCTTGGTGTTGGGAAGTGGCGCTGACTGACCGACCCGGGTCTGGCTCTCCAGCACAGGAGGAAGCGCCGCGCCACACCTTTGGCTTCTCCCTCGCCGCCCCCACAAGAGACAGAGACCGAAGAGCTCTCACTCCAGTCAGTGATGGCCGCCCTCCAGGCCGTGGAGAAGAAGATGGAGTCCCAGGCCGCCCAGCTGCAGAGCCTGGAGAAACGCATGGAGACAGCCGAGAAGAAGCTGGCTGACTTTGAGAAGACGGCCGTGGAGTTCGGGAACCAGCTGGAGGGCAAGTGGGCCGTGCTGGGGACCCTGCTGCAGGAGTACGGGCTGCTGCAGAGGCGGATGGAGAACATGGAGAATTTGCTGAGGAACAGGAACTTCTGGGTCCTGCGGCTGCCCCCGGGCAGCACCGGGGAGGCCCCCAAGGTAGTCCTTTTATTTGAGATTCTAAATTGGTGGCTTTTCCCTAATGGCTGAGACAGGAAGCACTCATTGTATAACATTTGCAATTTCAGATGCCCAGGTCACTCGAGAATGATGGAGTCTGCTTCTCGGAGCAGGAGTGGGAGAATCTGGAGGACTGGCAGAAGGAGCTGTACAGAAACGTGATGATGAGCAACTATGAGACGCTGGTCTCTCTGAGTAAGCAGCACTTTCCGCCCCAGACATCCCACAATTCCTGGCCTGTGCTGAGTTGAGAAATGAGAGTCTCTGGGTCCTCAGTTTACCAAGGCATTAGGAAAGGTCATGGTGTCATGCCTTCCTTCTTTGTGGTCACATAGTCAGATCTTGATAATATTTACTAATAGATAAGAGGTCATGATATGTATTATTCATAATAAAACATAGGGTTCCTCATGCTATTATTTTTTCTTAATATATTTTTATTTCAGAGAGGAAAGGAGAGGGAGAGAGAGACAGGAACATCAACGATGAAAGATGATTACTGCACACCCCCCAGGAACCGAGCCTGTACCCTGGGAATCGAACTGTGATTTCCTGGTTCACAGGTCGACGCTTAACCACTGAGCCATGCTGGCCAGGCCTCATGCTATTTCCAATGCTTAAGGCCATTTGATAAAGAATCCTTTGTTACCTGGGATGAGACAGGCAGTACAGGCTAACCAAAGATTGTCCTTGGCACGTGGCTGGAATCAGAGCCAGTTGTGGTCTTGGTGTTTATTCTGTGTTGATTAGAGTAACTGCTTTAATAGATATAGATCTTGATATGCAGAGTGTTAGCTATTACATTATAAATGCATTTTGTTCGGTAGACAAAATGTTTTACAACCTAAAAGGTTCATGGAGGATTGTCAAGAAGGCCGCTGGGCTGGAGCAGAGTGGAGGGGGCAGGAGAGTAGCAAACGGGTCAGAAAGGTTACTGTGACCTCACTGGGTCATGTGTTGCTTGTGGCCGATGCCTTACCTGTCACAGGTGGGGGGTAAGTGCCTGCAATTTATTAGCACAGAGGAAAGTAAATACCTGGAAGGAAGCCACACTTGCAACCACGTATGTGTGAGGACGCGGTGATGTTGGCGGAATGAGTGATGGGCTCCTGCGCCTGCCTGCTGAGCCACAGGGGACTAATGAAGGGGCACCGAGGGGGCAGTTAGCTGAATACATCATTCCAATGGGCCATAATTTTCTAATTGTCCCAAACTACTAGGGGAAAGTGACAGGAACAGTACTTTGAAGTTTTAATATTGACTCCTTGACATTGGTCACCTTGTTCATCAGCAAATGACTAGTGTGCAATGAGAATTTACTCTCCTGGGCTCACATTGTGCCATTTCCAACCCAGAGGTCCTTGGCCAGCCTGAAGGAGAAGCGGAGTTGGGTACAGAGATGCTGGGAGACTTGGAGGAAGAAAGCCTTGGTGGTGTCCACCCAGGTGAGTGGCTCTAGAATATTCCATTCCCCTCCCCACTCCCTGCAGTGTATGGTGAGCTTTCCCACTGCCAAACACTGATCATCGATAGCCTCATGTGGCATTTACTTATTCTAGATTCTTTTATGATTGTCATTAGCTCACCTATTACGTGTGTCCACTCCTTACCACTATTTGGAATCCTTGAGATTCGTGACCATATCAGACTTCTTCGTATCCTACAGAGGAGAGTACATAATAGACTTTAGTCAAAACCCACAGGGCATTGAGGATAGGGTTATTCACAGCATCAGGAGTGAAGCTGACTGGGTGAGAGACAGGAAAAGCATTTGTAAGCCAGGTAATTTGGGGAGAATGTGCAGGAAGAACAGCTGGATACATGAACTTTTAAGCTATAGGTTTAGTTGTGTGTGTATGTTTTTTTAATCTTTCTTATTTTTATTACTTTAACACTCTTCTAAGTAAGTATAGTTTTTCAGTATGTTTAGCTATTTTTCAGAGATTGAATATAATTTGTGGACAAACTTAGAAAAACTATCATTTGTAACATTGTTCTATAAGAAGAATATACTCAGATTTTTAACCCACATGTCTCTACCCGAGTATAGGTTTCACTACCCAGGTTTTGGAACCCAGTCAGTCTCTAATTCCCTTGATCCTTTGATTTGAGCCCTTCTGGGATTCACAGATGTTTAGCTCCAAAGAAACCCAAGATGCTAGAATGTGATCTTTTTTGTTGGTTTTCTTTGTTTTGGCAGCAGAAGGGGTTGTGATTAAGCAGGAGGTAGAGTACCCACCGGAACGCTCTGAGGATCTTCCGGGAGAGCTCTCAGGCCCCGCGGAAGAGCCGGCTTTCCTGGGCCCGGAGCAGACTGAGCTCTGGAACACTCAGGGTGGTTCTGTCCTCTTGGAACCAGGGGCCGGGGATGCTAATCTAGAGGAGCCCACTGAGGGCAGCAGAGACCCTGGCAGTGACAGAAGTCTGGACTGCCCCCCGAAGCAGAAACCTAATAGGCCAGTGCAACTGGCTCCGGAATGTAACCCGGCCCTGAAGCTGAATAGGGAAGATTTTGGCCCCTACGATTGTCCTGAGTGCGAGCTCAGCTTCCGCTGTGAGCAGCAGCTGGCCTATCTGCGGGCCCACCCATCATGGGAGTCTTCCACCACCTCAGAGCCAGAGGAGAGTCTTAGGTCCAGGCCACTGCTGAAGCCCCCGTCCAAGAAGGGAAAGCAGCATCAGTGTGACGTGTGCATGAGGAGCTTCAGCAGCAAGGTGAACCTGGTGAACCACCAGCGCTGCCACTCGCAGGAGGGGCCCAGTGGTGGCCAGCGTGTCCAGGAGAGGTTCTCGCCCAACAGCCTGGTTGCCCTGCCCGGCCACATCCCCTGGAGGAAAAGCCGGAGTTGCCTCATCTGTGGTTACTGTGGCAAGAGCTTCAGCCACCCATCAGATCTGGTGCGGCACCAGCGCATCCACACGGGCGAGCGGCCCTACACCTGCCCCGAGTGTGAGCGGAGCTTCGTGCAGAAGCAGCACCTCCTGCAGCACCAGAAGATCCACCAGCGGGAGCGTGGCGCGCTCGCCTCGGAGCCAGGCCGGCCCAACGGCCTTCTCTAAGGGTGCCAGCCCCCCGCCTGTCCGGGGGGGCTGAGGGGGCTGGCATTGGTCCCCCGAAGAGACACTGTGCAGAGTCAGGGACTGACTTCTTCCTTGGGGGTGTCATTTTGATTTGCCTAACTTTGGCCGAGCAGCAGGCCGAGCCCAAGGCCTCAGAACTGTGTGGAGGAGGGGCGGGGCCAGGCCTGTCCCTGCTGTCTACCCTGCTGCTGTGTTTGCCGTGTCTTTGGCACCTTCGAGTCTCGGGTTTTCCCATCCATGCTGATACTTGTGCACTGGGGTTGGTTTGAGGGTCTGTCCCAGTGTTTCAGGTCTTCCCACGGGTGGAGTCGGGCCAAAGGAATGAGCAGGTGTGCAGAAGAGCTCTGGAGGCATAACCCTCTGTTTCCTCTTCGGTTGTAGTCTCCTTGTTAATAACAAGTAGAAGTAATTTAAATGAACTGCTCACCTTGCTCTGAAGAACCTTTTTGGAATTAGAAATTAGCTGATTTGAAGAAAATACAGCCTGACACTTGTTTTTTAAACTTCCCAAGTTGTAGAAGTTGTTCCTAACCTGGGGACTGCTGCCGTCTGGGAGGGAATAGTTTCTGGGCCTTCTTTAGCCCATCCATCCACATTTAGGCCAGTGGTCAGGGTGCATAGCGCGGGCTCCCTATTTGAGGGGACTTGGCCCTCTCGGATGGGGCTCACGGAATCAAAAGGACCAAGAGGGAGAGAGCAGTGAGAGTAGACCCCAGAGCCCCCATTGAGAATGAGGAGTCTGGGAAAGGAGCTGAGAGTACGGAGCTGCTTCCTCTCAGGAGTTCGGCGCTTGGGTTTCTCACCACAGCTCACTTCCTCTTCCATCTGCGTCCTTGCTGCGTTCTGCAGCCTCACAGGGTAGACGACTCCTTTGTTACTTAAGGTTGTTCAGCTTGTATCAGCTTGTATTTGAGTTTGTTCCTGTTAGACCAGTTGTTCCTTGAGGTTGTTCAGATGACACACTTTCCCAGTTAGTTCTGTTCCAGAGATGATGGAGAAAAAGCACGCGGGTGCTTGTCTCCCAGGAGTGTTGAATGCCTGCCGCACTGCTGTTTGGGAGTGGGCTCCTGGGTCCTGTGTGAGTGTCCCCTTTGATGACTTGGCAGTTGCTTAGAATAAAACTTGCTACTGGCAAAAAAATGTGCTCATGTTGGGTGTTTTTCTCCATTTGTCAAGAAGACCCTCTTAGGAGCAAGGTGGAGGAGATGCCTGACCTGGAGCAGCAACAGAGGGCTGACTTAAACCTAGATTTGCAGACAAGAAGAGGGCGTGTGTGGGACCCTGTTGGTGGACGCTGAGGGCTGCAGACAGTCTGCGTGTCAGTTGTTGGAAGGCAGTAGGTAGAGGAGGCAGGTGCACCAGGGAGTACTGGGTAGCAGTTGGAAATAGTGGCTTCAATACACAAGTAGTCATATGGGTTGCTCTTAAACTTACAATGCTGAGTGGAAAATTTGAGATATATAACAATACCATTTATGTAAATTAAAAATGCATGTACACAAAACAAAACGGAATACATAGAAATAAAAAATTACACATTAAAGGCATCTCAATGCTCTGGCCAGTGTGCTCAGTGGTTAGAGCGTCAGCCAGCACAACGGACAGGAGAGATGGACAAGATTGACAAGGTACAGTCAACAGCACATGATGCTTTTTGAAGGCAGGAACCATGTCTTAATCGTATCCAGACTCCCAGCTCTGAGAGCAGGGACTTTGCACAAAGGTGCTCAACACACGTTTGTTGCATGAACAGATGCATAAGGGGAATTCACAGAACGGAGCTCAGCATTGTCTGAACAGGGGCGGCTTTGAGGGGGAAGGGGCTTGGTAACATTTTTGGTCTCCCTCTACTAATAATTGCCCTCGGAAGTTTTACATACCTGGGTGGGGCCACTTTAAAAACTGATATTTTTTCCAAGTAAGGTGCAGCCCTGGAATTAGGGGCCAGGTTAGGAGTATTGCTTTGAAGCAACAAGGGATCAAATCAATATATGGCATTGTTGTTCATTGTGAAATTCCTTGTTGAAGTAAAGCAATGTAACAGACAATTTGCAAATGAGTGCTGAAGGCATTAAGAGGATCTCTAGTATGGGCCCTACGAAGAAAGATTCATTTGATGTGAACCCCGAGAAGGAATTTATCTGCTGAGATGGGCTCCCCATGGTCAACCAAGGGCCCAAATCTTAAATAAGAGCCTGGCGGCCATTTGCTGACGGGCTCCTCCCAAACGCTGTGTACCAGCGAGAACCTCAGACTGAGCTCTCAGTGTCCCGCACTATTCCCTGCTGGTTTGCACCACCTGAGTCAACCTCTGAAGGGAAACCCTGGTATCATCTTCTACCAACGGACTGAGACCTGCCCTGTCCTATGGAACTGCACAATTTTGATAGCTCACATAAGAAGGACCTAATTGAGAACCTGAGTGGGAACTTTTCACTATGAAAACAGTCTTTATGCTCTAGCTGGTTTGGCTCAGTGGATAGAGCATTGGCCTGCAGACTAACGGGTCCTGGGTTCAGTTCCGATCAAGGGCACATGCCCAGGGTTGCAGGCTCGATCCCCAGTAGGCATGCAGGAGGCAGCCAATGATTCATTCTCATCATTGATGTTTCTCTCCCTCTCCCTTCCTCTCTGAAATTAAAGAATAAAACAACACAAAAACAGCCTTAATTACCCTGTTCGGGTGCCTCGGTTGGAGCATCATCCCATACACCAAAAGGTTATGGGTTTCATTCCCGGTCAGGGCACGTATCTGGGTTGCAGGTTTGATCCCCGATCAGGGTGTGTATGAGAGGCAACTCATCAATGTTTCTCTCTCAAATAAAAAAAACAAACATATCCTCGGGTGAGGATTAAAAACAAAAATGGATTCTTTGTCTTGGTGGAAGAGTTTGGGTTATTACCTTAGTCTGTGTCTCTAGGCCGCAGCTCCTTTTTGCTTAAATAATTACCTTTTATTCTTTTTTTTTTTTTTTAAATATATTTTATTTATTTTTTACAGAGAGGAAGAGAGAGGGATAGAGAGTTAGAAACATCGATGAGAGAGAAACATCGATCAGCTGCCTCTTGCACACCCCCTGCTGGGGATGTGCCCGCAACCAAGGTACATGCCCCTGACCGGAATCGAACCTGGGACCCTTGAGTCCGCAGGCCGACGCTCTACCCACTGAGCCAAACCGGTTTCGGCCCTTTTATTCTTTACTAGAGGCCTGATGCACGAAATTCGTGCAAGGGGCTCGGCCCTCGCAGCCCCAGCTTCATCAGGAGGGACATCGGAAGGACGTCCAGAAGGTCATTCGGCTGTCCAGTCTAATTAGCATATTATGCTTTTATTATTATAGATTATAGGCTAAAATTATTTTTGATTTACACTAGGAGCTCATCAGGGATTCAGCAGACCAATATATTAAGAATTATAAAATATTGCCGAAATCGGTTTGGCTCAGTGGATAGAGCGTCGGCCTGCGGACTGAAGGGTCCCGGGTTCGATTCCGGTCGGGGGCATGTACCTTGGTTGTGGGCACATCCCTATTGGGGGGTGTGCAGGAGGCAGCTTATTGATGTTTCTGGCTCTCTATCCCTCTCCCTTCCTCTCTGTAAAAAATCAATAAAATATTTTTTAAAAATTTAAAAAAAAAGAATTATAAAATATTGGTAAGTCGTGATCTTAGAAAATAAAAATTGATTCCCAATGTAAACAGATTAGTTTGTGAGCTTGTTGGACAAAGATGATAAAATGAGTGGGAAATGCAGAAAAGGTAGAAAATAAAAATTTATACTGCATACAGCATATTTCACTTTATATTCAGTGATTAACTCTGGTTTTCCACAGTAAGGCTCTTTACAAATGAGGAAACGGGTACCATATTGAGTGGTTTATTTAAAATGCCTCAGGGTCTGAATTAGTGGTGGATTTTCTCTTGCTGCAAGCCCAGCCTGGAGCCAGAGCTGTGAAGATCCCAGATGATGGCTGACATGCAAGGGAAGACTGGGCATTGTCAACCTAAGAAATGTTTAAACCTGTAGAGAATTTTTTTATGAGTGTATTCGAGCCAAACTGACAATTGCCGGAAAACAAAATCTTAACATATTGAGAAAATGCTCCAGAGAATGACCGTTTTGCACCTTATTTTATACATTACAATCAAAGGAGGAGGCATAAGGGGTTACATGAAATCCATGTAACTGGACATGATAGATTAGGGAGGTGGGAGAAAGCAAAGTGGGGAAATCTCTGGGATTGGATAAAAAGTAAAATAAATAGACACTTCTTTTACATTTGTGGTTATAGGATAGTTAGCAGTTAACACTAAAACAAATCACAGGGGGTTTTGTGATCTTTGCTCTGGTGCAGAGAGGGGTCCAGAAAAAAAGGAAATTACCCTGACATTTCTCATTTCTTTTTTTTTTTTTAATCCTCGCCCGAAGATATGTTTCTTATTGATTTTTTAGAGAGGGAGGAAGGGAGGAAGAGAAATATCGATCGGTTGCTTCCCGTAAGAAGGGTTTTGTGGTCTCTGCTCTGGTGCAGTGAGGGGTCTAGAAAAAAAGAAATGACCCTGGCATTTCTTTTCCTTTTCTTTTTAATCCTCACTCAAGGATATGTTTTTGTTTGTTTGTTTGTTTATCTTTTAATTTTTAGAGAAAGAGGAAGGTGGAGAAAGGGAAAGAGATCGGTTGCCTCCCATACTCGCCCCAACCGAGGATCAATTCCACAACCTAAGTATGTGTCCTGACCGGAAATTGAACCCAAAACCTTTTTTGGTGCATGGGATGATGCTCCAACCAACTGAACCACCCAGCCAGGGCACCCTGGCATTTCATAGATGCAAAAAGACAATGGACAGGCTCAGTTAAGGTGTCTCCCCTGACAAAGGTCAATCTTGCCATGACTAGCTTTTGTTAGAAAGTTATAATTTCAGACCATCCTGTGTGGTTACTTTAGGTCTCTGTTTGTAAGGCACACGGAGCAGGCCTTTGCTGAGCTTTTCATTTTTAGTATGTGGCCCCTTTTTGGTCCACAGCGTGGCACAGAGGACTTCAGGGACACTGTGGCACAGAGGGCTTCAGGGACACAGCGTGGCACAGAGGGCTTCGGGGACACAGCGTGGCACAGAGAACTTTAGGGGTACAGCATGGCATAGGACTTTAGGAACACAGTGTGGCAGAGAGGAGGTTAGGGGTACAGGTTGGCACAGAGGACTTCAGGGACACAGCGTGCAGAGAGGACTTCAGGGACACAGCGTGGCACAGAGAACTTTAGGGGTACAGCGTGGCACAGAGGGCTTTAGGAACACAGTGTAGCAGAGAGGACGTTAGGGGTACAGGTTGGCACAGAGGGCTTCAGGGACACAGCGTGGCACAGAGGACTTCCACAGCTCTGCTCAGGAGCTAGGTCCCAGGGCAGGAAGAGGGGACTGAGGATTCCCAAAGCTGTTTGGGGAAAAGAGGGAAGGCTTTTTTTCTTTTCTTTTTTATGAATTAAATTTTTTCTTGAGGTCTTTCTATTTGGTCTGGAAAACTAAAAGAATTTTACCCGGGCTGGCCGTGGTTTAGTGGTTGAGCGCGGACCTATGAACCAGTAGGTCTGGGTTGCAGGCTCCATCCCCAGGAGGGGGCGTGTAGGAGGCAGCCGGACAGTGATTCTCTCTCATCATTGATGTTTCTATCTATCCCTCTCCCTTCCTCTCTGAAATCAATCAATAAATAGATAGATAGATAGATAGATAGATAGACTTTAAGAGTTAAAACCTTTATGCATCCCCTACGTTTTTTCCTGGGCATGAAGTACTATACTCAAACTAACAGTCACTTTGGGTCCATTAGAGGTGTTAAAACGGTGACTCTCCATACACTTGAGATTCCCCATCGGAGGTTGGGGCGAGGGGGAACTCCCAAAGTTTTGAAAAGTCACGCATTTCCCCTGTCGGCTGTCTGGCCCGATTCCTGGGTGGGACACTGGGGTTCCTAAACCCCGCCATCCTGCAGAGGGGTCGGGGCCGGCCTGGGCCCCGCAAGCTACGTCTGCGCGTGGCCCGCACCCGCCCGACGGCGTCCACTCCCGCGGCCCAGGCGAGGCTGGGTGGCCAGCCCCCCTGGGTGGCCGCCGCGGCCGCCGGGACGCCAGGCTGCGGGCCACGAGCGTGCGGTCCTTCGGGCTGCAGGGGGCGCTGTGTGCGCCCACGGGCCCGGCCGCGAGCGCAGCTCTTGTTTAAAGGGCCGGCGGGGCACGTGGCTCGGACGCAGCTCGCGGCCGCCGGGCTGGGGCTCCGAGGCTGGGCGGCTCCGCTCCGCCTCCGCCGCCGCCAGCGCGCCGCGCCGGGCCCGACAGGCCGCCGAGAGGAGCCGCGAGCGAGGGACGGGCAGCCATGGCCGAGGCGGCGCCCGACCGGGTAAGCGCGGGCCCGCGGACGCCCAGACGGGCCGAGCCGCCCTCGTCGGCGTCCGCGTCGCTTTCTGGCCGAGCGACCGGGCGGCCCAAAGGCCAGGCCGGGCGGTGGGCGGCCCGGAGGCGGGGGATCGGCCCGCTTTCCAGCGACACCCACGGCGACAGGCCTCGCGTCTGAACAGAGTGGCCGGTTCCCCCATCCTTTGTATCATTGGAGGCCAGCGGCCCGGAGGCAGGCGGGGAGGGCCGGGTCTCCAGCCCCGTTAGGATGTGACACCCGAGTCTGCGGTTCAGGGAAGGGACCGGCCCAGGGTCACACGCAGTTGAGGCCAGGCCAGGGCTTTGGAATTACATCCCCTTTAAGGTGCCCAGTATTCTACTTTTAACCTAAGGCAAAGGTACTGAACGCTGTTTACAAGAGAGATTGGAGGTGGATTTTATTTTATTTTTTAAGATTACTTTATCACGTTTCAGAATGTTGGCTGATAATGTTCTGTAGGTACAAATCAGAGAAAGCAATCCTTTGGTCGTCTGGACACAGTAGAAAAGCAGTGGTAAAGAGCTCTGTAAATGGTACCTACTATCATCAACACATGTCAGTGAAGTTTTTGGAACCTTGATTTTTCTGGATGCTTCTCAAGGAGGAACTTTCTCTCCCTCCCCTTCCTTTAGGTCTCCCTGAGTGCCAGGGAGAGACAGGAGGGGGCAGGTCTGCAGGTTTGCTGGGGAGCGCTCCAGATGGCCTTTCTGTACCTGTACAGGCGACATCTTCAGCTCCCACCCAGCCCAGGACCCCTCCCTCAGCACTCTGTCTGACCGTTCCTATCCACCTGCTTCTTCCCCTCTGCCCACTTGCATCACCTGAGATTCCTAGGAAAGCTCCCAAATAGGACTGACTTGCCCTCAACTTTTGTTAGCCTTTGGGTATCAGTCTTGTATTTCTTTTTTTTTTAACTATTTTTTATTTTTTATTGATTCTTTACAGAGAGGAAGGGAGAGGGATAGAGAGTTAGAAACATCGATGAGAGAGAAACATTGATCAGCTGCCTCCTGCATACCCCCCACTGGGGATGTGCCCGCAACCAAGGTACTTGCCCTTAACCGGAACTTGACGCTCTATCCACTAAGCCAAACCGGTTTCGGCGAGTCTTGTATTTCTATACAGAATTTTTCTCCTGGAGCAGGAAGAAAGAGCCAGGTGGTTTTTCTGCATCCCCATTAATGATGACAGGTTGCCGGAAACGGATCGTTGTCACTAATAGAGAGATGTGGACAGGGAATCGGGAAGGCTGGTCAACCTTAATTGTTCTGAAAGGGCGGAGCTAATCACTCATGTTTAGTTGAGACATTGGTAGCTAAAGCAGCCTCCACCTGTTAGTCTTATGTAAATTCTTGCTGATTGGCTATTATTGGAATTTCCTGCCTAAAGGATATGAGTGTATCTCATAACCTTAATAAAAGGGATAGCAAAGCCAGAGGTGGGGGGGTAGTCCTCCCCCTAGAGGTGGGCTCCCGCCTGGCCCCCAATATTCCCAAATTAATACTTTTCTAGTCTTTTCATTTGTGTGCGGCCTTCTCCAGAACCCGAACCCTGAACCCTGAACCCTGAACCACGCGGGACGTGAAAGGGGTTCCCACAACAGGTCTGTGATTGTTACTGAATGAATGTGTTGTTGAATTGTTTAATCATTCATTTATTCAATAGGTATTGATTGAGCACCTGCTGTGAGTGAGGCACTCTTAGAAGCTGGGGATACCACAGTGAATTAGCACCTACACTCGTGGAGCTTATGTCCTTGTGGGGAAACCATAACCCAGGCAGACACACAGGGTTGTCCTAGGTCAGTGGTCGGCAAACTGCGGCTCTCGAGCCACATGCGGCTCTTTGGCCCCTTGAGTGGGGCTCTTCCACAAAATACCACGGCCTGGGCAAGTCTATTTTGAAGAAGTGGCGTTAGAAGAAGTTTAAGTTTAAAAAATTTGGCTCTCAAAAGAAATTTCAACCGTTGTACTGTTGATATTTGGCTCTGTTGACTAATGAGTTTGCCGACCACTGTCCTAGGTTATTAGTGCTATGAAGGAAGGGACTAACAGGGCACTATTTTAGATGTGTGGGTCTGTGAAGGTCCCAGTGAGGCGATGTCTAAGCTGGAGGTTTGTATGAGAGGAAGCCAGGAGGAGAGCTCATGCAAAGGTGGAGGAGTCCAAGGAGGCCAGGGCGGCTGGAGAGCAGTCACTGCCCAGGAGGAGACAGGTCAGGGAGGTAGGCTGCAGTCTGCTAAGAAGTTTAGGTTTTGCACTAGCCGGATTGCCTCAGTGGATAGAGCATTGGCCTGCGGACTGAAGGGTCCTGGGTTCCATTCCGATCAAAGACACATGCCTGGGTTGAGGGCTCAATCGCCAGTAGGGGGCGTGTAGGAGGCAGTCAGTCAATGATTATCATCATTGATGTTTCTATCTCCCTCTCCCTTCTCTGAAATCAATAAAAAGATATATATTTTTTTAAGTTTAGAGTTTATTCTAGGTATACTTGGGAGCTGAGGAGAGTACTGTGGGGGAAGGGGAGGTGCAGAAGTGAATTGGTCGGAATTGCAGTGGCTCGGGCGACAGGTGAGGGGGTTTGGACTAGGTGATTGCAGTGGAGGAGGAGAAAAGAGGATGGATTTGAGATGATTTCAGAAGTCAAAGAGTAAGACTTGATAGTGATTTGACTGAGACGGGTGAGTGAAATGGAGGGGCGATGTGTTGTTTTGTCATTCCAATAAGGCTTTTAGCAAGATGAACTGGGACTGAGACCATTGTGCACGCTCAGAGAGGCTTGTCATCAGGCACCCACGTAAGCTGAGGCACTTTATTTTTTTATTTTTAAAAATATATTTTATTGATTTTTTACAGAGAGAAAGGGAGAGGGATAGAGAGTTAGAAACATCGATGAGAGAGAAACATCGATCAGCTGCCTCCTGCATACCCCCCTACTGGGGATGTGCCCGCAACCAAGGTACATGCCCTTGACCGGAATCGAACCTGGGACCTTTCAGTCCGCAGGCCGACGCTCCATCCACTGAGCCAAACCGGTTTCGGCAGCTGAGGCACTTTAGAAGCTCTTTTCCAAGGCACTCAAGGACCTGGAATGAACGGTGAACCAGACAGCTGTGTGCACTATTCATACTACCTTCCTGAGCCAGAACCGTCATATCCTCAACATTCTCCTCACGGTCATCGTAGCTGAATCAACATAGGGCTCACATTTATTGAGAAGCACAGGCTAGACATTGTGCTGAGTGCTTTTTACCAAATTGTGTCATTAATTCTCATAATCATGTCATGTAGGTACTATTATTAGCTCCATTTTCTAGATATGGAAGGGACATTGAAAGATGTTTAAGAAACCTTGCTCACCGTCAGCCAGGTGGAGTTGCCAGTTGCACCCAGGCTGGCTGAGTGCAGAGCTCATGTTCTCTGTACCTCCTTCAAAGCCTGTCCCTTCATTTTCAGAGGAAGAGACCAAGACCCAGGTGGGGGTCACCTGTCTGAGACCACAGATACTTCTTTCTCTGGCCATGTTATTCCTTCTGTTTCTCACTTGCTAATACCTTGGTCCAGACGGTGTCTCCTGTCCTGGACCTGGAACTGATGTCCTCACACCCCCGCCCCTGACACGGCTGCCTGACTGGCCTTCAGGGCCCCAGATGGGGCTTTGCCGGGGCAGGTGCCATTCTGAGGTTTCTTTTTTTTAAATTTTTTATTGATTTTTTTACAGAGAGGAAGAGAGAGGGACAGAGAGTTAGAAACATCGATGAGAGAGAAACATCGATCAGCTGCCTCTTGCACACCCCCTACTGGGGATGTGCCCGCAACCAAGGTACATGCCCTTGACCGGAATCGAACCTGGGACCCTTGAGTCCGAAGGCCGACGCTCTATCCACTGAGCCAAACCGGTTTCGGCCTGAGGTTTCTTTTCGAGGTGGACCTTTTGGTTGTATAGTTCTGATAAGGTTTCTCCTTTCTCTTGTTGTGTACAGGCTTCAGAGAGGGACAGACAAACAGGGGATGAAAGGCCTTCGACAACTTCTCCATCATCCCAGCCGGCTGCTGAGAAGAACTCATACCTCTACTCCACGGAGATCACGCTGTGGACAGTGGTGGCTGCTATCCAGGCCTTGGAGAAGAAAGTGGACTCCTGTCTGGCCCGCTTGCTGACTCTGGAGGGACGGACGGGGACAGCGGAGAAGAAGCTGGCTGACTTTGAGAAGACGACCTTGGAGTTCGGGAACCAGCTGGAGGGCAAGTGGGCCGCGCTGGGGACCCTGCTGCAGGAGTACGGGCTGCTGCAGAGGCGGCTGGAGAACATGGAGAACCTGCTGAGGAACAGGAACTTCTGGATCCTGCGGCTGCCCCCGGGCAGCAAGGGAGAGGCCCCCAAGGTAACCTGGGCACCTGGGGTGGGACGGCCCGAGGGGCTGTACCTGTAAGTGTGGGTGAGCGTTCACGACAACTGTGGTTCTAGGTGCCCGTGACCTTTGATGATGTGGCCGTGTATTTTTCCGAGCTGGAGTGGGGCAAGCTGGATCCTTGGCAGAAGAATCTGTACAAGCATGTGATGAGGGGCAACTACGAGATGCTGGTCTCCCTGGGTAAGGCCGAGTCATAGCATCTGGGCCTCTGTCTGTGTCTTTGCTTTGGCTTCTGTTCCTCTGGTGTCTCTGCACCTGTGTAGTGAACCGGGAGACAGGTGTCCTGACCCAGCTCTCTCTCTCTCTCCCTTCTGTACACAGATTACGCCATCTCCAAACCAGACATCCTCACTCGGATAGAGAGGGGAGAGGAGCCTTGCCCTGAAGGCCTGTGGGGCCAGGAGGAGGGGGAAGAGAGAGAGGCAGCTTGCCCAGGCAGGCCGGACGCTGGTGAGTGGGAGCAAGATGGTGAGGGCAAACTGAACCATGTCCCTGCTCTCCTGGGCTTCCCAGACATGCTGTGAGGCCAGGAAGGGAACACAGGCCCATAACCCAAAGTGGGGCATGCTCTGTCTCAGGCCGGCCAGTCGGGTGGGTGCAGGGATTTTGCCTGAAGAGCCATACGGTTTCTGCCTCTGTGCAAGAGGACAGCGGTACGCGCCTTACCTGACAGTTGTGGGGACTAAAAGTGATGGCAGGCTTTGCAAAGCCGAGCATTTTATGGTAAATAGGAACTTGCTACTAGCAGTACTACTAGTAGCAGCAGCATTATTGCCACCACATCCTAGTTCCCAACTGTATAACCGGCAGCTGTAAGGCCTGAACTGTACCGCTTCCCTTTGTGGAAATGGGCCCTCTCGCAGGAGCCTGGGGCTGATTTCATCCCCACAGCTGGTGTATACAGGACAGTGGTTCCAAAGTTGACTGCATATCAGAGTCTTCTGGGAGCTTTTTAAAAATAAAATTTAAATAAAAAAGTGAAAGTAGAGAGAAAGTACAGTGACCCTCCAGATGATCATCCCCCAGATTCACCAGTGATCAAGAGTTTGCCACATTTGCTGTATCCATCTCTTTCTCCCCAAAACAACCAAAATACCTGTCTCTGGCTTCTGTCACTTAGCATGTTTTCAAGGTTCATCCATGTTGTACTGAGTATCGATACTTTCTTTTTTTCTTATTGTGGTCAAATACACATAACATAAAATTTACCATCTTAACTGCTTTTATGTATGCAGTTCAGAGACATTAAATACATTCATAATGTTTGCAACTATCACCACCATCCATCTCCAGAACTCTTTTCATCTTGTAAAACTGAAACTCTATACCAGCGATTTTCATCCTTTTTCATCTCATGGCACACATAAACTAATTACTAAAATTCTGTGGCATACCAAAAAATATATTTTTTGCTGGCCTGACCAAAAAATCGGTATAATTTTAATTCATTCACACCAACAGCTATTGTGTTGGTAGTTGTCTTTTTTTTTTTTAAATCCTCACCCGAGGATATTTTTTCCATTGATTTTTGGGGAGAGGGAGAAACAGAGAGAAATACCGATGTGAGAGAGACACATCGATTGGTTGCCTCCCATATGTCCCTTACCAAGGCCAGGAGCTTGCAACCGAGGTACGTGCCCTTGACCGGAACCAAACCCAGGACCCTTCAGTCCACAGGCCAACGCTCTATCCACTGAGCCAAACCGGCTAGGGCAAGTTGTTGTCATTTTTTATTTGACAATCTAAGGAAAAAGAGTTCAGTGTCCCTGATTAAATTGTCAGGTGTTGCATGTTTTAAAAGTTCTTGTGGCACACCAGCTGAAAAACGTTCTATATCATTAAATAATAACCGCTCGTTCTGCCCCTTTCCCAGCCCCTGGCACTCACAGTTCTATGATTTTGATTACTCTTGAGTACCTACCTCATATAAATAGATTCATACAACATTTGTCTACTTATGACTGGCTTACTTTATTTAGTATAATGTCCTCTGGGTTCATCCATGTTGTAGCCTGTGCTAGAATTTCTTCCTTTTTACTTTTTTTTTTAGATTTTATTAATCCTCACCTGAGGATATTTTTCCATTGATTTTTAGAGAGATTGGAAGGGAGGGGGAGAGATGGAGTGAGAGAAAAACATTGAGGTGAGAGAGACACATCGATTGGTTGCCTCTTTTTTTTTTTTTTTTTTTTATAGCTTTTTTTTTTATATATATATATATTTTATTGATTTTTTATAGAGAGGAAGAGAGAGGTATAGAGAGTTAGAAACATCGATGAGAGAGAAACACTGATCAGCTGCCTCCTGCACACCCCCTACTGGGGATGTGCCCGCAACCAAGGTACATGCCCTTGACCGGAATCGAACCTGGGACCCTTGAGTCCGCAGGCCGACGCTCTATCCACTGAGCCAAACCGGTTTCGGCGATTGGTTGCCTCTTAACACTCACCCCAACCAGGGCTGCGAGTCAGGTCTGGGGATTGAGCTTGCAACCTAGGTACATGCCCTTGACTGAAATCAAACTCAGAACCCTTCAGTCCTTAGGCCGACATTGAGCCAACTGGCAATTTCTTCCTTTTTAAGGTAGAATAATATTCTATTGCATGGATAGACCACATTTTGTTTATCTCTTAATCTATTGATGTACACTTGGGTTACTTCCATGTTTTAGCTCTTGTGCATAATGCTATGTTCATGGATGTACAAATATGTCTTCAGTACTCTGCCTTCAGTTCTTTTAGGTATAAACTCAGAAGTGGAATTGCTGGATGATGTGGTAGTTCTACTTTTAATTTTTTGAGGAGCCACCATACAGTTTTCCACAATGGCTGTACTGTTATTTTCTGTGTTTTTTGTTTTGTTTTTTACAGTTAAAGAGGACAGAGCTGTGTTTTATTTGTAATAAGATTTCCAATACATGCACTTATTATTTTAGGCTAATTTTCCCAACCCCCAACTTTTGTGATACTGTTTTATTACTACACAGTGCCAAAAATCAAATAAACACATTAGTACAATGTTTAGAATCATTATTAGCAGTAATTGGTAGTTACACTGTACTAGGATAGAATGAACCACCTCAGTAGCTTCTGAGGCTAATACATTTCTATCACCACAATTACTTTAGCAAACCTGTCTGTTGTTTTTTTAATAGTAGACATCATAATGAGTGTGAAGTAGTATCTCATTATAGTTTTGATTTGCATTTCCCTGATAGTGATATTGAGAAACTTTTCATGTCCTTATTGACCATTCTCATTGACTTATTGAAATATTTCCTTTGGAGAAATGTCTATTCAAGTCCTTTGCCATTTTTGAGTCAGGTTGTTTCTTTGTTGTTGAGTTTTAGGAATTCTCTATATACTCTGTATCAAATATTTCCTTCCGTTCTGTGAATTGCTTAATTATGTTGATATTGTCTTTTAATGCACAAATTTAAAATTTTTCACAAACTCTAGTTTGTCTATTGTTTCTTTCTTTTTTGTTTTTTTAATGGATTCTATGTCCTTTTTAATGGTCACTATTTCTTTAAGTTCTCACTGAGATTATCCATTCTTCTAAGGTCCTTGAGCATCCTTATAACCATTGTTTTAAACTCTGTATCTGATATTTTGGTTGCTTCCATTTAATTTAATTATTTTTCTGGGCATTTCTCTTGTTCTTTCATTTGGGGCATTTTTCTTTGTCTCCCCATTTTGTCTGTGTATTAGATAGATCTGCTATGACTCCCAAACTTGCTATAATGGCTTTATGATGAAAGTGTCTTGTTGCTGTCTAGTGTTTCTTTTGTGGCCTGTGCCTTTAGTGTCATATCCAAGAAATCATTGCTAAGACCAGTGTCATGACGCTTTTGTCCTGTTTTCTTCTAAGAGTTTTATGTTTTAGGTTTTGCATTTAGGCTTTGATACATTTCAGTTAATTTTTATACATGGTGTTATGATAAGGGTCCAACTTCATTCTTTTGCATGTGGATATTTAGTTTTCCCAGCCACATTTGTTGAAAGATTGCTCTTTCCCCATTAAGTGTTCTTGGCACCCTTCTCAAATATCATTTGACCAGATACGGGAGGGTTTATTTCTTGGTTCTCTATTCTATTTATTCTGTTTATGCCAGTACCACAATATTTTGATTACTGCAGCTTTGCAGTAAGTCTTGAAATCAGGAAGTTATTCAATTTTGTTCTTCTTTTTCAAGATTGTTTTGGATATTTGGGGTCCCTTGAGATTCCATATGAATTTTAGGATGGATTTTTCTATTTCTGAAAAAATAAATGCCATTGGGATTTTAATAAGAATTACATTAAATCTGTAGATTACTGAGGGTGGTATTGACATCTTAATAATAAGTCTTCCAATCCATGAACATGGGATGTGTTTCCACTTATTTATGTATTTACAGTAATCCCCCCTTAATCCACTGTTTTGTTTTCCATGGTTTTAGTTACCTGCAGTCAACCGCGATCCGAAAATATTAAATGGAAAATTTCAGAAGTAAACAATTCATAAGTTTTAAATTACGTGCCATTCTGAGTAGCGTGATGAAATCTCGCGCTGTCCTGCTGCATCCTGCCCAGGATGGAAATCATCCCTTTGTCCAGCGTATCCACACTGTATATGTTTCCCACCCGTAAGTCACTTAGTAGCCGTCTTGGTTATCAGATCGACCGTCAAGGTATCACAGCACTGTGTTTAAATAACCCTTATTTTATTTAATAATGGCCCCAAAGCCATTGACATAACTTTTATTATAGTATATTGTTATAATTATTCTATTTTATTATAGTTATTGTTGTTAATCTCTTACTATGCCTAATTTATATATTAAACTTTATCATAGGTATGCATATATAGAAAAAAACATAGACTATAGAGAGTTCAGTACTACCTGTGGTTTCAGGAATCCACTGGGGGTCTTGTATATATCCCACATGGATAGGGATATATATATAATGTAATTTCTTTCAGCAATGTTTTGTAGTTTTTATAGTAAAAGTCTCTCACTTCCTTTGTTAAATTATTCCTAAGATATTTTTAATATGATTATAAATGGACTTGTTTTTGTAATTTCCTTTTCAAATTGTTCATTATTAGTGTCTAGAAATGCAACTGATCTTTTTATGTTTTTTTTTTTTTTTTTTAATATTTTTATTGAGGTATTATATGTGTACATATCTTACTATTACCCCCCCCACCCCACACCCACACATGCCCTCCCCCCCCAGATATGTTTTGTTTTATTATCCTGCTAACTTGCAGCATTTATTGATTAGTTTTAACAATTTTTGTGTGGAATTTTTACGGTTTTATATATGTATATATATATATACATATATATATATATATACATATATATATATATATATATTCATATCATCTGTGAACAAATAATTTTTTTCCTTTCCAATTTAGATGCCTTTTATTTCTTTTTCTTGCCTAATTGCTCTGGCTAGAACTTCCATCACTTTGTTGAATAGAAGTGGTGAAAGTGGACATCCTTGCCTTATTCCTAATCTTAGAGGAAAAGCTTTCATTTTTCACCATTAAATAGGATATTCACTAGGGGTTTTTAATATATGGCTTTTGTTATGTTGAGGTAGTTTCCATCTGTTTTTGTCAGGTAAAGGTATTTAATTTTGTCAGATGCTTTTTCTGCATCAGTTGAAATCATCTTGGGGCTTTTCCCCCTTCATTCTGTTAATATGGTGTAATCCATTGATCTAGTTTCATATGTTGAACCATCCTTGCATCTGGGAACAAACTCCATTTGGTCATGATGTTTAATCCTTTTAGTATGCTGCTGATTTTGTTTTGCTATTTTTTTTTTGTTGAGGATTTTTGTATCAATGTTCATAAGAGATATGGGTATGTTTTCTTGAAGTGTCTGTCTGGCTTTGGTAACAGTGTGGCTTTAATGGTACCTCTCATTACAAGTGTGGTTACATATCCTTTTATTTGTTTATAGGTCATTTAACTTGTTATTCTGTGAAATATTTGTTCATCTTTTTTGCCTTAGAAAGCTTTAAAAAAATATAAATTTCCTAGGCCCACCCAGATCTACTGATGAGAATCTTGGGGGTGCTCCCTAGGGGATCCTTATATACCAGCCTGGTAGAGGACTTGGGATTGGGAACCATGGTTGTAGTGTTCTGAGCCAGGAGTCCTGAAAAAGCCAGATCTGTGGTCCTGTTGTGTGACCTGCCTGGTACTATCAATAAGTTACTGTGCTACCCTGTTTCCTTCTCTCACATATGGAAGCTTCTGGACCTCGCGGACCACCGGTTGGCGACTGCTGGCCTAGAATGTAGTCACTAGATGATCAGTGAAGTCCACTTAATTATCATACCCTGTGTTTGACCTGATGTCCCAGGTCCCAGTGGCTGCATCTAGCCAGTTCCCAGAGGCTCTGGCTACCTGGGGGAACTCTGTGTTGTTCTCGGTGTCACTAATTAGTGTATCCCACTCTCCCTCCAGTTCCAGAGCACATTCCCAGCCCAGTCAGGTCTGACCAGGAGGGTCCAAGTGAAAGGCAGACCCCCGAGCACCAGAGAGACTCAGGAGCAAGAGTAACTCCACCTGGAACAAGCGCGGGTGAGTGAGGTCTGTCAGGTGGCAGTGTGACCGGCGTCCCAGCGACAGTACCAGCCAGTGGTACTGAGCAGAGGGTGGGGGGATGGCCGGGACCACCTGGGCTGAGTGGGACAGGCTTCCTAGAACAGGTGCCCCTGAGGTGAGCCATAGGGGAAGTCAGTTTTGCTGGGATGGCATTTCAGCAGGAGAAAACAGTCTGAGCAAAGGTGTGCGTTCCTCAGGTGGTTGGGGGCCAGACACACTGGTCTGTCTGGAGTGAGGGGAAAGGCACAGGAGGGCAGGTGATAGGCTGCTTACAGTGGGTTCATTAAGGGGAGGTGTGTGTCATACACCTAGCATGGGGCCAGCCTGTGTGCTCGTCAGTACCTTTCTGAAGGCCTGTGAGGAGCTCTGTGGCCTTAGTCACCCTTTCCAATGTTCTCTGCCTGCTTCTTTTAAAGGAAACTCCTGCCATCCTTTCCCAAAAATGAAGTATAATTCAGAGGGCATTAGCCTAGCGCCTGACAGATAATTCAGAGCCATTTTCAGACTGTGCTTTGCTGCCTTGGCTTTCTCTGTGCCTCCTCCTTCCTGCTGCCTGGCTTGTCGGACTCGGGGTTCTTTCTCTCCAGTTACTTCTGTGCATCTCCCGCACTGAATATGGCCTCCCTGAGGTTGCATGTGGCCTCCCCTCCCTTCCCTGTTTCCCTCCTTCCTGACCACTGACTGTGTAAGGAGAGAGAGGACCCTCTCATGGTCCCTGTCTGTTGCAGACCTGGCACTGTGCCCCAGGGGTCTCCCCAACCCCTCTGTCCTTTAGAGGCCCATCAGAGTGACACTCAGAGGCCAAGGGACCAGTAGTTGGCACTGGGGAGCATGGGGCCCCTCTTCCTGGCAGGTGCTGGAGCATAACCAGGGCCTGCTGGGAAACGGCTGTGTCACCCTGCAGGAGCCTCACAGGATTCTCTCCCGCAGGGCCCCCAGCCAGTACCAGCATTTTGTCCGCAATTAAACAGGAGGAAGATTCTTCAGATGGGGAGTCCCCTGTCTCCCCTCCTAGGGACATCCTGCCCAGCATGGGGCTAGGTGAGTGAAGGGAGAAAGCCCTGTGGCCACTCAGAGCCTCAGAGGCGCTCGGAGTCCCTTTGGGAGTGGGCTGGGGGTTAGCATGATGGGACCTGCTAGGTTTTCTCCTGAGGGTCCCTTCTTCATCCCCCAGGTTTTACATCCCTGGGGCTCTGGGGACCCAGAACCTCTGTGGTCTGGTCTTCCCTCACTGTGGTCCAGCCTGACTGGAAAGTGCTGCTTGGAAACGAGCTGCATGTCGGCAGGTTTGTGGTCTGGTGACAGAAAAGCCTCATGGCCACCTGGAGTGGCCCAGGCTGACAGCCTCCAGTATCTTACAGCTTGTGTGCCATTTAAGTTTAGTTCCCATTTAGAGGCTATGTATTTTTTGTAAACTGGCTGACACTGTGGTGAACAAGAAAAGGAAAGTGATTATTGCCTATTCTGGCCTTGGGGCAGGTTTTCTGTCCCCATAGAAAGAGATCCAACTCTCCCCTGGTTCCATCCTGGTATCTGCTTCAGTGGAAGGCAAAGGTGAGATTTGGATCCACCACGGGGTTGTGGCCTGGTGGGACCAAGCTACAGATGGGCTCACATGAAGGGATCTGGGGCTTTGGCCTTCAGTAATCCCTAAGTTCAGGAATACTGTGGTAGCCCATTAAATGCAACACCATTTTACCCCAAAGTTTAAATGATTCTTATGGATTCAATGATTCTGTAGCTGTTGGACTAAATTAATACCAGTGGGTTATTTCTAACAGAAGTGAAGTTCTGTCCTGAGATATTTGTGAGGGTTATGGGGGGGCTTCAGGGAGCAGAGGACCTCAGGGCTTGCCATCGGGTGCTGTCCCTGGAGGTCCACCATGGAAGGGCTCCTGAGTGCACTGGCCTCCCAGCTTGTGGCTTAAGTTCAAGCTTCAGCAAGAATAGAAATTTCTCTGGTCCTAGACCTTGGAAGTTGCTTGTAAAGGGCTGAAGATTTTCATTTTAATGTGCAGAGGTCAGGGTTCACGGTCACCCTTTGAGCAGACCTTGTGGTCTAGCAGCTGAGGCCACCAGGTGCTGGGGAGATTAGAGAAGAGAGTGGTGGGGTTGACTGCAGAGCAGACCAGAGGTGAACAGCAATGGGAGGGTATGAAGGACACAGTGTTCCAGGCAGGGCTCAGCCAGGACCCTCCTTACTAACATTAGGGACCCCGGGACCTGCTGCCCCAGGCCCACCCTTCACTGCTGTGTCCTGGACGCTCTTTGGCCTCAGTCCCGTCTTAGAGTCAAGTGTGTGACCCACACTGAGGCCCCACCGGGCGGCCCGGATCCTCGTGCCTCCTGCCTGTCACCTGTGTGTCACCGAGATCAAAGGCGCTCAGTGTGGGTTTGTTACACGGATGAGTAGCTCTCAGTGTGGCTAAGGCCACACCACCTCCCGCCCTGAGGCCTCTGACCTAGTAAGGAGGTAGTCAGGGCCCATAAGGCTAATTGTCTTTCAAAGATTGACACTAAAGTCATTAGAACTCCTGGGGGTCCTGCATGGCCAGCAAATCTCAGGGTTCAGGGTCTCTGCCTGTCTTTGTCTCTTCATTTTCCCACCTATATGTCTCCCACTGGTGTGACCTCCTGACTCCCTGGTTTTGCAGCTTTGTCTCCTCTTTCCTGACATTCTAGCTTGGCCTGCAGGCATAGGCCCAGTGACCAACAGACTGGGTGGCATTAGGAGGCAGTCCCCTTGGGTGGGGCTGAGCGAGAAGGTCCCCTGCTCCCTGTGGTGAGTCCTGCAGGAGAAAGAGTTCAGTGAAGGCAGGAGGGGGTGCCTGTGAGCTGTGCCAGGAGGACCAGACTGGGGCAGGGGTGGGGGGTGGCCCACAGGATATCCACGGAGATTCCTTTCGGCAGGTGGTGCTGCTGGTCTGGTCATCAAGACGGAAGCACAGTCTGAGGACGAGATGATGCCGGAGCAGCTCTTCCTGGGGAAGCCCCCCGGCCAGACCCAGAGTACAGTCCCCAAGGGGCCCAAGAGCAGGACTGGGGGTCCCCGCCAGCTTCATGCCCAGGGAGTGCCCAGGGTGCGGGCAGGGGACCCTCGGCCTCGGCCCGCAGGGGCGGTGGGGGAGGGGCCCCGCATCCTCCCTCGCCGGCGAGAGCGGACCTTCCCCTGCCCCGACTGCGGGCAGAGCTTCCGCTTGAAGATTAACCTGACCATTCACCAGCGGACCCACGTGGAGGAGCAGCAGCGCCAGGCCCGGGCCAGCTCGCCCACGGGGTGGGGGGAGGCCCACTCCGCGCTGGAGCCTGGGGAGGTGGTGGTGTCCGGGCCCGTCATCCGCTGGCTCCCCGAGGAGCCCGAGGGCCGCCGCGCCCTGGCCGGCCGGGCCTTCGTGGGGCGGAGGCCGGCGGCCAAGGTGTACCACTGCAGCGAGTGCCTGCGCTTCTTCCAGCGGCGCAAGAGCCTGCTGCTGCACCAGCGGCTGCACACCGGCAACAGCCAGGGCTGGCCGGCCTGCCCCTACTGCGGCAAGGCCTTCCGCAGGCCCTCGGACCTCTTCCGGCACCAGCGCATCCACACCGGGGAGCGGCCCTACCAGTGCCCGCAGTGCGGCCGGGCCTTCAACCGGAACCACCACCTGACCATCCACATGCAGACCCATGCGCGGGGCCAGGCCGGCCCGCACTTCGCCTCGCCCTCCGCCTGCCCGGGGAGCCCGCCCCGGCCCCGGCCCGGCCACTCGGAGGAGGGCTGACCAGGCAGGAGCCCGGCTCCGGCAGGACCTTCTCTCCGCCTGTTGGGCCTGACGCTGGTTCCTAGTCTGGGATGGCTTTGGAGAGAGCTTTTTTCCTTATCATTCAAATGGGAAGCAGCAGCCTTCTTGGTGACAGTGTATGAGTGCGACAGTTGCCTCCATTTCCTGTTTCCTCAGTTTGTCACTCTTCGCTGACTATTCTACATTCCTGACTTATAAAGGACCCCATAAGGCTTAGGGGTGCCACGTTTTGGGTGGGGGCCTTGGACAGGCAAGTGGACCAGGGATCACGGTTCTTTCAGTAGAGGTGATGGAGACATTGAGGTGCTGGGGTGTTGATTGTACACAGAGGACTGGGGCCTGCTGCACACGAGAAACAGCAGAGTGGACAGGCAGCCTGAAGAATAGGCACTGGAAATTAGGCTTTTCTACTTTGTTACTTTGAAACTTTTTTTTTCTCCTTATGAAGCTTTTCTGGTGCTTTTGTAAGAGTTGTGTGTGGTTGCCAAGGGGACCACGAGCCTCTGGGGGGCAGGACTGTTCTGCCACCTGCCTCTGTGTGGGGACCATAGAGCGCAGTCCCGACCAGCCTGGGTGTTGATGGGATGCCCTGGTTACTGCCCTGGAAACCAGGTGTCTTCCCAAGTGTGTGTGTGCCTTGGCCCAGCGTGATTCCCGTTGTTCCTGGGCCTTCCTGTAGGGGGGTTGATTGACTGGTTATCAGTAGAGAAGTGGAAACTGAAGCCCAGTGTAGATGACTTCCCCGTGGTCTGTGTTCAAGGGTGTGCATGCTCCGTGCCCATAGGCCGCCACAAGGGGGGCGCCTCAGGGAGCAAGCCCAGGAAGCTCCTCCTGAGCAAAAGGTCCAGGTTTGGGTGAGGCTGGTCCGCCACCTGGGTGGTTAGTCATGTTCAAGGAGGGGGCTGTCTCCAAACACGAGGGCCTTCTGCAGAGTTAGACCAGGAGATCGGGATAAATTTGTTCACCACCTCCAGCCTGGTGTTCCTCATTCACCCTAGTGCATCCTACCTCACCTTAGGGTTGTCAGAGTCATAATAGATTAAGAGGCAACCACATAGGAAGCCTGATTTCGTCCTTCCTTTCAAGTTCGGGGCCGCTTCTCTCTTTGTTGATCTCCAGCCCATTCTCTCAGAATCCATCGGGAAGAGCCTTTATTTTGGTGAAGTGAGTGGAAGGTCAGGTGGGTGCAGCGTGGGGTGACTTTTTCATTGGGTTATATCCCCCAGGAGCGCTTTGTATTTCAGTGAAACGAATTCTTACCAAAGCAGAGAGTCAAACTGAACGTTCAGGCAATAGCATCAGGCCTCATGGAGAAGCCTTGACAGCAGCGAGCTCCTTGTGCCTCTTAAATCATACCACTCTGGGTGCTGCCTATAGACCAGCCCTCAGGTTGGGTGGTTTTGAAGCTTGGGTGATGGGTCCTCAGCTATTCTGATTGTCTTATTTGTCTGGCACTATGTGAAGAGGACTGCATCCAGGTGCCTGGGTCCCTGGCTGTGCCCCCTCTGACTGTACATAAACAGAGTTTGGGGCAGATGGTAACACTGCCATCATCTCTGGGGCACGAGTGAGTATACAAGTCGTGACAGCTCAGCCAAGCTCCCCTGGGCTTGGGGAAAAGAGGTGCCACTGTTTGTCTATTCTGGTACCCCTCAGCCCTCTCCAGGGACCCCACACGTCTGGGCAAGGCTGTCAGCAAGTGCTCAAACAGGATATGGTGCAAGTGTAGCTGCTCTGACCTTAACCCTCAGCTGCAAGAGCTGGTCTCAGGTGTTTCCTGGGGATGCCTCAGGGCTAAGAGATCCTAGGCCCGGTTTGCTAGCTAAAAGCCCTGTGTCAATACAGGTACTCTTAGAAGCCAAACATGGGAAATACCAAGGCACTGACGTCCCCTTTTCTTTTTCCAAAGCAGTAAATGTGCTGGCCCCCGGCAGCCTTGTGAGTTCCGACACCCAATAGGTGTTCAAAGAAAGTTCGTGCCTCCAAAATGAGTCAAGGGAGCCTGTGTGTTGCAGGAGCAGATTGGACCTCAGGGACTCCAGAGGCTGGAGCCTGGTATGGCCTTACGCTCACTCCCAGCTCTGGGTCTTGGCTTCCTCATTTGTAAAACAAAGAAAGGTGGGGTGCTGGTGTTAAAGGACCTGAAGAACTGATGGTGGCAGTTGCTTGCCTCAGTCTAGTCAATAAATATATTGGACTAATTGAGTGTGTGCACATGACCTGGTTCCTGCTCTCTAGTAGACAGCTGCCATACAGGGCAGTTTCTGGGTGGGCCGCTCCGCATTAGCCCAGGGTCTCTGCCGCTGCTCACACCTGCCAAGTTTCCCACAGCACGCTGGGGGTGTGGGGGTGTGGGGGTGTGTTCTAGAACACTCTCCAACTGAAATAGCAGTTGGTGTGTATCGGTGCCCTGGGAGGTTTTCAGGACTCAGGTTTCTCACCTCCTGTCTCTTGCTGGGCTGTGTCCCTGGGTGAAGTGGTTTGTTAAGTAATTGACTAAGCTCCTGTCGCTGTGTGTGGTATAGCTGGTATTCAATCCTTTACACTCATTTATTATGGTAATGCTTTGTTCATCTTATATTGCTCCTGGGTCCTTGGTTCAAGATTCTTCCCATGGAGGCCCTGTGGGGTCCAGCATCTGCTGTCTTTGACAGTCTTCCAGGTGGGCTCTGTTTAGGGGGCTGACCAATGAGGCCTTTGGGTTCCTGGAAGAAGTTTCCCCCTATTCCAGAGCATCCTGACCTTCCTGTAGCTGGACCCCTCTCCTGGTGGCTGACTCACCTCCTTATGTCTAATACAGGAATGGCATATGGGGAGGCTCAAATCCAATCTGCAGAGACCTCCCTTCTGGCCATCTTGGCTGCCATTCAGCCCATGGAGAGAAGAATAATTCCCAGGCAGTCTGACTAAAGAGCTTAGAAGGATGGATGGACAAGGACAGCTAAAGAAAAGAGAAGCTGGCCGACTTTAAGAAAACAACCTTGTATAGAATTGTACACCTGAAGCCTATATGATTTTATTAACCAATGTCACCCCAATAAATTCAATTTAAAAAAATGACCTTTAAGTTCAGGAACCAACTGTATGGCAAATGGGCTGTGCTAGGGACGCTACTGCAGAGGCGGCTGAAGAACATGGAGAACCTGATGAGGAACAGGAACTTCCGGGTCCTGCGGCTGCCCCTGCCCCTGGCAGCAAGAGGGAGGCCCTCCCAGGAACAGGAACCAGGTGGAGGTGGAGGGTCCTGCTTGGATTCAACAGGCGTCTTAGACTCAGCGGAGGAGGGCCCGTAGCTGCAAAGCATGGCCTCTTGGCTCCTAATGTCAGTAACCAGTTGACTTCAAAGCGCTTAAAAAAGTGTCAGAAGAGCCCAGCTTGTGTGGTTCAGTGGTTGAGCATGGACCCATGCACCAAGAGGTTCAATTCCCGGTCTGGACACATCCCCAGATTGTGGGCTTGATCCCTAGCAGGGAGTGTGCAGGAGGCATTTGGTCGATGTTTCTCATTAATGTTTCTATCTCCTCTAAAAAAATAATACATTTTTTTTTTATTTCAGAAGATGCCCAGCCAGTGTGGCTCAATGGTTGAGCATTGACCTATGAACCAGGTCACGGTTCAATTCCTGGTCCGGGCACATGCCCAGGTTGCAGGCTCAAACCCCAGTGTGAGGCATGCAGGAGGCAGCCGATCAGTGATTCGCTCATCATTATTGTTTCTATTTCTCCCTCAATAAAATCAATAAAAGTATTTTTTTAATGTCAGAAGAAAAGTGAGGCACAGCAGGAAGATCCTCTGTGGAAGGTGGAATGGGTACGATTGTACCCATTACTCCAGAATGACCTCTGAGGATGAGCACTGGCTCAGGTAAGAAAATCACAGAAGATGTGTCTACCTAGGACAGAGGACGAGAACCTAGGAGCCCTGACCTTGCATCCTTTTAGCCACTGGTCCCTGCCTCTTATCTGAAGCAAACATAATGGAATGCTTTGCTTTTGACCAGCAATGCACTCTTATTTGGGGATGGGGAGTAGGGACTGAAGCTGATTTGAGCTATTTCCTGAAATGGCTGTAACTCATGTTGGCGTGGGCACAGTCGGGTGCTTGTGATGGCTGAAGATATGGCCATGAGTCTCAGGACCTGGAAGACTGGCAGGAAGAACTCTGCCAGCTTGTCATGAAGGGGAACCATGAGACACCCGTGTCCCTGGGTAACAGACTGGCCCTAAATCCCTGGTTTTCTTCCTTTATTGAATCAGATGAGCCTTGTGGATCTGAGTGCTGGCAGCACTTTCAGATCATTTCTCAGCCCTCTGTCTTCAGGAAGGTAGAAGTGCCCTCAATTCCCATTTTCAGATGTTACGGAATGAAAGGCAGGGAGGTTAAATGACTTGCCCAAGGTTTCATGGGGATGGACTATGAATTGGCCTCTGCTCCTTGCTGTCCTGCCCTGGTGTCACGTGGCACCAGAGCCTGCAGGAAGTTTCTGTCTCTGTGAGTGCTGTTACTGCTTCCTTCCCTGGGATGCAAGGAGCCTTTGGCCACTGAGCAGGGCTAGGCCCTAAGCAGGGGTGGCAGCACAGGGAGCTAGGGAGCAGGCAAGGCCCAGCTGAGGTATCCCTCCGTGAGATGCCCCTCCACCTCCAGCTTAGCCTGGCCATGGAGCCGGGGTTTGATCATGCGTGGGGTTCAAATGAGCACCAGGGGTTTGAGGCATGAGGTCCTCATGGGACTTGGGTCGGACTTGTGGTCTTAGCAGACTTTAAATAACTGAGCAGTGATTTTCTTGCATCGCACCCTCTCTAGGCTTTCCAGACGCATCAAGGGAGAGCTCTGCTCCTCCCTCAGCCAGGTCAGGCTTTGCTCTGGGGGCTGCTTATGCTCTCTCCCCTGCAAACAGTGGACCAGACAGTTTGGGGCAAGGCTGCTTCATTTACTGGATGCTTCCCGGTGGCTCCTCCTGCAGGAATTCTAGGAAAGGTGTAGACTGGGTCTCCTTCAATAGGTCTGGGTGGGATCTGGGGTTTCAGTTTTACACGTTCCTCTGGGGATTCTGATGCCAATTCATGTTGGAAACCAAGGCTTAGGAGAGACAGGAAGTTTGAAATCATCTCCAGGCTAAGTAAACCAGCCCATGGGGGCTTGGACCCTCCTCCATATTTCTGGACAAAAGAGCTACTTCCCCAAAGCCCTGTGAGCAGCATAGACATCCCGGGAGACTGCTTCCGTGTGGAGCGGAGGTGGGTGGGTGGCACTGGGAAGGCTTGAGAGCACTCAGTACCTTTCTTGGCTTTTCCATCTATGTGGAGGGTGAGGGGTCGCGCTCTCTCTGGCTGTGTCCCACACTAGTAGGAACCTTTCAGATGAGAGGACAGCCTCCTTGCTGGCTGCCTCCCCATTCTCCCTGCTCTCACACAGCTGCCTGCCTCTGCTGTGCAGCCTTATCCATGCCCTAGGGCTCATAAGTAAGTTACCAGGGTTCTACTCCTCCTCAAGTCAGTTTTCCCCTTGAGAGGGAGTTGGGCTGGTTCACCTTTCTCCTCCACCACGTTGGTCAACTTGAGTGGATGAAAGGGGTTGAGTGAGTGAAGCGGGTAGTGGAAAGGGAGAGAGGGGCCTTCTGTCTCAGGGTGTGGTGTCCTGGCCAGACCTGCTCCTCTATCCACACAGACTTCACTGCCCCCCAGTGCCCTAGTAGGAGAGGGCAGAGGGGACCAGGGCTCTCTTAGGCTGGGAAAGCAATGACTGCCCACTGTAGGGCAAACAGAACCGGGTGGCACAGGAAAGTGGAGCCAGAGGGGGAGAAGAAAAAATAGAAGCAGGAAGGATGAGTCTGGTACATAGAAGGTGGTCAGCAGGTGTTTAGAGGCGGACGAGTGAGCGAGTGATGACAGTGAGAGCCAGGATGTCATAGGGCAGGCTGCCTGCTCCCAGAAGCTGGACTGTAGGAGGCCAGAAATAGGAGTCAGGTGCACAGTTGAAGAGGTGTAATTAAGGTTCATAAGCAGGCTTGGGGGTATAGCTCAGGGGTAGAGCATTTGACTGCAGATCAAGAGGTCCCCGGTTCAAATCCGGGTGCCCCCTTCCTCAACTCACTTTTAGTGTGAAGTGCTAAATAAAGAGGCAAATGATTGCTCTTGTCACCCATATTGGCCCCTGGCCCCCGATGGCCCCTCACTCCCCATATTGACTGTGCTGTGTTCTAGGGCCCGTATTGTGCTCTGGTGCTCCCTGGGCCTGGGTTCTGTTCTGGCCAAACCTGTGCTAGAATTAGACAACACAAGGGTGGTTGTGAGAATTAAATGAGGTTATGGCTTGTCATGCTGTGTGTCATAGGCCTTCTTCCAGTGACAATGGCCAAGTCCCACTCCTGCCTTAGCAGGAAGCCAAAATGGTTCCCGGGTCAATGAGCACACATGTGTGACATCACCTGAAGCCTTCCTGAGCTCCGGACATGCCTGACCCACTTTTCCCTTTGTTCTTATTCCTCCCTTGGCCTGAAATCCTCGCCAGCTTCTTCTGGCAAACTCCTCCTTGTCCATCTCCCCCAGGAAGCCCTTTCTGACTCTCCAGGCAGGGTAGCGCCTTACTCCCTGCTCCCACGGCTCTCTTCTTGGGCTTCTGCCACTCTTGTGCAAAGTCTTTGGTTCATGATTTTGTCTCCTATTGGAACAAGGACCATGTCTTCAGTCTCTGTGCCCTCAATATGGTTGACAGGACCTGGTACCTCACCTGCTCTGCGTTTGTTGAGTGACTGACTGAATGAATGAGTGGAACAATGAGCACCCTTCTTGAGACCTTAGAATAGGGGCGAGGCTCTCCCTGCACTGAGTGTGAGGTTCACTGAGGACCTGGAACTGGCCATGATTGTTCTGATAAGTATGTGCTGGTTTAGGTAGAAACACTAGTGTAGACTCAAACGGCCTTTCCAGGTGTAAAGGCTGGTGCCGTTACCACAACCTGAGGAAGAGGAGCGCTGAGGACAAGACAGTGGACTACAGTGAGAAGACTTGCCATGTTCTGGGACGTGCAGAAAAAACAGTGACATGCAGACAGGCAGCTATCCTGCATGCAGTGCCATAGAAAAGGTGCTAATGAAAGATTATATGTAAGTGGGGGTGTAGCTCAGTGGTAGAGCATTTGACTGCAGATCAAGAGGTCCCTGGTTCAAATCCAGGTGCCCCCTATTTCTTTGACCCCTTTAGTTACTGAAGCTGGTGCTGAAATTTCTGCCTTTTCTTTTCACATTTGACTATTAACTGTGGTAAAAATTTAGGATTTGGATCGGCACCAGCTCCATGTGTCCTCCCCTGACCACCTACTGTGGTCACATTAAACTGAAGAGACTGATGAAGTGAGCCCAAACCACCAGGACCGGGATGCTTGTCCTTCATGGCTTGTGTGGGGATTTCCCTTTCTTTCTATTAATACCTTCATTTTCTCAACCTCACTAATTTCCAGAAAGAAGGCTGACCCCTTGTTCTTGTTGCTACCACTTGTGAAGTATGGAAATACATCTTCCTACTTCCCAGTGGTGACTATAAGGATTTAATAACCATGTCAAAAGTCAAGGCGGTAGCCCTGCCAGAGTTGCTCAGTGACTGAGTGTCAGCCCATGAACCAGGAAGTCACGGTTTGATTCCAAGTCAGGGCATATGCCCAGGTTGTGGGCTCGATCCCTAGTAGGGGGCATGCAGGAGGTAGCCATTCAATGGTTCCCTAATCATTGATGTTTCTATCTCTCCTTCTCCCTCTGAAATCAATAAAAACATAATTTAAAAAAAAACATAATTTTTTTAAAAAGTAAAGGCTCTGTCCTCTTTCTGGAAATTTCTCAGGGGAGCTGTCACTACCACAGACTTGACCACCTGACTCTCTCTTCCACTTCCTTTCTCTCCTACCACTTTTTCTTTTTTACTCTAGGTTAGTATTTCCTTGGTGAAATTGCTTAGAAGTAGACCCTACTTTATATAATGATTTTTTTCATTCAAAAAATATATATTGAAGACATATAAATGGTATAAAGAATCCTGCAAAGGAGGCTCCATGTTCCTTATTGAACAAGGTAATTTGAAACAATATTTCCTACAAGGACAAATCATAAGCTGAGAAAATATTTTAAACATCTCGTTAAAAGCATCAAAGAGCTAACTAGTTAGACAGGAAATACTAGATGGAAAGGATGGGAGACAGAAAGTTAAAGTTCCACACTTGAGAGTGCTTTGTGCCCGAGTGTGGTGTTCAGTCCAGAAGAGGCAGCTGAGAGGCTCGGTGGAACTTTTGGAAGCCTCTCAGGAATTTGGAGGATAGAAGTCAGAATTCAGGGTCACCTCGAGTAGGGACACTGGTAAAACTATCTCTGGCTTTGGGCTAGCACCCTGTGGAGTAAGGCTGAACTGAGAGAAATCAGCCACTACAAGAATTTGTAGCTGGTCTTTGTGTCATCTGAATGGTCCAGAAAACTTAGTTGAAGTTATATTGAAGTATCTTGACCGCTAGCGTCCACAGGTAGCTGAAAAAACAACAACAAGAACAAATGAAGGATTATATTATCTTTTCCCAGCCTAAAATTCTACAAATAAAGTTTTAAATCAAATGTTCAACACATAGCCAAAGATCACTATGTACACAGGGAAGAAAAAACCATCCATGAAAATCAATAGAAACAATAGACCACAGATCTAAACAGGAAACTTTTTATTTTTACTATATTTCTATTGATTTCAGAGAGGAAGGGAGAGAGGGAGAGAGATAGAAACATCAATGGTGAGAGAGAACCACCATAGGTCAATACTCAACCACTGAGCCACACTGGCCAGGTGGAACTTTTTGTATTAGAACTACTGAAAACACACTGTAAAATAACAATTTTGCTGTCTTCAATGAGTTAAAAGCCAGGCTGGAAAATTTCAGTAGTAAACTTGAAAGCATCAAAGGGAACCAATCCAGCCCAGTGTTGCTCAGTGGTTGAGCATCAACCTATGACCAGGAGGTCTCAGTTCGATTCCGGGTCTGGGCATATGCTCGAGTTGTGGGCTCAATCCCCACTGTGGGGTGCGCAGGAGGCAGCCAATAAATGATTCTCTCTCATCACTGATGTTTCTCTCCCCCATCCTCTCTCTGAAATCAATAAAAATATATGTTTTTAAAAAATAAAAAAATAAAATAAAGGTAACTAAGAAGGTTTGAAAATAGAGCAACATATAAAATTTTTATCTAAAAATCAACAACAAAAATTAAAAACTTAATAAATATTATCTGCGTTCTATTCAATTAATAGATTCAGCCAAAGAGAAAATTGTTAAACTAGAACACTGGAAATAATTGTCCATTTTTCCATTATAAAAAATGGAGAGATAATTTGTGGCAAACAGAATAGAGAATGATAAATATAAAGGATACAGTGAGAAGATCTAATGTACATTTAAATGGAGTCCAGGGAGAAGAAATGAGAGAATGAAGTCAGTGTAAAATCTGAGGAGAAACGGCTGAGGCTATTTTACAACTAATGAAAGACATCAATCCTTACATTCAAGGACCCAAATCAATCTGAAGCATAGTAAACACAATTAAATCCATACCTAGAGGGAGAGTGCCAAAACCACAACCTTTAAAATTATACCATAAAAATTTTTGCATGCAAATTTTAATATCTAAGCTAATCAATATCTTTATCTTCCTCCCAAATTACATAAACACTTTAAATCTTATGACCCCGTTCCTTATGTTATTATTAACCAGTATTTTAGTTCTATCTTTTAAAAAACCTATAAATTAGACAATATTGTGTTATATGGTCAATAAGTTTTAAATTGATTTGAGAGAGACAGAGAGAGAGACAGAGACAGAGAGAGACATCGATGTATTGCCTCCCATACGAGGGATTAAACCCACAACCTGGATATGTGACCAGACCATGAATCAAACTCACCATCTTTTGGTGCACGGGATGACACTCACACTGACTCACACTGGCCAGCACTATGGTCAATGATTTTTAGATTTACTGATATATATTACAGTTTCCTTGGTCGAGCTTCCTTCTTGTATCTTAGACCTCCTATCTGGGATCATTTTTCTTTTCTCTGAAGTATATGTTTAAATTTTACTTTAGTGAGAATTTGTTGGTGGTAAACTCTCAGCTTTGGTCTGTTCTTGAAGGACAGTTTAGCTGGGAATAGAATTCAGAGCTGACTGTTATTTCCTCTCAACATATGGAATGTGTCGTTGCACTATCATCTGGCTTCTTTTGCAACTATTGAGAAGTCGATCAGCAGTCCACTATTAGTTCTTTTGTAAGTGATCTCAGGCTTCTCTCTGGCTACTTGCAAAGGTCAGAGTCCTCAACCTCAGCCAGGAGATCAAGTTCACATTGAAGAGCAGGGGGCCAGGTGAGGGGAGAGTGGGAAGATCAGAGCAGTGGGATAAACACATCATCTGAGCAGAGCTGCCCTGCTCTGGGCAAGAAGGGCCTCCTCAGTTTCTTCGCCCTTTGCAGGAAGACTAGAGATCAGATTTAGAAAGAGGAGAGGAAACTGGAACTCTTTTATGACCTTTATGACCATTGAGACTAAAATGCTAGGGGGCACCCAGATTTGAACTGGGGACCTCTTGATCTGCAGTCAAATGCTCTACCCCTGAGCTATACCCCCTGCCATACCAGTGAGGCCCAATAAACACCCTTTCCCTGTGTGGCCACACCCAGAGCTTCTGCCCTAGATACTCCGTCCACATAGCTTGGCTGAGTTGCCAGACCTGCTTTATGCTAACTCATCTCCCCACATTAGAAGAAGCAACAGGTTCCCTCCTCCCACAGCTCCACAACCTCCCCACCTTCAGTCCCTAGAGGAGGGCAGTAATCTGGGGAGCCCTCCCTGACAGCTGGAAGGATCCACATTCACATCTATATAGTAGTTTTTGTACAGAGCATCTGAAAACAGACTCAAAATGCCTCATGGCCTGACCAAGCATGGAGCACCTCAAAGAGAGAACACACTTGACTGGCTACAGATCAGAGCTCTCTGCACAATGCTGACCCCTCCCGGGCCCAAATCTCCAGTCAACCCTTTAACTGCTGGGGGAGATGAACAAATGACAGTCTCTAGGCTCCAAGTCCACCGTTCTGTGCTCTGCTCTGTGATGCTGGGTTGGAGCCTCTGTAAACCAGGCTCTCCTTCGCCAGGTGGCTTCCTGGCTGGTCCTGCCAGTAGAGCTGCAAAAGGAGATGGAAGGTTGGAGCAGGAAGAAGCACTTGCTTTGGGTTCCTGTCAGTGTCACCTGGCAGCCACTGTCCATCCAGTAGCAACAGTGATGGCCACGTGCAGTGTGGTGCTCACAGGCCCAGCTTCGTCATGACTCTTCAGGGACAGCAGCATCACCTTAGAGACCTGAGTCCCTGATCCCCAGAGATACTCCCCGAGCTGGTAAGACTGAAGTTCGTCCTTTTTGTTTGTCCCCCGCCCTCCTGTGGTGGCTGCTTCTACAGAAAGTACCTCTGTGATACTTAGTCTTCCCTCCTGCCCCTTTACTTCGAATTCCTGGTTATTGTGTATTAAATTGTGTCCCCCAAAAGATATGTTGAATTCATAGCCCCTTTTAATCCCTCTCCCATGGTGAAGGAATGTGTCCTTACTTGGAGAGATGGAATTAGTTAAGATGGGATCACCATGAAGTAGGGTGGGCCCTTAATCCAATGTGACTGGTGTCCTAAGAAGTGGAAAGATACACAGAAAGAAGATGGCCACGCGAACACAGAGGCAGAGACTGGATTGAAGCATCTGCAAGCCAAGGAAGGCCGAGGATTGCCAACAAACACCAGAGGCTGGAAAGAGGCAAGGAAGGACCTAAAGAGCCTTTAGAGAGAGAGCACAGCCAGTCTGACACCTTGATTTCAGATTCTGGTGTCCAGAACTGTGAGACAATGAATTTGTTGTTTAAGTCACCCATGTTGTGGTACTTCGTTACAGAAGCTACAGGAAATCGGTATACTGGTTAACAATTACATTAAAGTCTGTTAAAATAACTGGCTTGGTTTTTGTCTCTTGACTGAGCCCTGGGTGATACTGAAATTGGTCCCAGGAAACATACCCTCAGAGAGGGTATTGGCAATGAATTTGGTCTTATCCTTGGTCTTGAAGGCCCTGCCCAGTGCCTACCTGCATCCTAAATCAAAAGGGACAGCCATATAAAGGTGCCATTTCATAGGCTCTAGCCAGCCTCCTCATGTAAGGGGACTAGAGTATGGCCTGCATAGAACTGGTTTTGTCAATTTAGCTCAAGGAGGAAAAGAGATTCTCAAAGGGGGCACCCGGATTTGAACCAGGGACCTCTTGATCTGCAGTCAAATGCTCTACCCCTGAGCTATACCCCCTCTTATTAATTATGGTATATAGTTAATAAGTTCTTTACACTTCCACTCATATATGGGCTGTCAATTGTGACTCAACAGAGAGCTGCTAGTCCTGCTCAACTGTACTGGCAATTCTTACGCCATAACCATTCTCTTTTCCCAAAAAGGCATCATTCCTGGTTGGCACCAGCTTGGAAGGTCACTGAAGGTTACATTTGAGGCAACAAAGTCTGTACCTGGCTTGATATATTGGGCAGAAGAGGAAGCCCAGAGACAAGCTGACGCTTCACGAGCAAGGAGTAGATTGTTCTTCACCTGTTTTTCAGTTGAGATTACTTTGAAGTTATCCATAGTGTGGGACCAAGACAACCTCCCCCACCTCTCCTCCAAATTCTGCATCTCTTTAAGGAATTTGAACTTCATTTTTTTATTTCAGTGTTTTGTCTTGTGTATCTTGCTCTCACAGCTGACGGTTCCTTCCTGTCTTTCCTTTAGCCATTCCCTCTCATCCATGATAACATAAAACTTTTTGTTTCTTTGAATTTCTCTTTCATTACCAAATCGCTATCTTTCTTGTGCTTTCCCAAGAGGTCCAGGGGCTTGTGTGATTCGAGGGGAGATGTATCAGGATCGATGGCAGAAGGACTCTGCGTTAATTAGATACTGCAATATAACAAAATACCTCAGTTCCAGCAGCTTTGAATGATAAATCTTTATTATATCTTGCAGTTTCAGAGGGTCAGGAATCTGGGGGCAGCCCTACCTTTCCACATCTGGTATTACACTTTTCCATCTGATTTCAGATAATGTTCCATCCACCTCTTCAACATAATTCACCCCTTCTTATACCCACTTTCACTAGCAAATTTCAGGTAGTTTAAAGGTAATTATTTTTAATAATTTAAAATGCATAAAACTGTGCTGTTTTTATTAGGTTCCTATCTTTTTTAAATTTTAAAAAAGATTTTAATTGATTTTTAGAGAGAGAGGAAGGGAAAGGGAGAGAGAGAGAGAGAGAGAGAAACATTGATGTGAGAGTAAAACATCGATTGGCTGCTTCCAGCATGCCCCCTATCTGGGATCCAGCCTGAAACCCAGGCATGTGCCCTGACCAGGAATCAAACTGGCAGCCTTTTGGTGCATGGGATGACACCCAACCAACTGAGCCACATTGGCCAAGGCGGTTTTATGTAATTTTTAAATTTACCTTATAATATCTTATTGCCAAAATTTTCTCTATACTGAGAATACCAATTATACTCCCATTTTGAGCAAATGAAAAGACCATTTTCCTCACCAACTCTTGATCCAGTTAAATTTCAATTTATCCTAAATTTTGTGAAGGGAGTGAAAATGGTGCCTCTCTATTTTTATTATTTTTTATTGTCTAAAGTTTTACATGTCTTCTTTTTCCCCAATTGACCACCCCCCCCCCCAAGTCATTCCCACCCCGGGCAAGACCCCACTGCCCCGCCTCTCTATTTTTTTAATTAATGTTCATTCCCCTGATTTTTAGAAATGTTGAGCATCTTTTCATATATTTACTGGTCATAAAATAATCTCTCCTGTTATTTTAATTGTGGTAAGAAACACAACATAAAATTCATCTTAAGTGGATAGTTCAGCAGAGTTAAGTATATTCACATTGTTGTGCAACAGATCTCCATAATTTTTTCATCTTTCTAATATGCTGGTACAAATCCATTCTCCATCGTATGTTTTTCATAATCCATAGTCTCTTGCTTAAGAAATTTTTTGTCAGATGAAAAATTAAATGTTGATATCAAATGTATCTTATAAGTTTTTAAAAATACATATTTTTATTGATCTCAGAGAGGAAGGGAGAGATAGAAACATCAATGAGAGAGAATCATAGATTGGCTGCCTCCTGCACGCCCCCACTGAGGATTGGCCCCAACTGGGAATTGAATGCATTGAATGGTGCCCTCCTGGTTCATAGGTTGGTGCTCAACCACTGAGCCACCGTGACCAGACTCTTATAAAAAGTTTTGATTTGGGAGTTGTGTTTAAGAAATCCTTCCCTGGGTCATATGAAACTGAATGTTTGTGTCCCCTTAAAATTCATTTGTTGAAACCACATTGTAATATATATTGATATAGAAAAAGCATAGCCCTAACCGGTTTGGCTCGGTGGATGGAGCGTCGGCCTGTGGACTGAAGGGTCCCAGGTTCGATTCTGGTCAAGGGCATGTGCCTTGGTTGCGGGCACATCCCCAGTGGGGCGTGTGCGGGAGGCAGCTGATAGATGTTTCTCTCATCGATGTTTCTGGCTCTCTATCCCTCTCCCTTCCTCTCTGTAAAAATCAATAAAATATATTTAAAAAACAAAACAAAACAAAAAAACATCGTTGCTACAATGCTTAAAAAAAAAAGAAAGAAAGAAAGGAAGAAAAGGAAAAGCATATGAGCCCAGTTGGCATGGCTCAGTGGTTGAGCATAGACCTATGAACCAGGAGGTCACTGTTGTATTCCCGCTCAAGGAACATGCCAGGTTGTGGTCTCAATCCCCAGTGTGGGGTGTGTAGGAGGCAGCAGATCAATGATTCTCTCTCATCATTGATGTGTCTCTCTCTCTCTCTCTCCCTCTCCCTTCCTCTCTAAAATCAATAAAAATATATTTTTTTAAAAGAAAAAGAATATGAGAAAACGAAATATCCACTCACAATAGAAACTCTCATTAAACTAGGAATGGAAAGGAACTCCCTCAACCTGATCAGAGGTATCTACAAAAGCTTGGCCTGTGTCCCGATTGACCAGAAGTGCCCTCACCTATGAGGGACAGGACTCGGAGGAATACCCAACCTCCTCTCAGGGACAATTCGAAGGGGTGGTCTGCACACGCTGAGTCCCCAGCAAGGTGGGCCTCCAATTGACTACATGAGACCTGCTTGTTAATGCCCCCTGATTGTCTGACCACCCTAGCAATCGGATTCCTGGGGTCACCTCACAGATGACGGGGGTCGACTTTCTCGGGAGGAACCAGACCTCCATCCTCCCTCTGTCTCTGTCTCAGTGAAGTGTCCCGTCCCTGTCCCCTTTCCATCCATTTCCAGCTGACTGTGCATTCCCACCTCTGTCTTCGTCCCTCTCCAGCTCTTTCAATTCGCCTTGGTCTCTGTCGCCCTTGAGCCCCCAAGAGAGTGCCAGGATCCGTCCCCGACAGGCCAGGCTGGGCTCCTGCGCTGGTACACGCAACTCGGGCGGCTCCTGCAGGCAGCGTTCGCTCCTCCCGGCCGCAGGGGGCGCTGTTGGACCCGAGCATCCGGGGCCCGGCGGGCCTCAAGTCCCAGCGTGCACCACGCCGGGGCTGGACCTGCGCGTTAGGGCGAAGCGGGAGGAGGCCCGGTGGGGGCCGTTCGGTGCTCTCGGGTCTGGGCTCGGTGCCGGGCGGAGCCGCAAAGGGCTATGGCACTCCCAGGTCCGGTAAGAGCGACTGTGGAGGTGGCGGGTCCTGACTAGTCTCCGGTCCCTCCCGCGGCCTGCAGTTCGTTCCACGTCCAGGGAGGGAGGCGGCGGGAGCCCCCGCCCCAGAAGGCGCGGTCTCGGTGCCGGAGTTGTGCACTTGCTGGGAGGAGGGGCCACGTGGGGAAATGCAGGTTCTCGGCCAGTCGTCCGCTTAGGACCACCGCTTCTCCCGCCCTTTCATTCCTCTGTGAACGTCGTGGTTTCTCTGCGTGGGAAGGTGATCTCAAAGAAGTATGTCTTGCCCTGACCAGTTTGGCTCAGTGGATAGAGCGTCGGCCTGAGGACTGAAGGGTCCTGGGTTCGATTCCGGTCAAGGACATGTACCGTGGTTTCGGAGGCAGCTGATCGATGTTTCTCTCTCATCGATGTTTCTAACTCTATCCCTCGCCCTTCCTCCCTATAAAAAAAAATCAATAAAATATATTAAAAAATATATCACCTAAACCCTAACATGTTAAAAAAAAGAAAAGAAAGAAGTATGTCTTCATCAGCGAATGAGAAAAGGTGAAAAGGAAGACCTGAGGCCGCCTCTTAGGAAAGGACAGAAGATAGGAAACCAGTTTGGTTATCCTAAGTCTCATTTACCTCGAATACTCTAGTGTTTTAATGGGAAAATTGGATTCTGGTTTTAGAGTTTGAAAGGCATATCCCGAACTTAACACAGGAAACTCTGTACGTTCAATTAAGTATAAACTGCCTAAGTATGCAAGTTTTCCTTGTACCCCCATGAGGTTTCATATCCAGAAGTCTCACGAATACATTGCATTTTCTTCCACTTCCTCCTCCCCCAACATCCCTGGGCAGGTACAAATTGTGTTCCAATTTCTTCAAGCTGTGTCTCTTCAGTTAGACGTCCTTTTATAAATGGCTCAGAACCTCCTGGACTATCCTCTGTTCCCTGAAATTTGGTGATTTGTGGTAGTTCTTTAGCAAAAGCTCAAATTACGCTATTTTCTTGGCTATTGAATTAGTTGTGCTAGGCAAGGAGAAAGCAGCATTTTGTGGTTGATTTTACTTTTCTCTGGAGCAGCTCCATGCTAATTGTGAATTTGTTCACAGAAGATACTTGCAGGTGGAAAGCAGGTGGCTTCGGTTCAAGAAAGCGGTAGAGGAATTTTTTTGAAATTCCCACCTTATAAAAACAACACCAGGTTTAAACCTGTTAGTTATACAAGCTGATTCTTAAGCTTCGGGAGCTTGTAATAGTTTTGATGATGGAATTTTATCTCTGCAACTTTGCTCTCCAAAACCCTGTGTCAAACGGCCCTCGTTGTCAGGTCTGCTAGATTCCTGTATGGGAGAGTTCATTTTGTAGCATTGGTGACCAGCCTTTTTTAATGCACTTGGGAATAGCCCTAGCTGTCTTGGGAGATGTCCAGCACGTTCCTTGGGAAGCAGTCATCTACATTTGTAGTACAGAATCTGAAAGGACTAAAAATGGAATTTTTCAAAGGTTAAATGATATGTTTCCTTTCTTCCCTAAGGTCACAGTGGTCTGTCCTTGGAACATTCAGGAAGAGTATTCCTGTAGTTGCTCTATACCAAAGATTGTAGATTAATGGTCCATGAGTCAGTCATGGTTTGTAGATGTGTTCTTTTGTTTGTCCATTTGCTTCTTGAACCACCCCTTGTTAAAATTGTGAATTTATTTGCCAAGATAGGAAAATCAGGAGAGTACACATAAAATGTGAACATCCAGTTTTTCTTCAAAAAATGTCACATCCATGCCCTAGCCGGTTGCTCAGTGGTTAGCGCGTCAGCCCAAGAACTGAAGGGCTGCGGGTTCGATTCTGGTCAAGGACACATGCCTTGGTTGCAGGCTTGATCCCTGCCTTGGTTGGGCGTGTGCAGGAGGCAACCAATCGATGAGTCTCTCTCATTGATGTTTCTCTCATTCTGTCTCTACCTCTCCCTTTCACTCTCAAAATCAATGGGGAAAATATCCTTAGATGAGGATTAACAACAAAAGGAATTTTAAAATGTCATATACAAATGTAAAATGTTAAGGCATAAAATCTATAGAATGTGACACAGGAAAAAATCTTGGAGACCTAAGTGTTGGTGAAAAGTTGTTAGAAGTGGCACCAAAATCACAATCTATGCCTGGCCTCAGTGGTTTAGTGTTGACCTTTGAACCAGGAGGTCATGGTTCAATTCCTGGTCAGGCGGGCACATGCTTAATCCCCAGTGGGGGAGTGTATAAGAGCCAGCCAATCGATGATTCTCTCTCATCATTGATTTTTCTATATCTCTCCCCCTCTGAAATCAATACAAATATATATATATATATTTTTTTTTAAAGCACCATCTATAAAAGAAAATGGTGATGGTGATACAGGGGATGTCATCAAAATTTAAAGCTTTTGCTCTGGGAAAGTCCTGTTAACGGTGAAAAGACCAGGTACAGAAGGGGGGAAATCACATGTGATGAAATCGCCTAGAATTATACACACACTGCACCAATATCAATTTCATGATTTCTATATACTATAATAATGTCATGTAACCATTGGTGAATGGTATAGGGAACCCTTCTGGACTATCTTTGTAACTACCTGTATATCTATAATTATTTCAAAATAAATATATTTCTTTACTTATTTTTATGAAATTTATTTTTTAAACATGTTTTTATTAGAGAGAGAGGAAGGGAGAGGAAGAGGGAGAGAGAGATAGAAACATCAATGATGTGAGAGAATCATTGATCAGCTGCCTTTCTCCTACACGCCCCACACTGGGGATTGAGTCTGCAACCCGAGCATGTATCCTGACCAGGAATTGAACCGTGACCTCCTGGTTCATAGGTCAACGCTCCATCATTGAGCCACACTGGCCAAGCTAAGTTTTTTTTTTCTTTTTTAATCAATACATCTTAGCAACATCAGCAGATCTTACATAATAACAGTTGTTTCCTGCTAAATGAAGGGTCCTCCTATTAGATGACACAGGGGCTCAAAGACCTGCTGCTATTCATTTGGTTCCAAGAGACATCTGTGACCCCTTTATTATGGTGTTCATGGCACATCCAGAGACAACTACTTTATAATATAACTAGGGGCCCAGTACACAAATTCATGCACCTTGAAAGGAACTGTGGGCCGCGAGGCTGCGTTGGGCACAGGGGCAGGTCACAGCCCATCCTCCATGCCCCTGCCCGGCCTCTCCCATCGCAGCCCCCCATCCCCTGTCTGCCGACACCCCTGTTCCCACTGCCACCGCTCCCACTGCTAACAGTGCGGAGTAATTGGGGCCAGTGCGAATGGCAGCTGCTGCCCTAATCGCCCCTCAGGAGCATGGGGAGGTGGAGAAGCCCTCAGGGGCAATTGGGGCCAGCAGCCGCCACTCGAACCCACTGACAGTGCTGAGTGATTGGGACCAGCGCTGGGTACCTGCAGTGGGTGCAAGTGGCGGCTCCAGTGCCAGCTGTGGGTGCGAGCAGGGCTGGCGCCAGTAGCACGTGCAAGAGCCAGGCAGGACTACAGCGCATGGGAGCTAAGAATTTTCAGTAACCACCAGAGTCTTGCCCCAATGACAGCGACCAGCACCCCACCTTGGTCTGGCGCCCCCGCTCACCTGCTCCACCATCCCGCTGTGGCCAACACCCACCATGTTCTGCACTCTGCCACCTGCTGCCGACACCCGCCATGTTCTGCATGCGCCCCCTGGTGGTCAGCACACGTCATAGCGACCAGTTGTTCGGTTGTTCTGCCTTTCGGTCTATTTGCATATTAGCCTTTTATATAGGATGGTACATAGTATTGAATTCACAAAAATGTGTGAACAGATATTTATAGCGAGACACACCCACAATGGAAACACTTCTCTTCAAAACAAGTTCCAGTCGAAACCGGTTTGGCTCAGTGGATAGAGCGTCGGCCTGCGGACTCAAGGGTCCCAGGTTCGATTCCGGTCAAGGGCATGTACCTTGGTTGTGGGCACATCCCCAGTAGGGGGTGGGCAGGAGGCAGCTGATCGATGTTTCTAACTCTCTATCCCTCTCTCTTCCTCTCTGTAAAAAATCAATAAAATATATTTAAAAAAAAAAAACCAAGTTCCAGCCCTAGCCAGTTTGGCTCAGTGGATAGAGCATCGGCCTGCGGACTGAAGGGTCCTGGGTTCGATCCGGTGAAGGGCACATGCCCGGGTTGTGGGCTCAATTCTTAGTCGGGGTGTGCAGGAGGCAGCCAGTCAGTGATACTCTCTCATCATTGATGTTTTTATCTCTCCCTCTTACTTCCTCTCTGATATCAACAAAAATATTTTTTAAACAAAAAACAAATTCCATACAGATGATTGAGCCTATATGCACAAACTTCCCTAAAATCTATGGGTTCTCTTCTTTGTGGGATGAGGGGAGTAGGGAGGGAGGGGCAATGGGAAAAATAATCTAATTTTTCCAAAGCAAGGATTTGTTCAATGAGAATGAAGGCTTTGAAAGAAAAATGAGCCAACACATTTCTTTTTGTTGTTGTTGTGGGTGTTGTTTTTTTTCTTTTCTGCATTTCTTGATATGGCAAACCATTTCAGGGGTGGGCCAGGGGTTCCTGGGGAAGAGACAACTACTTTAGTAGAGTTCCTTTCTGTCTCTTAAAGACATGGATATTGAAAAACAAAGTAGCCTTAAAGTGAAACTGTATTTATGTACTGTTTGTGCTTTCAGGTAACCATGACATTTGATGACGTGGCCTTATATTTTTCCAAGCAAGAGTGGGGGCTCCTGAAGAAGTGGCAGAAGGAAGTGTATCAACAAGTGATGAAGACCAATTATGAAACCCTTGATTCCCTGGGTAAGATGGGCTTCTAAGGAATCACTTTTTGAGAACTGAGCTAATACTAATAGGCTGTCCTCCTTTTATTAGCTATTGGCTGGATGAATATGTTACCATGCTATATTCAGAATGTCTCCTTCCTATAATGGCCTGGGAATTTTTAACTTGTCCCTCTTTATCCAGTGATAATCTTTGTCCCTCAGCCTCATTAATTCTCTGAAAACTCTGTCTCCCACTCCAACCCTTGGAACTACTTGGGATCATCTAGGGTAAGGGTAGGAAACTTCCAGCCCACAGACTGTATAAGACCCTCGAAATCATTTGGTCTGGGCTTGCCATGGCATTAGGGTGAGTTAATTAAACTTTTGACCAAATATAGCAGGCTAATTTTTTAAAAATATATTTTTATTGATTTCAGGGAGGAAGAGAGAGCGAGAGAGATAAAAACATCAATGATGAGAGAGAATCATTGATCGGCTGCCTCCTGCATGCCCCACACTGGGGATTAAGCCTTATAGCGGGCTAATTTTTAAGTTGATAATTTTGTGTGGCCCGTGAGTGATGTTATAAATATGCAGATTACCCTTGGCAGATCTAGGGGGAATATGTAGATGGGATAGAGCCCCAGGACACCCCAACATTTAGAGATCAAGCTTAGGAGACTGATGCCGCGGTTTGCCGCTCTGTTGACTAATGAGTTTGCTGACCACTGACCTAGACTCTTGATTCCAATAATTACAGGCTGTTGTTCCTTGTGATTAAGCCCCTATCCCAGTGGTCGGCCAACTGAGCAGTTGAACTTGAAGAATACTAGAAAGTCACTATGTTTGGGTGAGTATGGTGGATTTAGGGCATGACTCATTTCATTTTCCGAATATTTCTGGATAGTGAGCAAGATACAGTGTTTATGGAGAATGTTATTATTATTTTTTTTACTAAAGTGAGGGTGGGGCAAAAGTTGTTCATATGGAAAATAGTACAGTCTATATCTATATATATAAAAGGTTAAGTGATCGTCCTACCAGTAGCTTTGATGTGCACTGACCACCAGGGGGCAGACATTCAACACAGGAGTTGCTGAGCTGTGGTGACTTGGCAGCAGCGGTTCTCGGGTGACGCACCCCGGAACCAGAGAAGAGTGAGCCTGATTCCGGGGTGCATCAGCTGAGAACTGTCCTCTCGCAATCCAGGACCCCTCGGGGGATGTCGGAGAGCAAGGTTCAGCCCGATCCCTATAGGCCAGGCTGAGGAATCCCACCTGCCGGAGGGACCCCGCTCACTCCACAGATGTTCTTCCAGCCGCAGCACTGCCCCAGGTGAGGCCGGCCTGGGAGGGACTTGGGGAGGTTGGCTCCGGGGAGTATCTGGCCCATCTTGCCCAGTCCCACCCCACTGGCCACCTTCTTTTTTAAAAAAATTTAATAAATCTTTATTGTTTAGATTATTACAATTGTTTCTCCTTTTTCCCCCCATAGCTCCCCTCCACCCGGTTCCCACACCACCCTCTGTCCTTACTTCCCCCCCACTGTCCTCATCCATAGGTGTACGACTTTTGTCCAGTCTCTTCCTGCACCCCCATACTCCTTTCCCTCTGAGAATTATCAGTCTGCTCCCTTTCTATGCCCCTGATTCTATTATATTCACCAGTTTATTCTGTTCATCAGATTTTTAATTGACATGATTTTTAGGTTCACTTGTTGATAGATATGTATTTGTTGTTCATAATTTTTATCTTTACCTTTTTCTTCTTCCTCTTCTTAAAGAATACCTTTCAGCATTTCATATAATACTGGTTTGGTGGTGATGAACTCCTTTAGCTTTTTCTTATCTGTGAAGCTCTTTATCTGACCTTCAATTCTGAATGATAACTTTGCTGGGTAGAGTAATCTTGGTTGTAGGTTCTTGCTATTCATCACTTTGAATATTTCTTGCCACTCCCGTCTGGCCTGCATAGTTTCTGTTGAGAAATCAGCTGATAATTGTATGGGTGCTCTCTTGTAGGTAATTAACTGTTTTTCTCTTGCTGCTTTTAATATTCTCTCTTTGTCTTTTGCTGTTGGCATTTTAATTATGATGTGTCTTGGTGTGGTCCTCTTTGGATTCCTTTTGTTTGGGGTTCTGTGAGATTCCTGGACTTGTAAGTTTATTTCTTTCACCAGGTGGGGGAAGTTTTCTGTCATTATTTCTTCAAATAGGTTTTCAGTATCTTGCTCTCTCTCTTCTTCTGGGACCCCCATAATTCTGATGTTGGTACACTTGAAGTTGTCCCTGAGGCTTCTTACATTATCTTCAACTTTTTGGATTCTTTTTTCTTTTTCCTTTTCCAGTTGAGTGTTTTTTGCTGTTTTGTATTTCAAATCTTTGACTTGATTCTTGCATTCCTCTCGTCTGCTGTTGGGTCTCTGCATAATATTTTTTATTTCAGTCAGTGTATGTTTAATTTCTAGTTGGTCCTTTTTCATATCCTTGAGGGTCTCGCTAAATTTATTGGCCTTTTCTAGGAAATTCTTGAAAAACCTTATAACCGTGGTTTTGAATTCTATATCCAGTTGTTTGTTTTTCTCCATTTCTTTCGTTTGTGATCTCTTTCTTTGTCTCCGCATTTTCGCCTGCTTCCCTGAGTTGGTAGGGTAGCTTTGTGTGCTAGGTGTCCTATATGGCCCAGTGGGTTGGCTTCCCTAGTTACCTGAGGTAGACACTCTTGGTGCACCCCTTTGTGGACTGTGTGTACAGCCTTGTTGTAGTTAATCCAGTCGTTGTTGGTATCACTGGGAGGAATTGACCTCCAGGCCAATTGGTTGTGGGTATCAGCTGTGTCTACGCTGGGAGACTTTCAGTGCTGGAGATAGCCTTATAGGACCAGACTTGCAAAACTGCAAAAGCCTCTGTGCTCAGCTTGGATGGGGCGGAGTCTCAGGGCTGAGCAGACAGATTGGCTTCCCGTCAGCCCTGCCCTTGTGCGCACGCCTCCAGACCTCTGCCTTCCGCGGCTCCCCTGAGTTTCCGGCTGACAGTCCAGATTCCTCCTGTAAAAGCGTGCGTCCCCAGGGGCTCGCCCGGAACTGGGTTCAGTGCAGTCGGAACTGGGGTTCAGTGCAGTCAGGAGCTTCCGACTCCCTTCCACTAGGGAAAACCAGAGGCAGCCTCCACAGTCAGTCTTCTCTGCGTGCACTCGTGCACGCATGCTCGCCTCCAGACCCTGCCTGCTACCGCTCCCCCAAGTCTCCGAGACTCTGTGGGCCTTTCTCTCTACCTGACAGCCCAGACTCCCCCCATATGAGCCTGGGTCCACGGGGTTTCGCCTGGAACTGGGGTTCAGTGCAGTTGGAACTGGGGTTCAGTGCAGTCGGGGGCTTCCTTCCCCATCCCGCCAGAGAAAGCCAGCCAGGCACTCAGCCACCCTTCCTCTCTGCGCACTTGTCTCCGTACCTCAGTCCTTTGCAGCTCCTCTGATTCTCCATTAGCTTTTCTCTTTTCTTCTAGTTGTAGAATTTCCACTCAGCCAGCATTCTGGTTCTGGATGATGTCCATTCTGTCTTTTAGTTGTAGTTTTGAAATTGTTGTGCGAGGCAGCATTTTAGGTGCTTACCTATGCTGCCATCTTGGTTTCTCCTCACCTTCTAATTAATTTCCTTTTAATGTGCACAAATCCGTGCACCAGGGCACTAGTAATAAATAATACAAAAATAAACCGTTTTGCATAGTCATGACTGTAAACCTACTTTTTCCACACCCTGTATGAGAATGTATTACTTTTCTAAAGAGGGAACTTGTGCTTATTTCATTTTTCAAAAATGATGAGAAGATGAGAATCGCCTGTGACAGAGCAAGTAAAGGCTCCACTGTCTAGTCCTGAGGAAAATCCACCTTCTCCATCATACCATCGTGTCCATTTGCAGAAGAGAAATGAAATGAAACCCACCTTCCAATTGTGAACAGTATTTTTGTTTCATTGTATAGATTTGTATTATATATTTTTATTATTACTTTTTATTAATCCTCACCCAAAGATATTTTTTTTCCATTGATTGATAGAGTGGAAGAAAGGAAGGGGGTAGGGGGAATTTTTAGAATTCAGGGATTTTTAAAAATCTCTATTGAAGGATTATTTTTTTAAATTCTTTGTATCATAAGGAAAACATTCGAAACATCTTAACACTTGAAATAGTTAAGAGAGTATGTCATTTTTAGAGTATGTCAGGGGTGGGGAACCTTTTTTCTGCCAAGGGCCATTTATATATTTATAATGTCATTCTCAGGCCATACAAAATTATCTACTTAAAAATTAGCTTGCTATATTTGGTCCAACATTTAATTAACTTACCCCAGACCAAATGATTTCACAGGCCTTACACGGCCCGTGGGCTGGACGTTCCCCACCCCTGAAGTATATCAATGCTTTACTAAATGGAGGTCTCCTAAGTCCCTGGGAGTGAAAGGACTCCCAAGAAGAAGAGGGGATTTGAACCCAGGTAAGGTATTGCGAGCTCCATCAAGGGGATACAGAATTCCCAAGGGCTTCATTACATTGCCATCTATTCATTAATCTTTCTAACCTGTATTGAGTCCCTACTAAATTGGTAGAACTGTGTGAGGTATAACTTAGACCAGGCAGGGGGTTATATATCCTATAAACAGTCCTTTCTCTCTAAAAGTTTATTGTCTTAGTGACCTGTTGACATGGCAGTTAAGTTATAATCATCTCTAAAATAAGACTGCATACAATTTAATAAAATAATAAGTGGCCATGGTAGTAAGTGCTCTCAGGTTTAGAGGAGAGAGCAGTGTCCTAGGAGCACTTCTAAAGGAACTCGGGTTCAGATAGCATAGAACAGCCAGTTTGGTTAGGCAGAGAAGATTCAAGGGTGTGATCCATGAGCTGTAGCTCAGGGGGGAGCAAGCCTGCTTTATTTAGAAAAATGGAAGACATTGTGTATAGCTGAATGTTTTTCTTGGGACATAGTAGGAGATGGGGGTGGGGGTAACATAAATTGGTGTCAGATTATCTGAGGCCAGGAATGCCAAGGGGGAGTTTGACTTCATCCTATAGAAAGGGAGGAGCCTGGAAAGGTTTTTGTACCAAAGAATGAACAACTTTGGTGGCTATTCCTAAAAAAAAAGTTTCCTTTATACCAGGTGGTACTCACTCAAAGTCACAACTGCTCCTCTGCCTGGGCTAGTTAGTAAGTGATGAGAAATAGGGTCAAGGGAAGGAAACGTTTGTTGTGATCCAGGCCAGAGTGGTCAGTGCTGACTTACAGAATGACATCATCTAGTTCAAACATAACCTGTTGTTGTGAAGCTGACCACAGAGCATAATCAGAGTTCTTCTCTGGGAGAAGGCCCACCCTTCCTGAGAGGTGAGGTTTCCTCCAGATTAAGGGATTTGAAAAGGAGAGCCCCGTGACCCAGTTCAGTAGGACGTGGAAGAAAAAGCCGTCTGAAATAGCAGCTGAGGTGAGTGTCCAGAATTGTCCTCTCCAGATGTAGTGGGTGACAGTAAGATGCTAGCTCAGCTCCCTCTGTTTCCTATCATCATGGCTTTTATTTTGGGAACATTAGTGACTATGCTTATATTAATATCTTATAATTCAGAGTTTCGTGGAAAAGGGAACTATTTCTTCAGTGTTCTTTGTGAATTAAGTCAATTGCCATTTTGACATCATTAAGAAACATAGTTCCTAGTAGCATTTCTTCCAAAAAACTTTTCCCGAAATCTGTGGTAGATGGAAGCATATGGTGGTTCTGTTTTTTAATTTTTTTTTTTAGGAACCTCCATACTGTGTTCAAGAGGATGTGGAGAAAAGGGAACACCTGTATACTGCTGGTGGGAATGTAAATTGGTGCAGCCTCTATGGAAACAGTATGGAGGTTCCTCATGCAAATACTTAAAACCTAGGTTCCTGCCCTTAAATTCTTTTGCTGCTTATGTGTCCATCAGTAGTAAATGGGATTTTATTCATAATAAATGTATAGTGTTTCTAAATGAAAAAAAATAAAAATATGACCTGAAGCCTTCCTATTTTGATTTTTATTTTGTAGATTTAAGGAAATATTATAATGGAACAGTTAGATTCTCAGAGAAACTCATTTTACTTTCTTCCAAATTCTGCTCCCCCTCTGAGGGTCATCCACAGATTCACAGGATAAATTTGCCTGCCATTTTTCATGCTAAGCCATTTCTTAACCTATCATGAAAGGATTTGCATATCGAAGTTAAACTGAAGTATAATTTACCTGTGGCAGGGAGATTCAAATGGGATCGGGGGGTTTTGTTTCTTATGTTGTTGGTGACGTGAAGATGGTCCTTGAACCGCACCATAGTGCAGGCACATCACTGATGAGGCTGGGTCTTCCTTTTTCTCTCCAGGTGACCGAGGAACTCTCAGGGCGAAAGAGGAGGAGTGCCATTTAAATAGTTTCCAAAAGCAGGGCTCCTGTGCTACCTTACCAGGGGAGGAAAATAAGATTTTATCAGATCAAAGAGCAGCCTTACAAGATCTCCAAGAAATAGAGATTCTGCATAAAAACGTCAACATCACAGCATCTAATCAGAATGAGAATGATCCATGGCATAAGACGATGGGTCCCCCAGGTCACCTGGAAGTTTCACCAGGGCTGAGCTTTTATTCCTGCTTTGTCTGCAGGAAGGTCTCCCACAAAAAGAGAGACTTGGTGAAGCACAGAAGGAACCACTCCAAGAGCCAGCCCTCTAAATAGCCAAAGTACAAGAGCAGAAGGAGCTCTGACCTCAGGGGGAGCGGATGGTCCCGTGTGAGAAGAAGCGTTTCCAGTGTGGTGAGTGTGAGAAGAGCTACCACATGAAGTGCAGCCTGATTGTGCACAGGTCATTCACACGGAGCAGCAGCCCTTCCAGTGCCCCAAATGTGAGAGGCCCTTCCGGCGTAAAGCCACTTTGAAGAAGCATCAGTGTTTGCACAAGGGTCAGAGACCATTTTCCTGCCAGGAGTGTGGCAAGGGTTTCCCCCAGCAGTCCAAGCTCACTGAGCACATCAGGGTGCACACTGGGGAGAAGCCTTTCCAGTGTCCACAGTGTGACCGAAGCTTCCGCCTGCAGAGAAGCTTGAAGGCCCATCTTCACCTGCACAGTGGGGAGAAGCCCTTCCATTGTCCAGAATGCAATCGGAGCTTTTCCCAGAAAGCGGCTGTGAATGCTCACCGGATGGTACACAGTGGGGAGAAGCCATTTTCCTGTGATCAATGTGATAGGAAATTCGCCCACCAGGCTAGACTCACTGAGCATGTCAGAGTTCATACCGGAGAGAAGCCCTTCAAGTGTTCTGAGTGTAAGAAAGCTTTCCACCTAAAGAGAAGCCTAAAAGCCCACCTGTCAGCATAGCAGGGAGAAGCCCTTCCCGTGTCCGGAGTGTGGGAGGACTTTCTCCTGGAAGAACGCCATGAAGGCCCACCAGCGTCTCCATAGCAAGGAGAAGCCATTTTCCTGTGCACAGTGTGGCAAGAGGTTTACCCAGCCCTCCAAACTCACTCGCCACAACGGAGTCCACATCAAGCAAAAGGAATTCTCCTGTGCCGAGTGCAAAAAGACCTTTCCTCGGCAGTCAAGGCTTACAGAGCACCTCAAGGTCCACACCAAGGAAAAGCCATTCTCCTGTGCTGAGTGCAGCCAGAGCTTCCGCCGACACTCACACCTCACTGAGCACAAGCGGCTTCCCAGTGAGGAGGATCCTTTCCAGTGTCCCGAGTGTGGCAAGAGCTTCTTCTGGAAAGCCTCTATGAAGTTCCACCAGCGGATGCACAGGGGCAAGAAGCCCTTCGCGTGTAGCGAGTGCAGTAAGGCCTTTACTCAGCAGTCTCAGCTCACTGAGCACGCAAGAATCCACAGTGGGGAGAAGCCCTTCCAGTGTCCTGAGTGCAATAAGTGTTTCCGTCTCAAAGGACATTTGAAAAGCCACCTGCGCCGAAACCGGTTTGGCTCAGTGGATAGAGCGTCGGCCTTCGGACTCAAGGGTCCCAGGTTCGATTCCGGTCAAGGGCATGTACCTTGGTTGCGGGCACATCCCCAGTAGGGGGTGTGCAGGAGGCAGCTGATCGATGTTTCTCTCTCATTGATGTTTCTAACTCTCTATCCCTCTCTCTTCCTCTCTGTGAAAAATCAATAAAATATTAAAAAAAAAAAAAAAGAAAAGAAAAGCCACCTGCTCCAACACAGTGGCCAAAAACCATTCTCTTGTGTTAAGTGTAGCGAAAGTTTCACTCAGCAGTACAGGCTCACACCCATATTGCTGCAATGCATGCCAGGGAAAAGCCCATCAGTCTCTAGGTCAAGCCAGTGAGCTCTGTTGGCTCTGGCTGAGTCAGGATAAAGAATTTGCAGAACACTGGCTTCAGACACATGGGCCAGATGCATAGAAGACCTGGTGTGGCGCCTCCTTGACAAAGGTTCCAAATAATTTAGGCATAAGATAGGCATCTCTCCTCTGTAATCGTCACAGGCAAGGCCTGCCAGTCATGGAAGGAACATTTTATTCTGTTCTGCTATTTCATCCACTGTTGTGTTATCCAAAAGCATGGTAATTCCTTCATTCAATTCTGAAACCACAGCCTGAGTGAAGAAATGTTACAGATGGAATTGTTTCCCCCAAAATGCGTCAGTGTGCTTTCCATTACTGGGCTGTCTTATTTAATTGAGGTTTTCTGTTTTCTCACACAGTGAATTTCATTTTCTCTCAAATGGTGAGAGGACATCTGTGTCTTGTGGGAATTTCTCTATATTGCTCAAAATAAATGTAATTTACTGTCTCATTTGTTAAAATGTTGGCCACATAAGTGTTATATTCTTCTGTGTTAATTTAAATCACCTAAAAACCCACCACTGTGAGTAGCAAGCAGTGTTATATATCTAACCTCTCTGCATTCCCAACAGTGTGTTTCAATTCTTTAAGAAATATATTGCCCTGACTGGTTTGGCTCAGTGGATGGAGTGTCGGCCTGCAGACTGAAGGGTCCCAGGTTTGATTCCAGTCAAGGGCATGTACCTTGGTTGTGGGCACATCCCTAGTGGGAAGTGTGCAGGAGGCAGCTGATCGATGTCTCTCTCATCAATGTTTCTAACTCTCTATCCCTCTCCCTTCCTCTCTGTAAAAAATTAATAAAATATATTTTTTTAAAAAGAAAAGAAATATACTTAACATTAAGATCTGTGAGTTAAGTAACAAAGGAAAAATATTGTCAGTCCATAACCACTCCATTTTTTGTTCTGTGGTCTATCACAAGGCAGTTTTCCAGCTTGTTCTAGCAAACCTTCATCTGTCCTTTGGACTGTCAATCTTTAACATTATTCTGACAGAAATACGTAGATTTCCTTCCTTAGAGATCTTCAGGGCCTAAATAAGTGTTCTTTGTAGCACAACATGTGGTCCCGGATTATCTGAACTAATCAGCTGGGATTAAGGGCGCTCCACCAATCATAGTGTCTAAACAGAAAGGAGAGGTGCCACCTCTGGTTGGTACGTTCCTGTCGGTATAGCCTCCTGATGAGGCCCTGGTGCCTTTGTGCAAAGGAAAAGACCCTTGCCTCTAGTGCCCGGGTGTGTGAGCTGGCTGTCGGTGCTGACTGGCTTCTTGTCCATGTACTTCAGGACAACTCTGCCTGGCCTGGGATACGCATTAAAAATGCAGACCATTGGGACCCTCCTCAGAGGTAGTGAATGGCAATCTTCCCAGATGATCTTGTACAACTGAAGTTGCAGAACATATGATCTACTGAGTGGAGAGACTATAGGAAGGAAAACTGTTCTTGTAACAGTGACTGGAAGTTTCATGAAAAAATAGAGCATTTACATTTATTATGATCGGCTTTTATTTTTAAAAATTTTTATTGTTAAATTATATATATGTAATTTTTAAAAAGAAAACCTTTAGGGTTGGAATAGCAATTCCATAAACCCAAGCGGTTCAACCACACTGACTGTTTAGAGTAAAAGGCAGAGTAAATTTGAGTTCCATTGTATATTTACATTATAAGACTATTACTTGGACTGTATAGACAATGACTCGTTTCTAATTTAAGTCCATGGGGTCCGCGATGCCACGTCTGCATGACTTCTGAGAAGAACCACTGAGCATCCTTGCCCTCACCCGTACAACTCTGCGGAGTGGTCTGCATACTCAAGAGTCCCCCTCGGGTGGAGCAAGGCAAAAAGGGAGAAAATGAGAGACATCTGTAATACTATCGACAATAATACATATTTTTAAAGAGTCTCCCTTAGGATGGACACCCAGTTATCCACACGGGGACCTGCTTGTTAATACCCCTTAATTGTCTGACCTCCCTAGCAATCTGATTCCTGGGGTCACCCCGCAGATGGCTGGGGTCGGTTTTGGGGAGGAACCAGACGTGACCCCATCCCTGTCTCCTCTCCATCCATTTCCACTTGACTGCATTTCCACCTCCGTCTTCGTCCCTCTCCAGCTCTTTCAGTTCGCATTGGTCTTTGTCTGTCACCCTTGAGCCCCCAAGAGAGTGCCAGGATCCGTCCCCGACAGGTGGCGGCTACCCCGGCAGCCAGGCTGTGCCCCTCCGCAAGTACCGGCAACTCCGGCGGCTGCGGCAGGCGGCGTTCGCTCCTCCCGGCAGCAGGGGGAGGTGTGGGGCCGGGCGTCGGCCGGCCGCAAGTCCCAGCGTGCACCGCGCCGGGGCTGGCCTGCTGGGCGGGGCGGAGTGCGAGGCGTCCGGCCGCCGGGCCCGGGCGGAGCAGCGAAAGGCCATGGCCGAGCCGGCCCCGGTAAGAGGGGTCCCTCGTGCGGACGCCCAGATTCGGGTCGGGTCTTTTGTTTCCAGTCGGGCCGGCCGGCGGGCGGACAGGTGGGGCGCAGTGTGGGCCCCGCTAGGCTTGGGGTGTAGGGTCCGGTGACCGCCGCTCTGGGGGCTCCTCCGTGGACACACACCTGAACGAAGCGGAGCGTGGACAAGGCAGAGCCGGGGCGCCCGGGCGCGCGGGGCGGACAAGGCGAAGGACGGAGGGAGGTCTGGGGCCGTGTGACCGTTCAGCCAGCCTGAGCTGCTGAATTCAGCACCAGTGTTGTCCAAGATTTATTTACGGTTCTGCCTGGCTGCAGTGGTGTTGGGCAGGGGCTTAAATGTCAGAATTCAGCCGCTAACGTTCAAGTTGGTGTTGAGTGAAACAAGGTAGGATGGTGAACATTGGAAGGAATAGAAGAGGATATAAAAACCTAGAGTACATATTATTTCGTTAGTTTTGTGTTGAAACTGAGGTTTAGAGAGAGTGGCTATTTTGTGTTTTTTTCTATATAAACTTTAATATTGAACGTTTTTGCTGAATCCTAAACGAATTCATGAGATCATTAATTTTAAAATACTGTCAACAATCTCCACAAAAGACATAATTCTTTGGATTAAATATAGAAAGGATATGCAGTACATTTATAGAGGAAATGATAAAGGGGAGGTATTCTTCCAAGTTAATGTATACATTTACTGCAGTTTTATCAAATGGCAGTAAGGTTTTTACGAATTTAGATAAACAAATTATAAATTTCATTTGGAAAAATAAAGATCAATAATGTGATTCTTAAAGAGAAAAAAAGAGCAAAGAAGGAGGAATTGCCCCCAGAAAATAATAACTTACTATGAATCTGTAGAATTGATACAGATCTGTTTCGTGTGGAGAGAGACACAGCAGTGGGAACCAGAAGAGCAGCCTGTAACAGACTGAGTATCTCTCCAAAATGCAAGTCCTTCCTGGAACCTCAGATTTCGACCTTACTTAGAAGTAGGGTTGTTGCAGATTAATTGGTTAAGATGAGATCATTCTGCAGTAGGGTGGGTTCTTAATCCATTATGACTTTAGAAGAAGAGACACGGAAACCTAGATACACAAAAGGAAAAGGCTGTGTGACAGCAGAGATTGGCAGCTTTAAGCCAAGCGACACCAAGGATGGACAGCCACCACCAGGCACTAAGGGAAAGGCATGGAATAGAGTCTCCCTTAGAGCCCTCAGAGAGAGCTCAGCCCTGCTAACACTCTGTTTTCAGACTAGCCACCAGAATTGTGAGAGGACACATTTCCAGCGTTTTAAGCCATCCAGTTTGTGGTACTTGATTACAGCAGCCCTAGGACACTAATACACAGATCTTCAAATGCAGTATTTGTGACAATTGGCTTTCCATTTTGGGGGAAAAAAACAAAAGGTTGAGGTAATCACTACTGTGTACCATTAAAAAATTATATTCATTCCATGTAAGTTAAAAATCTAAACACAAGCCCTGGCTGGGAAGTTCAGTGGTTAGAGCGTGAGCCTGCTTACTGGAGAATTGCAGGTTCAGTTTAGTTGAGGGCACATACCTGGGTTGCAGGTTTGATCCTTGATCTCGGGGTGCATGCGGGAGGCAACCAATTGATGTCTCTCTCACTCAGACTGATGTTTCTCTGTCTCTCCCCCTTCCTCTTCCCTTCCACTCTCTAAAAATCAATGGAAAAAATACCCTCATTTCTTGGGTGAGGTTAAAAAAAAAATCTAAACGTAAAATGAAACATCAGCCTTTTGGAAGAAAATGTAGAATATCTTTGTAACCTTAGGGGAAAAAAAGTTTCTTAAAACATAGAAAACAAAATAACCTAAGAAAAGATAGATATATTTACATCACAATAAAAATTTTATGTATAGCCGAAACCGGTTTGGCTCAGTGGATAGAGCGTCGGCCTGCGGACTGAAAGGCCCCAGGTTCGATTCGGGTCAAGGGCATGTACCTTGGTTGCGGGCACATCCCCAGTGGGGGTTGTGCAAGAGGCAGCTGATCGATGTCTCTCTCTCATCGATGTTTCTAACTCTCTATCCCTCTCTCTTCCTCTGTAAAAAATCAAAATATATTTTTTAAAAAAATTTATGAATAGTATAAGACAGCATAAGTAAAATTTAAAGATTTAGACACACTAGGAGAAAGCATTTGTGACCTCATGTAGTCAACAATCAATGTACAAAGCATATATAGAAGTCTTCGAAATGAAAGGACAGGTGGCCAGTAAAAATATAGGCAAAGGATATGAATAGGTAATTCACAGAACTGAAAATGGATTAAAAATTGTGAAATTCAGCCAATGAAACTCTGTACAAAATTATAATAAATCAGTTCTCTAGCAAAATGGACAGATCTCAAAATGTTGAATGAAAAATGCAAGTTGCAGTATAATAAAGCATTTTTGCATAAAAGACAAAGCAATAGTATATATTATTCATATATATGTATGAGTATTAAAAATTAGAAACATGAAATGAAAAGTTACCACATTCATCATACTGTTTACGTCTCCAAGAGGAGGAGAATAAGACTGAATGTAATAACAAGATTGAAGAGTAGACCAAGAAGACTTGAGCTTCATCTATCATATTCTGTCTTATTAAAAGGAAATTTGAAGAAAAAATGTTAAATTTGTTAGGTCAATGGTAAATACAAGGTTGCTTGTTATAGTCTGTGATTTTTTTGGATCTTGTAAACTGAAAATTAAAGTAATAAACAATAAAGGCTTTTTGAGCATTTTTGAAAAACATCTATTTAAAAGTAAGGAATTTGCCCAGCTGATGTTGCTCAGTGGTTGAGCATCTACATATGAACCAGATCACAGTTCAATCCCCAATCAGAGCACATACCCAGTTGTGGGCTCAATCCCCAGTGTGGGGAGTGTGGGAGGCAGCCATTTAATGATTCTCTCTCATCATTGATGTTTCCCTTCCTCTTCCATCCTCTCTGAAACCAATAAAAATATATTCAAAAGTAAGGAAATTACTGTAGAGAAGAGGATAAGTATATTTAACAGAAATTAAAACATTCAGTGCTGCTGTAATATACACATTTCAAAAAATCACAGTGCCAGGCAAAATCATGCCATAAAAACCACAGCTTAATGGAGAAACGGTGTTAGGCACACAACGCTCAGAAGGTTTGTCAGGGGTGGCCCTGGCCAGGTGGCTTAGTTGACTGGACTGTTGACCAATATGCCAGGGTTTCGGGTACTGTCCCTGGTCAGGACACATGCGACAATCAACCAGTGGATGCCTGAATGGGTGGGGCAATGAATCGATGTTTCTCTCTCTCTCTCTCAAATCAGTAACTTTTAAAAAATGGATTTCAAGAAATGAGAGGGAGAGAGAAATAAAAACATCAAGAGAGAATCAGCCCTAACCGGTTTGGCTCAGTGGATAGAGCGTCGGCCTGCGGACTGAAAGGTCCCAAGTTCAATTCCAGTCGAGGGCATGTACCTTGGTTGCGGGCACGTCCCCAGTAGGAGGTGTGCAAGAGGCAGCTGGTCGATGTTTCTCTCATCGATGTCTCTAACTCTATCCCTCTTCCTTCCTCTCTGTAAAAAATCAATAAGATATATTTAAAAAAAAAGAGAGAGAGAGAGAATCATTGATTGGGTGCCTCCTGCACATCCCACACTGGGAATCCAGCCTGCAACCCAGGCATGTGCCCTGACCAGAAATCAATCCGGGATCTGGTTCATAGGTTGATGCTCAACCACTGCACCACACCAGCTGGCTCAAATCAGTAACATAAAAAAAAAGTTTGTCAGTGAGATGTTAAAAAAGATAGGAACGCTGGCTGGTAGCTCAATTGGTTAGAACATCCTCCCTATATGCCAAGGTTGGCTGGTTGGATCTCTGGTCAGGGCACATTCACGAAGCAACCAATGAATGCATAAATAAGTGGAACAACAAATCAATTTAGGGTTTTTTCCCCTCCTATTTTCTCTCTCTAAAACTTAAAGTTTTTTGCCCAGCCGGGTGTAGCTCAGCGGTTGAGTGTCGACCCAGGAACCAAGAGGTCACTGGTTCGATTCCCGGTCAGGGCATATGCCCAGGTTGCGGGCTCGATCCCCATTGGGGGATGTGCAGGAGGCAGCCAATCAATGATTCTCTCTCATCATTGATGTTTCTATCTCTCTCTCCCTCTCCCTTCCTCTCTGAAATCAATAAAAATATATAAAAAAAATAAAATAAAACTTAAAGTTTTTTGTTTTTTTTTAAGGTGGACCTATGTAATACTTTAAACAATAAAGATTAAAAAAATTTTTTTAACCCTGGCTGGTGTGGCTCAGTTGATTGGGCTTCAGCTTGTGTGCCAACTCAACCCAAGCAGTGGAAAAGATACATAAATTGTACATAAAAGATACAACCCTTACCCCGGGATGATTCAAGGGTCACCTATATATGCAAGGGCTGAAGGTTGGTATTTCAGTCTAAGGAGAAAAATTATTGTATTTAATAGTGTTGTATGATTGGTTCTCCATATGTATGTAAATAAATATACCAATCGCCTCTATAGGATTAAACTGTAAATCTAAATGTTTAAAAAACTAGTAGAATCTCTGTATAAACTTATGATGTAGGAAACACTTAAAATGAAACAATATGGAAAAGACCCAGATTTTTAACTAAATGAAAGGCTTGAAATGTTTGGTGCATATAAAGTCAAGATACAATTGATATATTGGGAGAAAACATTTGCTAGTCAATGAAAGAATTAACCCTAATATAAGAAAGTTCATTCAAATTATAAGAGCCCACTAGAACGCCGTACAAAGGATATGAACAGTCATGCACAAAAATATGTAGACCGTCCCCAAAAAGTATGAAAAGGATGTTAAGTCTCACAGATTAATGCATATTAGAACAACGAAATACAATTTTTTTATCCATCACATTGGCAAAAACGTATGTCTTAAGGACATCCTGTACTGGCACAGGTGTAAAGAAATGTTTTATCTTATTAGCAAGGGTCAAAGTGCTGGATTCTTTTTGGAATGTGGAATAGTTGTGGTTAACAACAGAACCACATAACTGGAAGAGGGAAGGAGCTGTTCCCAAGAAAGAAGCTGCCAAACATTAAAAAACTGTCCGCTCCAAAAGTCTTTTTAAATGGACGAGGAGCCAGAGTCATTTTGAAGCAATCATGATTGTACGTGTATTATGTATGTACTTTCAGGTACCTCTGACTTTTGAGGATATTGCCGTTTACTTCTCAGAGCAAGAATGGCAGGATCTAGAGGCCTGGCAGAAGGAGCTTTACAAGCATGTGATGAGAACCAATTATGAGATTCTGGTGTCTCTAGGTAAGAAGTGTTCAACTTTTTTTGTGGGTAAATCATGGAACTGGGTACTGTATGATGTTCCTGTTGGTCAGGTAGCCAGATTTCTCAGAAAAGCACTTTTACCCCATATTCTTCCACTAATACTCCTGTCAGCATTGCTGATCCTTACTCAAGGGTAGACAACGTTACATGAGAATATTTGACACAGCATGGAATGTAAGGTGGTCAGGAGTGACTAAGTATATTTCAGGGCATTTAGTCACTGGTTCCAGGATTTTCCACATAGGCACATGCCTAGCTCATATTCATAAAGTATCCAGATATTTTAACCTAGGGTCTTCTGGTCTGTCACTTTTTCCAGGGGTGTCCATGCCTTGGATACGCTAATGTTACTTTCCCCTGCAATGAGATTTGGCAAGGCTGTCCACTGACATGTTGAACAGCAGCTCTCTATAGATTAAATGGGTGTTCTTTTTAGTCTTGCTGCTTACTTGATCTTTATATTTCTTTTTATTATCAAATACGTTTATTAAAAATTCAGGTCTTTCAGAAAAGCATCAAATGATAAAATCTCTTCATTCTCACTCCCTCAGTTAATTCCCTAAAGGCAACCACTTTTAACCATTTCTTTCTTTTTTAAATTGATGAGAAAGAGAGAGATTGATTTGTTGTTCCATTTATTTATGCATATATTGGTTGATTCTCATATGTGTCCTGACCAGGGATTGAACCCACAACCTTGGTGTGTCAAGGACAACGCTCTAACCAGCTGAGCTACCCGGCCAGGGCTAACCATTTCTATTTTAGTTTTTAGTGTGGTTTCCTTCTATCTGTATAACTGTCATGCTTACACCTCTCTTTCTTGATTTATCATGTTTAGGCAGCATTAATGAACTCATTACTATGAAAAAGGAGGCATTAGCCCACTTATGCTGTCAATTTTCTGTCTCCTTTCATCACAGATTTTGATAATTTTTTCATGCCTCTGTTGGCTACTTTAATGATTTAAATAATAAACTTCTAGATTGTGTGCCATGAAATTTACATCTCTTGACTCCTTTAGTATATGAAGATAAGATAGATAGTTCTCCTGTACTTCCTTCCACCTCTCCTGCCAGTTTCTGACAGCTAGTCCATTTCCTTTAGATTGCAAAGTTTCTAATACTTATATTTTGTTTCAGTACCATAATTTTTCCAGGTACTTTCTATAGAGTGTTTCTGAAACATAACTAAGATGTTACATCATTTTCATTATTACTAAAGAACCAATTAAAGTAATTGAGTCTATAGGTAATTAAGTCATTACTTCTGTGCCACCCAAAAAGAATATTCCAAGCATCAAAATCAAATGGATTTATTATTGTGGTGTGATCTGCATTTCCTTAATGGCTCACCATGTTGAGCATTTTTTAAAAAATCTTTTTTGAATAAATGTCTATTCAAATACTTTGCCCATTTTTACATTGGGTTATTTCTCTTTTTATTGTTGAATTATAAGTGTTCTCTATTCTATATCCTGGACCTTTATCAGATACATGATTTGCAACAATTTTTTCTGTTCTGTGGGTTTTCTATTTACTTTCTTCATGGTGTCCTTTGAAGCACAAAAGCTTTCAATTTTGAAGAAGTCCAGTTTATTTTTTCTTTTGTTGCTTGAGCTTTTGATGCCATATCTAAGAAACCATTGCATAATCCAGAGTCACAGAGATTCACTCCTATGTTTTCTTCTAAGAGTCTTATCCTTTTAGCACTTACATTTAGGTCTTTGATGTGTTTTGAGTTAGTTTTTGTTTATGGTGTGAGGTAGGAATCCACTTTTACATATGGATATCCAATTGTCCCAACACCATTTGTTGAAAATACTATTTTCCCCCTATCAAATTCTCTATAGTCAATTGATTCTTTTGGAAAATCAGTTGACTATAAATGTCAGTTTATTTCTGGATTCTCAATTCTATTTCATCCATCTATATGTCTATCCTTATGTCCCTACAACACTGTTTTGATTATTATTGCTTTTAGGATCAGTTTGTCAATTTCTATCCCCCCACTCCCCCAAATAAGCAGATGGGATTTGGGGAATATTGTCATCTTAACATTAAGACTTCCAATTTATGAACATGGGATATCTTTCCATTTATTTAGTACTTTAAAATTTTTTAAACAATATTTCACAGTTTTTATTTTACAAGTCTTGCATTTTTTTTATTAATTTTATTCCTAAATATTTTACTCTTTTGGATGTTAGGTAGTTGAATATTGTTTTGTCTATTTTTTGAAAAATACTTTTATTTCAAAAGCTGCTGGGAGTTCAACCCAGATGAAGATTGATAATAGATGTATGGATTTTATTTTTTATTTTATATTTTTAATTTCTTTATTGATTAAGGTGTCACATATTTGTCCTCATCCCCCCATTCCCATCCCACACCCCTCCCCACGAATGCCCCAACCCCCTGTTGAACATAATAGATGTATGGATTTTAAAAAAAGATAGTGATTTCTTTTTTTCGTAAGAGCAGTCTTAGAATTCTTTAAGTGTTGAAATCAGATTTCAGGGGGCTGAGGAGGAATCAGGAGCAGTGTGTGACCAGTCTCCACCTGTATGGTGCCATTTGACATTTTGTCCCGGAGGCATTGCCAGATTGTCCCCTGTCTCTGATCTGGGCCATCCACCAATCTCCGCTAGCAACCTTTGAAGCATACTTTTGGTTGTTATTGAAAAAAAGTTTTACTTGAAAATACAGAGAGTAAACCTTTCTTACAGGGGAATGGGGACATATATTTGAGAATCTTGTAACTTTTAATTCATTCATTTTATTCATTGCAGCCCACTCTATTCTAGCAGAACTCAGCCATGGTTTAGGTTGTCGTCAGCACTGTCACTAGAAGTACTTCTGAGAGAATTTTTGCTGGAACCACCTACTTTGAAATTTCCAGGGACAACCATTTCAGTTCTTATTTTTGTATACCCCCCAGGTACCCAGGGATCTCCAGTTGTCCCACCATTTTCAGAGCACACTACTAGTGTATTTTATGAAATCCATGACAAAATACAGCATTGCTGGATATATGGGGACAAAGACAAGATTAAAATAGCCCGAGATAGCTTATCTCATGTTATGTGTGGGAAGTTTTGTTCTTCTTTGTGTAAATTATTATTATTATTTTGTTGTTAATCCTCATCCAAGGATATTTTTTTCCATTGATTTTAAGAGAGAATGGAAGGGAGGAGAGAGAGAGAAACATTGATGATGTGAGAGAGACACATGGATTGGTTGCCTCCTGCATGTGCCCTAACTGGGCTGGAGATCAACCAGAGACCCTTTGGTACGTGGGCCGACGCTCTAACCACTTAGAATCACCAGCTGGCTATAATCTATTTTTTTTAATATCTCTTCTCCTACATTGTTCTGAGTAAATTTTAAGAAATTTAAAAACAAATTCAGTGTGCTTTAAATTTCACACTCAAGGAAACCAAACTCCCATTTGACTTCTCTGTACAGATGGTGGACTTCCCAAACCGGAGCTGATATCCTGGATTGAACAGGGGAGCGTGCTCTTCAGGAATTTAGGAGAACCACAAAAGTCAGGAAACATAATTTTCAACCCTGCTGATTTGCATTTCGATCCAGTTATTGAGGGACAGCAGTTTTGGAGTAAGTATAAAGAAATCAGGGCCCTGTCCTTACGATGTCACATTCAGGTTTCTTACTTCTAATTATCTGATCTTGTCTTGTTTGGCTGGGCTGAGGCTTGGCATCTGGGTTCTGGAGCCTGAGTCTGAATCTTGCCTTTTCTGAGTGACCTTGGGCAGGTTATTCAACCTCTCAGTATTTCATTTCCTAACTATAACCTGAAGGTAATAAAAGTACGTACATTATAGGGTTAAAGTGTTAACCTGATACTTGGCACACAGTGAGAGCTCAGTAAGTGTGATCTGTTCTGAGTAGGGGGGTTGGGGGCAGACTGTAGTCTCTGTTTGAATGGCTAACCCTTAGCTCTCCTCTTCTTTCCTGTCCTGATGGAGAGTCTGAGACTTGTGGGCTCCTCAGAGTCAGTGTTAGGTATGGAATGAGAACGTCAAATGTGGGCATCGTTCCAAGAAATCTTGTCAGTAATTTTAGCTTTTAGCTCCTGCTTTCTGGAGAATAAAAGTTTTTCTGCACAAATTATTTTTGCCACCTGCTTTTCTTTCAAGAAACATTTTTAGCCCTAACCAGTTTGGCTCAGTGGATGGAGCGTCAGCCTGCAGACTGAAGGGTCCCAGGTTCGATTCTGGTCAAGGGCATGTACCTTGGTTGCGGGCACATCCCCAGTAAGGGGTGTGCAGGAGGCAGCTAATTGATGATTCTCTCTCACCGATGTTTCTAACTCTCTATCCCTCTTCCTTCCTCTCTGTAAAAAATCAATAAAAAATATTTTTAAAAAAGAGACATTTTTAAAAAGTTAGAAGGGAAAAGAGAAGAAGAAAGAAAAGAAAAGAAGGGGGGGGAAAGTTAGAAGAAATAGTTAGAAGGAAGTTGGAAGAGGGAGGAACAGACACAGTGCCTTGCTGGCCTGGCTTAGGGGCAGCTTGTGGATCACACAGCCACATGTCAGTCAGGGCTGTCAGGGACCCTGCCGTTTTCCCTTCCTGACTCCAGGAATGTGCACATCAGAAGGGGGCAAGTCTGATGTTCCTGCAGGCTTGACCGTGGTGAACGTTGACAGGACGTGCAGTCCGCCAGGCTCATGCTGAGCACTCGGCACACATTAGCTCCTTTCATCCTCACAGCAGGCTCATTGTTCCCCTGTTTCTACAGGAGAAGGATCTGCAGCCAAAGTAGCTTGACAAAAGTTGCAATGGACACAAGGGATTCGAACCCAGACATTCTGGATTCAGAGCTTAGGCCCTACATTGTGACCTGTATTTTCCTCTTTTCAGTATTATTCTAAGAAAGTCTGTTCTGTTTACTTTCAGCAGACTCACCAAACTCCTGGTCATGAAATAGAACCAAACTGGAATGTGCCCTGTGTACAGTTCAGTGGAAACTGGGTTCCCAGGCCACCAGAGGTCACTGTTGCGGTTCACTTTCCTAGTGACCTAGCCTTTGATCATGCCATAGACACGAATTCTGACTGAATTTTTGGTTTCAGTTTCAGGAAGCCAGCAAGCTGTGAATTCAAGAGAATCTGAATGCCATTTCCAAGTTGATCCTCTTGAGGGCCAGGATTCCTCTGAACCCTTACTAAGAAAAAGTGGAGATGTTTCCTTCAGGCCGGACCGAGGCATCACCTCCATGAAGCCAGACAGACACGATCCACGGGCTCTACTCCCAGCAGCCCACCATTCCTGGGAACCCACCCACAGAGAAAGAATCCCGAACCCCAGGACTCTGGGACCCCCAGGCCTCCAGGAGGTGCCCTCCTGGGAGGGCACCCCACATCCTTGCCCTGTCTGTGGGGAAAGCTTTTGGAAGAAGAATCATGTAGAGAAGCACCAGGGGAGCCACTTGAAGGACCAGCCGCACGGGGCCTGGAAGAAATTCAGTAAACAAGCTGACCTGCAGCATCAGTGGAGCATCCCTCGGGGACAGAGGCACTTCCGATGTCAGGAATGTGGGAGGAGCTTCTGCCTAAAGCGGGATTTACTTAAACATCTGGCCGCTCACACAGGGAAGAGCCCGCTGCAGTGCCCTGAATGTAATACATGCTTCCATCACAAGTGGACCCTTTTCAGCCACCACCTTCTGCACCAGGGGGAGAACCCTTCCCAGTGCCCCAGGTGTGGCACGAGCTTCCTCCCGAAGACCAGCGTACAGGCTCACCAGGGCCAGCACAGCGGGGTGAGGCCCGTCTTCCGGAGAGAAGGCGACAGGGCCCTCGGTGAGAAGGCCAGGCTCAGCAGTGTGCACTCAGGACCAAGGCCAGGCCCAGCCCCGGGCCTGCCTCTCGAGGAGCACTGCCACTTGATGGGGGGCATGGAGCTTGTCCTCCAGCGCTGCCCTGCCAGAGAGAGGCCGTTCTTTTGCACGGCCTGTGACAAGTGCTTCTCTACCAGGGCCAAGCTCACCAGCCATGGCAGGGTGCACAAGGGGGAAAAGCCCTTCCCGTGCCTGGAGTGTGGCAAGAGCTTCCGCCTGAGTGGCCTGCTGAAGGTCCACCAGCGTGTGCACAGTGGAGAGAGACCCTTCTCCTGCAGGAAGTGCGGCAGGGGGTTCAGCAAACGGTGCAAACTCGCCGAACACACCCGAGTGCACAGCGGGGAGAAGCCTTTCTGGTGTGCCGAGTGTGGCAGGAATTTCCGCCAGAGGGGACAGCTGCTGAGGCACCAGCGACTGCACACGGATGAGAAGCCCTTCCAGTGCCCCGAGTGTGAGCTGAGCTTCCGTCTGAAGAGCATGTTGAGAGCCCACCGGCTCCGACACAGTGGGGAGAGGCCCTTCTCCTGCAGTGAGTGTGGCCGCGGCTTCACTCACCAGTGTAAGCTCCGTGAGCACCTGCGTGTGCACAGTGGGGAGAGGCCCTTCCAGTGCCCCGAGTGTGACAAGAGCTTCCGCCTGAAGGGCATCCTGAAGGCCCACCAGCGCACCCACAGCACCGAGAGGCCGTTCTCCTGTGCGGAGTGCGGCAAGGGCTTCACCAGACAGTCCAAGCTCACCGAGCACCTGCGCGTGCACAGTGGGGAGAGGCCCTTCCAGTGCGCCGACTGCGACAGGAGTTTCCGCCTCAAGGGGCAGCTGCTGAGTCACCAGCGCCTGCACACAGGAGAGAGGCCCTTCCAGTGCCCGGAGTGCGACAAGAGCTATCGTGTGAAGGCGGACATGAAGGCCCACCAGCTGCTGCACAGCGGGCAGATGCCGTTCTCCTGTGAGTGCGGCAAAGGCTTTGCCAAGCAGTCAAAGCTTGTCGAACACATCAGGACACACACGGGGGAGAAGCCTTTTCGGTGTCTGAAATGTGACAAGAGTTTCCGCTTGAAGGCACAGCTGCTCAGCCACCAAGGCCTGCACACAGGGGAGAGACCTTTCCACTGCCCTGAGTGTGACAAGACTTTCCGGGAAAAGGGACACATGCTTAGGCACCAGCGCATACATAGGCCAGAAAGGCCATTTGCCTGTGGCGACTGTGGGAAGGGCTTCATTTATAAGTCCAAACTTGCCGAACACATCCGAGTGCACACAAAATCCTGTCGTGCTCCGAGTGGGCCTGACATTCAGAAACGGCTCAGCCAGCTGTTTGCAATGATCGAGGCTGACTGGAGCTGAGACAGTGGCAGCCATCCAGATAAGCCGTCATCGGGGTCATGGTGCCTGGGGATCCACAGCAACCATAGCTGAACCCACTGCTGCACACGCTGGTGGACCTTCAGCAGGCCGCTCAGGGGGAAGCTCTTGTCACTCTCCAGGCACAGGTTTTAGGAACAAGGGCCCTTTTTTGAGCAAGAATGTAATACAAGTTAGGAATATAAGAAACCACTAAGAATTTTCTTAAGTCATCACCAGTTATATTTTCTATCCATTGATAAAAGGAAACATTTGTTTTTCCTACCATCTTAAGTGGCAATTTTCCCCCAAATGCTTAGCTAGCTTTGAAATCCCAGCTTGAATTTAGACATGAAATCCCTCTAGTACTGGCTGTTACATGTCAATTCCCCTTTTCTTTTTTTCATAGTATGATCCTAAGTTGGGGGTTTCAATCCAGTGAATTTTAGATTTGGTTAGATTGACTTGTTTGGAAACTGATAGTAATAAAACAAGTTTTCTAAGTAGTTTATGAGCATGTTTAAGTTTCACAGCAGTTCCACAGTGACAATGCATAGTTCCCTTAAGGCAGTGGTCGGCACATTAGTCAACAGAACCAAATATCAACAGTACAACGGTTGAAATTTCTTTTGAGAGCCAAATTTTTTAAACTTAAACTTCTAACGCCACTTCTTCAAAACAGACTCGCCCAGGCCGTGGTATTTTGTGGAAGAGCCACATTCAAGGGGCCAAAGAGCCGCATGTGGCTCGCGAGCCGCGATTTGCCAACCACTGCCCTAAGGAAAAGCTGCTAATTTCAGCAAGAGTTGGCAAATCTGAGTTGAAGAAATATAAAACTGAAGGTGCTAAAATGTATGGTACTAGAATTTAGCTAAGAGATTGGGAAAGGTGTTGATTTGGGAGTTCCAGAACAGAGATGCTATTTGAAGCTGAGAGAATAAATGAGATTCCCATTCACACCATTTAGCAGATGACTAAATTCCAAGTTGAGATAAAATAACAGGCAGCAACAGCTTAGTGTGGAGAGTTTTCAAGCAAGTAAAAGTAAACACAATACAAGTAGAAGTCCAGAAAAATACCGCCTTTGGTACATTAAGTGAGGGTTCTGTGTGCATGAAGAATGTTTATGCTTCAGGGAAAGAGTTTTATTTCACACAAAGAATTCCTGGCTTTTAGAGGGTTACATTTCATGTAACAGAATGGCTGACTTGTAATTCTGAAGGCTGATAGAAAATGAGATTGTCCGTAAACTGTAATAGATATTACTATGAAACAATGTCACAGATTATTTTCTGTGGAACACTAGCTCCAAAGAGACTCTAATAAAAAAAAAAAAGTGACATGGCCAATTTGTTTAAATAAAGTTGAACAATTCCCTCACCCTGCTTCCCACACACACAGGCCATGACTCTCCAAGAGGAAGACATATTGTGAATCATATTCTGAATATACTTGGCCTTGGGATCCTTTCTTTTCTTTTTTTTCTAAAACACTGTGATCAGTGAATCCTCTGCAGGACTCATTTTTAAAAACATGACTAAAGAATAGTCCAGGCTCCAACAAAATAACCCTTAGTCTGTTCAGAAGAGTGAGCATCCCAGGAAATAAGGTCTTGGGTTTTAGAGAACGAAGAAAAAAGACCTTTAAGTCAGATTAAACTTGTATAGTTTTAGAGCAACTGATGTTTCCTTAAGTGATGAGACACTAACAAGGGTGAGTAATAATATTAAGAGACTAGAGGCCCAGTGCATGAAATTCGTGCACAGGGGCAGGGGGTGTCCCTCAGCCCAGCCTGCACCTCTCCAATCTGGGATATCTCTCTCACAATCCAGGACTGATGGCTCCCAACTGCTCACCTGGCTACCTACCTGCCTGATTGCCCCTAACTGCTTCTGCCTGCCAGCCTGATCACCCCCCAACCACTCCCCTGCTGGCCTGATCGTCCACAATTGCCCTCCCCTGCTGGTCATCTTGTGGCGGCCATCTTGTGTCCACATGGGGGTGGCCATCTTTGACCACGTGGGGGTGCCCATCTTGTGTGTTGGAGTGATGGTCAATTTGCATATTACCTCTATTATATAGGATTGTGTCATTTAGGCAGGTTTCTAATCACTCAGAGATACACTGATGTCTGTTGTGTTCACAGCATTGCGAACCTCACAAAGCATAGAGATAGGCTCAGCATAGCTAAGGCGGGGCAATGACCTGCTCCAGAGGAGCACTGGAGTGCCGGGACCTGGAGGAAGAGACTGTGACTGGACCAGGTAGTGGTTTTGAAGGAAACTGCATGCCAGGGACTCTAGGCTGGTGTTCTTGCAGACTGTCATAGTGAAGGATCTCAGAGATAGTAAAAGATCCAGAGTGTTTGAATTTTGTTAGAAATGGCATGTTTTGGGGGAAGTTGAGAAAAAGGCTAAATCCCAACTAAACCCAAGTGCCCCAGATTGCCCACACTAAAAATGAAAACGATACCAGAGCGATGTTTGAAGAATAGAGGGACTTCTGGGAAACAAGGTGGCACAAGCACAGGTTCATAAAACTCCCCTTCTTGTTCTGCCCCAATTCCGCAAAGGAAAAATCAATGCTGAGATATGCTGGTGCAATCCCAGACCTTCAAGAATAAGTAAGGATGCCTACAAGACCCCATCACCTCCTGCCCAAAAAAGCCTATCTCCTACAAGCATGTCAAACTCAAAAGGCAAGCACAGACCAAATAAATGAGGCATGTGGCCCGTGGGCTGTGAGTTTGACATGCTTGTCCTACAAAGTAATAAATCTGAAGAGCCCAGTAGTGAAGATCACATTAAAGGGACATAATGAAAGAAAAAAGATCCCAATAAAATTATGGAGCCCGACCAGCATGGCTCAGTGGTTGAGTGTCAACCTATGAATCAGGAGGTCATAGTTCAATTCTCAATCAGGGCACATGTCCAGGTTGTGGGCTTGATCCAGTATGGGATGTGCATGAGGCAGCTGATCAATGATTCTCTCATCATAGATGTTTCTATTTCTCTCCCTCTCCTTTCCTCTCTGAAATCAATAAAAAATATTTAAAAATTATGGAATGTATTATATTATTGATTACCTATTGATATTATAGAACACCCAACAGAATCAGCAAAGTAACTATTACAAATAAGAAAAAAGATCCTGTTTACAAAGCCCGGTCACTGTCTCCATTCAAGATGGGAACTGCTCTGGCTGGTATGGCTTAGTTGGTTTAATAGAACTGAAAGGTCACAGTTCTAGTCTAGGTCAGGGCACATACCTAGGTTGTAGGTTTGATCCCCAGTTGGGGCACATAGAAGAGGCTATTGTTTCTCACATTGATGTTTCTCTCTCTCAAAAAAAAATCATATCCCTGTGTGAGGATTTTTTTTAAAAAAAGAAGAAGAAAATAGATCAGCCCTAGTCAGGTAGCTCATTGGTTGGAGCTCAGTTAGTTGGAGCGTCTTCCCATATACCAAAAAGGTTTTGGATTCTATCCCATCAGGGCACATGCAAGAATCAACCAAAGAATGCATAAATAAGTGGAACAACAAATCGATGTTTCTTTCTCTAAAGAATAAATGAGTAAAAAAAAAAAAAATGTTTAAAGAAACAAAAAGAGTGTTACCAGTGTTACCAGTCACAGGAGTTACCAGTTACAGCACAGTGTTACCAGTCACAGGAGGCTGTTGGCTGTAGAAACACAAAGAACTGAACGTTCCCAGGATGCCCTGCGTGTCCCCAGGGCAACGGCCGCGGCAGGACGGGGCTGACAGGCGCAGGCTCCGCCCCGAGCACCGCCGGGCACCGGGGCCTCCCCTCGCAGAGCCCAGAGCCGGGCAGGTGCTGGAAAGCTCCGGCTGCAGGACTCTGCAGAACCATCAGGTGGGAGTGGTGACATCTAGGCCCGGCAGAGCGGGTGGCCCGCGCAGGAGCCCTGGCCCAGACTTCAAACTGGAGCTTCCGCGTTGGGGTTCCTGAGGGCAGTGCAGGGAAATCCATGCTCCCACCCCAGACGGTTCCTATAAGCTTCTGGGAACTGTCTGGGGTGGGAGCATGGATTTTTTACCTTTATCCATCCAGCGTGTGGCCCCCAGAGGGCGCTCTGCGAACACTTGTTGGATTAATGAGAGTCCTACACTTCACAACCGATTTTACCGTCAGCCCAGGGCTTTCTGAGTGTTCCTGTTTCCCTGGAACTCAGCTTGTTGGCGAGGTATAGAATGGAAGAAAGAAGAACAGAGGACATTATGGCTGAGAAAAAGGAAGGAGTCCCAGAGAGGGACATATGTAGTACAATACTAAATTGCAGTGATCGGGACTGTCACTTTAATAACAGTTCTTTAGAAAATGGTAACAATGGGTGCAACTCTTAATGGGTTTTAAGTCTCTTAAAGAACCCCTGGGGTGACAGGAACTCAGTTTCCTGATACTTAGCCTGAATTGAAACAATGTTTCCCAAGAAACATGATAATTTCTTACTGTCTTTTTCACCAACACAAAAATAAATAAATAAATAGATAGATAGTATTCAGGGTAGAATCCTTAGAGATCATAAGCTAACGTCTTCATTTTATGCAATTTCCTTTAGCAGAGGAAAGTGAGTTACAAACAGGTTAAAGTGACTTGCTCCAGGTCACTTCAACTAGTGATAGGAAATCCAGCTTAGGTTTCTGGAGTTCCAGTTCTGTGCTCTTCCTCCTTGCCTTCAACAGGTATTTATTGGGACTTCTTTCCTTTAATAAATATTAAATATTATTCTTCACAGTATTGCTTCCTGGGGTTGTGGCTGCCTAGCCAAGCTTCTTTCTCACATTTTTCAGTTTATCAGGAAGCTATGGGGCATTTTCCTTACTCCTCTTTGTCACCTTCTAGGGAAATGATATTTTGATTTTGGGTGCAAAAAGTTTTGAAGAAGTTAAATGATGATCCATCAGTTCTTTCTGACATTTCTAATGTGTTCTTGGGGGCAAATAGTCACTTTTCAATTTAAATTTCATTTTAATGGAGTGAAACAGTACCAATTGTAGAAGATTCTGAGGATGTAACTTTCTGTATTTCTTTCTTAGAAACACAGTGTTTTTAAGGTATCACACGGAAAGCATTGAAGACAGTTCTATGCCTACTCTATCACATAGTACTATAACATGTTTACATGACTATGTCCTACAAGACTTACACACTGCTTATATGACTGTCTTATGGTTTGTGTTCATTTAATGAATCAAACTATTAGTTTTGGGTCCTGTTTCTTTAGTTAGAAACTAGAGGCCAGATGCAGGAAATTTGTGCAAGAGTAGGCCTTCCTTCCCCCCGCTGCCAGCACCAGCTTCCCTCTGGCACCCAGGACCTGGGCTTCCCTCGCAGCCCCGGCTTCATCAGGAAGGTCATCGGGAAGGACATCCGGTCTAATTAGCATATTACACTTTAATTATTGTAGATGAGTGTTTTCTGAGGTTCTGGTGATTGACTTCTTTATGTTTTCTCCCCACTATGCCTGTACAAAGACCTATTTATTCAGTGATTCACTTCTTCCTGGGTATGAATCTGATTTGTTTGCAGCCAATATTAACTTTTGCAAAGAGGACCAACAAAATGATTACAACTTCTTCCTGGTATTATGTTACCAAAACCTTTCCTGTTTTACATATTGAAAAGTCTGACTTCTCAAGATCCTTTTGGGAACTCCTTATGTGATATGAACAAAGGTAGAAGACTTATAACCATTACTGGTGAGGGCAGTATGAAGCCATCCTGAGACAAAAGAAAATGCGTTCATGGGTCCAGGAGGAGTGTCCTTTGAGGATGTGTCTGGCCATCTGTTTCTGAGCCCAAGAGTACAAGAATCTGATGAGCATGAGAAAGTACCTTACAATACCCCTGGCTGGTTAGCTCATTGGTTAAAGCATCATCCTGATACACCAAGGTTTTAGGTTCAATCCCCAGCATGGCACATACAAATATGAACCAGTGAGTGCCTAAATAAGAGAGATTTCTCTCTCTAGGCATGATGTTTTTATTGAAAAATTGAGAGTAATTCCTGAAGTCACAAATCTCTGCAGGACATTTGTTCTTTCTGTTTGCTGCTTGGCTGGCCTTTCATGGACAGCAATTTCCTTTATCAGCAGGATCTCCTGCCCTACCCATCTGATGACCTTTATTTTTTGTTAATCCTCACCTGAGGATATTTTTTTCCATTGATTTTTAGAGAGTGGAAGGGAGGGGAAGAGAGAGAAACATCGATGTGAGAGAGACACACATTGATTGGTTGCCTCCCACACGCACTCCAATCTGGACCAGGGATCAAGTCTGCAACCAAGGTCGGTGCCCTTGAAGGGAATCGAAACCAAGACCCTTCAGTCCGAGGTCTGATCCTCTACCCATTGCACAAAACCAGCTAGGGCATAGCCAATGAGTTTTAAAATCGTGGATGTGTATTTTCACGTCTCTTTTGCAGTTGAAGATGCAGCAGTGGCACAGTGAGTGATTCACATAGTGGTGAAAGAGTATAAAATTATCCTCTTCCACCATTCTCCTTCAGTTTTCATGCAGGGAGAAGAAAAACTACCTGTAATTTTACTATTTAAAATCATGTCATAACTTCCTTATTCTATTCAACTTACATGGGGAAAAACACCTTCTTTCCTGCTGGATATGAATGAGGAAGGATGTAGCCCTAAGAACTGCCAAACACATGGCAACGGAACTGAGTGCCAGGGAAACCTTGTTCTGTTAACATTATTTGAGCTATACGTGAACTTACACTATCCCTGGACTGTCCAGTTATGTGAGTCAGTAACATTTCCTTAATGTTGGAGTTGAGTTTTCTCTGGTCTGAAAAGTGGACAGCCTTTATTAGATAGTAACTGTCACCTGTTGTATCTTGGGACTCAGACCTGGATGAAGCACCGGGGACTTGGCAGGTAGTTTTAAAAGTGTAGGTTTTGCAGCATGCTAGCTTCAGCCCTCAGTAAGCTTCTAGAAAAACAGAGACTGGCCTTGGGCTGTCAGGACCTTGATACTTTTCAGGAACATGGGGCAGTTATTTTGTAGCATGTCCCCCACTATGTGCCTTCATTATTTGGCTCAGGTTACTTATCTTTGGGGGAGGGGGGGAATAGCTGAAAAAGTGATGCTCTGTTCTCATTGTATCTTATTTAGGTAGCACATGATTTGTTTGTTCCACAATTGATGATGTTCACGTTGATCACGTAATGAAGGTCATGTCTACCAGACCTCCCCACTATGACAGCTACTAGTCATGTTTTCTCCCCTCTTTGTCGTTACTGTTTTGTGCCCTGGCCAGTGTAGCTCAGTTGGTTGGAGCATTGTCCAGTGCACCCTGGCGTCCTAGGTTTGATTCCTGGTCAAGTCACATACTCAGGTTTCAGGTTTGATCCCTGGATAGTATGGGAAGCAACTGATCAATGTTTCTCTCTCTCTTCCTCCTCCCCTTCTCTCTAAAATCAATAAGCATGTCCTTGGATGAAGGTTAAAAAAAAAGATGTTTAACTGTTTTACATTCTATATTCATAGCATTCTAATAAATCACTTAGTGTAAACTCGGTGTTGAGGTCTTTCTGCCCTACAAAAATTAGGGGAAACCATCAGGTCCACAGGAGCTCAATAAGAATATATTAAATTTAAAAACTCTAATTGTTGCCCTGGCCAGCGTTGCTCAGTGGTTAGAACATCGGCCCTGGCACAAGAGGGTCTTGGGTTCGATTTCCATAGGTCAATGTCTCTCTCTCTCTCTCACTCTCTCTCTCTCCCTCCCTTCCACTTTCTCTAAAAAAAAAAAAAAAATGGAAAAAATATTCTTGGGTGAGGATTAACAAAACAAACCAAAAAAACTCTAATTATTTAAGCCTGTGAACGGCCGGCTTTCTTTCTTCCTCACTTAATAATCTGTATACACAGAAAAATACTCTTGCACTCTTGTGTTTTACTTTTTCTCCTGTCTTCTATAACTCTGCAGGCATACTAAAACTCGGGCATCAAAGAAACCTGCTCATCCCCTCTCCAAGCCCAGGAAAGAAATGCAAGCTTTTATTTGCTCAAGGAGAAGAAAAAACACAGGAAGACCATGAGCATGAGACCGACTCGGGAGTCTCGTTTTCTTCTTCCCATGAACAGACTGGTTCGGACCCCTCCGCCGAACAGATCCCTAGCCTCCGGGGACCGCAGCAGGTCGCGCAGACAGCCTTTACGCTCACCGCTCTTCTAAGGACACGTGTTCTTCCTGCGAAGCACAACAGCCTTCCCGGAGCTCCGCCCCGCCCCGGGGCCCGCCCACCTCACCGATGCCCAATCGTGCCACGATGCGTAGTACGGCCACGCCCCTCAGGCTCCTGCCGGCCGCCTTTGTTCTCCCCCGCTCCCTCTCTAAGCCTGTGCGCTCCCAGCAAACCGAGTGGCAGCTGCTGATTGGTGGTCTCGGCGCAGCCAATCAGAAGGGGGCACCTCACGTTAGGGCTCAGAGCTTTAAACGCAGGAGCCTCCCGGCGCGCGGAGGAGGCTGGGGAGGAGCGCGAGCGTGGAGGGCGGTGCCGGGAGCTGGGACGCGCAGCGAGGCGCCCGCGGCCCGCGCCCCTGGTCGGGCTGGGATTGGCCGGCTCTCGCCCCCAGCCAATCTCCCGCGAGGACTTCGTGGGAGGGGAGGGGGCAGTTTCTTTTCGACCCTCGCGTTTCGCCCGCCAGGCCAGAGCCCCAGGTCCGGGATCGCTCAGCTGCTACCTGTGCTCGGAGCCCGCGCTCACGCCGCCGTGATGAGGCTCCGGAAAGGCTGCCTGCTGGTCCTACTCCTGGCGCTGGCGCAACTGCTGGCCGTGGCGAGCGCCGGGGGGCCGGACGCAGGTGAGCCGGGCCTGCGGGCTGGAGAGCGTCTCGCGCGACCCGGGGTGGGTGCGACCCGGAGCCGGCGGGTTCCGCGCGGTGCCCCTCCAAGACTGACGCCGGCGCCGACGTTCTGGAGTTTAAGGGAAGGTTGCGGGTGGCCAGCATCGCATAGATCCCGGGATGGCAGCGCGGGGAAGGGGTCGGGGCTGCCGCCGAGGCTTGGAGCGGAGGGGGTGCAGAGTGCCTTCTTTGCAATTGGGTTTCTTCGTCCCGATTCTGCTCAGACTTTCCTCAGGTCCATGCTCCCGTGAAGGGGAGTTTGAGAATTGCTTAAAATGTCCAGGCGAACACGCCCAGGGAGTGTGAAGGAGAGGGGGCCAGTGTTTTCCAAACAGGATTCAGAGAAGGCCGGGGCGTGAAGGCCCCAGCGGGAGCCCCGAGGAGTCGTGGGCAGCAAGCATTTTACTTTTTAAAAATGTTTTAAAATTTGGAAACAAGTAACCTGAGGGTTCTGGTTGGTGGGAGAAATGGATAGCTTGGTTTGCATCTTTTTACAACCGGAGATACTAGTCCCTCAGCGAACGTTTATTCAGCACCTACTATGTGCCAGTCACCGCGCTGGGTCAGGGAGTCAGCGCTGAGGCCTGTGGCCCATGCCCATGAAACACCTTCTCCGCAGGAACGATAGACAGCTACTAGTCATCGGCCCTGCATTTTGCTTTGAAATCAGCGAGCTCAGAACACATGGCTGAGAGAACTTTGAAAATTAGAAAGTACAATGCCAGAAAAGGGAGCTACTCCTAGAGAACAGGGCATCCTGTTACTGGTCTCAGCTTTCTTCCTCTCGTCTTTCTCCCCACGACTAGTTTTTTTCTTTTCCTAGTGAGTTCGTTCCAATATAAATAACCCCCTTTTCTAAGATTAGTGTGTAGGGAAGTGTGAACTTTAGACTCTTTCGAACAGATTGAGTAACTTCTCTGGGGTCACCGAATCAAGAATCTTTACCCAAATAGAAAAGGAAGTAAAAGCCAGCACCTAGTGAAAAACACCTGCCGAAAGGAACTATATAGCAGCGTGGCCTTACAAGTGTGACTTGGGACCTTTATCCAAATCACCTGGCACTTATTTAAATACAGAGCCCCAAAAATACACCAAAGCAGAAGTTGGGGTGAGGGCTGGGATCTGCATTTTAAACACATTCTTCATGGACTCCTAGAATAAACTTTGGGAGGTACGTTAAAGTTTGAGGACCAGTGGGGACGGAGGGTACTTTTTGGAATGTATGTAGCTAAAAAGCAAATCGTTTGGACACCAAGGGCTACTAATAACCAGTACGTTTATCATTTGGGTCACAGGTCACTAATGCAGTGGAGGCCTGGGAAGCAGTTGCCTTTGGGGTGAGCCAGGGAACTCTGGAGTTGTCATGGCCAAGGCAGCTTTCCCAGGGCATCCTCTGGGGTGGAGTGGAGCTTCTAGCCCTTACCTGGACTCTTGCCCATCCCTGTGGGGATCCCTGGCCCTTCACTTTCACAGATAACTTGTCCTGTGGATTTATTTTGGGGCCACACCTTCCTCCTCCCCAGATATTCCAAGTCTGCAGGGTTTTCAGTTTTGTGTGCTTTTCTTACATTTTAGATTCAAACAGCACAGTGGTGTCTGGGTTCTAGATCGCCCCCCCCCCCCCCCCCGCCAAAATACAGTCACTTAATAGAGCTTGAGCTCTGATGACTTAAGCCTCAGTTTGCGGCTCATGTCTCAAATTAGACGTAACTTCTACTTTTCATGTCTTTCCAGCTATCAGAATGAAGTTATTTTGATGCCTGCTTTTATTTGGGATGGATTTAGATTTTAAGTGGAAAATCACTAGCATTAAAGAACTCTTCAGTTGCCTCTCTCTTTCATTCCTGAGAAGTAATTGTAAACCTTTGGGCGTATTGAGAAGAAAATCTAATATGACAGTATAGTACAGTAGTGGACTGGTCAGGAGCCATCACTGAGTAGCTTTGTGATCCTTGGGCAGGTGACCTAGGCTCTCTGTGCCTCAGTTTCTTCATCTGTGAGTGCATGGAATGTGTTTCCCTCAAGGAGTGAGGGAATGTTTAAGAGCTCAGCACAGTCCTCCCAACCATATCAGCTAGAATGTTACATCTGATAAGTTTCTCTTTTCCATATTTCATATAAACCACTCAGTATTGACCTAATGGCAGAGTTTATCCAACTGTTACAGGGACATCTGTAGTGGGGATTGGAAGCGACCAGCTGAGAAAGTTGATGAGGACATCCTGCAAGGAGCTGCTAGCATCCCGGCTGGGCAGGGATCCATTCTTATCACCACAAGTACTGGTGGGAGTGGACAGGTACTGCAGTGACCTGGCTAGAGGAGGGGCCCCATTGTAGGAGTGGCCTTACCACCTGGGCTCAGCACTATTGAGGCTGCATCGGCCCCAGGCCTGAGGATGGCATGCTTCAGAGGTGCCGGAAGACTTTGGGTATATTTTTATCCATTGGGCTTAAAAGTGAAGCCCAATGAAGAGTGGTCTCCCCACTAAAAAGTAGGTGCTTTCTTTGCGGGGAAATGTGGGTTTCTAGTTGGTGGGAATATAGAGCCAGCACCTTCTCAAATTGCAGGGGAATCAGTCCTTTGTGAGTTGGGGAGGAATGGAAAGCATATTTTTAAAATTCAAGAAAGGAGTTCACTCTTAGCTCTGGCCCACGGTAACTCATGGATACCCATTTAGTCACGAGAACCCCATCACTAGTGCTCACAGCACTTCGGGCCCAGCATAGGTAAGGAGCATCTTTGCTTTTCCTTTTTGTAAAATTCACCTTATCCCTGTGTGTTGAGCAGATTACCAAGTCCCTCTTTCTCCCTTAGCTGTATTTCCTAGCTTGAAGAGCAGACTAGGTTCCCCAGTGCTTTCTTTCAACCTTCCTCCAGTCTTTCCATTTGCCTGCAAGTAAATTTGATGCTCTGCAAGTGCATCTGACTGGGCAGAGCAGCCAGGCAGTGAGAGTGTATATGCACGGCCCACAAGCCCTACCTCACTGCCCACAGCAGGTCATCCAGCCCAAGTGAGCTCCCAGATCCTGGCCAGGGTGTGTGGTGCCTCCTAGGCAGGCACCCCCGCTGAAGCAGAGCACCCTGCATCAAGCCCCCTCCTGCAGGTCATTTTGGGTCAGACTTGGCAAAAGATGTCTTCCCCTGTGTTCTGGTCCTCTTCACATCCAGGAAGCCTCGTTCTTCTTGGTGCCTGATGACAGTGCTGGGGGCCTGGAGCCCCTGCAGGTCTGTCCACCCCACAGAGCTCCTGCCGGGGAGGAGGGAGGTGATAAGGTGGCCAGGGGAAGGGATGTTGCAGAACTCTGGTCCAGAGTGCAAGGTGTGGGCTAGGAGGAAAGCTGAAGGCAGGGGAGGGAACTTGTCCCAAGAAACAGGGGAGTCTGCTTGGTTTGTATTTTCAAATTGGCAGGTTTTGGGGGATTTTAGAGCTGTTTCTCCCTCTCCTGACAAAGGAATGTGGAAGTCAGGAAAAAGCAGTGAGGTGTTTAAAGGGACATGTTTGAGGAAAGTGGCTTGTGGGGTGGGGGTGGTTTTGGTTTGCTTTTTATTGAATTAGGGTGACATTGGTTAATAAAATTATATAGGTTCAGGTGTATGATTCTATAATATTCTATAATATCATCTGTATATTGTATTGTGTATACAACATCCCAACTGGTTTGCTTTTGTAATTAGTTTGTGGATTGGTAAATTTTAACAATAATGGACAAAGCTGCCCGCTCCACCCAGACCAGTGCCCTGGTTCGCCTGAGCAGCTGCAGGGCCAGCACTGGAGAAGTTGGGGGGGATTAGTTAGGGACGGGGCTCAGACTCTGTAAGTCCCAGGAGTTCCAGGATCCCACAGGCAGGTTTTCATGCTTTGATCTCATCCTCGGCCCCAAACTTGGAAACTGTCCATCTTGGTTTATCTCCTGGGAAGCATCTCCAAACACGAATAATTGGCCCCTTGAAATATTATAGCTTCAGAGTTAATGAAGCCCTCGTTCTTGATTCAAATGCACTTGCTGATGTGACCGAAGCTGGAGAACCTGGATAATGAGAACTGCAATTGGTCCCACAATGCCTTGTATCTGTAGTTTGGCAAAAAAATTAACTGGACCTTGATAATGAGATGTACTTGGATTCTGTGTTCTGGGAAGAGAGGTTTGCTTCTAGGCTGGAAGCACGTAGGTGAAAGTTAATGCCCTGGAGCACAAACTAGTGGGAATCCTAAAATGAGGTGTTCCTAAAAGGCAAAGCATGGGCTGTGCAGAGGAGCCATGGGCTAGAGAGACTGCAGGGGGGTTGCTGAGGGATAGTGAGTTAGAGCTCAGTGCAGAGCAGGAGGGGGCTGATGTTGGGGTCTCTGTATTCAGGCGGGAGGCATGCAGAGCAGGTTGTGCTACCTCTGGGGATGGGGGCGGTCCAGCTGGGGTATTTAGACTTTAACTTCTAGGTCTGGTTTTCAGACATCTTATTTAACCACTAGAGGCCCGATGCACAAAATTCGTGCAAGAGTAGACCTTCCTTCCCCCGGCTGCCAGCACTGGCTTCCCTCCAGCACCTGGGACCCGGGCTTCCCTCCGTCCTGGGCCTGGGCCTCTCTCTGCGAGGCAATCATGGGGCGATGGCCAGGCCCCAACCAATCGCATCGCACCCGCCTGGGCTGGCCTGGCGCCAGTAGGTGTCATAGCGTGGTCCCAGATGGTCGTCCGGATGGTCATTCCGTTGTTCGGCTGTTTGGTCGATTTGTATATTATGCTTTTATTATATAGGATTATATAGGATGGCCTCCCTTTAAATTAAATCTTAAGTGGCCACCCAGTATGCAAACTTAGAGCAGAATTTCTGGGGTGGAAAGTCATGATGTCACCACCCCATCTGGTGGGGGTTCCCAGAGGCTACTCCAGACTCATGACACATTTTGAAGGATTTGGGTTTCTAGGAAAATTTTTAAAGAGGAGAGTCACCAGTTTTCTAACCATTCTGGATATTTCCTGCTCAGATTCTAATAAAGAAGAGGCCATTGAAGAGGAAGATGAGGAGGAGGAAGAGGAGGAGGAAGACGAGGAAGATGACTTGGAAGTTAAGGAAGAAAATGGTGTCTTAGTCCTAAATGACGTAAACTTTGATAACTTTGTGGCTGACAAAGACACGGTGCTGCTGGAGTTCTACGCTCCATGGTAAGGACCCACATTCTGGTTTCTTCATGGTGGGTGCGAGATTCCTCTGCTCCCATGCTTGACCCTGGCAGGGCAGGAGTGGCTGGGTGCAGGAATGCCAGCCCTTGGTTCAGGATACCAGGACCTCCAAATTCTGCCGATTTGCACCGCACATCCCATGAGCCAGCCCTTACAGAATGTGGTCCTCAGCGGTTTCAGATATGAACCTGTCCCCTGATAGTTACAGCCAGGGAAGGCGGGAGGGGTGGGTGTTTAACAAACTGATGATATGGAAACCTGTGTTGGTGACAGACATCTGACCCATCTCAAGGCCACCTACCTCCCTCCTGCCCGTGGTCAGGCCGGCTCCCGTGTATAGGCCTGACACAGCCCCTGGGAAGGCAGAGAAGGTGCCCACTCCCTTTCCTGTCTTTCACCCTCACAGTGCAGTATGTTACCAATCTTGTATTCCTCCACCCATCTCTCTTCTGTTATCTCGTAATCTCTCCTTTCCTCTTTTACCCACCCTCCTCAGTTCACTTTGAAAACGTAATAGTCAAGATGTACGTATGTGTCCGGTGCTTGATGTTCGAGTATAGTACTAGGTATTTTGTATAAAAAATTTCAACAGTTCTATGAACAGGTCTGTGAGGTTTTATTCCTATTTTATAGATCAGTTCTCAAACTAATTTTTAAATTTTTATTTATTGATTTGAGAGAGTAAGAAAAAACCCCACATTGATTTGTTGTTTCACTTGTTTATGCATTCATCTCTTGATTCTTGCATGTGCCCTGATGGAGAATCAAACCCGAAGGCAACCTTGGTGTATCGGGATGATGCTCTAACCAGCTGACCCACCCGGCCAGGGCAGTGCTCAAACTTTAGTCTTGGGAATGAATCCCTTAACACTTAAAATTTGAGGACCCCAAATAGTTTTCATGTGGGTCATGTTTATCATATTTACCATATTAGGAATTAAAACAGAAATTTAAAAGTTACTCATTTTTACCCAGCCGATGTGGCTCAGTGGTTGAGCATAGACCCAAGAACCCAAGAGGGCACGGTTCGATTCCCGGTCAGGGCACATGCCCGGGTTGTAGGCTTGATCATCAGTGGGAGGCGCGCAGGATATTTCTTTCTCATCGATGTTTTTATTTCTCTATTCCTCTCCCACTCTCTCTAAAAGTTAATGAAAGCATATTTTAAAATAAATAAAAAGTACTCATTTTTAAGTAACAGTAACCCATTACATGATAACATCCAAATGCTGACACCATTGTCAGTCAGTGTAGCCTCTGGAAAATTCCACTATATACTTCTGAGGAATGAGTGAAAAAGACAAAAAATGTTTATGTAAAGAGTTTCACTCATAGGCCCCTTTGCAAGGGGTCTCTGGACCAAATTTTGAGACCCTTATAAATGAAAATATAAGGTTCAGAGACATTGAAAGTCTGTGCCCAAAGCAGAGCTGAAAGCTGAAAATTGATCTGTTTGACTTCCAGCCAGCTTGGCCTCCCCATGATATTCTGTGTGTCTCCTCTTGACTGCAGATTTCCCCGCCCTGATGCCCCATTTTTGTGTGCATTGCTGGAGTTAAGCCTCCAGAGGTACAATCAACTTGCTCATCTTTCCCCAAACCTTCTTAGGTGTGGACATTGCAAGCAGTTTGCTCCAGAATATGAAAAAATTGCCAGTACCTTGAAGGAGAACGACCCTCCCATTCCTGTCGCTAAGATTGACGCAACCTCAGAGTCAGCGCTGGCCAGCAGGTTTGATGTGAGCGGATACCCCACTATCAAGATCCTCAAGAAGGGGCAGGCTGTTGACTACGAAGGTTCCAGGACCCAGGACGGTGAGTGGTACCTGAGCTGCAGGAGGAAGCCGGGGAGGAGATTTTGAGTAATAGAAAGGAAGACAAGCCCTAGCTGGTTTGACTCACTGGATAGTGTCAGCCTGTGAACTGCAGGGTCCCAGGTTCAATTCCAGTCAAGGGCACATGCCTGGGTTGCGAGCTCGATCCCAATAGGGGCCGTGCAGGAGGCAGCCAATCAGTGATTCTCATCATTGCTGTTTCTATCTCTCCCTCTCCCTTCCTCTCTGAAATCAATAAAAAAAAAAAAAAAAGTAAGGAAGACAAGTTGTAAGGACTGGGAGTGACCCCTCAGAGCACCAGCTTCTGGGAGTGATCCTTTCTGGTATATTTGAGCTAACCAAGATCAAAATAAGCTTGTCCTTGGGTGAAACAAGATCTGGGGTAGATGTGTTAAGAAATGACATAAGATTAACTGTAATTGAAATTTTTTTGTTTTGTTAATCCTCACCCACGGATATTTTTCCCATTGATTTTTTGAGAGTGGAAGGGAGGGGTAGAGACAGAGAGAAACATTGATTGAGAGAGACACATCGATTGGTTGCCTCCTGCATGTGCCCTGACCAGGGCCGGAGATTGAACCTGCAACCAAGGTACATGCCCTTGACCAAAATTGAACTGGGACATTCTATCCACTGAGCCAAACCAGCTAGGGCAGAAATTTTTTTTTCAAGAGATAGAGATGACAACAGGCAACACAACAATAGCTGTCCTGTGTAAATGAATCAAAATTATGCCTTTTTTTTTTTTTTTATCAGAGCAGTAAAAAAATATATTTTTTGGTGTGCTGCAGCATTTTAGTAATTAGTCTATGTGTGCCATGAGATGACAGAGGTTGGAAATCACTGTCCTAGAGCAGTGGTTCTCAGTGTTCATCTTGTATCAGAATCACCGAAACGGGAGGGGCGGTCATTTAAGACAGACACAGAGCCCCATCTCCAGAGTTCCCCGACTCAGTAAGTTTCAGGTCAGGCTTAATAATTTGCATTTCTTACGAGCACCCAGGGGTTGCTGAGGCCTCAGACCCAGACTGCACATTGGGAACCATGGTGGGGAGCCAGGCGGGTCTCTTAAATCAGGCCTGTGGATCCCTGCCTGCTCACATTAGGCACTAAATAAATTTTATTACATGATAAAATTGTGGTATCCTTTAGGAAGAACTTATCTCTTTTAATCGCTTTAATAAAAACCCATGCTCATTGCCCATTCCTGGGGCTAATAGCACTGGATAAGGTTTGGGTCTTAGCCATGCAATAGCCCTGTGTCCTAGACAAGTGCCTTCCCCTCGTCGGACCTGGATTCTACATCAGGATAGGAAGTCACTTGGACTGGGTCTCAACGTTCCCTTCATAACAGGTGATGCCAATGCAGCCTGAGCATTGGGAGCCACTGCTCTCCGTTTTCCTCAGCGTTTTGTGATGCTGTAATGTGTTAGTGCTCGGTGTGTCCATGTTAAGGGGATGCCCCCAAAACTGTTGATCAGCCCTGGGAGGTGACGTCTCAGTGTTCACTTGCAGTTAGTACTGTAGTCTGGCAAGGATAGAGTCTCATTTGTCAGGCTGGCCTTGGGCTGTTGAGAAGTCTGCCTGTGCTCAGTCTTGTTGGGTTTCTTTTAGAAATTATTGCCAAGGTCAAAGAGATCTCCCAGCCCAATTGGACGCCTCCACCAGAAGTCACACTTGTGCTGACCAAAGATAACTTCGATGAAGTGGTGAACGATGCAGACATCATTCTGGTGGAGTTTTATGCCCCCTGGTAAGATAATGTTGGCCTCATGTTATTCAGAGATTCATTAGGCCCATCCTGTATTGGGTACCCTGCCAGCACTGGGCGAGGTAGCAGAGATGGCCTGGGTGCAGCATCCCTGCCTTGCACAGAGGGCGACGTGGAGCTGCTAAGTGTTCCTGAAAGGGGTGGCCTTTTACAGTCTTTTCCTGGGGGGTATGATGAGGCTGAACATCAGCCTAGGGTATGGGGGAAGCCCACATGACCCACATGAAAGGGCTTCCGGGTCCCTCAAGGCTGGAAGACACGGCTGAGCACCTGGCCTTTGCTTACGTTCGTCACCGCACACCTACCCTGGCCAGGGAGCATCTCTGAGGAAACACGTGTGAAAGCACTTTGATAGCGTCTGGCTCTCTAGGCACTGAGAGCCGTGACATCTCTCATCTCTGGTAGGGGGATGGAGTGCTGTGTATGGAAGTTCACCAGCTGGGGGAGAGGAAAGAGCAGAGATGAAGGTGGGGTGGCATCTGGTGGCCTTGCTCTGCCTATTGCAGGTTGTCATCCCTGCCTCGCTGTCTCCCTCCTGAGGGTTGTATCTGTCTTTGTCTCTGCTCATGGCTGTTTGTTCCAGAGTGAATCTTGGAAGATGACCCTCAGCCTTGCTGCACACTCGACATGTGTCCCCTTCTCATGCTAGAGCCTTAGGGTTCCCACAGCTTTCCTGCCTGGTGTCCCCTCCCCTCACCCACCTTTTTCGGCTCCTGTCCACTTCCTATTCGTCCCTCATGTTCCAGCCTAACTGTCACATCCTATAAGAAGCAGTCCCTGACTTGTGTCCCTACCTGACCCAAATCTCCCTTCTTAGGACATTGTCTTGGCCTTTCCCACATCTTAACTCCATGTCATAGTTGCACTCTGGTCTGTGCCTGTGTGTGCGTGTGCGTGCGCGCGTGTGTGCATGTGTGTGTGTCTGTGTGTTTGTGTGTGTGTGTGTGTGTGTGCTTGTGTTCGTGTGTGTATGCCACGGGAGGAAACCATGTCGAGCTGGCTCCTGAGGGGCCTGGCTCAGTGCCCTCGCCCGTAGACATTCGGAGGTCGGCTGGATCTCACTGAGTTGCTCAGGAATGCAGGCTGGGTTTTGCACATAGTGTAACTGGGAGGCTGTGTCCATACCGGAACAGGCCCCTGACCGAACTGGCTTGCTCTGGCAGGTGTGGGCACTGCAAGAAGCTGGCCCCTGAGTACGAGAAGGCCGCCAAGGAGCTGAGCAAGCGCTCTCCCCCAATCCCTCTGGCAAAGGTCGATGCCACCGCGGAAACAGACCTGGCCAAGAGGTTCGGTGTCTCCGGCTATCCCACCCTGAAGATCTTCCGCAAAGGAAAGCCTTTTGAATACAATGGCCCAAGGGAGAAATACGGTAGGGGCCACTTCCTTCTCCAAGCTCATCGGGGTGGGGAAGCTCCCTGGTGAATGTGGGCGGTGGGCAGAGCGCCCTGGAGCCCCAGCCCCTCCTCAGGCAGGTGCTCTGCTCCCAGGGATCGTCGACTACATGATTGAGCAGTCCGGGCCGCCCTCCAAGGAGATTTTGGCCCTGAAGCAGGTCCAAGAGTTCCTGAAGGATGGAGATGATGTCATCATCATTGGAGTCTTCAAGGCAGAGAGTGACCCGGCCTACCAGCTGTACCAGGATGCTGGTGAGTAGTGGCCCTCTGCACTGGACACACCGCTACCGGGGAGCCTGCTGCCTTTGCGTAACAGCCCTGGGCGTCGATCTAGGGGATGGCTTGATGGATTGCATAGCATCTATGGGAACAGGCTTAGCTTTCCCACAGGTCAGCTTTGGAGGTTAGTTCTCTGTTGCCTTTAAAATATATTTTATTGATTTTTTACAGAGAGGAAGAGAGAGGGATAGAGAGTTAGAAACATCGATGATAGAGAAACATCGATCAGCTGCCTCTTGCACACCCCCTACTGGGGATGTGCCCGCAACCAAGGTACATGCCCTTGACCGGAATCGAACCTGGGACCCTTGAGTCCGCAGGCCGACGCTCTATCCACTGAGCCAAACCGGTTTCGGCTCTCTGTTGCCTTTAATTGTGCATGGAGAGTGGGTGGGGGCACAGTGAAGTTCATCCAAGTTCATTGTCTATCTCCCTTGCGTTCTAGGACCCCCTTCCCAAAGCCAGCCTCTCTGTAAGGGGAGGCTTCACCAGAAAGTGAGGGAATCAGACCTGGATTTGAGTCCTGGCTCTGCCCGTTGTTAGCACTTGACTGACTGCAGGCAGTGACCTGATCAACCTGGTGTTCTCCTGTCCACCATGGTGACCTTTCCTACTTCGAAGGTTGTTATGTTAACTGTGATAATGTAGACGGAATGCCAGCAAGTGCCTGGTAATACCCTTAAGTACTAGTCTTGCTAATGTGAGAAGTGAAATTATTATGACCAGCTGTCAGTAGTAGTGTGGGAGTGGGCACAGTTGTCTGCCCACATCTGGCTCCCTTAGGTTGTGAATGAAAGTTGGTTTATTCAGGGACACTTCTCCATCCCCATCACTTCCTTCTGAATACCCTCTACCCTCTCACTGCACTCACACCAAAAATGGCTCGTTTTTCTACTTCAATTATCATCTTTTAAATGCACTGCTTGCAATGTGCTGACTTCTGTAACAGTCATGCACATGTCAAATGCAGATTAATGTAGTACAACTTACAGTAGAGCTAAATTCCCCTCATGCTCCTTGGTCTTCGTTGATTAGGTAACCCTGTCATCCACTCCTAAGCAATCAGGAAGAAACTTGCACAGGGAACCCTAGACCCAAGTCACATTGTGTGTGTGCACATGCTGGGAGAGAGGGGTGTGGTGTGGTGTGGTGTCTGCGATCATTCAGCCTGGGGCAGTAGGCTGGCTGGTGGTGGGCTAGGTGCTGCCCACGCTGCCAGTCCAGGCACCACACTTCAGGTCAGACAGACGTGCCTCACGGGCTCGGTCTGGTTAGGCTGCAGGCAGAGGTGAGAGTCACTGGGCCTTCTGTGCTGGCCCATTCCTGTTCACTGGGCTGCGTGGAAGGAGCTAGACAGCCCTAGGGGTGCAGGGCAGTCTGTGGATAATGGGAGAAGGGGGTCTGAGTATGGGGGCGGCTAACCAAATTCTTGAGGCAATTTTGTCTCTTTGCCCACGGCCAGCTGCTAATATCTGGGGCACCTGGAGGCTTAGAACAGGGTGGGAGACTAGCCTGAGAGTGGCTTCTGGGTGGGCTGCCTCACTGATGCTCACAGCGATCTACGAGGTGGACTCCGGTTTCTACAGAGGATGGACTGAGGCTTGGGCAGGTGCATAATGAGCAGGTCTGGCGTCCCACCTTTAGCAGGTTGCAGAATTGTGATTTGAATCTGGCTTTGTCTGATTCTGAGAGCCATGGCATCTCCAGGCTGCCTCCCTGCCTCCCCCAAGTCATGTGATGTGCTAGGTGCCTCAGCCAGGACAGAGCAGAGGGACTGAGGTCTGGTCACCCCAGATTGAGGGCAGGGTTGACAAAGAGGCCTCGCCTGGATTTGTGGTTTTATTGGAACACAGCTGCACTCACTTGTTCACACATTGTCTAGCTGTTTTCACACGTGAGCCCAGAATTGAGTGGTTGTGGCAATGGGGCCCACAAGGCACAGGCGTTCACTGTCTGGGCCTTTCTGGGAAAAGTTGGCCAGCCCCTGTTCTTAAGTATTCAGACAGCAGGGTTTAATCTTGTGAGTTTGACAAGATTTAAATACAATATATATATGGTTAGGGAACCACATTTAGGACCCCAGCCCACCAACAGGCCCCCCCCCCCCCCCCACGTTGAGAGATTAGGCCCCCAGAAGGTGCTGCGTGTGCAAGCTCACCATGTGCGCACAGCAGTGTGCGATGCTCACCGTCACCTCTCTCTGATCAGTTGGAGACGGCAGTCAACCAGAGCACCTGACAGATTAGCTCTAAGTGTTTCTGTTAACATTCAGTTTGTTAAATTTTTTAAAATAAATTCTGAGATATAAGTTTTAAGGTATTAGGCCTGTACCAAGTTTCAAAATCCAACCTTTAAGCTTGAGGTGCTGTCCACACAGAACTCAGGTGGTCATTACACTATTTTCAGGGCATTTGCTTTGGTTGATGATGTGGGTCATGAGTTAAAACTTGATTGTTTTTTTTTTTTTTTTTGGTTTGTTTTTTAATATATTTTATTGATTTTTTACAGAGAGGAAGGGAGAGGGAGAGAGTTAGAAACATTGATGAGAGAGAAACATCAATTGGCTGCCTCCTGCACACCCCTTACTGGGGATGTGCTCGCAACCAAGGTACATGCCCTTGACCGGAATCGAACCTGGGACCCTTGAGTCCGCAGGCTGACGCTCTATCCACTGAGCCAAACTGGTTAGGGAAAAATTTAATGAATTGTGTACTTATCATTTGGTTCATTTTTCAGCTAACAACCTGAGAGAAGATTACAAATTCCACCACACTTTCAACACAGAAATTGCAAAGTTCTTGAAAGTCTCCCCAGGGAAGTTGGTCATGATGCAGCCTGAGAAATTCCAGTCCAAATACGAGCCCAGGAGCAACATGATGGACATCCAGGTGGGTGAGGGCGCTCAGGCCTCGATGGCCCCTCTGAAGTGCCAGCCCCTGGGCATGCTATTGGCATGAGGATCCTGGTGGTGCCACCGCGGGGTTTTGGAGGATGGAGACTTCCCTCCACGGAAGGCTCTGGGCCCGGAGCACAGCCAGCAGGAAGGTTCCTGGTCAGGAGTTACCCGAGGGACCCAGGCAGCTCTCTCACCCGGCAGGTGCAGAGCCCTGGCCCCTGGCAGAGCTCCACCTCGCACACCGCTCAGACCTCCTGGCACCAGCCTCCCATAGGTGCCCCCCACTGAGGGTCTGGCCTGTGTGTCTGCCTTGCTCCAGGCCAGGACATGCTGCCTGGGGGCAATGGCAGTCCTCTCTGTTCACTTTGTGAAACTGTGCAGCGTGGCTCGTGGATTTGGCCTTTCTTTCCACTACTACCCCCACCCCCGCCTTCCTAAGGATGTGACATTCACCTCTAGAAGGAGAGGGAGGTCCCAGCTCAGCGTGCTGAGTGCTTCAGTGAGCAGATCTTCAGGCTTGGAAGAGACCTTAGATCTTGAACCCGAAGCTTTTATTTTCCTAGAGAGATGATGCAGCGAAGTGAGCTGTCTCACCCAGGGTCCCACGGCCAGTTAGAAGCAACTGAGGGAGAATACAGGTGTTCTTCCGGGGCCAGGCTGCGCCCTGGGGGCCGTGACCCTCACCACTTGGGCCGAGGGCTCCGCTGGGACCTGGAGGATGTGGTGTGGGACCGAGTCCCCTGGACGTGTCCTGCAGGGGGCAGCCGTGCCCTTCTGGTCTTTTTATGAACTGGGAGCATGACCTTGGAGACAGCCCTGATTCTGACTCCCATTGCTCCTTCTGGAAGTCTCACGTCCAAAGAGGGGCCCTGATGACCGTGGAGCAGTGACCTCTGGGAGTTGGGCACAGCCTGTGTGGTGTCCGTGTTCCCAGGACTGGAGTCTGTAACTTTTTTTTTTAAAAATATATTTTATTGATTTTTTTTTTTACAGAGAGGAAGGGAGAGGGATAGAGAGTTAGAAACATCGATCAGCTGCCTCCTGCACCACCCCCCACTGGGGATGTGCCCGCAACCAAGGTACATGCCCTTGACCGGAATCGAACCTGGGACCCTTTAGTCCACAGGCCAATGCTGTATCCACTGAGCCAAACCGGTTTCGGCAAGTCTGTAGCTTTTGGCAGATTCCTGAAGAGGCCCTTGACCTCAGAGGGGTTAAGATCCTCGCAGTCCAGTCTGGTATATGTATCACTGCCACTTGACTTTTGTCTTTTGCCTGCGTTTTTAAATTTTAAATGGATTGGTATTATTCATATACCACTTTGTTCCAAAAGTTACGTAAGGCTACTTTGTAAAAATTCACACAATATAGTGAAAAGCAATGTTTTTTAAAAGTGGATTTAGAAATCAGGACAAAGGAAAGACAAGGGCAGGACAGATAAGGTGAAGCGAGGTGTAAAGTCAGCACCAGGAGCTGCTGAGAGAGGACAGCTTGTCTGTCTGCTCTGAAAAGAGTTCACATTGAGGCTCAGCTCCGGGTGTGTGCTCAACTCCGGCAAGTTCGCCTGCTGTCACTGCCGCTTCTCTCTCTCTCTCTCTCTCTCTCTCTCTCTCTCTCTCTCTCTCTCTCTCTCTCTTTTAATCAAGGTGGTGTTTTTTAAATATATTTTTATTGATTTCAGAGAGGAAAGAGAGAGAGAGATAGAAACATCAATAATGAGAGACAATCATTGATTGGCTGCCTCCTGCATGCTCTCTACTGGGGATCGAGTCTGCAACCTGAGCATGTGCCCTTGACCGGAATTGAACCCGGGACCCTTCAAATCCACAAGCCAATGCTCTATCCACTGAGCCAAACCAGCTAGGGCTTTTTAGAAAAAAATTTTTTAATTCTTTTTAGAGAAGGGGATGGAGAGAGAAACATTGATCTGAGAGAGAAACATCGATTGGTTGCCTCCCATACATACCCCAACCGGGAACCAAACCCACAACCTAAGTATGTGCCCTGACGGGGAATCGAACCTGTGAGCTTCTCGTGCATGGGATGATGCGCCAACCAACAGAGCCCCACTGGCCAGGGCACTGCCACTTTACTTTGAGATTGCCTTCTGGGTGACCCCCTGCCGCCCTCCTCACTGCTTTTTCTGTCACTTTCCTCCCACCCTCCTGGTACCCTAGGACCAGAGCCTTGTTGCCTTGTCCCCTGCTCCTTCCTGCTCTTCCCTCACTTGACAAGTTCTGCCCATCCTCAGGGCTGCACGGGGCCACCGCCCTGACTGACCTGTCCAGGTGGGACTCAGGCTGTGGGGGAAGGTATGGTGTTTGTCCACCACTTCCAGCTGTACAACCTTCGGCAAGCAGCTTAACCTCCCTGCCCCTCGGTGTCTTCATCTATAACGTGAAGTGGCTGTGCCCACCCTCGGGGTGCCTGTGAGTCTGGTGTCCAGAGCACCTGGCTCTGATCCTCACTTAGTGCGAGCCCCTGTGTCAGGACACGCTGCCCGTCCCTCAGGGCAGTCATTTCACCTCTGACAGACAGCCTGGGCTCAGTGTCCCTAAGCGACTACCGCTGTGCCCAGCCGATCACAGGTTCTGTGTAATGCCAGTGCCTCACACTGCTCCATCTTACTGGGAGTTACCTGGGTTCCAGTCTGAGCTGAGTCTCCACACTGCTGCATCTCGGGGCAGTCACAGCTGTGCCTCCATACTCTTGCCCGAGACCACACTGTCCTTTGGAATGGGCAGTCACGGGGGTGATTTCTCCAGGCAGAACGCAAAGCCCATCACGGCCACTCACCAGCTGGGTGCGCTTGGGCCTCTCTGCACCTCCATGCTGTGTCCTGTCGTTTGAAATGTCCTGATAGGGCAGTCGTGAGGATCAGATGGGGAAGACGGACCCTCCGCTCAGTTGGCTGTGTTAACAACTGTCCTCTGGAGGACAGGGCCAGGGCCTCTGCGGTGGCCCCACAAGCTCCCTCAAGGTTCACTGGAGAAAGAGAATTACTGGGGTGTGCTTGAGTGAGGCCAGAGCATCTCACCTTCAATGATCCCCTCTTCCCGTGCTCCTTCCCATCTTTGCTCATTAACAGTGGCAGCAAGTGGTGGGAGTGTTAGGTAAGCTCCACTTTGTCAGGCCGACGCTCACCTGTCCTCACTTTTTGCAGGGCTCCCCGGAGGGCTCTGCCGTCAAGGACTTTGTGCTGAAGCACTCCTTGCCCCTGGTGGGTCACCGCAAGCCCTCCAACGACGCCAAGCGGTACACGCGCCGCCCTCTGGTGGTCGTCTACTACAGCGTGGACTTCAGCTTTGACTACAGAGCGGGTGAGGGACCCAGGCCCTTGTGGGTGGGTGGTCAGGAGTGTGTTTGCTTTATGGCTTCAGGTCATTGTCCCTCTGTGCTCCAGGCAGCGGCTTATGCCACCAGGCCCAGGCCTCCTGGGCTGGTTGAGCTTTCGACCAAGGTCCCTTGTTCACAGAGGTGGCTTTTTCAGAAATGCTTTTCTCTCCGATTGAAGCCTAAGCCTTGTTAGAATCCAAGGGGCAGAATCTTAACCTTCATCTCTGAGGCTCACGGTCCTTCGTGCTGTTTCAGCCACTCAGTTTTGGCGGAGCAAGGTGCTGGAGGTGGCCAAGGACTTCCCGGAGTACACTTTCGTCGTGGCTGACGAGGACGACTTTGCCTCGGAGGTGAAGGACCTGGGGCTCAGCGAGAGCGGGGAGGACGTCAATGCTGCCATCCTGGACGAGGGTGGGCGGAAGTTTGCCATGGAGCCTGATGAGTTTGACTCTGACACCCTCCGAGAGTTCGTCAAAGCTTTCAAAAAAGGTGAGCTACGTGTGGCCGGCTTCCCCTGCGTGAGCCTCGCTGGGCTGCGGGTGCACCTGGCGTCCAGGCGAGGGCACTCTTCAATCCCGTCGCTTGTTCTGAGCCCAAACCTGCTTTGTTCCCTGGGTACCTCAGGGAGGATGGAGACGGAGAGACCCCATTCTTTCTTTCTTGCTTTTTTTTTGAAATAGGAAAAAGGGCAGGAAATGTCAAGAAGTCTTCCTTAATTAAAACAGGCTTTTGGTGTTTGTGGAAAGTTGTGTGTTTGTGGAAATTTCTTTGAGGCGTTACATGCATGTCTTTATTGGTCTGGTTGAGCCCATGGCCCAGTCCCCAGCGCCAGCCTGTCATGAGCAGACCTCCTAGTTCCCTGTCTGCCGCTCTGCTCAGTGCTTTTCCTCACATGGCTTTGCAGCCCCAGGCACCGGCTCTCCCTTTGTGACAGCCTCCCTGGACAGGACCCAGTGGCCCAGGAGGCCTGGGTGGGACCACCTGCCCCCTCTCTGGCCTCTGCAGGGACTGGGAAAGGAGAAGATTTGAGGAGACCAGGAAACTGAAGGGTGGGCTGTTGGAGACAAGGCCCTACCCAGTCCAGGCAGAGCCGGGCCTTTTCATCACTCACATCCCTCCCCTGCTTTCTTTCCTCGGCAGGAAAACTGAAGCCGGTGATCAAATCCCAGCCTGTGCCCAAGAACAACAAGGGGCCGGTCAAGGTCGTGGTGGGCAAGACCTTCGACTCCATCGTGATGGACCCCAAGAAGGACGTCCTCATCGAGTTCTATGCGCCCTGGTGCGGGCACTGCAAGCAGCTGGAGCCCGTGTACACCTCCCTGGGCAAGAAGTACAAGAGCCACAAGAACCTGGTCATCGCCAAGATGGACGCCACCGCCAATGACATCACCAATGACCGCTACAAGGTCGAGGGCTTCCCCACCATCTACTTCGCGCCCAGTGGGGACAAAAAGAACCCAATTAAGTTTGAGGATGGAAACAGAGACCTAGAACACTTGAGCAAGTTTATAGACGAACATGCCACAAAGCCAAGCAGGACCAGGGAAGACCTTTAAAGCTCTGAGGGCAGGAAGGCAGCAGGGACCCGACACACTGTGGCTTCCGGGGGCCGGAGCCGAGCGAGCCGCCGGCCCCCGCTCAGCGCAAGGGCAGTGTCTTGAGTTTTTCGCTGTTTTTGTTTTGTTTTTTTTTAAATTTTTATACTCGGGTATTTCACCTCATGCTCTGAATACTGAATAGATATGAATGATTCAGTAGATTTGCCCAGATTTTTACAGAGGATACATCTATTTTTATCCTTATTTGGGGTTTGATATTTTTTTTTAACTTTCCACTTTCTTTAATATATTTCTTCAAAGCAGACAAGTTAAATCTCTTCTGTGTGAATGTTTTTTCTTTTTTTAATTTAAAATTTTAAAAACTTTTGCCAAATCATGTTGATTTTGCCCTTAATTTTGTTGTCGTCTGAGGAATTACTAGTTGGAATGCTTTCATTTTTTGTTTCTTCCTGTTATGGTGCAAAGTGAGAGCCATCGCCAAGCAACCTGCCAAGGACCATGCTCCAGCCTGACCCCTGAGCTGCGCAGTCCAGACAAGCAGCGCCGAGCCTTGTTGCAGTCAAAAGGGGACTGGGTGTCGCCGAGCCTTCTCCCAGGACCGCAGGACGAGGCGCTTTTCCCGGGTCCCCAGGCCCCTTGAGCCAGGAACTGAGGTGCCTCCTAGAGAGAGAGGCCACCCACTCTTCAGAATGGCCGTGGCCAGAGGAGAGGTGACCTAGGGCACCGGCGGGTACTTAGGGGGATAGTAAGGATTGGGTAGGCTGTTGTGATGGAATAAAAGAAATATTGAAAATTAACTGCATGACTATGTCAGGGGCACCAGCTCCACCCAGAGCCTTGGTGGGTTGAAGGTGGAGAGACCCGACCTGGGTGGACTGGGGAGCGCTTTCCCACCTAACACCTGAACATCGGCGAGGGGGGGGGGGGTCATGGAGACCCAGGGGTGGGGCTTCGGTGGCCTCAGCTCTAGGCTGTGTGGAGGTGAGCAGTGACACATTCCGTCAGGATGGGGGACGAGGATGGAGGACAAGGAACCTGCCGAGCACTTGTGCGGCTGGGCTGGGGGATAGGACCGGGCTGGATGTTGGACCAGCCCTTCCAAAGATGGTGGGGTCTGCGTGTGATGTGAGCCCCATTCAGAAGCGGTGCCCCAGGATGTTTCATCTCCCTGCCCTGCCACCTGCTCCTGGTTTTGACTGCAGCAGAGGTGGTGAGGTGGAAGTTGCTTGAGCTGGTGGCAGCTCTCGGCTGTGACTGGAGTGATCGTTGCAGGGTTGGGGGTGGGGGGGGGGCAGCCAGCAGGTCTCCTGGAAGGGGCAGCCTAGGTGGGCCTTTCCAAGTGATCTGCTCTAAAGTTGAGTCTGGCTGAGATGGATGGGACTGTGGGAACTGGTGTCTGGTAAGCTCTCAGAATCTCCAGTGTGACAGGATGTCTGTACCCTCCTCGGCGTCCTCTTTCCTCCTCTATCAGGAGAATGAGCACCCCACCCTGGGACTTGGTGCCAGAAGCTCCTAGGAGGAAGTGTGGGCGTGGTGCTCATGGCCTTTTCTTTACCTGAGAGGCTTGTTTATCCAGCGCCCGCAGGAGAACAGCAGCCCCTCTCCTCGGGGGCTCTGGGTCTGGTTGGGGAAACATCCGCAACGTGTGCATGAAGCCGAGAGGAGACTGACTCTAGGAGGGAAGCACAGCATGGCCTCGTGGAATTGAGGCCTCAGGAAAGCCCCTCTGTCTGAGGTGACGTTTGAGCTGAGACCCAGGGATGAGCAAGGCTTGAGCTCAGGAAAGGAGAGGAGTGAGGCTTGCTTCTCAGTGGCCCAGGGACCTGTGACATCGCAGTCCCTGATGTCTGTCCGAAATGCAGAATCTCAAGGTTGGGCCGCAGACCTGCTAAACCGAATCTGCATTTTAAGAAGATCCCAAGAGAATTATTTCATGGGCACATTGGCAGAAATCAAAATATATCCTCTTCTGAAATACAGTCTGGAGACCAGGTTCTCTGGGAAAGTCTTAACTGAGTAAGCGATCCCTATATTGACTGCAGAATGGAGGCCTCCTGTGAACGAATCCACCCGACTGGTTAGGGACCAGGGAAGGGGATGGACAAGTAAGTTAGTTACAGTCGGGTTTGCGCAGTGGAGAAGGTCTGTGCAGGGCCCAGAGGGGACTGTCACAGCCTAGAACCTAAAGCAGCCTTTAAGGGGGACGGATGCAGGAGCCAGGAGGAGGAGGACGTGGCCTTTTTCAAGTGGAGGCATAGCCGAGGCATCAACCTGCAAGGTGTTTAAAAAACCCCAAGGAGAGGGAAGAATGGGTGAGGGTGGGAATTGAGGCTGGAAGAGGTAGGGCCAGAGGCCAGGGGTCTTTTTGCTCTAAGGAGTCTGGCCTTATCCTAGAACTTGGTGGGGAAGTGATATCAGTGAGATTTTAATCATGAAAGTGACAGTTCACATTTATTGGCCATTTAGCAAAAGCCAGACCCTGTGTGAGCAGTTTGCTAGTTTATCCCATTTAAGTGATCTGTGAGGTGGTTTCTAAGTGTGTTCATGTTACAGTTGAAGGGGGCGGGGGGCGGGTAGCCCCAGGTCTCATGTCTATCAGGGAGTTCTCAGCAGCTCCAGAGACCACTGCGTTTCTGTTAGAAGGTGGGTGGGCTCTAGCAGGGTGAGCAGTGGGGTCTCCAGGACTCCAGCTGATTGGAAGTTGAGGGTGGGTGAGTCCACCAAAGAAGACGGGTGGCATCCAGATTTCCGATTTGTTATTTAATTATGAAACGTTTCCATACACAAAACCAAAGGACATAATATAACCAACACCCACCTGAGACAGTTACCAAATTTTGCTACATTTTCTTTATCTGTCCATCCCCCTTTTCCTTTAATCACACAGCCAAGACATATCATGTCATCCCTACATTTTCTTTTTAATTTTTTTAGAGGAAGGGAGAGGGATAGAGAGAAGCATCAATGAAAGAGAATCATCGATTGGCTGCCTCCTGCACACCCCTTACTGGGGATCTAGCCCACAATCAAGGTACATGCCCCTGACCAGAATCGAACCCAGAGCCACACTCTATCCACTGAGCCAAACCGGTTAGGGCGCCCCTACATTCTTGAGCGCATTTTCCTACAGAACCACAGTGCCTTATCACAGCTAAGAATAAACAAGAATTCATCCAGTACCCAGTCTATAATAGGATTTCCCCATTTCCTCAAAAACATCTTTTTACAATTGGTCCGTTTGAATCATCGGCAGACAGTGTCAGCACTTTGTCTCTTAAGTCTTGTTCTAGAGCATTCCTGTCCACACAACTTGAACTCATTGCAGAAATGACGGGGGTCAGTTGGGTAGGTTCAGTTGTGTTTTGTATAACTTTGAGGAATGTTCAATTGTCACTGTCATTGGTGTGTCTGGAGATATATTGACACCTGGAGAGATCTAAGGACAGATCTGGTACCAGATCTTACAAAACTGATCATAGGTGCCATTGACCAGGTAGCAGGGATCTGGCGTGTTTTGTTAAAGCCTCAGTCCAAGCTGACTCCACGGTGAGCAGGTTACTTAACTCCTCAGAGCTTGCTTTCTCATGTGTAAGGGAAAGACACAGCCCTCGTCACACAGGTACTTGTAAGGGTTCCGTGTGATGATGTGGGCACGGGCTTAGCTTTGTTCCTGGCATGTGGTCATCACAGGAGGAGGGTGGGTATTGCTCCAGGTCACACAGAGCAGCTGAGTCCCAAGGTTGGAGTTACAGCTAAAGAAGCACAGCCATCTCCTGAGAGGTTTCTTCTAGCCTAGTGAGTGCTGAGTCAGGGACGTGATTCCCAGGGTGGGACAGGAAATTGGTGTGCAGATCCTTAGACACCGACTCCAAGCTCTGCAGAGCCTGAAATGCTAATTTTGAGGCCTTTTCCCTTTACATTGGGCCTCAGCTCTGCCTCTCCTGCCTGTTCTGATGGGCCAGGATGGGGCCATTGACCAAGCGTTGTGCAGATATAAGGTAGACCCTAATGGAGGGTGTGGGTCTATAGAGTCCTGAACCCCAGTTCTGGTCTAAATCAGATGCGGCAGGGTTGGAGCCTGGTGTCTGTTTCAGACGCTCCCATATCTGACCACATGTCAGCCCTGGAATATAAGTAGGACACATATGATGACCCCCATCCTATCTAATAAAAGAGTAATATGTTTGGATGTGGAGAGAGCAGAGCGCCTGAAGAATGGCTCCTTTGTAATAAACACATCCAACAGCAAGTTGGGCTTACACCTCACGGGTGGCAGGATACTGTGACCTTCCTGTGATATTATGTCCTATATATATATTTTTTTTTTAAAAAACAAGTAATATGCAAATTGACCATCACTCCAACACAAGATGGCTGCCCCCATGTGGACACAAGATGGCTGCCACAAGATGGCCAGGAGGAGAGGGCAGTTGGGGGAGACCAGGCCTGCAAGGGAGGGCAGTTGGGAGGGACCAGGCCTGCAAGGGAGGGCAGTTGGGAGGGACCAGGCCTGCAGGGGAGGGTAGTTGGGAGGGACCAGGCCTGCAGGGGAGGGTAGTTGGGAGGGACCAGGCCTGCAGGGGAGGGCAGTTAGGGGTGACCAGGCCTGCAGGGGAGTGGTTAGTCATCAATCAGGCTGGCAGGGGAGTGGTTAGGGGGTTATCAGGCTAGCAGGCAGAAGCGGTTAGGGACAATCAGGAAGGCAGGCAGGTGAGCAGTTGGAAGCCAGCAGTCCTGGATTGTGAAAGGGATCCCAGATTGGAGAGGGTGCAGGCTGGGCTGAGGGACAACCCCACCCCCTGTCTTGCATGAATTTCATGCACCAGGCCTCTAGTCATAGAATAAAAGAAATGGAAGTTTGAGAGGCTAGCAATTTGCCCAAAGCCACGTGGCCAGTAAATCAGGAAACCAGAAGTGGAAAGACCCAGTGTTTTCCGTAGCTCCAGCCTTTCCCAAAATGTGTTGGCAGAACACTTCTGAAGGAGGTTAATAAATGCTCCATTAAGGTCGAATTCTGTTTGTAATTTGGCTTGGGAAATACCGAACTTTAAAAAGTGCTTCTTTGGAAGAAGCTCTCAGAGCCTGTAAGGCTTCAGTGGGCCAGGGGCTCTGGGAAAAGATGGGGCTTGACCTGGCTTCCTGGCTTCTTTGACCCCAAACCGCACAGATCCAGGGGGCTCCTTGGCAATCCGCCCCCCCCCCCCCCCCCAGTGCCAAGCCTTGCTAGCGTGAGGGTATTTTCTGAGAACACCTCTGCCCTTAGCTCCTTCCCCTGGCCCTGAGGAAGCACGGATGCCTTTCCCACCCCGCCTATGATCCCTGACCAGCCCTGGGGTGGGAATGTGGGCCAGGAGCCCATGGATGAACCTGACCCTGCAGCCCATCGCAGTGCACGTCAATAGCAAGTTACAGGGGTATCTTACCCCGTCTTCTGATGCTGTCAGGTGGGACAAAGAGATGAAACCCTGAGAGGGTATGGCTACTATAATTTAAACTAGAGGTCCGATGCATGAAATTCGTGCAAGAGTAGGCCTTCCTTCCTCCAGCTGCCGGCACCGGCTTCCCTCTGGCACCCGGGACCCAGGCTTCCCTCACAGCCCCGGCTTCGTCTGGAAGGACGTCCAGAAGGATGTCTGGTCTAATTAGCATATTACACTTTTATTATTATAGATCAGAGGTATTTAAAGTACATCTGTGGGGCCCTAGCCACTCTGGCTCAGTGGATAGAACGTCAGCCTGTGGACTGAAGGGTCCCAGGTTCAATTCTCGTCAAGGGCATATGCCCGGGTTGCAGGCTCAATCCCCAGTAGGAGGCATGCAGGAGGCAGCCCATCAATGATTCTCTTCATTGATGTTTCTATCTCTCCCTCTCCCTTCCTCTCTGAAATCAATAAAAATATATTAAAAAATAAAATACATCTGTGGGACCGGTACTAAGGTAAAGAACCCTCCTTCTTAGAGTCTGCCTTGTTACCCACGTGACAAGGGAGGGCTGGGAAAGCGAAAGCCATGGGGAGCCCCAGGGGGCCGTGCACATGGTAACAAAACACCGTGTGGACGACCCAGTGGAGAACTGGAGATCTTGGGTCCACCCAGTGTGAGGGCCTCCCCCGATGCAGGTCCCCCTTACCACAACTCACCCTGCATGGAGCACAGTTCTCTAATTCAACAACTTCCCACGTTAGATTGTGGGATACTGTGGCAGAGAGAGGACAAAGGACCACTTGTTACAAAGACTGGGAAGGGGGCCTTTTAGAAAGAGGTGGCAATGGCTTGGAGGAGGAATTGTGTGCGAAAGGAGCCCTCCAGTCTTCCTGGATTTTCTCATGAAAAGAAAGTGGGCTCAGCTCTGATTGGATTGAAAACTGATGCCTCGGCCGTGGGTGCGATGGGAATCAAATCCTCTCTCTCCCCACCTGCTACAAAAGTGTCCTCAGAAATCATAGCTATTTGGGGGAATGGAGCCTCGAGAGACCTTCGGGGTCCCGGTTGAAAACTCCAGTGTTCAAGGAGCCCAGCAGGCAAGTTAATCACACAGCTGGATGTGGGCAATAGGGGGTGATGGTGACCGGGCATACTTTGGGATTCTGCATTCCACCCGAGGAGGGTACTTCTTGTCCATGGGAATCTGGTCCTGCTGCTGCTGTTCAGATTTTTAAAGAAAAGCCAGACATTGTGTGAAATCCCCCAATTAAAAAAAATTATTGATTGATTTCAGAGAGGAAGGGAGAGAAAGAGAAACACCAATTTGTTGTTTCACATATTTATGCATTCATTGGCCAATTCTTGTGTGTGTCCTGACCGGGGACTGAACCCACAACCTTGGTGTATAACCACCTCAGCTACCTGGCCAGGGCTGAAATCCCCCAGTTTTTAAATGCCAGATCTTGTTCAAATTGTTTTACCTATTATGTAGGTCACAGAAAAGACATCTGAGGGCAGATACAGTTAGAAATTGTAGACCTAGCCCTGGCCAGTTTGGCTCAGTGGATAGAGTGTCAGTCCTGGAACTGAAGAGTTGTGGGTTTTCTGGTCAAGGGCATGTACCTCGTTTGCAGGCTCAGTCTACACCCTGAGCAACCAAATCTCTGTGTATGTGTGTCTGTCTCCCCTGCCCCTTCCATTCCCTTCTACTCTATATATATATAAAAAAAAAAAAAAAGGAAAAATATCCTCAGGTGAGGATTAACAAAAACGAAACTGTAGACTTAAGTGAAACCCACTTTTGCATCACAGATTTGACTACATAACCCTCATGCCCAAAGAAGTCCTGGCTGCAGGAGGCCACTCGGACCCCCAGGGCTCTCGTCAGCTGGTGTTGAAGGCAGACCTCCCTTCCTCCCATGAGACTGTGGAAACCCTGAGGTATCTTTTATTTTGTTTGCAGGTTTTTGTTAGTTTTATTTTCACAATTCAAAAGCAGGAAGCTCTAGCCCTAGCCGGTTTGGCTCAGTGCATAGAGCATCTGCCTGTAGACCGAAGGATCCGGGGTTCGATTCCGGTCAAGGGTATGTACAGTGGTTTCAGGCTCTTCCCCGACCCGGGTCCCTGGTCGGGGCGTGTGCAGGAGGCAACCAACCGATGTGCTTCTCTCACATCGATCTTTCCCTCTGTCTTCCACTCTCTCTAAAAGATCAATGGGAAAATAGCCTTGGGTGAGGCTCCACAAGAGTGATGATTGATTTCTGGCCAGTTCTCCAGGTGGATGTTGGTGAGTCATAAGAAAAGGACATGGCTTCTCTGTGCCCTACTTTTTGGTATTCACACAATTTTAAGTGTTTCCACAGGGTTTTTTGTTGGTTTATTTTGATTCCCCTATTTCCCTAGAATCCGGGGCAGGACCATGAAGAGGCTGAGAGCAGCTGAGATACAGGAGGGTCCTTGTTCTTTAAGACCCAGGGAGTGAGCCAGTGCCCCAAGCACCTCACTCAGCTATCCTGGGCCCAGCCCCAGCCCCAGGGACACCTACAGTTAGGACTTTGAGAAACCAGCTCGGTTCTGGAGGAACACTGGGGAAGTGTGTGGCAGTAAACTCCTGACTTTGCATATGAGGACAAATAATCTTGTCAGATTGTAGGTCCCCCATGTTGGAAAGGAGGGGGGAAGATGTGGCAAAAATGGGGCCCTCCACAGGTGGGTTTTGAATGAAGGGAGGGAAGTAAAGCTTGAAAGAATGCCACTTGGCCTGGGAGAATACATAGATGGGCAGTGGGAGGAAATCCTCATAAAGCACTTGGGGAGTGTTTTGGAGAAAAATCAAGGAAAACTCCGTTCTTTTTGCTTTAAATTAATAGAACTTTAAGACACACATAGTAAAAGAGGTTTTCAATAAAGTACCTATATTGTCTGCTTAAGATAACTTTAGGTAACTGCATCAGCCACAGGGACCTCCCCCTGCAGGTGTGACACACACATGCACACACTGTGTTCAGTGCACACACATGGCCTTCTGAGAAGGAAGAGCTCACCCTGCCCGCACTGCACACTTCATGTGGTTGACCAGGTCCACAAGGTCAAGGGAGCATAAACCTTGGCAGAGCCCTAGCAGATTTGACTCAGTGGACAGAGCGTGAGCCTGTGGACTGAAGGGTCCTGGGTTTGATTCTGGTCAAGGGCACATGCCGGGGTTGCCGGCTCGATCCCTAGTAGGGGGGTGTGCAGGAGGCAGCTGATCAATGATTCTCTCTCATCATTGATGTCTCTTTCCCTCTCCCTTCATCTCTGATATTAAAACAAACAAACAAAAAACAACAACAAACCAACCTTGGCAGAAGCTCTCTTGGCTGCTCGTAAGAGCTGTAGGACTCCCACCTCACCTCTGAGCCGTCAGGGCAAGGTGGCAGGTGGGCACCTCCATCCTCCTGTGACAGCAAGCAGGGTGGATTGGATGGTGGGCACCGGGGACTGCACTGGGCCTGCTATCACAGTCTAACTGATCAAAACGCAGTGTGCCACCACTTACTATCAGGGCAAACCCTGAACCACTCCCAGCCTCCTAGTCTCCCCCATAAAATCAGACAAAATACTGCCAATCCTCCCCCCACTCTTACAATTGGGGCAGGTCTTTTGGTTGCTGAGAAGTCTGCTGCCCCTCCACCGGCTGCCCCCAGAATAGTCCTGCCCTTATTCATTCTCTCTCTCTCTCTCTCTCTCTCTCTCTCTCTCTCTCTCTCTCTCTCTCTCTCTTCTCTTCTCTCTCTCTCTCTCTCACACACACACACACACCTCTCCTTCCCTGTTCTTTGCCTCAGGGCAATCTTCAGGTCTTTCTGAGCTTTGCTTCTCTGATGCTTTTACAAAAATATGTTCCACTGGCCTTCATTTAGGCACCTTTGCTTCTGTCTCTTGTCCCTGTAAAATCTGTGGTCCTCATGCTGGCGGTTTCTGGTTTTCATCAGATAGGTTTTATTTATCTTTAAATTGTATTGATTTTTAGAGAGAGAGGAAGGGGGAGGGAGAGAAACAAGATGCCAGAGCAAAACATCCATCGCTACCACTGGGGATCGAACCCACAATCAGCACATATGCTCTGGGAATCCAGCCAGAGACCTTTCGGAGAACCAAGAAATCTTTCGGAGTATGGGACGGCACCCACCCAACTGAACCGCGCAGGTCAGGGCTCATCAGTTAGGTTTTAATGAGGAGGCCGGTGATCTTGGGCCATGGGCGGTACCTCTGCCCTTCCGTAGGGGACAGACTCCGAGGCGGGGAGCGGCTGCTTCCAGGGTGGAGCGCTGCGGAGGTTTACAGATGTGGGGAAGCAGAGGCTCGAGCTACTCCAGCTTAGAGTGTTCTCCAGATTCCACAGAGCCGTCCCGAGCGGGTCGCACGTGGTAAATAGACAAAGGAGGTCAGCGCTGATTGGGCGGCTCTCCGGGTCCCTGAGCCTGCGGAGCCACTCCAGGCAAACTGCACGAGAAAAAGGAGGCCCTAGTGGCGAGATGCTAATTTGTATGTCTCTTCCCAGGATGCCCAGCAGTGCTTCTGATTCTTGTTAAAGACAAATATGTAACACTATCTATTGGTAAGTAGATGCTCTTGGGAGATCCTTAGTGGAAACATATAACTGATACTGTGAATGTAATTATTTACTAAAACTGAAAATATCACTGTAACTTAAAAATGAAGAAATTCTAGGATTCTAAATAGCTCAAGCAGCAGCAAGAACACTGAGCTGGTCCGGAGGTAGTGAGTTATCACAATTGATTGTACACAGTCAGTTACAGATTGAAGTCCTCCTTCTATATGCCTCCCTTCTCACTACTGCATTTGACTAGCCATTTTGCAGAGTGGCCCCTCTCTCCATGTGAAACACAACGTTACTCCCTGCTTTCTTTTTTATAATCTTACTTAAAATGTTTTTACATCAACAAAACAAAAAGGGAGTCCACTGTATGGGAGAACATATTTGGCAATGATACATCTGGTAAAGTGTTAATATCCAAAATATATAAGGAACTCATACAATTTAACAAAAGGAAGACAAACAATCCAATTAAAAAATGGACAAAGGACCTAAATAGACACTTCTCCAAAGTGGACATACAGAAAGCCAAGAGACATATGAAAACATACTCACACTCACTGATCATCCGAGAGATGCAAATTAAAATGACAATGAGGGAACCCTAATACACTTCTGGTGGGAATGCAGATAGGTGCAACCATTATGGAAAACAGTATGAAATTTCCTCAAAAAATTAAATATGGAACTGCCATTTGACCCAGTGACCCCACTTCTAGAAATATATCCTAAGAAACCTAAAACACCAATCAGAAAGAGTGTATGCACTCCTATGTTCATAGCAGCACATTTTACAATAGCCAAGATCTGGAAACAGACCAAGTGCCCATCAGTAGATTAGTGGATTAAAAAACCGTGGTACACTTATACCATGGAATACTATGCAGCAGTAAAAAACAAGAATCGCTTACCCTTTGAGACAGCATGGAGGAACCTGGAGAGTATCACTTAGCCGCTAAGTGAAATAAGTCAGCTGGAGAAAGACAGGTATCACATGATCTCACTCACATGTGGAATCTAATTAACAAAATATCCCCTCCCATCAACCCAGGCATTTGCCCTGACTGGGAATTGAATCCTCAACTTTTCCATGTTCCCAACTCCAACTGAGCCACTGGGCCAAGATGAAAGACTAATATTTGATGATACAACACAGACAAAATTAGGAGAAATTTCAAAGTTGGCAATCCTGTTAAAATTTGAAGATAGAGAAGTGGACATTCTCAAAGAGAAAACATTTTGCAGGAAGAAAAACCAAGTCTAAGAGTCTGAAACTGGAGAAGGCGGAGAAGGGCAGAGTATATCTTGGGATGCCCAGATCAGGCCTCCAAGCCACTTCCTCCTCTTGGTTCTGCACTTAGCTTTTTGTGTAACCTTAAGAAAGCCATTCAGCTGCCTCCTCACTTGAAACTGAGGTCAGAACAATGATCCTCTTTCCTCATTTGTGAGATGGAAGTGCAGTCCCCTAACAGCATCAGAACCTAAGAGTAGCACTGTGGGACGGATGCCACAAATATGTATATATCCAATAAAGGAAACGATTTGAGTTGTCCCTACATGTGCAGACAACCCAAGGCACCCTGAGATCATTGGATTTCCCTAGCACTTCCATGAGTATCATCCTATTTAGTCTGGCAGCAACCTGACCCAGAGGTACTGCGGTATTAGGACCACCACCCAGGGCTTAGAGAGACCAAGGGCTCCCTGTGGGTGTTCTCAATCTAGATCTCTTCCCCTGTCTGGTACACCTCACTGTTTCCTCGGTAAAGGGCATACACTGAGACGGTGAACCACCTTAGTTACAGTGGATTGTTCAAGCCAATTAATGATGCTATAATCACACACTAGCAACAGGACTCTCTGAGGACTGGCCATAAGTAGTACTGTGAGAAAATAATAGTCCAGTTGCACAGTCAGTGTTCTGTATTTGACAAAGAAAACCCTTATGTTTGTGTTGTGTTTCATAAGATGCAAAGTATTGTTATATTATTTATTTAACTTAATATTTTTTACAACCCAATTAGGTTGGTATGAAAAACTCATTTTACAATGAAAAGACCGAGCTTCTGAGAGATCAAATGGGCAGCTCAAGGCCAGCCAGAGATCATTCCTTGCAGGGCCAGAATAATCTTCCTTCTTTAAGAGTTCTCTCTGCTACTCCATAATGAAAAACCCACAATGAAAGAGTGGCAACAAATAAAACCAATTGCTGTGGTGTCCCAGGCAGTAGAAACATTGCCAAAAAAAAGGAAGAAAGGAAGGAAAGAAGAAAAGAAGGAAAGAAGGGGGTGGCGGAAGCATAGATAATAAAATGTGTGGGGAGTGGGATAGGTGGGGTTAGTTATTTTCTAAAACTTGTGTGACCAGATAAAATACAAGATGCTTAGTCAGATTTGAATTTCAAGTAAGTCATTTTTAGTATGAATATATCCTAAATATTGCATGGTATGTCCTGCAATCATTGCATACACCATAATTTGAAGCCAAAAGAATCTTGGTTTGCAAAAGCCTGCATTTGAGAAGAGAATGGAAATTTTTTTTAACCCCAAATCTTTACGTTTTACTAGAAAAGCAAAGTTTGGTGGACCCATGGTGTCAGCTAATGCCATGAGCCTCCTTCCTATTCCTACTATCTCACGTCTGACACTGGATAGAAAGGTGCATGAGACATGGTTCATTTCTTAGGCCACTTCAAACCTCTTCTCAAAGAGCACTCCAGAGACAAGGGGACCTCCCTTCTCAGTATGGTCCATGCAGACTCAGCCCTCCACGCAGCAAAAGGCTAGTCAAGTGAAGCAGTGGGAGTGGAGAAGGAACAAAGAAATCTGTAACTGGCTGTGATCAATTAATTGTGGGCACCACTGCACTCGGACCAGCCAAAAAGTGAGCTGCAGTGTTGCTAATATAAAGCTCTAAAGATTCATCAATTTTACAGTTATGGTGATTATTTATAGCAGGTTATTTTTCAAAGCATGAACCTACAGATCAGAAATAAACCATATATTTTTTAATGAAAGCATTACATATAGGAACTTTCTCAAGAAAAGAGCCTTTTCCTCTCCAGTGGAGGTAAAAGAGCACCAGGCAGCCCTCCTGGAGCATTGTGGGATATTTGCATGCGAAACAATCCCGGGTCACATCCACTAGAATCAAAACGGTGGGTCCCGGCGGTTCTCTGAGTGCGATGAAGCCACACGGTCAGCGGTAAATCTCAGAGGGGCAGGGCGTTTTCTTGCGAAGGGTGTAGGCAGAGTCACCCCTGGAGGAAGATGGGGGTCCCCCATCTAAACAGAAAGGGAGGCGAGTGAATTTCGTCCACGGAGGCCAAAATAAGAACGACCTAATTAGTAGTAAGATTTAAAAGTGAGCCCATGGAAGAAAGGCGCACAGCAACCGCAGGCAGAGGTACCGCGACCGGGAACTTGCCTGGTTTTTCCCGGAAGAGCGGCCCCAACACCAGAGAGGCGCCTTTCTTTCTTTTATTATTCTTGATTTTAAAATTTATCTTTATTGGTGAAAGTATTACAGATGCCTCCCCCCCCCCCCCCTTCACCCCACCCCCGCCCGCCAGAGAGGCACCTCTCTCAGCGCAGTGCCTTGTATTTCCCTGTAGGTTAGCCAGGGCGTGGGGGGCGCCTTGGACCCAGAGAAGTGACCAGAGACCGATGGGCACGCAGCGCAGCTTTCGGCCTTTTTCTTTTCAGGGTCAGTAGCAGGTGCCAACTACTTGACACCCCCCACCCCCGCCCCAGAGCGGGTCATTTTGAACTTTTCCGTAGGACAAAATTATTTTCAGTAATATTCATGTAATAATCAGTAATATTCACTGCTTCCTTCATTCGTCCTTTAGTTTTAAAACAAACAATTAACAAGTTAAAAAGGAAGACATTTCCATTTAAAAAAAACATATATATATTTTAGAAGTGGTGGGGAGAGAGACATACATGGATTGCTTAACTCAAGGATCTGGAGGGGATGGGGACCGAACCTCTAATCTAGGTACGTGCCTTTGCCCAGGAATTGAACCCCTCCCTACCCTTTGATGCGTGGGCTGATGCTCTAACCACTGAGTCATCCAGGCTGGGCCTGTGGTGTTTTTTTAATTGATTCTAGAGAGAGGAAGGGGGAGAGAGAGAAACATTGATTGTCTCCCACAGTGCCCAGACAGGAATCCAAACTGCAACTTGGGTGTGGGCCCTGCCCGGGAATCAAACCCCCTTTACAGGAGGGTGCTCCAACCAATTGAACCACACCCCCCAGGGACTATGGTGTTTTGTTTTGTTTTGCTTTGTTGTTTTCTTAATAGACTTTATTTTTAGGACAGTTTTTGGTTCAGGGAAAAATTGTAAGAGCAGAATATGGAGATTTCCAAGGTGCCTACCCCCTGCTGCCACATGCACAGCCTTGCTCACTATCAGCATCCTCAACTGGAGAGGCACGTTTGTTATAATCCACAAATTACACATCACTTATCTCCCCAAGTCCCTAGTTTATGCTGGCGTTTGCTATTGGTGTTCATTCTACGGGTTTGGACAAATGTATGATGACAGGTATCCACTATTAGAGTTTCATATACTAGTAGGGTGGTTTCACTGCCCTAAAAATCTTCTTTGCTCCACCTGTTCATCCCTCCCTCCCACCTAACTCATAGCAACCACTAATCCTTTCTATCTCCATAATATTGCCTTTTCCAATGTATGACTACTGTCATATACTGTAGTTGGAATCATACAGAATGTAGACTTTCATGTTGGCCTTTTCCACTTAGTAATATGTCTTTAAGTTTCTTCCATGCCTTTCCATTTCTTTTTAGCACTGAGCGAGTAATATTCCATTGTCTCAATGTACCACAGTTTATCCATTCACCTACTGAGGGACATTTTCCAGGTTTTGGTGATTATGAATAAAGCTGCTATAAGTAGCCATATGCAGGTTTCTGTGTGGACATGGTTTTTCGCTCCTTTGGGTACATACCAAGGAGCATGATGATGTTGGATCATATGGTAAGAATACTAGTATGTTTAGTTTGGTAAAAAACTGCCAAACTGTCTTCCAAAGTGGCTGTGCCATTTTGCATTCCCACCAGCACTGAATGAGGGTTCCTGTTGCTCCACATCCTCCTCAGCACTCGGTGTTGTCAGTGTTTTGGATTTAGACTCATGAAGGTGCTCTGAGCTGCTTCTGATTGGAGTGGGGTCAGGAGAGGAGCCTTACTAACACACATCTGGTCCCTCCAGCCCTGAGCCAGGGGAGACAATGCTGTCTTCTGCACTGTCACTGCATTCTGTCCTTTCCTCCCACCCCTTGAATCCCGTCATTTACCGCCACCTTGCAGCTCGCAGAGGGGCCCGTGGCTTAGCCCATTCATCAGGAATAACCAGACTCGACCAAGGCCTGAAAAACTTTGAATATTAAAGTCAGTGAATTTTTTGAAATGTTTATTCACTGAGTTGTTCATTTATTCTAAAAACACTTTTTGAGTATCTGTGAAGTCGGGGTTTGGGTGCTGGGCGCAGGGATGCATGGATGAAAGAACTTGGGAAACGCTTGCTCTGTAGTTGAGGGGGGCGGGCAGAAAAAAGGGTGGATGATGAGAATATGAGGCATTAGGTAGCAGAATAAAGCCAGCCCAGAGACTCTGCCCGGATGGGGTTGGGTGTTTTTGCTAAAGGCAGTGACTGGGATCTCAGAGATGGGGTGGGGATCAGAGAGGCGGGCCCTAGAAGCATGCATCTCTGCAAGGGATCCATTCCCATTCTGGCCCCTGGAGAGCACGATATTTGATATCCGGATCAACGCAATTATTGGTCCTCAAGGGGCCCCACAGAGAAGCAGTGCAGGTCCCTGAGGTGTGCACACTGTTCTTGCTGTGCTGGTGTCTGGAACACTCATCCTACACACGCTCACACACACACACACACACGCACACACACACATATACACACATGCACACACATATGCACATGCTGGGGGAGCAGAGGTCACAATCTAGGCAACCGAGAAAACACTATTCAGATATAAGAGGCAAAGGGGTTTGGGGAGCAGTGGGCAGTCAGCCTTAATGACCCCGGTATTTGCTCTAATTCTTCATTTCCTGTAACCAGGTCTATCAGTTGAAATCATGATGAAATTTGGTCTAGAGGTCATCGAAAGCGGTGTTTATAGGATTTGGACTCTTTCCACTGCAGAAAAATGAAAAAAGAAACATATATGTATTATTTCCTCCATAATTAGGGGCTGTTGAGAGTGATATCACTCTTGTTGTTTTCTATGCTTTGCTCTGATGGACGGCCAGCCTCATTCTTATGGAAAGAAAGATGATTCTGGCTTTATTATTATTTTTATTGTCATTGCTATTTTAAACTAAAGCAAATATAATAGAACAGGGCTGAGGAAAGACTTGTGGATTTTCCCCTCGTGGCCCCGCACTTTAGCTCTCAACCCTAAACTCCTCTGAACAAAGTGGTGAGGCCTGAGACGCTGAGGGATGCTTACAGCGATGGACAGCTGACAAGTATCGGCAGCTCGACATTAGATGACCGTGACCACAAGGAGACCCTCGACCCTCAAAAGAGACAGCGTGACTGTCCCTGGTCCTCTGAACACTGCTCCTCCCTCCTGAGCAGTCACCCTGGACAGCCCTCCCCTTTCCCAGGTTGTCACCTCAAGGCTTCACCGGTGACAGTGACACTGTCCTGGCCCCATCTTAGAGGCCAGTACTGCAGGGGAGGTATGCTCCAATCCCAAAAGCCATAGGAAACTGGCATTTAGGCTAAGTGCAGGTGAAAGGATAAAATCTACCTGCAAAAGCCCATTTCTGGTAAAAACAAATAAACAAAATGGAAAGATCATGTAGTTGCTATTAAACTTAGTTGTTATAAGTGCATTCATTGAAGAACGCCCCCCCCCCCCCCCAAAGTAAATATTTTGCTTTGTATTTTAATTGAATACAAAATCAAATGGTTAAAAGCCAGTCAAGTTTAGCAGTGGGGGGTTAGTGACACTAACTTTAGTTAAGTTCTGATAACCCACTACCATCGGACCAGCCAAAAAACCCGTTTTCACTTTCAATATATAAATCTCTTAAGTAGCTACTCTAAATAACTTAGGATGAGTTGTTTTAAGAATTTTCAAAAAAAATGATTTAATGTTATATGGACCATACAATATAATGCTACAGAAAGCAATACATGTCCGATGATTTTCCTTGGATTTTAAACAGGTTAACACAAACTGATATTCAAGATGAATGTAGTTGCATGATGGGAAATAGAAGCAAATTACCAAATGGAAGCATCTCATCACCCACCAATGAGGTGAGACACTCAGGGAGGATCACAGAAAAAAAAAAAAATGAACGTGCTTGGGTCAAATGTTTAGCAATAAAAAGATAAGATCTTTCGTGTCAACAAAATGAGCGTTGGTTTTTCTTTTTTAATCGTCTTCCTATGATTTGTAAAATGCCTTCCTGATTCAAAGCAGCAGGTGGCAGTAATACACAGAAGATTCGCTCTCCGTCCACTTTGTACATAGAGCTTTGGCTGGAGAGCTTCTCAGCCAAGAATACATCCAGTGTCCATGCATACTTGTTATTTCCTAGACTTTTTCCTCTAATAATTCCTAGTAGTTATAATCAGTCAAATAGTTGTGTCAAATTTGATACAGCCGGGTCCTTCACCTTTGAGAAAGACTGCTGCTGCTTTGTAGAGGTGGTCACAAAGTGCTGAGAATAGTCTCTCCCCGATGGCTTTGTTCCTGGCGGTAAAGCCCCCTCCGGGATTAGCTGTAAGCTAAGGTGACCAGATCGTCCCACTTTTGGCGGGACAGTCCCGATTTTTAACCATTTGTCCCGCGTCCCATGGTGTTTTAAAAAAGTCCCTATTATTCTTTCCAAAAATAGGGACTTTTTAAAACGCCGTGGGACGCGGGACAAATGGTTAAAAATTGGTTTTGTCCCGCCAAAAGCGGGACAATCTGGTCACCTTACTAGAAGCACCCTCACCAAGTTCCAGGTAAGAAATCCCACATCAACCAGAAGAAAAGGATTAGAAAATGATCAATAAATAAGTATGACCTTTGCCTGTCAAATCGTTATTTTCCCGTTTTAAAACCTTTGTATTTAAAAATAGTAAACATGAAAGTGAACTGAAGTTTTCAAGGACAGAAGGAAGTGTATATTCGATTCATTTATTTAAAGAAAACATTGTGTAAATAACCATTAGAGTGAGACTTGGATTTCACAAAACCCACGAGGTGAGTTTCAAATGGCCGAGACTGAGACCATCTATGACTTCAAATCGGAGCTTCCCAGGTGCGGAGACCAAGGCCCGAACCCTGCACCCAGGACGAGCGCCGTGAGACTGGGAAGGAGGGCTTCCGAGGAGGTGGAGGGTCGACGTCCTAACTGACCTGCTGGACAGTTGGGCTTGGTCTTCCTGGAAAAACAGCGCTTCTTTAGGGAGACGGGCCATTGGGTCACAGGGGTCATAGGGGTGAAAACGTCTCACGTGCTAACCTGTGCCGTTCTTCAGAACATGCTGGAAACCACCCATCCCCTAATTCCTCCGGGTTCTGTCTCCCACAGTCTATCTCCGCAGGCTGCCCCACTCCTGCCCATGACCTGTGCTTTGCAGACCCGGGAATGGTTATGGCTCCCTGGCGTTTCCTCTCCCACCCACCCTGACGATGGCACACCGCCCAATGGCAGGCAGGGAAGGAGACAATTATATGGGAATAGGAGTAAAGGAGACTGTATATCACAGGTGTAACATACTGGGCAACTGCCTGTTTTTATATATACACTAGATAGTGTTACAGAGCTGTGTATGTGGTAATAAGAAATCTCATTCTCTTGCTGCAGCCACTCAGGTAGTGAGGATGAAAAAAAAAAAGCAGAGCCAACAAGTTCCCATAGGGTGCCAATAACCCCACAGACACACCTATATCTGATTTCAAAGGGATTCCCCAAACCCAAAATGAACCCGAAAAGGGACTTTAAGCAGCTAGCGTGGCATGGGCCTTCTGCAAAGCTGTGCTGTGGGTTTCTTAGCATTGCTTTCCACCTCGAAAAAAGGGAGAAGACAGCTTGAACCATTCTCCCGGCGCTCCTTGCACGTTAGTCTCCTCTTTGAAGGGTGTTTGTTATTCACAGGCAGGGAGGACGAAGGGTGTGGGCGCAGGGACAGCGGCCCGGGGCGCTCCAGAAGGGGGCCCGCCTGTGGCTGGGGGGGGGGGGGGGGGGGGCTGGGGGACAGGCAGGGGCAGGCGGGTGGGACCGCCCCAGCCCTCCCGCGCCAGCTCCGGAAAGGTCTCGGTCTCAGAAGCTTCTCTCTCAATAGGTCCCACCTGGCACATCCCTCGCAGCTGCGGTGCCGGGGCCCAGGCAGGGCAGGGACGTGAGGAGCCCAGAGCCACGAGCCACAGGGGACCAGCCGGCCTCTGAGTCCCGGGAAGGTGCAGGTGAGGCAGCCACCCAGCCCCGGCCTGAAACAGGAGCCCTTTCCGTGCTCTGGTTTGGACGGGTTGACCCCGGCAAGAGCTTTTCGGCGTTTTTTTTTTAAAATCGTGTTTCTCTCTCCTCTGGTCTGGTCGCTTTGTTTCTGCCCAAACCTGTCCGGTGAACACACCCCTCTGTGGCAGGTCCCCACTTCCAGGCGGTGGGGAGCGGCGGGGAGGGCGCTGGGCGGGCTTCGGGTCCGTGTCTGTCCCCAATCTTCCAGGCCTCGCGGTGTGCAAGCATCTCGTCCCTTTGGGTCTGGCTCCCCTCCTCTGTACAATGGGAACGAGAACCATTTCGGGCCCCAAAGATCGGAAGCGCGGCTGTGTGAGGGCCCAGCTGGGGACCCTGTTAGCACCATTGCTGTACCCGCCCTCCTGACCTGCTGTGGCCTCCATTCTTACCCATCTTTCTCCTTCAAGCTTCAAAGCCAGCTCAACAAGGGCCTTGTCCCGGGCTGTCAGTGAGTCCTGCGTTACGAGGGGTCTCCCTGGAGGTTTTCTTGCCTTTGTTTCCATTGCACCTGCACGGACTGCGCTCCTGCCACCACCCGTTCCTGCACCCTCTGTGTTCCTCGGGGCATTCCCCAGGCAGCGGCCTCAGGTCTGGACGGTGGAACCACCGTGACATCACTAGGCCCTGCTCCCAGGCCCAGAGTGGGTGGAGGAAAACGGAGCTGGTGGGTGAGACACCGAGATTGGCCAGGGGCAGGTGAGTGGACGTGAGAATAAGCTGGAGAAACGAGGAACAGGCCATGCATGGGGAGGCAGGCACAGGTGAAGCAGCCGTACCTGGTGCCTGGGCTCGCAGAGCAGGCACACGTTCCTTTGCTGCCCCTAAAATCAGCACAGAGTCAAATAATATTGCTTCTGCCTTAGCGTCGCCCCTGCCCCTCCGGGCACCGAAAGGCTATGGGTTCGATTTCTGGTTAAGGGCATGTACCTGGGTTGCCGGTACCATCACTGGCCCTGGTCCCCGCCCTGTGGGAGGCAACCAATCAATTTCTCATGGATGTTTCCATCTCTCTCTCTCCCTCTCCCGGCTTCTCTCTAAAATCAATAAAAACATCTTTAAAAAGAAAGAAAGAAAGCCTTTAAAAAAATAAAAATCAATGGGAAAAATATCCTCAGGTGAGGATTAACAACTAATAATAATAATAATAATAATGCTTCTACCAAAACAATGTTCATCTATGCAATATAGCAAATATCATGTCTGAAATAAAGAGCATAAAGAGGAGGTGATAATCATTATCATTATAGTAGAGAAATAGCATTAATTGAGCTCTTGCTCATCGGGTCTGTGCTAAGTATAGTTGTTTTTTCTCCTAATCATTCTATGAGGTAGTACTATTGCTATACCCATTTTTTTTTTCTATTTTAAAAATTGAAAGACAATTCACATATAACATTATATAGTTTCAGGTGTACAACATGATTTGATATTTGATCACCACTGTAAGTTTAGTTAACATCGGTTACTTCACTTAGTTACAATTTTTTTCTTATGATGAGAACTTTCATGATCTAGTCTCAGCAACTTTCAGATACACAATACAGTATCATTAACTGTAGGCACCATGCTGTACCATCACATCCCCATGACTAACTTATTTTGTAACTGGAAGTTTCTGCCTTTTGGCCACCTTCATCCATTTTCTCCCCCATCCCCCAATCTGTTCTCTGCATCTATGAGCTCTGGTTTTGTTTTGTTTTAGATTCTACATATAAGTGATATCATGCAGTATTTGTCATTCTCTGACTTATTTCACTTAGCATTAGCATAATGCCATCAAAGATTTCTTGTTGCTTTTTATGACTAAATAGTATTTTATTCTAATATCTATACTAATAAAAGGGTAATATGCTAATTTAGACCGGACATCCTTCCAGACGTCCTTCCGGACAAAGCCACGGTGGCAGGGGCTGAGGCAGAGTGGTTAGGGGTGATCAGGCTGGCAGGGGAGAGCAGTTAGGGGTGATCAGGGCAGGCAGGCAGGTGAGCAGTTGGGAGCCAGCGGTCCCGGATTGCGAGACGGATGTCTGACTGCCAGTTTAGGCCCTGCGGGATCAGTCCTAAACTGGCAATCGGACATCCCCCAAGGAGTCCCAGATTGGAGAGGGTGCCAGGCGAGCAGAGGGACCCCCCGTGCACGAATTTCGTGCACCAGGCCTCTAGTCTATGTATATAAAAGCCTAAGTGACTGTTCGACTGTTCACTATGACATGCACTGACCACCAGGTGGCAGATGCTCAATGCACAGGCATGGAAACATGGAACAGACTGATGAATCTCAGAGGAAAGAGGGGAGAGGGGAGGGCGGGAAGAGATTAACCAAAGATCTTAAATGCATACTAGAGGCCCAGTGCATGGATTCATGCACCGGTGGGGTCCCTTGGCCTGGCCTGTGGGGATCGGGCCAAAACCGGCAGTCTGACATCCCCCAAGGGGTCCTGGATTGTGAGAGGGTGCAGGCCAGGCTGAGGGACCCCACTGGTGCATGAATCTGCACACCAGGCCTCTAGTATATATATAATTTCTTTATCCATTCATCCACCAATGGACACTTAAGTTGTTTCCATGTCTTAGCTATTATAAATAGTGTTGCAATAAACATGGAGGTACAGATATCTATTTTTCAGTTGGTGTTTTCGTTTTCTTTGAATAAAATATCTAGAAATTGAATTGCTGGATTATATAGTAGTTCTATTTTTAAGTGTTTTCCATTGTGGCTGCACCAATTTACATTCTCACCAAGAGGTACATTTTCTCCACATTCTTGCCACTACTTATCATTTCTTGTATTTTGGGTAATAGCCATTGTAATAGGTGTGGATTGATATCTCATTGTGGTTTTGATTTGCATTTTCCTGATGATGAGTGATGTTGAGCATCTCTTCATGTACCTGTTGACCATCTGACCATTGGAAAATTTTCTGTTTAGATCCTCTACACATTTTTTAATAAAAAAAAATTTTTTTGGCCCTAACTGGTTTGGCTCAGTGGATGGAGCATCGGCCTGCAGACTGAAGGGTTCCAGGTTTGATTCCGGTCAAGGGCATGTACCTTGGTTGCGGGCACATCCCCAGTAGGGGGTGTGCAGGAGGCAGCTGATCGATGTTTTTCTCTCATCCATGTTTCTAACTCTATTATTCTCCCTTCCTCTCTGTAAAAAAATCAATAAAATATATTAAAAAATGTTTTTTGGCTATTGAGTTGTATGAGTTCTTTATATATTTTTGGCTGTTGACCCTTTATTGGACATATGATTTGAAAGTGTTTTCTCCTAATCATTAGGTTGCCTTTTCATTTTGTGATTGTTTCCTTTGCTTTTTAGTTTGATGTAGTCCCATGTGTTTATTATTGCCTTTTGCTTTGGTGTCATATTTAAAAAATCATTGCCAAGAGCAATTTCAAGGAGCTTACTGCCCATGTTTTATTATACTCATTCTAATAATGAGAAAACTGAACCTTTTAATGCTAACTTGTGCATGATCACACTGCTAGCAAGTGGCAGAAATGGAATCGGATAAAGTGTGTCTCAGCTCAGGCTGCAATAACAAACTACCATAGACTGAGTGGCTTAGACAACAAACATTTATTTCTCACAGTGGCTGAAAGTCCAAGATCAGGGTGTGGGCAAATTTGATTCCTGGTGAGGGCTCTCTTCATGGTTTGTAGAAAGTCTCTTTTTGTTGTGTCCTCACATGGCAGGGCAGGGGTCGGGAAGAGAAAGGAGAGAGAGAAAGAGAGAGAGAGAGAGAGAGAGAGAAGAGAGAGAAGAGAGAGAGAGAGAGAAGAGAGAGAGAGAGAAGAGGGAACCTCTCTTGTGTCTCTTCTTATAAGGGCATTAATCCCATTCATGAGGGCTCCACTCTCATGACCTAATCACCTCCCAAAGGCCCCACCCCCAAAGCCATCATATTGGGGATTTGGGTTTCAATATATGAATTTGGGGGTACATAAACATTCAGTCCATAGCAAGGTGCAACAGCCTTTTGGTTTTAACATATCAGCCTTCCTAGGCACTCAGGACTTTTCTCTGTATGTGACGTTTAGATTTAGACACCTGCAGTTACATCATTGGATACTGACAGCATCTATGGGGTAGAATGCAGTTTTCATTTAGTCAAGAATATCCATTGAGAATCTATGCACAGGAAGCTACAGGCATGTGACCTAACCCCTGCTGGGTCATCCTGCTTATTACCTCCCAGAGAAGGCAAATGGAAATGACAAGTTATTTCAAGGAAGGCCACACAGAGATTATGCCAGATCTCCAGCTCTCTCTTCCCTGTGGAGCAGTGACTCTGTGCCTCAGGGACCTCTGTCCCCTGCTATCGGGGTCCCTCTACTAACCTCCTAGTCAGGAGCACATCCTGCTGAGCCTGAGGCCAGCACTGGACAGTGGCATGGATTTCCCACCAGCGGTTGTCAGTCAAAAATTGCATATGTTCTTTTTTTAGAAATATATTCTTTCACCATTAACAGATGATATACTGTATATATATATTTAATTTTTTATGTAAGGTTTTTTTTCCTGTAGTCATTTTCACAAACTGAATGACCTACCCTGGAAATTGGATTGTGCTTATAATTTTCTTTAAAATGCAATAGAGCCCTAGCTGGCTTGGCTCAGTGGACAGCGCATCGGCCTGGGGACTGAAAAGTCCCAGGTTCGATTCCCAGTCAAGGGCACAGGCCTGGGTTGCGGGCTTGATCCCCAGTGTGGGGTATGCAGGATTCAGCCAGTCAATGATCCTCTGTCATCACTGATGTTTCTATCTCCCTTCCTCTTTGAAATCAATAAAAATATATTTAAAAAAATAAAATGCAATAGAAACTCTTTATTTAAACTGTGACTAGTCTCTCTCTTTCCTTGGAAATTCCACAGACTGAATGTATATTTCTACACTTCCACCAAAATTTTAGGGGGGATGGGCAATGGGCTTGGTTTTAGAAAACCAGAGCTGAGTCCTGGTTGGGTCACTTCTCCGCACTGTGGGTCTTTGGGTGAGCTGCCCAACCTGTCCGGTCTGATGTTCCTCTTTTGTAAACTGGGCTACAGGGACCTTACATCATCCTTCGGTGTTACTTTGTACTTTAGAGACACAGTGGCAGGTCAATCTCATTATTTACTCAGCGACAGAGGTCATTTCTCTAGTGTATTCCTTGCCACGGTGCTTGTCAATAGCAGGGCCAATAAGTATTTGTTGGCAGTCTCCTTGTCCAAATGACAGTGTGTATGCCTCTATGTAAAGGATGGAAAAAGGAGAACCCAAGGGCCAGCTCACAGATCTGTGGAATCCTTTCTGAATTCAGGCTCTTAGGGATTAAAAGATGTGCACTTGAATAAAAAAAGTCTTGCGTGCAATTATATATGTTGCTAAATAATGCACAACTATGTATAAATCCCCTATCCTCCCTCTGAGGCCCGATAGTCCGATCGATGCCTCCTTGCTTCTGGTTCTGTTCTTGTTCCTCATCTATGTTGTTCATCATTTCCCCTAGTGAGCGAGATCATATGTCACTAGATATATACTTATGAGAACTGAATGTGAGACAAGCAATAATAGTTATGCTGACAGGCAAATCAGTCTGTAGTGAGTTTCTTTCTGGACCAACAGTTCTTTTGGACCCAATTTCAATGTCCACCAGTTCCTTATGTGTACATGTCAGCACTGACCCCTCAGCTCTGGATGGTGGACAAATGGTGGTAACGGAGGTCCGACTCCCTCTGGTTTGGTCTCGGCCGGACCCAGGGGCACGGCTTCACCCGGACTAAGGGGCACGTGGCCTCACCCGGATCTAGGGACACATGGTCTCACCCGGACCCAGGGACGCTTGGCCTCTCCCAGACCCAGGGGCACGTGGCCTCACCCGGGCCTCGGTGCACGAGGCCTCACCCGGATCCAGGAACACATGGTCTTACCCGGACCTAGGGACGCTTGTCCTCTCCCAGACCCAGGGGCACGTGGCCTCACCCGGGCCTAGGTGCACGAGGCCTCCCCCAGATCCAGGGACACATGGTCTCACCCGGACCCAGGGACGCTTGTCCTCTCCCAGACCCAGGGGCACATGGCCTCACCCGGACCTAGGTGCACGAGGCTTCACCTGGATCCAGGGACACATGGTCTCACCCGGACCCAGGCTCGCTTGGCCTCCTCCAGACCCAGGGGCACGTGACCTCACCCGGGCCTAGGTGCATGAGGCCTCACCCAGATCCAGGGACACATGGTCTCACCCGGACCCAGGGACGCTTGGCCTCTCCCAGACCCAGGGGCATGTGGCCTCACCCGGGCCTAGGTGCACGAGGCCTCACCCGGATCCAGGGACACATGGTCTCACCCGGACCCAGGGACGCTTGGCCTCTCCCACACCGTTTTTAAATAATAGGGTCCCATAACTAGTCGTCTGGGAACTCACCAAAGTTCCCAGTGGTCAAGTTTAAGACCAGTCCTCAGTCCTGCTGAGTTTCATGGATATTTGCAGCAGTTTGAAGATCAGAAATTGAGCATCTTCTGGTGCTTGTATGACTTCTGAAGCCAACCTAGAGCCTGTCTATAGCTGATACCATGGATCCTTGGATATGGAAACTGTTCATTCATGAAAAATTAAAGAAAAAGCAATGCCTTGCTATTATTTGGATAGAGGTGACATTTCATTACAATGTATAAGAAACTACTGATGGACCAAAGAACTTACGTACTTATATGCATAGCCCATGGACACAGGCAATAGGGTAGTGAAGACCTGGAGGGGGTTAGGTAGGGGCTGGGAGGATGGGGAAAAGGGGGAGAAAACGGGAAATATTTGTAATACTATCAACAATAAAAAAATATATTTTAAAAAAAGAAACTACTGATGTGCCCTGGCCCGTGGTTAGAACATTCGCCCATGCCCTGGCCCTTGACCAGGAAGTGAACCTGTGGTGTTCTAACCACTGAGCACACTGGCCAGGGCCTGATAGATATAATCATCTGAAATGGATTATTAAAATGCCTATCATGTTTATAATGTTGAATATGATTCTGGTATTCTAACATTTCTGGAATACCAGGTGCCTAGAATTTGGGGACTTTGTATTTTAATGCTTTTAAATTCTGGATTTAGTTTAAGTATTAAGTTCATGACTGACACAAAGCACCCGTTTTCAACAAGCTCCCATTAGGCTGTGATAGGGGCTCTCCAGCTAGGAATGTTCAGTGCTAACAAATGATGCCCTTTTCAAGTATCAAAATTTAGTAAACAAAGCCTTCACTCCAAGTTTTGTGTTTTGTTTGTTTGTTTTGAGCACATTTACAATAGAGGGCACATATTTCTCAAAAAAGCAGTCAAGTTTATTTGCTAATGAAGAAGCCAGTGTGCTGGAACCTGTTGATTGAATCTAACTGCTCAAAGCAATTGAACTAAAGAGATGACAGCTGCTGGCTGACATCTGGAGACAGAAAAGATGGATGAATGTGGAGTTAGGAAGTGTTGCCACAGAGCAGAAAACTGATTTACACTTCCTTTACTACCTGGCTTTAAATTGGATATTGATCTGGGTCTGTGAACCTATGCACTTTATATATGTGAAGCAAAGAAACAAGCTGATGAGGAAAAATAAACATTATCTGCTCATTTTCCGGCAACTAAAAATTACTAAATTTATAGCAACAAAGTTTCTATATCTCCTGAAAGTTTCTTCAAATGTCCTTGTCTGAAATTTCACTCCCTAGAGTTATGTAAACACTTAATAATTTGGTGTATATCTTCCAGATTTTTTCTGACCATCTGCAAACACTTAAATGTATATCCTATATAATAAAGAGCTAATATGCAAATAGTTGTCACACCCTCACACTGGAACTGCTCAGACACTCAACACTGGGGAGAGAGGAATGGGGACCAGCCAGGCTGCAGCCTGGGAGAGGGACAAGCCGCCTGCCCACGGTCCCCTGTGGCTGTGGCCGGCCTGGGCGAAGCTGACCCAGGTCCTGGGTGCCTGCGGCCAGCCAGAGGGAGGGAAGCCTGGGTCCGGCAGTGGGTGCGAGCGGGGCCAGTGCAGGCAGCAGGGCCGGCAGCAGGTGCGAGTGCTGGGCAGGACTGCGGTGCATGGGAGCAAAGAAACCAGCGGCTCACCCGATGACAGTGACTGGCGCCCGCCTTGGTCTGGAGCCCCCGCTCACCTGCTCCACCATCCCACCACAGCTGATGCCCACCATGTTCTGCGCTCGCCACCTGCTGCTGACGCCCGCCATGTTCCATGTGCGTCCCCTAGTGGTCAGCGCATGTCATAGCAACCAGTTGTTCGGTTGTTCAGTACTATTTGCATATTAGGGTTTTATGTAGTAGTATACAGGCTAGAGGCCCGATGCATGTGATGCACGAAATTCGTGCAAGAGTAGTTAGCAGCCTGCAACTGAGGTACATGCCCTTGACCAGAATCGAACCCAGGACCCTTTGGTCCACAGGCTGGCGCTCTATCCACTGAGCCAAACTGACTAGGGCTATTTATTTATTGATTGATTAAGGTATTATATATGTGTCCTTATTCCCCCATTGCCCCCACCCCCACCCCGCTCATGCCCTCACCTCCTGGTGTCTGTGTCCATTGGTTATGCTTATATGCATGCATACAAGTCCTTTGGTTGATCTCTTCTCCTACCCCCACCCTCCCCTACCTTCCCTCTGAGGTTTGGATCTGTTCATTATAATCACAAATGAGTGAGATTGAGTGAGATCATGGGATATGACTGACTTATTTCGCTTAGCGTAATGCTCTCCAGCTCCATCCATGCTGTTGCAAATGGTAGGAGAATTTTATTGATTTTTTACAGAGAGGAAGGGAGAGGGATAGAGAGTTAGAAACATTGATGAGAGAGAAACATCAATCAGGGCCCAGGCTTCCTTTGTAGCCCTGGCTTTGTCCGGAAGGATGCCCAGTCTAATTAGCATATTGTGCTTTTATTATTGTAGATATTCATTGTTGTTTAACTATGAATTAACAATCTCCATGATAAGATTTCTAAAACCCAAATACATTCTATAATAAGTTTAAAGCTAATTATTCTTTTTGTATAAGTTTTTCCCCAGGCACAAGTAAATGCCTAACAGCTGCTGGGAAATTATTTTTACTAGAAAAAATTATAACTGAGTAGGCTATTTTGAATGTTTTTTCTTTTCAGATAATAAACTAAAAGTTACTTTCAAATGTATTTTTACTAATGTATGTAAGCAGTGTGAGCAACTGCTCTTGATTAGGGCAAAATACGAAGTCAGTCAAATGTGGTTGTGTGGAGGGAGACAATGTTAATCAGCTTAACAATAACCCACAACCGTCGGACCAACTGCAAGTACTGGTAGGTCTCTGGATATTTATAGTTCCAATTCAGATTCCCTTTACGGCTAGAAGAGTTTTTAATGTTTTATGTCAGAACCATGAAAAATATGTGTACTTCTTTCCTATTAAATAGAATGTAACTATAACAAAATCGCTGTTTTTAAAGCAGTCTTTGTAAGATTATGTGAACAACTAACCTTTTTTTTTGCATATCATTTTACAAATGCATTGTGGGTAGTGCATAGCTAAATAGGAAAGTAAAAGGGGCGGGTTTCTGGCAGCCGCGACTGGGTGAGGACTGCTGGCTGGTCAACTGGGAGCCACGCCCTGGCGAACCAGGCGGGACCGGCCGAAGGACCTAGCGAACCGCGTTACGTGCAGGACTCCCGCCCCGAAGCCTCCGGTCCCGTGGTCCTTGTCAGTTTCAGGAGCACGTGGCCGAGTGAGGCCGCCGGGCCCGGGAGAGGAAAGCGCCGTCCTTCTCCCGCTCCCGGCGCTGGCAGGTACCATTTTGGGGCTTCATTTCATCACTGCGAGCCCCTCCCTCAGAAGTCCCCGTGCACCCACTTCTCTCCCGGGTGGGGAATGAGGGGGAGTCTGCGGGAGGCAAACAGGTGGCTCCAGCAAGACTTCCTCTGCCCCTCTGGGAATTGGGGGTACCGCCCGGGACCCCGCTAGTGCTAAAAAGGAAGTATTCAGCAGTTTAAATCACCCATGGGTTATTTTTTTTTTTTCAACCCACGGCAGGGAAAACCCATTTCTTTAAAGAACTGGGAAAATGAAACCATTAGTGACCTTTGAAACTTTTAAGTCTAAGGACAAACTGAGAGATTATCTTCAATATTTTAACATAGAAAACATTGCCAACAAAACGTGAAGTTATTTCCCTTACGGAGTTTTTGGTTGAGGACCTGAGCATGTGAGACTGAACCTTGGTTTTATATATCAGACAGGAATTATGCCCCCAAAACTAAAATATGAAATATATGTAATAAATAAACCTTTCGGAATAGTGCAATGAGCTAAATTTTTTCCAAGGACAGTTTTGCTTTTTATATTTTTATTTATTTTTTAAATTATTTTATTTTTTTTTCCATCACCATTTATCCCCTCTATGCCTTCTTCCACCTCCACCCATCCCCCACCTCCCTGCCTGCCCCCCCCCCCACACACACTTTTTTTTTATTTAAAAAAATTATTTTTGGGAAAGTTTGATAGATTTCCTGCACTTACTCAAACAGAAGCTCTTATTTAATATTTTTTAGGGTTTTTCTAGTAACTTACTGTTCTTTCTTCCTGTAAAGACAAAACCAGGAAAAAGGCCCAAACTGACTTCCTAATTACCTATTGTGATTAGTGAGAAAAACTTTGGAAATTGGGAATATGGAGGCTGGGTTGAGAATTTCAGAAAAATAGAGAAAACCTCAAATTTAATAAAAGATATTTAATAATTATCCTAGAGAAAATGGTGGCACAAAAAGCTTAGAGATTTCTAAAGTCTAAGCTAGTTGACTCAGGGATTTAAAAAAAAACATACATTTAAGAAAGGCAATATATTAAGAAAGATGTTAGGAATGATGTCAAATGCTGTATTTTAAAGGTAGATAATCGCTGTAGTGACAACCTTATACATTTGGGGATTTTGTCTTTTGACTAAGATGGGAATTTATATAGTAGTAATCATTGTAGTTTGTATAATAATTTACATTGCTGGTATCTCTAGTAGTTGGTAGGACACATCAGCTTTTTTTTTTCTTTTCCCTTTGTAATGCTTATTGGACTTGGAGGGAATCAGGATCTACCACCCCAAAATATGCCACTTTGGCATAAAATTATTTTGAGCTGAAGCAATTGAGAATCAACAGATGAACAAAAAAACGCTTTTTGGAGTTTCCCTCCTCTGACCAAAAGCAGTAGCTTCTGGGAAATAAGGCAGCTATAAATTCCCTCTCTGGGTGGGTCTACTCATAAATGCCCTCTCTGGGGAAGTTTTATGGCTCTGAAGAAAGCAGGAAAGTCCACTCAAACCTGTAGAGACAAACATTATCACAAGCTTTCTTATCTCTGTTCTGAAAAATCCATCTGTCTTTCCTCAAGAAACCCATTTGTTCCTCCGACCTTGGCTTTATCTCTCCCTTCCCTTTCCCTCCTAAATTAGGTATATCAGCTCCGTATCCCTTTGAATATTCCAGCATGTATAAGCTTTACATACATAATAAGCTTTGCTTTTTCCCCCTCACCACTCTGTCTTTTGTTATCTTAATTCACAGGCCCCCAGGCACTGACCAGGAGAGGGTAGAGGAACCTATTTTTTTCCTCCCTACTAACCTAAAGAGATTAACATGAAATATCAGGACAAGTACTCATCATAGAGGTTAAGGAAGGTAGTGGGAGGGGGAGGGGAGTTCAGTTCTAGGTCTTTATAGAAATAGTCTTAGTCCTAGGTCTGCAGTACCCAAGTTAAGTAGCTCTCTTCAACGTTTTATTGAGATTTACCACCTGTGCTAAGAGCTTTACTAGTATTATCTCATTTCACCCTCAAAACAATCACAGGTAGTTATATCAGAGAAAGTAAACCACTTCCCCAGGACCACATCCTGTAAAAAGTGGAGCAGGTACCTAAATACTAACATCAGAGAGCGCTGACTTAACTGGGTTGCTCTTTTTCACCTCTGTGAGCCTCAGAATCTTCTGTGAAATGAGAGAGTTGGGCTGGATCCGCTTTCTCCCCGAGGATTCGGAAAAGCTAAGCCTGGTGGGCTGAATGAGAAAAGGATTCTGTGGACAATTTCATTTGGGAAATTCTGAGTTATGTAAAGTGAAAAAGGTTTTCTTTTTTCTTTTTAAATATTTATCCTTGACTTAAAAAAATATACCTGTATTTTTATTTATTTCAGAGAGGAAGGGAGAGGGAGAGAGATAGAAGCATCAATGATGAGAGAGAATCATTGATCAGCTGCATCCTGCACGTTCCTACTGGGCATGTGCCCTGACCAGGAATCGAATCGTGACCTCCTGGTTCATAGGTCCATACTCAACCACTGAGCCACACTGGCCAGGAATAAAAGCCTTTTTTTTTCTTTTATTTTCCCTTTCCTATTATTATTTATTCAGATGCATTTATTGAATGCCTTCTAAGCTAGGCCTCCAAAGGGGTAGAGCCTGCAATCCAAGACACAGTCTCTGCCCAGTGGAGTTCATTCTGTGTAGAAAACAGACATTGAGCAAGGCATGGCCCGCACCTAGGGTGTCAGGGTGTCGATGAGGGGAATCAGGGACACCCAGCAGGGGGTGCGTGCCCTCAAAGAGACTTGGGGGTGGGGGGGGGTAGTTGCTGCTCAGGTTAAGGGATGAGTGGCAAAAGCAAGAGCCTGGAACATTAAAGAAACTGGTCAAAGTCCCGGCTGAAGCCAGATCTCGATGGAACTTAGACGCCTTTGGGAGATTTTGGACTGTATCTCAAGGGGAGTGATCTTGACAGTTTGCAGAGATCTTTCTGGTTACTCTGTAGAGAACAGGTGGATGGAGGCAGAGCTGTTAGGAGGCCTGTAGTGTTTTCGAGGAGAGATGCTGGTGATGCTGAGTGATGGCAGTGAAAATGGAGAAAACATTTGGAGATGCAATTTTAGGAGATAAGGGAAAGAGAGGAGTCAGAATGAATTCCCAGGTTCCCGGCTTACACCGTGGGATGGATGGGTCCTGGTACCAGCGCCTGGAATATGAAACAAGTGCTATTGATATGGAGAATATTTATGAGTCAGTGACGACGGGGATGTGTTGAGACCGATGAGCTCCATTTGGAGCTGACACTGCAAACCCCTAAAATAAATTGTGTGCAGCATTCATTAAGATGATTTGACCTATAATCTATTTCTTCTTGGCAAAACATGTCTCGGGGCCAGGGTTCCATGGAGCACTGATAACCAGAAAGTAAATTGCATTGCCTGATCTTTAAATAAACGTTTCAACTCAAGTAGAAGAAAGATACAGAAAGTGCACAGTTATGCGTTTTTACAGTTAGCACACCCCGCATCCACTGCCTAGAACAACAGAACACATTATCACAGAAGTTTCCCCTATGGTCTGATTTTTAAGTGTGTAAATCAAACACTGAGTGGTCACAGAGAGGATGGAGGGGTGGGCGGGGTGGGGGGGAAAGGTCTGGGCTGAGCAGTCACTTCCATCTCATCTCTGGGATAGCTTCCTCCCCAGAGCTCAGTGGTAGAGAGTGCCTTAGACCTCAGCTCTCCCATCGCTCTGAGGGCACCAGAAACCACTCTTTTCTTTTTTTTAAATATATTTTATTGATTTTTTACAGAGAGGAAGGGAGAGGGACAGAGAGCTAGAAACATCGATGAGAGAGAAACACCGATCAGCTGCCTCCTGCACACACCCCACGGGGGATGTGCCCGCAACCAAGGCACATGCCCTTGACCAGAATCGAACCTGGGACCCCCCCAGTCCGCAGGCCGACGCTCCATCCATGGAGCCAAACCGGTTTCGGCAAACCACTCTTTTCTTACAGAGGGTGTTCGTGACCAATACATCCGGGGAAGGACCTTCATCCAGACTTGGCCTCACCTGCCAAGTGCCTCCGTGTGAAGATCTCAGGAAGAAAGGGTAGGGTTCCTACCCATTTGCCTAACGACCCTCAGCATCTCTTGACTTCCTAGGCTAACAGTGGCGCAGCATAGGGGTCAGCAAATGCGTAGTTACCGGGTTAATGAGAATGTGAATATCAACCTCTGCTTCCTGCCCAGGCAGTGGGCTGCAGGGCTAACACCTCCCAACAAGCAGCCTTCACTGGCAGTTTGGTGTCATGCCCTGGACGAATAAATGAATGAATGAATGAATGGATTTATTTCCTGGGCTGAAACATTCTTCTCTGTCTCTTCCCACTGCCGGCTCGCCTGTCTGCTGGCCCTAAGTTTAATGTCTTGCCCTTGGAGAAGCTATTCTCCACCCCCAGATGAGACCAGGCCCTCTCTCTTCCTCTTCCTAACACTTAGCACTGCTCCTCGCAGCCACCAGAGGGCCCCAGGCCTGTGAGGAGCCTGAAGGAGGCAGCCTGAACACGTGGCCAACCGCTGCACTTCCTGGGTGCAAGTCTCTTCCATCTACTCACTAGCTTTGTGACTGGAGGCAAGTTATCGAGCCTCCCAGTGCCTTCATTCCTTTATCAACTGAATGATAATCACCGCAGTATCCACATGTGAGTCGCGCTGTGAAGATGAGGAGAGAGAAGAACATCATGTCAAGTGCTTAGAGCAGTAAGGTCCTCAAAAACCACAGGCTGAATGAATGAACAATGAATGCATCTGGCTGTTCTGACTGAGGGGTGTTAGAAGGTTCTGTGAAGTCCCAATGTCTGAGGAGATGGGGGAAAGCAAGCATGGCGCGGGGGGGGGGGGGGGGGCCCGGTTTGGGGGTGAGAGTGGTGGCAATGAAGGTGGTGCTGTGACTTCTAGTATACATTTCATTTCAGGATAGGGCCTGATCTGCCTTTACCCTGTAAAAAATGCTTCTTAGCATTTGCCCAAGTTAGAATGAGTCTAGCCTTGGTAATAAGAAGCCCTTGTTTTCATATAAATGCCACCAATTCTGTCTCTTCTTTCTGCTAGCTTCTGTCATGGGGACATGAGTGTGGTCAACTCAGTTAACTATGTTTGGCTTCCCAGTGGCTTCTCTGTCTGGTGACCTAGTGACGGGACGAGTGGAAATGGTAGGGCCCGCCTCAGAGTGTTCACATGTGATTCCTGCAGATGTGCACAGTAAGGCAAATTATCATGGACCCCAGCCCTGGAAAGTTCTTCCCCAATTCCCTGATTAAATTTAAATGTTTATGGATTTGTTCTCATTCTACACGAAAATATTTTTACTGCTTGGGGAGGTGGAAGCAGAAAGGAATTTTGGAACAAATGCATTTGGTCATTTATTTTTCTGGCCTCATTCAGATGTGGTTTTGAGGACAGCAGGGATCTGTCAGATCTGGGATCTGTCAGTTCTCAAGATCACTTCCAGCCCTGTAATTCTATGATCTAATATAATTTATAACATTAAATATTCCAGTAGTGACTTGCAAAGATTGCTTTGATGGGATTACAGACGGTTCTGTAAGTATATACTTTTAGAAGAACATAATGCAATTTGCTTTCTAGCCCAAAGCCCTAAAAATAATTAGGTAGGAGTTCAGACGAGTGTTAAAAGGCAGTTGCTTCTGGTGAATCTGAACGGTTTTGAAAAATCAATTTCATTTATCATCAGAGGAGGGCTTGCATTTTAGATTTCTTATGGTTTATTTAATAGTAAAGCACAATGATCGTGCCAGCATTAAAAAAGCAAGCAACAAGAAAAATCAGTACAACAGTCCAAACTCAAATTAAGAATAATAGAGTGAGGGAAGGTATTCCAGAGTTTGGGAATGAGTAATGTAACTGAGACCTGGAGTGTTTGCCGTTGGGGATTCTTACTTGGTCAGATTTTTGACTGTAACATATGTGTTCCATCTGACCACATCTGTAACGCCTCGTGCTTCGGAATTGCTCAGCCCATCTGGTTTCCTTTCATGGGGTCTGAGGAAGACTTTTTCCCTGAAGTGCGTTCGGGGTTCAGCTTGGTGTATGCAGAGAGGGTAGAGCCTGTTCAGAGGGGAGGAGCGGGAAGCTCAGGACATCAGACAGGGGTGAGGGGTGGGGAGGGGCCACGCTTCGGATGGAGGGCTGTCATGTAGGCAAGAAGGAGCCATCTGGGGGTTTTAGTTTCAATAGCTTATTCTAATGAGAAGAATATATTAAATATCACTCATAATCTCATCTTTCAGGGCCATTGTGGCCCCCCCCTTTTTTTTTTTTGGTTGGGGAGATATATTATCAAAGTGCTGTTTTCAGGAATATTACCATGACAGTGGCAATTTAGGATTTAGGATATACTGAGGGAAGAATATCTAAGGCATTATTTAGACTATTTAAGAAACTAACTTGTGGGTCACTGGGCAAAATGGTGGTGGTAGCAGTGACCAAAAGGAGGAAGGAATAGATTTGAAGCCATCAGAAATGAAGAATCAGAAAGTCTAGATACCGTATTTTCTGGCGTATAAGACGACTGGGCGTATAGAAGATTTTCCTGGGTTAAAAAGTTGTCTTATACGCCAGAAAATACGGTAAATGTCAGTGTGGGGAGTGAGACTTGAGATGGAAGAGTTCAAGGTGACGTAGAGCCCAGCCAGCATGGCTCAATGGTTGAGTGTCAACCTATGCACCAGGTTCAATTTCAGGTCAGGGCATATGCCTGGGTTGTGGGCTCTATTCCCAGTGTGCGGCATGCAGGAGGCAGCCAATCAATGATTCTCTCTCATCATTGATGTTTCTCTCTCTCTCCCTCTCACTTCCTCTGAAATCAATTAAAATTTTTTTTAAAAAGGTGACGTAGAGAGTTCCACTGGATGAACATCATCAAGTCATTTATTCATTCAACAGAAGCGTATCCAGTACTAACTACTCTCACTGTGTTGAGGTTCACAGACAACAAAGTAAAATAAATAACTATAAGACATAACATGCTAGATGGTAGTAAGTGTTATGGGGGGAAATTAAGCAAGGAAGCAGCTAGGAAGCGTGGCAGGTTCAGTTTGAAACAGAGTGGCCAGGGAAGATCTCACAGAGGGGATTTTTAAATAAACAGCTTAAGGGATTGAGGAAGTGAGCCTTCTGGTTACCTCTTCCCCTTCACCCCCCTCAAGGAGAAGGAAGTGACAGGGACAGTACCAGGAGAAGAGGGAAGCCATCAGGGGCTTTCAGCAGAAGGAGGACTCTGACTCTGGCTGTCATGTTGGGGATAGACTGAAGAGGGATAGCAGTGGAACAGGAGAAAATGGTGCATCCACAGAAAGAGGAGGGGTGTTTACCTGCTAGGGTAGCCATAACAAATTACCACCAACTGTGCGTGGCTTATGAGAACAGAAAAGTATTCTCCAAGTCTTGAGATTAGAAGTCTGAAACCAAGCTGTTGACAGGGTTGGTTCCTTCTAGAGGCTCTGAAGGAGAATCTGTTTCTTGTCTCTCTCCCAGCCTCTAGTGGCTGCCAGCAACTGTTGGCATCTCTTGGCTGGTAGACTCATCTTTGCAATCTCTGCCTCTGTCCTCACATTGCCTCTCTTCTCTTATAAGGATGCTTATCACTGGATGTAGGGCTCATCCTAATCCAGGAAGTTCTCATCTTGAGATTCTTTTTTTTAATCCTCACCCGAGGACATGCTAAGAGAGAGAGAGAGAGACAGAGAGAGAGAGACAGACAGACAGACAGACAGACATGGGTCAATTGCCTTCCATACATGCCCTGACCAGGTATGGAAACTGCAACCAGGTATTTGCCGTGACTGGAAATTGAACTGACAACATTTTGGTGTACCTGATGATCTCCAACCAACTGAACTATAAGTACATCTCTAAACACCCTTTGTCCAAATAAGTCACATTCACAGGTTCTGAATGGAGATGTCTTTCATAGCACATGTGGACTATGAAGGGGCCACTATTCAGTCATTACAGGAGGTCAAGTACATTGCCAACTGTTCTGACCCAGGAAGACTTGGTGATTCTCCAACAGTTTCACAGGCAAGTGCTGTCTCATTCTCCCAGAAATCTATGAGTCACCTTGGCTTCTGTCAGCAATGCAATCCTGAAAATAACCTGACAATAAAAAGCCATGGTCATAAACTTGAACCATAGTTTAACCATGGCATTTTCCCAGGAAGGCTCAGCTACCTAGGAGGGTGCTCATCTGGTGATCTGCGCTGATGAAGGATTGATCCTGGAGGGTCATGTTACTGTTTAGTCCCGATCACATTCAGTTCTTGGCCCTGTCAACTTTATTCTAATGAGGGAATGGATGAAGAACCAATTTCATTACCTCTGGCCAGTGTTGAAATCCAGAAGAGAGTCTAATATTTAAAATCAGTGGTTCTTATGCTTATTTTGTGGCATCAGAGATTCCCTTGAGATTATGTTAGAATATTATGGATCTCCTTTCCCATTTACTATAGTACTGATTCTCATTATAAACAGTCCTGGGGACTTCTGATGGAGTCCAGTCCATGAGGAGGTGACCCACTTCTTAAGTCATGGCCACATTGTTTTCATAAGAATTGCATGCTACCTCAACTCTTCACCCCGGAAAACTGCCCGGCCCACTTCACGTCATGTGGAATGACAAACAAGATTTGAACCTGGAGGTCTTCAAGGGCACCAGGTTGCCAGAGAGCGTAGAGCAGGGAAGGCCTGGTCAGGACATGGCAGATGCAATTTAGAGGAGAGGCCATGAAGCCCCCTTGCTGGGTCTGGGGAAGGAAAAGAAGGTCGAAGCCCACACACATCCAGGAAGAGCATTGGTGATGGGCTGCGTGCAGAGAGCAAAGGAAAGAGGATTTCGGAAGAACTCTGGGCATGCAAGCCTACAACAGGCAAGAGGGGGGTGACAAGCGAAAGTGAAGAGGGAACTGTTTTGATGATTTGTTCAGTTTGTAGCTTTGAATCTTCTTAAAGTCCAGACTCAGTCTGGAAACTTTTAACTCTAGTCACTGAACTTGCAGACGTGATAGTGACATATAAACAGCATTCGGGACTTTCGTAGCACATGTGGACTTCAGTTGCTGCTGGTTTTGGAGGTATAGCTTCCCTTCTTCTCTACAATGTCTATTTTCATTTGTCTCAGGACCTGTATAATTGGATAATGAACATGTCCTAAACTTAAATACAAACTGCTTTAAAATAGCACTTACAGAGAGTCCCTATTGAACTCCCAACCTAACCCCTAAAAGTACACAATTCTTAGAGCACTATGTGATGATCTTATCTTGTGAAAAATTTCAGATTGTGTAATGTGGGATGTGTCTAAGAGGAAAAGGAAGGCCTACGGGCATATGGAGGTTTGGGGTTAGAAAGGAAGTGACATTTATTTTTTAAAAAACTTCCTGTGTGCTTACGCATATGTACACACATGTAAATGCCATCACCAGTAGTTACCTCTGAGCAGGATGGTGGGGAAAGGCGGAGGGGAGGGGGTTTTCAACTTTTCTCCTAAGTATCTAGTATTGTTTGAATCTTTTATTTGTTTTCTTTATTGTTTGAATATTTTAAATGGAGACTATATTCACAAATTACTTGTGGATTTAAAAGAATTAAAGGAAGGCAAAATACCAAGTTCAACACAGCTGGTGTAAACAGACACTTAGACCTTCTAGAAAATGAGAAAGGTTAGTTCTGAAGAACACGGTAGATAGACTTAGGTGTTTTTTTTTTAAAGATTCTTTAAAAATTGATTTTGAGCCAAAACCGGTTTGGCTCAGTGGATAGAGCGTCGGCCTGCGAACTCAAGGGTCCCAGGTTCGATTCCGGTCAAGAGCATGTACCTTGGTTGCGGGCACATCCCCAGTGGGGGGGGTGCAAGAGGCAGCTGATCGTTGTTTCTCTCTCACCGATGTTTCTAACTCTCTATTCCTCTCTGTAAAAAATCAATAAAATATACTAAAAAAAATTTGATTTTGAGAGAGAGAGAGAGAGAGAGAGAGAGAAACATCACCCAGGCACATGTCCTAACCAGGAATGGAACCAGCAATCCTTTGGTGCACGGGACAACACCCAACCAATTGAGCCACACTGACCAGGGCAGTTGTCGGTTATCTTAAATGAAATGTGTCCTCCATGGGTCTTCCACTTGAGGAGTAAGATAAGTGCTGCTTCCACAGTTGCTTCCTGAACTTGTAACTCGGGCCATCAGCACGAGGCCTATTTATCGATGTTCTCAGAGTGCACAGGAACTTGTCCTGAGTAGAAACATGAAATGCCAAATGACACAGCTAATCACCACCTTACTCTTCCTAAGCTTGTTTCATAATGGAATTAACAGACAAAATATAACCAGAGTTTTCTAGTTAAAAATAATTATATATATATAATTCATTTCAGAGAGGAAGGGAGAGGGAGAGATAGAAACATCACTGATGAAAGAGAATCATCTATCGGCTGCCTCTTGCACACCCCACACTGGATCAAGCCCACAACCTGGGCCCCGACCGCGAGTCAAACCCTGACTTCCTGGTTCATAGGTCAGCACTCAACCACTGAGCCACTGCAGCTGGGCAGAGTTTTCTAGTCAAGGAGTCATCAGGTTCATGTTCTCTCTAAGACTCTGGGTAGATCCTTCCTAGCCGCTTCCAGTTTTTGGTGTTGTTGCTGGAACCCTTGGCTTGTGGCTGCATGTTCCCAATCTCTACTTCCTCCTCTGCCTCTGCCTCGGTCATCACACGGAGTCTCCTTGTGTGTCTGTCTTCCCTCTTCCATAAGGACACAGTCATATTGGATTAAGGGCCCACCCTACACCAATATGACCTCATCTTAAGTAATTACCTCTGCAAAGACCTCTTTCCAAATAATGTTGCATTCTGAGGTATTGGGGGTTAGAACTTCAACTTAAGTTTTTGGGAGACACAATTCAACCCATAACAACATGCCAAAGCTGAACCTTGAGTTATCTATCGTCTTCCCTCCCCACCAAATTAAACTTATAATGATTCACTTTCTGTTTCTCCTCCCCCTAAAAACATCTTATGATCTTGGTAAGTAATAGTTTTAGGTGCCCCAAAAATTTTTTTGGGAGGAGGACCTGGGCCTAGAACCTGTCGGGACCAATATGGATTGTTACAGGAGAGACATCCCAAGGAAGTTACCAGTGGGGGTGCCCTCCTCAGCAGGTAACTGTAGTACCAGCCTGCTGGCTACCGTTAAAACATTTAAGGCTCTTCGTCTGTGGATTTTGCCAGCCCAGAAAATTGTGGTAGTCCGAGCTACTGTATCAGCCAATGTTATTTGAAATCCTACAGGCTAAAAACCTCATATGTTGAGTGATTGTGTATGAGTATATGAATGTGTGTAAGAGTATAATTGTGCTTGTGTGCATCTGTATATGGGAGCATGTGTGTTTGTGTCAGTGTGTTTGTATGTGCATGTGTATATGTGTGTGCGCATTGAGTAGTGTATGTGAGGTCAAGGTTTAGGTGTGATGATACCATCAGTTGACTGTCTCAGAATTTTTGCAGACGTCCATTGCAACAAGGAAGCCCTATACATTTGAAGATTACAGTGAATATATGGCAGTGGTTTAAGTCATTTTTCTCTTCTCACGGGTTCTTTTTCCACAGACCTCTGATATACCCATTGGACTCAGGCTGTTGGCTATAAAATGTGAGTGCAGAAAGAAAAATAGAGAAAGCTAGAGAAATGCTGGAAGCAATAAGATTTCTTAAATAGAGGGGAGGGAGATAGAAGAGATGGGAAGGACAGACAGACAGACATGTATCAACCTGAGTCAGAAAGCAAATGGGTCAGTGTTCCCCAGGCGCCTGACATCAGAAGTTGAATTGTGGCCTTGGCCAGTGTGCTAAGTGGTTAGAGCATTGGCCCGTGCACCATAGGGTCGTGAGTTCAATTCCTGATCAAGAGCACATATCTGGCTGAAACCGGTTTGGCTCAGTGGATAGAGCGTTGGTCTGCGGACTGAAGGGTCCCGGGTTCGATTCTGGTCAAGGGCATGTACATTGGTTGTGGGCACATCCCCAGTAGGGGGTGTGCAGGAGGCAGCTGGTCGATGTTTCTAGCTCTCTATCCCTCTCCTTTCCACTCTGTAAAAAATCAATAAAATATATTAAAAAAAAAAGAAAAAAGACTGAAACCTATGCCGCCCCAATAGATTGATTTAAAAATAAAAAAGATTAAAGTTATTAAAAAAAAAAAAAGAGCACATATCTGGGTTGTGGGTTCGCTCTCCACCCCCAGTCAGGGTGTGTGTGGGAGGCAACCAACAGATGTGTCTCTCTCACATCCATGTTTCTCTCTCTCTCTCTCTCTGTCCCCCCCCCCTTCCACTCTCTCTGAAAAGCAATGGAAAAAAATATCCACAGATGAGGATTAACAAACAAACAAAATAAATAAAAAAAATTGTTTTTTAAAAAGTAGAGTGGTGTGGGTGAATTATCAAGATTATCTTTTTAACCAAGTTCTGGGGTAAGAGAGAGAGAGCATACAAGCTGTTGTGGGAAAGGTGAAGCACCACTAGGAAAGGCGCTGTTATGTACTGCACAGTTAGTATTCATTTCAGAATTTGCTCCAACGATGTGTCATCTTAAATTTAGCGCTCTGATAGCTTTGAGCATATCTGTACCTTATATAAGGGTGCATTTTCTATTAGACTGTGCGCACCCATGGTGTCTGGTCACCTGGCGATGACAGTGACAATTCCAGAGGTCTTTGAGTCGCCCCCTCAGTGAGAGGAAAGGTGTTTGTTGGGTCAGATTCACCAGATTAGTGAGGAGATAGGTGTATTTTATTTATTATTTATTTTTGTTAATCATCACCAGAAGATACTTTTGCCACTGATTTTTAGAAAGAGTGGAAGGGAAGAAGGGACGGGGAGAGAGAGAGAAACATCAGTGAGAGAGACACATCAATTAGTTGCTTCCCACAAACACCCCTACTGGGGCGGATGGAACCTGCAAGCCAGGCAAGTGCCCTTGACTGGGAACTGAACGCACACTGGCCGGGGCAAGATAGGTGTGTCTTTAGCAATCAGACTACTCATATTAAGGCTTGGGGATTAGATTCTGTAGTCTTAGGAAAGGAATCAACTATCTATGTACTATCTCTTTACCTAATAAATTGGTAAGGTGAAAGTAAATTCTGGAAGTGGAGTTAAAGCAAAACCTATTTTAAAAAACTGCTTTGGAGACACAGCTAAATAAGCACAGAGGTTTGAGGGTAAAGTAGAACCTAATCAAATCCTAAAATTCCAGAAACGACAATATCTCCCGTGGGACGAGGATGTGAAACAGGGAGACGTGGTTACTGTCGGGGCTTTTTCTGGATAAACTCAGACTGGCTCCCTTCGCAGTGTTGGCATTTTCTGTGTCAGCTTTAACAAGTGCATAAGCCTTTTGTGGACAAAGGGGGATTTTAAAAGTATGGCCAATATTATTTTTGTTAATATGTTAATTCAACAATGAAGATTTATTAAGTGCTTGCTAAATGCTGTACACTATTCAGCACTCATTTTCTGAATATGCAGTTTTTAGATGCTTGCTTTTTAAATTATTTTTTTCTTACATTCAGAGATAGTGCTTTTTTGTTTTTCTGGTGGGTTTTTTTTTTTTTTTGTTTTGTTTTGTTTTGTTTTTCCAGAAAGCCTGTTCGTTGTTTTTTTTTTTTTTTTAAATAGAAGAATTCATTTAGTAGAAATTCACTTTAAAAAAACTTAAAGAAATTCTATTCTGTGTTAGGCGAGAGGCGTCCACACTGAGCAGGAGACATTAATGTGTCTCTGAGAAGGAAAATGCTGCTTGAGGTCCAGTACCTGTGCCTAACTCACCAGAGAGTAGCATGTTCTGAAGTATATTCTTTCTTAAAGAGAGAAACCATCTCCTAAGAAATGTGCACCAGGGCAGCAACTGCATATTAACCATCTTTGCATTTCCGATAACACCAAGCTCAGAGCACAGAATATAAAATATGCTCGAAACATATTCTTTGAAGGCAAGCTTGATTGGGTATCTAAGCGGAAAGTGCCATTTCTTTACCTCTGACTGTCAATGGTGGTTTTTTGTTAATGACAGTTCCCCTGCTCTCGGTGATAATTAATGCTCAGTTCAGACTGCAGGGTTTGGATGGAGAAGTCTGAACAATAGCTAGACAAGACAAAGCCTGTTACATCTCATGCCGGCTTCTGCGTCGACTGATGTGGTTTAGAATTATATGTTAGGAGCACTGCATACCCGAAGAATATTGATTGCATTTCACATAATGCAATTTACAGTTAAGATGGTTAGGCTGGCCCAGGGAAATATTTGTTTTATTCAATAATGTTAGAAAACATACGTTTTAATAAATACTGCACGAGAACAATCCTTTTGGGTGAACTTCAAGGAAATAAATACACTACCATATGGCTATACATCGGCGGGTGTTCACATATCTAAAATCTGGAGATATGTGTGGAGGAATTCTTTGCTTTACCAATAGATTCTTCTGAATCGTTCTTGCTGTAATATTAGAGACCTTTGTTTGGCATTTTGTATGTAACCTTTACTATCTAATAAGGATAATAGTTATAGGACAAAATACACAACATGATTCCATTTGTTTAAAATAAATATATATATCCATATACATTTATAGGTACACACACATACATAAAACTCTGGAGGACTAACTTCACAGTGGTATGATGAGGAGCAGGGCAGAGTGAGATTATAAGGTATTTTTACATTTTGTTATATATTTCAGTGATATTTGATTTTTATAATAAGCATATATTGCTTTTGTAATCAGAGAGAGATTAATATACAGAGCTGAAGTTGATAACATAGATAATAAAAATAGTATTGCAAAGAGCTTGAAAGTAATCTAGCTGTCTGTGCAGCATGTTAAAAGAAAATTAAAATATTAAAAGGCTGTATTTAGGTTAACAGACTCAACCACTGATCAAAATAGGCCAGGAACTCACAGGACTTGGGGTGTCTGGCAGTATTCGTCCCCCAAACAGGGTTTCTCAAACCATTGATGGTGAAAGGGAAGCTTCATTTTGCTTTTTATTTCCCCAATGCCTTGCAGACCGATACTTTAATAAAATCAATAAAAACGAATTACTGGGAAAATGAAATTAACAAACAACAAAGACTTCAGGGCCCAATATTTTTATTATTAGATCGAACAAACAGACATAAAACTCCTCTGTCAAATTACTTTTAAACGGTGGTTCTCAGCTGGGGTGGGGAGCTGTGACTTGGCCCCCCAGGGGACATTGGCAATGTCTGGAAACATTCTTGGCTGTTACACTGAGGAGGGTGGTGTTGACTGGCATCTCAGGGTAGAGACCAGGGATGCTGCTCAGTGTCGCTAAGGTGCCCAGACAGCCTCCCACGTGAAGGAATTGTTGGACTCAAGGTGTTATTGGTGCTGATGTTGAAAAACCCTACCTTCAATATATTTTTTTAAGTATTTTTTTTTTTTTTTTTATTTCGGAGAGGAAGAGAGAGAACCATTGATGAGAGAGAACCATTGATCATCTACCTTCTGCACACCCCACACTGGGGGAGCAAGCCCACAACCTGGGCATGTCCTCTGTCTGGGAATCAAACCGTGACCTCCCGGTTCATAGGTTGATGCTCAACCACACCGGCCGGGCCCTGCCTTTTACAGGGGTCAGTCGCAGTTTTTGTATTTACCTCTAGGCAGACTGGTAACATTTTTAGACCCTGATCCACAGACCGCAGTCTGAGAAGACTGCTCTAATGAAAATGGGGTAGAGACAGAATCAAATGAAACATGAGGTTATTCTCTGCAGATGGTGAGACCGGGTCTTGAAGCTCACCTTGTGTGAGCCTGGGGAAGTGAGCTAATATCTCTGGGCTACCATCTTCCCATCTGTGAAATGGGAAGACTGCCCTGCTCACGAAGCTCCTGTGTGGATTAAATGTAAATAATTGGTTTCCATAGGGCCTCACCCACAGTAGCACCCAATACTACACCCGTAGGTTAGTTCTCCCCTGAACTCTGTGGAAGGACTCCGCCCCAGGTCACTGAGGACCCAGAGCGTTGTCTCAGTCTTTTAATTTCTGTGGTGGGGCGTAAGGGGACGCACCTCGAATGTTCTCTTCCTCCTTAGAGAAGGGCAGGGCTCACCAGACGCTTTCAGCTGCCAGACCTGGGAATGAGTAGAGGGCGGGCCTGCCTCTCCTGAGGAGGTTAAATGAAACTGCTTTGTAAAATGGAAAGTACCATGCTAATGTGACCGTCACTCGCTGGCTCAGCCCCTATCTACTGGGGCCTTACTAGATGTCTTGACTATCAAGGGATGGGGAAGGAAACTAGGTGGAAAAAGGAAAAGAGGCCCCAGAAAACTTGCCACCTGGTAGCAGCGAGCCTTTTGTGAGACCCAAAGCTGTTCACAGAGCAAAGCCAGGTTCCCATTCATTCAAGGACAAAAAATAAATAAACAAACAAACAAATAAATAAATAACACACACACACACACACACACACACACACACACACACACACACACACACAACAACAACAACGATAAGGGAGGAAGAGAATAGACAACCTTTGGAGAAGTTTCTAGCACAACTTCTGAGGCAGCCACAGTGCAGCCAGCTCGGCTTTGGCAGGCACTATTGGGATCTCACCCAACGAACTCCCGCTGCACCTTAAAAAGTAACTGTCCAGCTGGCTCTTGTCCTCCTGTCCTAACCTGGCGCGCAGGGCCACACACCTGGCCCTTGGCACTGCTGACCGGGCTCTGAAAACCGGAACAGACCCGCAGTGTTCCTGTTCTGGGAATGGCGAGGGGGGAAGCGTGGCTGTGGGCCCAGTGTCCTGGGGCTGGTGGCTCAGGAATTGCAGCTCTTAGAGGAGACGTGGGAGAGGCAGGGGCAGAGCTATCAGGAGGCGGGATCGGGGCGGGGGGGGGGAGATAGGGGGGCTTCCTCTGGTCAGGGCAAAACCCGAGGTCTGTCCAGACAGAGGCCCAATAGGATCTCTGCTTCCAAAACTCTCTTTCTGGAGAAGTTTCCCTCTCTTTCTCAGTTGCTGTGTGTGAGTCATGCTCTGGGTTTCGAGAGAGCTGTGGGGACCTGTCCGGGGCTGCTCTCACTTTGTGTTCTGAGTAAGGACAGGTGCTTTACAGCGACAGCTGCACTCCTGGCTGGGGAGGGAGGCCGAGGGGAGCAACCTCACTGAACAGTCCAGAGGCTGGAGGTTCCCACGCCGGAGACAGGGCTGGATGGGGAAAGGTATGAATGAATAACATATTTGTTAACTACCCGTAGCTGCCTGGGAGGAAAAATCTGTTCTGTTCCCAATCCACATGACTTCAGCTGCCTCTTCACACCCGCATCACCCTCAGCATCTTTGCTGCTGTCACTGAAGGGACAGGAGAAAGATGGCTCCCTGGTCACCTTCTGTACCTGAGGCACCAACAGACCCTGGGCACACCAGGAGAGTTAAGACACCATTTCTCTTCCACAGCCTGGACGGGGCCATGAACTGGAAACTAATAATGACCTCCCATGAGTGAAGTGCTATAAAAACACATTTGATGAGGATTTGGGAACAGAGAGGGAGAAGCCAGTGAGTGCTCAGAAACAAAGAAACGGGCCGAAACCGGTTTGGCTCAGTGGATAGAGCGTCGGCCTTTGGACGGAGGGGTCCCAGGTTCGGTTCCGGTCAGGGGCATGTACCTTGGTTGCGGGCACATCCCCGGTGGGGGGTGTGTGGGAGGCAGCTGATCGATGTTTCTCTCTCATCGATGTTTCTAGCTCTCTGTCCCTCTCCCTTCCTCTCTGTAAAAAATCAATAAAATATATATTAAAAAAAAAGAAACAAAGAAACGGTCCTTTATGCCCCCTTATGAGCTCCTGGCACAGGCTTACAACATTCGAGGCCAACAGTGGTTGATAACCCTGACTACTTAGAAATATTTTCTCATTTTATGACGTTTTCTTTCTTCTTTTTTAAAATTCATCGTTAAATGGGAAACATCTTTATTTCACTTTTTAAAAAATTGACTTTTAGAGAGAGAGGAAAGGAGAGGGATAGAGTGATAGAAACATCAATGAGAGAGAAACATCATCCATCAGCAGCCTCCTACAGGTACCCCACTAGGGGTAGAGCCTGAAACCCAAGCATGTGCTCTGACCTGGAATCGAACCTGTGACCTCTTGGTGCATGGGTTGACACTCAGTCACTGAGCCACACCAGTTGGCCAAACATATATTCTTAAACCGTGCAATTTCACTTACCAAGTCTTATGATACATTATAAAAATATCTTTTCACCCTGCACATGCTTTGGGTTATTATCTAACTTAGATCTTATTAGATGTCCAAAAGCAATTCATTGATACGTTCCTGCAGATTCTTAAGTCTGTATAGTCTGGTACCAGGCATAATTGGAAGATGATGCCACAGTTCATCCTAGCACATATCCACACATTTGACATTTCTTCCTATTTTCAAAGAAATGATATATGAGTACACTCATATACTCACCTTTTCCCCCCACATTGGTCTCACATAGGTGTTTTTTTCCCACTAAATCAGGCAAAGAGTGCACTTTCTAAGGCTGAGTTCTTGGCACATGAGCTGCATGACTCAACTTTGCCATGACGAGGTATTCTGGGGGCTTTTTAAAAGTTTGGAAACATTATTAAGATCAGTAAAATTAGGACTGTCAAGTCATGCAGACTGAAGTTTTTAGAAAAAAAATCATTTTAGCTTCTGATGGTTTGATGAAACTTCCTATTCACTTGCTTCATAATTCATAAGCATCGAAGTCAAGGAAATTGTGGTGACATAATTTTGCAGTCATGATTTCTGAGTCTCAGAAATGCATTCAACTGAATCAAATGTAGTATTTTATAAAAGTATATTTTTATTGATTTCAGAGAGAAAGGGAGAGGGAGAGATAGAAACATCAATGATGAAAGAGAATCATTGATCGGCTGCCTCCTGCGTGCTCCACAGTGGGGATCAAGCATGTGCCCTGACCGGGAATCAAGCCAGGACCTCCTGGTTCATAGGGCTGTGTTCAAACACTGAGCCACACTGGCCAGGCCAAATGTATTATGTTTTTAATTTAAAATGGGTAAAATATAGATTTATGGTTTTAGAATCAGAATCAGTTTAATGATTAGAAAGAGCCTTTGAGAAAACTTGTTCCAAACACATCCTTTTACAGATGAATAGTATTTGCATGCAGCTAGTTTGTGACTGGCAGGTTCCTTAACCATCCAGGGTCAGCTTCCTGATCGTGAAACAAGAGGGTGGGCTGTATGAAGTCTTGGTCCCCTTTACCACCATACTGCAGGATCCTAATAAATGGTTGTTGAATGAATGACACTAACACCTGAGAATACACAGCTAGTCAGGGACAGATACAAGTCTTTTGACTTCCAGCCATTACTCTTCATATTGAATAGGCTTAGAATAAAGACCTTGAATTTTAAAAAAGTACATAGAGATTAATGAAGAAGATACCCTAAGAGAAAAAAAAACCCACACAACTCTGTACTAAAACCAAGTCAGACAATTATTAATTTTGAGAGAGAGAGAGAGAGAGAGAGAGAGAGAGAGAGAGATTGACTCATAGGTTTCATTGGTTTCTGCATTCATAATGGATTGTTGTATGTGCCCTAACTGGGCATTGAACTCACCCCTTGGCATATCAGGACAATGCTCTAACCAACTGAGCTACCCAACCAGGGCCCAATAACTGATTTTTAAAAAAAATATGTTTTTATTTATTTCAGAGAGAAGAAGGGAGAGGGAGAGAGATATAGAAACATCAATGATGAGGGAGAATCATTGATCGGCTGCCTCCTGCGTGCCTCCTACTGGGGATCAAGCCTGCAACCCAGGCATGTGCCCTGGCCGGGAATTGAACCGTGACCTCCTGGTTCATAGTTGATGCTCAACCCGTGAGCCACACTGGCCAAGCAATAACTAATCTTTTTACTGTCCCCATAGTTTTCCCTTTCACCTACCCCTTTCTAATCAGAGGTAATCTGTTTTTACATACTGGACTTTTGTTTAAGATTTTATTTGAAGACTAGTTATGCTGTTGTTGTTTTTTTTTTAAAAGGTTTTACGTTAATGGGCAGTGTCTTGACCCTGTCCCTTATTAGCTGTTGTTATCCTGGGCAAGTCACATCTCTCTGAAGCTCGATTTCTCATTCATAAAATGGGGTTCATGAAGGCTCCTCCCATAGGTACTGTCATGTACGTACAGCATCCAGCACACAGTAGGTTCTCAGCCAGCTTCCCTCTGCAACTCGTGTTCATTTCCCAAAATCAGCCCAAGCTCTGCTGATTTTGTCTCCAGAGTTCTAGAATCTCTTTTCTTTCCGTCCCTGCTACAACTCCTTGCTGTTTTAGGCTCGATCTGATTTCAGTGAGTCTGACAACAGTGATTAGGCCACACACCTGTGCCAAACGCTCACCTTTATGCAACAAAACACCGAGCTGTCACTGAACACTTTGCACTGGAGCACAGGCAGACTCTCCAGGAGTGAGCGGCAGGCTCTGCAAGGTGTTTCCTGGTGTGTTCTCTGGGGTCCTTCCCCCCTCCCTCTGACAAACTGCTGGGGGCCTGGTGGTCTTGGAGTCTGAGGAACGTTCATGGCAGTGGAGATGGGCTATATCCATTTAGAGCCCCACTTCCAAGTCTCTTTGGTACCAAGCTCTCTATCACTTGCTGGCACTAACCTCCCAAGATGCAATGTCACAAAAACAACCACATTCCCAGCCTTCACCCCGCAACTTTCTGGACCGTGCCTCCTTAAATATTTATTTTTCAGCATCTTCTAAATAAGACCCTCTAAATACCTGGCCTCACTACCTCTCTCACCTGGACTACTTCCTTGCTGTCCTTAGTGGCCGCACCACCTCCCAGAAGAGCAGAATTTGGTGAACGATTAGAAGCTGGGGATGAAAGAAACTTTCATCGAGGAGGAATCCCAAGTCCCAGAATTGTGATGGTGTCACCAAGTAGGACAGAGAACACAGGAAAACAAGCCGACTTAGTTCAGTAGGACTTGGGCCACCTCAGTTTGTAGCACTGTGGGGGTCACGGGTGTGAACATAGAGCAGGCAGCTGTCCACATACATCTAAGCTTCAGTGAGTCCTAAAAGGGAGGGTTGTTTTGATCCACCCCCGCTGAGGGCATCTGTTTCCTCTTATTTTCAATTTCTTGGGCAGGGGTAATTCAGTTGGCAAGACAATTCTTGTGTGACTTGCCATCTAGTGTGATATTTTACTGTGGAAATGTCACATATTTGCATCTGAACTATTAGCTTAGCATTTGGCTAAATTGATTAGTTATTAGTGTTTTGAAACACTTGTTGTATGTGCCCTAAAACTGTATGAATACATATTGCAAATGTTATAAAAGATTTTACTCTATGTATAAATGATAGGATCATAGATTCTTTAGAAGAGGAAAATTTGAGATCATATAATTCAATGCCCTTAAAATACCAAGTACTTCAACATGCATTAATTGAGCATCCTGTATATGTATATGTATGTTTACCTAGAGAGAGAGAATGTTGTGAGACATTGACATTTGGGAAATCTCAGCAAAGGATATATGGGAATTCTTTGTACTATATTTTCAACTTGTTCTGTCTAAAAATTTTCAAAAGTAAAAAAATGGCCCTAGCCGGTTTGGCTCAGTCGATAGAGCGTCGGCTTGTGGACAGAAGGGTCCTGGGTTTGGTTCTGGTCAAGGGCACATGCCAGGTTGCGCACTCGATCCCCAGTGGGGGACGTGGAGGAGGCAGCTGATCACTGATCCTCTCTCATCATTGATGTTTCTATCCCTCTCTCCCTCTCCCTTCTTCTCTGAAATCAATGAAAAAATATTTTTAAAAAAGTAAAAAGTTAGTCTAATATATACTATATAGCACTTTAAGGACTGAAAAGGCTGATTATGGTGGTGGTGGTGTGTTGAATGTGGGTAGGAAGCAATGAAAATTCAATAGTGTTACTAAGAAATTTTAAAAAACCACCTCAGTAGTGTTACCTGATCTGGTATAATTGCCTTAACTTCTCCAATGTTTTTTTTTTTTTTTTAAATACATTTTATTGATTTTTTACAGAGAGGAAGGGAGAGGGATAGAGAGCTAGAAACATCAATGAGAGAGAAACATCGACCAGCTGCCTCCTGCACACCCCCTACCGGGGATGTGCCCGCAACCAATGTTCATGCCCTTGACCGGAATCGAACCCAGGACCCTTGAATCCGAAGGCCGACGCTCTATCCACTGAGCCAAACCGGCTTCGGCTCTCCAATGTTTTGAGAAACAATCTTTTTGCCTTTTTTAGATGCAAAAGATAAAATTGAGTATATCATAACAGAAAATGAAAAGATTCTCTGCTTGCTCCTTTAGTGACTGAATACATGTAAATCTCAGCCCAGAAGGAATTAATTTGACTAATGTAGATGTAAGATTAGTTAGAGCGTCAGCCTGAGCACTAAAGGGTATTGGGTTCGGTTCCCTGTCAAGGGCACATACTTGGGTTGCAAGTTTTATCCCAGGCCTGTTTGGGATGAGTAGGGGAGGCAAGCAATCGATTTGTCTCTCTCACAAGGATGTTTCTCTCTCTCTTTCTCAAAAATAAAATAAAAATTAATAGGACTACAATCCCTTGGGCCATCTGCACTTGTTCTGAACTGCTCTTATCAGATGCTCCTGGGGACACAGGACACAATATTATTGTTAAGATATCTGGAGGGGGCGGGTGTGAGTGGATGGAGGAAAGATACTGGAGGTCATATGTTTACCTTGTTTGGAGAAACCTGATAAAGAAATCTCGAGATACCAACTGTAGGGCTTGGGCTTCAGGAACCAGGAACCTGATCCCAGGAGCCTCTTACAGATATGAGTACCTGGGCTGAGGCACAGATGGGGCCGGACCAGGTGGTCCTGATTGGTATCAGGGAACTGGAGGCTTATAGCTAATCCCCTGCCTCAAAAGAAACAGAGAGCACCCTTAATTAGTTAAGGTCTCATGAAAGCTCACCATGAAGACACAGGGAAGGGCTGTTTACTTAAGTGTTAAATAAGTGCCTCCCATAGATGAGGCACAATGCAAAGGATGGAGAAGTTGCAGAATAAGATAAATAGAAGCTAAGCAAGCAGGTGGCTGATGGGCCAAACATTGCTGACCAAGGAGTTCCATAGAACTCACTTTCCCCATCTGTAAAGGAAAACCTCCCTCCTTCATATGTCAGTGGTGAAGATGAAATGAATTGATGCACCGAAGGTGAGTAGTAAACACTTGGAAGGTATCAGGCACTCAGTTGCTGGGTCTTCCCTCCCAACCCCCAGCCTTCTCTGATGCAAGAACCCGAGTTGTCCTGAATCTCGCCCACTCTGGTCTGTCCCAAGGACAGTTCCATGGACCCAACTGGAGACCTTGTGCTGCTGTCTCAACCCAGATGCCTGTGGACACCTCAACTTGTCCTTACAGCACACCCCACCCTCACACCAAGGCTGCTCACTGCAGGCCAGCATTTATGTGGTTAGGAAAGCCACTGAGTTTTAAAATGTGAATATATTGGGGTGGCAATGGTGATTTCAATTTGTGGCTTTCACCACAGTCACGCTATCAAGCAGAGTTCAGATTTATTTATTTTACTAGAGGCCCAGTGCACGAAATTTGTGCATGGGTAGGGTTCCTAGGCCTGGCCGGCGATCAGAGACCATCTGTGGGGCGACTGGTGGGGTGATCGAGGGGCCCCCCTGCTGGCACCTGCCTTGGCTGGCCTGGCGCTGCCCGCTTGATGGCGTCGGCCTCGCCACCGCAAGTTACATTGGCAATTGGGGGGCCCCCCTGCTGGCACCCACCTTGGGTGGCCTGGGGCCTGCAGGCTGGGGGCAGCTCTTGCATTGAGCATCTGCACCTTGGTGGTCAGCGTGCGTCATAGCGACTGGTCGTTTTGCCGGTCATTCTGCCGTTCGGTCGATTTGCATATTAGGCTTAGATTTTTAAGAAAGCATCAAATTGTACATGATTCTGCTTTATTGGACTGGCAAGGAAAGAAAATTAAAAAGCAAATTCTTCTAATGTCGCCAGGAAAAAAGAGAAATATTTTATTTACATTTCCCCCATGGTTTTCTGTTCTATATTATTCGCTTTATATCCTTTTTTCTCTGCATAAGAATGAATTTGGAGTCATCATTCTATTACCAGAAATTTGTCTCATGTTATTACCAGATGTGACTGCAAAGTATCCATACTAGTTCCACAAGACATGCGTGGAAATCAGTGTCCTTATTTTATAGTCAAAGCATGGACAGGCAGTATGTATGTATCTCAAATTATTGTGTTGTATACCTAAAAATATTATGATGTTATATGACAGTATCTCAATTTAAAAGCCCATATTCTGTTTTCATAGAATATCAGATGTATTTTTGGACATCATTGGTAATCTCTGATTTTACCTTTTGAAACATGAAGTCAAGGGTTTGATTTCAAAATAGTTTACACTTCTAAAAGTCATCATAAAGGGAGGAGACTTGACTTGGGATGGTGAACACACAGTACAATATACAGATGATGTATTATAGAATTGTAACCTATATAATTTTATTAACCTTTTGCACTCGAATGTCGAGTGTGATGGTTATTGAATGTATCAATAATTTGAAATATAAAAAAATCCAAATAAATAAGTTTGTATGAAAAGAAACTCCAGTTTTTTATTCTACTGCCATGCTTTGTAAAATCTGGGGTATTTAAAAAATTAAATCCCGAGTAGAATAAAGGAATCGAGAAAAAAGCAAGTGAGTGCAAAGGGTTAACCAATGTCACCCCAATAAATTCCATTAAAAGTGAATAAAAGTCATCATATCTTATATAATAAAAGGCTAATATGCAAATAGACCGAATGGCGGAACAACCGGTCATTATGACATGCGCTGACCACCAGGGGGCGTGTGCGGAACATGGTGGGCATGGGCAGCAGGCGGCAGAGCATGGAACATGGCAGGCATCGGCCATGGTGGATGGTGGAGCAGGTGAGCAGGGGCGCCAGACCAAGGTGGGGCGCCGCTTGCTATCATTGGTGAGCCTCTAGTGGTTACTGAAAATTCTTTGCTCCTGTGTGCCACAGTCCTGCCCAGCACTCATACCCGCTGCCAGCGTCTGGTGCCAGTCCTGATTGCTTGGCGCTGTCAGTGGGTGCAAGTGGCCCTGATCACCCCTGAGGGCTTCTCCACCTTTCCCTGCTCCTGAGGGGCGATCGGAGCAGCTGTCGCCGCTCCCACCCACTGCTGGTGCCGGCCCCAATTGCTCCACGCCACCATCAGCGTGTGGGAGCGGCGGCAATGGGAGGGGCCGGGTGGGGGCGTGGAGGATGGACTGAGACTAGCCCCTATGCCCACCGCAGCCTTGCAGCCCATAGTTCCTTTCAAGGTGCATGAATTCATGCCCTGGGCCCCTACTATTATATAATTTAATAACATCATCCATTCAATAAATAAATAAATAAATAAAAGTCATCATATATTATATAATAACTTAATAACATTATCCATTTTACCTCCCCATGACGCAAATGAGATTATCACAGATTGTTTCCAGGAACTGGGCCTATGCAGGTTACTGTGTGTAATATTTTGTAATTAGATGCTTGGTCATGATAATGCTTTGCAGTAGGAATTCAGTTTTAACTTCTGGTTGTTTTATTTTCAACATAATAAACCATGAAAATTTAGTGGGTTTTTTTGTTATACCATTTTAGATTTTTGTCAAGGTTCCTCAACTGCAAACTTAGTTACAGAGAGGAGAGATGCTACTACATTCAGACCAGCAACCATCAGACCCACAACACAACTGCACTTGAAACAGTGGAGTGGACCCCAGGTGCTGTGTACTGTGTGACCATGTTGAAAGACTGAGTTGACTTTGGGTGGATTTCTTTTATTTTTATACAGAATAATTTTATAAATGACAAATGAAGCAAAGAAACATTTACTCAAAGAAAAGAGAAAAAATGCTAGTGGCAATTGTTATTATTTTTTAATATATTTTATTGATTTTTTACAGAGAGGAAGGGAGAGGGATAGAGAGTTAGAAACATCCATGAGAGAGAAACATCGATCAGCTGCCTCCTGCACACCCCCTACTGGGGATGTGCCCGCAACCAAGGTACATGCCCTTGACTGGAATCAAACCTGGGACCTTTCAGTCCACAGGCCGACGCTCTATCCACTGAGCCAAACCGGTTAGGGCGGCAATTATTATTTTTGAAGCGGGTAACTTTATGCCTGATTTTCTTTAATAAATCTTTATTGTTGAGAGTATTACATATGTCCCCTATTTTTCCCCATTGCTCTCTTCCCCTCCCCCCTCCAAGCCTTTACCACCCACTGTCTGTGTCCTTGGGTTATGTGTATATATACATATGAGTTCATTGGTTGATCTCTTGCCACCCTCCCCTGGGATTTCTTAACTTAGTCACTCATGGATGGGTTTCAGGGCTCTGGGCACTCCCTGGCATGCCCTATTTGGAAAGTTGAGATTAGGGCAATACCTGTTGCTTATTCAGATACCCAAAGGAGTTCAGCTTTCCCCTCCTCCCCTCAAAAAAGGTAAAACCACAATCCCATGTCTTCTGCTTCCCTGCCTCCAGCAGATTGCAAAAACAAGGCGTGTAAGTGCAACTAAGACAATGTGCTGACGCTGTTGGCCCAGACTCATTTCTTCCTTTCTTTCTGCTAACAGAACCCTGATTTTGCCCAGAGTGACAATGGGCCGGGACTGATGGGGAGATTCATGATATTTCAAAACCAATCATGACAATGGCATCCTTTTTCATTACCTTGTAAACTTCCAGCCTCCCTTTCATTATCTTCTCTTTTAGGGCCGTGGGCATGTGTTCTATTTCTTGTCAATGAGATGTAAGAGGAAGTCTGTGGGGAAGCTTCTGGAGAGCCTTTGCTTTCTTACTACATCAGAAAGTAGTAGCTGACTCAACTCCTTGCTTTCTGCTTTGAACTTGCATGTGATGGTTGGCATTGCAGCAGTCATCTTGCAGCCTTGAGGTGATGTACATGGGGGTGGTAGGCCAATGCAAAATGGAGAGACAGAAGGAGTCTGAGTCCTTAATAACATTGGTAAGCTGGCAGACCAATTCTGATACGGACTGTATTTGAGTTTCTTATTAAGTAAACAAGAAACATTCTTCTTGCTTAAGCTACAGTTGGAAGAGGGCTTCTATTTGCAGCAGAAAAAAATGCACTTAATGCAGTACATAATCTTTTTCAGCTTAAAATAAAGTTAAGTTGATTCTGTCTGTTCAAAATGCACCACTAATAGCTAAGTGATGTTTTCATTGAATGACACAAACCCTATGATTATGCTAGCCTTCTAAATATGCATACAGAAAATGTATGAAAAAAATCATGAGAAAAGCGCGATCTTCTGAACTTAAATAGTTCTCTTCCTGATATAAAGGATAGATTTTTATCTTATTTTTTGGTTGATAATACTGAAATCAATGAACAGAAGTAATTAAAGAGGTAAAGAGACTACATCTCTACTTTCCACTGAAGTAGAAGTTAATTTTAAGTTTCTATGATTTTCTGTTCCAGACATTTCTATCTTGATAAATTTTTGTGATATTTCATCATATGGTCTACATACTAGCATAAAAGACAAACACACTAATTAAGATTTACATTTTTTGTTTTATTTTTTAAAATTTTTATTGAGAAAGAGAGAGAGAAAGACACACACAGAGAGAGAGAGAGAGAGAGAGAGAGAGAGAGAGAGAGAGAGAGAAACATCTGTTTATTGTTCCACTTATTTATGCATTCATTGGTTGCTTCTTGTATGTGCTCTGACTGGGGATCGAACCCACAATGATTCTCTTACCAACTGAGCTACCTGACCAGGGCCTGTTTTATTTTTTTATACTCTAATAAAGCCCCATTTTGACATATAAGTCATTGGAAAATTTGAGGAGGGAAAAAGCCACTGAATTGTTAGCCTGTCTCCAGTAAATTTAATGACATGTATATCTATGCTACTTATATAAATTTATATATTATGTTACATGTATCTCTGTATATACTTGTGGATTATCTCTATGTACCAAAGGAGAAAGGGTTGGAAGTTTATTAGTTAGCTTTTGCTGTGTAACAAACCCTTACAAAACACCAAGGTTTAAGCAGCAGTGATGTCATCACTCATGTATCTTCCGGTTGTTGATCTAGTCTGCACTTGACTGGGTTTGGCTCCAAGCTGAATGTTGGATCCAGCTCTGCGTCGCAGCAGGCTGGCTGGGACATGTTTTTCTCATGGCGATGACACAAGTGAGAGCTGCAAGAGGGCAAGCCCAAGTGCACACGTCAAGCCTTTGCTTGTATCATATCCACTAGTGTGCCACTGGCCAAACTAAGTCATAGGGCCATGCCCATATCCATGGTGTAGAAATGGACTTCACTGCTGGCTGGGAGGGACTGCAGAGACACATGGCAAAGTTCACAGGAAAGGGAGAGAAGGATTGAAAACAATGACGCTGTGAAAGGGAAGAGAGTTGGTAACAAAGGACCAGCTTCTGACATTGTTCTGACTAAGTTCTGAGTACCTGACGGAACTAAGATTTAAAGGAAAGATGCCTGGTACTCCTACGGTGAAAGATAAAATTCCTCATCCTGAACATGTTTAGGCTAGAAGAATCATCTCAACAACGCTTTTTAAAAGGTCATCACATACCTCTATCATGTTTATGCACCTTTCTAGAGCTAGCCTGGTATTTCTGTGGAATAAAGACAATGAGTTTGTCATTGTCTGTCTGTATGCTGGAATTGTACAGAGACTGTATTTACAAGATGCACAATGTGCTAATGACCAGCATCTTTTAACAACAGCAATGAATAGCCATGCTCTTTGTGTGCATTCTTTCATTTTAATCTTCACAGAAACCCGGTGAAGTAGGAATTGCTTATTGTTCCTGTTCCACAGATGAGGAACTTAAGTCGTGGGGAGGCACAGCTAACAGGGCCAGGATTTGAACCTAGTTGGTGTCATTTAGCACTCACGTGCTGGTCCCCCATTACTCCATGGAAGAGATTGACATTGCTACAGCCAAACTGATACCGTAACATATATGTGCTGTAAAATAAGACAAATCATGCATCCATATGACACTTTTGTGTGTTTTGTAATACAGAAAATCACCCACCTAAATTGCTTTTGAGCACTACATCCTGAGGATTTGTGTTGTTAGCAGAAGAATGCAGTTTACAAAACAAATGTGAATTTTCAAAATACTCACTGGTTTCATTGGCCTCTCAGACCAGTGTATCCCAGGCCAGCCACTCCCACAGTGGACTACTGCCTGAAATCTTGCTCTCAGTGACCTTGGACCATTCCTACTTGGCAGTCCCCAGCCCCAGGGTCCCTCGTTCCCTGTGCACAGCTGAGGAGTATGCAGCTAGCTCTTTATGACCCGATGACACTTAAAATACCTTTTTGTTTTTTCCTCCTTGGTCCTCTCTTGTGCTCTGTGTCCTTTTCTGGAACCCGGTGTTAACTGGGCACAGGGAGCCCTATTTGAAGAAACCTCCCTGAATCCACACCTTCAAAAGAGCCTCTTTCTGGATCTGAATTTAACCCTTCAGCTTCCAACCTCCCCCTTCACACCTCTATCTGAATACAATGAATCTCTGGGCTTTAACATGTTTTCAATAGTCATTTCAGCACTTGTCTTTTTCATGTTTTAAGCTACACAAATAATTCCTTTAAAAAGGGTATTCTTAAGAAAAATACTCTTGATATAAACTGGAAACAGTACAACATGCCCCTTAAACCCAAGTGCTCTCATGTGAAGCAGAAGTCAACAATTACTCCTCAACTAATATGTGTTTTTTGCTTCTTTAACGAGAGTGTCATAATTGGAGGGTGGTGCTTTAGGGATGACTAATGGAAATGGGAGGTGATCAAGCCCCCAGAAGGAGTGAGATTCAATTAAAAAAAAATATTTTTAGCCCTAATCGGTTTGGCTCAGTGGATAGAGCGTCGGCCTGTGGACTCAAGGGTCCCAGGTTCGATTCCGGTCAAGGGCATGTACCGTACCTTGGTTTCAGGCACATACCCAGTGGGAGGTGTGCAGGAGGCAGCTGATTGATGTTTCTCTCTCATCGATGTTTCTGACTCTCTATCCCTCTCCCTTCCTCTCTGTAAAAAATCAATAAAATATATTAAAAAATATTTTTATTGATTTCAGGGAGGAAGGGAGAGGTAGACAGAGATAGAAACATTAATGATGAGAGAGAATCATTGATCAGCTGCCTCCAGCATGTCCCATGCTGGAGACCGAGCTCACAACCAGGGCATGTGCCCTGACTGGGAATTGAACCTGGATCTCCTTGTTCATAGGTGGATACTAAACCACTGAGCCATGCTGGCCAGGCTCAAATCATTTTTATAACTGAGACGGCCCACACACTGACCAATCAGAAGGGACAGTGGTCTTGAAAGGCCATACGCTGGTATTGGCATCCCCTCAACACTGGTCTGCGGCTCCATCATTCTAGCTCTGGCTCCAGACTCCTTTTCGGTGCTTTTGTAAACATAATCTATTGTCCAAAGGAAGAGATTTATCAACATTTAGGACATTCACTTTCTAAAGGCAATTTCAAAAGAAGGTTTCAAACACTAATTTGAAAGAATATATGCACCCCTACCTTCATTGCAGCTTTATTTATTATAGCCAAAATTTGGAAGCAGCCCAAGTGCCCATCGGTAGATGAGCGGATAAAAGAGCTGTAGTACATTTATACAATGGAATACTACTCAGCCATAAAAAAAGAAGGAAATCTTACCTTTTGTGACAATATGGATGGACCTGGAGGGCATTATGCTTAGAGAAATAAGCCAGTCAGAGAAAGACAAGTACCATATGATACCACTTATATGTGAAATCTAATGAACAAAATAAACAAAATAGAAACAGACTCATAGATAGAAAGCAGATTGACAGCTATCAGTGGGGAGAGGAGTTGGGGGACCTGGTGAAAAGGTGAAGGGATTAAGCAAAAACAAAACAAAACAATAGAAAACAGCCCTAGCCCATTTGACTCAGTGAATAGAGCGTCAGCCTGTGGACCAAAGTGTCCTGGGTTTGATTCCAGTCAAGTGCATGTACCTTGGTTGCAGGCTCCTCCCTGGTTAGGGCTCCTGTAGGAGGCAACCAATCGATATGTTTCTCTCAAATCGATGTTTCTCTCTCTTTTCCTCTCTCTTCCACTCTCCCTAAATATCAATAGAAACATATCCTCAGGTGAGGATTAACAACAAAAACAAAACAAGGCAACCCCCTCTCCAACACACACACACAAACACATCTCATAGACACAAACAAGTATGGTGATTATCAGAGGGAAAGGGGATGGGAGGAGGTAGAAGAGGGTAAAGGGGGTGTAAATAGTGGTGGAAGGAGATGTGACTTGGGGTGGTGAGCATACAATATAAAGAAGATGTATCATAGAATTGTACACTTGAAACCTATATAATTTTATTAACCAATGTCAACCCAATAAATTCAGTTTAAAAAGGAAAAGATTTTGAGCAGTGACTAGAGTGTTATTCCTTCTTAAGTGCACTGCTGATTGAGAACAGAAATTCTGGCTTATTTATTCAAAGACAAGTATTGTTCTTCTGTCAAGCTTCCTGGCAATTGATATACTTAGCAGTGGCTTCCAAGAAGTGACTATCATTTTGATGAAATGTCAGGTGACAGATGTCTGACTTATTTGGAGAACCTTAAGCCTGGAGGTAATAGGAGATTATTATTAGACTAGTGACCTGGTGCACAAAATTTGTGCACATTAAAAGGGAATTAATTAGGGGAAATATTTTAATATTACTATTTGCCCTTTCTCTATAATAGAAGTGTCAGAGATGAAAGAAAATTAATAAAATGTATATGAAAATCTTCCTCCTGTCAGAGTCTGGGGTGCACCATGGGAACCAGAGTCAAGTCCCCACCCACCCACATGCACCTCAAAATTGCACAAGACCCACACCCGGCTCGCCCCACCCCCACTGGGCTAGATCCAGACCCGGCCGGCCCCACCCCCTCAAGCCCCGCTGAGTTGGGGTATGTGGCCTCAGCTCACCTGGCCCGGCGCCAGGGCAGGGGGCACACCTTGAGGTCCCCATGAAGCCCCGCGGATGGGGGGCATGGCCTGAGGTCCCCCATCAAGCTCCACATGGCGGGGGGCATGGCCTCAGGTCCCCCGGCCTAGTGCTGGGGCAGGGAGTGTGGCCTCAGTTCCTCTGGCCCGGCATCAAAATGGGGGTGCAGTCTGAGGTCCCCCAGCCTGGCACCGGGGTGGGGGACGTGCCCTGAAGTCCCCTGTCAAGCCCTGTTGGGTGGGGGGCGTGGCCTGAGGTCCCCTGTCAAGCCCCACCAGGCAGGGGACACAGCCTCAGGTCCCTGCTGATTGCTCGTTAAGGCTCGTTACGGGAACTCAGCCTCCACTGCGTGCGCAGCCATCTTGTTGTGGCGTGATGGTCAATTTGCATATTCCCTCTTTATTAGATAGGATTATTAGATAGGATTATTAGATAGGATTAGAGCAATAGGTATAGATTATCACATTACAAAGGAGAAAGAGTTGGATTTGGAAAGAGAAATCAGCTATCCCAGTTTGACAACCAGGGGTGAGGAGACAACCTGTGCTCTTAGCTCTCAGTGTGCATACTGAAAGATCAATGGGGGAGGGGTCCTCAGATAGAAACAAGAGCCCCAAACAAGTGGGACAAGCTCAGTTACAACTCGGGCTGCTCTGGCTCTCCATGCTCGAGAAGTTCTTGTCTTGCAGGATCTGCTAATAAGACTTCTCTGAAAACAGAGCCATGTAAAGAAGACCTGGGGACAATGGGGCTGCCTTAGGAGTTTGAGAATACAATCGAGTAATTCCACCAAAAAGACTACCCCTTTTTGTAGCAACTTAAACTAACTTCACATACAAAAGGAAATGTAAAAATGCTTCTTGTTCTAAAATAGCCAACAACAGAGGACTAGATGAATAATTACAGCATATCTGTAATTTAGAATATGAATCAGGCATTAAAAGCTATGTTTTTAGGAAAGCAATACTATATATTTCTCCATACATACATAAATTATTTGTGAAAGGTCTAAAACCTGCATGGCACCCTAGCCGGTTTGGCTCAGTGGATAGAGCACCAGCCTGTGGACTGAAGGGTCCTGGGTTCAATTCTTGTCAAGGGCACATGCCCAGGTAGCAGGCTTGATCCTCAGTGTGGGGCGTGAAGGAGGCAGCCAATCAATGATTCTCTGTCATCATTGATGTTTCTATCTCTCCCTCTCTCTTCCTCTCAAACAAACAAAAACTCTGCATGGCACCACAAATGTCAAATTCAAATTGCTGTGTTACTTCTGAAGAGTGTGGGGGAAACAGGGGTCAAGGAGTGAGTGTGCAAATAGAGTTTATTATACCTGCAATGTTTATTCTTCAGCTGAGTGATGGGTCGGTCCATCAGTGTTCATTATATGAGTTTCTATGCTTTTTGTATGCTTGAATTATTTCATAATTTAAAAAATCATGTTCTTAAATTCTAATCACATGACATGCTCATGATAAAATAGACCAAAAAATCAATCAGGCAATAAAATATACATACAATTTGATAGCAATTTATAGGTATATGTGTACCTATACATACACACATATATGAATAGAAGAAACTAAAAGAGGCTAGCTCTGGTGACTTTTATTTTCTTAACTATTCTGTTTTATGTTATCTGAACATTTTACAATAATATTTCTCATATAATCTAAGAATTGTTATTACAAAATAGTATGGTTTTTAACAATTAATGAAAAGTGCATTATACATGTTCACTTTTTAAAATGTCATGCATGGGAGGAACCAAGATGGCGGCATAGTTAAACAACTAATCTGCTGCCTCACACAACAATTTCAAAAATACAACTAAAAGACAAAAACGTCTACCACCCAGAACCACGGGAAAGCTGGCTGAGTGGAAGATTTACAACTAAGAAGAGAAAGGAGCACAATCGCTGAAAAGCTGAGGTACGGAGGCATGCGAATCGGGCCGGCGGCGGGCGGCTGGGTGCGCGGCTTTTCTTCAACCCGAAGGGAGACAAGCTCCCGATCACTCTGAAATCCAGTTTCTGGGGACACTCGGGGGACCCAGGCACCTACGGGGAGAAGCTGGACTCTTGGCCATCGGGTCGGAAAGTGAGAGTGACTTTTTTGCAGAGGTGCGCCCAGCAATCGTTGTTTACTGCGCTGGAGCGCAGGGCGCAGGGACTTGGAAACGGGAAAGGCAGAGACAGCTGACGGCAGCCATCGCCGTTGGCCACGCCCCAGCCTAGTGACGCCCTGAGACCCCGCCCAGCCCTGAGGCCCCGCCCCGCACATTCTACAAACCCGCCCAGGCTCCACTCAGCGGCTTTTGCATATAAATGGCCTGTTCTGGAGCAGCTCAACCAAATTAATTGCAGCTCCAGTCAGACTGCTCCAAAACCGCCCAAGCAAAGGAGGAGAAAACTAGCCCTTGCTGTAGCTCCTGCTGGGGGACACACAGTACACAAGGGTACACCAAGAGTGTCCACCTCAAGTAACTGGGAGGCTGACCCGTTGAACCAATAGGACACCTAGTACACAAAACTACCCTACCAACTCAGGGAAGCAGAGAATATGAGAAGGCAAGGAAACAGATCACAAACCAAAGAAATGGAGGAGAACAAGCGACTGGACATAGAGTTCAAAACCACGGTTATAAGGTTTTTCAAGAATTTCATGGAAAAGGCCGATATATTCAATGAGGACCAACTAGAAATTAAACATACACTGACTGAGATAAAAAATATTATACAGAGACCCAAAAGCAGACTAGAGGATTGCAAGAATCAACTCAAAGATTTGGAATACAAAGAGGCCAAGGACACTCCTCCAGAGAAGCATGAAGAGAAGAGAATTCAGAAAGTTGAAGATAGTGTAAGAAGCCTCTGGGACAACTTCAAGCAAACCAACATCAGAATTATGGGGGTACCAGAAGAAGAGAGAGAGCAAGATGCTGAAAACCTATTTGAAGAAATAATGAACGAAAACTTCCCCCACCTGATGAAAGAAATAGATTTACAAGTCCAGGAAGCGCACAGAACCCCAAACAAAAGGAATCCAAAGAGGACCACACCAAGACACACTCATAATTAAAATGCCAAGAGCAAAAGACAAAGAGAGAATCTTACAAGCAGCAAGAGAAAAACAGTTAGTTACCTACAAGGGAGCTCCCATACGATTATCAGCTAATTTCTCAACAGAAACCATGCAGGCCAGACGGGAGTGGCAAGAAATATTCAAAGTGATGAATAGCAGGAACCTACAACCAAGACTACTCTACCCAGCAAAGTTATCATTCAGAATTGAAGGGCAGATAAAGAGCTTCACAGATAAGAAAAAGCTAAAGGAGTTCATCACCACCAAACCAGCATTATATGAAATGCTGAAAGGTATTCTTTAAAAAGAGGAAAAAGAAGAAGAAAGATAAAAATTATGAACAACAAATACATATCTATCAACAAGTGAATCTAAAAGTCAAGTGAATTAAAAATCTGAGGAACAGAATAAACTGGTGAACTTAATAGAATCAGGCATAGAATGGGAGTGGATTGATAATTCTCAGGGGGAAAGGGGTGTCTGTGTGGGGAGTATGGGAAGAGACTGGACAAAAATCATACACCTATGGATAAGGACAGCGGGGGGGGGGGAGGTAAGGGAAGAGGGGGGGTAGGAACTGGGTGGTGGGGAGATATGTGGGGAAAAAGGAGAAACAATTGTAATCTGAACAATAAAGATTCATTAAAAATAAAATAAAATAAAATAAACTGAAAAAATTGTTAAAAAAATAAATAAATAAAATGTCATGCATGCTCCTACCCCAGAGGTAACAGTTTTGTGTGTACCCTCCAGTCACTTTCTTTGTGTTTTTTGTGTGTATATGTACATTTGTATACATAGCTCTCTTGTATTTACATAAATCGAATAATACTATCCATACTGTTAATGATTTACTTTTTTCATCTTATACTGCATCTTGGGAGACTTAAAAATATCAGTATATGTACCAGCCAGTGTTGCTCAGTGGTTGACATCCCTATGAATCAGAAAGTCAAGGTTGGATTCCTGGTCAGGGCACATGCCTGGGTTGCAGGCTCAATCCCCAGTAGGAGGCGTGCTGGAGGCAGCTGATCAGTGATTCTCTCTCATCATTGATGTTTCTATATCTCTCTCCCTCTTCTTTCCTCTCTGAAATAAAAACATATTTTAAAAAATTAGTATATGTATATTTACCTCATATTTTTATTCAAAAAATTTAAAAATTTTATTTTATTCACTTAATCTCATTTTAATAGCTGTATAGTGTTTATAATATATAAAAATAAATGTATATCTTTATAAAATAGCCATACCATAATTCACTTCACTATATCCCTAAGAATGGATAGGTCATTTCCTAATTCTTTCTCTATTAGTAAATGTTTCAGTGGCTGTCCTTAATTTTATGTGCACGAACAAGGATTTTTGTAGGGAAGGTTCCTAGAAACAGAGTCTCTGGGTCACGGAGCCCACACACACTCAGTAATGACAAATACTACCCAACTGCCTGCCTAAAACATTTTGTTACTCAATTATCCTGACGCATAATCTTGTTTCCTCAGATGCTTACGTTTTACTTGTATTTTGAAAAATACAAGTTTATTAAGAACATGTGACACAATAAATCAACAAACAACAAATGCTGGTGAGGATGTGGAGCAAAGAGAACCCTAGTGCATTGTTGTTGGAATGCAGACTGGTGCAGCCACTGTGGAAAATAGTATGGAGTTACCTCAAAAAATTAAAAATGTAACTAACAGTCTTTTGACCCAGTGATCCCACTTCTGAGAATATATCCAAGAAAATCAGAAACCCTAATTCAAAAAAATATATGCATCTTTATGTTCACTGCAGTGTTATTTAATAGCCAAGATTTGGAAGCAGCCCAAGTATCCATCAATGGATGAATGGATAAAAAAAGCTATATTTACACAGTGGAATACTACTCGGCCATAAAATGAAGGAACACTTACACTTTTTGACAGCATGGATGGACTTGGAAATCATTATGCTAAATGAAATAAGCCAGTCAGAGATCTCACTCATATGTTGAATCTAATGAACACATTTAACAAACAAACATAGAAACAGACTCATAGATAGAACAGATTGACAGCTAGCAGAGGAGAGGGGTGTTGGGGGGCAGGTGAAAAAGGTGAAAGGATTAAGCCAAAAAATAATTTCATAGACACAGACAATAGTATGGTGATTACCAGGAGGAAGAGGGTAAAGGGAGTATAAATGGTGGTGGAAGGAAACTTGAACTGAGGTGGTGAACATACATTATACAGATGATGTGTCATAGAATTGTACACCTGAAACATATAATTTTATTAACCAGTGTCACCCCAATAAATTCAATAAAAAAGAAAAAAGAGCATTTGACAAGTTTCTTTTTTTGTTTTTGTTAATCCTCACCCGAGGATATTTTTTTCCATTGACTTTTAGAGAAAATGAAAGGGACGGAAGGAGGGAGAGAGAGAGAGATTGGTTGCCTCCTAAATGCACCCCTGTTGGGCCATAGAACTGCAACCCAGGTATGTGCCCTTGACCGAGAATCAACCCTGAAACCCTTCGGTGCTTGGCATGATGCTCTAACAACTTAGCTACATCAGTCAGGGCAGACAAATTTCTTGAGCATGTATTCCTTTTATAATGAGAAAAATGTTTTAAAATTAAATTAAAAAGTTGCTTTTTAAGACAAAGCAAATGCACCAAAATGGTTTTCTTTGGAAGATGGGCTGTGGGCAATTTTCATTTCCTTTATAATCTAAAAAAAAAAAGAAAAAAAAAAGACACAGTTAATTAAAAATAAGAATGTTGCCCTAGCCAGTTTGGCTCAGTGGTTGGAATGTAGGCCCTTGGACTAAAGGTGGTGGGTTCGATTCTGCTCAAGAGCACATACCTGGGTAGCAGGTTCCATGACCCAGATTGGGGCACATGCAGGAGGCCACCAATTGATGTGTCTCTCTCACATCACTGTTTCCCTATCTCTCCCCCTCCTGTACACTCTCTCTAAAAATCATTGGGGGAGGATTAACAAAAACAAGAATGTTAATATTCCAACACAAATGTTATAGAAAAAAAAAGAAGGGAGAGAGAAAGATTTAGTAAGTCCACTGGCTACAATGGAATTGGTTTGTTTTTACTGCAAAACAATGCTGGTTTGGGCATTTGGTACATAAAAGCAGTTATCTGGAATAAACATTAGAGTGTATTCTTTAAAATGTTATTAAAAGCCAGGCCAGGGTGGCTCAGTGGTGGAATGCCGACTCACGTACCAAGAGGTCACTGGTTCAATTCCCAGTCAGGGCACATGCTTGAGTTGTAGCCTCAAACCCCAGTAAGGGGTGTGCAGGAGACAGCCAATTGATATTTCTCTCTCATTGATGTTTCTATCTTTCTATCCCTCTCCTTTCCTCTCTCTCTAAAATCAACAACAAAAAAATTAAAATTCTATTAAAACGCATAATTATTATGGTCTGAAGGTTAAAGTGACTTAATACCTTAGAAAAAAATTTAATAATCTCATGATTTTCTGCTAGAACCCAGCCTACTTTAAAGGGACATTTGCTTGAAAAATAATATAAAGTATGAAAATAATAAAATTATGGGCAAAATGAATATCTTTTTACTGAGAGGGTTGTGCCAGCATGCCCTGACTGTTATATACTATTTTCTTTTGCATTTATAAGATATGAACTGTTGAGCAATTGATCATTCTTTTAAGATTACACCAGGATAATCTTTGTATGAAAGTACCGTATTCAAAAAGTAACATATAGACACATACACACATGAAAAAAAAAGGAAAAAAAGTAATTTACAAGATCAGTATCAAGTACAATGTTCTAAGCTTAGTGATTTTTTTTTTTTTGGCAAAAGTTTCCCAGGTGAGATGTGTGAGAACATTGCAGGATCAGTCAGCTCAATCATTGATATATTGCCCTCAGTTTAAAATGGCTGCCTTTTCAAACATATGGTCCCCAGCTGAAGTTTTATCGCTGCTGCTGCTTTTCTTCCCAAAAGATTATACACCAGTTTGATAAATTTCATCAGTGGGAAAATATTTTCTCCTCAAGTTAGGAATGAATTCCTGCAGTTGGAAATGTTTCTTATATTAAAAATATTGAATCAGAACACGCTCTTCTTTTCATGGTAGGAAATGTCTTTCGTCAACAGTCGCTAGAACACTCAGAATTGCAAAGTGGTATGTTGATGTTGCAAAAGACAGAAGAATTGCCTTACGTGTCCGTCCAGCCTGGTGTCCTGTGCCAGCAAAGGCCAAGATGCGGCTCTGAGTGTGTGCTCTGCCCCCTGACCCACATCGCAGGAGGTCACAGGTAGGTAGAGAATCAAGCAGCTCAAACCCACTAAGGACACCATCCTGCATGAGGAACTGCAGGGAAAAACATCAGGCTCAGGATCTTGTTTTTGGGAAGATCTATTCTTCATCGTTTTATCTCACAGCTCACCCACCCCATCCAATAACTTAACCATTCCTCATTCAACCTTGGCCCGTGTGGCTCAGCTGGTTGGGCTTCTCCTCAAAGGTACCAGAAGGTTGCCGGTTTGATTCCTGGCCAAGGGCACATGCCTGGTTTTCGGCTTCATCCCCAGTAGGGGGCGTCCCTTTCCCTTCCTTTCTCTCTAAAAATCAGTAAACTATTAAAAAAAAATTCCTCTGTCAGAAACTTCACTGAGCCTGGTTCTCCTGACTTCAGGTTCCTGGTGACACACACTGATTTTGAGATAGATGCTAGACAATGATGACTCTAAGAGGCCCAGGGAAGTGGCCATCCCTTTGTCCTTCCTTCCCTTCCTTTTTTTAAAAAATATACTTTTATTGTCCTAGCCGGTGTGGCTCAGTGGATAGAGCGTCAGCCTGCGGACCGAAGGGTCCCGGGTTCGATTCCGGTCAAGGGCATGTACGTTGGTTGCAGGCTCCTCCCCAGCCCGGGCCCTGGTCAGGGAACGTGCAGGAGGCAACCCATCCATGTCTCTCTCTCACATCGATGTTTCTCTCTGTCTCTCCCTCTCCCTTCCACTCTCCCTAAAAATCAATGGAAAAATATCCTCGGGGGAGGATGAACAAACAAACAAAAAAAATACTTTTATTGATTTCAGAGAGGAAGGGAGAGGGAGACAGAAACATCAATGATGAGAGAGAATGGTGATTGGCTATCTCCTGTACACCCCCTACTGGGGATCAAGCCCGCAACCCAGGCATGTGTCCTAGACCGGAGTTTAACCCGGGACCCTTCAGTCCACAGGCCAATGCTCTATCCACTGAGCCAAACTGGCTAGGGCTTCCTTGCTTTCTTGAGAATCTTTATGTCCCTCCCCACCCTCCCTCATCTATAATCCTGATTTGGTACAAGCAGGGCATGGACCAAAGCAAGTGTTAAATGTCATTTGAGCGAATAAATCAGACTTTTAAATATTTGTGCAAGCATTTTAAACTCTTTTATGTTTGTCTAATTATATTGTATTTTTAGGTGAGTTTTTAAGCTTGTCACATCAAATGAAGTAATTCTTAATGTTTTCAATATAAATTGTAGAGAATGTAAGCAGTACTTTTTAATTGAAACATCTTGGAATTTAATGGGAAAACCTGGATTCACTTGATTCCGATCACATGTGTTTTCAGAGAACTTGAACACATGGTTCACTTCTCAACCTTTGCATTTTTAGCTTAAAGAGTACTGTTTGAGGGGAGGCTGGGGGTAAGGGGGAAGAGATCAACCAAAGGACTTGTATGCATGCACATAAGCATAACCAATGGACAGACACCAGGGGGGTGAGGACATGAGAGGGGGGTGGTGTGGGGGAACAAAGCGGGGGGATAAGGACACATATGTAATACCTTAATCAATAAATAAAAATAAATTAATAAAAAAAAAGCAAAAAAAAAAAAAAAAAAGAGTACTGTTTGTTGTCTTTATTTAGCAGAATCTCTGTTCTTTTCCTCCCCAGTCCCCATTTCTTAATCCTTGTAGGTGCAGTAATCAAAAAAGCTTGTAGTATTTTCCTTTTGTGGTGACCTTAAAGTTTTTTGTTTTGTTTGATACTAAGACATGTTTTGTTGATGTTTTGTGCCTGAAGATTTTGTTTTCAAGCAACTAACTTCCTGGGTGCCTTTCCTTAGGCTTTGACTGATGGTTCAGGGTCTTTTTTCATGTATAGAGGATTTACTTTATCCCTAAATAAGTTAATTTCCTTTCCTGGAAATATATATATATATATATATATATATATATATATATATATATATGTTTGTATGTATATATATATATACATACATACACACACACACACACACACACACACACACACACACTAGAGGCCCTTTGTACGAAGAATCGTGCAATAGACCTTCCTTCACCTGGCTACTGGCACCAGTTTTCCTTCCGCCTTCTTTCAGGGTGGGGGCTTGGACCCCAGCGGCGGCGGCAGCGTGGGGCAGGAGCTGCCGGGCCCCAAGCCGCCATCCACGATTGGGGCGCTGCCACTGCCACCGCCACCGCCCAGGTCCCTCAGTGATAGGAGGGACCCGAGCACCGCCACTGCTCTGACCTCTGACCGCAATCACTGAGGGGCGGGACTGGGTGCTGCCTCCGCTCCCACCATGACTCTCGCTGGCCCCATCAGTCCCCCCTCGGCCCCATCGGTCCCCCCTCAGCGGCCGCTGATGTGGCTATTGAGAGGCCACCCCGAGTCCTGCCCCCCCAGCCTCCCGCTGGACCAATCGTGGGCGTAGCGGAGTGATGGTTACTTGCATATTACCCTTTTATTAGGTAGGAGATATATATAGTTAATTCTTACCTGAGGATATTTTTCCATTGATTTTCAGAGAGATTGGAAGGGAGGGACAGAGAAACATCCATGTGAGAGAGACACACCAATTGGTTGCCTCCCGTACTCGCCCTGACCAGGGCCCCAACTTAGGCCCCTAATTGAGCCTGCAACCGAATTGACCAAGGTATGTGCCCTTGACCTGAATCGAACCCAAGACCATTCAGTCTGTGGGCCGATGCTCTATCCACTGAGCCAAACCAGCTAGGGCTGGAAATATGATTGATTTTATATATATACATACATATATATATATATATATATATATATATATATATATATGTGTGTGTGTGTGTGTGTGTGTGTGTATATATACATATACATATACATATATATATATATTTATGATGAGAGAGAATCATTGATCCGGCTGCCTCCTGCATGCTCCACAGTGGGGATCAAGCCCGCAAAAAAACCTGGGCATATGCCCTGAATGGGAATCAAACCATGACCTCCTCGTTCATTGGTGGATGCTGAATCACTGAGCCACACTGCCTAGGCTGGAAATAGGATCTTTTGGTGGGAGGAATGCCTAAACCAGTTTTCTTATCTTTGTTCCCGAGTGGTCGCCCCTTCATTTTTAAATTAACTTTGAGATATAATTTATATGCCATAAAGTTTACCCTTTTAAACTGTACAATTCAGTGTTTTTTAAAATATATTTACAGAGTTGTACAATCATCACCACAATCTAATTTTAGAATATTTTCATTATCCCCAAAAGGACCTTGAAAATTTGCTGGTCACTCCTCCTTCCTCCCACACTCTCCTCCTCTTCCAGCCTCAGGCAATCGCTAATCTACTTTGTCTCTATAGATTTTCACATTCTAGACATTTCTTATAAATGGCACCATACAATAGGTGGCCTTTTGTGTCTAGCTTCTTAAACATGTTTTTGAGGTTCATCCATGTTGTAGCATTTATCAGTACTTCATTCCTATTCATTGTTGAATAATTCTATTGTATGGATATATCAGATTTTGTTTGTCCATTCACCAGTTGATGGGCATTTGGATTGTTTTTACTTTTTGGCTATTGTGAATATTGCTTCTTTGCTAGGGGAAGATACTTTCTTCCACCCTCAAGGTTCTTTCAGATGGTCTAATAATCAAATAGACATGAGAAAGATGAACAAAATAACCAAATTTAATTACATATATATATATATATATATATATATATATATATGAATCCCACATACATCAGAGACTCCACATACATGAGAGATCCAAAGACTGAAGGGGAATATAGGTATTTATGACTTTCTGAGCTAGGGATGGGGTAAGGTGCCTTGGGAGTGTCTAAGGATCCTGCTGGGAGAGCACTTGTTTAGTAATTAGTTGTTTGCTCTGCCCTATAGATAGGTCAAAAGAGGTTATCTCTGATAATCTCTTATTATGGGCAAGGCCCTTAATTCAAATTCTTCTAGATAATCCAAGGGCAGAAGTTTTTCATGAGCCCTTAGCTCAAAATACTAGGTGTACCGGTTAATAATGCAAGTTTTTTTCAGTAGATGGAGTTACACATATGTTTATATATATGCAATTTGATATGTATGCTATTTTATGTTGTATTGACAACAAGCTTCAAAACTTACGTCAAATTTTCTGAAGGTGTTAACATCATAGATATTTTTACGCTTAAAAATGTTGAATTTCGTGCCAAAAAAAAAGAGCATTTGTGGGAAGTTTTAATTCATGACTTTATTTTGAAGAAAAGTGCTGCTGAAAGTTATCGTATACTTTGGGAAGCTTATGGTGAACATGCTCCATCTCAAGATACTTGTGAACGCTGGTTTAAATGCTTTAAAAGTGATGATTTCGATGTGAAAGACAAAGAACATCCAGGTCAATCGAAAAAGTTTGAAGACCAACAATTACAAGCATTATTGGATGAAGATGCGTGTCAAACTCAAAAACAACTTGCAGAAAGATTAAACGTTGCTAAGCAAACAATTTCTGACCATTTACAAGCAATGGGAAAGATTTTCAAGGAAGGAAAATGGGTGCCACATCAACTGAACGAAAGACAAATGGAAAACCAAAAAGTCATCAGTAAAATGTTGCTTCAAGGGCACGAAAGTCTTTTTTGCATGGAATTGTGAAGTATTAACCCACCCGCAGGATTCACTAGACCTTGCTCCTGCAGATTTCCACTTGTTCCGATCGATGGCCCACGCACTTTCTGAGCAGCACTTCAAAATTGCTATCTCCGCCAAAACCGGTTTGGCTCAGTGGATAGAGCGTTGGCCTGCGGACTGAAAGGTCCCAGGTTCGATTCCGGTCAAGGGCATGTACCTTGGTTGCGGGCACACCCCCAGTAGGGGTTGTGCAGGAGGCAGCTGATCGATGTCTCTCTCTCATCGATGTTTCTAACTCTCTATCCCTCTCTCTTCCTCTCTGTAAAAAATCAATAAAATATATTAAAAAAAAAAAATTGCTATCTCCGCCCAAACCGGTTTGGCTCAGTGGATAGAGCATTGGCCTGCGGACTGAAGGGTCCCAGGTTCGATTCCGGTCAAGGGCATGTACCTCGGTTGCGGGCACACCCCCAGTAGCGGGTGTGCAAGAGGCAGCTGATCGATGTTTCTAACTCTCTATCCCTTTCTCTTCCTCTCTGTAAAAAATCAATAAAATATATATTAAAAAAAACACAACACCAAAAACCCCCCAAAAAACAAAACAAAATTGCTATCTCCAATCTTCTAATTAACTATGAAATCCACTCTAACCAGCCCACTGAAACTGTTTTAATAAAGTCACCAGTGACCTTCATATTGCTAAATCCAAGGGTCAAGTCTCAGACATCTTGCTGGACTGTTCACACGTCATGCAACGATGACTCTTGCCTCTTTGAAGCACGTGTTTTCCTTGGCTCCCAGTTTCTCTTCTCTACTGTTACCAGCTTGGTTCCCCACCACAGTGATTTCTTGCCTGGATGATGACAGTTGACTTGTAACTGTCATCTGATTTGGCCCTTGCTCTACTCAACACAGCAGCTAAAATGATCTTGTTTACCAGTAAATTATCAGATCATCTTTCGTCATGAAATCCTCTCACTTAGGAAAAGTCCCAACAAGGGCCCACCAGGCCCCCTCATCTCTTTCCTGTTTCTAGAACACACCGGGCAGCCTCCCATGTTGGGACCCAGGCACTTGCCATTCTTTGTGCCTAGAACAATTTTGTCACCTTACAAAACCTCTACAAGTTTTCCTTCAAATGTCACTATCTTAGGGAGGCCGTCCCTGATTATAGCATTTGCACTCAGCAATTCTCCTTCCATGCTATGTCCCCGCCCTACTATTTTATCACTATCTCATACTCTTTGTTTCTCTTTGCTAAAAGTCAGCCCCACCAAGGTAGGGATTTTTGTTTTGCTCACATTGTATTCCTAGCTCTGAGAACTTCCACTTTGTAACTGTTCTGTAAATATTTGTTGAATGTGAGAATAAATGAATATATTAAGTTCCTTTCATTGGGTTGAAAGAGATCTGTGATGCAGACAGCCTGAACTTGACTTTCTCCTGTTCCCCTAGGACAGTGATGGGCAACCTTTTGAGCTTGGTGTGTCAAACTTCGCCAAAAAACTGAGCATAACTCGGGTAGTGTGTCACTTTGAGGAAAAAACATTATTTCGCAAATGTTTCATTCTCAGGAGCAGCAAATGTTTCATCCTTGGCATGCGGCCGCCTCAGCGGCCATGTGTCATCAGAAATGGCTACGTGTGTCAGTGCTGACACACGTGTCATAGGTTCGCCATCACTGCCCTAGGAAAACCCTGGGGACATATGGTGTGTGAGCAGTGCCAGACCCTGGGGGTAGGACAGTGAAAAGGTAGAGCTACAAATTTACCATTTTTGGTTTTGTCACAGAACTGTAATAGTGAATCTCTGTCTATAACAGAAGACAGAATGACCTACCAGTATGGTCATACTGTAATTTGAGCATCTTTACACAGAAATGACTCTCACAGTTCACATCCACCTTTGTGTTCAGCCTGGCTTTCTGCTTCATCTAGGCCCCTTAATAAGTAGCATTTGAGCACATATGTGCACACATGCACGCACACACATACATTTTACCTTGTCGTCCCTGCATGGAAATCTTCAAATGAATTCTCTTAGTATGGAAAACGAAATACAGTTGATTCTTGAACAACAAGGGTTTGAATTGTGTGGGTACACTTACGTGTTTTTTTTTAATGAATACAGTGAAAATTATTTTGAAGACATGCAACCATTAGAAAAAAACTCACAGATGAACCTTATAGATTCCCTTAGTAACATTTTATTTTCTCTAGATTATTTTATTGTAGGAACACAGTATATAATACATATAACATACAAAATATCTTAGTCAACTATTTAGGTTATCAGTAAGGCTTCTAGTCAACAGTATGCTATTAGTGGTTAAATTTTGGAATTTTGGGGGTCAAAAGTTACTAGTATATGTTGTTAATGTAAGAAATGTCCAAATCTGTAGAGATTTTTTTTTTAACCCTCACCTGAGGATATGTTTTTAATTTTTAGAGAGAAACATTGATCGATTGTCTCCCCATGTACCTTAACACCCCAACTGGGGAACAATTAGGTATGTGCCCTGACTGGGAATCAAACCTGAAACCTTTTGGTGTATGGGACAACATTCCAACCAACTGAGCCACCCAGCCAGGGCTAAACCTGTAAGAATTTTATGAGTTTATTGAACCAAACTGATGTCAATTGCCGGGAAGCAAAATCTTAACAGATTGACAAAATGCTCCAGAAAATGGCTGTTTTACCACTTATTTTATATATGAAAATCAAAGAGGAAGACAGGGATTTCATGAAATCCACTGGTGATCGATTAGGGAGATGGGAGAAAGCAAAGTGGGGAAATCTCTGAGATTGGATAAAAAGTAAAACAGATATATACTTCTTTTACATAGGCAGGTATAAGATAGTTACCAATTATTATTTAAAGCACATAGAGATGGTATGTAGGAGAACAAGATAATAATGAGGGTTTCTGTGGTCTTTTGTTCTGGTGGGAGGTTGTGCCCTTAGGGGTCTAGAAAAAGGGGATTTCTCTGACATTCCAACGGTACATTATCATGGATGTGAAAACAGACAAGCTCAGTTAAGGTAAAGATTGACCTTGGTCAAAGAAGATACTGCCTAGGACAGGACTACCCATCATGACTCACTTTTTGTTAGGAAGTTTTACTTTCAGATCATCCTACATGGTAATTTTAGGCCTCCTGAGTTTGTAAGGCCTGCATGCAGTTTGTTAGGTTTAGTATGTGGCCCCTTTTTTTTATCTACAATGTGGATTTCAACTGTGGGGTGTGTGTGTGTGTGTGTGGACGGGGTGGGGTGGGGTGAGGGCAGGGGGAGTGTTGGTGCCCCTAACCCCCACATTGTTCAAGGGTCAACTGTACTCCCCCCCCCCTCCTTTGTCAATGTACAAAACAGAGCTACAAGATATCATATGCCCTCCATGTATAATGAAGTGCTTTTATAACTGGGTAAATGTCCAGTTCGCTTAAATGTTACCACCAAATTTAAGACAATTCTGTGATCAAGTGGTATTCCTACTTCATGCTGCAGCTCAGCCTTCATATTATATTAACTTAAATATGTACGTTATGAATATTTAATATAGCCCTACTCTGTTCTCTAATCTTTTCTTTCACCCTTCCCCAATTGGAACTTTTAGCTTCAGTGATGTTTTGTACAATTGCTCTACATAGATGTTCATTCCCATGTCAAGTGTCCTCCCTGCTCCCTTAATGTTGATCTTATGCTTTCTTCTGGGTCTAGCTAAAATTTCCTTTTCCGACAATTATTTTTGGGAACATCTTGATCAACATCATTCCTTGATTCTAAATGCTTTAGCAGTTCATGATGTTTTACCCTATGATGGATTTTATATATTGCTTTTGATTTGTATTCTGATTAATTTCTAATTTCCTTGATTTTTCTTTTAAAAGATGCCCAAATTATTTTAATATTTAATATAAGGAACAGATAAAATTAGCAATTTGAGAAGCAACTTAGGGATAAGCAGTTAACTTTTGAGGTTTAAATTGCTGGTTAAAAAATCAAGTGTCAATTACTGGTGTAGGTGGAAATCTTTTACTATGGAATATGAATGAATTAGTGACTGTTAGTTGCATGGCAGATGGAATTGTTTCATTATTTTATTGCCAAATCTCAAATGCATAACCTACTTTTGCATTCTTCTTATTCACTCATAATTGTGCACATGATTGTTTTTAGTCTATCTTTTGACTTCCCTCCACATATACTTCCAACATTGAATTTGTTTGGAGTATGTGTAGAATGGAATGGTGATTTAGGAAAGGTGGGAAAATTATGGGCTAAATCGAATGGATTATAGTTTATTAAAAAGTAATTTGCAAATGTAATTAAAATATTTTTAAAAATCCCTATTTTGGGGGGGCTTTTAATGCACAGTTCATCGTTGATCATCCCCCCACCCCCCAGTCTGAATTCTCAATAGGGGATCCCAGTTTATATGGGTGATTATTTTGCCCTGTAGCTGCAACCTATTAAAAATAAATTCGGAATAACCTTAACCTCATTGCCAGAATAAGCAAAAAAGGAGATTGTATCCTTAAGCAGAATATTAATTCTTCTGGGTTGAGCCAGGTTTACCCCAATAACCCTTCTAAATAATTGAAAACTGTTGCAATCATCTAACACTTTCCAGGGGCATAAGCATGAGGCCAGTGAACCACACTCATTCTGCATATATGATTCCCAACGTGGACACGTGCTTGTGTCTACAAACACTGGAAGGATATGAACAAGGCGTTCTGAGTGAGGAATCTCAAACAACTAATGTCGCCCTCGCCTAGGTTTCTAAGGCGATGGGCACGGCGGCTCGACCGGCGGGGCGGGGGCGGGGGTGGTGGGGTCCGGGACCCGACGAAGGGGCACAGCCACAAAAGTACCGGGCAGGGCGCCCGGCTCGGGCAGAGGCGCGTCGGCTCCGCCGGAGCGCGGGAGGGTCGCAGCTTCTCGACCAAGACGAGCGGGAGTCCCAGAGAGCGTCCCGCCGGCCCTCGTGTCCCTGCGTCTCCTGTGCGTCCGCCAGCCGGCCCCGCTTCGGCTCCGCGCGCGGGGAAAAGAGCGCGGCAGTTGAAACCGTTACTACCCCGAGTTTTGAACTGGTTCAAACTTGGCGTTCGGCCCCGCCCCGCCCCTAGGGCCCGGGAACTCCGACGCGGCGGTTCCCGCCAAGCGCCGCCAGCGCGCCGTCCCGCCCTCCGGCCGGTTCCCGCCACCACATCCTGTCCGCCTCCCGCCCGCGGCCCGCACTTCGGGCTCCACAGCTTCTAGTTCCCTTCCCGAGGCACCGAACCTTCAGCAAAAGAACAAAGAGCCGAGCGGCGATCCCACTGGTGGGCCGCGTTCCCCGGCTTCCGCGCTCGCGCGCGCGCGCGCGCGCCACTGGCCCGGCCCAGCAGAGTCCCGCGGGCGCCTCTGTGAGGGGCTGGCTCCGCGCCTCGGCGCCCGGCGGGCCCTGTGATTGGATGGGAGCCCGCTCGCGTCCCGCCAATCGGGGCGGCGCTTGGTTGGACGGGGGGGCCAAATAAAAGCGATGGCGATTGGGCTGCCGGGTTTGGCGCTCGGTCCGGGAGCGTCCGACACCCACTGGGACGCAGAAGACGAAGCCCGGGCGGTAGTGGCAGTGCGCGGGAGCAGCGCGCGGGAGCGGCGCGGGCTGGGGAGCAGGTAACGCGCCGCAGTCGGGCGGCCAGCCGGCCGGCGGGGCTCTGGAGCCAGGCGCAGGGCGGCGGCGGTGGCCCCGGGACCCTCCTGCCTCCGCTTTGCCTGCCCGGGTATCTCCTCCAGCGGGTTCTGCCGGGTCGCCGCTTTTGCAGGCGGGGTGAGGGGACACCCCTCAGAAGGGGGCCGTGAGTCCGGGCTGGTCCGCGCCACCCCGCGGGCGGGCAGTACTCGAGCCCGGAGACCCGAGGCAGAGGCAGGAGCGTGCGCCGCGCGGAGGGGTCCTCTCGCGTGCCCGTTCCCCCCTCGGGGGAGCGGGCCCCGGCCGGGGCGCTCGGGTGTCCGGGGCGGGCTGGCCGCCCGATCCCAAGTCTCCTTTGTGTGGAGCGCTGGGTGGGACGGGGCAAACACAAGTTGGTGGGACCTCGCCGCCGAGTGAGCACTCAGACAAAGGACGGACTGTGTCTCGGGGGAGCTCGGCGCGAGGATGGGGCAGTGACACTGGAGCCTGACAGCAGGCGGGAGAGGGGCGTGCGGGCGCGGGTGGGCGGGCTCGACCCCACGCCCCCGCCCCTCGGGCGCGCGGGTCGAGGGGACCCCGGCGACCCGGACGACTCGTGGGGACCGGACTCAGAGTGGCCGCACCTGTGACATTTCCCCCAGAGCAGCCTGAAAACACCGTCGCTGTGCCGGGCTGCCTCCTTCCCGTCGGGCTTTTATGTTAAATTTGAGGGGAGGGTCGAGCTGTTCTCCCCTTTGGTTTTGTTCGTTTGGAGGGCTTTGCGTCGAGTTCCCGCGTTATTGTGTACCCCCTCCAACCACCGACAAAGTCTGTGCCACGGGGTCACTTTTTGAAAACGGGAGGAATCGAGAAGCACGATATTTTGGAAAACTTGGTGAACTCATGCCTAGTGAGTTACCACTTTCTAAAGAATCATTATTTTAAAAAAATTACAAGCTGTTTTGGCCAACTCGATACATCTGAGAATGGCGACAGGTGCTAACGAAATCCACTGTCGTTTAGTCAACGAGTATTCCCCAAATCCTTAGAGGTTGAATAAGGGTGAGATGGTAGAAATAGTTGATCAAAATAAAATGCTTATGACAAATATGTGTTTAGGTGGTATGGTTAACAGTTTTTAATTGGTTTTGTTTTCCGCGAACAATAGCGTTGGCGAGTCAGAAAATACTGGCTCCAGAAATGTTTGTTGCTTAATAAATTGAATGTGTGCTGTCCACTGTTAAGCCAAACTTCCTTTGTTTATCACACAGACTCTGTAAAATTTAAATTCGTTTGGACATAAAAATGTGTCTTTGGTATTTAAAAATATTTTACTACAAGGTAACTTTCTAGGTTTCAAAGGTCGAGTTTATAATTTCATAGCGTTTTAATGTTACATAAAACAATTTTAAACACTAATGCTGATACAGTTTAATGTAACCTATATATCTAAGGGTTTTGGAGTTTATTTTCTTATTATTCTTCATTCATGAGCATTAGCAGTTACTTCATGTGTAGGAATAAAAAGTGGAACAAATATGTAATCCTGACTAATTTGTTGATCATTTTATTTGGAAGAAAATGAAAAGTATTTAAGATATATTTTATTTTCATAGTCTCTAAAATTAGGAATAGATAGGATTCTAAGGAACCCTGTTCTCTCTTTTTGGAGGTGTATTATGGAACGTAATGTTTAAAGTCCTGGAAACACTTAGGAAAATTGCAACTTAAATTCAAATTTTTCTTGAAAGTTAATATATTAAGAGAAAAGGAATTTGGAACCACATAGGCACTCTCCTGATTTGCATTGTTCTGTCTGATGAAGATTTAATATACCTACAATATTATGGTTTCATAAAAATGGAGACAAAGAAATGCAGTGTGGAAGTCTTTATTACATATATATTACATATATTTTACAGAGTTGGACAAAATTGAACAGACATTTCTGGTGCTGACCTCAATACTGAGATTGTCAAATGTTTACATTTAGATTACTTGCCAATAATCATCATATATTAAAAAGTCCTGCTGATAATCTTGCCCATTGTTATGAGATGAGCTAGTTATGTAGATTTGACAGAAATTTGTATATTTTAGGCTAAGAAATTTGAATTTTTCTGAGTATTTTGTATTTGGTAATTACTATCTTTGTACTTGCCACAAGATATATTTTAAAGTCTTTTTGGGGAATTCATTTAAAAATTTGTTAAAAATATTTCTTTTCTGACTGAATTGAGAATGCATTTAGTCAGTTTAACTAGCAGTGATTAAAAAACACACACCCACTTGTTGATTTAATGTAGTTAAGCAAAAAAATAGTTCTAATGCTATTATACCAGCTTTGCCTTGCATGCATACATACATGATTATCTTTGTGTGGACCACTTAAAAATTTTAGGCAAATTTCCCCAGGAATGTGCATTGATTTCTGTATTGGCCTAAATAAACAGTGCTTAAGAAAGTTGATCTGCTTCTTAAAAACCAACAAGGAAAAATCCTCTATGGAACTAATGCAATCTGGGGTCAAGTAGAAATGATTTATGGATTTGCTTTTTAAGTCTTTGTCAGTACAAATGATGAAGAATTATGAAGAACTCTGTGTGGACAGGTGAATTCTTCAGTTTGGATGAGAGCATGAGTGGAGAGGAACAGCTCATTAAATTCAGAAAAGGTTCAGGGTCAGATGATAATGATTATCTTCTAGAGGCCACCCTGAATTCTCAGGCACTTTTGTATTCTACAGGGCTTTGTTCATACTTTTATTTTAGCATGTATCAAATTGGATTGTAACCGCTTGTTTATGCAGCAGCCGTCTTCACTATTAAGTGCCTTGAGGCAGAGGCTCTGTCCTATTTTTTTTCTGTATACCTGGTAGTTGCTAGAGAATAGGGGTTTAATAGTTGAATGAATGAAGAAAATATGAAACACAGGGAAATAATTTGACAAATGAACTGGCAAAGCAAACAGGCTATATTAATATTTATGTCATGAGGAACTTTGGAAGGTATGTTTTCTCCCTCTTGGAGAGGCAGTGATTACAAAGATAAATAAGCATCACAGTAAACAAATTTCAAGGTTTCTCATAGTTCTAATGATTTGTGATTGAAAGTTGGATATCTTTTAGGTACAACAATTGGTATTCATGTTTGGTATTTCAGGCAGTTAGAGAAAAGCTTGAGTCATCTGGAGACCTCAAGTATAGTTTCTGCTTAATTTAATGTTGATATTGATGATCCTTATGCAAAAATATGAGGAGGGGAAAGCGGTTGAGAATAGTAAATCTTTCAATTGCAAGGTGTCTAGTTACAATGGATGAGTTCTTTATTGGAGTAATTTGAGGTAGGTTTTGAAGTTAAAGCTGAAGGAAATGGGGCTAGCCAGTGTAAATATGGATCACTTATTGCAATGCTCATTATCATTCTTTGAAAATTCTCCTATATAATAAAAGGCTAATATGCAAATTGTCTCCTCTGGAGTTTGACCGCTTGCTATGATGTGTGCTGACCACCAGGAGGCAGCGTGGAATGAAGGAAGGCCCTGGCCAGCAGCTGTGGGAGAGGGCGGGGGTGGAGAGGAAGGCCCTGATCCCGGCCAGGCCTAGGGACCCCACCCGTGCACGAATTTCATGCACTTGAGTGATACGATAAAGGTAGATTTAGCAAATCCAATAATCTCTCAAAAGGCATAGTTTATACATTTTTGAGATGGTTACACTATTCCATATCTTGACACTACTCTACTATTTGGTGCAAAAATATGACAAAAAAAGACACTAAAATGCCTACTATTTCCCAGATGCCATATTCATTTATTTGTTTTTTACTTATTTTTAAATATATTTTTTATTAATTTTAGAGAGGAAGGAGAGGGAGAGAGATAGAAACATCAATGATGAGAGAGAACCGTTAATTAGTGTCTTCTTGCATGCCCCTACTGGGGTCCAAGCACGCAACCTTTGTAGGTAGATGTTCAATCACTGAGCCTCACTGGCTGGGGTTGTTTATTTTATTTTTATTTTTTATTTTATTAAATATTTTATTGATTTTTTACAGAGAGGAAGGGAGAAGGATAGAGAGTTAGAAACATCACTGAGAGAGAAACATCGATCAGCTGCCTCCTGCTGCACACCTCTTACTGGGGATGTGCCCGTAACCGAGGTACATGACCTTGACCGGAATCAAACCTGGGACCCTTCAGTCCACAGGCCGACGCTCTATCCACTGAGCCAAACCGGTTAGGCTGTTTATTTTTTTTATTGTGGTAACACTCACATCAGATACTTTATTTTTAATTCTTGCAAAAATCACCCTGCATTCATCAATGGTTGAATGGATAAATAAAACATGGTATACACATACGATGGAATATAATTTAGACATTAAAGAATGAAATTCTGATACATGCTAAAACATAGATGAACCTTGAAAACATTGCAAGTGAAATAAGCCAGATACAAAAGGAGAAAATGTTGGAATAAGTACTTAATTCATAGAGGCAATGTGGAATAGAGGTTATCAGGGACTGAGGGAAGGGCGGAGGAATGGGAAGTTAGTGTACAGTCAGGGTACAGAGTTTCTGTTTGGGATGATGAAGTTTTGGACAAGGATGGCAATGGTTGCACGACATTTTGAATGTGCTTAATGCTTCTGAATTGTAGACTTAAAAATGATTAATGTGGTAAATGTTATGTCATGTATATTTTACAATAAAAACACTTTAACATCAAGACACTGAAAACTTTCACAGGTAAGGAAATTGCTATCTAAGAGGGGTTAAGAACTTGCCCAGGATTATCCATGCTAGAAATTGCTGGATTCCTAAATTTAGAAATTTAAATTTAAATTGTTTGACTCCATATTATCTGCTCTAAATTATATACTAGTCTCCTGGATGATTCAAGTTATGGGTTCTCAGGAGAGTATTTGAACCAATCAGTTGTGTGTAAAAATACATAATTGTAGTTTTATAGGAGGTGCAATCTGATGCCATACCCAGACTAGAAGGTGTTGGCAGATTTCCTTCTTAGCCAGAGTTGTAGTGGTCACTCTGGGAAGGTAGGGAGGACAGTATTTTAAGAGTGTGGTTTTTAGAGTTGTTTTTCATTGGTTCCAGTTCCTGAGCTGGCAAGTTGTCCTTGATGTCTGTTTCCCTGTCTGTAATTTAATCATAATGACAGTATTTATGCCATAAGGTTGTTGAGAGGATTAAATGAACTATTACATGTGAAACCTTTTAGCACTACACCTGAGACAAAGTGTTTGATAAATGATTCTTAGTTACTGGTATTGCGCCGGTATTGTTTTTGAGAGTTGATGTGCTATTTCATTATTGGAACTAAACACTTCTCAAGTTTTTAAATATGTGCTTAGTGCCTGTAAGTAAAGAAAGAGGTGTTACATGTGCTTTATCTCTTTGTTTATTTAGAAACATCTCTTGGTTAAATACAAGTATTATGTGTTCAGTTTAAAATACTAACAATTTAGGCATTTATAAAGTGAAAGCTTTCTTGATTCTGTACATAATCCTATTCCCTACCCTTAACAATTTGGTGTATGTTTTTCCTAAACTTTCCAATGTATTCATATGAATATGTATTTATACATATATTTTACAGAAATGGGATCAAGTTATTTAGTTCTAAAACAACGTTTTTAGGGCATTACAGAGAGATCTATTTCATTAGAACATAGCTGATATTTCGTTAGGGCTTGCTGTATGCTTGGCATTGTTCTAAATGCTTTCATTTATTTTATATAGATACTGTAATAACGAGATAGAGAGATTGCTTAAAACTGGTTAGTGGTAGAATAAGGATTTAAATTTGGGCACTTTGGTTTCAAAATCCTGATCTCTCAGGTCGTCTTTGTGTGTGTGTGTGTGTGTGTGTGTGTGTGTGTGTGTGTGTGTCCCTTGAACTGCCAGTGATTTTAGTATTTCTTAAATAGTTGTAAAAGAATAACAAAACTTCCCAAAAAACATGGAAGGAGACTGGATGTGGCCTGCCAGGCCTAAAATACTAGTCCTGTGGCCCTTTACAGAAAATGTTTGCTGCTTCCTGCTCTAAGCTATCAGGTTGTGTTGTAAGCAGAATACATAGTATTTCAGTTTTTATGAATATGTCACAGAATGAAGCAACCCTCTGTGATGGACATTGTGTTCTCTCCTTAAAAGAAGTGAACACTGCCCTAACCGGTTTGGCTCAGTGGGATAGAGCATCGGCCTGGGGACTGAAGGGTCCCAGATTCGATTCCGGTCAAGGGCATGTACCTTGGTTGCGGGCACATGCCCAATAGGGGATGTGCAGGAGGCAGCTGATTGATGTTTCTCTCTCATCGATGTTTCTAATTCTCTATCCCTCTCCCTTCCTCTCTGTAAAAAATCAATAAAATATATTAAAAAAAAAAGTGAACACCCTTATATATTTGAACATTTGTGTGACAACTTTCTATTTGAAGAATTGCTTTTTCTATAGTATTCACATTTCAAGCTTTACTAGATGTCAAATTGCTTTCTAAAAAGGTATTTATTTTTTAGTTAAAAAAGCAGCTTTATAGAAATGTAGTTTATATACAATAAAATATATACATTTGAATGGTGCAGTTTGAAGATATATACACCTGTGTAACCATGACCTCAATCAAGATAGACCCTGGCCAGTGTGGCTGTTTGTTGGGCATTGACCGATACATGGAAAGATTACCAGTTTGATTCCTAGTCAGGGCACATGCCCAGTTGCAGGCTTCATCCCTGGTAGGGGAGATGCAGGAGGCAGCCAGTTGATGTTTCTGTCTCCCTTCCATTCTCTAAAAATCAATAAAAAGATCTTAAAAAAAAAAAAAAAAAGAATGTTATCTCAAAGTTCTTATAGCTTCTTCACAATCATTCATTCTCAAATACCCATCAGATTTTTCCTGTTCAGGAATTTCATAAATGGAATTATACAGTATATTCTCCTTTGAGATTGGTTTCTTTCATCAAGCATATTTTTGAGATTTATGTGCTTGTGTTAGTACTTTTTATTTATGCATTATTTCTTAGTAGTCTTGCATTGTATCACTATACTGTTTTTATTCGTTTACCTGTTGATGGACACCTGGGCTGTTTTCAGTTTGGGGCTATTATTACTAAAGCTGCTATGATCATTTATGTGTCTTTTGTGGATCATCCTTTAATTTCTCTTGGGTAAACACCTTGCAGTTGGACTGCTGGGTCATGTGGTAGATACTGATTTAACTTTATAAGGAACTCCCAAACTTTTCCTAAGTGGTTGTGCCATTTTTCATGAATTATAATTTCAGTTGTAGGTGTAACAGACAAGGAATTAGTGTCTACCATGCTAGTCTTTTAAAATTTGGCCATCTAATGAGTGTTAAGTATCTCATTGTGGTTTTAATTTGTGATCAGTGATGTTGAGTATCTTTTTAAAAAAATTTTTATTTATTGATTTTAGAAAGAGAGGAATGGAGAGGGGTGAGGAGAGAGAGAGAGAAAGAGAAACATTGATTTGTTATTCCAGTTATTTATGCATTCATTGGTTGCTCTTGTATGTGCCCTGATTGGAGATGGAACTGGCAACCTTGGTGTAGCTGGATGATGCTGTAATCATTGAGCTTCTGACCGGGGAATGTTGAACATCTTTGAAGGTGCTTATTGGCCATTTGCATACACTTTTTTGTCAAGCATTTTAAAAATTGATGTTTCTGTCTCTCTCCCTTCCTCTCTTCCTAAAAATCAATTTAAAAAATGGGTTTATCTTGTTAAATTGTAAGAGGTCTGTGTACTGGACATACATTCTGTCAGATTTATTGCAAGTTTTCTTTGTCTTAACATAAACCCAGATTGACAAGTACATACTTTCTTCCTATAGAATTTACTCTTGTAGATAAAGAACTAAAATAGTTTTTGTTTTCTTTTGTAACCATTTAAAAAAAAGGTCTGGTGTCACTTGTCCACTAACAACAGCATGTAACTAAACTCCCTACATATTTTCTAGAAAAGAAAATTCCTTCAAACTATTTATTGGGTGCCTCAGTCTTCACCTGTTAGGGCTATTAAAAAAAAGGGTGAGATACTCTCTTTTTTACCCTCTAGAACAGTGGTTCTCAACCTTTCTAATGCCCCGACCCTTTAATACAGTTCCTCATGTTGTGGTGACCCCCAACCATAAAATTATTTTCGTTGCTACTTCATAACTGTAATTTTGCTACTGTTAATGAATCGTAACGTAAATATCTGTGTTTTCCGATGGTCTTAGGCTCTACAGCGCGACCCACAGGTTGAGAACCGCTAGCAGGGTCGCCTAAGACCATCGGAAAACACAGATATTTACATTACGATTCATAACAGTAGCAAAAAAGAAAACATATTTACATTACGATTCATAACAGTAGCAAAATTACAGTTATGAAGTAGCAACGAAAATAATTTTATGGTTGGGGGTTTGGGGGTCACCACAACATGAGGAACTGTATTAAAGGGTCGCGGCATTAGAAAGGTTGAGAACCACGGCTCTAGAAAGAGGCAGTTTGTATTAGCTTTTAAATAGAGTTTACCAAACAAAATGTCATGTCTTTTCTAGGCCCTGAGTTCAGATCCTAAGTGGTAGGTACTCAATGCTAGCCCTCTCTTTTTCTTTCTTTCCTACATGGAAGAGCTGAGACAGAAGTCTTTTTTTCCTGCTTGAAGACTTTTTTTTTTTTTAAGTCATTCATTTTTTAAATATATTTTTATTGATTTCAGAGAGGAAGGGAAAGGGAGAGAGAGATAGAAAAAACATCAATGATGAGAGAGACTCATTGATTGGCCACCTCCGGCACGCCCCCAACTGGGGATCAACCCACAACCCAGGTATGTGCCCTTGACCAGAATTGAACCCGGGACCTTTCAGTCCGCAGGCCGACGCTCTATCCACTGAGCCAAACCGGCAGGGCCTGCTTGAAGACCTTAATGTCAGTCTGGAAATTGCAGAGAGGTAACTTCAGGGGTTATACAGCTAGTTTCCTTGTAGTTGGTGAATTCTTGACAGCATTTCCTTTTTAAAAAATATAAATATAAAGATATACTTTCATTGATTTGAGAGAGGAAGGGAGAGGGAGAGAGAGATAGAAACATCAATGATGAGAGAGAATCATTGATCGGCTGCCTCCTGCACTCCCCACACTGGGAATAGAGCCCGTAACCCAGGCTTGTGCCCTGGCTAGGAATCAAACCATGACCTCCTGGTTTGTAGGTCGATGCACAACCACTGAGCAGCACCGGCCGGGCCTTGACACCATTTCCATAGGTTTTTGGAGATTCAAAAATGTATTTTCTCAGGGCTTATTTGTGACAAGTCATTTTTATAAGAATCAATTCAATAGACAATATATTTGCTAAAACAAATACTGAAAAGTATCATTGATTGTAAATATAGAAGAGTTTGAAGTTTTATAGTACCTCAGCAATACATTGGTGATAAATGCTAAGTAAAGAGAAATAATGAAAGGCCTATAGTTCATACTTATCCTACCTCCTTTACCTCCATCTTGTTCTAAATGACTACTGTTCTTAGCAAGAAAATGAACTTCAGGGCTGAGGTGAGCCAGAGAAGTTTCTGAGGGATCTCAATGAGATGTCCACAGATGAAAGAAATGGTACTTTCAAGCACGCTTATCTCCCTGTGGCATCCACTAAAACTCCAGTACTAAAACTACCAGATAATGGGTTGTAGGGTACCTGGAAATTCTGAGAGGTTCTAGAATTAGTAGTTTGAGTCTATTTTTGATTCTGTTATCAGAATAGAGAAAGCATTGCATCTGATTTTGGGGTTTGAATATAAGGTCACTGTATAAGGCAACAATAGTATGTTAGCAGAATTACCCATGAAAAATTCCTAGGAAGATGCCATATCATAACTTCCTTTTGAGGTCCCAAACCAGCCCAGCTTTCCTCTAGTATTGTTAGTGGTGATATTGGACCTCTGTTCTTGAGGTCTGTTGAGAAAGAATTCAGAGCCTAGAACTCCTAGTGCCGTGGTCCGCAAACTGCGGCTCGTGAGCTACATGCGGCTCTTTGGCCCCTTGAGTGTGGCTCTTTCACAAAATACCACGGCCTGGGCGAGTCTATTTTGAAGAAGTGGCATTAGAAGAAGTTTAAAAAATTTGGCTCTCAAAAGAAATTTCAATCGTTGTACTGTTGATATTTGGCTCTGTTGACTAATGAGTTTGCCGACCACTGTCCTAGTGCAAGAGGCAGTTTATCCAGCAAGCAAAGTGGAAGTACATGCTAAAAGGGGCTAATTACTTCCTTTTTTAAGCTGACCTATTAGAGCCTGTCCCCACCAACTCCTGTTGTATGGGGGACCTTGAGGCTATTCTCTGGCCCCTTGTTCCTCCTCTAAGACTCTAAACTAAGCATGTCAAATTCAAAGGCTAACACAGGCCAAATAAGCAAGGTGTAAGTTTATGTGGGCCGCAAAAACACAAAAGCTTTAATTTTCATAGACATGTAGGTTTATTTCGATAGAGACATGCTGAATACAAAGGGCTGAAATAAATTAGTTATCAACATAAAATAATAGAACACTTTAATAATTAATATTTTTTCTTGAACATTAACTTACCAGACACTGAATAACTGCACAAATTAATAAGCGTAATGCAAATAAACCTATTTTTCTTGTTCTCTGAAAGCAAAATATTTCCTGTTGTGCATACCAAACAAGTCAGTCCAATACTAATGACATGGCAATCGGCTGCTAAAATATTCGCTGCTAGTATTAGTGGAGAGAAATGGTGCGCCTGCAGGTAAGTCGCATAAGGGAAACGAATGCAACACGATTATAGTAATCAGTCATTAGTGAACATTGTAGTTTGTTACTAACAATTATGTATAACAGTATATTGTAAAAATTAAGTTACAAAATTTTTATTAAAACGTTTCTTACATACCATTATATTGGCTGGTGGGCAAAAATATTCGTTGTGGGCCGCATGCTTTGACATGCTTGCTCTAAACCAATTGCTTGACCTACGTGCTTGGGGAGGAAAGGGCACCCTGGGGGTAAGGTCCTAGCCTATAATTGTTGTTTTTCTAGTTTTGCCCATTGCTAGGCACCTGGGGACTTTCGGCCCTGATAACATTCTGTATCTGGCCTATCGCTCCTGCTCTGCTCATGTCTGCCTATTTTATCAGTATGAGAACAGATCACTGTTCTGTTGAGCACAGTTGTTGGTTTGAACTCAGAGGCCATTGCTATATGAAAAATACTTATCTTTTAGCACTAGAATAGCTTCGAGTTGCTAAGTACGGTGAAAGACATGCAGAGCAGATTGTGGAAACAGCAGATTCCTGTTACCTAGCTCATGCTCACTTAGGCATACACATATACTAATTGGCTGGAATGGTGGGCAGATTCTTTGTATATACCTAAATTGAGTTTATCTTAAAATTTTGTTTAATGTAGGTTAAATTTGTGTTAGATGTTGGTTTATTTGAGGTTTTAAAATAGACTTTCTAGAAGGAAGACTATCTGGCGTAAGACTTAACCTACCTTTTCATTCTCTTGTGTCAAGTGGAGTGCTGAAGTATTCATTTGTGTCTCATGGCTCATCCTTGAATTATAATGAGTTGTATATCATAGTTTTCGTTTCTTTTGGTTCATAATTTTTTGTTCCATTTCTCTTCAACAGTGTCTCAGTAAATTGAGTACACACCCAACAAAATGGGAGGATTTAGTTTATAAAATAGATTAGCATAGTTTTCAAAGAAAACTTTAACCTCTAGATGCAAGTTTAGTTAATCTGTTTTATATATTGTTCAAGCACATTCTTTAAAGACATTTATGACCTATCAGTTCCTTAGCTGGTGTAAATTTATGTGGCCATGTCTTTTTTCAGACTTTTTTCAAACTGATAGAAATTCCAAATAAATTTCTGATTGGTAGAGTCTGGTGAACTTGTGAGTTTAGTTTACTCTTCTGCTAGGAGGAGGAAAGGGATCTTATTTTTGTGGAAAATACATGACTGCAGTCTACTCACTGTTGCTGTAATAAGTTAATGTTTTCTGTCATTCAGCTAAGATTGCCACATTTCTGTAATTTTCCTGTGCCTTTTTAGCACTATTTAAATCAGGGCTACAAATATGATCTCTGTTTTTTCTCCTTATTTTTCCCTTGTTACTAGTTACTGGTACATCTGTTTCCTAAAGACTTCCTGCAAACAAATGCTGTTCATAATACTTTCTTGTCTGTTGTCATATGTATAAGTGACCCACTAAAGTTTAGGCACTTAAGTCACCTGTTGTATCTTACACAGTTGCGTTTCTCAGAGGATTTAGCATTTTCTGAATGCTCCATAAATTCTTACTGGCTGGTTGATAATATCTCTATTTCTGGCTTTCCAAGCCCTTCCATACTGAAGTTTCAGAATATTCTTCTGCCAGCATTTGGCAAGTCATTTGGGTGGAATGTTTGGGTCCAGCAGTAGTGAGCTTGTGTATTTTTGACATTTTCTTCCTTTTTAAATAAAACGGGCATACTAGGATGTGAAAGGTCCCTGGAACAAGATCTTAGTTTATCTTTCTTTCATGGGGATAGTCTATGGGAAACTGGTTGGTAGGATGGGGTGGTTTTAGGCAGCAGGAGAGTCAGAATAGTGGCCATGATTGTTGATCTTTTTATAGTCAGTGGTGAAGGGTAGTATCTGTCACTGTGAGCTTGACAGTTTCCCAATAAATACTTAAAGACGTCTGATGAAATCAGTGGGTTTAACAAATACACTTTTTTGAAATATGTTTACTTCTGGGAAATCAGTATAATTCAGTGGACCAGTATTTTTTAAATGAGGAATGATGATGCTAAAAAATCATGCATTTAAAGTAAATAGGCCAATGAACTTGAGTGTAGCAGAGTAGGACAAGTTTATTGATACAGTTTCAGATTCTGCATCTCAGTTAATCTTTTAAGAAACTACCATTGCTTATAGAAAAGTAATGGTTGTCTTGGAACAACACCTATGAGGTTCAGTTGCAAGGTCATCTAACTACTTTTTCACAGGACAGTTTTGGTGTCATATCAAAGCATGAGATAGATCCATAATTACCTCAAAAGGCTACTCACATACTCTTCCCATTTCTAGCTAAATATCTATCTGTTTGAGAATAGATTTTCCTCAAATTCTTTAACCAAAACAACATATTGGAACAGATGAATGCTGAAGCAGATAGGAGAATCCAGATGTCTTCTATTAAGATAGATATTGAAGAAATTCTATAAAATGTAGAACAATTCCACTCACTGATTATTTTCTTTAAAGGAAAATAGTTTTTTAAAATCTGTTACTTAAAAACACTAGAGGCCCAGTGCATGAATTTGTGCATGGTGGGGTCCCTCGGGGTGGCCTGTGGAGATCGGGCCCCAGCTCATGCCCCGAGCCTTGCAGCCCTGCCTGGCACACCCCGCCTTGGCCTGGCGCCACCCCCTCAACTGCCCCACCATTCCGCCTGCCTGGGGGGCGATCCATCAGGGCTGGGCCACCCGCCCGGCTCCCTCAGTGCCTGGGAGTTTGGCAGAAGCCCCACCCCCTGCCGCCTGTTGCCATCTGTGGGGCGATGGGTGGGGTGATCAGGCCCCGCTTGTACCCACCTTGGCCTGGCGCCACCTGCTCACCTGTTCCACCATCCCACCACGGTCCCACTCTCGTTGGGGCCCATTAGGGCCCGCAGTGCCTCCACTGCTGCCTGCTGCCAGTGACGTCTTGCCGACATCCACCATGTTCCGCGCTGCCCCCTGTTGGTGAGCACACGTCAGAGCGAGCAGTCGCACTCCCTGTCTCCATTGAACGACTGCCTGAGGGGACAATTTTCATATTAGACTTTTATTATATAGGATTATATAGGATAGGATGTAAATTGGCTTACATTATTTTTTAAGCTTATAATTTTAAAAAAAATCCTCACTTGAGGATATGCTTATTGATGAGAGAGAGAGAGAGAGAGAGAGAGAGAGAGAGAGAGAGAGAGAAATAGAGAAACTTCGATATGAAAGAAAACATTGATTGGCTGTTCCATAGGCATGCCCCAACTGGGGATGGAACCTGCAACCTTGACTTGTGCCCTGGCTGGGAATCAACCCTCAACCTTTCGGTATATGGGATGATGCTTCAGCCAACTGAGCCACACCGGCTGGCCAGGTCATCAAATTGCATTATTTAAAAATGAAGTTGATGATTTAAAAATTTATCAGTTTTTAATTTCTAATATACCATATATTCATAGATATAGCCCATATGAACTAAAGGAATCCTGAAACCAAAATGCTCAAGAATGGAGTATGGTGTTTGAACTTTCTACCAATTCCATTTGTCTGTGGTGATACCTGCATGTGAGTAATTAATGTCTTGGTCTATATCATAAGTTCCATTTTTTTTTTTCATCACAGTGGCTCATGTAGGCTTTATATTTTCCTCTTTCGATCTATTTTTTATCCCTTCTCATATGAGTACATCTGGCTTTTTAATTTTAGGTTGGCCTTGCCATCATTTTTCTCCATTCACACTGCCATCAACCCAGTCAGAGCCCTTATCACTTTATTCCTGAATTACTTCAGTACTCCAGGTTTTTTCCAATTTTTTTTCTTCAAAATTGAGTGTTGAATGGAACTCCAGGGTTGACTTGACTTTAATTTTTTAAATATATTCCCTAAAATGTACAGATATAAACTCCTTATGGTAAAACCAAAGCTTTACAAATTAAACATAATCAAGTTGGTAACACATATTTAATGATGCTATTTTGTTAAAACTGAATAAACATTAGAGCTTACAATAGAATGATAGCCTTAGGATCAGTTTTATAATAAATATTTATTTAATTTGTCTTAATAATATTAATACAGAGAGTGGCTAAATCAGCATAAATCTATACTAATAAAAGCCTAGGTGGCCCTTGCACCATGCCCTCACGTCATTACAAGATGGCTGCCACAAGATGGCCAACAGGGGAGGGCAGTTGGGGGCGATCAGGCCAGCAGGGGAGGGCAGTTGGGAGCAATTGGGCTGCCAGGGGAGGGCAGTTGGAGGTGATCGGGCCAATAGGGGAGGGCAGTTGGAGACGATCAGGCCGGCAGGGGAGGGCAGTTGGGGGCGATTAGGCTGGCAGGGGAGGGCAGTTGGGGGTGATCAGGCTAGCAGGGGAGCAGTTAGGCATCAATCAGGCTGGCAGGGGAGTGGATAGGGGGCGATCAGGCTGGCAGGCAGAAGTAGTTAGGGGCAATCAGGCAGGCAGGTGAGTGGTTAGGAGCCAGCAGTCCTGGATTGTGAGAGGGATGTCTGACTGCCGGTTTAGGGATCGGGTCTAAACGGGCAGTCGGACATCCCCCGAGGGGTCCCAGATTGGAGAGGGTTCAGGCTGGGGTGAGGGACACCCTCCCAGTGCACAAATTTCGTGCACTGAGCCTCTAGTATGTTTTATAAAATAGTGTGAATTTTTAGTCTTTATTTGTTCAGGATAATCAGATCTAGTAGTTAACCTTAGCAGTGACACCTAGTTATCCCTGAGTGTGTGTGTGTGTGTGTGTGTGTGTGTGTGTGTGTGTATGTGTATGTGTGTGTTTAATTGCTTTCAGAGAGTAAGGGAGAAGGGAGAAAGATAGAAACCTCAATGATGAGATAGAATCATTGATCGGCTGCCTCCTGTATGTTTGCATGTCCCCCCCCCCCCCTCCCCCCCCCCCCGATCAAGTCTGCAACCTGGGCATGTGCCCTGACAGGCATCAAACTGGTGACCTTTTGGTGTATGGCGACCTCTTGGTGCATGGGACAAATGCTCAACCAAGCCACACCAGCTGCGCCAATAATGGTTCTTGCTACTGAAGAACTTAAGTGTGGGGATGAAAAACATGAAAATGTGATTTTAATGCTATAAATGCTGTGATAGTGGGAGGGAGTTTGTTTTATTTAAAACAGCCTTCAAAATGGTGCATTAGGTTTTATTCTTCACGGATCTGCCTGTTTATCCCTATATTTCCAAAGAACCATCTGGACATTTAGATTTATTTTTTAGATCAGCAGTTGTCAACCTTTCAGACCTCACGGACCACCAGTTGGCAACCACTATCTTTGATCATAATTCAGAGGTCTTGTTCCTTATATTTCGATAATTTCCCCTAAATGAATTACTCTGATTTTCTTCATTTTCTCTCAATTTACAAGCTCATCCTATCCTATCTAATAAAAGAGTAATATGCAGATTGACCATCACTCCAACACACAAGATGGCTGCCCTCATGTGGACACAAGATGGCCGCCACAAGATGGCCAGCAGGGGAGGGCAGTTTGGAGGGACCAGGCCTGCAAGGGAGGGCAGTTGGGGGCGATCAAGCCTACAGGAGAGGGCAGTTAGGGATGACCAAGCCGGCAGAAGAGGGAAGTTAGGGGGGACCCAGGCCTGCAGGGAAGGGCAGTTGGGAGGGACCAGGCCTGCAGGGGAGGGCAGTTAGGGGTAAACAGACTGGCAGGGGAGCAGTTAGGCATCAGTCAGGCTGGCAGGGGAGTGGTTAGGGGGTGATCAGGCTGGCAGGCAGAAGCAGTAAGGGGCAATCAGGAAGGCAGGCAGGTGAGCAGTTGGGAGCCAGCAGTCCTGGATTGTGAGAGGGATGTCCGACTGCCCGTTTAGGCCCGATCCCCCACTAGGATCGGGCCTAAACGGGCAGTCGGACATCCCTCGAGGGGTCCCAGACTGGAGAGGGTGCAGGCTGTGCTGAGGGACCCCCCCCCGCCCCGTGCACGAATTTCGTGCACCGGGCCTCTAGTATAGACTAAAACCTCCACTCATGTACTTTGTTTGGAAGAGCTTTGTGACATTTATAAATGTGGAAATTTATCCATATATGCCCTCTTCCGGAGAGGTTGGTTCCAGATTCAGTTTTGAAATGTTCTGTTGTTGATCTCGCAACTTGTTTAGCTCAATTAAACTTGGTCTGAGAGACTGTTTTGTTGTGACATACTTTGTGGTAACTAATAGTAGAAACAAAGGTATTCTCCAGAATGTTAGACAAGGAGGATTCTAGTACAGAAACAGTACATAATGCCAACTAATTAATGATACCTATTTACCAAGACAGAGCTTAGAAAGAATTGCAAAAATCCCTACATTGCACATCCGTGAAAACTAAATGCTATGTTTCTGTTATAGGTTTATCAGGTACAGGGTGCTCCGTCCTAGGACCAAGAATTTGTCAAGGCAGCAGATGGGAATAGTTGTGAAATAGTTTATGAGCAACATATTCCTTTTTATCAGATTCCTATTCTTTCTAGTTCTAGGCCTTTGAAGTGCTAAATGTCTGAAGTAATTTGCATAGAATTACTTGAGCTCCTATTAACTAGCAGATTTGAAAGCAATTGCCCCACACAGTTATTTCTTTCTTTTCTTTATTGATTAAGGTATTACATATGTATCCTTATCGCCCCATTGCCCCCCCACCCTCCCACTCATGCCCTCACCCCCGTGTTGTCTGTGTCAAATGAGGCTCCAATTATTCTTAACTTTGGTGTCTTTTTGCCCTACTTCACTGTCTTCCTAGCTTTCTTCTTTCCTCCTGACTTCTGAACTCATCTAGTTGAGTTCAGTCTTCTCTGTTCTAAGGACTGTTATCATTGTTCCACTTTAGCAACCCTCCGGGAAGGCTTCATTGTTAACCTTTTCACAAGGAATACTCCTAACTCTGTGACCTCATTCAACTGTTTTTATCTCAAATTTTGAAATCTCTTCATTCTTCTCATTTTTTTCAGCCCTTGTAATTTGGAGTCTTTACCAAATTTGGTGTCCACCTCTGTTAGCAGGGTTTGTCAGCTGGGGCTCTGCCTGTACAGCCCCATCTCTAGTGTGTCTGCTCATACCTTGGAGTTCCTTTCATTCTTTTTTGGACTGTGAAATCCATCTCAATTTTTAGGCCTGTGTTGTCACCTTTTCTGCCATCTCTCTGCAGCCCAGTCCATCCACCCCATCCCCACCCTCCCATGTCCATATCTTATATTGTAATACATTTTCTTTTTTTGGCCTTCCTAGGTAGGATATTAGCTCCAAAAGGGCAAGTTCTGTATTTCATTAATTTTTGTATATTCACATTCATCGCCTGGATCATAATCGTCATTTATTACATGCTTTCTTTGCCCCCTTCTCAACTCTAAATAATTTGCATTCTTTGTTATTGTTTGGTGGTTGAATATCCTTACCAAGAGTTACCTCTTCTTACCTCTGGGCTCTTTCTTTAAATCTTGTCTTCTTAGACAATTTTATTTGTGCCAGAGGGTTTTATGTAAACAGGTAGGTAAATGAAACCCAACTCAATTATTCAAGCCAGAAAGTTGTCTTCCCCCCACATTCAGATCATCATCAGGTTTTCTTGTGAGTAACTTGAATTCCTTTTCTCTCCCATCACCAGTGTGGTATTAGAGCTGCTCTTGTTTGGAACTTGGCCTCACCTTGCACTCTGTTCTCCCTACCTCCCCTCCTGCTTCTGCTCTGTAGTCAGCTGGTCTTTACAAGTTGTAAACGTCCCCTCCTTTTTTACTTAAAACACTAAGTGGCTTTCCACCGCTCTTAGAGAAATTAAAGCAAAACTCCTTAACATGGCACCTTTGCACCATCTGACAGAGAATTATTCTAATCTTTTGAAGATACAGGTATGGTTTCAATAGTTTGAGAAGAAAATGTTCCAGAAGAGGACACTTATTTAGACTCAAGGTGGAGATTCTATAGTATGAATAAGACATTTGGTGAACCATAGGTTGTCCCCACAATTGAACATGATTGACTCCAGAGAGTCTGCAACTGAAGATAAGGCAGAAGGATTTACTTTGCATTTGCCACATTCCTTTTTTCTTTTGCTGGCAGAGAAACCCCTCACGTGAACAAAGGTGGCACAAGAGGCAACAATCCAGACTTTAGCACAGCGTTTAAGGTGGGCCTGGTGAAAAGTGTGTAGGGAAAAACTTTAATTTGTACATTTATTGTGTATTGTACTGTTTTTACTTTTAATGTATATAAATTTTACTTTTTCAGATTTGTCATTTTCAATTATATTCAATTTTGCTAGTAATGTACTGATGAAAACTCAGGGTACATTCTTCTTCTTTTTTTGCTCTACTGCGTGGATCTTGTAGATTAAAACTAGTTTGGCCTCGCCGGTGTGATTCAATGGTTGAGCATCAATCTATGAACCAGGAGATCATGGTTTGATTCCCAGTCAGGGCACATGCCTAGGTTGCTGGCTTGAATCCCAGTGGGGGTTGTGCAGGAGGCAGCCTATCAATGAATCTTTCTTTCTCATTGATGTTTCTCTCTCTCTCTCCCTCTTGACTCTCTAAAATAAATAGAAATATTTAAAAACAAACAAAAACTCTCTAGGAGTTTGTAAATAAAAATATCTTTTAAAAGTTTTATTAAGTAAATTTGTACTTTGAATGAAATGTTTTAAGGATTTAACCATACAGATCAAATGAGCACCCTTCTGTAAATGTCAACAGTGTAATTATATATTATTTCTTTTGCTTATTGTTAGTTTGCTGGGGATTTAAACACAAGTGATTGTATTCAGGCTGGTTAGATTAGTGATTTTAATATGAAACCATTGCTTTTAGAATAATCATGGGCCAGACTGGGAAGAAGTCTGAGAAGGGACCAGTTTGTTGGCGGAAGCGCGTGAAATCAGAGTACATGCGACTGCGACAGCTCAAGAGGTTCAGGCGAGCCGATGAAGTGAAGGTATCCCTTTGTCTTTTGTGAAAATGCATGTATAATTGAAGTTAGCTTTTTTTCTCCCTAAAGATAAGTTTTAATTTGAAAGGATTCATTTTCAGCCAAGGCTATATTTACATTAGATAAATGAAGACTTGGAAGTTCAGGTCCTCGATCTAAACATAAAAGTTGTTCCACACATAGTAGTGGTAATGGAAAGATTTTCAGCCTACTTGGGATTCACTATCTTTTTTTATACCTTTCCATTGCACCTGTAGTCTTGGGACCCAAATATACAGGGTTTCGTGGTTTTAGTTTCTAAAGTCATTGTGATTTTTTTATTTAAAACAAAGTTAACAAAGGATGGAAATAATTTCCTGTTCCCCTCCCATTCATAATAAAATAATAGGTGTGGTGTTTTTGTATTATTTACATTTGGGAAACCAGAGTTTATTGTAAAATCTATGCGCATTAGAGGGAATGTTTCTGATATTTTTGAGAAATCACTAGATTTTAACCCATAATAGAGAATATTACAAATGTTCTAACAGTGAATAATTTTTTTTCTCCTTTCATTTTTTTAAAGAGTATGTTTAGTTCCAATCGTCAGAAAATTTTGGAAAGAACGGAAATCCTAAACCAAGAATGGAAACAGCGAAGGATACAGCCTGTTCACATCCTGACTTCTGTGAGCTCATTGCGCGGGACCAGGGAGGTTGGTTAACTCACGCGCTGCAGTAATTTCAGTGCATTCTGGTTTTGCTGTTGAAATGTTGGTTGGTTATTGAGAGGAAGTCACTGACTTCAGGATGTCTGACTTTTTATTGCCATTTCTTTTTCATATGTAACTGTTAATGCTGCCTTAGGTAACACTAATATCTGTAACAGAGCTCTAGTGCTTGATATGCTTTCACTGTTATTATAGAGATTTATAGATTTTTATAAAACTATTGATTAAAAAATCTTTTAAATTAAATACTCTTTAATGTCCTCGTCAAATCACTATTTAGAGCAAGGCTTTCTGACTCAGTTGTCTTTTTCTCCCCTCATTAATATGAATTAGCCATGCTGTAAGAAATGTCTCCTTTACGTTCATATTCATAGACTAAGAAAGTTTTTTTACATTTTGTTTAAATTCTAAGGCTCTTTCTAATAAGAATTTTAAATTCAGTGTTGAGACCTTGGAATTTCATTTTCTATAGATAGCATTTCTGAATGAAGGAAATGTTAATTACTGCAAGAGATCCTATTTTTAAAGGAAGGTAATAAATCTGTGGTAGATTTTATGATTCAGTAACAGGAAAACAAGCAGTAATAAGGTGAAAGAAAATGCAGAAGCTTAAATAGTATAGAACCAATCAGTTGGGTTTTTGTTAAAGCATTTCTGTTTAAGAACCTGTTTTATATAGGAAGACTCGTACGATATGGAATGCTATCTGAATGGACCTCAAGCAGAAAGAGGGAAGAAAGTGATTTGGAACTTAGATTACCCCACGTAGTAGATGATTGTTTACCTGAGCATCTATCTAACAGTGGTTTTCAACCAGTGTGCCGCAAGAATTTTTAAGACATGCAATACCTGGACAGACAGAAGCACTGTCCTCTTTTCCCTTAGATTGTCATATAAAAAAACGACAGCAGTTAACAATAGCTGTCTGGTGTGAATGAATCAAAAGTATACTTTTTTTTTTCAGATTTGCAAAAATGTATTTCTTGGTGTGGCATGGAACTTTAGTAATTTATGTGTGCTGTGAGATGAAAAAGGTTGAAAAACGCTGATCTAAACAATGGAATTTGTTCTAAAGTATGTTTCAATGAGTAGCCATTTTTAACATTTTTAAAAAATTGATTTTAGAGGAAGGGAGAAAGAGAGAACCATCGATCAGCTGCCTCCTGCATGCCCCCTACTGGGAATCAAGCCCGCAATCTGGGCATGTTCCCTGACTGGTAATTGAACCAGTGACCGTTTGGTGCATGGGATGAGCTCAACCAACTGAACCATACCAGCCAGGGCAATGAGTAGCCATTTTAAATAAATATTGTGATAATCAAGTACTACGTTGCTATTTTATGAGACCTGTGAATCTGACACACTGGCTTCGAAAACTTGTTGGCAATGTCACAGCTATAGACACGACCTCTGATGGTGTGGTAGTCTCAGTGGTGACACCTGACTTGGGATGGTTCTTAGCCATTTATGCATTTTGTCAGGTGGCTACTCTTTAAAGCTCTGACCTGCAGTTGTCTGAATATGTATGATATTGCTACTAACCCTCTCACCATCTGGGACAGGTCAGGGCCTGTACATGTTGGAGGTGATGACTTATTAATGTAGGGTAAAAGGGATTTTTTTCTGTGCCAGTCAGACTGTTCTTGAGGGGTTTCTAAGTAATTCTTGTGAAAGTTTTGTCTGGTGACCTTTTGGAAATTTTGAGGTGAAGTTATCCTAATTTTTTTTCCTCCCTGGAAGAATAAATCTTATAAATTTGGAGAAATAAAGTAGAAACACATGCAATACTTATTTTTGCCACCCATTACAAATCTCAAAATGCTATCAAAAGCCCAATTAACATTAACAATAAAAGTTATCAGCAATAATGATCTCTGGTACTATACAAGGTACTGTGCACATGTTATTTCATTTAATCTTCATGATGGTTGTATTATGCCTTCTTTCCCAGATGAGGAAACTGAGCCTTAGAAGAGCTAAGTCAGTTTGCTTGCTCTAATGATCTGATGTGGCCCCAGAAGAGTACACTTTGCTCAAACACTTTAAAAAATTGACAAAATCTGGCCCGGTGTGGTTCATCAACCTGTGAACCAGGAGGTCAGGGTTCGATTCCCAGTCAGTGTACATGCTCAGATTCTGGGCTTGATCCCCAGTAGGGGGTGTTGTAGGAGGCAGCCAATTGATGATGTTTCTCTCATCGATGCTTCTATCTCTCTATTCTTCTCACTTCTCTCTTTAAAAATAAAAACATTTTAAAAAATTAGTAAAGTCATTATTTATGTATAACTTCAGTTGCTCATAATATAATTTTTGGTGTTAAACTTATGAATACAATATGTTTAAGTGAATATTTACTAACTGAAAATTTCTTTTAAATTTATCAAAATGGAGATAAACAACATTGCATGTAAAGATATTGTGAGTTTATGTGAGAAATTGTGAGAAGAAACTAACATTTAAAAAAAAATTGTTTTCTAAACTTAGTACCCCATGCCCGTTGAGAAAAACAATTTCCACGGAAAAGGAAGGGAAAAGGAGGGAAGTAATCCCAGCCTCAGGAATTCAATTTCTGTTGCATGGAACTCTGGCCTGGCCAGGCGCTGGTGTTCTAGCTGCTCTTGATAATTGATCTGCTTTAAATGATGAATCTTTTACTCCTCCCATCTGCACCCACTTTCAAACCATCACCCCTGACTTTTGGAAACTGAAGGTTTATATAGTTTGTGATAAGCTTTTTGGTGTCATCACAATAAATAAAATCTTAAGGGCTGTAAAGAATTTAATCACCTTACTTTTCAGATGAGAATATAACCATTATCTTTTTTTTTAAGTTTGAGCCTTTCCAGCTACATAATGATTTCTTTTATATGCTCTAAAAGTTGGAGTCTGAAGTAGGTTAGAAACAGGTTAAAAAAGATTTAGCCTGTTTTGCAGACTTTCTTAGGAGTAGGCTTGGCGGGATTTTGGACTGCAATGTTGATCCAAATACCTAGGGCTGTGGCTTTTACTGTCTGAAAGTGCTTTTGTAACATTGTTTTAATGAACTGCTCATCTTTATAAAGCTGATCCTTTGTAATCCTGTCTTCAGTTTAAATTCTTTGCAGCATGATGATGATCTAATGACAATTTACAGTTTTTTATGTGTCTTCTACTTTCTTCTCTTTGTACTGGTAGATACTCTCAGTTTTACTAGTAAAGTGACTGATTTTATTGAGGCTCTTGTTGTAAAGAAAGTCTGGCAAGTTTACTTTCTGATCTAATGAAGTGACTGCTGTAGATGCTGACTTCAGATCAGGGAACTCTGCAATTGAACCTAGAGACCCATCTGTAGTATATTGTTTTCTTGATGTGCTTTTAAGATACTTTTTGGTACCTGTTTTTTGGTGTTGAGGTTACAGAACCTTAAGTGGTGTTACCTGTAGAATTTTAATACAGGATATGTGTCTATTTTTGTATTTCTATTAAAAAATATTTTGACTCCTTGAAGACAGACTATAAGAAGTATTTTATACTTACTTCCTGTATTATTTGGTTGATCTTTTTAAGGGCCTTAAAAATGTCATTACCTACAAGCCAAGGGATGTATGCTTTAGTGTCATAATGTGTGGCTGTGGCTGTTCACCGAACGTTGTTTCCAGGTGACTTTCCTCCTTTGTCCCCTGAAGTCTGTATTATGGTAGTTATATTCTTCAGTGTGTCTGTTTTTCCAGTTTTCATGAAGAAGCTGGCTTAAGAATTACTCTTGTAGTTCTTACTAGAGCATTTCTTTTTGTCCATTTCTTGCTTAAAACCACAAGGCACTTTCCCCTTCATTGATTCTTTATATCAAGCTTTTATTACCTATACAGATTATGACTGAAAGATGCTTGCTCAGATGATGTCTATCTTCTGGGCAAGTGGTATGATTGGTTTTGTAATTTTAAAAATCCTGCCAATATGCATTTTTATATATTCTAGGAGGATTCTGTGTCTTGTTTACTAATGAAAAGAATGAGAATTTTTTATGTATGTTGAAACATAGGGCTTCTTCAAAATGCTTGATATACAAGCAGCACCAGAAAGGCCTCCTAGTCCTCATATTCGTGAAGAATAAAATGTCTTTACTTTTCAATACATACAGGTTTGCTCTTCCTAGTGATATCTGAAATGATTTAAAGAATATATTTTCATTGATTTCAGAGAAGAAGGGAGGGGAGAGAGAGATAGAAATATCAATAATGAGAGAGAATCATTGATTGGCTGCCTCCTGCATGCTCCCCACTGGGAATCTAGTCTAAAAACCAGGCATGTGCCCTGACCAGGAAAGGAACTGTGATTTCCTGGTTCATAGGTTGATGCTCAACCACTGAGCAACATTGGCTGGGCTGAAATGATTTTAAGTTGATCACCTATCATTTGATTTTTGTAAATTTTTTTTTTGAGAGACTTGTATCAAAATAGCATAGAAAGTGTAAGTTCTTTCATGTTTGCAATTTGAACTTAATTTTGCTGAAGGAGAAGAAAAACTTTTTTGGTTTGTTTTTGTTAATCCTTATCCAAGGATGTTTTCCTTTTTTTTTTTTTTTTTAAGAGAGGGTGGAAGGGAGGGATGGTGGGGAGAGAGACAGAGAGACATCAGTGTGAGAGACACAGTGATCAGTTGTCTCCTGCACAGCTCCCACCAGGGCCAGGGATCGAACCTGCAACCCAGGTATGTGTCCTTGACTGGGTATCGAACCTGAAACTCTTTTGTGCCGGTCAGAGCTGATGGCATTATTTATTAACTTGGTAATGCACTATCCTAGGTTAATTGTAAATAAATTTAGTTGCTATTTACAAAGAAAAAATAATATGTTAGTGTACGCAATGTATAATACTTAAATACAGCCTTACTTAAATACAGTCTTAACTTTCAACACACTAACATGCTTTCTTTCCTTTGTAAATTGCAGGATTACGGGACCAATAGGTCTAGAGTCTCCTGAGTCCTTTGAGCAGATATGGGAAGGAGTGAGGTCGCTTTTCTTATGTCTTAGAAATAAACGGATGGCTCTCCCAAGTGTCTGCTTTGACTTTCAGTCCGAACATACCCGTCCTTTCCTGGTTTCTGAAGGAACAGGTTTCTAGGTTGCTTTCTGTTTGCTTCTCTTACCATTTGTTGGTATTTATTTGGAGAATTTTCTTGTTAACTGCCTATCCTTCCATGTAGCTTTTAGAATCATGCAGCCTTACTTTCTGGCTTTCTTATGGCTGAAATAGATGGAGCATTCTTAAATGACCATTAAGGAGGTGTTCCTTTTCTTTTGAAAGGAAACTACTCTATTAAAAGCATTTTATGCTTTTCCAAAGGGTCTTTTAACAGAAAAGGAAGGTCACTTATAATGTTTGAATTTATATTTTAAATTTAAGATTAGATATCTTAAGTTTAAAGAGTGGACTCTTAAAAATGGCTGGTTTATTTTGTGCAACTAATACACAAGCCTAAGTTGCACTTAATTTGTTGTTTTTCTCCTAGAATCTGTATATATAATTTGTGTTTAAAAATTACTGATAAATTGACTGTTACAAAGATTGTCTTTTTCCAAAGTGCAAAACGAAATTTTGTTAGGTATTTTAAAATAAATAAAAAATATATATATATATATTTATTATTTATTGATTTCAGAGAGGAAGGGTAAGGGATAGAGAGAGAGAAACAAACTGGTTAGGGCTTGTCAGGTATTTTAAAGGCAAACAGAACAAGCCAAAATCAAAAGAAATGCTTGTCTAGTCTATAGTGTTAAAAAATGCTTATTGCTCTGAAGAAATAAGAAACTTTTATTAGACCTAGAAATCTGTCACAATTTAGCTTGATAATGTAGTAAATTCACTGCTTAGAATTGTTTTCTCTTACTAGATTTTATAAAAGAATATCACTTGCACCATTTTGGGAGGCTTGGCGGATTTCATGAAATACCTTGGTAACTGGTGTGGCAGTTTTATACCAGCTAATTGTGACTATCTGTTGGGTCAATTAAATTCTTGTTTTTCATCTTTCCAATTAAAAGGTCATTGCAAAATGATAATTGTAAAAATTCATTTAATACAAATATGTCAAATAAGGCAAAGTCCCTGCAGTCCAATCCCTGTGACTTAGGTTCTTTGAGTTCTTCTGTATCTGATAAGATGTTAGTAATAATGATAATACATATTTTATTTTAAAAAGTTACTCCCAGACACATATAATACCTCAATAAAAAAATATTAAAAAAAAAAAAAAAGTTACTCCCAGATAAAATGTGCCTGTTATTTGGGGCCATCACTTTACAGCCCCTGTTCAGTCTCCAGTCTCTTTATGATGCCTAGTATTGGATACTATGGATAAACCATAATTAATTGCCCTATTCTTAATTGATGGGCATTTAGTTTTTATATTTTACTAGTGTTTCAGTGAATATCCTTCATATGCATCTTTAGATCTTTTGATTAATTTTGTAGGAAAAGTTCCTAGAAATAGAATAAGTAGGTCAAGAGAATATGCATATTTAAAATTTTAGTAGAGATTACCAAATTGCCCCCCAAAGGTTTCACCTTTACATTCTTACCAGCCATTTATGGAAGTGTCTGTTTATGTTCCCAACATCAAATGTTATCATCTTTTAAATCTTTGTCAGTGTGATAGCTAAAAAGTTATTACAGTTTGTTCCTTTGCCTTTATTTGATTCTTCAGTGTGGTTGAGTATCTGTTGTTTATGTTTCTTTTATGAATTGGCCTACAGTATTATGGTCTTGGATCTTTTGAAATTAGGTTGGATTTTTTCTTAAGATTTTAAGGACTTCTTATATATTATAATAGTGTTTAATCATCTGTTTTGTAGGTCCTCCCCTCCCCGTGTTTTGATGTTATCTCTGGTATAATTTGGTTATGCAGAAGTTTTAAATGTTTATGTAGTTAAATTAGAATTTCTTCTTTTGATTTCTTTCTTTCTTAAAGGCTTAGAACGTCTTTTTTCCACTTCAAAATTATAAATTACCTGTCTATCTTTATTATTAGTTTTGTTTTCATTTTTATATTTTATTATCATTTAACCCATCAGGAATTTCCTTTGGCATAGTGAGTGGGGATTTGATTTAAATTTTTTTTCTATTTAGCTTTATAGTTATTTCAACACTATTTACTGAATAACCAGTGAGTGATTATAGAGCAGTTATAAATCTGTTTTACAAATTGCATCCTGATTGGTGGTCACCTGAGCAGGTTTACCACTTGAGTAAGGACTTGGTGCTTTTTCCCATGGGACTCCGGCTGGCTGACAATCTTGCTTCTCTTTAACTGGGGCCTCTACTGCTCTGTAGTGTTCAACCCCATCCATGCTCACACATGGAAGCAAGATTTCACAGGGATTGTGTTGCCACAGCTTATGGAAACCAAGGACTTGTATAATACTCTTTGTACTTTTTCTTAGTTTTTGTGGATTTCTTGTTTGTTTGTTTTTCCATGAGGGAAATGGTCTTATTTTCTACTCACAGGACTGTTATTGGGTTAGGTACTTGAGTTTGCATGTAATGGATAAACATGGCTCTGTTACTTGCTTCATGTTTTTTATTGAGTGTTTTTGTAGTTTTATCAACTTACATCCTGTGACTATTGTTCTGTTTCTGATCTCCAGTATTTTAACAAAACTGCAGATTATGAGGAGGTGATTTACCCCAATAGCCTCCTTCAGACCCAGATTCCATTGTGTTTTTTTTTTAATATGTATTTTATTGATTTTAGAGAGGAAGGGAGAGGGAGAGAGAGAGATAAAAACATCAGTAATGAGAGAGAATCATTGATTGGCTGCCTCCTGTGCGCCCCCTACTGGGGATCGAGCCCACAACCCGGGCATGTGCCCTTGGCCAGAATCGAACCTGGGACCCCTCAGTCCATAGGCTGACACTGTATCCATTGAGCCAAACCAGCTAGGGCTCCATTGGGTTTTAACAGTTAATATATTCACTAGGTATTATATATTTATTATGATCTCTTTCATTCAGGATCAGGTGTCTGAAGTTAGGATGCAGAGAAGAGCTTTAAGTGTCTAAACTTCCCGAGTTTGTATTCCAAATGTATGTGTTCTATGTTAAATGCTACATATGGCTTCCCTTCTCACTCCCCAGAAGTGTAAGAACTGACACTTACAGGACATCTATCATGCTTATGTGAACTCAGGGGCAAGAGTCTTATGCTGCAGGGTAGAGGTTGCTTCCCAGCCAGATGGCTTTGCAACATAAGTATTTAATAACAAAATAGAAATAATTTACAGGCTGGAGTGAACCACTCCTTACTTCCTTAGCTCCAGCAGCTTTTAATTAGTTGTTTGTATTAAATGGATCCGTGTCGATCAGGATTTTTTCTTTGCATTTTTATTTCTGACACTCTCCTGCTGGAGCCAGTCATCTCCATGATTCATCTTCTCCTAATCACCCTCCTAACCTGGTTATGAATCACTTAATATTGAGCCTCTCTTAACTTTATCCAAACTTGATATTTACCTCATTATAGTTTTTCCTTCAGCACTTCTTTCATGTAAAGCAGTCTGAAATTAAGTTCCATACACTAGCATTTCACTACAAGGGCTAGCGAATTTCAAATGTGGGTGTGTTATCTTCACTCTGATCGTGAAGAAAATAGGTAGTTTCAGAAACCATGCTCAGTTTTTCTCTAGAGTAGGATGGCAGCTGATGCTTCCTCCTGACCTGTTCTTTCCTGCACCTTAGATGTGAGGTGATTCCTTATTGTTTTACTTGGAAAAGCTCAAAGATATTAGACAATATCAACAGTTCATTGTATATCTGGCATGAATCAAATGGACCAACCAGTGTCCAAGAATACTTTTAACTTGGCTAACTGACTATATTTCTTCCCCTATTACACGGAAGTCGAACTTAACCCTTCTGATGTTAAAGATTGTTCAGAGACTGGATGGCTATGGCCATTGTGCTTTGGGATGTCTCACTGTAAGATGGGGAGTCATCTACCTCATAGGGTAGTGGTGAGTTTTAAAGAAGTTAACTTTGGTAAAGTCTCTAGCACAGTGCTTGGCACATAGTAGGGTGTGTTAATTTCTTTCCCTTCCCTGCAGGCCATTCACCTGCTCTTCCCTCTACGATTTTCCATAACACAGTTTTTACTTGGAACCAGCCTTCTGCCAAGAGTCTCAGTTTGGTTGTGTACTCCTACAACTCCTATTTTTGGCTTGACTTCCCTCTCCAGCTCCCAGTGGTCCAGCCACACAGTCGCCTATTGTACCAGCTGGTTGATGTAAGTCTATCCATCCTCAGAGGAACCTGGTTACTTACCAGTAAGCTGTGTTTCTCTGAAAATGTAGCATCCTTGATAATTAATGCATTTTCCTCTTTATCATTGATGATGAATCATTTTTGATAACTTCCTTGTGTGATCCTTAAGTTGGAACTAGAATTAGAGAATTCAATTTGTTGACATAGGTGGTCTCCTAGTGAGCTCCTGAGTCTAGGACACATGACTCTTGATCAGGTAAAATGCTGTGGAGATTCATGAGGTCAAAATTCTTTTGAGAACTCTGAGTGATAGGAGGCTTAAGTATATAGCTGTCAAGGATGATACATTTTCAAAGAAAAATAGTTACTGATAAGTAAGTGGGATTTTTGAGTAATTTTCCTGTAAGTCAATAAATAAGAATTCCCAAACTTGTTTTTTAACTAACAAATGCTTTTGCATTTGAATATTATTTCATAAATGAAAGGAATATGTTATTAGTTAAGGTTGATAGTTAAAGAATGGGATAGGTTTCTGGAGATACTGTGTAGATAATGAGGTGGTATAGACCTTTAGTTTTCTAAACAGATGCTCTCTTATCTTTAAAGAGAAATTCGAAGTTGAAATCTCCATTAGGGAGAATCAGCAAGTGCATTCCAGAAACATTTTTTGAGTGCTTACTCTTTTTGGAGACACTGTGCTGAGTATCAATGTGAGGCAGAGAGGTAAAGCCACACTCTGCCTCCCCCGCTCTGCCCTCAGAGAGCTCGGCGACTCTCTTATGACTTGTATTGTATTGAGATGATGGCTCATGGGAATATGACAGGTGTGGAGATAGTACTGAGTACTTAGCCTTTGCTGTCTTATTTCTGTGCTTTTGTCAATTGTTTCTGTTCATGGGAAAACAGCTGTCCTCGTTCAGTAGACCCAGAGCATTTTCTACATGGCCAGAGTAAATAGATGAAGCAGAGCCAACGAATGTCCCTCCCACTTAGTAGTTGAATAGAATATTCGTCTGTCTTACCTTAAGTGTGGCCTTGGATTTAGATGTGAAAGCAGGCGTAAGTCAGAGTTGGAGAGGCAACCACTCCCCTGTAACACCCCTCCATTCTTCCTCCCCACCCCCACCCGCCAGGCTTTCAGGGTGCTAATCTTCAGAATTAAAGTCACAATTACCCCTGCCAAGTGTAGAATAAAAATAAAAAACTGTAATTGTTTTGCAAGAAATGAAAATTATTCTGTACTTAAATTCACTGGACAGTGTATAATACTTGCCCCAAAGTTACTGGGTTAAGTAGCCCTACTTAGGAAGGAAGGGAGACTTGGTAGTGACAGGAATAAGAGGAGAGTGCTGGGGGAGGAGAGGCAGTGTAGCACCCACTGCACGCTGTAACAGTGATGAAGCTCTTGGGTGCTGGAATCTTTCATTTTAGCTTGTTAATTTACTGCCTTTCTGACTAAGCCAGTTTTTTAACGTCTCTGAACCTCAGTGTCCTCATTTGTGAAGTTGTGAAGGTAAAGGCCGAGATGAAAGTGGTTAAGATAATGTCTATAAAGCACTTAGCACAGTGCCTGCAACATAGTACATGCTCAATAAATGTTGACTACTGTTATTGGATTATTGGACGGATGGATGAAGAATTGTATCAGAGACTAAAGAGTGGAACGGGAAAGATTGCGGGTTTTGTAGTACTAGTAAACTGTTCATACCTTATTTATTTGAGCTATGAGCTCTCTAGTATTATTATCTTTATCTTTGCCCTTTTGGAAAGCAAATTCATGGATTAATCACTATCACAGTTCTTCCCGGGACCTTTCAGTCCGAGGCTGACGCTCTATCCACTAAGGCAGTGGTTGGCAAACTGCGGCTCGCGAGCCACATGCAGCTCTTTGGCCCCTTGAGTATGGCTCTTCCACAAAATACCACGTGCGGGCGCGCACGTACAGTGTGATTGAAACTTCGTGGCCCATGCGCAGAAGTCGGTTTTCGGCTCTCAAAAGAAATTTCAATCGTTGTACTGTTGATATTTGGCTCTGTTGACTAATGAGTTTGCCGACCACTGCACTAAGACATGCTCTTTTTTATTGATTATAGAATATGAATGTGTGTCCAGAGTATTTTTGAGAAGGCTCTGGAGACCTGATAATTGGGTAAAGGTACTCTAAGAAAAGTTGAATTTCTTAGGATGGAAAGTGCTGTGGTTGGGCACAGATTATTATCACATTTCATAGAATCAAAGATGCAAACTTTTTAACATTTTAACATCTAAAATCATCATGCACTTTAGAAATGCTGTGATAAGAAAGCATTATGTTATAGTTTAACTGGAACATTTTCTTAGTGATACAGAAGATACTAAAATGGATGTCATTGTGGATTGGATGAAATACCAATTTCAGGGAATATTGGCACTTAACTATTATAGATATTTGGTATCATGGCAATATGTGCAGGGGCTCCAGAGTCAGACTTTCTGGGTTTAAATTCTAGCCCTATCTGTGTGACTTTGAGCCAGTTATTTATCCTTTCTTTACCTTCCTTTTCTCACCTGTAAAAAAAAGATTAAGGACAGTCCCCATCTTACAATATTGTATTGAGGACTAAATATGATCAGACATGTAATGTGTGTAATATAGTGCCTAGCACATGTGAAGTTAATAACGTAGCTATTATTATTAATAGTTTAGAGATTACACTTTGCAGAGTTGATATGAATCCATTTAGTTGTGATTGAAACTCAGATCTAGTACCCTTTAATGTTTGTATCACCTGAAAATTCAGCAAATGACACCTGTGCTTTTTAAAAGGGAAGATAAAGATAAGAGGTTAACAAGTTTCTCTATTCTTATTAAGTAAGATTTAAGTGGCATATTTGGTATCTATATTATTATTCCATGTGGTTGAGGTGTGGAAGAAATTTTGAGCAGTTAATAGATAACTAATATAAATACAATTTTTGATTGGTAAGTATCGGAAGGGGTGGAGAGCTTTAAAAATTTGTAAAATGTGAAGCTTTTTCCCCTCCACCCTAAGTAAAAGAGGAGAGAATCCTTGGTTTTTATGAACTTTACTGTCTTAGGTAAAGACAGTAACTTAAAAAATTTAAAATTTCCTTTTAAAATTAAGTAAAATAATAGCATCCCTTTATAATACGATTGCTATAGCTTCAGGTTGTCTTATTCTTATGAGTTATTTTATTTTTTCTGTTCTAGTGTTCGGTGACCAGTGACTTGGATTTTCCAACACAAGTCATCCCATTAAAGACTCTGAATGCAGTTGCCTCAGTACCCATAATGTACTCTTGGTCTCCTCTACAGCAGAATTTCATGGTATGTAAATAATGTATCTTCTGCTAATTTTATAATCACTATTTTAAATAAAGAGCATAGATGATTTTCTCATCAAGGTGAGTCAAGACTATATGAGTAAAAATGCTATGAAAATGGCAGCACTCAGAGTGATGTTTTTTAACCAATACTTTGCAATGTTGCTCTTTTCCTGCTGCTTTCTAGTTAAATATTCTTCAGAGAAAAAGTGTTAAGCAAAAACAATACCTGTGATTCAAAACAGTTCAAAGATGATGTCTATAGTTCTTAGCTTGAAGAGGTCAGTCTGACTGTGAGGTTTTGTTAATTGAGAACTTATTTAAAACAATTTTAGGCAGTATGTTATTAAATGATAATGTACACTATGGAATATTCTCAGAGCTTATAAAAAACACAATCATCTTTCCACAGATAACATTGGCCTAATAGTGTTTGTAATGAAATGCTAGTACAATCAGAAACTTCAGTTCCCGAATGTCTCCCATCTTAAACAATTCAGTTCTCAACCAAGTTGTTCACCGAAAAATGTCGTGGTTTTGTTGGTTCTCTACCTGACAAGGCTTTCATGCTGATACATCAGCATGACAAAAAAGCATCTCTCAGGCCACAAAGCCTCACATTGTTAACATCTCAGGAAATTGTGCTGTGAATATTTTTTGTTTGTGTGTGTTATTTCTTTTGTTGCTGGTGCAATGTACTGTTAGCACAATTTTAAAACATAAAGAGCCTGGCCCATGGGGCTTCGTGGTTGAGTGTCAACCTATGTACCAGGAGGTCACTGATTCATTTCCTGATCACGGCACATGCATGGGTGTGGGCTTAATCTCAGGTAGGGGGTATGCAGGAGGCAAACTGTTGATGTTTGTCTCTCATCGATGCTTCCATCTTTCTCTCAAAATTAATAAACACACACACACACACACACACACACACACACACACGTATATATGTTTAGAATTTTTTAAAAAAATCTTTATTGTTGAGACTAGTAGCCCGGTACACAAAATTCGTGCACGGTGCGGGGGGCGGGGGGAGTGTTGGTTTGTCTCTCAGCCTGGCCTGCACCCTCTCCAATCTGGGACCCCTTGGGGATGTCCGGCTGCTGGTTTAGGCCCGATTCCACATCGGGCCTAAACCAGCAGCCGGACATCCCTCTTGCAATCTGGGACTGCTGGCTCCTAGCCACTCGCCTGCCAGCCTGCTTGCCCCCAACTACCCACCCCCACCAGCCTGCTCGCCCTAACTTCCCCCCTACTGCTGGCCCGCTCGCCCCCAACTGGCCCCCCTCCCCTGCTGGCCTGATGACCTCCAACTGCCCCTCCCCTCCTGGCCTGATCACCCTAACTAACCGCCTCTGCCTCAGCCCCACCACCATGGGTTGGTCCAGAAGGACGTCCGGAAGGTCTCCCAGTCTAATTAGCATATTACTCTTTTATTAGTATAGATTATTATAGATGTCCCTCTTCCCCCCCCATCCAATAGCCCCCTCCACCCAGTTCCCACCTCACCCCTATTGTCTGTGTTCACAGGTAATGCATATGAGATCCTTGGTTAATCTCTTCCCACCTGCCCCCTCTCATCCCACTCTCCCCCCGCTAGATTCGTCAGCCTGTTCCATGTTTCCATGCCTCTCATTCTATTTTATTCATCATCTTATTCTGTTCATCAGATTTCTTTGTTTATTTTGATTTTTAGATTCAATTATTGATAGACATGTATTTATTTTGCCATTTTATTGTTCATATTTTTGTTCTTTTTCTTTTTCCTTTTCTTAAAGAATACCCTTCAACATTTCATATACTACTGGTTTGGTGCAGGTGAACTCCTTTAGCTTTTTCTTATCTGTGAAGCTCTTTATCTGACCTTCAATTGTAAATGATAGCTTTGCTGGGTAGAGTAATCTTGGTTGTAAATCCTTGCTATTCATCACTTTGTGTATTTCTTGCCACTCCCTTCTGGCCTGCAAAGTTTCTGTTGAGAAATCAGCTGACAGTCATATGGGCGCTCCCTTGTAGGTAACTGCTTTTCTTTTGCTGCTTTTAAGATTCTCTCTTTGTCTTGAATCCTTGGCATTTTAATTATGATGTATCTTGGTGTGGTCCTTTTTGGGTTCCTCTTGTTTAGTACTCTGTGCGCTTCCTGAACTTGTAAGTCTATTTCTTTCACCAGATAGGGGAAGTGTTCTGTCATTATTTCTTCAGATAGGTTTTCAGTATCTTGTTTTTTCTCTTCTTCTGGCACCCCCATAATGCAAATGTTGGTATGCTTGAAGTTGTCCCAGAGGTTCCTTACACTATCTTCATATTTTTGGGTTCTTTTTGCTTTTCTGATTGGTCTTTTTTGCCTCTTCTTATTCCAAATCATTGATTTGTTTCTCAGAATCCTAATGTTGAATCCCTGTAAATTCTTTTAAAAAAATATTTTTATTGATTTCAGAGAGGAAGGGAGAGGGAGAGAGAGAAACATCAATGATGAGAGAGAACCATTGATTGGCTGTTTCCTGCACTCTCCCTACAGGGGATGGAACTTGAAACCTGGGCATGTGCCCTTGACCAGAATTGAAGCCAGGACCCTTAAGTCTGCAGGTCAATGCTCTATCCACTGAACCAAACCAGCTAGGGCTGTAAATTATTCTTTATTTTTGTTAGTGTATGCTTAATTTCTGACTGGTCCTTTTTCATGTCTTTGAAATTCTCCCTAAGATCCTTGACAGTCTTACTAAGTCCTTTAATGCTTTCATTAATTCTCTTGAAGCTCTCCTTAAAATCCTTGAGTAACCTTATAGCCATTGTTTTGAACTCTATATCCAGTAATTTGCCGCTTCCATTTCTTTCATTAGTGACATGTTTCTTTGTCTCCTCATTTTGGCTGCTTCCCTGTGTTTGTGTCTATGTATTAGGTAGAGCTTTTAAATCTCCTGGAATTGGTAGAGTGGCCTTTTGTAGTAGGTGTCCTGTAGGGCCCAGTGGCTTAGTCTCCCCAGTTACCTCTAGGTATACGCCCCTGTGTGCACAGTTTTGTTGTAGTTGAGCCTTGATTGCTGTTGGCATCACTGGGAGGAATTTACCTCCAGGCCATTTGGCTGTGAGGACCAGCTGTGTCTATAGTGGAAGAACAGCTGTGCAGGAAACACCCCTATGGAGCAGGACTTGTTTCAGTGGGGCTTTGGTGCTCACTGAATCTGGCCCTTGAGTGTGTTGTTTGTGGATGTGTAGGGTTGTAATCTGGTATGGTCTCAAATTGTCCACAGGGTGCACTGACTCTGGGGCCTCCTGGGAGGTGCAAAATCAGCCACTGCCTGGGGCCATCCGGCAGGAGCTACAGAGAGATCTGCAGATGGCTGCTACTTGTATTGGGCTTGGCAGTGCCCAGGCAAGGCAAGGTGTGAAGCAAGGCAGGCTGGTGCTAGTGCTGGGTCTTGGACCTTTTATATTGATAGGTTTGGGGCACACTGGCTCCAGCTATTGCTTGTTTAAGAGGTTTTAGCAAAGTCTGAAGCCTGAGCCAGGACAAGCCATTCATATTCATATGGAAAAGCCACTGCAAATAGTAGGGCTGCAAATTGGATGGGCGGGGTCTCAGGGAATCTCCAGGACGGGCCATGCTGATAGAAACTCAGATATGGCTGTCAGTCAGCTCTGTGATTGGGGAGGGAGGTCTCAGCACAGGAACAATGACCCCTGTGCACACCCTTGTTTGGGAGAAAGCCCCCCCCCCCCCCCCCAAGTTTCTGCCTCGATGCCAGGCAGTCCACAATCCCCAGCTGGTTTTTACCACCTGAAGTTATGGGGGACTTCTCTTTCCAGCTCTGGAACTCTGGGATGGGAGTCTGCTGTGGGGCTGGCACCCCTTGCTCCTCACAGGGGGCCTCTGCAGCTGAGATATCCCTCCCCATTAAAAAAATGGCACACGTGGGTGTTGTACCTGTTCTGCGCCTCCGCCTCTTCTACCAGTTTTACTGTGCTTTCTTCTTCTCTAGTTGTAGGACTTCCATTCAGCCAGATTTCAGGTGATTCTGAATGATGGTTCTGTATTTTAGTTATAATTTTGATGTGGTTGTGGGAGGTAGCAAGTACAGGTGTTTTACCTATGCTGCCATATTGGTTCCAATCAATAAAACCATATTAAAAAAAAAAAAAAAAAAAGACATAGCCTGGCTGGCGTGGCTCAGAGGTTGAGCGTTGACCTATGAACCAGGAGGTGGCAGTTCAATTACAGGTCAGGGCATATGCCTGGTTTGCAGGCTTGGTCCCCAGAGTGGGTATGTAGGAGGCAGCCAGGCAGCCAATTAATGATTCTTTCTCATCATTGATGTTTCTATCTCTCCTTCTCCTTTCCTTTCTGAAATCAATAAAAAACATATTAAAAAAAAAACACAAAACACATGAAGAGGGCCATCAAGAGTGCTAAAGTTGGTAAGGGTATGAAAGAAACAATGATCACAGGCAATTGAAACGTAGAAAAGTTGTAGTTGATTTGGATAAACAAAAACCAGCCAAAACCGGTTTGGCTCAGTGGATAGAGCGTCGGCCTGCGGACTCAAGGCTCCCAGGTTCGATTCCGGTCAAGGGCATGTACCTTGGTTGCGGGCACATCCCCAGTAGGGGGTGTGCAAGAGGCAGCTGATCGATGTTTCTCTCTCATCGGTGTTTCTAACTCTCTATCCCTCTCTCTCTTCCTCTCTGTAAAAAAAATCAATAAAATATATTTGAAAACAAACAAAAAAAAACACACTCAAAAAAACACACCAGTTAGCTGTAGATAGCATTTCAGGGACAGCATTTCGGAGGTAGTGATATGTGAATAAGCTAAGGTGCTGCTTGCTGACTTCCTGAAAGATGCTCCTGGAAAGAGTGCTGAAAGTGATTTGTTTAGGGAGTGGTTCAATAAATTTAAGAAAAGAAGTGTTTGCTTATAGAGTAAACAGTACATTAGATATGTTCTGTATATAAGAAATGTTAAAATGGAATCATTTGGGGGTCTGGAACGAATTAATTCAATTTACAGGATTTCTAATGGGGGGAAAAGATTTAGTTCTTGAACAAATCGCTTCTTGAACAGCCTTCCAGTATGAATTAAGTTCAATAACAGGTTCCACTGTATTTCTTGATAGAAGCAGGATGAAGGAAGATGGCACAAAAGAGAAATTTTGAGTGTGCATTCTTGACTTGTGTCCAACAAAAATATATAATTTTGTTAACTTGATATATAAAATAGTATAGTTTTATTATTTGATATATAAAATAGGGCAATAAAATGTTGATGGAAGTCGGTGAGCCTAGTTTAAAGAATTGCTTATGTTTCCAGTGTTTTTAATAACTTAAAGATTTTATAGTGGAGGGTTAAAGGCAAACTTCATATATTCTTCTACAATTGCATAAATTTGTGTGATTAAGGCTTGATTCAAAAACATTTAGTTTGAGAATCATATCACAAGAGCTTAAGGGAAGTTTCATATTTTCATATACTGAAATTCTGAAAGAATACTGTTTAAAGTTGCCAATCCTATCTAATAAAGATGGAATATGCAAATTGACCATCACCTCATGACAAAATGGTGACACCCACAGCCAATAAGGATGGAATATGCAAATTAACATGACAAAGATGGCAGCGGCCGGCCCAGAACGAAGGTGGGAGGTGACTCCCAGCCCTAGAGTGAAGGTGGGAGGCAGTGGCCAGAGCGAAGACCCAGGTCCTGGGTGCCAAAGGGAAACCGGTGCCGGCAGCCAGCGGAAGGAAGGCCTATTCTTGCACGAATCTTCATGCATCAGGCCTCTAGTATATATTATTTATGGATCATACATGGGTTTTGCTGGATACTGACCAAAGTAGATTAGGCAGGCTATATTTATTATGCTAGGGTATGTTTTGGGGACAAGATTGTGTAGATATAATTGAGAAGACAAAATAGCCATTGTCACTTAATTTTTGCTTGCATCTTAAAAATGAACTCACCTAGTTTAAATGGGATTAATGCAAGTGAGATGCAATGAAAACTGGAATCTTTAGTTGTACACAAACTTGATCTGAATAGATCAGTACATTAAAATTTAAATTTTCATTTTACCTCCCATATGCATAGTTTCTATCAATTTCCCTTTTCTCTGTCTAAGCTATGAAGTCTGCAGTTGTCCTAAATTTGTTATCAAGGGTTTATTGGAAAATTTTTCCTTTCTTTGTATTTCCTGACCATTACGGTGTCTCATGGCCTATTGATCATGATCCCAGCCTAAGGCACCTTACACTTTATATAGCTGCCATGACCTCCTATCAGCCTGTCCTTTCAGTTTATCAGAATTCTCTCTCTAAAATTTTGTTTTTAATCAGCATCCTGTACAAAGGCCTAAGACTTAGACCTATCTTCACTTTAGTGTTCCTTAAATATGGACTTCAGAACCCTCTAGTCTTTATCTGTAATTAATGTCTTTTTTATTCTTCATTGAAAATTCTCCTGATTGTCAGCTTTCTGTGCTTTGTATTCTTAAATATTACATTATCTCTTAACTTTTCTTTGATTGGCTCTTCCTAGCTAAGTTAGCATCCTCTTTCTTCCAAATTGTCTTTCAAACCTTGGTATAAACCCATCTTGTCATTTTCATTAGCATTATCAATTTTGATATGCATCCTGTTCATCTCAGTATTGAAATATTTTTTATTGTAGAATGTTATTTTATGTAAATGAGTAAATCCTTTTGGCATAAACTTTAATGGATATATTGATACTCTATTTTACATCCCTAGAATTTTATTACATTGAATGTCTCCCAATAACTAGATCAGATGAAATTTAGAAACCATTAAGTTAGTTTTGTTTTTTTAATATATTTTATTGATTTTTTACAGAGAGGAAGGGAGAGAGATAGTCAGAAACATCAATGAGAGAGAAACATCGATCAGCTGCCTCCTGCACACCTCCTACTGGGGATGTGCCTACAACCAAGGTACATGCCCTTGACCGGAATCGAACCTGGGACCCTTGAGTCCGCAGGCCGACGCTCTATCCACTGAGCCAAACCGGTCAGGCCATGCTTTTTAAAAAAAATATACTTTTATTGATTTCAGAGAGGAGGGAAGAGGGAGAGAGAGGTAGAAACATTCATGATGAGAGAGAATCATGGATTGGCTACCTCCTGCAAGTCCTCCACTGGGGATCAAGCCCACAACCGGGGCATGTACCCTTGACTGGAATCCAACCTGGGACCTTTCAGATCGCAGGCCGACGCCCTATCCTCTGAGTCAAACTGGCTAGGGCTTAGTTTTTTAAGGTATGGTTATTTATAGTTCATTTTGATAAACCATATTTCATCAATTCCACTTTATCGTCAGATATAGGAACATATACATAAAATAATGGGAAATGTTAATGTTTGATGACGTTAAATTAGGTAAATACGGTATTTTTCCTTAAATTTGTTTCTCTATTATGCTTATTTGTAAGAGGGATCTTTTATTTATAGTTTTTAGAGTTTGCTGTCTATTATTTTAGGTCTGGAGAACTGGGTAAAGACATCTGCTTATGAAAAAAATTGCTGTATTTTAGTTATTACATTATTTTAAAAGTTTTGGTACTTAGGATAAGGTTGCTTTTAAATTTATTATTTTTTAAAATTTTTAGGTGGAAGATGAAACTGTTTTACATAACATTCCTTATATGGGGGATGAAGTTTTAGACCAGGATGGGACTTTCATTGAAGAATTAATAAAAAATTATGATGGAAAAGTACACGGGGATAGAGGTGAGCCATGAGTTTATTCTCTTGGAAAAGGGGGCTAAAGAACTGAGAGATACTTTGATTTTTTTTTTTTTCCCAGCATAGATATGAAAAAGATTTTTAAAGTAATTATTAAGTTTTATGCTGGATTGGCCTGGCTCACAAGCCTAAAATTTTCAGTGTTTTCCTTAATTTTTAGTTGACCACGTTTGCCACATGAAAATTATGCATAGTTGATTATAACAAATTATGTTAATATGTAAATTAAATGGAATTGTTTGAATATATATAGATTTTAAGATTCTTTACCAGTAAAATTAATTAGAACTAGGGCTCTGCTTATGTGACATGGGCTCCAAAATTGTGTGTAGCCATTATAGCTTCTTTCAAGGCCATAAAAAAAAAAAAGAATATTGTAAATTGAATGTCTGCACTTGCTTATGGGAGACCAAAATAGAACTTTTGGTGGGATATTTTGATGTGCTGTCTATTGCCTGAATGGCCTACAGAGGAATCTGTTTTAAGCATAAAACCCAGTTGTATTAGTTTATCTACACTCTTAAAATACCTTCCCATCAGGCTGTTGCAGCCCTGAAATTCTGTCATTAGAATCATGGCTTTGGTGTTTTGTGTCCAGCAGGGCCTGCTAATTTGTCTGGCAGGAGGGTGATAGGTGTAACATTGTCAGTTGTTCTCATCATTAGTGGAAAGCAAGGTCTGTCGGTACATTGCTTTGGAGGAGGCCAAGGCCATAATTAATTTCTAGAGAATTAGTTACAGTAGAGACCCTGGAAACTTTTGGGGGATGGATGATTAAAGAGAAAATGACAGTGTTGAAGGTAAATTCTGTTCCTAACTTTGCCTTAGGTGAGTCCTGAAAAGGATCTCCCCCCTCATTTTAATAATGTTATAATGCTGATTGGTGGGCTCTGACTATTGCAAATCAGAAAAGGCATATGTAAACTTTTGTCATTACCACTCTTCTCTGTATATTTCTGATATTTGACTTGGTGAATTTCAGAATGTGGGTTTATAAATGATGAAATTTTTGTGGAGTTGGTGAATGCTCTTGGCCAGTACAATGATGATGATGATGATGATGATGGAGATGATCCTGATGAAGGAGAAGAAAAACAGAAAGATCTGGAGGAGAACAGAGATGGTATGTCTATTAGGATTGTGTGTAGCCATTATAGCTTCTTTCAAAAACAGTAGAGTACAAGTAGATAGTCATTCCTTTTTTTGTTGTTGTTAAAAATTACATCTTTTTCCTTTGGATAACAAAATAGTTTATTTGGTTTGGGGTTTCACTGGGCAGTCATAATCATCATCAGATAACATGCTGATCTCTTCTTTGTACAAGTAGTGATCACTTTATATACACCAGCTCACTGGATCCTCATAATGCTTCACAGGTGGATCTGTCTCATAGTGGAGGAGTTAGGAGGTTTAATGCAGTGAACTTATTAAGTTCACACTGTAGGGAAAAACAATCCAGACACCGTAAACGGTAACCAGCTCTGAGGACTCCAGAGCTCACGCTCTTAACCTCTATCCTGAGAAACAGAGGCCAGTCAGAGCCAGGAGTTGTTGGAGACTTGGCAAAGCTCATTATTTAAGACAACATAGAAGGATTTTGGTGAAAACTGTAGTTTCAAAGAAGCATAAAATTTTTATAATGGATACCTTAGTGATCATCTGGTTCAATGCCTTCATTTACAGATGAGTATACAGACCCAAGTGGGTCTGTGATCAACCAAGGTCACAAAACCAGTTAGTAGCAGAGCTGGTTACCATTTTTCTGCCCACTTTTTTCTGCCTCCCAATCCGCTTAAAACTCTCCATATTGGATTTTGAAGTTTTTTGTCTGACTTAACTGTCATGCCATAGATACATGTAAAATACATTGCAAGTAAGTGAAACACAAAGTTGATAATTTCTTAGAAGATGATCTTTTTACATGTAGTTGTATGGAAAAAATGAAAGTTTGAAAACTTGTTTACTTTCATTCTTTTTGCCCTTTCATATTTCCCTGTTCAGATAAAGAAAGCCGCCCACCTCGGAAATTTCCTTCTGACAAAATTTTTGAAGCCATTTCCTCAATGTTTCCAGATAAGGGCACAGCAGAAGAACTAAAGGAAAAGTAAGATTTGTACTTGTGAGGCAGTCTTGTATGGGATATCTCTCACCATTTGGTTTATTGGAAATGGAACTAATGTAATATAGCTGATGAGCCACTTGCTTCATTTGTCACGTCTGCCAAGACATTTGAAGTAAAACATCTACCTGCGGAGCACTGTCCTATAAAACCTTTTAGAACAAACACACACATAATGTGCAATAGTACACATAGAGGAAAATTTTTCTGGACACTTGTAGACATTTTAGTGCAGTTGATGTTTAATCATGAATTTGATTTTTTATATATCTTGCATAATGTGTAATTGGCTCATCACAGATGGTTATTGATGGGTCTTTTGTACTTTAGGCAAGATAAACAAAAATAATACATGGAATTTGCTTAGAAACTTTATTTTTAGAAGAATAAAACCACAAAAAAAGAAACTTTATTTTTAAAATTATAACTTTTGTTTTCCATTAACTTACATTTCTCTTGGTTCATTTTAGGTATAAAGAACTCACTGAGCAGCAGCTCCCAGGGGCACTGCCTCCAGAATGTACCCCGAACATAGATGGACCAAATGCTAAATCTGTTCAGAGGGAGCAGAGCCTGCATTCATTTCACACACTCTTCTGTAGGCGATGTTTCAAGTACGACTGCTTCCTACACCGTAAGTGCAGTTATTGTTTGTTTTCAGTTTTGATCTTTGCTGTGGAATTATGTTTTAGAGCAACTTGGAAATTGTTTTCATTGATTACAACTAGAGTTTATCATTTAATCTTGCAGTTAAGATTGAAAAATGCTAGGATCAGTATCTTACTATTTTTAATTTGTTGCTTGAGGGTTGCTCCAAAGTCTTTTTACGAGTTTGATTTGTATTGCTATCTCCCACTAACCTGGGATATAGGTCAGTGATTTTTCCATAAATTCTAATGGAGCAGTTGTTTCATAATAAACTTACTTTGAACTAGCTGATAGCCCAGGGCAACACTGTGATATTGATATTAGCCAATTTCTTCAACAAGATTTGTTCAAGATGCTTGTAGATGTTATCATCTATCTAGCTATCTAGTGTTAAATCTTTTTTCTTTTTTTTGGTCCTTTTACAAATACCCGCATTTGAATATATGTAAAACATAAAATAGTCTTAATGAAATTTAAGTACGGCACACACAATATTTTCTTACGTTGCTGGGGAATGAGGTTTCTTGGTAAATTGTCCAGGTAACTGGAACTTATTTCTTTAAGCACGGTTTAAAAACTACCAACTACTTTTGAGGAACATATTTAAAAAATATATTTCATACCTCCCAGTTTCCTATGCAGAATTTACTTGATATAGAGGTTAGTTTTTCCCATATCACATTTTAGTGTGATGTTGGTGACATGGTAACACAGTAGGGGCTCTGCACCAGTCTCCCCTGCACTAAATGGCCCCAAGGTGCTTTGTCTTTTTCAGTTCGAAACTACCTTTCACAGAATTTGCCCCTCATTTTCCAGTCGCACGTTTCAATGTGAGTTAGTCTGCCCAAGCCACTAGTTCTTGCCTCCTGTTGAGTTTTGCTCTGTCTGTGCATGTCTATCTGCATAGCTCGTGATTTGTGGTGTGATATGCATCTTAGTCTTGGAAACAGTAATTTCTGTGTGAAGTGGTTTAGTTATCTTCAGTTAGAAAAACTTAACGTTGGTTTTTAAAATTATCATTATGTCTCCCATCTCCTTGCTGTTATTCACACTCCTATCTAGTTTAAATTGATTTGGTAGTTTTAATAATCCATAGCTGTTGGACAGTTATCAAATACATATCTTATTTGGGTTTCACATAGCCCTTGGAAAGTTGTTTTGAAAAGCATTCCCCTTTACACATGGTCATTTTGTAAAATATGTCTAATTCTTATTAAGACTATTGTAGCCCTAGCTGGTTTGGCTCAGTGGATAGAGCATCAGCCTCTGGACTGAAGGGTTCTGGGTTCGATTCCAGTCAAGGGCACATCCTGGGTTGTAGGCTCGATCCCCAGTAGGTGGCATGCAGGAGGCAGCCAATCAATGATTCTCTCTCATCATTGATGTTCCTGTCTCTCCCTTCTTCTCTGAAATCAATAAAAGTATATTAAAAAAAAAAAAGAATATTGTAAATTGCTGCCCTGGCTGGTGTGGCTCTGTGGTTAGAGTGTTGTGACCAGCACACTGAAGGGTCTTAGGTTTGATTCCTAGTTAAGAGGGCACGTATCTGGATTGCAGGTTCAAACCCCAGCCCCAGTTTAAATAGGGGAGGCAACCATCGATATGTCTCTCTCACATAGATGTTTCTTTCTCTTTCTCTCTCTCTCCCTTTTCCTCCCTCCTTTCCACACTCTAAAATCAGTGGAGAAATATCCTCAGGTGAGGATTAATGCCCCCCCCTCAAAAAAGAATATTGTAAATTGAATGTCTGCACTTGCTTATGGGAGACCAAAATAGAACTTTTGGTGGGATATTTTGATGTGCTGTCTATTGCCTGAATGGCCTACAGAGGAATCTGTTTTAAGCATAAAACCCAGTTGTATTAGTTTATCCTTTTTGGTATTATGTGAAAGTCCATTTGAATGTTCTTTTTGTAATGTGTATTGAAGACTGTAGAGTTTTTAACATTTATTTATTTTTAAAGATTTTAAAAATGGATTTTTAGAGAGAGAGGGAGGGAGAGGGGGAAGAGAACAGAACATGCATATGCCTCCTACTGGGGATCAAGCCTGACCTGACCTGGAATTGAACCCCAAACCTCTTGGTGTCTGGGACAGCACCCAACCAACTAAGCCACTCCAGCCAGGGCTGAGATTTTAACATTTTAATTGGTTAGAATATCAAAGAAGGTATTTCAAGTTTATAATTGATGGCTTTTTTTTTTTTTTTTTTTTAGTATTTTAACTGTGTAATAGTTAAAAAACTTCAGACATTCTCGAGTTCATATTTGCTGTGTAATTCTCAGTGACTAAACCTCCCTAAGTCTGTTTTCCTTGTCTGTGAAATGGGGATGTGGATCTAATACCTGGGTATTTTGTGAGGATTAAATGAGATAATGCCCCAAGCTTCCTAGTGTGTGCTTTTGAACACAGAATTCTGTTTGCTCCTGTCACTGCTTTCCCAAGCTTGAGTGTTGGTATTGTTGTTCTGTGAGGGACTGTTTAAAAAAAAGTCTGATATCTGTCATATTCACAAAAGAATTTATGTGATTGCATATGTGAGTATTCAGTAAGAATTCATTCTTAGAACCAAGCTCTAATCAGAGCAGACAACAGCAGTATTTTGAGCAGACGTTAATGTATAAAACTGATAATTTGTACTGATCTCATAATTTGTCACATGACAGCAAGCTGAAGAAGTGAGTATTTCAGAGAAGTGGTGTCTGATGTGAAGCTGTTCTCTTTGTCCATTCAGTGAGGAGTGAGTGAGTGTCTGGTCACACCTGCTACCAAACAACTACTTGCACAAATTATTGCCTTTGTTTCTGTTTCCTGATTTGTAAAACTCCCTGGAACTAGATGATCACTAACGTTTGTTCCAGTGCTGATCCTTGGATTCACCAGTTCTGTATTTGAGGCATCACTTATTTGTTGAAATATTATAAGATTATAAGGGATACTCAGTATACAATGTGTCCCAAAAAAAGTATTCACAATTGGAATGATTATAAAGTTAGTCTTTATTAACATACAGTTAATTTTTTAAAATTTAAAAGAATCTATGGAAATAATTTTTTTTGGTCAATGCCTGTTTTCAAACTGATGACCATTCTGGTCCAGGCACTGCTGATAATGCAAAGCAATAGAATCCTAAATCTCATGAATAATTTCTTCAGTATTTGTGTGCCCTCTATTCATTGACTGTTGCTGGTCTTGTACCATAAACTTTTATCTTTTAAAATCTAGTGTCACTTTAAGATACATTTAAAGAAAATGTGTTTTTATTGATATTAAAAGAGAGAGTAAGGGAGAGGGGGAGAGAGATGGGCTGCTTCCTGCACGCCCCCTACAGGGGATTGAGCCTAGAACCCCAGGCATGTGCCCTGACCAGAAATTGAACTGGTGACCTCTTGGTTCCTGGGTCGATGCTCAACCACTGAGTCACACTGGCCGGGCAGGATAATTTTTCTTTGTTCAAAGCTTGGTTTGGCTTCACCCATTATTTCAAAATCAGTTATACCTGAAAAGGAGTTAAAACTAAGTGAGTTATCAGCTGTTAAACTCTATATACATTTTTTTGGGGGGGACACCCTATATTTTGGTTATTTTTTAGTGTTGCCAATTTAATCTCAAACACGGGTATAGAGAATAGCTGGAATTGTATATAACTTTTACCTTTGCTTGAAAACCTTTAGATAGGTTTTTAAAAAACAATATGTTTATTGATTTCAGAGAGGAAGGGAGATGGAGAGAGAGATAGAAATATTAATGATGAGAGAGAATTACCGATTGGCTGCCTCCTGCATGCCCCTTACTGTGGCTCAAACCCTCAACCCAGGCATGTGCCCTGACTGGGCGGAAATCGAACCATGACCTCCTGGTTCAAAGGTTGACACTCAACTACTGAGCTTATATAATGGCTGGGCTTTAGATGGTTTTTCATCAAGGTTTTATAGGTTGCTTTCAATATTAAAACAAACAAACAAAAAGCCTTGAAATATCCATGTTCACTCCTTGTAAAATTTAAAAGTATCGTGCCTTAATTTTTCTGATAATGGACTTTTATATAACCATTTTTCTGTATATTTAGCTTGAAATATATATTTTTTAAAAATATATTTTTATTGATTTCGGAGAGGAAGGGAAGGGGAGAGATAGAAACATCAACGATGAGAGAGAATTATTGATTGGCTGTCTCCTGCACACTCCACACTGGGGATCGAGCCTGCAACCCAGGCATGTGCCCTGACCAGGAATTAAATCATGACCTCCTGATTCATAGGTTGATGCTCAATCACTGAGCCACATTGGCTGGGCTAGCTTGAAATATTTTTTAGTAGCTTACTTCAAATATTAGTATTTTAAGATGTCTGTTTGAAAAGTATTCTGGACATTTCTGGAAGAGGGAATTCTTTATATATATGGGCTTGTTTGAAATTCTGCTGAGGGAATCTAGTCATAATAATGGTACTTTAAAATTTATTAAAGTACTCTTGATTATAAATATGTTGATTTTGTCGTTATAGTCTGAAGTTGTTCCTGTTTTCGAGACTATTATTATGGTTAATAAGTACTGTTACCTAGTTCTAGCTAAGGACCACCAGAGGCTACTGTCCTCACTTGAGAGGGGTGTGTGTGTGTGTGTGTGTGTGTGTGTGTGTGTGTGTTTCTGTCTACAGATACACGTGTGCCTTTTATTTTCACTGAATTAGGGTGAGAATATCAATCTACAAATGTATCAGGTGTTAGAGGAGGCATCCCAACTAAAAACATATTTAACCAAAAATGTGTTACTCATTGTGTGCACTAACTCTGGCTAATGACTGCTTTGTTTTTGGATTGATGTAATTCTGGGCTGCTGATGTGACTGAGCCTTCTATGTGCGCAGTCTGTGGTTAGGGGTCCTTGCCTGTCCAAAATCTAATCCACTGCAATGTTAGTTGTATGGTTTAGGCCAGTGGTCGGCAAACTCATTAGTCAACAGAGCCAAATATCAACAGTACAACGATGGAAATTTCTTTTGAGAGCCAAATTTTTTAAACTTCTTCTAACGCCACTTCTTCAATATAGACTTGCCCAGGCCGTGGTATTTTGTGGAAGAGCCACACTCAAGGAGCCAAAGAGCCGCATGTGGCTCGCAAGCCACAGTTTGCCGACCACGGGTTTAGGCTCTTGTTCGGGGGATGGGGTGGGGGGGGGGGTTATGCACTTAAAGAATTTGAGCCTTGAATTTCTACTTTTAAAAACATAACTTTATTGTCTTTTTGTTTTCCTTCCCTTATCAGTCTGTCTTTATTTTCATTTTAAGTATGACCTTTTACAAATATTTTTTAAATGACTTATTTTATGAGTCTGTCACTTTTTTTATCCAAATTAATTTTCATTTTGTGTAGTTCTTAATAGATCATAGCCAGTATTCGCCTTGTGCACTGGAAGCTAATGATCACAAGTTCTCTGAAGTCCTCACTGCTGTGCACTCATACCTGGTCAGTGTACCAGTGTACTGCAGTGTGAATCTTTCTGTTATCACATGATTTGGAATTTTAAGTTTCAAACATTTTGTTGTGTTTTCCTGTAGAAAAGTGCTGGCTGCAGGCTCTCACTAGGTCCTTGAGTTGTGTTTGATTCAAAGAAAATGCATTTTAGTGTTTTGAGGCTGTCCTCTTTGTACTTAAAAATTAATTTTGTTTTGTTGTTTTTTAAATACATTTTTTATTGATTTCAGAGAGGAAGGGAGAGGGTGAGATAGAAACACCAATGATGAGAGAGAATCATTGATTGGCTGCCTCCTCTTGCACTTCCCACACTGGAGATTGAGCCCCCAACCTGTGCATATCCCCTTGACTGGAATCAAACCTGGGACCCTTCAGTCCACTGGCCAACGCACTATCCACTGAGCCAAACTGGCTAGGGCTTAAAAATTAGTTTTTAACAAGTGGTATTCCATTCTTCTCCCCTATTTGACAGACTGCTGACTTTTCTTTTTTTTTTTTTTTTAAATATATTTTATTGATTTTTTTACAGAGAGGAAGAGAGAGGGATAGAGAGTTAGAAACATCGATGAGAGAGAAACATCGATCAGCTGCCTCCTGCACATTCCCCACTGGGGATGTGCCCGCAACCAAGGCACATGCCCCCGACCGGAATCGAACCCGGGACCCTTGAGTCCGCAGGCCGACGCTCTATCCACTGAGCCAAACCGGTTTCGGCTGCTGACTTTTCTTTATAAAAAAAAAAAAAATTGTAGATGTCAGAATTCTTTTGGTAAAAAATAGGAAATCTGATTTTATTGTAGAGGGTTTATCAGTTGTTTCTGTGGAGATATCAAATGTTTATGACCAGAGTTCAGAGTTTACATGCATCAGTTATACTTGTGAGAGAAATATAAGAAACCACTAATCATTCCAGAATGCAGTGTTTGTGCCCTGCAGGAGTCGAAGGAAACACATGGTGAGAATTTAGTAAGAGCTGGAAGGAAAGTTCTGGGATGTGAATCAAGTATTAGCAAGACTGGAATGTATTCATTGACTTTTCCCATTGAAACAGGGGAAATAAAGAAGTAAATATTTTATATTTGGATATTTTATCTTTATTTTGCAGCTTTTCATGCAACACCTAACACTTACAAGCGGAAGAACACGGAAACAGCTCTGGACAACAAGCCTTGTGGACCACAGTGTTACCAGCATTTGGTAAGCTTGAGTGCCACTTGTTCCTCAAGGGCATTTGAGAAGTGCTGATTCTGAACTGGGTGAGGTGTGTGCAGTCAGCATTAAACTGTGGCTCCCCCGTGCTTCTCCTGGCCACACGGCAGGCAGAGGTTTCACCCGTGTGTCTCTCATGGCTCTCACGTACTGCACACACTAGTGCTTCATTGATCTTGTATTAGTCTCTGTGTATGTGTTAATCTCTTCAGCTACAATTCAAGGTCTTTAGGATCGAGGACACTAACATTTCACTTTCCAGAGTTGATGAGGGTGTGCAGCCCAGGTAGCCCACCTGACCCCAGGGACTGGATAGTCACACAAAGTGGTCCTAAGCCTTTCTCAGAGCCATAGCCTTTCTTTGAGTTTTAGACCCGTTGTTTAAGCTGTATTATAGGGCCCACAGAATATTAAAAAAAAAAAAAATGGAGAAAAGGTAAAGGTTTAGGGAAATAATGAGGTAGAAAAGTTGTTTTTTTACGGGTACTATCTTATTTTTACCATTTCCCCTCTTTGAACCAAGCCACTCCTACCTAGGAACTAAGTGGGTATATATTGCCTGTTGGATTTTGGACAGAAGATTCATTGAATGGCACCTGCAGAAGGTATCCTATTTTTAAGCAATTTGGTTTTTGTAGAATGAAGTATAAAACTGTTGGCTACTCTCAAACTTCTCCCTTCTATTGCCACTAAAAATGGGATTCTTGAGCACTATTTTATATATTCTTTACAAGGCAGAATTTATTTGGCTCATCTGAAATGTTTCTCTGGTCTCTCTGTAGTCAATGCTCTCACCATTGTTTTATACTTTCTGAGACTGGATGTTGCACTTCGTTATACAAAATGTAACCCTCACAGCCTTGATCCTCAAGTGTCTTCCTGGGGCTGTGTATCCCTCACAGGAAAAAACGGGATGTTTTAATAGTAAGGCAGGAAATGACAAAGTCCAGCATGTTTATGTGTTTTGTATTCTTGTGTATTTTAACCATGACCATAGAAGCATGTACTGTCTTAGAAACCCCAGCCAGATTAGGAGAGTTTGACTCCAGATGCACAGGAAGTATATGATTTTCCTCATAAAATTTCACTTTTAAAGAAATTACATATGTAAAATATATTTTATATTTTAATTTACTAACCAGTTAATGCATTTCACAAATATAGAACTGTCTTGCCTGATTTCATACCACTCTAGCAATGTATAGAACCCATTTCTGTTTTTCTGAAATTTCCACACTATTAGAAGTAGGAAACAAGCATATTTAGAGATGCAACTATTTGTGGAAAATGGATATTGTGTTAAATTTCTTGACTACTTTGCTTATCCAATCTTTTGTTTTCTCCTTCAACAAAATGAGCTGTGGACCTTGACTTTGACATCTCCTCCATGTTTCACTTCATAGGAGGGAGCAAAGGAGTTCGCTGCCGCCCTCACTGCCGAGCGGATCAAGACGCCCCCCAAACGCCCAGGAGGTCGCAGACGAGGGAGGCTTCCCAACAACAGCAGCAGGCCCAGCACCCCCACCATTAATGTGCTGGAGTCAAAGGACACGGACAGTGACAGGGAAGCTGGGACCGAAACAGGTGGAGAGAACAACGATAAAGAAGAGGAGGAGAAAAAAGATGAAACTTCGAGTTCCTCTGGTAGGGGGCTTTCCCACTGCTCTGAAAGGTCCACATTGTGGAGAGTAAGGCATGTGCTATAGGGAATCATTTTCCTAGTTGGCTAGTTTTCAATAAAGTGAGAAATCTAAGGCCAGGGCACTCTCAAGAAGGATGCACAGCGTGTTCTTGTTGCTGTCCCGGCCCCTGGCCCGCCTACCTTGTTTGCTGTCTGGTCCCTGAGGTTTCGAGGTTCATCTGTTTCCACTGTGCCATTTCCTCCAGGGTGGGGCTCATGTCACTCGGCTTAATATCCTTCATGTTCTATGGGTCATTTTGGTTATTTTCCTGACTGGGCTTTAGGTGTCCTACCCTGTGACTTAACCACAAATAACAGAACAGCCCCCTTTGCCTTTGTCGTGAAAGGAGCCTAGGCTCCTAGTTCTGTGGGAAAAAGTTTAGTGACACTTTCTACCTCAGTTTGTCCTCAAACATGATTCACTTCCTGCTTTTTTCTTAAGCGCACCCCGAGTTTTACTTCTTTTTTTAATATATTTTATTGATTTTTCACAGAGAGGAAGGGAGAGAGAGCTAGAAACATCGATGAGAGAGAAACACCGACCAGCTGCCTCCTGCACAGCCCCCACCGGGGATGTGCCCGCAACCAAGGTACATGCCCTTGACCGGAATCGAGCCTGGGACCTTTCAGTCCGCAGGCCGACGCTCTATCCACTGAGCCAAACCAGTTTCGGCCCGAGTTTTACTTCTTAATACTGTGTTCTGCAGTTGTCATTTCCTGACCAGTGCTTAACTTTGGTTTGTAGAAGCAAATTCTCGGTGTCAAACGCCAATAAAGATGAAGCCGAACAGTGAGCCCCCTGAGAATGTGGAGTGGAGCGGGGCCGAGGCCTCCATGTTCCGGGTCCTCATCGGTACCTACTACGACAACTTCTGCGCCATTGCCAGGTTAATTGGGACCAAAACATGTAGACAGGTAAGTACACTGATTAATAAAGACTTTCAGAGAGGGGGGGGGGGAAATATGTAATCCTTGTCCAAATGTAAGAATAATCTCAATTATTAACCTGATGTGCATCTCCTGAAAAGTACATTTTTTTGGTTTATTTTTGTTTTCCCACTGAGAGGGAACTGAGAGAAAATTATTCTTCTGACTAGTTTCAGGTTAGGTGACAATGGACTTAAAAAGCCACTGAGAATTTAGATTAAGCCTTGGGACTATTGATCATAATGCAAGCACAGCTGCTGTCCCTGCATGAGGGTTGAGACAACATCTTGCTTTGCTCTCTGTTGTCCCCAGCACTTAAGCAGTGTCACAGAAGAGACATGTGTCTGATATTAATTAGTAAAAGGAGGTGTAAGTTTGCTTACCACTACGATCCTCACAGCTGTGACTGTGCCTCTTGTCCAGGTGTATGAGTTTCGGGTCAAAGAGTCCAGCATCATAGCTCCAGTTCCCGCTGAGGATGTCGATACTCCTCCAAGGAAGAAGAAGAGAAAACACCGGTAAGTCCACTTGCAACCATTCTGAGATGTCACCAGGATGCTGCAGGCCAGGTGTGTCCAAGGGCGTTGGCCAGCCTTTACTTGGCCCGTTAAGAAAGGAACTTAAGCTGCCTCAAAAGTAGACTTGTGGAGTCTTGTTCCCACGAGCAGTTGCTGATGTTCTTCTGTGAGAATACAGCAGTGTCAGTAGGGTTGGTGTGTTAAGAGTCATAAAAATTATGCTTACTCTGCTGCTTTTGGTTGAGACAAACCTAGTAACTTCTGCAGTAAAGCTAAGTGAGCGTTTCATTTGTTCTAAGATGTTTCTCTGAGCGCGAGTGTGATGTATATGAGTTCTGCACTGGTTTATATTTGAGGAGCCACGTTACCTTTCCCCAAGGCCTGTGGCAGTGAGTGATGGGTGACTTGGTTTGTAAGTGCAGAGCCAGAAGATGGTGGCTGGACTGTCAGCTTTAATCTTTTCTCCCAGTTTTTCTGCAGTTGGGTGTTGGGTAAGGGAGCATCTAGAAACGTGTGTACCTGCTGTTCCATTTCTTTAATTTAGAACTGAAAGAACTTAGATGTTTTCCAACAGAATTCAGGCTTTTGTAGGTAATTCTGAATTTTTTGGTTGAATTATTTCTGACCATGGAGCTCAATTGAGTGATTAAAGACGTACCAGTATTATCCACATCAGAATGAACCAGTAGGGAAATGGAACCTGCACCTGAAGGCGTGGCCACCCTCAGTCCTGACTAGGTGACCTTGCAAAGTGCACACATCAGGGCTCTTGGTCACAGTTCCCCAGTCACTACAAATGCAATGCAAACTGCATCTTTCACAGTCACTTGGATTTAAGGCACTGCTCTGTACATGGCAGATAGACCTGTTCAAGGAGGTTCTGTGGGATTTGTGCTGACCATTCTTCCTAGCTTCCTGGAGAAGACTGTTTTCTTCGTGTTTTGCAGGTTGTGGGCTGCACATTGCAGAAAGATACAGCTGAAAAAAGGTAGGCATCTATTCATTCACCTTAAAAATGTCTGCTTATCATTTGTTTCAGAATAGAAACTGGGTTAGAGCTTGTAATACTTCTATATAATTGACTTCTGTACATGAAGCTAAATTAAATGGAGGATGTCTGTTGATTATATTGCCAGTCTTGTACAGTGAAGGCGAGTCACAGGTGGGTAAAGGAGCCGCACCCTGGGGACCTGCGATGGGGGCGGGGGGTGCTTTCGGCTATCATTTTGTAGACAGGAATTTGTATCAGGTAGGGAAAACCTGCTAAGCTCCAAGGTAACGGGAAGAATGTGTTCTTGTTCCTTGTGTATGATCATCTCCCACCTCTGATTGACTTGCATGCCGTTGTCTTGATGCAGACGGCTCCTCTAACCACGTTTACAACTACCAACCCTGTGACCATCCACGGCAGCCTTGTGACAGTTCGTGCCCTTGTGTGATAGCACAGAATTTTTGTGAAAAGTTTTGTCAGTGTAGTTCAGAGTGTAAGTATTTGTTGCTTTGATGCAATTGCATGAGAATCAAGTGGGCCTTTGGTCAGCTATGTGCAGCCCACAACCTGCAAAAAAATAGTGACTGAAGTTGACACAACATGGCGGCTCTTGCAGAGCCAGTGTCCAGCCAGTGTTCAGGCTAATGGGATGAAAGGAGCTGTTTGTCTCTGGTGGTTTAAATTTAATCATAGTGACGTTGGCACAGAATGTAAGGGGAATAGAAATAGCTACCCAAATACTTTCTGGGAACTAGAAATTGTCAGTTGGGGTGGTTCAGTTTTCAGAATAAACGAACTTGTCATAAGGGTGGTGATACTCATTATTGACGGAAGCGGCCCACGAAGCTCGGATACAAGGAAGTTTCTCCTCATCTGTGCAGCAGGATAGGGAGGCTGCTGTGAGGGTTCCATGAGTCCACGACGGTGACTGTCTCTGCAGGTCAGAACCGCTTTCCTGGCTGCCGCTGCAAAGCACAGTGCAACACCAAGCAGTGCCCCTGCTACCTGGCCGTCCGGGAGTGCGACCCCGACCTGTGTCTGACGTGTGGAGCTGCTGACCACTGGGACAGCAAGAACGTGTCCTGCAAGAACTGCAGCATCCAGCGGGGCTCTAAGAAGGTGCGGCAAGGGATGAGGAACATGGCAGGGCAAGGCTAGCGGTCTCACTCCATTAGCCGGGCCAAAAAGTGATCACTGAATGAATGATGCAGCTGACGGGGAGAGCCTGGGTTTCTCCTTGGGTAGCCACTCCCACCCACCTCTGTAGCATAGGAGGAACCAGCTGTGAATGGTTTCAGGTTTGGAATAAGGAGTGTTTTTCTAGTTTAGTAGATTTGAATTTTTTAAGTTTAGTGAATAGAATTAGTCATTTATCTATTCTCCTTACTGCAAATAAATGCCGTTCCTATCAGAATATAGAGACCCATTCTTTCAAATAGTAGCCAATTTTCCTTTTGTGCAGAACAAGAGATAAAATTTCCCACAGTTTTTGCAGACTGTGTTCTTTTAATAACCTTGAAAACATCACAGGCAGGATTTACATAACTGGGAAGTGCATGCAGGTGATTTTTAATTGTAGTAACTATGACCGTCATGACCAAGCAAAGGAAACTAACAATGTATACTGGGGAAGGTCAGTGTCTTACTTTTTTTTTTTGAGTAGGTGGTGCGTTTATTTAATCAATCATTTTTATTATAATAGCTGGCATTTATTATTTAAGATACAGTAGGCACTTGGCTAAGTGTCCTGTGCATTACTCATTAGTCCTCGTAACTCCATGAGGGAGTAGTACCGTTATGAACCCATTTCTGGGTTGGGAATCCCTGAGTTTGAGGACTTGAAAGGAGCAGGAACCCCAAGCCCCACTGTTGACCTCCACCTTGGGTCACATGAATTAGATCACCCTACGGCACTGCTTATAGCCCCGCCCCCTTCTGCCAGGAGTTTCTGTTCTGGCAGTGCCTTATTTTTTGGCTCTTATGTTTCCAAGTGTTTAGATGGCTTTTCTCTGGGTAGTTCGTATCCATTGAGGTCATTCTGTCACAATGATTCTCTACTGTTTCCCATGGCAGACCCATGATGAACCCTAAAAAAATTTCATTTCCTCTCCCTAACTGTAATAGTATAAACTCCTTCAGTTTAACTTTGAAAGCAGAAAACTGAGTAGATACTTTCTTACCAACTGGGTTTCATTTACTTAACAATGTTATTTAGCTAATTTAGTTTCTGATCTGGGAGGTTTTGGGAAATTTCCCTGACAGGTGAACTAGGCTGGATTAGAATAGGAATAGCTTGAGTGATTAGGTAGGGGCAGTTTTATTTTATTTTATTTATTTATTTATTTTTTTCCAAAATTTTTTAAGGTATTATATGTGTACATATCTTACCATTGCCACCCCCAACCCCACTCCCATATATGCCCTCACCCCCCAGAGTTTTGCATCCGTTGGTTATGCTTATATGCATGCATACAAGTCCTTTGATTGATCTCTTTTTATTTTTTTTAATGAATCTTTATTGTTCAGATTACAATTGTTTCTCCTTTTTCCCCACATATCTCCCCACCACCCAGTTCCTACCCCCCCCTCTGCCCTTACCTCCCCCCCCCTGCTGTCCTTATCCATAGGTGTATGATTTTTGTCCAGTCTCTTCCCATACTCCCCACACAGACACCCCTTTCCCCCTGAGAATTATCAATCAACTCCCCCCCACCTCTCCCTAACTTTCGGTAGGGGCAGTTTTAAAGGAAATTTGGGATGAAAGCATAATGAACCAGGGTAGAAAGTGAGAGATTTGTTCCCAGACATACTCTAATTGGCATCTGCTAAGAACAGAATGCTGGGCGGACGAGATAGTGACACTACCTCCTGGCATTTCTCCATGCTGTTGTGAGGAGCTGCTGTGGGATGAACAGCTGAGCTTTGGTTTTGGTAGGAATAAAAGAGGGGTCACTGTGGGGAGAGGGGGGTTTGATGTCCTTGTATGAAATGCACGTTGAAGTGAATCATTAAGTGATGCCAAAATGACAGGAAGTGCAAGGGCGGCAGCTGTTGTAGGTAGCTTGTTGAAGGATGGTTAGCTGATATTTTCTGGGAGGTAGATCTTACATTCTCTACTTTATTTATAAATAACCGAAAGCACTGCAGCTTGTCAGCCCCTTTGGCAAAAGTGGGGAAGTTTACCTCTCATCACAGGCTCTTAATTCAGGGTACTTGGTGGCTACAAGGGGCCAGAGGATTTACAGGGATTCACCCTGGGATCTTGTCAACAGTCCACTTTGCTCTCCTGATTAAATGACTGTTGCTTTATTCTCTAGCATTTATTGCTGGCACCATCTGATGTGGCTGGCTGGGGGATTTTCATCAAAGATCCTGTACAGAAAAATGAATTCATCTCGGAATACTGTGGAGAGGTAAGGCCAGAGCTATCCAGCTCCGGGCTTGCTATGTAGCAACTTTGTTTTGGATTGATTATCACTGGGCATGACTAGAGAGGGTCTGGTTAGAAATGAATTAACACAAAATGCCTTTTTTGGCAACTGGGCTGTTTCAGTCCTAGTCACATTTAGCCTTTATCTGGAGACAAGGGGGGAAGAACACGAGGTTTGCGATGAGTCTGTCCTACATAATCCACAGCCTCGTTATTAAGGACTTAGAAATGAATGTCATTAATCTTGTGCCTTTAATAGAGTTAGGGAAAAGCCATAGGGCTAGCTTGAGTTTGGAATCAGCCCACCTTGAGTTTTTCGTTCAGTAGAAAGACTTTTTTGTAGAACAAGAGTAATTACTTTGATGTGGAAATATTTCTGAGTTGAAGTCCTTCAAGTCCATTGTTCTTTGCCACACTAGCATGCAGTCTGAAGAAACTGGCCCTAGTGACCCTTTATTGAGCTTCCTCAGGAAGGTCCGGTTCTCTTTTTTAATCCTCACCCAAGGATATTCTTTCCATCAATTTTTAGAGAGTGGGAGGGAGACAGACACATTGGTTGCCTTCCGCACTTGCCCCTACCAGGGCTGGGGAATTTACAACTGAGGTACATGCCCTTGACAGGGAATCGAACCTGCAACCCTTCAGTTCAATGCTCTAACCGCTGACCCAAACCAGCCAATGAACTTGTGTGGTGTGGTCCCTAATCTAACACTGTCTTTCTTCTTAAGATAATTTCTCAAGATGAAGCCGACAGAAGAGGCAAAGTGTATGATAAATACATGTGCAGCTTTCTCTTCAACTTGAATAACGGTATGTTTAGGAGTCAGAGCACTCAGTTTCTGGGTGGCACTTGGGAGCCCCATCATTCATATTCTGAGCTGGTGTTTCTCATGCCCTGGCAGAAACTTAAAAATGGGTTGTTGCCATCACTTGTGGGGAGGAGCGGGTCATGTGCAAGGGCAGTGTCTCGGCACTCTGAGCTATGCAAGACATTGGCTGTGGGACATCCCAGGGTCCTGAGTCAGATGGGCACACTTCCTCCAGTTAGTGCCTTGACCTGGGAGGGCACTGAATTTCAAAGCCTCTCCAGCACTTCCTGGCTCTAAAGGGACTGAGCAGCTAAACGGTGCTGCTTTCTTGGGAGGTGAGGGAGCGCTGTGATGAAAAGCAGGCGTGTAGTATCTAAGACATTCTGATAACCCTTGGTTGAAACAGAGATAGGTTTTGCTATGAAAAGGTCCCCCAAGCAGAATGAAAATTAATTTTTATTTTTTTAAAAAGTATTTTATTGATTTTTTACAGAGAGGAAGGGAAAGGGATAGAGAGCTAGAAACATCGATGAGAAACACCGACCAGCCGCCTCCTGCACACCCCCTACTGGGGATGTGCCCGCAACCAATGTACATGCCCTTGACCGGAATCGAACCTGGGACCTTTCAGTCCGCAGACCGACGCTCTGTCCACTGAGCCAAACCGGTTTCGGCTGAAAATTAATTTTAGATGCAAAAATGCTTATCCTTGAGAAGAATCTAAATTCCTTTTTTTGGGGGGCAATGTTTTGCTCAGTAAAACATATTTACAGTTAGGTAATAGCATTTGAGAGACCACTCTCCTGAATTATCCATTTATTTTACCTAGAACAGCATTTTCTTGCAAATGTCATTTGGACGAAGTTGGCTGAATGATTTACTTGCTTTTGAAGGCAAACCCTGAAGAACTGTAACCAATTGTATTTCCAGAATCATAGGAACTTTGTGTTTATAGATCTAAAACTAGAATTGTTCACTGCATTGTGCTTATTTTTTTTTTTCTTTAGATTTTGTGGTGGACGCAACCCGTAAGGGTAACAAAATTCGTTTTGCAAATCATTCAGTCAATCCAAACTGCTATGCAAAAGGTAGGTGTTTCTGGAGTCAGAATTCCTGTTCTGATGCCAGGACCCCCAGTGATAGTGATGCACACGGCCTAGACCGATTTCCTGTGTGACTGTCCCTTCCCTCGCTGACACCAGCGTGTCTCTTTCTAGTCATGATGGTGAACGGTGATCACAGGATAGGGATCTTTGCGAAGAGAGCCATCCAGACTGGTGAAGAGCTGTTTTTTGATTACAGGTTAGTAACAGCGCATTTCTGGTGTGACCTGAGGGCTTTCTCCTGGACTCGGAACTGGGGACAGAGGCTGGCTCTCTGCTCTCTGGGTCTTATGTTGTTGGAGCGTCTAATCTTAGGTCATTCTTTGCCTTGGGTGTTGGTGGGAAGTTAGGATATAGTTTCCATTATACAAGCACTGGTTATTTTAAAGATAGAATGAAAAGAATGTAGACAGCCCCATTTTTCTATCTTGCTGGTAGGAGCTGGGTGTGATCATTATGCAAAGCGTTGCTGTCCTTGAGGATATGCTCAGGTTGTCTTAAATCGTTCAGTGCTGGAGGACTGTTGGCCAATAACCTACCTGCTCACCCTCAGATGGTGTTTACAGGTCTGGCATCAGGTTGGCCGTTTACACTGTGGGATAAACTGAGAAGCTATTGAAAACTTTCCTGAATGTAGTCAGGTGATTGTCTAGTTCAATCCTGTGGCTGAATGTACGTCCCAGTCAGAAGTTCCGTCTTTGAGTCCTGAGTTGTCATAAACTAGGGCCCGTGTGTTGTCACTTTGAAGGTACGACCCAAAGCAGGTGGGACAGCGCCCGAGGACACACTGTGCTGGAGTGGGAGGACGCGGTGAATGAGGCGCAGCTGGGTCCCTGGATGTGTGTGCGTTTCTCTGCACCCACTGAAGTAAGTGGGTGGTTGTGTTCATTCTCACCTCGGTGGGCCGGGGTCATGCCTGTCTCCTGCCGTTTCAGATACAGCCAGGCCGACGCCCTGAAGTACGTGGGCATCGAACGTGAGATGGAGATCCCTTGACGTCTGCTACCTCCTCCCCGCCTCCTCCAAAACAGCTGCCTTAGCTTCAGGAACCTCGAGTACTGTGGGCAATTTAGAAAAAGAAAATGCAGTTTGAAATTCTGAATTTGCAATGTACTGTAAGAATAATTTATAGTAATGAGTTTAGACATCAACTTTTTATGCCTTCTCACCAGCTGCAAAGTGTTTTGTACCAGTAAGTTTTTGCAATAATGCAGTATGGTACATTTTTCAACTTTGAATAAATAATACTTGAACTTCTCCCCACTGTTGGCATCTATCAGGGAGCTTCAGCTGATTTTAGAAAAGGACTGCATCCAAGGGAAAGCAAACTCTCACATTTAACACCTTTGGTTTCGTCTAGTGGCATTAATTTGCTTAGTTATAACAGTAAATACAGGGGTGGGCAAAAGTAGGTTTATAGTTGTGAGTACAGAAACGTTTATTTTTGTATTAGTTATTTCTATTAAACTGTATGAACCTACTTTTGCCCCACCCTGTATAACTGTAATAGAAACATGACTTTATTGCCTACATATAATACTGTATATACTTTACTTGTTATACTTAATATTGCCTATTAATAACTAAATGAATTAACACTACTTGTATCCTGAGATAGGGGGAAGGGGCGCATATCCCAGTCAGCGGGTGGTCTGGAGAGCTACCTCGTTCTCTGCATATAAAACAACAGTGTTGGCTTAGGTGAGTTCCAAGAACCTGTTTTGCTCGAAGGTCCTTTAGACAATCCTTCAGAAATGCAGCAGTGTGAACAAGATTCCTTACCTACCCACGAAAGAGGAGGCTAATAAAGTAGTTTTCAAGGAAACCTTGAGGGCACAGTGATAGCATTCCAGCACCCTCCCAAGATACACTGACCAATACTGTGGGTAACTAAAAACAGCTCCAGTCTGTGTAGTTGGACCTTTCTAGAGTTAGATAAAATTACTGATTTATAACATGAAACTAATTTAAAACTTAACTAATTATGCAAACACTGACAAGACTGGTTTCTATTGCATCAATGCACCGGCTATAGCAACAAGAGTCCTAAAATAAAGTTAATTTGCCACTTAGCTTTGGCAGCGAAAAGATCTGGCTTTACATGCTCTTCTCCTATGGGTTACCCTGAGGTCTGCTCTGCCATGCTTAACTATTCCCAGGAAACTGCCACATGCTCAGTTGGCTGTTGCTGATGGAGTCACTTAGGAAAACTCTCAGGCTTGCCCTGGGAGCCCATGCTCCAACCTGGGCACTCAGCAAGAGTGCAGCCCATTTGTGCACTAGCACACGTGAGCCTGCCTGCTCAGGAGACACCCTGAGAATGCTCACCCCAGGGGTGTCTATCAACAGGGGTCTCATTCTAGTCAACACTTTCCCATTGTTCACACCTCCCAACCCATCCCCAGGTGCAAGCAACTGGGTGGTAGAGCCTTGAGTCCAGGGAGGTTCTGCCTGCTGAATACACCACAGACCCAAACGCAGCATAAAGATAAAGAAGCAGTAATTCTTCATACACAGCAAGCTTTTGGAACCTTCATGAGGACTGAGTTCTCACCTGTTCACTATAGCCCATGTGGTAATAATGGGCGTCTATAGCAGAGTTGGTCAGCTTCAGAGTGGGTTTGGGGGAAGGAGGGGGCACAGCAATAAATAGTATGCTTACCCCCATTACTGTAGACCAATTTTCAGTCTTTTTCATCTCATGGCACTTAAACGAATTACTAAAACTCTGTGGCGCGCACACACAAAAATGTATTTTTTTGTTGATCTGACAAAATAGGTTATAATTTTGATTCATACCTGACAGCTATTGTATTGGCAGTTGTCATTTTATTTTTTTATTTGACAATCTTAAGGCAGTGGTCAGCAAACTCATTAGTCAACAGAGCCAAATATCAACGGTACAACAATTGAAATTTCTTTTGAGAGCCGAAAACCGACTTATGCCCATGGGCCACGAAGTTTCAATCCCACTGTGCGCGCCCGCACGTGGTATTTTGTGGAAGAGCCACACTCAAGGGGCCAAAGAGCCGCATGTAGCTCGCGAGCCGCAGTTTGCCGACCACTGATGTAAGGGAAGAGGTCAGTGCCCCTGTGGCACACCAATTGAAAATCATCGCTCTTGTAGTCTGTGTGTTTATTTCCCTACCAGAGGGATACAGAAATAAGAGTGTAACAAGCATTGTGTCAGAATACAGGTGTTTTAAATAGTTTCCAAACTGTTTAGGAATATTACACATTGTTCTCTAAGGAGGAATGCGAGCTGACAGAAGGTGGTCCAGTTGGTCCCTAAACTTTCACCTAATGGTCATAACCTCAATGAAGCCCTGGCTGGGCGGCTCAGCTGGTGAGAGCATGGTCCCAAGGTGCCAGGGTTGTGGGCTTGATTCCTGGTTGGGGCACATAATGAGAAACAACCAATGAAAGCATAAGGAAGTGGGACAACAAATGGATGTTGTTTCTTACCCCTCTCTAAAATGGATAAATTAAAAGGGGGAGACGGACGACACATCTGTAATACTTTCAAAATAAAGATTACAAAACAACACAAAACACAAAACCTTACGGAGATGACCTACAGCTACAGTCCTGACCCCAAGTCTAGGCAGCACCTTACCCACAGACTAACTGCTTCACAATTCTTTTCAATCAATATTTTGTAATTTATAAACACATTGCGGACCAGTAGTTTTATTGCTAGCTTTACCCAGCAGCCAGATAAGTTTCTATTGAACAAGTACAAGAAACATTTTACATAAATGTTAAAGGCATGCTTTAAAATTAAATACCCATTGCATTTTGAAGTTATTTATTACAAGAAAGTCTTTGTATCTTACTTGGCTTTCTGGATTGAGCACTTGATAAATCCTGAATGAATTGAATAGTCCACAATTAATCAGGTAAAGCACTACTTTCTTCGTCCATTTTATTGCTTTTCTAAGGATATTAAATATTGAAAGATACTGGTTGGCAAGATCAACACCTTGCATATAGTTATTATACTGCACAATGGAAACTGGCCTCTTTATTTCCTCTCCAATATGCCAATTTGTCATAGTGGACAAGAGGAAGCATCATGGATAGTTGAAATAATTCAAACTTCTCTTTTATCCTTCCAAATCAATAATAAAACGTCACCTTTTCTTCGGAAGTCTATTTCACCTCTTTTAACGTGTAGGTGCTTCATCTTGCAAACATTTTGGCAAGCCTCTATTCGAATTGTTCCACAAACTCGTTTTATTGTAGTAATAAAGTTTCTGCAATTGAAATGCTATTGTAATAGTTACCTTGGTATATATGATGCCCCAATTCCAGATACGGCCAAGTAGTGACAGAGTCATTAAATTTTTTTCCTTCACCTGTGTAAATTTCCATATTGCAAATATACCGTCTTGCTCTCACATACCATTCTTACAAGTAAACCATATTTAATAATTTTAGCTGGGTTGTAAGTTCGAAATAGAAGACGTCCCCTCCAGGGAATCATACCGTCCTCTAATGATAACTCTCGCACAGGTTCATATATTGTTTTAAATTTACTAATAAAGTGGTCCGAATACAGATGAATTTTAAATAGCTTGGATGAAGATTTGTCATTGAAATGCCAATAAGTCCAGATTTGTTCAAAACGATTTTGACTTGTCTGAGGAAATATTGGAACAGCTAGAACTGGATTTGTAGAACAATATTCTTTCCAAGTATCCTTTTGATTATGCCCCATTAGCACTATAAGCCCTAAAATTTTTTTCATATCTGTTGGAGTAACAGGAGACCACTTTATTGCTTTCGAAATTTTGTGCTTTCCCTAATTTTGGTTATAATATATGTTCGATTGGTGACAAAATAGTTCAAACAGATTGTTGTCAATTATCCAGACGGTATAACTCTAACTCCAGAATTACCTTCAGGCTTTTCCAAACTAGGTTGAAAGTCCTCTTTTGACCAATAATTATCTCGGCAACCAAGATGCAAATTACTCAAAATCGTGTGGAATTGTTCAAATTTTTAGGTTCAGAATCACTTGAAATGACAATTTTTTTTTGCCTTTTTGAAGGAATAACTATATCACTGTCAAAGCTTTCATCACTTTCACTTGGAATATCTGATAAATTGTAAGCAAACATATCCAGAATTTTATAAAAATATCAAATTGATATTTTTATTACTAATGACAAGAGACTAATCACTTTTAATTCCTTTTTTGGTTTTTAACTTCAGCAAATGCGTTTTCCATTACACCGTTTCTCTAAATGACAATGAAAAGCCGAGAATTCTTGTGATCGGCCACAAGCCTTAGAACAGAAAACACAAGAATCTTCGTGATCTGTCCGCAATGTGTTAAAATAACAATTGTAATAGTCTACCCAGAAACCGCTGCTTAATTACTTTTCAATATTGTTTGGCTCATTCGGCCTCCAGCCTCCCCTATATCCATTCAGTGACCACAGAATCTTAATCCCACCTGCGCCCAGGTATTTAACAGTTGCCCCCACCCTGCAAAAGTTAAGTTGTATTACATAGATGGGTCATCAAGAAAGGGTCTGATTTTGTGAACTGTTGTGTGTTTAACTCCTCACGAGGATCTTTTCCCCATTGATTTTTAGAGTGGAAGGGAGGAGGAAGGGGGAGGGCATTGATATGAGAGAGAGAGATGGATTGGTTGCCTCCTGTATGAGCCCTAACTAGGTATCGAATCTGCAACCCAGGTACATGGCCTTTGATGGGGAATTGAACCTATGACCCTTTGGTGCATGGGCTGATACTCTAACCACTGAACCATGCTAGCCAGGGCCAAATTCATGAACTTTTCGAGAGAACCTAAGTATTCTGTTGAAAGCTGGGCTCCTGCTGGATTAGCTGAAATACATGCTTGCTATTCCCTCAGCCCCTTGTCAGAAACAACCCCAGTGAGGGTCAGCACATCAAGTATGAACAGTGGTTTAAAACAAATCTCACCTTGACGATTGTCACTTGGTGTCACTGGAGAACGGGAAAGATGAGATCTAGGTGGGTAAAATCAAACCACCATCTACGAAGTTACTGTGATTCCTGGAAGAAAAGAAGTCGTCTTCAGAAGCGGGATTCAGTTCAAACAGGGCAGCACATCCGAGTTTTCACTATGTGGTAAAATCTTGTTTTTCCGAGAAATTAGACACCAATGTTCAGCAAGGAGGTTGGTCATCTTAAAAGTGCTCAGTCAATAAAAATCCTTTAAATTTAGGTGCTTCATTCCTGAATCAACTGTACACTCCCCCTCCACTCCTCACCAGTTACTAAGCCTGTACTCCAGCGAGCCGGCTGCTTCCTCAAGAGGCACTGCCAAGGGATCTGCCAGCGGTTTATGGCTGTGCAGGCGTGTTTGACTACAGCCCAACCCAGGACCTCTGGCCCTTGCAGACCTGCTGTGGAAGGTCCTGCCTTGCCCGGTCTACCCTCTAGGAGAGAGGAGGTGGTGCTCTCGGGCTGCAGGACCCGGGCACAGACAGCCCGGCACCCCTGTAGTCACTGATTCCGTAGGGACTCACCAGAGGGTTTTCAGAACACCTGGGCCTTTGCATGCCAGCAGCTTGAGACTTCCATGTAAGCTGTTAACCTGAAAGCACATGCCTCAGTGTCTTTTTCCATTTAGCAGGTAAGGGAATTCCATTCTCTGGTTTGCCTTTGGAGGCTCCTGACCATCCTTGTTAGGTGAGGATATGGTTTGGGGAATGAAGTGAAAAAAAGTCGTCTCCCCACCCCGCCCCCCCATTTACCTAATGTGAGGGCACAGGTACAGGTATGGAATCCGAGGATGTGGGGTAACACTTCATAACCCATCCCTGTTCCATTGCTTCCTGTTCTTAGCCAAGGTACTCACCCCAGGGTACTCTTGATCCTGGAGGAACTCAAGACACGCCAGCAATGGGATTTAAAGCAGGTTCTGAAAGACTCCTGGGGGTGTCTCCCAGAGGCCAATAAAGTAACTGCAGCTTTGGGCTTGGTTCCCAGGTGGACAGTCGGGCCTGGGTCTTTCGGATGGGGGATAGGAGGAGCATGTCCCCTGGATGGTCCTGGTTCATACTGGGAATCACTTGAAAAAGATACTAAATAAATGTGGAAACCATTATATAAATGCTTTGTCTTATTACTATTACTTTTTATATCCTAACTTTTTTGACCTTTAGCTTTTAAAACTAACCTGAATGTGCTAGATTATTCTAAGAAACTCTTTTAAGAACTTAACTTTTGCATATTCCTTTGGCTATGCCTTCTACGTTTATAACCAACCCCATTACAGGTCTACTTTGGTAAGTATGTTCAAGTCCTCACACCCTTAAGAAAACTGAGGTTTAGGCAAACAAACCTACAAAAGTCGAGCAGCAGAGCCAAACGTGCCCAGGAGGTCTTGCTACCACTTCCCCATTTTTTCTGTCCTCCGGTCAGGAAGTGAATGATGTGATGAGTCAACCGTGGGACTGACTGTGGACAAAGAACGAAGGAGTTAAGTCCTGTGCAGGCTGGAACCAAGGCCCCAATGCTGGGAGCTGATCGCCTCCTGGGGGGGGAGACGGACACAGCTGAGAACATGCCAACTTACCAGCAGGTGCTTGAAAGAGCTACAGCTTGCCAGCTGGTCTCTGGTCCTGCTGTCAGGGGATGCCCCCCCTTGCTGGGATCTTGGGAGTTTTCCCAGGAGCAGCCCGAGTTCATCTGGAACCATGGCTTCTTATATTTTAACAACTGGATCGAACCAGAATGAAGGAGCCACAGGGCTGTAACGCACCTCCAAGTCTGACACTTGCTCGCCGGCCGTACATCACTCCCAGCTCGTCTACTCACTGTGACAAGTTCCCTCTTCTCAGTTTCCCCACCTGTTTCCCAGGTCAGGTGGTCAAAGGATTAACCCTCCATCCTTACAAGTGGCAGATGGAATCAACATGTCATTGAATCTCACAGGCCACATTCATGTCACCGGAAGAAGTCACAGAAATAAAGCATCCATGTTTGAAACAAGTTACAAGAGGGCTTGAGGGCTTAAAATGCTAAGATCTAGAGAATGCAGCCTGTATCACTGGGGATATAAGTTTGCACAATCATCTCTCATTTACATGTAGAAAATAGTAAAACTGAAAACAAAACCAAATGCAACTTGTACAGAAATCCTTTAATTTTCTTTATTTCACACATTAAAAAATGAAACACACTATACAAATGGTTTTCAGAGCAGATTACACGCAGGTCCATTCAGATTCCTCTCAAAGTGTGGCCGACACTCAGTGCTGCCGAGACAGAGGCAGCTGTTAGCACGTAGCCGGTGTATTGATCTAGATGCAGTAGCATGCAGCCCTCAGCATGACGGTTCATTCCCCTCTGTTCTTAAATTAGGTTAAATGGCGTCGGTGTCCATATTTACAGACTTGAAATGTATCGATCCTGAGCAGTTCTGATGTACATCTGAGACCGGCTGATGGGAGTCTTGGTCTCAGTTAAAAAGGGAGGCCAGTGGTGCAGGCGGCTGCTAGGAACTGGTCGTCATCCTGCCCACCAGGAACACTGGCCGCGGTGGCACAGTCAGACCCTCTACAAGGGTTAAGCCAGGTAACTGTAGGTGTCCTTTTCACCATCAACTCGCTCCAAATATTCTTTCTCGATCAGAATGTCAATGCATTTCTGGGTGTTATTTAAAAAAGGAAGAGGTAGTAAAGAAAAATACATTTATTAGCAGAATAGTGACACGCACCCTCACCATGGATCCCCCACCTCTCAGCTCAGTAAGGAGCATAATCACCTCGTATATCCCTCCAGTGTGTAGCCAAGCCCTTGCCTTCCTGAATGGAGTCCCCTCAGCGTCAGCCCGGAAGCCACGCATCCCCATACCTGAACTGCGTCAGGTGCTACAGAAGCCAGTTGGGAACAAGTCATGGGATGCCCTGAACAAACGCTCCTGGGCTGGCTCTGAATGCAACCCCAGGAGCCATCCTGGGCCCCCTGGCTGTCGGGAGTCGCCTGTCAACTGTGCCATCTGCACTGGCTGTCCTTTCTATTTTAAATAACCCAGCCAGAAATGAGCCATATGTTGCTCACACAGGAGTTCCCACACAGCAACAGAGATTAACACACAACTGATGCTACACCAGAGACTGAGTCTCCCGAATGTGATGGGGACACAGGACAGTGGGAACTCCATTCTAGAGAGCTCAGTGCTGGTGTTAGCCGTGTGGATGGTGAGCCTGCGGGGCTCTGGCGGGCCAGTCACTGCCTCACTTGAACTGGTGGTGGTGGTACAACCAGCTAGCTGAGCACTTAACGTCTAACTTCTCTCTCTGCATTCCAATGGAAATGTAAAAATTAAGCCCATTTTCCTTTGTAGAAATCTGCATATGAATAACCAAGTTCCTTCTTCAGGAAACACTCAATGACCTGCTCTTAGTTCCATCTTTTCTAAACCGAATGCCTCTGTTATGCAATTCTTGTACCTTGATGACCGGGACCCGAGGCTTGAACCGTGAGGACAGCTGCGTGAGCACCTCCCCAAGCAGCTGCTGGTGCTTCAGGACCTTCCGCATCTTCATGATCCTCACGATTGCCGCCTGCAGAACAGAGGAGGGAAAACGTCAACTCAGCCTCAGTAATTAAGGACAACGAGCGAGGAAGCAGCCGAAGCTGTGTCTAGGCATGGGATGGACCCGGGCCCAACAGGTAGCACACATACTGCAGGTGAGCTGGCAGAGACGTCTGTCTACCTACCTTTGGTCTTATGAGCAATTATAATAACTTAATCCAACTATAAAATCACTTAAAAATGAGAAAATTCAGTTTTCAAGCCACAGAAGCTGCCTAACCCCTCCATTACATAGTCTCCTTCCCGCCTATTCAAACTCACCACATTTATTTGCTGGTATTTCATTGACCCCACCCAGAACCATTTATCACCCTGAAGCTACCTACAAGCCACAGCCAAGCAGACTGGACGAAGCCCCTCCCCTGGAGAGACACCACCAAGGTGCGTGCTGCCGTCACCTGGATCAGCAGTTTTCGGTCCTCTTCAATATTTTTGTGTGTGGTTTCTTGTTCCTGCTTCTGTTCGGTTTTCATTGGCACATTGATGTTAACCCTTAATTTCTTACTGTCAAGAAAATCAAGGAAACAAGCACTATTATTTGAAAAGGAAGGCAGTCCAGGTTCTTGTCTCTTTCTAACTGCTCCCCAGACAGGGGCTGAGAGGTGACCTGGCAGCTCCCACACTGAGCTCTGCAAACAAGCCCCCTAACCAAACACCGAGCGGCTCTTCTATCGGTCAGGACACCTGTACACCAGGTATTCAGTTCCTTCACCTGTTCTCCCAACTGTGTCAGGAGAAATAAAATCAGGACAACTTGGACACAAAGGTCCAAACTTCAAAATGAGCTATTTAAGGAGACTTATTTGCCAAATGAAAAACAAATCAAAAATTAAAACGAGTTAAATGGAGAAACACCTGGAATCATCAAATGCCATCAAACTCCCACCCCTGCCCATCTAGCCCCACTGAGCTCACCCCTCCCCCCCCCCATTGGTAGTGAGAGCAGTTCATGTGCTGGGGGCCAGGGGACGGCTAGGGTCTAGGACCATCTACTAAGCAGATTTCCTTACTTTTTATAACCAAGATATAATTTTATTAAGGTATCTGGCTTCAATTCCACCTCATCAACATTTGCATTTTCATCTTCTAAGACCTACAAGAAAACAGCTGTTACTACATAATCTTAGAAAAAGGCTTTTTCTAGCTTAACATTAAAAAGTGCAGAAACATACCAATAACTTCGACTTCAATAAAATCTGTAGGACTTGTGCCAAAATGTCCTGCAATTAGAGAGAAAGGGGTAACTTAAAGAGAAAATACATTTTTCTTTGCAATAAAAGCCATACATACACAAGAGTCACCCAAACTGACAAATACGCTCAGAGGGAAAAGAGATGGTGCTTTTGGAGGTTCCCTAAAGCCACTACATCCCCCAGCACCTACGTCTAAAAGTGACATCAACACCTTTTCAGCCTTGATGACCCAATGATGAAAACTGATGATTCCGTTAGACCAGTGGTCGGCCAACTCATTAGTCAAGAGAGCCAAATATCAACAGTACAACGACTGAAATTTCTTTTGAGAGCCGAAAACCGACTTCTGCGCATGGGCCACGAAGTTTCAATCGCACTGTATGTGCGTGCCCACACGTGGTATTTTGTGGAAGAGCCACACACAAGGGGCCAAAGAGCCGCATGTGGCTCGAGAGCCGCGGTTTGCCGACCACTGTGTTATACTTAACTACCAGAGACCACACACAACTGATTCCTTAATTAACCCAACAGGAACCTGTCCACTTGAATAACGGCAGCTCCTCTTGGACACTGCTGCCTGGAAGAAACACCAGAGCATTCCAGCAGGGCAGGAAGGACACTCTGTCCACGGACACAGGGCACAACCTGCTGTCCACCAGCCTCTAAGCACGTGTGGCCCCGGGGCCGTCTCCTCGACCATGAACAGTGGTTGGTTGGTCACTTCATCCTCAGCTTCATGCTTCCCTGAAACAAGATGCAGGCCAGCCGACCTGCACTGTGACTCAGACTCCTACACACCTACCCCTTCCACCAGGCATGGACAGAAAGGCCTGCCCTCGCCTCGTCTTCCTGGGCACCATCTGGTCAGAGGGCATGGGGCTAAGCTGTCAAAGTGACAGGCCTCTAAGGCTAGTCACCTGCCTGGAATCCCAGAGCAGCACCGGAACATGGCCGCTGTCGAGCAGGCGTAACAGGTTCACATCATGAGCCAAATCTGACTGAGCAACAAGTGTCCACCGTGGACAGGAGGAGAGCAGGCCCCCGCCCCCACCGCCCCGCCAGAGAGGCAGCTCCACCACTAAGCATTAGCCAAGACCCTGGCAGAGTCACCCGAAGGATGTGTCAGCCTGAAAGCAGGTACCAGGGCGCAGGTCCTCCCAAGTCTGGGGGCAACCTACCTTCCACCCTGGCTTCAGTCTCCTTCTGACGTAAGGAGAAATGAGAAAAGACTCTCACGTGCAAAGGAGCAAACCCATTTTGTCATTAGAATTTCAAGATGATTTGGACCATTCCCATTGTATGAGGCCAGACAAAAATGTAGCAAGAAAACGACAAACAAAAAACGACAAACAAGCATACCTTATGAATACAGATGCCAAAAATCTGCAAGAAAATTCCCGCACACCAAACCCAGCAGACTATAAAAGGTACTATATGCCATCACCATGCAGCATTAATCCCAAGAATGAACAGTGGTTCAACATAAGACAGTTATCTCAACAGAGCAGGAAAAGTATTTTAACAAAATCCAACCCTCTTTCATGATAAAAACACTGAACAAACTAAGAACAGAAGGGAACTCCTGCAATCTAATGAAGGGCATATAGAAAATCCCACAACGAATACTGCACTTAACAATGAAACTAACACTTTCCAGCAAAATCAGGAACAAGACAAGGATGCCATTTCTATCCAACAAGGTACTAGAAATTCTACACAGCAGTCAGGGAAGAGAAAGGGGGGAAAGGGCATCCAAATACAAAAAGGGAGAAGCACAACTACTTGCTGTTGTGGATGATGACTGTGTATTATATATATTTATTTATTTAAAAAGTATATATGTTTTTATTTATGTCATGTATTTATGTGCATGTCTGTCATGTTACACTGAGTTTAAAAGAGGTTCTATGGAAAGTAACCTCACAAGGTGGTCTGATCATAAATTCCTAACTGATCAGGTCATGGTGGGCAGTCACACTCTGGGCCGATAACTTTAGTGCAAGGTTTTGAGCCAGCCCTGTCCACTGTTCTTGTGCATCTAGGTTAACACACTTTTGAGATGCCAGAGTGATATCCTTGGAAGGGGGTATTAACCCTCAAGAGAGCACATAATCTTGACTATCCTGTAATTCAATTTTCACCTCGCTTTCTCCAATCTGGTCCTTTCCTTAATTTCGAATGCATAAAAGAAGCTGCAAAACGATTATTCTCCCAAGCATTTGAGATCTTGCTCCCCAGCTTATTATTTTTTGAGTCAATTTGGCTTGAGTCAAAATAAACATAAAAATTAAAAAAATTAGCCCTGACCGGTTTGGCTCAGTGGATAGAGCATCGGCCTGCGGACTGAAGGGTCCCAGGTTCAATTCCAGTCAAGGGCATGTACCTTGGTTGTGGGCACATCCCCACTAGGGGATGTGCAAGAGGCGGTTGATGTTCCTCTCTCATCAATGTTTCTAACTCTCTATCCCTCTCCCTTCCTCTCTGTAAAAAATCAATAAACTATATTAAAAAAGAAAACTTTTTAATTCAACTTTTAAAAAATGTGTATTAAAACCCTGGAATAAGAGCATATTTGTAGGCAAATATCTATTTCAAATTGAAGCCCGCCATGCATACCTTCCCCACAATATCTACAAGACTAAGGAGGGGAGAAAGGTAAGAATACCATTTTGATTTGAGTGCTGTCCGTCAGCTGCTGCACCGCGTAAGCGTCTTCCGTGTTGTACTGAAGCAGGATCGCCATCTGGAATGTAGATGCCTTTGAGGTCCCCCACATAAAAGAAAGAGAGGCAAATTTAAATACATGGAAAACACCCCACAAACACATCGCCTATATCTGAAGCACTTAAGAGAGTGTGTGCAATTCCACTATAATGTAATGTGTTCCTGAAAGACATCATTTTCTACCTTTTCAAACATTAAAGTGATTTTGAATTTTCTCCTAAAATGTTTTGTCCATGTAAATACACACAAATGTCCACACTCAATTATACAGATAAACACATATTCACCCATCTGGTATATACAGAAACATCAATCTTCAAATTTGTTTTTGCACAAACGCCAAGAAAAATTATCTTTTGGTACATTATTGACACAGAACATATTAAATTATATTTGATTTTTTTATCCTAAGTACTTTGCTGTGTAAAGTCTGACGTGGTTTAAAGCAAACCACGCACTCAAAGGTAGCTTTCTGGTAACCACGATAGGTTCCGCTGCCTGAAGCACTGCACTGAATGGCCGCCTGCCGCTGCTCTTCTCCCGCCAGAGCCCCAGCATTTCCCCTACATTTCCCACGGGATCCCGTCACCCTTCTCTCTCATCAGCCATAGCAACACATGGAAATCCAGGAGCAGCAAGCTTTGTCACTGAGTGCAGGCTGGGTCAGAGCCTCGGGAAGACAGCGATGCTTCGGGAGACTGACGGCTGCCAACCAGAGAGTGAGCCATGGGAGGGGTTTGGTGGTGGTTCCGCTGATGCATACATCTGTCATACCTCAAACTGTACACTTACAATGGGTGCCCTTTTTAAAAAATTGATAGTAGAGAGAATGGAACATTGATTAGCTGCCTCCTGCACACCCCGTCCTGGGGATGGAGCCCATAACCCAAGCATGTGCCTTGACTGGGAATTGAACTGGAGACCTTCTGGTGCATGGGACGACGCTCAAACAACAGTCACACCGGCCCGGGCACAATGGGTTCCTTTTATTGTATGTAAATTATCTCAACAAAGACGATATAAAAACTGTTTAAAGAATCCAAGAATAAAGAAAAATGGTGTCTTAAATAAAAATACAAGGGCAAGGAAGAACAGGGCTATTGCCATGACCTCAAGCTGCCCTGGGCCAGTGTCATGGCCAACATCATGTCCCTTGTTGAGCATCCACCTCGTCAAAGAAAGGGCATTGACACTTTAGGGACTAAAGTATGAACTCACGAGTTCTTCTATGTGTATTTGGCGATAAAGAAAACAAAATTTCAATTGTATAGTACATTACATTCAGGTTGATCGAGACCTCTGGACCTAGTGTATAGCAGATGACATACATTTTAGCTATTTTATCAGAGTGGATTACTGAGAGTTTACTGAGCAGAGTGTGGGCCTGCAATAAGCATTCTTAAGTTTCTTAACACCTAAAAACTGACCTATGAGGGTGACACACTCTCAGAGGGTAAACAAAGTTCTTAGTTGTGAGGCCCACCCTGCACTAAAGTTCAAGTAGAAAGAACCTGGACTCTTTGAGGGAAAAGACCAAAACTGGAGGTTATTATTACTCAGTGCTCAGTGCTGTCATAAGCACCGACAGTTATTATTGATGTGAAACCCCTTTGTCAAAGGAAACAAACTGCCCAGCCAGTGTGGCTCAGTGGTTGAGCGTTGACCCACAAACCAGGAGACCACAGTTTGATTCTGGTCAGAGCACATGCCTGGGTTGTGGGCTTGATCCCCAGTAGGGGATGTGCAGAATTACTTATTACTATTATAAGTAATTCTCTCTCATCACTGATGTTTCTCTCTCTCTGAAATCAATAAAAACATATTTTTTAAAAAAGGAAACAAACTATTATCACAATTAAATACAGAAAACTCCAGCTTATTGAGCTACCACCTAAACACTTGATGTGTGGCAGGCAGGAGCTGTACCAAACAATTATTAACCTTTTGCACTCGGATGTCGAGTGTGACTCGACACGGTTAGCATCGGTAGCAGCTCTTTTTATACTCTTTGAATGTATCAATAATTTGAAATATAAAAAAATCCAAATAAATGAGTTTGTATGAAAAGAAACTCCAGTTTTTTATTTTACTGCCGCGCTTTGTAAAATCTGGGGTATTTAAAAACTTAAATCCTGAGTAGAATAAAGGAATCGAGAAAAGAGCAAGTGAGTGCAGCAAAGGGTTCATACATATTTCATTTAATGTTCACACCACTTCCGAAGCAGAAGCACTTACATCCTCATTTTATGGAACGGAAAGCTGGTGAGACTCGGCATCATCAGTAACTTGTCCCTTAGCCAGAAAGAGAATCCAGCTCAGCTGACTTCTAAGACCAGGATGTTTCATTAACCTCAATTCTATTTTCCCAGAAGCTTAACTCTAGATTCTGGTGCATAAATCACTGGATTCTGATTTCTACAATTTGTCTTATCTTCATTTAGACTTAAAAACATTTCAAAATAAGAAGGTGACCTACCTGCAAAGTGTATCTGTTCTTGAAGCAGTTTGTGACCAGCTCTCCTTTGGAGAGTTGGTACAACCACGTCAGCTTCCTGCCGCTATGACGACTAGCGTAGAAAGCGGTGAATCGCTGGTAGCTACGTTCCAGCTGGAGGAAGGGACAGCATTATGTGAATACACATCTCATCATGTTTTTCAGATAAACACACTACTCAGAGTTTACAAAGTCAGTGCTTACATCAAAGTAAAATACAAATGCCATGCGTTGGACTCTTGCAAAGCACAGGAAACTAAACATTTGAAGGTACAATCAAAAGAGGTCTCTACTTTAGACAGGTGGGAATGGTCATGACGTTCGTCAGAGCCCTCACTAGGTCCCATGTGCAGAAGGGAAGGCAGGCACTCTGCTGAGTGGAACAGAGGCAGCCACAGGACTGCGTGGCACATGGCCCAGCAGGAAGGCCTTCACAGACCCACCTGCCTCAGGAAGGCTGCCCCTCCTCCTCCTCTCAGCAGTGAATGGAAGAGAGGCACTTACCTCCGACGGCAAGGCGAATGTGCAGGACTGCTGGAAGGGCCACGAGCCGGAGCTTAGCACCTGAATACTGAAGTCCACTGGGGCGGGTGGGAAACAGGAGACAACTCATTAGTCTTAGAAAATGGAAAACCCTCTTTATTAAAACAGTCAATCAAAGTCCTGCTTCAATATAAAACTCAGAATGTAATTTAAATTAAATTACTTTTTCAATTAAAATCAGTAAAAGGTGGGAAAGCCAGAAATTCTTTTCCCCTAAAGAGTGAGTTTTTTGTTTCACGCCTAACGCAGAATCAGGACATCAGAGGCCGGCTTCCTTCATCTACTTTAGTCGAGGCACAGATGGACACCCGAACGCACACAGCCACGCAGCACACAAGTAGCTGCCATCAGGCCACTGCTCAGCTAAGTCAGCAATGGAACAGCTCCTTCCCTTTGGGAGAAACCCCCATTTTTTAGAAAGACAAAACAACTCTGATGACATCAATCTAAGCTGCCACCCGCGGCTGCAGAAGACTTTATGACAGGAGCGCAGCCTGACCCAGTTCCCAACGCCCACCTGAAGCCACATGCTCTATATTAGCTTGACTTGTTAACTATATGGCCAAATCAGTTTCTTATACGAAGAAAAAAATGTTTAGAATGGATCTGAACTAAGATTAGAAAAATAATGAGCCCTGTGGCTGGTGTGGGTCAGGTGGTCGGAGCATTGTCCCAAACACCAAAGGTCACAGGTTTGTTCTCAGTCGGGGCACATGCCCAGGATGCAGGGTCAATCCCTGGTTGGGATGTGCATGGATGGCAATTGATTGGTGTTTCTCTCTCTTTCTCTCAAATCAATAAAAACATGTCCTTGGGTGAGGATTAAAAATCATCACTGTAATAATAATAACCATAAAAAATTAAACTTTGCATGGAGCCTGAGCTGGCAGGTGCCCATGGTAGAGGGGCCATGCCAGCAAGTCGAAGAGTTCTCAGCTCAGGACCTGGATGCAGCCACCAGCTCAGCTGCCCAAATTCCCTGCAAGCAATGCTCAGTACAGGCCCCTGCGAGAGGCCAGCACGCTTCCATGGCTGTTCTCTCTAATGTCGCGCAGGAGTCAGGAGTAGTACAGAGCATCTGGGAGGAACTCCTTGTTTGTCTATCCTTGAATCTTTGATAAAGGATCCACCACCCTTACTTGACAACTGCCATCCCTCTCATTTGCTATAAAGGGCACGACTTCACTCAGAGCACTGCCTGTAAAAGGAGCTTGTGAACATGCAGATACTCACAGTCCAGTGGCTCTGAATTTGTCAGGTGCTTTTTGAACTGTTCGTTTAAATCTTTGCTTACGCCAATGTCCTGAAACATCCGCTGAAGTTTAGAGGTATACTCAAACCCACATGCTTGCTGAAATAGACCCAAATAATCGTCTTGTTAATTTCTAAAGAAATAACAACGCACATAAGGGAATCTGAGAGCAATCACAGTACATGACACATGTTTCATTGTTAAACTACTACTAAAGCTTGTGCCAGTTAACTACATTTAACAGTATAAATATGCACTGGTTTGAATTAATATACCATTAAATAACAGCTATAAGCGGAACAGTTAAGTCATCATACACACGAGTATTTAAGGTCAAGAATTTGTGACTCCTTGGTAGAAGACAGAGGTGACAAGATTTGTCTATGTCGCTTAACTGCTGCTATGGAATGAACTATATCCCCCAAACTCCTATGTTGAAGCCCAACTCCTAACGTGACTGTGTCTGGAGGTGGGCCACAGGGAGACCGTGAAGGTTAGATGTGGCCACATGGGTGAACTTCCACGAGGGAAGAGCCATTCTAGGAAGACACTAGCAAGTTTACTCTCTGCCATGTGAGGACATGGTAAGAAGATGACCATCAACAAGACATGAAGAGAGCTCTTACCAGAAACAACCTTAGCCGGCCCCAACTTCCCAGCTTCCATCACTGTGAGAAATAAATCCCTGTTGTTTAAGCTACGCAGTTATGGTATTTTGTTATGAGGCCTGAGCTAAGAGAGACACCCACATAATTATAATGGCAGGTCAAAGTGAAAGAGCTCGAAGACATAACAACACTTGACAGGCCAGCAAGCCTGGAAACAAACGCAGGCTACGAGCAGAGGCTGGGAACAAAGAAAAACTTCTCAATAGCGAAGTAAAATGACGCTTGCTGTCCTGCAGATACAACCAAACCCAGAGCAAAGCCAAATACCCCATCACCCAAAGCCAACAGCAGTGTGTGCGGGCACGCCGTGCTATGCAGTCCTGATGGGCTGGTGCTTGGGCTCAGGCGGTGGGCAGAGCAGTCAAGCCAGGCAGGAACAGAAGGCCCCAAGAGCCCAGCCGGCACGGCTCAGTGTTGAGCGTCAACCTGTGAACCAGGAGGTCATGGCTCGATTCCTGTCAGGACACATGCCCGGGTTGTGTCATACACACAACATCTCTCTCATCATTGATGTTTCTCTCTCTCTCTCTCCCTTTCACCTTCCTCTCTCTGAAATCAATAAAAATATATTATTAAAAAAAAAAAAAAAAAAAGACCCAAGAGTGGGGAGGTCTGAGGAAGGACCCCCCAGACTTGTCACAACGCTGGCAGGTTCCCAGCAGTGGAGCAGCAGAACTCATCCTGTACAAATTCCTCGTTATACACTGACGAATGGCTTTGCCCAACTAATAATATTTCTGGGGAAATGACAAACTTTAGTACAGTAATGGCTTAAGAAAGAGATTGTTTCAGGAAAAGATGAAATTTACCTTTAATTTGGAGATCATGCTTGCTTCGGCATCATCACTCGCACTGTTCTGGTGCACGAGTCTTTTGGCCAGCATCTTCGCATAGAACTTCTGGAACACGTCCTTGTCCTCTATGTACTTGAAGACAACCATCTGGCAAAGCCATAGAAAGAGCATACTGAGGGCCTCCCAGCCTGATGCGTGTCAGGGCCAACACGTATACTTTATCTGGCTTGGTATCACAGCAAAATAATGATGCCCCATAGTCTTTAAATATACTCGTAGACTGAAAATACTTAAATAACATTGGTTTGGTCTGGACTTAGTACTATGTGGAATTTATAAATGTTACAATTAATGCCGCAGCCCTGGCTGGTTTGGCTCAGTGGATAGAGCATCAGCCTGTGGACTGAAGGGTCCCAGGTTCTATTCCAGTCAAGGACACATGCCCAAGTTGTGGGCTCGATCCCCAGTAGGGGGTGTGCAGGAGGCAGCCTATCGATGAGTCTCTCTCATCACTGATGTTTCTCTCAGAATTTCTCTCTCCTTTCCTCTCTGAAATCAATAAAAATATAAAATAAAATTTAAAAAGGATTAATGACACAAATTTAGGGAGCAAACCATAGATTCAAAATAAAGTAAATGATTCCCTTATTTTTCATATTTCAAATGCCCTTATATAAATAACCTTAAATCAACTGTCAGATGAATGGCCACTGAAAACGGGTATGACTATTAAGCACCTTACCACTTGATTGAGCGTATCTTCTAGTTCTGCTTCTTCTGGGTTCTTGGAACTGAAATTTATGGAAAAGGCAATGTTTTAAAACAATTCAGCAAACATTTCATCAACAAGCACCACTTAGCCAAACTATCAAACCAGAAAGTGGTTTGAACACTGAAACAATCAGCTCCCTTCAGACTGGTCCATTAAGAGGGAGGTCAACATTTCCTACTGTGGCCATTTGGTAACCTTACAGTGCAGCTCTATCATGGGAAGACAGATTGTGAAACAACCATGTAGAATATCCAGGATGAAAATCAACAGAAGAAATTTATTAAAAAGTTAATAAAACCTTCTGAATCAAGTTTTCCTGTAATATAATCTATTTAAATATAAGGAAATATTTATTTTTCTAATTGCCTCTACAACATGCTTTAACAACAACAAAAAAAGACAAAAGACATGGTTTCCTTGTAATGACCTAATAATGAAAGATAATGAAAGAGTTTAAACTACTATTAAAGTGTTATCTTCCGTTTGTAGCTATGCCTACAAAACAGATGGCTGTCCTTTAATAACTGATTTATTCATTGTATTCTACCAAGAAATATTCATCTCAAGGTGATTTCCGAGTAAATGAAAATTTTAAGGTTTTAGTACAAGAGACCTTTCTAAATAACACCCCCACAAATCATATAAGATGGTCCCTGCCACCAACAAGAGGTGCTGAAGAGCTGTTTCCAGAGAGCAGCCGGCTCAGAAACCCCACCTACTCTCTATACCGGTGATGGGCAACCTTTTGAGGTTGGTGTGTCAAACTTCGCCAAAAAACTGAGCATAACTCGGGTAGTGTGTCACTTTGAGGAAAAAACTAACTCCAAGACTCTAGTCGCAAATGTTTCATCCTCAGGAGCAGCAAATGTTTCATCCTCGGCATGCGGCCGCGTGTCATAGGTTCGCCATCACTGCCCTATACCAATGGGTCAGGGCTGCTTCTCTGTCCTGTAGCTGCTTAACTTAGCACCTACTCGACTCCATGCAACAGCACATGCTTATTAATGGAACCCTCTGCCATTCTCCTGCTTTAGTGGCCTTAATGCAGAAATCAAGAGACTTGATAAGAGCTATCATCAAAAGACAACAGATTTAAAAGACAGTATACTCTGCCCAATAAACAAAATGAGGTCCTATCAGGGTACCTCCATATTAAAAATATTGAAAATTTTAATATATCTAAAATATGAAGTCAAGCCGGAAAAGGCATTCTAATATAAAGTCCATTTTCAGTCCTGAAATGAATACACCAGAGGATCTGACTAGAGTTTGTAAGTTATACATGAGCTGTGCAATGATTAGGAGGAAACACCACCTACTCAATCTCACTGGCCATGGCATGTGTCTTTCTGATGAAGTCAGAGATCGTGATCGACCTTATCAAAGGCTTCCCATGCCCATCGGAAGACACAGTTGTTCATACAGTGAATTACGCGATTTGCTACTGCTGAGCCATCCTTACATTCCAAGAAAGATACACTATGTCCTAGAGAATTGTTCTTCAGTTCACGGATAAATTTAGTTTGCTAACATTTAACTCCAGATTCCACAACTCTAAGTGAGTTTGGTTTGCTGTCTTTTTCTTGGTATGTGGAGGTATTCTCGGTCTTTTTCATAATGGGGTTATGCAAGCTATGCAACGTTTGTTGCTGTGATGACTGGAACAGTAAAACAAGAAAGCCATTCAAGTGAAAGAAGCTGAGGAAAACTACACCAGAAACATGAAGATAGTGAGAACTTCAAAAATACAACCTAGGAGAGAACCACAGTAGATTATGTTGTCTCTGGCTCTTAATACACATACTTCAATAGCAAAAGTACTGGTTGAGAACTAAGATGGTTAAAATATAAAGAATATGGAAACACTATGGGAAAACTCACTACGTGAAGATAAAAGTTCACAGGAACCAAAGTACCACAGAACATGGAGCACCTTCTGCTTTGAAAGCAGCTGGGGGTGGGGGAGTAGGGGAAAGGGGCTACAGCCACAGGTCTCAACTGGAAATAACTTGACCAGCAGAAAAGAACAACCAGCAGATGGAAGAGAAATGGCTATTTTCTGCTGTCACTGCCCCCCTTGCCACAGTCAGTGTGACCAACCAAATGGGCCATGCAGCCTGCAAGTCTTCAAGACATTAGTTATATAAGAAAAAAAAATGACCTGGGCATGTAGCACACAGCATGGAGTATCTTTTAAGAAGACAAAGATTATTAGCTTTCAAGTATTTTCTCAAGAGGTACAAAAATTACAATTTCCTGTATGCCAAATGTGATACAAATTTTATTCCTCAGTGAAAGCTAAGACGTTAATAGGTTTGCTAAGAAAAACAGGAGTCACTGTACCTCTTCTTCAACAAGGAGTCACAGTATCGAGCCAGCAACTCGGGGGACTTACTGGACGACTGAGCCATCTTGGTGACAGCGTTGTTGTTTATGAAGCGCCCACAAGCCTGCGATCACACAAAACCCAGTTAGAGGGCACACGTTGTTGCCTCCTCCATGGAAAGCCACGTGCTGACACACCCACCTTGTCCAGGGCGGCCACGAAGCCCGCGTCATTATTGAATGCCGACATGACCAGGGCGTTGTACTTTTTATGAACATCCAGCACTGTCTGCACGTACATTTTGGGATCCTTGTGTAGGGAAACAAACAAAAGATGGTCACTGAGGATTCAATTGATATACTTCTTCAATGTTAACAAGTTAGATCAAGAAATAGTTTTGGTTCCCTTATCAAAACACATAGGGCATTTCCTTTATGGATACAGTAAAATATATTCCCCACATCTGAAATTAAATACTAATTTCAAGCTTGTATGAAAAACAGTGATTTTAAAAATTATTTGAAAAGTCAAAGGGATCAGAGAAAACATTATCAAAGGGATGGCTTTGCTTGCCACTTTTTGTTGTTAACAATTCACATTCTGGACTCTGGGCTGGGGAGAGCAATCGGTCTGTTACTGAGAAGTCAGCTGGCAGGTGGTGCTGAGGAATGCAGGCCTGGTTCAGGGCTAACGAGCCCTGGGCAAGGGGTGGGGGCCGGACATGGCAGTGAGGGCTGACTTGCTCACCAACCAAACAGAAGACTCCATGGACAAATAAAGGCAACTAGGAGGGGAAAGACCAGAGCCTGGGAGACAGGCAGGCAGCTGGGGGTCTATAGAGAAACATTACACTGGGAACAGAATGGAAAGGTCAGACACAAGATTCTGGAGCGATGCAGACAGACCCAAGTGATGATAAGAACTGAGTAGCTAATGCTGAGGGCTCGCTGCACACCAGCCAGTGCTAAACCTGCACAGTGATGGTCACAGTCACCCCGTGAGGTTGGTCCTATCTGTATTCCTGGATTAATTCAATTTACATTATTTGTAATGGGAAAAAGTGATTCGGCTTTCGAACAGCCATGTGGAACGAAGTAAGTTCAAGAAACGAGGTTCCACTGTAAAATATTCCCCCATTTTCTTATGGGCCTTTCTACTCCATCATCCAACCTCTTTCTATCTGCAAAAAAGAGCCGTTTTTCTGACTGAGAGTGATTTAAAGTTTAAAATACCAAGACAAAAACCTAACAATTTTCCCACCTCTTTCTATTCTCATCCTTTTATCCTCTGTCCATGAGCTACTTTTTACTTCAATAATTTATATTCATCTTGTGATCACAGCTTAGTCTCAGACTATAATTAATAAATCTTTAAATTGATCTCTACTTGTGCATTCTGATAAACTTCTACAAATTCCTGGTCTCAGTCATGTAACTTTGGGCTTTTATTTCTGCCCTTGCCCCATCCCACCTTGGTTATCCCCCGCGTTCTGGCTCAGACAGACGTCACCCTTTGGTATTACTCTATACGTGCTGAGCTCTAAGTTGACCACACACTGAGTGATCAGAGGTGAAAACACTAAACTTTTTTTTAAAATTGATTTCAGAGAGGAAGAGAGAAGGAAGGAGAGATAGAAACATCCATGATGATTGAGAATCATTGATTCGCTGCCTCCTGCACCCCCCCTACTTACTGGGGATCGAGCCTGCAAGCCGTGCATGTGCCCCTGACCAGAACTGAATCCAGGACGCTTCAGTCCACAGGCTAACGCTCTATCCACTGAACCAAACCAGCTAGGGCTGAAAAGTGGAACTAAGTTAGACTTGCCAGGAAAAACTGTGACTTCTCTAAGAGGAAGAATGATGTCTCAGAAGTGTGCTCAGGAAGAGGAGCACTGCACACAGGAGGTAAGAGGGTGGCTGCTGCCCTAGCTGGCTTGGCTCAGTGGATAGAGCGTTGGCCTGCGGACTGAAGGGTCCCAGGTTCTATTCTGGCCAAGAGCACATGCCTGGGTTGCGGGCTCGATCCCCAGTAGGGGGTGTGCAGGAGGCAGCCAATCAACGATTCTCTCTCATCATTGATGTTTCTCTCTCTCTCCTCCCTTCCTCTCTAAAATAAATATATATTTTAAAAAAAAAAAAAAAAAAAGGGCGGCTGCTTATCTCAACAGGGGCCGATGGTGAGACACCAGGTCAGGGGGAGTCTCTGGTCTTGAGCCAAGCAGGGGCCAGCTCAGGACTTAAAAATATATGGCAAAGATTAACCCCAAATTTAGTCTGATGTGGGTGTAAAGTCAGATTTGGACAGGCAGCGGCTCCCATAATGGGCTTGCTTGTGAAAGGGTTAAAGCAGTGGTTCTCAACCTTTCTAATGCCGCGACCCTTTAATACAGTTCCTCATGTTGTGGTGACCCCCCCCCCAACCATAAAATTATTTTCGTTGCTACTTCATAACTGTAATTTTGCTACTGTTATGAATCATAATGTAAATATCTGTGTTTTCCAATGGTCTTAGGCTCTACAGCAGCGGTTCGCCTAAGACCATCGGAAAACACAGATATTTACATGACGATTCATAACAGTAGCAAAATTACAGTTATGAAGTAGCAACGAAAGTAATTTTATGGTTGGGGGGTTGGGGGTCACCACCACATGAGGAACTGTATTAAAGGGTTGCGGCATTAGAAAGGTTGAGAACCACTGGGTTAAAGTCTTCCCCACAGATGAAAGAAAAAAGGGTTTATCCTGACTATAAATATGAAACAATGAACCTTTTCATAGCCTGATCATCCTAGACTAAAAATGAACACCTGTGTGCTTTTTCTTCTCGAGAAAATGATCATTCTCTCCACTCCATGGCAAGACAGAAAATAAACTCACCAGTTTAGCTCTATGCCTTCTGAACCGGTTACACATTAGCTTCCACTCGTTCTTTGTGTAGTAATTAGTCTGAGTTGCGTACAAAATGGCTTCTTTTACCCTCAAGCAGCTCCTTCCCTTTCTGCCTCTTCCCCTTTTCTACATCCACTGCATCCAAACTGGCAACTTCTTTAAAATCAACCCCACACAGTCTAGGGTTTTCTCACCCCAGCCTCTTCATACAAGTTAAGATTTTATGGGTGTATTTCATCTCCTGTCACCAAGGCCAAGTTAATGCCAACGTGAGGTTCCCTTGCTGATTTTAGCACTGCAGCACAGCATGAATAATCTCCCTTATTACCATCCACAGAATGGTTAAAATCAGGACTAAGTTATTTACACGGTTTACTCCGAAAGAGAAAGGGAACCTTGGATGTACAAATCTGCCAGAAGCACCCAGTCCTGCTGTTACTCTGTTATTGTAAGTTCACATAAAATCCAGCTATTTTTTAAAAATATATTTTTATTGATTTCAGAGAGGAAGGGAGAGGAAGAGATAGAAATATCGATGAGAGAGAATCATTGATCAGCTGCCTCCTGCATGCCCCCTACTGGGGATTGAGCCTGCAACCCAGGCACATGCCCTGGACCAGAATCAAACCCCGGACCCTTCAGTCGGTAGGCCAATGCTCTATCCACTGAGCCAAACCGGCCAGGACACAATTGAGCTTTTACAATGATTTCTAACTCAACTTCTCAATCCAAACCACAGAACTTTTCCCTAATGCTGATAATGGCCTAGATTCACCGCTTAGTCTTCTACTAGAAACTACGTTGGTCAGAGCTACCCAATTTTACTTTTGCCTGTGAAACTCTCCTTTTCAGGTGCTTCCTTTTATAAGCACCAGCATTCCCAAGTTCTGAAAGCAACAGCCCCAGTAGCTCCTGAGATGCCCCTCCCAAGTTGGCACCCAATTTCTCTCAAAGCTGCAAATAAACTCCTTTGTTCCCTGTCTCTGAAGCCTAGCACCCCCACTGTTAGACCAACAGCCTCCTGGACATCCAAGCGTCCACAAGCCCACATCTGCTGATGCTGGCTTACATCTCAGTCCCCAGTAAACCTGGGACACTAAATCAAGATGCGGTTTCATGTTCCCATGAAGACAGAGAGTGATGGAAACCTGTAACCTGATTTATGTTTATTCATGCAGCTCTCTGTAGGGAAGTATGACAACCCCATTGCTGTGGAATTGTGTGTTAATTAAAAATTCAATATGGAATCAAGTGTGTCACCGAGCACTCATTAGCAAGTACTTACAAGTCTGCATTATTGGGCTGTTCCTGAGCTTTATTTTGGCATTTTGCTATAAGGGATGTCATGGAAATTATAAAGCCATCCCATGATCCGATGCCATATTTACTTGTACGTGTGGCGCTGGTGACTGTCCACATTACTGGGGAAAATATCCTGTTCTGAATCCAGGAATCCATTCTTGAGCTCCAGGCCACTCTTTGTGACCACTGTGAGTCGCAGAGCTGACTGTCCTCCAGTGGCAAGGTCTTTTACTAACTGGTTTCTGGAGGTGCATCTGTGACCCGCCACTAATGAGCACCAGACTCCCCCCAAGCATTTCAAACACTACTTCACACTTAGCTTTGCTTATTTCCTATCACTTTTGCTACTCTCTAATTTATTTCACCTTTCCCGCTATCTTTTATATATTGTATACGCCGCCCTCATTCCTGCTGGGAACAATGAGGAGTATAATTAAAACCTAAGTATACTGAGACACTACTAGTATTCTGTACATGGCATTGTGTGGGGTCCTGAGGACACAAAGATGGATGAAGCCATCCCTATAGAGGACTCTTACACAGACATCAGACATATAGTGTGAATGTCACACAAATAGTCTAACATGCTATTATTTCAAAGGGGTGATAGAGAAAGGTTATATGGAAGAAATGGCAGTTAAGCTGGATTCTGAAAGATAAATAGGTATGTAACAGTTAGAAAAAAGGACGGTGTCTAAGCAGAGAGAAAAAATGGTAGGCACAGAGATTTTTTTGTTGTTTTTTTTTAAATATATTTTTTATTGATTTTTTACAGAGAGGAGAGGGATAGAGAGTTAGAAACATCGACCAGCTGCCTCCTGCACACTCCCTACTAGGGATGTGCCCGCAACCAAGGTACATGCCCTTGACCGGAATCGAACCTGGGACCCATCAGTCTGCAGGCCGACGCTCTATCCACTGAGCCAAACCAGTTAGGGCCAGAGGTTTATTTTTAAAACAGTGAGGATCCATCCGTTTAGGTGAGGGAGATGATGTGGGTAAAGAGTAATGGAGCCCTGGCCGGATGGCCTGGTTGGTTGGCGCATTGTCTCGTATACCAAAAGGATGCAGGTTCGATTCCCAGTCAGGGCACATACCTAGGCTGCAGGTTTGATCCCCAGTCACGGCATTTATGGGAGGTAACTTATTGATGCTTCTCTCTCTCTGCCTCCCTCCCTCCCTCAAATCAATAAACATATCCTCAGATGAAGAGTAAATACGTAAATAAATGAGGGTCTGAGGACAAAACTGGAGAGGAGGTGGTGGCCACATGGCAGCTGTCTCCCCTTCACCACCACCATCATCATCAATGCACACTTGTGTGGGACGCTGCAAGAGGCAGGAGCACCGTGCAGGCCACATGACAACAGGTGGTGCTAGGGGCACCGGGAGCTAACAGTTCTACTGGAACAAGAAGCTGATCAGAATGAGGCAGCTTAGAGGACAGTTTTGTTTAATATTGTAGATCTAATAGGTCATCGTAGGGAAGAGGTTGTATTTTACCTAATTTAAAACAAATGAATATGGAATAAAATTGTTAATGCATTAAGTAGCATTTTTGAAAGATTAAACTGCTCAGTGTTATGAGGAATAAACAGGAACGGGAGAGATGAAAGACCATTAGCGAGATGAAGCAATGGGCCCAGCCTGAGGTGGCAGCTTTGGGACTGGAAAGAAAATGCTCAGAGAGCAAGGAAATGCCATGTCTACACTCTGACTCCTCAGAAAGGACAGATTTGAGACAAGTCGCTACTGCGGCAGGCGATAGGCAGGCTGCCTCCTAGTTTGAGAGAATTCTGACTGGTATCCAGACTCAGTAGGAAATTATCCCATATTAGATTATTAATGTTGCCACAGGCCAAGGAGAAAGCGGGGGGGAGGGAGGAACATCCTATCCAGTTGCCACCTTTGTGCTGACAATCAGAGGAAGGAAGACTTGTATTTAAAATGAATCAGTCACCTAAATACAGCCAACTGGAAATGAGGTCATGGGGATTCGATGAGAGGCATTTCAATGGAGAATTCTTCACATGAAGGAATGCTATAAGTGCTTGTTGAATGAATGAAAGTAATGATTTCAATTTTATCTGTAACATTTGTTGGCCCTCTTAGTTGCAACACTAGCCGGCATCATGCATCTAGTTATTTTGGGAGATTATACACACACACACACACACACACACACACACACACACACACCCTCCTATATAATAAAGAGGTAATATGCAAATTGACTGTCACTCCAACACACAAGATGGCCACCCCCATGTGGTCAACGATGGCTACCACAAGATGGCCGGCAGAGCAGGGCAGTTGGGGGTGACCAGGCCGGCAGGGGAGGGCAGTTAGGGGCAATCAGGCCGGCAGGGGAGCAGTTAGGAGTTGATCAGGTTGGCAGGGGAGTGGTTAGGGGGTGATCAGGCTCGCAGGCAAAAGCAATAAGGGGCATTCAGGTGGGCAGGCAGGCGAGCAGTTGGGAGCCAGCAATCCTGGATTGTGAGAGGGGTCCCAGATTGGAGAGGGTGCAGGCTGGGTTGAGGGACACACAAACCCTCCCCCCATACATGAATTTCATGCACTGGGCTCTGTGTGTGTGTGTGTGTGTGTGTGTGTGTGTGTGTAGAGAGAGAGAGAGAGAGAGAGAGAGAGAGAGAGAGAGAGAGAGAGAGAGAGAGAGAGAGAAAGAATATATGCAAATTAGGCCGGGACACTGTAACAGGTCACGACTGGACAGGAGGAGGTTGCGCACACAGGTGAGGTCTGGAGTGGAGATGGAGACGGAGACAGAAACGGGGGGCCGGCCCCGCAGCTTCTGTGGCTGAGCACAGGCCTGGAGAGAAGACGGCGGGCCCACCTCTCGCAGCAGCAGTGCTGGTCCCTCCCGGCTCCCACAGAAGCGGCGCAGCTCCCTTGCGGCTCCTGTGGGCGCCGGCGGCTCGCTTCCGGCTCCTGTGGAAGCAGTGCGGGTCCCTCCCGCGGCTCCCGTGGAAGCAGTGGGTGGCCTACTGCGCGCAATGGGCTACTAGTATATATATAAAGAGCCCTGCCTAGGGCCAGCCATACTGGTGCTTCAATTTTTTAAAGTGAGCACCTGAAAGTGTGGGCTGTACTTTCAAGATGCCCCTAAGAGTCTGAAGAGGTGCACCCTCCTCCTCCATTTCAATGACGATTATTTTCCCACTATTGCCAAGGACTGAACACATCTATAGTGCTCTGGCCCATCTGTGCAAGCTCATACCTTCACAATCTGACTTCCAAAAGAGTTTCAATGAAGAGTAAAATGTGCTGATCTACCATGCTGCCCATTCTCTCTGTTCAGTCCAGAAGTCACACACAGGGTAACTTGCCTATGAAACAAACTCACCCACTAAAAAGTTATTTAACTGCTCCTTTGTTCAGCTCTCACCCAGTTCTAAATCGCACCTGTGACTCTCTCTCTGTGTACAAGGTTTCCAATGTAATATACCGACTTGTCCTGTAGCACCTCAGTGAGGCAGGAATAACTGCTACTAGGAGGGTCTGTAAAGCTGAGGGAACTCTTCCAAACACCTGGCACCCTGCACAATGGTGGGCGGGAGGGACCCCACTGACCTGTGTCAGCGTCATTCAGCCTAGAAACCTCTGAACCCAAAGAGGAGCCCTGATCCCAACCCAAATTCCTGGAGCCCTGAGTGGCCTGGGTGTCAGGACAGGTCCAAGAAAGAGCAGATGTTCCAGCTCCTTGAGTGACACCTCACTGAGGAGGGCGACCACGAGTTAAGTGGAGACTCCACCAAGGATTCCCCTGGGTCAGGTATTCAGGGACAGCCTTTAAGTTGTTTTAACTATGAAAAAAAAAAAAAAGCCTTAAGAATATTCTTAAGCAGATACTGAAGTTTCTAACATAAAATATTACTTGAATCACATTACCAATTTGAAACCTGTAATAATTTCAGTCTAGGCCAGTCTAACTAACAGCAAAACTGCTTTCTAAGCAAACTGATGGTGTAAATGGAATCACAGGTCTAGATCACAAACTGTTTAGCCCTTAAAAAATCATTTAAGCAGTGTATTGTATGGCATTTAATATGCTAACTAGAAATGATTCTCATATACTATTACCCAATTAGGCAAAAATTTTCAAACTTTAAAAATTATGTTCTCAAAGTCAGTCCCCACTAAAATTATCCTATATAATAAAGAGGTAATATGCAAATTGACCATCACTCCAACACACAAGATGGCCACCACCATGTGGACACAAGATGGCCGCCACAAGATGGCCAGCAGGGGAGGGCAGTTGTGGGCGATCAGGCCTGCAGGGGAGGGCAGCTGGGGATGACCAGGCCTGCAGGGGAGGGCAGTTAGGGGCAACCAGGCTGGCAGGGGAGGGCAGTTAGGGGCAATCGGGCCAGCAGGGGAGCAGTTAGGAGTCGATCAGGCTACCAGGGGAGTGTTTAGGGGGTGATCAGGCTGGCAGGCAGGCAAGTGGTTGGCAGCCAGCAGTCCTGGATTGTGAGAGGGCAGTCGGACATCCCTTGAGGGGTCCCAGATTGGAGAGGGTGCAAGCTTGGCTGAGGGACACCCCCCCCCCCCCCCCGCCGCACGAATTTCATACACCAGGCCTCTAGTGTACAATAATTATAATGATTTTTACTAATTCAAACAATCTACTGGGCTTTTTTTCAGCATCAGTGGGTTATGGGAAAAAATCATGGCTTGTGCCACAACGTATCTTCTACATTTTACCACAGATGTGATGAAAATTAATGCCTATTGAAAATTATAATTTAGCAGCTGTATTAATTCTTTCTTACAAGTATTTAAACACCTACTATGTGCCAGGCTAAGCACTGGGTACACATGCTCTTTCTTGAGATTCTTCAAGTTTGGAGCACTTTCCCATCATGTGAATGAAGGCAGCAGCATAACTCAGACCTGGAGATTGTGCCAGCACCCATGCACCAGTCAGATGGCCCTGCAAACTCATGAGTCCACTGAGATTTCAGAAATAAGAGAATAAAACAAAAATTCAGGGAGAAAAAACTTCCTTTGAAGAAAATAGAGGTACTTGCTTTCATAAAGAAAAATGTTTCTTTACTAGGGAAAAAACAACAACAACAACAACAACAACAAAACAGTTTCATGAGTCCAACAGAAAAGGTTCATAGCCCTGGCTGGTGTGGCTCAGTGGTAGAGCATCAGCACTCACACCAAAGGGTCTCGGGTTCAATTCCTGGTCAAGGATGGGGCATATGCAGGAGGCAACCAATTGATGTATCTTATATTAATGTTTCTACACCCCTCCCCATACACACACTTTCTCTAAGAAAAAAAAAAAAAATCAATGGAAAAATATCATTGGATGAGGAATAACAACAAAAAGTTCTCCTGGAAATAATACCTACAATCAATAATGTATTAAAAAAGAAATCTGACTTTTGAAAGTTAAGGCAGATGCAATACATGTTCACAATTACTTTTCACACAATTACTCTTCATGGGGAAAACCTTGTTTAGATTTTTCAATTCATGTTAATTAATGAATGACTTTTAAGTAATAAAAGTACTATTTAAAAGCTTAATTTCTAGTAAAATATAACTGCTGGTTTCTTTGTGCCGTTTCCTGCTGGCAGATGAAGTTTCCACAAATAGAAAAACAATTTTACCCAGAACCTGGACTTTTGCTTTAACTGGCTATGAAAAACTAAACATCCGATTCAAGACTCACTGACCATGTCAGCTAACTGCATCCAAATGAAAAAGAAAATAATAGTATTTGAGAATTACCAATGATTATTTCTCCTATCTAGGCCCTTACTCTGGTTTGGAAAAGACAGACATTAGAAATAATATCCCATTATTTTATGAAAACAAAAAAGCAATTTATTTTTAACCTAATTATATTCACTTAGAAAACAAGTGCCCTGAGGCCAGCCTCACATCTAATATACAACAGTTTACATGAAAAAGCACACTTGCTTCATTTATCTGAACTACTCTAATCCACATCCGAAGAAACAGACTCAGCACTGAACTCATTTCAAGGACAGTTGGCTTTTAACTTGTCTCTGTGCCCATACAACTAAGTTGAGCTTTGATTTAGTAACTGTGAAAACACCTTACATTATTGAAACAGTATGTTCATCAAGTTAGCCCCTTCTGGATCACATGTATGTATGTGCACACGTGTGTGTATATCAAGCCCTTTAACAAGGAACACTTAGTTTGCAATAAGGAATGTCAAGATGCAAGAAAAGTTTATAAAATTAAAATTGTATACAATGGTAAAAACTATAATCATCACTGCTGGGCACATGGAATTAATAACCACTTTACAACTATTTTATTCATAAAACCCCTTACATAGTCACTATCATTATTCCATTTCTTTTTAAACTGACAGGAAGATCCCCAAGATCCCAGTTAGTGCCGAGGGTGGGGGGGAACGGGACAGGACTGGGGTGTGTGTGTGTATGTTGGCATTTGCACCCGGACAGGCTGTCCTGGTCTGCACTCAATGGCCCCACTGCCACACCATTCATGTCCCAGGGCTAGGACTTCATTCTTAAACTTATACTAAAACCTGGAGATCTTTTTCACAAAACCCACTACTAAGCCAGTTCCTTCCCATTTTGTAAGTGTAAAATTAATTATTTCATAAACCTAGAAGAAGCGGTTTACATTCATTCCCCCTAGTAAGACACAGATATGACAAAGAGTGAGGCAGCAACCCCCATAATTAAAAATGGAAAAGGAAGCCCAGTTGGTGTGGCTCAGTGGTTGAGCTGTTTCCCATACACTAAGAGGTCACTGATTCAATTACTGGGCACGGCAAATCCCTAGTAGAGGGTGTGTGTGGGGCAGCCGACAGCTCAGTGATGTTTCTATCTCTCTCTTGCTTCTTCTCTCTCTAAAAAAAAAAATCAATAAAAACATACTTTTTAAAAAAAGTGGAAAAGGAGTCTTCCAAAGACAGCAGGGACATAGAAAAATTTAAAAACATATTAAAAAAAAAGCAGTATGGTAAAAAATAAACACAATAAAATCAGAGAGATGAAAAGTTATCTGATACAGACATAGCACTCTGTTCTAGAAACTTTTCTCCATTAGTTCTCCCAAACACTATTAAAGTTCACAATAGGGACAAAACTGAAGACAACATACCTGTCTCAGAAATAGACACTTCCTATGTAACATTATTACTTGAATTATAAGGTAATCTAGAAGGAATACTCTATGCACCTCCTGCGGCGGGGTAAGTGGAGGAGAAATGCTATACATTTCTGGGCCTTTCCAGGACAAACAGCCCTGTGACCCTCAACTGGAGAGCAGTTCTCAGGTCAAAGTTCCTGAAAGGCACAGCCTGTGGCCTGTGAGTGACAGAGCCTGTTCTTTCTATGAAAGAATCTTCTGTGTATAGAATGTAATAGTGAGAAGACATAAAGGGAAAAAATACATAAAGAAATGACATCCTTAATGCCTAAAAAGCGCCAGAGAAGAGTTTCTGGAGGCGTTTACTACATACGTGTTGTGAACAGTCTTTAAAAAGCCACACGAGGTTCTCTCTGGGAGTCTAGTGAACGAAGACACTGCACACACCTGCAGTTCACACGTGGAGACGCTTAGGCCCAACTGCAGTTCCGTTAAATAGTACTTACATTTAAAGCAGCTTCTCCACACTTTTCAATTGCTGCAAGACCCTGATTATGAATATGTGTCTCCAAAAGTTTTTTCAATTCTCCTAGGCCGTCCTGGATTCGAGATACAAGATTATACATGCGACCCAAATCTGAAAGAAGAAGGCACCACCTTTATGCACCGAGGCAAACTCTGCATATCCACCCCACTAAGTATGTGTTTATACTGAGATGTACAATACCCTGAAATAAGATAACCATATTTTAGACTTAATTACAATAAAATATTTTGTATTTAACATATGCATATTTAGCTAGCAGTAACAATGAAGTCATGCTTTTATAAGAGTTTTATTTCCCCCTTACCATAAGAATCCACTAACATAATAGAAAAAAAATCTTTTTGTCAGGAAACATCTGATGCTTCCTAAGCACTGAAATAAAATTTATGCCTAGCACATAATAGGCACTCACACATTTGTTGTACAAAATGAATAATTTAAGGAGATACAAATATCCATCTCAACTATATAAACAAATGAGTCACAAAAGGGCCCCAAAATTCCTCATTTATTGTATGTATGGTATATGGTTAGTTTATGACAGCCAAAGAAGAAAAATCCCAAATCCCCAAATCAATCTTTTACTGAGCTCCTAACACATCCCAGTAAAATATGGGAGGGATAAGAAAAAGGCAGAACAATCAATCACCTTTTCATCTTGAAGAATTTTCAAAAGAAAAATATTCAAGAAGAAAGTGGGGGTGATATCATTTAATGCTAAAGTTGTAGAATAAGCTATATTTCAAATTAAACATGAAAAGATGCTCTTCCCCAAGTCATACCCAAAACACTCTCCAGAGGTCCAAAGTCAATACACAAAAAGGTAGACACTCATACATTAATCTTTTAAAAACTGACTGATAGTTGTAACGCTTTAACTCTGAGTCAAGAATTCCACTTTCAAAACCACAGATCGTAATAAGCATGTACAGGTTTGGAGTTGCAGAGGCTCACCTTCATTTTTGTCGGCATCCAGCAAGTTCTGAAACTCTGTGTGGAAAATCTCCAGGTGCTTCTCGATGAGCACCTGCTCGCACTTCCTTGCTAGCTCGTCTTGAGTGCTTTCGTGAAGGTAGACCTGCACTCTCCGTTGCTCCTCGAGCAGACGGGCCTCTGCCTGGAGGAGTTAATTCAAGTGATAGGTCTGATTTCTTTTTTATTTTAAACTATTACATGGAAAACAGCAAATTAAAACTCATAAACATACTCTAATAAAATACTATCTAAAAAAAGGGGGGAGAGGTATTTTGATTTTAGGATGAATCCCAGCCATATTTAAGGGGTCACTGATATTTTCAATTTTCTCTGCAATATAACATTTCCCCTTCAAACTCCTCTTTTAATGACTTAATGAGGTTATAATGATTCATTTTCTTCCTTTTATGTGTGGCATTTCACTTTTGGGGGTAAAACCTCTATTTGACACTGAGAAACCTATAGATGCTTCCTATATGTAGAACACCAAGAACCACTACTTTTGACTGGAAGCTACTTGGAGTAGAAATGACCACATGGAAATAATTATTAGTAATAACATATATTTTTTTAAATTTTAAGAAAAACATTATGGCCAATCTCTGGCCAATCATTAAATTTATGCACCTCTGAAATCTACTGGATTATTTATGAGTCTCAATTTCTCACATTGCCCTTCAAAAAGAAAAACACACACAAAGATACAATTTAATAGAATAGCAAAATTAATCAAAGTAATAAATTTTACAATATATCATACCAAAAATATGTGTGGTGTAAGGTTTCACAGAAGAACTACTAAATTACCAAAGCAAAAAAGATATTTTAATGATAATCTGAAATTATTCAGGTGATCTGAAATAAGAGACAAAAACTATATTTTGTACTATAAGAATGTCAATACTCCCCAAATGATTTTTAAATTTGGCATAATTTTGGAGAACTCTGGAAAAATTCAACACCCAAGAGCCAAGAATACATAAAATAAAAAACAAACAAACAATTAGAACTTGCAACTGTCAAGACTTAATAACAATGAGACAACTGTTTAAACTACAGAAGTTAGATCCATGTACATTCTAAATAGTTAATTGGGAACAATAAACTTGAAAAGTATCTGTAGTATGTATCAAAGGTCAATATCCTTAATATATCCTTAATATATAATGATCTCTGAAAAAGATCATTATATCTAAATGCTCCCTATCTAAAAAATCAATGAGTATAGCCAAATAAAAACATGGGAAAGGAAAAGGAAGAAACAATTTACAAATGAAGAAATAAAAAAACTTCAAGTTTCTAATAAGAGCTAATTAGTTAAATTATAGCATATTTGGTTAATGAAATACTATTTTTCAGTAAAATAAACATAAAAATAATGCTAATATAACAGATCATTATTGAAAAAAAGAGGTTATAAAAAACCTGACAGCATTATCCCAATTTGATTTAGTATTCATATTTAGTAATAGCGTCCCAGGCTTATACGTTTGTTTTACTTATACAGTATTTCCCAAAAAGTCTATAGTTAACGTGTATTTTTTTCTGATTACAAAGTTCTTTTAAAAAACAGTAAGAGATCTTTATGTGCTTGAACTCAGAAGTTCTACATTAAGAACCTGCTGCTTCCCATCTAATGTTTCATTAAGCCGGATACATGAAGAGCTAAAGCTGATGAAATACAGGACATGTAAACCCCAAAGTGCCACTTTTTCTGTTTTAAGTTAAATCATTTCCTGGAAAAACAATCACTTTGGGCAGCAAAAATTCATCTCTTTAAAACTTTGCCTTCTCCGGCAGCAACCTTTTATCCCTTCCCAAACAGGGCTGATTTATTCTGGGGGCATAGGCTCCCCACCTCTTGGTCTACAAAGTGGAAGGATTCTATAGAGCCTTCCTGCAGCAGCCCAGAGGGAAGGGAACCGTAACTGGTACCTAAGGGGCCTCAGCAATCACTTCTTTTATACACAACTAAAGAAACCAAGGGCCTAGGTGTTATATTGTTGTAGTATTAGGTTTCAGGCAGGACATTCTTTGTTGATTTTAAGTCAAGCTCTTGATTGTCACTGTACTTGGAGGAAAATATATTAGAATACCAAGATCAAATTCAAAATGACTAAATATAACTATCCTGTCCCTAATAATTCTATTAGAATCAGTTTGCAGTAAAAACAACAACAACAAAAAGGTAAGGCAGCAATTTTCAATCCATGTGCTGTAAAATTTTAAAAACATGCAATACTTGCCCGCCGGCATAGCTCATTGGTTTGAGCGTCAACCTATGAACCAGGAGGCCACAGTTCAATTACCAGTCAGGGAACATGCCTAGGTTGCAGGCTCGACCCCAGTGGGTGTGTATGCAGGAAGCAGCCTATCAGTGATTCTTATCATTGATGTTTTTATCTCTCTCTCCCTATTCCTTCCTCTCTGAAATCAATAAAAATATATTTAAACAAACAAACCTACCAACAAACAAAAAACAACATGCAATACTTGACTATTTAGTCAAGGAGACCAACCTCTTTTCCCTTTGATTGTCAAATTTTAAAAAATGACAACAACCAACACAAAGATAACTGCCTGGTGTGAATGAGTCAAAATTATAGCTATTTTATTGTGTCAGATCAGCAAAAAATGTATTTTTTTTTTTGGCGTCCTGCAGAATCTTAATAATTAGTATACGTGTGCCATGAGATGAAAAAGGTTGAAAATCGCTGAAGATGTAATTTATTTTTAAAGTTTTTAAAAATGACATTAGAAACCTAGTCAGAGATATTTTTGTAGCTCAGATTAGTCTCAGTGACAAGACTGCAAGATACATTAAAATACTGATGTGGCGCCCTAGCCGGTTTGGCTCAGTGGATAGAAGGGTCCCAGATTCAATTCTGGTCAAGGGCACATGCCTGGGTTGCGGGCTCGATCCCCAAGAGGGGGCATGCAGGAGAAAGCCGATCAATGATTCTTTCTTATCATCACTGATGTTTCTCTCTTGCTCCCTCTCCCTTCCTCTCTGAAATAATATATATGTGTATTACACACACACACACACACACACACACACACACACACACACACACACACACACTGATGTGGCTCAGGGTTGCTCCTTCATTGAAGCCTCCTTAGAAAGAGAAGCCAAAGATCCTCCAGACCTTCCACTCATAACACAGAAAAGGGGACAGAGACCCCCAGAGTATGTGGACATGCAGTCCAATTTGGCTGCTGAAAGCAGAATACGAATTTCTCGATATTCATGCTTTATCTCAGTATTGTTCATTAGTTTTATATTCTATTTCCTGATAGCACGTTGTAATATAAACATAATTCCACCTTAAGTCACTGAATAAAATGGGCCATCTTTATCCTGTGGTATTGCACACACCCAGACATATGGAGATTTTGATCAATGCACAGGTATAGTAACAAACACATCATGCTTTGCTGTTTGCCAAATATAACGTGTATATCTGCAATAGCTTATTATTCCCATTTTACAGATGAAGAATCTGAGAAACAGAAGATTAAGGTCAATTCCCTAGTAAATGGTGGAGTGGGGATTTAAAACTAGACTTATAGCCCAGTTTTGAGATGCAAGGATATGTGTGGGTAAGAGCAGGACTGTTTGCATGGTTAATTCCAACTTTACACTCATAGATTCTATGCGTAAGGACTTCCTGAATGTGATGGAAATCATGTTTGATAAGATCCAATCGATTTGGACCAAACCTTTAACCCTCTAGAAAGAAATCCACTCTAAGAAAACCTGGAAGGCAGGCCCATACTGGGTTGAAACACCCAGGCCATTACAAATCTTTGCTCTTCACGTTGCCATTGGTTCCATGCCTAATTTTATTTTTTTAATTATATTTTTAAAATATATTTCTTTATTGATTTCAGAGAGGAAGGGAGGGAGAGATAGAAACATCAATGATGAGAGAGAATCACTGATTGGCTGCCTCCTGCACACCCCAACCGGGGATCAAGCCTGCAACCCAGGCATGTGCCCTTGGCTGGAATCGAACCTGGGACCATTCAGTCCACAGGATGATGCTCTATCCACTGAGCCAAGATGGCTAGGGCCCATGCCTAATTTTAAAAACGAACTGCCTCCCTAGCCAGTCCGGCTCAGTGGATAGCGCGTTGGCCTGCGAACTGAAGGGTCCCGGGTTCGATTCTGGTCAAGGCATGTACCTTGGTTGCAAGCCTGCTCCCTGGCCCTGGTCGGGATGTGTGTGGGAGGCAACCAGTCAATGTGCCTCTCTCACATCGATATTTCTCTCTCCGTGTCTATTACTCTCCCTCCCACTCTCTCAAAAAAAAAAATCAATGAAAGAATACCCTTGGGTAAGGATTAACAAAGGCCCTGCTTGGGGCGTGCTTATGGTCTTAAAAGCTGATTTCCTTGCACCAGGATACTACACTTCTCCTCAGGGCGGGTGCTGGTAGGACCTCAGTCCACGTCAAAGTTCATGGAAAGAACAGGGCTCACCCACTGTTGTGGATGTGCACCTTGAGTAATAAATAAATGGCCCCATTTTTAAAACATGCACCATTTTAAAAGACTCACCATAAATAGTGGAGTTCCATAAAAGATGTATTTATAAAAAATACACTGCCAAACTAAAATGAAATAACAGGCAATGCTAAGATTCAAAACAGCTTATGTTTCAAAAGTCTATTTGCAGGCAGCTGTTTGAAACTCTGGACAAGCTGGATAGGTTCCAGGTCAGCATACAAAATCTGACTTAACCCACAAATATAAACAAAGAACTATTACAATTCCAAGTACAATACTTTTGAAGAGTTCTGTTTTTGTTAGGTTGTGAGATATCAGAAATTTGTTAAGGACTTTCAATGTCAGACTTCTCAGGCCCACTTATAATCACAACCCTATAGGAAATACACTGAGAACATCACAAACTAGTGGGCAGGGCTTCATGAGGGAGCTTCTGGTCTTATTAAGGTGCCTTACTAGCTTTCTATCTCAGTTTGCAGAAAAATTGCTTCTGTAGTCCACGTGCTCTCCCAGGAAAAGAGCACCAGGGGCAAAGCACACAGCAGACACTATTGGCCTCTGATTCCCTGGAAATCTCCTTGTACATCTCGTACATATCGGTGGAGCCAACCCCTGCCCTTAAGTCAAGTCTGACTGGAACACAGCCACACCCATCTGTGTAGAAGTTGCCATGGCTGCTTTCCCACCACAGTATCAGAGCTGAACAGCTGCATGGAGACCACAAGTTGCACAAAGTCTAAAACATTTACTACGTGGCCCTTTGCAGAAAGTTCGCTAACTCTGGACCTGGGTCACTCCTCACAATGTCAATCTAAGATACCTGGATCACCCAGAAAGAGAACAAGGAACAATCACACTAGAACTTCATCAAAACCTCACTTGGTACAGAAATGGCTCATGATGCAGGCCCATTCTGACCTGCACAAGAATTGGGTTCCATGGTGTTAGGAGAGTCTCTCCTCTAACACAGATTGGAAGCCTGTGTCGCAGATTATTAGGGGATCTTTAAAAAAAATTTTTTTTATTGATTTCAGAGGGGAAGAGAGAGAAAGATAGAGATAGAAACATCAATGATGAGAGAATCATTGATCGGCTGCCTCCTGCACACCCCCTACTGGGGATTGAGTCCGCAACCCGAGCATGTGCCCTTGACTGGAATTGAACCCGGGACCCTCCCGTCCGCAGGCTGAGGCTCTATCCACTGAGCCAAACAAGCTAGGGCTAGGGGATATTTTATAAACAAAAAAGCAAAGCTTAAAGTCTGCAAATTTGAGACTATTTGTTTAAAACTTATTTTCTCTCAACCTGGTGAGACTGTGGTTCCCACTAATGTCGAGATACATTCTAGGAGAGACAGTGCAAAACATACAAGTCATATAGCTATTATGCTTCTCTCTTTAGAACAGTGAAGACAGCACTGAGTTGTGATTATTAAACTAATTTACAATAACTCCTAGACCAATCAGAAGCATTTGCACCTGCTATAGACACACAGTCACACTGCCCAGGAATTGCACATAACATATACTAAAGAGAAGAATTCCTCTGACAGCAGTAATTTTCATTGAAGGACACTTAAGGTATGGTATTGAAGCTCACCTTTTTCATGTATTCAGTAACTGGGTTCTGCTGCAAGAATTCAGTACTCTCTCTGGTATAAAATCTCTCTGTATCAGCCAAAAACTGAGACTCAAAGGATTCTTTATACACTGTTAACGTAGGGCCCTTCGCAAATGCATCATCTTCATTCAGCCCCAATTCCACTAGAAAGAAATATGAAGTATATTTCAATTACCCTATTTTTTATATTTTACAGAATATACTTAGGTGTAACATCCAGTTTAAGTTATGCTTAAAAGGTAAGTGTGAAATGGCAGGACATAAAGTCTGTTATTCACTAGTATTAAAGTACACTGTTTCCATAAAATAAAAAATGAAAAACAATACAAGACATACAAAAGGAAGTAATTCTGACCAATGGCCAGGCATGCTTCAAAGTTATCATGAAGCTTCTTTGGAAAACTTTTATATTTCCTGACAGTGTAGAAATAATAAAAATGACTAATTTTAAATTTTAAAAAATATAATGCTACCCACATTTTAAAAACAGTGTATTACTTTGCTGGTTTTTCCATCTAAATTTTCCAAGCTGATATAAATTTCTGGTTATAATTGAGCTCCATTAATGACACTGTCATATAATATATCCAGTAATTCAGCATGAGACCAGAAAAGAAAATAATTCAAATGTCTATTACATCAAATTTTCCTTAAGGTACAAGGACCAAACAATTTTATGATGGGTAATATCAAATAGAATCACACTGACTTCAAGAGAATTATAAGTACCCTTGTAAATGCTACCCATATTCTTGATAATGAAATATTTTAAAATGAATCTGTTGGAGTACTGTTATAACTGACATTTGATATGACAACATTGAATAAATTAAAGGAAAACTGTTTACCATAAGACTGTACAACTCCACTAATCAGTCTTGTATTGATGGTTTCACCATTTCTTTCCTTTTCAATCAGTTTTAAAACAGCATTGGTTACCTTCAGAAAGGACATAGGAAAAAGATGTGTAGATTACAGGCTACAGTATGTATTGTATTATTACATATCTTTTAAACATTTAAATCCATTAAACAATGTGAGATGAGAGATAATCATGAGACGTTCCAAAAGAGAGAGGAAGACAATAGTTGAGAAATGAAATCTGTAGGGGTTTCAGAAGGAAAGCAGCACACACTCAGACAAACAGTACCTGTTTGTTCAAGGGCCTGAATAGACAATCTCTCCAAGTCACCAATGCGAGCTGGATGAAAAGAAAAAGGGAAAGTGTAAAATGTCTGTACTTTCACTGTGTTTTTCTAAGACTGAAGTCACAGGAACCAGCTGGAACCCCAGGTCATACTGATCAATAGTTCTAGATTATAACTCAGTAACTCTGTCATCACGATGAAATCAGAGCCACTCTGAGTTAGCACCTCCAAGAGGCATCACAACACAGCTCTTTATTAGCACACACTTTAGAAAAAAATTGAGATTAAGGAGAACATACATATCAGTTTAAAGGGCACCTGTGGATGCAATCTATAACATTCCCTGGGCCAAATTTAAGTTTCGACCTGACAACACACTTAATGAAGATAATTTTTAAAACTTGTAAAAATGTCCACAGATGTTGTATCAGAAAGTTACTATAAAAAGGCTCCTCCCCCCAAAAAAGTTATAATTCATGCATGAATTTTAAACTGTTTGTTGAGAGAGGTATTATTCAGCTAAAATAATATTCACATTTAAAACATTGTAACGCTCATTTACACTGTTAAGAAACTCACTTAAACATATATGTTATCAGTCTTATTTTCCCCAAATACAACGAAAGATAAAACTGGGTTTATGTAAGACATCTTTCTGAATTATATAAAAATTTAATTTGTATACTGAACTTTCACTGAGTGGTACTTACACACACACACACACACACACACACACACACACACACCTGAAAGTGATATTTAAGATAAAAGTATCCTATATAATAAAGACGTAATATGCAAATGGCCATTACACCGTGAAGCGTAACGACCGACTGCGTAACAACTGGATCACGAATCAACAGGAGGGTGGGGTAGCAAGCTACAAACGGTCGGCGGAGAACTACAGGAGGGGGTAGGGCAGCAAGCTATGGGGGGGGGCGGGGGGCAGAGGGAGCTACTGGAGGGCGGGGCAGCGGGCGGAGAGCTACAGGAGGGCAGCAGCAAGCTACTGGCTACAAGCAGGTGGAGGAGAGCTACAGGAGGGGGTAGGGCAGCAAGCTATGGAGGGGCGGGGGGCAGAGGGAGCTACAGGAGGGCAGGGCAGCGGGTGGAGAGCTACAGGAGGGCAGCAGCAAGCTACTGGCTACAAGCAGGTGGCGGAGAGCTACAGGAGGGGGCAAGGCAGCAAGCTATAAGGGGGGTAGGGGGGCCAGGGGAGCTACAGGAGGGCGGGGCAGCAGCGGAGAGCTAATGGAGGGCAGCAGCAAGCTACTGGCGCACGGATTCGTGCGCAGGGCTACTAGTCCTGTCTACTAAAAAAGCAATATGCAAATTGCACCTCCACTATGCCCATAAGCCACGCCCACCAGCCAATTAGGAGCGAGTATGCAAATTAACCCCACCAAGATGGCTACGAACATGGAGCGAGCAGGAGGCTTGGGTTTCGCCGGCAATGGAGGAAGCCAAGCTTCCTGCACACCCTGGCCGGCCGTGGACTCCACTCAAGGCTACAAAGTTTCAATTACAGAAGATAAATAAATCCCAACAAAAATGGCTGCGGCCACAGAGCGAGCAGGAGGCTTGGGTTTCCCCGGTGATGGAGGAAGCCAAACTTCCTGGCCTGCCCTAGCCTCCACTCAAGGCTACAAAGTTTCAATTATAGAAGATAAATAAACCCCAGATACCAGGGCCTCCCTTTGGGTCACCGGGGGGCGTGGCTGGCCTGCAAACCACCACAGACCCCTCGCCCAGGCCGCCCCACACCCCAAGGGAACCCCTACCCTGATCCTGGACACCCTTCATGGCAAACCAGCCGGCTCCCACCCATGCACCAGGCCTCTATCCTATATAATCCTATTTAATAAAAGAGTAATATGCAAATTGACTGTCACTCCAACACACGAGATGGCTGCCCCCATGTAGTCAAAGATGGCTGCCACAAGATGGCCAGCAGGGGAGGGCAGTTGGGAGAGACCAGGCCTGCAAGGGAGGGCAGTTGTGGGCGATCAAGCCTGCAGGGGAGGGCAGTTAGGGGTGACCAGGCCGGCAGAGGAGGGAAGTTGGGGGCGACCAGGCCTACAGGGAAGGGTAGTTGGGGGGGGGACCCAGGCCTGCAGGGGAGGGCAGTTGGGGGTGATCAGGCCTGCAGGGAAGGGCAGTTGGGGGGGGACCCAGGCCTGCAGGGGAGGGCAGTTAGGGGCAATCAGGCTGGCAGGGGAGCAGTTAGGCATCAATCAGGCTGGCAGGGGAGTGGTTAGGGGGTGATCAGGCTGGCAGGCAGAAGCGGTTAGGGGCAATCAGGAAGGCAGGCAGGCGAGCAGTTGGGAGCCAGCAATCCTGGATTGTGAGAGGGATGTCCGACTGCCTGTTTAGGCCTGACCCTATTAGGATCGGGCAGTCGGACATCCCTCGAGGGGTCCCAGATTGGAGAGGTTGCAGGCTGGACTGAGGGACACACATCCCCGTGCACGAATTTCGTGCACCGGGCCTCTAGTTTTTAATAAAGCATGAACAACATGTAGTCTAGTGTTCCTCTCTGATCAGAGTAAGGCCACCAGTGGGCAGTGGGGAAAATGCAATGTGGTGGCTGAGAATTTATAGGAAAGACATACTACACCTTTAAAAATAACTTTTTCCAAGCATTTTTTCTAAATTATTAGTAAGACAGCCTTAGAGAGTAGGGAGAAAGGAAGAAGGACCAGGCAGCTAAGAAAGTAGGACCAGCATAAACCAGAGGAGACTCAGAGGAACCGACTTGGGGGAAATGCTTGCTGGATCACTTCAATATGTCAGTAACAAAATTTAATTTATTTCCGTGGTTGACTTAAAAGGAAGCCAACAACTTTTCCCCCCCCCCCATATACAGTTTATGAAACCAACAACTTCTTATAATTAAAAAGGATAAAAAGAATTATTAAGAAAAGAGTGAAACTTTTAAAACAGACTGCTGGGCCCATCTCCAGAGTTTCTAATTAAGTCTAGGCTGAGGCCTAATAATTAGCACTCCTAACAAGCTCCCAGGTAAAGTGATGCTGCAGGCTTGGGGACCACACTGTGTAAACCAGTGAGGCTAGCAAAAACTTCCTTGACTGAAGAAACATATTAATGAAGATGATTTAACAATTAAATTAGCTTCAAAATTTATTTTCACGCAGTCTTAAAAAAACAACAACCCTCAATTGTAAACTCTACAATGATCATTCCGGTATCATGCTACTGTATAAAGTGAGGGGAGAGGGATTTCACAGTCCTCTCTGGGAAGCAGTTTCCCAAACCCTGGCTGGAGTGTCAGGGAAGGTCCCTGACGGGCCTGACTCTGCCAGGACTCAGGCTTTCAGTGAAACCTGATGGCTGGTCACACAAAAGAAGGAGGAACTTTTAATGAGAAATCGCAGAAGTGTGCAGGTTGAATTTTAGAACTCTGATTTACTCACCCTTCTCCCTACTTGCCACAAACTAAGGGTCATTTATTGATAAATTAAAATAAGAGAAATTAGCCTACTATTCTGAAAATAGGTTAACATTTGCCTAGATCCCCCAACTGAAAAGATGACACATCACTAAGAAAACAGACATTTAAAAGGTGTTCTAAGCCGGTTTGGCTCAGTGGATAGAGCGTCGGCCTGCGGACTGGAAGGTCCCGGGTTCGATTCCGGTCAAGGGCATGTACATTGGTTGCGGGCACATCCCCCAGTGGGGGGTGTGCAGGAGGCAGCTGGTCGATGTCTCTCTCTCATCGATGTTTCTAGCTATCTATCCCTCTCCCTTCCTCTCTTTGAAAAATCAATAAAATATTTAAAAAAAAAAAAAAAAGGTGTTCTAAGAAGTCTTACAGAATAGATTTCATATATTCCTTTTCGTCCTTCATCACATTCACGGCGAACCCAATGTCTATTGAGGTAGGCACAAATTCCATTCAGAACTTTGCTGGAAAACCGGTAATCTTCCCACTGCTGAGTGTAGAACTTCAGTACACTCTCATCCATCAAGTCTTCTCCATCCTGAAAACAAGGGAACTACAGCTTTAAAAGTGACTACTGTGTCTCACATGATAAAAGCTAACTAAAACAAACCATTGTTTTAAAACACATTGATGGATATGGTTCTAGATGGGTTCTTTAAATTATTCTGTTTACAAAAACATGCTCATTAATTTGAATTCTCACAAGGATATGGCTCATGAGGACTAGACTAAAGAGAGGATTTTATTAGAAATTATTTCATTTCAAACTGGCCCTTTTTTCATTGTGTTAAATATATATACACACATAAAAAGAACCCTCAATTTTAGAGTATGAGAGTAATTCCTTTTTGTTAACAAACAAGAATTCACCTCAAAATCATTCTTTTGATATCTTTTGTCTGTTAGAAAATTAACATGTCCTGTTCACAATTTAGATCATGGGCCAATACCATTTATTTTTTAATTCATCTTCCTTCTTCATTAGGTTTATTTAAAAATTATAAATATTTAAAGCTTTTTGCGGTAATCTATTACATTTTTATAGTAAGTATAATTTGTTAACAAGACTTCATGAGGAAACTGTACATTAACCAAAATTATTTTTACTGAGTTATAACTTAAATCACAAATTTTTATTTGAAGAAAACTTCAGAATTTTTTCTTAGGTATTAATAACATCTACAGAGTGCTATCCCTTAACACTGAGCACGAAATGGCAGAATCACAGAGAAGTGCTGTACAGGAGAACACAAGAGGTGGAGCCAGAGGGAGGGCGCTCCTGCGTGAATGTGCACAGGAACGAAGGGCTGGGTGAGCCCAGTAACTGCTCTCAAGACTCAGGGTCCTCATGTAAAACAGCCCCACACTATATGTTCCACAGCAGTCCAACAGCCCTATGAAAACCTGATCATACTGTCATACAACCACACTTTTGTTCATTTAAATTTACATAATAAGAAATCAAATGTAAAGTTAAGCTATTCTGGATTATACTATATGACCTTTTAAAAAAGACAAAAATCCCACTGATAGCATGGCTATAAATACTTTATACAACACAAAATACGTCCTTTACTTTAATATTAAAGAATAATTCCAGTGTTCACTTTACAGCCTCGTTAATAAAAACGAGGACACAGTAGCTTCAGTAAGACATTAGAAACACAGTTTAGGAAACATGAAAAGGACACTATCTAAGTCATAACCTGTGGTCAATCGACTACAGTCTGTTAGGATGTTTAAAGTTTCCAATTAGCTTGTAAAATATATTTTAAAAAAATTTTGGAGTATGCTGAAATTTTTGCCTATTATCTGTGTAAATAAAAAAATCTTTAAAAATATATACACAGAACGCCAATTCCCAGGGTAAAGAGTAGAGATGTCTTCACTCACTCTATGTAATACGTGTAGCACCAGATGCAGGAGCCACTGGCCCATCCTGTGGCTGGATGGAAGGCATCACACTGCCTTTGCTACAGAGGATGGAGACTGGGAAAGAAAAAGGCAGAAGATGAAGGGGAAAAACTCCATCGCTGCCCAAGCGAGAGGCTCAGAGCAAGAGGAACCCACACTTGAAGGCAATGGTGTTCTAGTGAAACCCATCCTAGCCAAGGGCATAATTTCATTGTAGCTCAGAGATATACCACGTGATCGTGTGTAAAAGGCAAGATTCACATTGGAAAAATGTGGTTACTAAAGGTTGGAAAACCTCACGATCACACGTACATTCTGATTCAGAACAGCACGTTAGGTTGCAAGTACAATATAGGTCATTTGAATTCATAATTATATGCTTTAAATTAAACAGTTCATCAATTTCTAACAACCAAATCACAAAATGGTTAGCAATTTAAGGAGAGTATTACTAAGGTGTAAGGGTATCAAAAACCTAATTTAACAAATTAACAAAACACCCTCACGCAAACTCAATGATGAAAACAATGAACAAATGACAGTGAAAGATTTAGCACTGAAATTAGATTTATTATTTCACTATCTTTTTAATGTTCTATTAGAAATGCTCAGTATATATGTCAAACGTCTTACCTTAAGAAGATTTGTCAAGTAATTCTTCAAAAATTCTTTAAGTCGTTTGTATAATTCCAAGCCAACAAATTGCGCTCCCCCAGGTGTTTGCCCCTTTTTCGATTTAGAAGGAGGGACGCCAGCCCCTCGCGTTTGGTTTGACTGGTGAACACTCGTGCAGTAGTTATAAACGTGACTTGGACAAAAGTTAAGGAAATCAACATGCACCCTGGATATGAACAGTGTTCAATATGAATGTATTTTCTTATTAAATATCTCAGTGTCAGTACATTTCCAATGTAGCAACAAAGCCTATTTATTGAAAACTAGAGTGAAGAGATCCCATTATTCACATCCCAATAAAGGTAAAAGTGAACCAGCTCCATTCATAAGTTTGTCTGCAAGCCTTGCAAGCAGCCAGCCCAGAAGGAGGAGGAGGAGGGATAGTCCAGGAGGAAGGGCATCAAGAAAACACTGGACCTTCTAGATCATTTAATGAGTCTCTCTAGGAAAACTGTCACAAGTGTATGAAAAGGCAACAAGTACAAAGGAAAGGTCGCAATTATCTACTTTAATAAAAACAAAAAGGTAATGATCACAGTCTATTATAATGCTTAGCTGTATTTCCAGAAGCATACATTAAAAATATAGAAATAACCAAAACTTTATTTTAAAATTATTTATCTGTAGACTTAAACAAAGCTACATTTTGAGGGTGAAGGACAAAAAGCAGAAGAAAAGGCAGGCAAGAGACCAAATCCTCTTATTCCAACAGAAAAGTTGCAGGTGTCTGAAATAATGAACCACAACAGCAGTGGACATGCACTATTGAGAATTATGGAGATGTGTAAAAGCAACAACAAACGGAAGAAACAGCCAAAGTCTAAAACAGCTGCCTTTGGGGAGAGGCAGTGGAGAGACTGAGAATGAGGATTGGTGAGGCAGAGAAGCACTATCCTATATAATAAAAGGCTAATATGCAAATAGACCGAACTGCAGAACAACTGAACCGGTCACTATGACGTGCGCTGACCACCAGGGGGCACATGCGGTACATGGCAGGCGTCAACAGCAGGCGGCAGAGCACAGAACATGGAGGGCTTCGGCTCCGGTGGAGCAGGTGAGCGTGGGTGCCAGACCAAGGCGGAGTGCCGGTCACTGTCATTGGGCGAGCCTCTGGTGGTTACTGAAAATTCTTTGCTCCCGTGTGCCGCGGTCCCACCGGGTGCTTGCACCTGCTGCTGACGCTGGCCCCACTCATAACCGCTGCCAGCGCCTGGTGGCCGCAGGAGTGAAACTGCAAGCAAACAGGGAACTGGGGGCTGTGGCGGGAGGGCCTGGATGGGGGTGTGGAGGATGGGCTGGGACCCGCCCCTGTGCCCACCGCAGCCTCACGGCCCACAGTTCCTTTCAAGATGCACGAATTCATGCACTGGGCTCCTAGTCTATATATATAAAACCCTAAGCGACTGGTAGACTGACCAGTCGCTATGACATGTACTGACCACCAGGGGGCAGACGCTCAACGCAGGAGCTGCCCCCTCCTGGTCGTCAGTGCACTCCCACAGCAGGAGCGTTGCTCAGCTGACCGACAGGCGCCAGACGCAGAGCTCAGGCACGGCACCGGCCAGGGCTCAGGGTCCTCCCCAGCTGCCTACCTGCTGCTTCATGCACTACTACCTCCTCAGGGGCTGAAACTGGCAGTCCGACATCCCCCCGAGGGGTCCCAGACTGCGAGAGGGCTCAGGCCAGGCTGAGGTGCACCAGGCCTCTAGTTTTGTTATAACTTTTAATACTATTTTAATGTATCAGCATGTATTTTACTTGGAAAAAATTAATAGACACTGATTCAGGTAGAAAAATATCAATAAAACAGAATATTCTGATATATATATATATTTTAAATCTTTACTGGTATATTTTACGAACTTAGTATATAGAGACATTTCAAGCCAGTGGGTAAAGATAGATTATTCAGTAACATTATGGCAAGAGGAAATTTAAAAAATAAGCCATATTAAAAATACTAGTATATTATAAATAGACTAAAAAATATATACAGACTGGAACCATAAAACAAAGAAAATACACAAGAATATTTTTTTGATCTCAGTTTGGAGAAGGCCAAAGTCGTAAATCTGATAATTTGAAAGTATTTTAGTAAAAAATATCTTAAACAAAGAGTTACTATCTTTAATAAATTAAGGTAATTTAAAGCAATATAAAAAGTTAATCTCTATGGAAACATGGGCAAAATATTCCAACAGAAAATCCAAAAGCTAAAAGAAATATGTATTAGTGGCCTTCTCCCCAAATTCCTCAATCTTAGTAATAATAATAATAAAAAAAACTATGCCTTAAAACAATGAATCATTTTATTAAATGTTTCCAATGCAAAGAGAATCACAGATTATAATACACAATGAAGTTCATGACCCAATTTGGAAAAAAATCTTACTATTTCCCACTCATCTCATTCCATCCGAAACCCCCCTAATGCTTCAGGAAATGAGGTGGTACAGATTATAACTGATTATTACTATGTACTGCTCCATAATCCACTCCTCCCTCCACTGTTCCTAGGGGCAAAGATACCCATGATTTGGTGCCTATCATTCCTATGGAAGTTTTTCTATTTTACTGTGTAACTATATATGAAATTATTTTGTTTTCAAACTTTAGATTACACAAGTTGTAACATGCACATTTGCTCCTGTCATTTGCTTCTGTTAAGATGTGACAGCTCCATCTGTATGCAATATATCACAAAGTACAGATTTACAACAATTTATCCACTCTCTTGTTGTTAATGATCATTTGGTGGGTTCAATTTTTGGCATGATCCTACTTTCTTTTAAATTTGATTTGCACACTGAGGTTTCTAATCTACCTTGAGTACAACTGTACATGATAATGAGCAATGGGTCACACACAGTGTATTATATGGTCTATCCTTTCACTATTATGTATTGCTATTTTTAGACTGTCCATTTCATGAAGTTTTCAAGTAGACTGCCCAATTGTTTAGTCTTAAAAAAAAAAAAGGCTGTATTTTAAATATTTTTATAATTAATTTTGCCAGAGGCTTGTCTATTAGTCTTTTTAAAGAAGCTTGTGTGCGATTTATTAATTTTAATCACTGTATATTTCTGTTCTTTTTAATTTATTTCTTTACATTTGTTTTTTTTCTCTCTCTCTCTATAAATCCTTGCTTTGGTTGCTTAGCTTTGCAATTTCTCCACTTTGCTCTTTTTAATATAAGCTTTAAAAACTACAGATTTTTCTCCTCCATAACACTTTGGCTGCATCACCAGGGTCTGATATGTGTTTTCCTTATTATATATTATTTTTCCATTAGTTCTCTTAAGTGATTTAGAATTTTTTAGATTCAAAGGTGTACTTTTTTTTTTACCTTAAAAACCCTTAATTTCATTTTTAAATTAATCAGAGGATGCTATCTTTTTGATAGCTTCTTTGAAATGTGATGAGACTTAGAGCTAAATATGATTTTCTTTGCATGTGCTTGAAGGCAATATCCATTCTCTGACTGCTGGGACCCATCAGAGCAAGCTGGTCAGTCTGTTTTTCAAATCTTTTATACTGGCCCAGCCGGTGTGGCTCAGTGATTGGGCATTGACCTATGGTCATGGTTTGATTCCCAGTCAGGGCATATGCCTGGGGTTGCGGACTCAATCCCCAGTAGTGGGCATACAGTAGGCAGCTGATACATGATGATTCTGTCTCATTGATGTTTCTCTCTATTCCTCTCCCTTCCTCTCTCCCTCTCTCTCTCTCTCTCTCTCTCTCTCTCTCTCTCTAAAAATCAATAAAAACATATTTTTAAAAAATCTTTTATACTGATGGTAATGTCTGTTTATTAGGTACTGCATATTTTTCATTGAAATATCCCTATCTAATTATGGACTTGTCAATTTCTCTTATAATTCTCTACCACGTGTCATTTAAATTTGGAGGCCTTATTAGCAAGTACACAAATGTGAAATTACATTCCTAGTGACTTGTTCTTTTTATTAGACGTGTGTTTACTCCTAACAATAGTGCCTTAGAAAACTATCATATTTGATAGAATTCTCTTCAAATATCTATATCTTACCTCCTTACTTTCAATTTTCATGTCTTAATGTTTTGCTGTGTCTATGCTCACCACCACTGAAAAATTCACTTTAAAAAAACTGAGTCTAATAATCTCTGATAGAGAAGTTTGGTTTTAAGGTTTTATTGTTTTATATTGCTAATTGGGTTAACTTCTACCATATTTTGTGTTTTCTATTTTAATTATTTTTCTTTATGCTTGTTTTCTCCCCTTGCCCTTTCTAATGGGTCAATATTCCGTTACACTATAGTTATTTTATTATGTTGGCATTACACACTTTATTTGTATTCATGTAATGATTACATTAAAATCTGGTGTGCCTATTTTGCTTTTCATCAATTCTGATAAATTCTTGGGTTATCTTCTCTGAAGCCCCCCCGTTCCATTTTCTCTTATCTTTTCTACTACATGTATGTCGGGTATATTCAAGTCACCTTCCTTCCCTATCTCATTTTATTTCTTCAGTTATTCGCCATCACTTTCTCTCTTTGTTCAAATTTCCTAATTTTCCTGGATCTACCGTCTGATTAAGTGATTCTCTCTCAGCTGTGTCACATTTGCTGGTTACTGTTAATGATTTTATTTTACATCTGTACAATTTCCTGGTCCTTTTAAAAATCTTATTCTCCATAGTGTTTTGTTCTTGTACATTTCTGATCCTGCACATCACTAATTGTCTTTAACATACTTAGAGGCGCTTACTCTCTAAAGATCCTATTGTTGCAGTTCCTGAGGTTCCAATTCTGTTCATTCTATGTGCTGACTTGTTCCTGTGAACTCTCTCCTCTGCTTTGTAACTTTATATACTTTTAAAACTCACTTTCAGTGGTTTTCACATTAATTTCGAGCTTGAAGAAACCCTGTAACAACCTGGTAGACAAACTCAAACCCCAAACATACCTGAAGTGACCAATTCTCAAGATAGATTTTTCATACTACCCTCACATCCAGAACTCAGCTCTAACTGGTTTCCTAGTTGCCTTCCTGGAACAGTGGGTCAATAATTTTGTTTTCCAGTTCATTTCCTCACTAAAGATTTCCAAGGACACAGGGGCATTACCCCCACCAAGACTTGCCTGGGCACAAGGCTTCATCTCCTTTTCTGTGTGGCCACCATCTTCCAACCCACCTCTCATCAAAATCCTTAAAAGCTCACAAATCCACAGAGGCTCATAATTCTTACCTAGCACCCAGCTCTAGTTTGCATCCAGGGAATTTTTTTTGCTTATTTGGTCCAGCCTGACTTCTGTTTCTTGGCAACATATTAATCTGAAGCTACTAAATTAACAAAGGTTTAAAGAAAACAACAACAAACCCAATGGTAGCCCAAATGCAGGAAAATGGGAGCTTCTATCCAATGGGGGTCAGAGTGCACACAGTTACAATTTCTCTGGAATAAAATTAGAAAATATTCAAAGCCTTCCATTACATCCTTTTTGATATGGTAATTATACCTATAAGCATTCATCATAGAGAAATCTTCACTGAAGCATATACTTACCTTTGACACTATCAGAGCACTGAGCAGTTCTGCAGGCTATTAGTCCAAGACCAAGGTGCCATCAGGGTTGGTTTCTGGTGACGACTCCCTTCCTGGCTTATAGACAGCTGCCTTCTCCCTGTGTTCTCGGAGAGAAAGTTCTCTGGTGCCGCTTCCTCTTCTTATAAAGACACCAAACCTATAGGACTAGGGCCCTATCTTATGACCTCATTTAAATCTTACTTCTCTCCCCCCGCCAAAGGCCACATTTCCAAGTACTATAAAATTGGGTTTAGAGCTTCAACTTATAAATTTTGGGGGCACACAATTCAGTCCTTAACACCACATTATGATTATATTTATAAAAAATGTTCTGAACAGACTTATCTATAGACAGAAAGTAAATTAGTAGGAGGTGGGGAGAGTAAGCGTATGGCAGTTAAAAGGGTACAAAGTTTTTTTTTTTAGATATGATGAAAAATGTTCTAAAACTGAATGTAGTAATAGCGGATCAGGTCTGTGAATATAGTAAAAAACACTGAAATGTACACTTTAAATGGATAATTTTGTCGCATGTGAGTTATATCTCAATAAAACTTACTTTTAAAAAAATTAAATACAATCCCAATGATAATCCCAGTAGTTTTTAGGCTAGAAATTTACAAGCTGAAAATAAAATGTAGTAAAATGCAAAGAACCTAGAATAGTCAAAATAATCTTGGGGGGCAGGAGAGGAGAGAACAAAGCTGGAAGACTTAATAGTATCTGACTTCAAGGGTTTTCATAATGCTACAGTAATTAAGAAATGACAGCAAAAGATTCCTATGGACATGTGGGCACCCCCTACCTCCACTTGCAAAAATACTTTACAAATTAGTAATCATTCCTTTTGGATGAATAAATAATTCAATGAAACAATTCTAGAAACAGAACCACTTATATTACCAGTTATTTTAACAAAGGCACCAAAGCAACTGATTGGGGAAGTCTTTTCAACTAATGACACTGGAATAATAGGATAGCCACAGAGGGGAAAAATGAACCTTGAACCCTACCTCACACCATACACAAAATTAACTTAAGATGGATCCTAGATCTAAATGTAAAAGTGCGAACCATGAAGCTTTAGGAGGGAAACAGTGTATTTTTGTGATCTAGGCAAAGGTTTCTTATAGGTCACCTAACTACAAAAGAAAAATAAAACAAAGTAAGCTTTCTCAAAATAAAAAAAATACCTGCTCACCCAAGAACTCCAGTAAGAAAAGGAATAACAAGCCTCAGAGTGAGAGAAAATATTAGCAAGACATACCTGACAAAACTGGTATCCTAAATAAACTCCTACAACCCAATAATAAAAAGTATAGTAACCTAAAAATGGAAAAAAAAACCACACAGCAAGACTAGAATACTTTATTTAAAAAAAAAGACATACAAATAACCAACTAGCATGTAAAAAGGGACTCGACACCATTAATCACTAGGGAAACCCAAGTTAAAGATACTATCATGCGTCCACAACAACAGCTAAAACCACAGGACTGACACATCAAGTGCTGGTGAAGCTATCACACAACTCCAAATGTCACAGTAGTTTTGTTTATTATACCTAAAAATGGAAATAGCAAGTATCTATCATTAAAGAATGAATTAAAAACCTGCCACATTAATACAACAGAATATTACTCAGCAATAAAAAGGAAGACATAGTGATTTTTACAGTAGCATGGGTAAACCTCAAGAACATCCTGAATTGAAGCAGCCTTACATGAAAGGGACATACTAATATGCTACACTCTCCTTTCCATGAAGCTGCTGTGGGGAAGGCAGACTAAGCATGCAGAAACTTCTGATACCCTACACATTTCTGTTGGTAACTTAAGGCTGAGTTTCACTTATCACACCCATGGACTTAATTTTGGCAACTATTTCCAGAGCTCCCCAGTCTTGTGGCTACAATGTGGAATGGCTGCTCTCCAGGCCTACTAGATAATACTAATCCCAAAACTAATCTGCTCTCTTTACTTCAATCCATAGGTTCTGGGATCTTTCTTTATCCTTTCTACACAGAAATGTCATTACTTTGTTCCTGGTATTGTGCTTTTTTTCTTAATTATCTTGTCAATAGAAATTTAGCATGTTCAGTTATAGGAAATTATTTTATATTCTCTATAATATTATACATTTTAAGCATCTCCTCCATTTTTCTCTAGAATTCCTTCCTAACAGTCATATATTGGGTCTCTGGGTTACTTCTCCATCTTTTACTACTTTTCTTTTTAGAGTCTGAGTTACCATTTCAGATGTGAGTTTTCTTATCGTCCTGTTCCTCCTAATTTACTGCTGTATAAGGAGCTTCTCATATCTGACAATAATTTTTAAAACATTTCTTCTGTGCCCTGTTTTATCAGTGTCTTCATTTTCCCTTTTTTTCTTTTTATTCTGTCCTTCCATACATTTATTAATCCTTAGTGATAAGGTGCTAAAAACCCACTGGAAATGCCACTGGCCTGAGTGGGGATGGTGGGCCACAGTTTTGAGTGACTCTTCCATCTGGGAGCTGGCCATTGACGGCCGTATCTTCCCATGTTAATAAATGGGTTCATTTTTCAGGGTCTTCAGTTTTTCCCGAACTGTTCTGTCACCAGCATCACCACCGGTATTTTGCTATGAACTGGAGACCCATCAACTGTGAACTTTCTATCATAAGCACTGTTGATAGTTCCTATTTATGCCAATCTCTGCCAGGCCTCCTTCCCAAATTTCTAAAATTGGTCCCTAAATACAAGCAACAACTCTGCCTGGGATGTAGGCTCTTGCTGCCATGTGTTCTGTGTTTGGGAGTAGACAGAGATGATTTTGAATTTAACACTCACCTCCCAGGCACTGCCCAGTCTCACACCTCAATCTCCAGTCCAACCAGAGCCTGCAGATCCCAGCTTCTCTGGTCCTGCAGGCCCAGTAGCTGTCTTGCTAGCATCCTCCTCTTAGTACCTTCTAAACTGAGGCTTCCTATGCCCCAGTAATGAGTACCCTGCCTCCATCAGCTTTTCAACTTCCAAAAAATTGTTGCATTCTTATCTATTTATAATGTCTGTTCTCTCATTCTTTTTAAAAAAATATATTTGTATTGATTTCAGAGAGGAAGGGAGTAGGAGAGTGAGATAGAAACATCAGTGATGAGAGAATTGATCGGTTGCCTCCTGCATGCTCCACAATGGGGATCAGGCCCACAACCCAGGCATGTGCCCTGACTGGAATTGAATCATGACCTCCTGGTTCATAGGTCTACACTCCACCACTGAGCCACACTGGCCAGGCTAAAAATTATTTTACTATCATTTTAGTAATGGCACAGATGAGAAAGTCAAAACACAAATTTCAGCAGAAATTACATGAAGCCCAGTAATTTGCTCCTTTTGTGTTCCATTTCTATGGCCATTATCTTAGCTCACTTTACACATCACACTTGGATTACTCCTCCTAAAAACAAGTTACTTTCTTCCTGCCTTTGATCTCTTTCCCATTTCAATCCCATCTGGTTTCCAGATTAAGGCTCCTAAAATTTGTTTATAGGAAGTCATTAATTCTCAAGTCATATTCCATCTCTATGGACCCACGACTTAAAGTACAAATTCACCTGATTTTAAAGATTCACAACATGGTACCATCCTTTATCCAAGCCAGTTAAACTGCCCAAGTCATCTAGTTCTTACAGAGCTACTCGAGCTACCGAAGCATGTCCTCTGAAAGCGCTGCTTCTCACCTTCACCTTCCTCCCTCCAGGAAAACTCTGCGAGACTTTCCTTCTTTTATTCTTACCTATAGTCACCCTTTGAGGTCCACAAACTCTACTAGTTCATGAAACTTTCTAACCCCTGTAGCATTGAAACCTTTCTCTTTCCTCTTAGCATCTCTGCAATGTCAGCTGTCACGCTACCCATCAGATACTTCCTAACAATGAAACGAGACCATCAACATTCCTCATCACAGATATTCCATCTTGCACACGTACACTCCCTCATCTTCACTTAGCAGGTGTCTGAGATAGCTTTTAAGAATACCTAAAACGTAATAGAAAATAGAAAATATAAGCCAGAATAAATATCTACAGAACAGGGAAGTAAAATAGGATGGGAAATTCCAATATACAATTCAGAATCCTAAAATTTATGGACAAAACAAAAACAAAACACACACAAACAAAACAAACAAATAATTGACCTAACTTTGAATTATTAGAAATAAACGTATTACACATTTGGAGTGCTTTCTGCCAAAAGTAATTTTGGTTTCCACATTTCTAACAGCATGCAGGTAAGAGGACCAACCATTAAGGCAATTCCTATTTCCGACTAGAGTACAAATATTATAAATGAGCTTTTCTATTGGCTCTAGCAGAAATGCTTGTTTCTGGACCACACAACCACAGTTACAAGTGATTAGATATAAGCTGAAAATGGCATGAGGTCAGGAGACTGTTTCTGTTCACTCACAGGGATGTTTCAGACCTAGTTCTCTATCAGAATCAATGACGAGGGAACCATTTCTACAAAAAAACAAAAACCCTATAGATATATGTTTATTTATAGATACTTACAATTAGGAAGTTGTTTGGGTTAAAGATAAATTTAAACTGCATATAGCACTCATTTTTTGTACCCAAGCGAGCAGCCATAGGACGCCTGCTGCTCAGATGTAAGTAAAACATGGATGGAAAGGACATGGACCTGCACTGTGTGCCTTTTTGGATTTCCAATACAGTATTTTAAACAGGACAACTTACATAAAACCCAAAAGTTATGTTATAAAGCTCCCCAATGGATCTACTCTTCAGTTCATGCAGTTTTTTCCAGTAAACAGTTTCAACCCACAAAAGTGGTAGCTGTGTCCAACTGTGGGAGACTTCAGCCTAAGCCTGCTCCTCGTGTGAAATGCTGGCTGGGAGAAAGATACTTGCGGTTTTCTTGAAGAGGAAGTAGACACAGTTTATATACAAACTGGAGGGGAATATTTCTGAGGGAGCAGAGAACCACCTTTTACAAAAGAATGGCACTGAAGGAAGAAGCACAGCCCTCCCCCCCCCCCCCCCCCCCCCCGACAGACAGGGCTGTGCCAACACACCAGCTTCCCTTCAGTTTTGCATCAACCACACTATGTGGGGGAACGATATCAGAAAAGAAAAAGCAGATCTCAGTGAGCTGCCAGAGAAAGCACCATGACTGTTGAGTGCACGGTCTTGCAGGGAGTAATCCATGTCTAAAGGACTCTGAAATGGGCACACTCCTGAATTCCTGGTGCCCTTTCTCCAAGCTAAGAAATTCCCGGCCTCTGGCATCCAGGTACTCTGTCTGTAGGAATCGGGGCTCCTCTGTCCCTTCACAGACCATACCACCCACCATTCCAACACATGCCCAATTATGTGTTAAGTAATCATTTTTTTACTCTCTATGATGAGTATAAAAACAAAATAAACATGACCAATCATTGGGAGAAAAATAATCAATCTAAAATTACTTTTAAAGTAAAAACAAAATAGATTCGGAGGAAAGGTTAAATATAGAAGTTAGGAGGAAATAAGAAAATGAAAATCCACAAGGAGGTAAAAATAAACTAAAAATCTAAAAGGCAATAAAATAAAGGCTTCATTCAGCAGTCAATGGGTTAGTTGTTTTGTACTAGGGCAGCCAGAGTCTGGCAAACCCATGTACTTGGCTTTTAAAACTTGAGGTTATTTCAGAAGGTTCCTGGAAGCCTCTTTGGAAGCAGACACTTGGCCCTCTTGGGATCTGCCCAGGTCCCCCCACAGGCAGGCAGGAGGGTTCAGTAGGTGGCAGTCTGTGGTGAAGAGCCAAGTCTGCTCCTGCTTTGGAGATAGGCCGCACACCTCGTCACCCTGGAACTGTTCAATCACTTGCCAAGGCACACCTTTTGCATGACTGGTAGGGACAAGTCACCGTAAATAGGGTCACATCAGATGCAAAGAGGTCTCAGGCAAAGCCACACAAGCTCATCTTTCTGCAGACGTTTCCCAAACGCCTCCCCCTGCCTCGGATGCTAGGAAAAGAGAGGCCATTCCTGCTGTGGGTGTGGCCGCATACCTGACTGTGACACACAGTGGCTACTGTAATGCTGCGAAGGTCTGGATGTCTCTGTGACTCTACAGGAAGTCATTAATTCTCAAGTCATATTCCATCTCTATGGACCTACGACTTTAAAAAAAAGTACAAATTCACCTGATTTTAAAGATTCACAACAACCTGGCACCATCCTTGAGAACCTGGTGCTCATCTAAAGGGGAAAAGCGGAACCAATTTTCGACTTTTGGTTACTACCAAACTCAAACCATTTTCACTTTCTAAACGTCAATTCAATTAAGCAAAACTAAAAAGAATAGAACCATCTTCTACTGCTACTTCTTACCCAACAGAACCAAGAGTTGAAATTCCAACAATGAACTTGTAATAAGATCATTTGCAAAGACTTGCACTAGAAAGTGGCCAGAGCAGCAGGCCTATCACCAGCCAGTACAGTCTGTCGGCAAAATTATGAAAGAACTAAGTCCTCTCCAGGCTGTGGTTAGACAGAATTCGAAGGGGAATATCCTAGACAAAGCAAATCAGTTTGCATCTAACAGCATATTCCAAAAGCAAAGACTGCTTGTAACTAACTATTCAAAGTGCTCTGAATATATACACCATGAATCACACAAAAAAAAGCTGAAAGTACCATATTCATACTAATCAAAAACAAAAACTCAATTCTAGAGGCAACAATCTATACTAATAAAAGGGTAATATGCTAATTAGACCAGATGTCTTCCGGATGACCATCCACACATCCTTCCTGACAAAGCCGGGCCTGGGTGAAGCCGCCTGCTGGCGGTCCCGGTACCAGCGCCTGCAGCTGGTTGTGGCCTGGTAGACAGAAAACCTGCCTGCCCCATCGTCCTGGGCCACAGATAGCCGGAGAAGCCACCCGCCCCGTGGCCCCGTGCACCAGTACTTGCAACCCGGCTGAAGCCACCTGCCCACCGTCCCCTGCAACTGCAGCTGGCCCGGGTGAAGCCGGCCCAGGTCCCGGGTACCTGTGGCCAGCCAGAGGGAGGGAGCCTGGGTCCTGGGTGCCTGCGGCCGGCTGGAGGAGTGAATCCTGGGTCCTGGGTCCTGGGTCCTGGGTGCGGGGCCAAGGGAGAGTGGTTAGGGGCAATCAAGCCAGCAGGGGAGCAGTTAGGGGCGATCAGGCTGGCAGGCAGAAGTGGTTAGGGGCAGGTAGGCGAGCAGTTAGGAGCCAGCGGTCCTAGATTGAAGAAGATGCAGGCCGGACTGAGGACCGCCCCCCTGACCGTGCATGAATTTCGTGCACCGGGCCACTAGTCCTATATAATAAAAGGCTAATATGCAAATAGAACGAACAGCAGAACAAGCGAAAAACCAGTTGCTATGATGTGTGCTGACCACCAGGAGGCGCACGTGGCACATGGCAGGTGTCAACAGCAGGTGGCAGAGCACGAAACATGGAGGGTGTTGGCTGTGGTGGGATGGTGGAGCAGGTGAGCAGGGGTGCCAGACCAAGGCAGGGTGCCAGTCATTGTCATGGGGGCGAGCCTCTGGTGGTTACTGAAAATTCTTTGCTCCCACGCACCGTGGTCCCATGGGAGCTTGCACCTGCTGCCGGCACCTGGCGGTGGCAGAAGTGGGGTTACAGGCAGACAGGGGACCGGGGGCCATGGCAGGAGGGGCCAGGTGGGGGCATGGAGAATAGGCTGAGACCTGCCCCTGTGCCCACCACAGCCTCACGGCCCACAGTTCCTTTCAAGGTGCACGAATTTGTGCACTGGGCTCCTAGTCCTATATAATAAAAGGCTAATATGCAAATCGACCAAAATGCAGAACGACCGGTCACTATGACATGCACTCACCACTAGGGGGCAGACGCTCAATGCAGGAGCTGGCCCCTGGTAGTCAGCACGCTCCCACAGGGGGAGTGCTGCTCAGGCAGAAGTCGGGCTCACAGCTGGCAAGTGCAGCGGCGGTGGCGGGAGCCTCTTCTGCTTCTGCAGCAGCACTAAGGATATACGACTGATGGCTTAGGCCCTAAGCTGTAAGTTGGACATCCCCCAAGGGCTCCCAGACTGCGAGAGGGCGCAGGCCAGGCTGAGGTACCCCCCCAACCCCGAGTGCACAAATCTCGTGCACCAGGTCTCTAGTGCAATATAATTATGAATTTTGTGGGTTCTCAAGGATAGATACAATTTCTCAATCCTAAAAACTACTTTAAGGTAGAAACAATTTTCATTTGCTTAAGGAAAACTAACAAAAACTAATCAAGTGTTTTTTTAAATGCATGCTATATACTGAAAATCTAGAAAGCACAGATCATTTTTTAAAAAATCATAAGCCCAATACTACAAATAGCCATGTTCAATAAGGGTGGTAGATAAATTTTTTTCCCCCAAAATAGAGGGTGTGCCAGGGGTTCACAGTACACATACCACTTTATATCCTGCTTTCTCTCTTACTGCAAACATTACGTGTCAATGAATACGCAATATATTTTTAATGGTTATGTATGGTCAGTAAACACCAAATTCTTACTATTAAAGACAGAGGTGGTTCCAACTGTTTCCTATTATTATTCTGAATAGCTTGCACATACAATTTGAATACAACTATTTTTTTGGGATAAAGTTTAAAAAAAAATCACTGGACCAGGGTACATTTTTACGTCTTTACATTTCTAAATTTCTCTCCAAAAAGATACTAGCAAACTAACATTCGTACCTATCAATGGAGGTGCTTCGGCTCCCCCACTCCTGCCAATACTCCCTATAATAATTTCTTTAAAACTTTTCAACCTGACTGGTTAAAACTTTTAATTCTTCATTTCCTTAATAATTATGAGGTTGACCATTTCCCCATATGCCTACTGACAATTTGCACTTCTTTTTGTGAACCAGTTACAACCCTTATTGCCTCTTTCTGAGTATAAATACAAGCTATATGGTTATTTCCAAATGGACATAGATCATCTCTAATCTACCGTGAGAACAAAATATTCCTCTTTCTATTTGATCTGTTTTTCTGAGATTTTGAGTTTCTATAAAGGGAGGAGAATTCTGTAGCTGGAATCTTCCCTTTGGACCCCAGCTCCTTCAGAAGAACCAAGGAGTGTAAAACATGTCGACCTTAGAGTGGCAGCAGCAGCTGCAACATGAGCACACAGCTGGCAGGTGCCGAGCAGCAGTGGGACCAGCATGTCCTGGCATGTCATTCCTGTAGAGCACCTGCTGCGGCTGCCAAGGCTCAGCAGGTCGACTCTGGGTGAAGCAAGCCCCGCTCCAGGGACCACGAGTTGTGTCACAGAACAGAGGTTAAATGTGAACTGTGAATATGCTGGTATCATAACTTACTGGGAACACTGAACGTGATCCTTAGTGTACTGGGTGGGGAAAATATTTTTAAAAGAATCTTTATGGTTGAAAGTACCGCAGCTGTCCCTTTTTTTCTCCTCACTGACCTCCTCTTCCCCCGTCCCACCCCTCCTTCACCAAACTGGGGGGAAAGATTTTGAAAAAACAGGCCATTTTGAAGAAAATGGAATGAACTAATTCAGCTCACAGAACTTCAGGGAGAAAAACAGAAACTCTAAAATTTATGAGAACTTATGCAGACAGAAAGAAAAAGACTTCAACATGGAAGTTTAAATTGATTCCCAGGGAAGTTAAAATGACAGTTTGATGTGTATAATGACAGCAAAAAAAAAAAAAAGAAAGAAAGAAAAGATTTTGACCTGGAAGTGAGGGAAGGTAGACCTGGGGCCTCACAAAAAACAAAGAGAAACTTCAATCAGACAGCCTAGTGCCTAGACTAGATGAGACTGGATCTGTCGGCTATGCCATAGGGACCCCTCACCTTGCATAACATTCCCTTCCTAAGTGCCTGTTTCACTAGCAGGACCTTGGCCTGTCCTCTGAGCCAGGCACAACACAGGAAACATAATGGTGCCCACAAATTGATAAGAATTTTTTTCTATTTCAAGTTTAAAAGAAATGAAACTTAGTACTATCTAGGAGTACTGGATAGGAGAGCTCCTATACTTTACTGCAAAAAGAAAAACCCTTGTTGCATTGTAACTATATATATGCATGTGGGACATCCCAGGAAACTGGAACCACATGGAAGTGCTCAACAAGACACAGAGTTGGGAGCAAGGGCTCAAGGCTGAAACTTCAGTAAAAAGTGAAGCCTCTGTGAAGTGGCTGGAAACAAAGGAAACTGAACTAGATCCTTCTGACTGCAGATGCTTTGAGATCTTCTTTTCTTTCTCTGAATTCCCTTCTCTTTCCTTGGCCATCCTGAGTTGGAAAAAAAGAAAAACTTTTATGCTGCTTAACAGCCCATCGTCCTATTACAGCAACCATATACTCCACAGGTTCCTAAGGGCTCTAAGAATATCACTTCACATCTACAAGTAGGTTCCTTTCTCTAGAAAACATGGCAGGCCTGTCTCCAGGATAAATAAAAGTGAACGAATTAGCTTTATTAGATTGTTCTAATCTAATCTACCAGTTAGACATACGGGAAGAAAAGGGTTCCTCCATTCTTTCTCTCAACCAGTTTTCCAATCCTCTCTTGCTCAATAAGGTTCTTCACCCTTTGAAGAGTAACCCCAGAACAGTGAGGTGCAGTCTGCTCCTTCTTCCCAGGACCAAAAGTGCCTCCTAACCTGAAACATAACCTCACAATCCCATGTGTCAGATGTCACTGTAAACCAGCCTATTGGGAAGTATTTTAAAGAGCGCCACAGTTAAGTGGGTCCGTGGGAGATTGAATATACACCTAGAAGAAAATAACTTAAACAAAAACAAAACTGTTATGCAAACGGAGCTGGGATAAAACTGAAGTCATAGCAACACATAATTTCAGGAAGTACTATATATTAAAATGACTTAAATGGAAGTTAAGATGTGCTCTAGAAAAATGTGTCAGATGACTCAAAGTTCTACTTATGACAATAATACTAATACTAAAAATGCAGGTGAAAGGAGTTCAATTCTAGGATTTCAATAATCAAATTAATAAATACAAGTAGACATTCTACTGTTTCATCTGTATCCTAAAAGTTAATATATTAAGAGTTGATCAGCCTGGCTCAGTGGTTGAATGTTGACCTATGAACCAGGAGGTCACGGTTCAATTCAAGTCAGGGCACATGCCCCGGTTGCAGGCTCTATCCCCAGTGTGGGGCATGCAGGAGGCAGGAGGCAGCCGATCAACGATTTTGTATCATCATTGATGTTTTTATCTCTCTCTTCCTCTCCCTTCCTCTCTGAAATCAATAAAAAACTTTTACAAAAATAGAGTTGATCAAAACACCCTTCTTTGGAACTTCATAAGGAAAATACAGAAAACGCTTTCAGAAATGTAATTCATCCAAATGCAAATCCTGAGGCATGTAGGAGATAAAAGGCAGTTTCTATATTTAAACTACTAAGAATTTTAGTTCTGGCATCATCATTTATCAGTAGTTGTTACAACAATTAGGTGAGTTACTTGAGGTTTTGGAGACCAGGTTTCTGACACCAAGGGTTACTACATCAACCTTCCTGGGTGATTTAAGCCTTAAATAAGATGTAGGTGGTCCCTAGCACAATGCCTGACACACAGGACTCAAACTGTGGCTATGATTTCATAAATAATATCTTAAGATTTAAAGTTAGATTCTCTACTCTTAATTTATGTAACTGTTATTGTCTTAGACCAAACTGGAAGAAGGCAAAAAAAAAAAAAAAAATAGCACTCAATTTAAGAGCATTATTCCTAAAATATTTAAAATTATAGTTATCAGAACAACTACAAATTATAATTACTTGTAGAATAAAAGAATTAAATAATTGCTGCAAGCAGACGAAGTCTCTACTTTCTTAAAGAGAATTCTAAGAGCAAAACATCCTATTGGGTAAAAGACCAATCTGATCTGGTAAAAAATTACACATTAAGAAATTCCCCAGAGACAATAAAAATTCCTTGATCTCCACATTAATGCTCCCATTTTTGTTTGTTTGTTGTTGTTTTTTTTTTACAAGCCAGAAATCCCACCAAGTGCCTTGTCTCATCTCTGGAATCACATCTTCAGCTCTACTACAAAAAAACAACAACCAAACACCACACACACCAAAAACTGTCATACCCAGAAGGCCACAACCCTCTTGAGTGGAATAATATCCTCTCATTTGCAAAGATTCTATCCTGCTTAAAAGTGTTCTCTGTATTATATGATCTAGCAATCCCACTCCTACGTTATGTACCCAAGAAAAATGAAAACACAGGTGCACACAAAAACTCACACAATATTCATAACAGCCGCATTGTTCCTGACAGCCCAGAGTGGACACGACCAGATATCCCTCACTGATGAATGGAAAACAATATGCGTCATGTTCACACAATTTAGCCATTAGAACAAATGAAGCACCAACCCTGCTACAAAAAGGATGAGCCTGGAAATGTTATTATCCTGAGTGAATGAAGCCAGTCATGAAAAGCCACATCCTGTGTGATTCCATTTACATGAAGCGTCCAGAACAGGCAAATTCTTAGAGACAGAAAGTAGATCAGTAGAGGCTGGGGGAGGAAAGAATGGAGATGACTGCTAATGGGTACACAGTTTCTTTTAGGGATGATAAAATGTTCAAAATTAGAAAATGTTTATGGTAGCACAACTATGAATATACTAAACACCGCTGCATTGTACACTTTTTTAAAAGGGTGAATTTTATAGTATGTAAATGATATTCAATAAAGCTGTTATATTTTAAAAAATACTCTACAGAAGTGTATGCATATACACATAATGAGTATGTGTACACACCTATAATAAAATTTAAATTTAGAGAGAAACATATAGTTTTGTATCTATTTAAATTAATGTAAAAAATTTTAAGATTCTAAAATATTAGCAGAGTTGTGGGTATACTGGAATATCATGTAACCAAGTTTGATAATCATTGATACATATTAATGGCAAACTTAAATATCCATTACACTAGAAACTTTAAACTCCTAGAACCAGCAAATCAGTAGCAATCTGCTCTCTAGAAAGTTAGCTTATATTTCAATTTCTTTTACTTTAACAGCATCAAGAAACGACAAGTTGCCGAAACCGGTTTGGCTCAGTGGATAGAGCGTCGGCCTGCGGACTCAAGGGTCCCAGGTTCGATTCCGGTCAAGGGCATGTACCTTGGTTGCAGGCACATCCCCAGTGGGGGGTGTGCAGGAGGCAGCTGATCGATGTTTCTAACTCTATCCCTCTCTCTTCCTCTCTGAAAAAATCAATAAAATAAAAAAATAATAATAATAAATAAAGAAAATAAAAGTCCTGACATATGTACTATTATTACTAAATAATAAAAAAAAAAGAAACGACAAGTTAAATAATCTATCCCTGAATATATAATGGAGAATGGGAGCTACATCTTTTAACCCCCACCCCACATAATCTCCATAGCACACGGCACAGTCCCTTGCACACATCATGCTCTACGAAATGAATGAGTGAAATACTTTTTAAAAATACCATGTTAGTAAAAACAGAGCATAAAGTAGAACTTTTGCTCTGTGTGGTAACCCTTTAGATGGGGGTCAGCAAACTTTTCCCATACAGGGCCAGAGAGTAAATGTTGTCAGCTTTGTGGACCAGACCATTTCTGATGCAACTATCCAACACTGCTCCATCTATAGCATGAAGGCAGCCACAAGTAACATGAACCCCCCCCCCCCCCCCTCCCCGGCAGCGCTGTCCAACAAAACTTTCTGCCATGAGGGAAGTAGTCTACTATCTATCTACAGAGCACTTGAAATACAGCTACTGCACCCGGCCAGTTGAACATGAGCATCAACCCATGAACCAAGAGGTCACTGGTTTCTTTCCTGGTCACGGCACATGCCCAGGTTGTAGGCTTGATTCCCCATGGGGGGTTGTGCAGGAAGTAGCATCTCTCTCACTGATGCTTCTATTTCTCTATCCCTCTCTCTAAAATCAATAAGAACATTTTAAAAAATGCCGCTACTGCTACATAAAAACTAAATTTAAAAATATATATATTATTGATTTTTTATTATTTTTATTTTAATATATTTTATTGATTTTTTACAGAGAGGAAGGGAGAGGGATAGAGAGTCAGAAACATCAATGAGAGAGAAACATCGATCAACTGCCTCCTGCACACCCCCTATACTGGGGATGCGCCCGCAACCAAGGTACATGCCCTTGACTGGAATCGAACCTGGGACCCTTCAGTTCGCAGGCCGACGCTCTATCCACTGAGCCAAACTGGTTAGGGCAAAACTAAATTTTTAATTACATAATTTAAATGACTTGAAATATAGTATGTAAATGATATTCAATAAAGCTGTTATAGCTGTTAAAGCTGTAAAGCTTGTAGCCACTGTACTGAACAGCACAGCTTTAGACTACCAACCAGCCAATTTCACCTCTGTTCAAAAGACTTAAGAGTGAGTTAATTTTTAAAGCTAAAAATGAACTCATGATTATATCATAGGTTGAACTGGAAGAGAAAACATGTCAAATTTCTAATAATTCTCAGATCATATTAGTAAACAGGCTTCTAAGCAATGCAGGCAGCAGGATACGTGTAGAGCTCCATGTATCTGGATTTTGCCATACTCTGTCTGGTATACACCTGCTGGATTCCGGCTCTGAGGTCGTCCCAGATCTGGTCAAGGCCAATCTGCTTCAGTCCATGGGGATTCTGACTCCTGTTCGATGACATTGTGAGTAATATTCTGAAGTTGTCCAGTACAGCAATCCTTATTCAAAGTACAGCTAATCCTCCATTAGATGAAAATATACAGTATCATTCCAAATTTATTCACAGAGCTCAGAAAGGATGTCCTTTAACTGTAGAGAATGAAATCTCATCGCAGGCAAACCTGAAGAAGAAATAAAAAGAATTAATTAATTCTTTTTCAATACCCGGGGAGGTATTGAAATACTCACACACTGACAGAAATAGTCTGTAGGCATTAGCAGGCACCATGGTAATCCAGAGATTATTTATCTTTGTATGTGGAAGCACTTCTATTATATATGTGCATAGAAATATGCTTATTCTTACCAACATTCACATCATGGGGTGGCCAGAAGGAGAAGAGAGGAAACAAGAAATTGAAAACCTATTTGAAAAAATGACAAAACTTCCCCTACCTGGTGAAAGAAACAGACTTCAAAGTCCAGGAAGCGCTGAGAGTCCCAAACAATATGAACCCAAAGAGGCCCACACCAAGACACATCATAATTAAAATAAGGATTAAAACCTTTTGCACTCGGATGTCGAGTGTGACTCGACACGGTTAGCATTAGAATAAAGGAATCGAGAAAAAAGCAAGCGAGTGCAAAGGGTTAAAGACAAAGTGAGAATCTTAAAAGCAGCAAGAGAAAAGCAAGGGAGTGCCCAAAGGACTGTCAGCTAATTTCTCCAAAGAAACTATGCAGGCCAGACGGGAGTGGCAAGAAATATTCAAAGTGATGAATAGCAAGGACCTACAACTAAGATTACTCTACCCAGCAAAGCTATCATTTAGAATTGAAGGTCAGATAAAGAGCTTCACAGAGAAGAAAAAGCTAAAGAAGTTCATCACCACCAAACCAATAGTACATGAAATGTTGAAGGGTATTCTTTAGGAGGAGGAGGAGGGAGAAGAAAAAAGACAAAAAATATGAACAATAAAATGGCAATAAATATGTATCTATCAACAATTAAATCTAAAAATCAAAATAAATGAACAAGGAATCTAATTAACAAAATAAACTGATTAACAAAATAGAACCAGAGGCATGGAAACATGGAACAGATTGATGAATCTCAGAGGGAAGGGGGAGGGGAGATGAACCAAAGGCCTTATGTGCATATATGCATTACCAATGGACATAGACAATAGGGTGGTGAAAGCCTAGGGTGGGCTGAGACCCGGGCAGAGTGGGACAATGGGGGGACGAGGGGGGGGGAAGAGGGGACATCTGTAATATTCTCAACAACAAACATTTAAAAAAGAAAAGAAATATGCCCACAGAAAAAGCTGAGTAAAACTTGCATAGGGACAACTAGCATGTTGCCTTTTTTTTTGTCTTCTAAAAGTACCAAACTTCAACTATATTTCTTGACCTGTAAAACAACTAGAAAGAGAAACTCAAAGGAAAAAACAACAAAGGAAACTCCCAAAAAAGAGAAACACAAATAGCTTATAAATAGGAAAAAAAAATCACTCTCACAAGTTAGTAGAAGACAATTTGGCAAGGCTGAGCAAAATTTAAAATGTACTCTGAATTCAGAGACCTGGATTTGAAGCTCAGCCCCACACCTGCTAGGTATGAGGTCTTGGGTAACTTACTTAACTTCTCACTTCTCCAAGTCGCCATTTCCTAGTCTGCAAAGTGGGGCAAATCATTTTCCTAAATAGTTTGTGAAGTTTAAGTTAATACACATAAAACATTTATCAAACGGTAATTGCTATTATCTCTAAGTGTCCAAAGCTACTGCAAAATACACTTTATAATGTTCCAGGATCTTGGATCCACAGATAAAGGGACTTTGCTATTCAATATTATATTAAGACAGTACTTCTCAATAGTGTCTATAATATGGCACATTATAGTCATACTTTAAGGATCATCTATGTACATCACATCACAATATGGAGGTTTTTAAACCACACCGAATTATTGTAATGTCACCAGAAAATGATGTCATTGGGAGATAAATGGTATCTGGTACATTAAGAACAGGTTGTCAAACTGCCAGGGCAAGTTTGAGTTAGCCCAGCATGTAACTCAGTGCATCCCGCATTTTCAGTGGCATTACAGCTCTTCGTAAACCTGGGCATATTAGGTCATGTTTATGGATTAAGTCCGAACTACTGAAACCTAAATCATCTCTACTATTTGTCCTCTAAGCTAATGAACTTAACATTTTATGAAGGCACAATACTATTCCTGATCCTGAATATTTTTTATGTCATATATTCAAATAGGTATGTTCGAATGTGGGACAGAAAAATGCCCAACAAGAATTCCCTCAAGTTTTAAGGAAACTAACAACTCAACAAATGTTTCCTAAATATAATTTCAATCTGAGTTTCCTTTCATCTATCTTGGGAAGATCATACCAACACCCCACCTAATAGTCATTGGGGTGTTTTGGATGGGTGCTACTACCACCTGATAGCATCACATATTTAAACCTATACTCTCTTCTCTGGCACTTAATTGTCCCCTAACTGGAAATTACCACTTAAATTCTCCAGCCCAGATTTCTCTGAACTCCAGGCCTGTCTCTATCCAACTGCCTCAGTAACATCTGATGTCTCAAACCCAACAGGTCTACAGTTGAACTCAGGCTCTGGCCCCAGGATCCATTCTCCACAAAGTTGCATCTTATTAAGTGGCAACTCCATGTATCCACAAATCAGAAACCTTCACTTCCCCATGTATTCCTCACATAGCAGCTGAGTCTAAGACTGCAGATCTGATGAGATTGTTATCCTGAGAGCAATGAGGGGCAGGAGGGGGCAAAGTAGTTGGAAGCAGAGAAATCCTTACTGCAGCACCATCAGATCTTTTCTACCTCTTCACTTACCTCTTACCAAACTCCCCTCATCCCCTCGGTACAGCACAGACTCCTCCCTTTCTTGGGCACTCTGGTCTCCGCTCTCCCGCCCCGAGGATCTTTGCATTTGCTGCTGTTTCTGCCTAGAAAGTTCTTCTCCCTCTTCATCAAGTTGTTTTCCAGCTACACTTCCAGCAAGGTCAGACTCACTAGGGAGCTCCCAGCAGGTCAGATTTGCCCACTTCACAGGACTTTCCCTTCTTAACTATTATTCAAGGTCATGATTCTATGTGTCGGTCTCACTTCACTGGTAAGAAGGGTCCCAGGCATAGATGCCGTTCTCTTCCGTTTACCACAGTAACTTGAGAAACTAGTTCAGAGGCCAGTACTAAGCTCAATCAATGGTTCGCATAAATAAATGAAAGAATATGTTTTGTTTTTACAGTTGTAAAGCCATGTATTTCAAAAGAATTTACAGGTCAATTATTAAATTAGTAAGAAGAATAAGGTCCTGATACAATATAAATACACAAAAATCAATTGTATTTTCTATATAACTCACAACAGTTAGAATATATAATTAACAATAAATGTCATCTACTGTAATAACAATATAAAGTGCTCAAAGACATCTATCAAAGTATTATATAGAAGGACAGACATACCATGCTCATGAACAGGGACTAATTAATGTAGAGGTCAATTCTCTCAAAATTGATTTAACACATTTACAATTAACATGTATTGTTCTTCGTTTGTTAACTTTGAGAAACTGTGCAAACTAAGTCTAAAATGCACATTTAAGAACAAAGGCTTAAGAAAATCTAAGACATAATAAGGAAAAAGAAAATAAAAAGACTCGCCTTGCCAGATTTCAAGACTATCAAAATGACTATAGTAATTAAGGTAGTGTAGTATTGTCAGTGGCATTGTTAAATTTGCCAGCAGAATGGAGAGCAGAAATAGACTCATACAAAATAGAAGACCTGACATGTTCTAGCAATAGCATGGAAAGGTAGGGGGGGAAGAAAGGAGTTTCAATCTTTTCAGTCTAGGATAACAGGTTTACTCATACAGAAAAGAAAAAAAAAAAGCCAGAATCAACACAACAATTAATATAAAGCAGATTAAATCCTGAAATATTAAAAGACAAAAATCTATGGCAGATAGACTCTAAAATGACCCCCACTATTACACCTGGTATTCGTGATCTCATGTAATCCCTTAGGTGTAAGGACCTGTGACTTGCTTCTAACCGAAGCTGATTAGGTGTCACTTCCAATTGAGCTACTGTTAGTAGTTTCTCTACTGATTCGCTCCCATCCTGGCTTTCATGAAGTAAACTGCCATATGGAGAGGTCCATGTGGTCATGACTGAGGGTGGTCTTCAGCCAAAAGAACGAAGGCTTTTAGTCCAAGAACCCACAAAGAACTGAATCTTGCCAATAACCACAGAGCTGGGAAGCAGATGCTTCTCTAGGTGAGTGTCAGATGAGATCCTAGTGCCAGCCAGCAACCTGATGGCAGCCTTGTGAAAGACTCTGTGCACAGGACCCAGTTAACACATGGATTCATATCCATAGGAACTCTGAGATGATCAATGTGTGTTGTTTTAAGCCATTAAGTTTGTGGAGATTTTGTTATACAGCAATAGACATCTGATAAAAGTATTAAAAGGCTTAGAGGAAAATTAGAAAGGATAGTTTTAGTGCCAAGACTGGAAAAGATTCTTTAATAATATAAATAACAAAAGAAAATATAAATAACAAAAGAAAACACTGACATATTTGCTTACATTCAAATTAAGGATACCTGAGTAGCAAAATAGATTACACAAACTGTAATACAAAGATCATGAAAATAGAAGGAATGTTTTTAAAGGACTTTGAAATAATGAAATATCAGTGCCACTGAGCATCTGAACTTGCCCCAAATTCCCCTTAAGAATCTCTACAAAATTCTATCTTGTTTCTTCTACACTTTTTCCTTCACATACCAAATTTTAGACTATAAATTTATTTCTTGGTTTCAATTAGTGTTTTATGTTATCCTGGTCATCACAAATGTATACATATTTTAACACAATGTTTAAGCACACTTATGAGAGTTACAGAAATTTAGTGACCAATATTACTTACTTGGTAAATATTTAGTAGGGAACTGTAAGTACCAGGCGCTGTGGTGGGCCCTGGTCAAGTACAATCCTATATAATAAAAGCCTAATATGCTGTCTGGTCATCCATTCAACCAAAGGGTAATATGCTAATGATATGCTAAGCCTTCCAACCGCTCGCTATGATGTGCACTGACCACCAGGGGGAAGACACTCCAACTGGTAGGTTAGCTTGCTGCTGGGGTCCAGCCGATGGGGACTGAGTGAGACAAGCCGGATATGCCCTGGAGCCCTCCCACGGTCTCTCCCCGGCTGGCCAACCTCCCGCATCCCTCCCAGGCCCCGATAGTGTACTGGTGGGGTCCTTCGGCCTGGCCTGCGCCCTCTCACAATCTGGAACCCCTCGGGGGATGTCAGAGAGCCGGTTTCAGCCTGACCCCACAGGGCAGACCAAGGTACCCCACAGGCCTCTAGTAGTTTAATATTTAAGGAAGCTAATTTTTTTAAAGCCTGACATCTTTTAAAAACTAAGAACGCTGCAAATATCTGACTGTAAACTGATTGGAGTAATAAAATATAATGTAGGTGTGCCCCCAAAAGACTAGCTTATCAGTCAATGTTGAATTTTCAGAAATACACTTTACAAGCTATAAATCCTTCATCTCATAACTGGGACACCACAAAACTGTCAAGAATCTTATGCAGACTTCATGACAAGTCACAGAGGTTCTTTCTAATGTTTTTTTTTAGGAAAGGGGTAAAAATATTTTCCTAAGAAATCACATCTCATAGCCAAAAGATTTAGGCGAGCCAAAAAGCCAATAGATGTTAAAAACAAAAACTAAACAAAATATATACCCAGGAAATTAGGCAGTTTTCAAAAGTATATAGACCCTGGCATTCCAGGGTGCACGTACTGTGGTCCCAGGCACCCAATAAGGAACACTGAAGTTTTCTGACACAGAATCTGCATTATTTGCTACTTGGAAGCACAGGAAACTGAAGCACAAAATGCAACTAACCAAGTACAGGAACCAGGGGCAGATCCAGCAGTACCTTTTTACACTAGCCACTGGCCATCATTAAGCCTGAATAAATTACCTCACATGCATGCGCGCACACGCACACACAATTACACTTCACCTTCACCTCTCCCTAAGAAAGTAAGATAATGGACCAGCATACAAAAGTCAAAGTAAGCAGGTTTAATGGAGAAGAAAAGTTGTATGTTTAAGAACTTGTCTCCAAGAAAAATCTTGTTTCAAAGGGTCATGAAAGCCAACATAATCAATACTAAACAGCTTTCAAACAATTCAAACTGTGCACTAATCAAACAGTCTGTTTCTCAAGATTAACAGTATAAACTTCCTTCATCGAGTAGAAGCATGAACTACTAAGAATTCTGAAAAATATATCCTTTCTGATATCAGTAATTCAGAGTTTCATTAGCAATGAAAGGACTGTTTTAAAAGAGCATTGTTAATCTTGTACTAAACACTAATTGGACATAATCTAAACAGAACATAAAGGGAGTCTGGAAAATGCTAGCTTTAATGAAGTTAAATATTTTATTTTGTTTGCTACAAGACTTCAGAGGACTTAATCAGTGAACATATTTTATAAATTTCTGTCAAAAAACCAGTATAAAGCATCTCCCTCTTAAATTGACTTGACTGTATTTTTTCCTAAACATATCTCAGGACTGGTTTTTTAAGAAAACCCTGTTTCCAAGAAAAAACATATTAAAAGAAAAAGAAAAGATAAATCTGTACTGATCCCTAGCTCTTGGGATCAACCACACACTGTTCTGCAACTTTTGTCACTTTGTAACGAGATACTCCTCACTTCACTTAATGAAATACACCTTACTGTTTTAGTGAGCTATGTAATATCCTATTGTTCATCAAAGAGCTAAAGAGCTTCTGGGTGTTTACTTTTTAACAGCTGGAAGTCACACTGCAACAAGCAGCCACAGAAGCATTTCTTTCTTGCTGACTTGAGTGGGATGAGGAACACTTACATAAAGCTAAGATAGGAAGGACAGATTGGTAGGAGGTCTACCTCTGCACATGAGATTCTGTGGTGTTTGTAACCATTCTAGGAAGCTGGGCTGTGCAAGTTCATCTCTGACAGGCACTATTTGAATCTGGAACCAGAGTGAATCAGAGAAAATATAGAAAGATGGGCCCAAAATGAGTCCCAAGGAACACTTAGAAACTGACTTGATGAGGGGAACCCATAAAGTTTGTATTTGCAAAGTTAAAGCCCAAAACAGTGAGAGCCTTCCCCACACCTATCCTGGAGACTTGGGGAAGAAAAGGCCATGGTTGGATGGACCTAACAATGGTCACTGCCATTACTTCTTGTATGATCTTGGGTAAATCGCTTAATTCCTCTGCGAGTCAGGATTACATAAGGCAGCATAGGATTTCATAAATGCTAGGTATTACTTTCATTATCATGACGATTTCTGAAACGTAGCTTTTGGCTTTCGTTTCATGTGAGTCACTGATGACCTCAGCAAGGACAATTTCACTGTGGTTTTAAGGGTAGAAATGAAACTGAAACTGGCTGGAAGGGACCAAAATGCCTCAAGACTTATCTTTAAGAGCCTTGGCCATGAAGAAGTGAAGAAATTAGAGGGGGATCTCTGTCTCAAGAAAGAGCAAGGAATAAAGGAGAGGTGGCTGTGGTTAGAAGTGTGATTGTTGACTCGAAGTGGTGCAGGCTGGGTCAGGTCTAGGGACAGAATGGAGTTCAAGGAGCAAGAGGTCAAGGCCCTGGGAGGACTGTCCACGCTAAAGCCAAGTCCACTCAGATAATGGGTGTTGAAGTGGAGATGAAGACTCTGAGCTGGGTGTCAGAGTGTCCACTTAATTTCTGAAATATGGTGGTGAGCAGACCACAGGGAGGGAAATGAGCAGAGCCTCCAATGAGACTGTCCATGGCTGCAAACATCAGAGTGCACAGGCCCACCTTCAACCTGGAGGCTTGTGGGATATGGGAGAATATAAAGAGCCACACCTTGGCTTTAAGGAGTCTTTGAGGAAGAGCCTGGAAGTTGAAAGAATAGGACTTAAGAAAGCTCTCTAAACAACTAAGGTGGGGAAAGAAGGGATGGGGTAGGGGTTTTGATCAGAGGATGATAAGCAACTATAGGGTGCTGGTTTAGAAAATAGAGAGATGAGCCGAAACCAGTTTGGCTCAGTGGATTGAGCGTCGGTCTGCAGACTGAAAGGTCCCAGGTTCGATTCCGGTCAAGGGCATGTACCTTGGTTGCGGGCACATCCCCGGTAGGGGGTGTGCAGGAGGCAGCTGGTCGATGTTTCTCTCTCATCGATATTTCTAGCTCTCTATCCCTTTCCCTTCCTCTCTGTAAAAAATCAATAAAATATATTTTAAAAAAAGAAAAGAAAATAGAGAGATGACCATGGGATGAGACAAGGAGATTTAAGCCTCTAATGCCAGGAGGAGGATGGCCTCGGCTTTACAAGACTGGGCCGGGGATCCTTGGATAGGACTATGGGGCAAAGCATTTCTTACCACATGCCTAACCAAGTAAACTTTGTGTATCCTCCTCATGTATTACTCCCCTGACACAAAACAGAAATATAAATTCCTAAGACCTTAATGAACTTAACTACATTTCTACTGCAGGGGAGGAACACATAAATTTAAGTAATAAGAGAATTGTACCCCCTCTCCTCAATTTCACTTTAAATACTAAAAAAATCCACATACCATTTCTGCCTATTAATGCAGTCCTGATATTTATTCCCATCTCTATAAATTAAGACCAAACACGCCGAGCAAATGCTATTGCAGAAGCCAAAGCTGAGGAGTGTTAAGACCATTCAAATCAGAATTGTAACAGGCATGCAAGAAACAAGGTTTCTCAAAAAACACTATAGCTGCTTGAGTTAGGTTGATTGCTTTAAAAATATGTAAAAAAAAAAAAAAAAAGAAAAAAGATAAAAGTGTTACAATATCTTCTAAAAATAAAGTCTATATTCGAGTTAATGAAAATACAGTTAAACTTCACTGTTAAAAAATAAAACACCCTGGCCAGTGTGGCTCAGTTGGTTGGAGCATTGTCCTGTGCACGAGAAGGTGGTGGGTTCAATTCCCAATCAGGGAACATACCTAGGTTTCCAGTTAGATCCTGGTCAGGGAGCATGAGGGAGGCAGCCAATAGATGTTTCTTGCCCTCCTTCCCTCCCCCACTTCCCTTCCCCATAACAAATTTTTAAAAATTATGAAATAAACACATAAAACAAAACTAGGTTTAGCCTTTCTAGTTTAGTGACATTTTAAATCTGGTTATAATAGAAATGATCCTGGGTATCACTCAATAAAGCCATTAATTGCTTTCTGAGACTAGGTTAGAAGTATGCACACCACCAGCAAAACAAATGATTTAGACCCACACACTTTGCATATGTATGCCAGGAAACAGGCAGATACATGAATTTGTGTTACTGTTTATGAGAACGACAACAAAAATTCCAAACCTGGAAACAACTCCACGTTCCACTAGCAGAATTGACCAATAAATTGTGGGAGTGTCACAATGAACCACACACACAGAGCTTCAACTTCAGATCCATACTTCAACATGAATTGTAGATAGAGTTCTTAAGTGAAAAATGTGACAGAGGAATCAGAGTATGATACCACTTTTATACGTAAGATTTAAAAGGCAAAAAAAGTTCTTCTATGAGGGGGAAGAAGGCTAGCAATCCCCTAGATAAGATGGGAAGACATTGTAAATGACCATATAATACAGATTTGGTTAAGGCACTGGCCACCATCGTTTTCCTGTACTTATGCTTAGAAAATTCAAAACACAAAACACCGCCCTGACCAGTTTGGTTCAGTGGATGGAGCGTCGGCCTGCGGACTCAAGGGTCCCAGGTTCGATTCTGGTCGAGGGTATGTGCCTTGGTTGTGGGCACATCCCCAGTAGGGAGTGTGCAGGAGGCAGCTGATCAATGTTTCTCTCTCATTGATGTTTCTAACTCTCTATCCCTCTTCCTCTCTGTAAAAAAAAAATCAATAAACTATATTTAAAAAGCACACACACACAAAAACAAAACAAAACAACATACTTATTAGATACTAGAGGCCTGGTGCACGAAATTTGTGCAGGGGGGTGGGGTGGGGTGCGGGAGGGTGTCTCTCAGCCCAGCCTGCACCCTCTTCAATCTGGGATCCCTCTCACAATCCAGGACTGATGGCTCCCAACCACTAACCTGCCTGTCTGCCTGATTGCCCCTAACTACTTCTTCCTGCCAGCCTGATCACCCCCTAACCACTCCCCTGCCGGCCCAATTGACCCCCAACTGCCCTCCCCTGCTGGCCTGGTCGCCCCCAACTGCCCTCCCCTGCTGGCCCAGCCATCCCTAACTTCCCTCTCTTGCCAGCCTGGTCACCCCTAATTGCCCTCCCCTGCTGGCCTGGTTGCCCCCAACTGCCCTCCCCTGCAGGCCTGGTTGCCCTAACTGCCCTCCCCTGCTGGCCTGGTCACCCCAACTGCCCTCGCCTGCAGGCCTGGATGCCCCCAACTGCCCTCCCCTGCAGGCCTGGTTGCCCCTAACTGCCCTCCTCTGCCGGCCCGGTCACCCCCAACTGCCCTCCCTTGCAGATGGCTGGGATCTCTCACCTGGGTCACTAACAAGTCTCTTTACTGGTCTGTCACCAGTCTCACCCCCTCCAACCCATCCCCCACATACTGCCCAGGTTAATTTCTAAAACACAAATAGCTATTCATTCTATTAAATGAACAGACTCCATAACCACCTTATATACTCCCCCACACCCATGCCCTCCCCTAGGCAGTGTCCATCAAGTAGAACTGCTTGCTCCATGCCAGTTTACTAACTCTGTAAGGAAAGGGTATAATATTTAGTGGAGGTTAGAATGCTAGACTCTGTGACAATAGGGGCTTTAATACTTTGTCTCACTGAACACTTACTGGTACAATAACCATATTATCTGTATGGTACTATCTACTTCTTACAAATGAGGAAACTCTGGCTCAAAGATATTAAATAATTGCCCAACAACACTCTACTAATACCTGGTAGGGATTCAGACCCAGACCCAAGTATTTGGGTTCTAAAGCTGTGTTCTTTCCATCAACCACTCCCCACCACAAGCTGTTTCCACAGAAGGTGAAGGTGCGCTACCTTAAAAGGCGCTAGCTACCAAGACTTCCTCTTGAACTTGCAATTACAACAAAGACATTCCAAAGATTCAGGACATGACTATTTAATGACAGTCCAAATGACTGCAAATCAACAGGTCAATGAAGAGCCAGCAAATTGATGAACTGGAAGTTTATTTATACTTACATTCCCAAACTATTTAAAGCTTTCTACTTCATTTGAATATTCATTAATTAGTATTTGAATAATACTTATTTTTACATTTCACTTAAAAATATTTTTATTGATTTCAGAGAAGGGAGAGGAGAGAGGGAGACAGAAATATAAATGATGAGAAAGAATCATTGATTGGCTGCCTCCTGTTCACCCCCCCAGTGGGGATCAAGCCCACAACCTGGGCGTGTGCCCTGACTAGGAATCAAACCGTGACCTCCTGGTTCACAGATCAACACTCAATCACTGAGCCACATGAGTTGGGCAAATTTCATTCTTTTAATCAAGAAGGAATCTAAACTTAAAAAACCTTATATATGGAGCCCACTTGGTTGTGCTTCAATAATGAGGGTTCGTTCTATTGCACATCTACCAGGAGGATATCTGCTACCTTTGATAAACCAATAGCACTTCATTACGAAAATTCAAGGCTTGCAGAACTTATACTTACTTGTAACATTTAAATATATCATTCCATCCCTATACAAAAGAGATTATAATGAAGTTCAAACAATTACAGATGGCAAGTATAAAAAATTCCAATTAATATCTTAACAGATGGCTTTCCAGAGATAAGAGCTGAGTTTGTCTCTACTTAAAATCATTCAAAATCTTTAAATCCATGTCTATAAAGTAAGATGAGCAACAGAAACACGTGCTCAAATTGGAAATGGGTTCTGCTATTTCTCAAAGAACCAAGGCAGATTCCAAAGACCTGAATGTATCAAAATTCTTCAAAATGCTTTGTTTATACCTTTTCTCAAAGTTAATAATTTGGGATATTAAAAGACCTCCTTCAGTTAACATAAATTTATCACATGACCCATCAATTCCATTATGACATGTCTACCCTTCCAAACAAAACATATGTCCACCCAAAGACCTGTATGTGCACAGCACCATATTTATAATAGCCCAAAGTGGAACCCAAATGTCCATTAGTGGGTGAATAGATTAAAAATGTCACAAAGTCCTACAAAAGAATACTATTTGGCCCTGGCTGGTTTGGCTCAGTGGATAGAGCGTCAGCCTACGAACTGAAGGGTCCCAAGTTCGATTCCGGTCAGGGACACGTGCCCAGGTTGTGGGCTTGATCCCCAGTGGGGGTTGTGCAGGAGGCAATCGATCAATGATTCTCTCTCATCATTGATGTTTCTCTCTCTCCCTTTCTCTCTGAAATCAGTAAAAATATATTTTTTTAAAAAAATACTATTTAACAATGAAAAATAAAGTATTGCCCTGGCTGGTGGGGCTTAGTTGGTTGGTTGCAGGTTCAATTCTCAGTCTGGGCACATACCCAGGTTGCGGGTTTGATCCCTGATCGGGGCACGTACAGAAGGCAACCAATCAATGTTCTCTCTCACATGGATCTCTCTCTCTCTCTCTCTCTCCTACCCCTCTCTCTAAGAATCAATAAGCATGGCCTCGGATGAGAATTAAAAGAAAAAGAAAAATGAAGTCCACAGAGCAGGCAAACTACAGAGACAGGAAGTAGATTAGTGCTTGGCTGGAATGGAAATGCAGAGTGACTACAAACAGGCACAAGGATCTTCTGTGAGTGATGGAAATGTTCTGAAACTGAACTTTGATGGCTACAGAACTCTAACTTTACTAAAAATCACTAAATTATACATTTAATAAAACTAGCTAATTTTATTGTATGTGAATTATATATCAATAAAGCTGTTAAGAAAAAAAACAGCTTTAAAGCATGCTAGTTATAAACCTTTATGGGTCAAATTCAGGTCATTCACAGAGAGACATGTATCTCTACAAAATAACTAGGTTCTGCATACTGAGGGGGCCTTAGCACGAAAGGCTATTGTATCAAGTATTCTGCTGGCCAGAAACTTTAAAAGCTGCTATTTAAGATGTTACTGATAGAGGTGGGCTCATACTCTCCTGCAACATATATAAGCAAGTGACAATGTAATTTAGAAGATTTAGCTGAAGCTACCAGAGCTGTCAGGTGGCATATAGGATTTACTGCCATATTAAAGGTACAGACAAAAACTGCAATACAAGCTCAGAAGGTCTGAGAGAAATCATTCCAGGCCACAAAGATCAAGAAGGCTTTAGGAACATTTGTCTGAGAGCTCTGTGGAGTTGGGATGACTGGGGACTTGAGGGCAGGGAAATTAACTGGGAGGTTATTAGGGTTGAGATACAGGCTCAACTTAAATGCCCAACAATGGAAAAGAAAGGCCAGATGCTTAAAACCAAACCCAGTAGGAATTATGGTGAGTGGATGGGATATGAGTGGCATGAGTAAGAAACAAATTAAGGATGACAAGGGCTCTCTCTCAAACTTATACTTTCAAACCTCCAAGAATTTATCTCTGGGTTCCAGAATTTTAGACAGTACATTAAAAATTCAAAACAACTTAACAATTGCTGGTGGGAATGCTCAATGACACAGCAGTAATTGAGTTGTATCTAAGGACATTACAACTATCATGCTTCAACTTCCAAAATAAACCTTATTCAAGAATAATGTGCCACCGATAATTACTTACAGCAGCAATCTCATAGGAAACTTTTGTGCATGTCTCACAATTGAATGGGTGTAATCCTGAATTCAGAGTCTGCTATAAAGTTGACCTGCTATAAAGTATTCTGCCTGTGTTCATGCTTCCCACTGTCCTCAACAGGGGGATCTCATCAAGATAACATCTAACTCAGATCTTCCCAAGACGGGAGCTAAAAAAGACTATGCCCGCCCTTCCAGAGAAGAGACCACAACCAGGGAGCACTGCATGTTGGTCCACTCAGGAGGCAACACTTGGCTCCTCTACGATGCTTGGCTCCTCTAATTGTTAACTCATTTTAAATGAGAGACCTAAATACCAACTTCTCAGAGTTGTTGTAAAGATTTAAATAAGATATCACAAGTAAAAAGGCCTGGTTCTATGCTTGGTACATAACAGGAATTCTCCAAATGATAGCTCTCTTTATTCCTCTAACAAAAAATGGGGTAGTAGGAGATAATCCTTAAAGACCCATCCAATTCACCTAATTTTAGTCAGAAAATGATTAAAATCCATTAAGGCAAAGAAAATTTTCATATGTTGAACATTATTCACATAACATTTGCAAAACCTTCCTTAAAAATAAAAGTGGAGCAAACCTATACAACTCCTATAAGACAACACAAGAGAAAACCTAGATGACCTCAAGGATGACGAGGGCTTTTTAGATAAAACATGCAGGATCCATGAAAGAAATCATTGATAAAGTGGACTTCATTACAATTAGAAACTTTTGTTCTATGAAAGACAATGTGAAGAAAATAGTAAGACAAGCCACAGAGTTGGGAGAAAATATTTACAAAAGACACATTTGATAAAGGACTATTAGCCAAAATATATAAAGAACTCTTAAAACTCTGTAAGAAAACCACTCATTAAAAAAAAGGGGGGGGGGGCAAGAGGGCATAGAGGGGATAAATGGTGATGGGAAAAAAAAATATATATACATACATACATACATATATATATATATATATATATATGTATATATATATATGTATGTGTATATATATATATATTTAAAAAATGGCCGCCCTGGCCTGTGTGGTTCACAACTTAGAGCGTCAGCCCACACACCAAAGGGTCTTGGGTTCGATTCCCATCAAGGGCACCTACCTGGGTTGCAGGTTCTATCCCCAGGCCAGGCAGGGCGAGTGCAGGAGGCAACTAATTGATGTCTCTCTCACACATCAATGTTTCTCTCTCTCTCTCCCCCTCCCTTCCACTCTCTCTAAAATGGGGGGATGGGGGGAGGGGAATCCCCAGGAAAGGATTAACAACAACAACAAAATGGGCCAAAGACTTTACCAAAGAAACATTGACGGCAAATAAGCACACTGACAACACCAAATGCTGGTGAAGATGTGGAGCAATAATACCAGGTGTACCGGTTAATAATGCGGATTTTGTGATCAAAGAAAACATGGTAATTTCAAGAGAAACATCAAAAGTGCTTTATTCAGCCCTAGCTGGTTTGGCTCCGTGGATAGAGCTCTGGCCTTCGGACTGAAGGGTCCTGGGTTCAATTCTGGTCAAGGGCACATGCTTAGGTTGTGGGCTCGATCCCCATCAAGGAGCATGCAGGAGGCAGCAGATCAATGATTCTCATCATTGATGTTTCTCTTTTCTTTCTCTCTCTCTCCTTTTCCCTCTGAAATCAATAAAAATATATTATTTTTAAAAAGTGCTTTATTCAAAGTAATGTCCATCGCTAGCTACACATTTCTCCCATCTTTCAGGTAATTTGTGGATACTGTCCCCATAGAAATTTTCTTGTTTTGAGGCAAACCATTCAGAGACCAAATTTTCCACTTCTTTGTACATTTTGAAGTGCTGCTCAGAAAGTGTATGTGCCATCGATCGGAACAAGTGGTAATCTGAAGGAGCAAGGTCTGGTGAATATGGTGGGTGGGTTAATACTTCCTAGGCAAGATCTTTTAATGTGTCTTTAATTGGTTTTGAAGCGTGTGATGATGCGTTATCATGAAGCAAAATTACTTTGCCATGTCTTCTGGAACATTCTGGTCATTTCACAATAAAAGCATGGTTCAAATTGATTATTTACTGTCAGTAGCAATCAGTATTAACGGTTTCACCTGGTTTTAGCAGCTCATAATATACCACACCTTCCTGATCCCACCAAAAGCAGAGCATTGTCTTCTTTCATAAGCGATTTGGCCTTGCAGTCGATGTTGATGGTTGACCTGGATCAACCCATGAATTAGTGTCTTTGGGATTCCCAAAATTAATCCACTTTTCATCGCCAGTCACAATTCAATGCAAAAAAGACTTTCTTTCGTGCCCTTGAAGCGACATTTTACTGATGACTTTTCGGTTTTCCATTTGTCTTTCGTTCAGTTGATTCTTCCTTTAAAATCTTTCCCATTGCTTGTAAACAATCGGAAATTGTTTGCTGAGCAACGTTTAATCTTTCTGCAAGTTGTTTTTGAGTTTGACACACATCTTCATCCAATAGTGCTTGTAATTGTTGGTCATCAAACTTTTTCGGTTGACCTGGACATTCTTTGTCTTTCACATCGAAATTATCATTTTTAAAGCGTTTAAACCAGCGTTCACAAGTATCTTGAGATGGAGCATGTTCACCATAAGCTTCCCAAAGTATTCAGCAGGACTTTTCTTCAAAATAAAATAATTAAAACTTCCCGCAAATGCTCTTTTTTTGGCATGAAATTTGACATTTTTAAGCGTAAAAATATCTATGATGTTAACACCTTCAGAAAATTTGACATATGAAGTTTTGAAGCTTGCTGTCAATACAACAAAATAGCATACATATCAAATCGCATATATATCAACATAGTGTAACTCCATCTATTGAAAAAAATCCGCATTAGTAACCGTACACCTGGTAATTCTCTTCTCCTTCATTGCCGGTGGGTATGCAAAATGGTACAGCCACTTTAGAAGGCAGTTTGGCAGCTTCCTACAAAACTAAACATACTCTTACCATAAGATCCTGCAATAATTTTTTTTTTAAATTCAATTTTAATTTTGGTTAAACATTTTCTGTAAAAAATGTATTTTATTATCATTCACACAATTCAGCAATTACACTCCTTGGCATTTACCCAAATGAACTGAAAATTTATGTCCACACAAAACTGTGCACATAGCGTTTATAGCAGCTCTATTCATAACTGCTAACACTTAGAAGAAATCAAGATGTCCCTCAGTAGGTGAGTGGATAAACTGTGGTACACCCAGACCACAGAATATCACTCAGCATTAAAAATAAATGAACCTTCCATAGAGTAAACTTAAAGGCATATTACTAAGTCAAAGAAATCAATCTAAAAAGGCTACGTACTATATGATGCCAACTGTATGACATTCTGGAAAGGTCAAAACTATGGAGACAGTAAAAAGATCAATGGTTGCCAGGGGCTTAGGGGAGGGACAGATAAATATAGAGCACAGAGAATTTTCAGGGCAATGAAACTATTTCTGTAAGATAACATAATAATACCATAAATCAAAACAATTGAAAGTAGAGGCTTATTTTCTGATTTTTATATTTTGCACATGAAATACACTTATATTATTATCTAGAAAACTTGAGTGTACAAAAAGCTAGTATTGAATACCAGTATGTTTGCTTATTTTTCTTAATTAAAAATTAGACTGTTTTGCTAATTATTACTATTTGAGTAATGGATGTTTTAATAAGTGGTTTTACATTTATACCCTTTACTATAAAAAAGGAAATATATCAATAATTAAAGGTTCTCTTTAAACAGGACATTGGCTCTGGGACTTCAGATTGAAGAGAAGCAATACTTCTGACTTGTGGGTTGTGTTCTGTGGCTGGAGGGCAGAGGCCTAATTCACAATTGAATCCTCACCATCAAACAGTGCTTTGGCACACTTCAGGGGTTCCAGAAATATTGGTGAATTCACTACTCCAAATATTTGGGGGACACCTAATTCTCTGATGATACTTTAAAAACAAAACAAAAACAACCCACTCAGTCCATCAGCATATAGGAACATGTTGAAACTTGGTTAACTACATTTCATTTTATTTCTATCAGCATAGTAACAATACTGAGGAAACAGGATGGAGGGGGGATAAGATATTTACATTATGTATTAAATTTAATAAAAATATAATTATTCAAACAAGCCATAAAAACAGTAAAACATATGGCTTTAAAAATTAAGAAACAATGCTAGGACCCACCATTCTGGGGTAGGATAAGATCAAATGCATTTAAAATTTCACAGTTTAGTTCTCTCCATGTGTCTCCCACTTTCTAAAATCCAGAAGAGCTTTGAAATTAGTTCTTACACTAAATAAATACAGCTGCCTTCCACTGGAGATCAATCTTTGTCCTTCTAATTATATAATACAGAAACATGCTGTTCTAACTCATTCCCCTAAATACATGTATATTTATAGTTTTGAGAAATTTCAGATGTCATTAAGTATAGAATTTTCTTCTATAAACATTCTTAGTATTAAGAAACTATTTTCATTATCTTAGATTTGGTACTTGAACAATTAATAGAAAGGGGTCGTTTTAAAATCATAAAATCCACATACAAGCACTCAAAGCCTTAAATATTGTTTAATTCATAACTGACTCTTTAAAATATACATATATATATACGTATGTATGTATGTATATACTAGTATATATTATTTCAAAGAGGAAGGGAGGGGAGAGAGACAGAAGCATCAATGATGGAAGAGAATCATTGATCGGCTGCCTCCTGCACGCCCTACACAGGGGACTGAGCCCGAAACCTGGGCATGTACTCTGATTGGGAATGCAACTGTGACCTCCTGGTTTATAGGTTGATGCTCAAGCACTGAGCCATGCTAGCTGGGCCATAACTGATTTTTAGTTTAGTCAGCATATAAATTCTTTGTTTTAATTACCATATGACTTTCAAGTAGGGTATCAAGTATCACTAATATATATTGCTTTAAAAACTCAAAAACTTGCCCTGGCTGGTTTGGCTCAGTGGCTAGAGCGTCAGCCTGCGGACTGAAGGGTCCTGGGTTCGATTCCGGTCAAGGGCACATGCCTGGGTTTCAGGCTCAGTTCCCAGTAGGGGGCGTGCAGGAAGCAGCCAATCAATGATTCTCTCTCATCATTGATGTTTCTATCTCTCTATCCCTCTCCCTTACTCTCTGAAATCAATAAAAACATTATAAAAAAAAAAAAAAACGAAACTCAAAAACTTGCAGATGACTATGGGCACTTAATATTTAACAGGTGCTACAGATGGTTTATCCACATAAACTACTTTTAACTGCTAAGGACCAAATTTCAAGTCTCAGTTTCAGCACAATTTTATGAACACATTTTTCAATGATCTAGCTTGCATATATTTTATTACAAAGCATTTTCATTCATGTTAAAACAAGGAAAAGTGATATTAGATTTGATCCTGATTATCTACACTACGAATGTTTTTCAAATTGAGAACTGCAATCCATGTGGGGCATGACAGTAACCCAGTAAATGGCAATGGAACATTTTAAACAGTGAAACAGAAAGAATAGAGCTCACAGAACATAAGGAAAGTGTTCTTCAGTGCATCTTTGGTTTCAGTTATGTCTGTGTGTGTTTGGGGTCATTCTAAGAGCCCAAAGAAACACATTCCCAAATACAAAAACCAATTGTTTTCTTTTTCCCCCTCCAGAGATGCTAGTGATGCAGGAAACATCCTAAGGCCACTGAGGGTGGAAATCTAGGCCTTCAGCTGGGGCGGCACAATCACATGTTACATGTAGCCGGCAATTTCCGCCTCTGCTGATGAGGTACAGGCAGGAGGGCTGCTCAGAAAGTCAGCATTATCCTGCTACAAATGCTGGAACTCTCCCTTAAATGAAATTAGCTTCAACTCATAGTTCCCAAAATTCTGTTCAACTCATTTTCAACTTTCCCGCGTGTGTGATGATGTCTGTACATAGTTGGTGAGTGCTGAGCCTCAAATTAATATTTGCTAAGATTTGGAAAGCTACCACATCTCTAGGGAACAAGAAGTTATTCATCCAATCCAGGTTTTTAAGCCTTTTCATTCCACTAACACAAATTAACCCTAAGTTCAAAAACTCTGATCAGCAGTTTTTCCTACCTAATTGACCTTTCAAAGACACTTTCCATTTCACTACCAATTGGTTTTAAAAGGATATTGTGCTCCTCCCACCCTCCCACCATGCTCCCTTTCTGATCTGGAGCATTTATGTTTTGATTTGATTTGAATACAATTTATCAATTTACTCTCCCTACTGAAGGTACGTAGGGTAATGAAGTTGCGCCCTCTTTTAGGTGGATGGATAATGGTGCTAACTACTCAGGGTCACAACGAGCTTGCTGCCTGCTACCTACTGTCCTGGTGGGTCCACCTGCCAGAGATCTGCACCCATTCTGTGCTCATGTTCAGTGCTGCACTTGGTAAAAAGCATCTTGTTGCAAATATCCTTAGCAACTACTATAATAACATGAAGTACTTGCAAATTTAGTATTTTCAGACATTATATACATTGGGGAAAAGGTATGGGAGGTACAGAATAAACAATCGTGTGTTTAAACCTGGGCTCAGATCAATAAGAATCATTAGATTCAGTCTCTCAATTACATAAGTAAACCTTCTGCACTCATGAAAGTATGCCACTTGATAACCTTCAAGAGGTTTTCTGGAAGCAAGTGGGGGGGGGGGAGGCTTAAAAAAAATCTCCCCACTCTGACTCAAAACTATCTGGCCATATCTATTCAAAGGGGAAAACATGATAAAACCTGCAGCATCAGTTTCAGCTCAGAAGATGATTCTATCACATATTCCACTTCTAGCATTTTCTCGAGGTTTTTCATTGAACAGCTTCTAGTCAAGACGCATTAACTGTATCTTCTCAGGCAAGGCTTTCACACTAATGCTTCAAATCGCTTATTTTGAAAAAACTATCAAACCATATTCCCAGTTGAAAATGTAGCTAATGTTTTTATTGAGTTTTAGAGAGAGATGAAGGGAGAGGAATAGAGAAATAGAAACATCGATGAGAAAGAAACAAGAATGAGAAACATCATCAATAGGCTGTGTCCTGAACATCCCCCACTGGGGACTGAGCCCATAACCCGGGCATGTGTCCTGACCGGGAATTGAAACGGTGACCTCTTGGCACATGGGTCAACATTCAACCACTGAGTCAAACCAGAGGGCATGTAGTTAATATTTTTTAAGAGAACATCAGAATCACAAAATCCAGATTTTCCCTATAGTTTTTATCAATAACTCTGTATTAAAAAGGGACACTTCAGAGGACTTGGCTTCTAAACACAATTCAAATTTCTAAAATAAAACTTACATATCAAAACTTTGTATATAAATTAACTTCTGCGAAGTATAAATGCAATGAACTATTCAAAGCAGCACATTATAGGACTATTTTCAGATTACACACCGAGATTAGGCACTCAGACTCAGTCTACACCAGACTGTGGACAAAACAGACTAATGCTCTGCATTTTGAAAAAAAGTTACTTTTAATGTAAACACTGAATTCTTGATTCACTTTTGTCGAAAGGAGTAATCAGAATGTGTTTTAAAAATCACGTTTCAGCCCAGCCCTCGTGGCTCAGTGGCTGAGCATCGATCTATGAACCAGGAGTTTATGGTTCAATTCCTGGTCAGGGCATATGCCAGGGTTTCAGGCTCAATCCCCAGTCTGGGGCGTGCAGGAGGCAGCTGATTGATGATTTTCTCTTATCATTGATGTTTCTGTATCTCTCTCTCTCTCCCTTCTCTGAAATCAATATTTTTTTAAATCACATTTCACTACAACTACTAATGGAGCCTACTGTCCTAGTTACACACAAACATTTTCACCTATCCGCTACCATATAAAGCAATGTGGATGTTCATCTTAATGCCACATCCACACTTTCTAAAGAAACATTAGTGTAACGTGGTTTGTTGGTTATAATCTGCGATTTCTTTAATCATAGACATTTAATCAGCCTATCAAACAAAAATTTCTACAAGCCCGGCCAGTGTGACTCAGTGGTTGAGTATCAACCTGTGATCCAGGAGGTCATGGTTCGAATACCAGCTAGGGTATATGCCTGGGTTGCAGGCTCGATCCCCAGTGTGGGGCCTGCAGGAGGCAGGAAATTAATGATTCTCTCTCATCAATGATGTTTCTCTCTCCCTCTCCCTTCCTCTCTGATATCAAAAAAAATTTTTTTTTAAATTCTACATTTATCATTTGTAAGTAAAATCTTGAAGTTAACAAAATTCCCCCAAATTTGTTTGCTTTACTGAAATTTCCTTCTAATATTCCCAGATTGAAGATCCAGGACAGGCCAAACAGCCAGGACCAACACACAGCTGTAAGTGAGCCATGCAACAGGCCAGGACTGTGCACACAGCTGGACTTGCAGTACTTTCTGAGCCTAAGGGGATGAGGTAGGTTATATGGTAAAGGACCAACAAGGACTGGGAGCAGAGCTCACTCTACCAAATCATGGTGACTCAAACACCCACTGGGGACAGACTTCATAGTCACAGAAGCCACGATAAATCCTGAATACAGGTGAAATGAGGGTGTGAGGACCACATGAAGCTGGGGGCTCAGATGGAAGTCAAGGAGCCAAAATAAAACGGAAAAACCCCACAACAATATAAGCTAGAACAGAATCAAGTCAAAGAGATATCTCCCGAATGTCCATCAGCAGAAGAAAAGACAGAATTGAAGAGCAAAGTGTTCTCCATAGAAGCCAATGTAAGAGATCATTCAAGAAAAATAAGGGTAAGTTGACCCAGAAATCTGAAAAATGCTGCAGGCTATATTCCTTCCTTAAGCAGCCAAAATGCTTTAGAAAGACCTGGTTCCATTTCCCAAATGAATGTGCCCTCACATGTCATGTGAAGTGTCCACATTCTGGAAACTACTGAGCTAGAATGTAGAAGAAAGAAGGTATGGGACAGAATCTAAGAGAACCTTTAAGAGGAGAAGGAGCCCTCATCAGTTTGGGTCAATGGATAGAGCATCCACCTGCAGACGGAAGGGTCTCAGGTTCAATTCCGGCTAAGAGCACATGCCTAGGTTGCAGGCTTGACCACCCTGGAGGAGGGTGTGCAGGAGGCAGCCAATCAATGATTCTCTCTCATCACTAATGTTTCTATCTCTCTAATCCTCTCCTTTCCTCTCTGAAATCAATAAAAATATATTTAAAAAATAAGAGAAGGAAAGTCTGAATTTCAACAGACTGAAAGGCTTTTCAAATGCAGTACACTTACATATGACTCCACCAAGAAAGTGAGAATCACTCTAGCCTCATGAGTCCTGGATTAATGATGATCCATGTGCTTTAAATTTGTTTTAGATCCTTCCTGTAATAGCATTTACGGTTCAGATTTAAACAAGGAATAAAGTGAAGCAGTTATTTTCTAGACAACTAGACCTGTAACTGTACTCATTAGGATCCCACACTCCCAAAGAACACTAGTGTTTCAAGATGCTAATCAGAATCCCACCAAACACAGGGAAAATGAACAGTCATTTACTATATACATCTCTACTGCAAGTCACATAATTGCTCACATGCTATGATTCCAAAATCAGAGCTCAACAAAACAAAGTCCATTCTTTAATACAAGAGTAGGGTTTTCTTCCCTCAAAAGCTATTTATTAAATTGGGGATTACCTTATATCCATACATGTACACGCCCTATACACACATACTGTAAAATATAGGGAGATATATATGTACATTGACATATTAAAGACTCCTCAACCTAGCATCTCCTAAACTTACTTATTCACAGCTCTCCCGTCCCACTCCTATGCCTACACATCACAGAAAATAGGGCAAATAACACTCTACACATATAAGTAAAAATACTGAAAATGCAGTGGCATGTGGTGCTACAGCTGAGCTCCTTTAGCAGTGAAGGGACTCAGAAGAGGCCTCCCCAGGATGTGCCACTTTGGCATGTGGACTACTTTGAGCTGGAGGCAATGGGAACTCTGCCAGCTCATGAGAAACTTCTATCTCTCCCTTAAACAATTTAAGTTTGGGGCCTTGCCCATAATAAGAGTTATCACCAGAAATAACTTTTTATGACCTATCAATACGGCAGGGCAAACCTCCATGTAATTACTGAACATCTGCTCTTCTTATCCTGTGAATGACCCTCCTTCTCCTCTGAAGCTCAAGGTGCCTCCCTCATCCTTTGCTCAGAATGCCATACACAACTCATATTAACTTTCTGCCTCTGAACCTCTCATGCACTGGGGGTCTCCAACTCTCTCATGCATGTGGGGTTCTCATATGTAGGTATGTAATTAAATTTGGTTATTTTCTCTTGTTAATCTGTCTCATGTTGGTTTAATTAGGGCAGAGATAGAATTTCTTTCTCCCCCACATTATAAAAATAACAGTAACCAAAACAAACAATTTACAATGTCCAATGCTTCACAGGCAGTAATGCCCCCACCAAACCAAACCCAACCCAACCCAACCCGACCCAACCCGACCCCACCAGGCAGTTACCACACACATTTACAAAGGTCCCAGCTAACTCCTGGCAAAACTGCTCAACAATTTAATAAAATAAACATAGGTGCCTTAGGGGAGCCTTCCCTTTTATCAAACAGAAGACCCTCTGATTTGGGGAGTCTCCATCTAATGACTAACTAGGAAAACATCTCTGTGCCAGTGTCCACAGTGAGGCATCTGCAAGAACCAAGCTGAGTGGGGCAACTCCAAAGTCACTGTCTTGTGTCAGCCTGGCATGTGGTACATACTAAGCACTGAATACATGGTGGTATCACATGTAGATGAACCTGTAAGTAAATCGTGTACAGACCTTAAATATGTAAGCTTGAAGTCAGAGGAAACCACTCATACTTTTTCTTTTCCACCCTTCCCCAAACCAAGCATTTCCTAGTTCCCCAACATGAGCTTAGGGCTCAAGGAGGGAAAGAACCAGACCTGGAGCTCTACTCCTGGAGTTCCACTTGGAACTGACACATGTGTGGGCCGTGGCTGATTTGTCACCCCATCCACAGCAGGCCTCCATCCTACTGGGAGGGGAGCTGAAGTCTCTGGCTTTGCTCCCAGGCACACTTTACTATTTTAGTAAGCATATACTTAACCAATTCCTACATAGTAAAGGCACCCGCCCCGGCATTTGGTGACACATTTCTGTGCACCCATTTTCTCGTAATTCCAAGAGTATCCTTAATTTGTATCATTTAGAAGGCATTGCTTAAATCGATGGTAAGTAACCTTTAAATTTTCCAAGCTATAGCACAAACTGCGCCAAAAGTATTTAATTTTTTAAAGTAAATGTATTTCTTAAGCATAATGACAACAGGTTTAAACATTCCATTTTAAAGTACATCTACTATCACTAAAAGGTGTTAAGTAGCAAAAAGGGATAGGAAGTTCACAATACCACTAAGGAAAGGAAACTGAAGATGACTCATCAGCACATAATCCAGTATTACAATTTAATAAAATAAACACAGGTGCCTTTCATAAGATTAAGACAGCTTTATGGAGGGCATGGGAAGTAGTTGAGGGATTAAGATATGGGGGAAAGAATGGGAAGATTAGACCAGCAAAAGAGAAACAGACCCAGGAAATACAGTACGCAGGAAGTCAAATATTCACCTCTAGGCCAGGAAAGGGGCGGGGGGTGGGGGTGGGGGGTGGAATATACCTGGAAAGGGGTCTGCTAGTAAAGCGAACACCAAATGATCTCAGCATTAAACTAACCGGAAACAACTTGTTCCCAAGTAGGCCCACAGCTTCTACTGCCTTTTGTTTTTTTAATAAATTCACTGCATTATAAATACACGTGCACTGTACAAAACTGGAGGAAAAAAAGAACTAAAAATGACCTATAATTCCGCTGCTCAGAAATAATCACTATTAACATTTTGGTTTATTATCTTTTTTAATGCATTTATTCACACCAAAATAATTTTTTATACATTATATGTGTTGTTGTATAGCATGTTTTGTCATTTTATATTTGCTGAATACTAGTATTCACTAAATACAGTATTAGAGAAATGCAGACTTACCTAAACAATGCTGAAATAATCATCCTTACTAGCAAAAAAACTGAAAACGAATGCTCAGTAAGAGGGCATTAGTTAAACAGTGTACCTATGACAGAATATTAATTTACTTGTCATTTTTTATATTTTCTTAGACTAAATCCTTAGATTAGCTATTCCAAAGTACATGCATATTTTATAAGCTTTTGTTACATATTTCTCAGAAAAATCACACTGAATTATACTTTCTAGCAATGTATAAGTAGGCTCATTTCTCTGCACCCTCACTAGAAGCTGGATTTTTTAATGTATGCCACATTTTTAAGACAGTATCTCACTGATTTCTGGGAGGACTGCTAGTGAAGCTGAAATTTTTTTCATGTTTCCTGCTCCTTCTTTTTATAATCCATCTATAGCAAGGAAAGTAAATTTGCTCGTAAGTTACAAAATTTTTCTGGGTTTACCTTTTGCCTTTGAATTCTATTTATGGTATTTTAATCTATAGAAGTTTAGTTATTTTAAAGTAAGCAAATGAATAATTTCTTTAACAGTTCCTACTTTTGTTGTGGTGCTTTGAGAGGCTTTCTCCATTCTGGGATCATCTGTATTATCTTTGTGCTTTAAAATTGTTTTTAAATATATATTTTAAAAGCTCAAAGCGCACCACCCTGAAATTACAACCATTCTTATAACTTTAAATATGTTCACCAATGCACACACACACATTTTAAATGGCTGCATACATTTCATACAATCTGTTTTCCAAAGCATGTTCTGAGACAGGCCTTTTCAAAAACTGCAGCTTGTTAGATCTGAACAATCGTAAATGGTTTTACAAACTTCACACCCAACTTAGTAACAGTCCCAAAGTTCCAGAATTGTTCATTTCCATCCCAGGTACTCTCCTCCTTCAATGTCCACCAGTTACTAAAAGACCAAGAATAAGCTCATTCTTGGTAGTCGACCAAGTTCTGCATAATGAGCTGTCATAATTATCAATGATTAGATGTCAATCCTTAGAGCATTTTCATTTTGATCTTTTCTTCCACCTTCATATAAATACCATTCTTAGGGAGTCTGGTTAAAAGCTGGGCTCTGGAGTCCCTGTGCTTTATTGTAACTCAGGCCTGACCACCTACCAGGCCTGACCCTAACCACTCAAAGCCTTTTTCTTAACCGATGTGCTGTAAGGTGGACCAAACAATAGTATCTACACTTCATGGGCTTAGTAAAGGTTTAAAGTGGGGGGATGGTCATGAAGAAAGTAGGAGTTACATGAATGCACATGATGTGGGCAGTGGGTTAAGGCACCAGGGACAAATGAGCACCATACGGTCCCTGATCTAAAAGTGAGTCTAGTGGGAGAAATCACCAAGTCCAGTCAAAGGGTTAAGTACTGGGACAGTGACCCAGGCAGGGACTCGGGGGATCCCAGGGAAGTCTCCTAGCCTGGGATGGAATGGGATGGGATGGGATGGGATGGGATGGGATGAGGGGTAGGAGCTGAGCAGGAGTCTCCGGTGACATGCAGGGGACATGGCACTTCAGACAGAGGGGAGAGCATGAGTAAAAACAGAGGGGAGGACAGCATAGGAGCTTCTGGGAACTGGGGAAGCATAGAAGGGGACTGCTTCCTCCAAGTTTCTTCCCCAGGGGAAACATTTAAAGGACTGTCAAACTTGGGCTTCACAACTCTGCTTTTCAGACATGAATAAGATTATGCTTTATAGGACAGTTTTCCAAATGCTGTTAATGTGAAAGCTATGACATACCCAATGCTTTGAGGGCCTATAAAGAAATCTTAAACAGTGTCAATTAAAAAAAATTATCTCATTTTACAAATGCTGAAATGAACACCCAGCAAAATTAAGCTCAAACTAGACCCCACGTCTTCTCAAAGCAAAATGTTCTATGCCTAAACAAAAATAACACACAGCTTTTTTAGGAGCCAGAAAATGTGTGAATGAAAACCTTAAAAAAAAACACATTAAGTATTATAATAATTATCTTGTTTGTAGTGTGCATTAAATGTATATATTAAACAGGGAGCTTTAAGTCTTTAGTAACTTAAGGTTTTATTTAAATTTGATTTATTCTTCATTTAATGTTCATTTGTTTTGAAAAGCGAACAAAAAATACGTCTTGCTGAGAAAATACCAGATGTCAAGCAAGATAAATTTCAAATTGGTCCTTAAAAATGATACACTCTTTTCTCTAGACATCTAAGAGACAAGTTCAAAATTGGCCCCCCAAAGACATTTTATTCCAGACTCACTCAGTTGCTGAGGATTTGGGACCTATGGAGGGCTGAAACAGCAAAGAGTAAAAACACAAACACATTCCTAAGAGTTTTGGACCCTAATTCACATTTGAAGAATGGCAAACAACAACTCCTCAATTTCAAACACATCCATTTTAATTTTCCATGCTGAAAGAAAGGCACACTATGCCTGCTGGTTTTACCAGGAGTGAATTTCTGATACAAGGCCCTCAAGGACCCAAGAATGGTCGCTCCTGTAAGAGATGTAAGAGATGTCACATAGGACTCTGGTACCACTGGGTTTGCATCACCTCTCCAATAGGAAAGGGCTTCTGCCACCACCGACTTCATTTTAAAGGCAAGGCTGCAATACTTAACTGCTGGAAAGACCCAAATTTTGTTGTGAAAAAAATAAATAAAATCCACACCTTAAAGTTAGTTTTAAGGGGGAAAAACAAGTTAAAGTTTCACAGCTTGTTTCCTTGGCATTTTCCTGGATTGCCATAGCTAAAGAAAACCTGGGCATTTGTCTTTTGGGGCCCTGCATTAGATATGGAGTGCTATAATAATAATCACAATAAAGCTTGCATTCTTATCCAGCCTGTTTCTGCAGCCAAAATTAGAAGTGGTCAAACACTAGGTCAGATTATTCCAGGAGATTTATTCATTCAAAAAGACAACTGAGGTACCCACGACCAAGGTGGGGGTGCGAAATAAATAAAGACTATTCCCTCCCTTCAAAGAATTCATAGTCTGAAATGCATGGGAAACGAGGATGTACTGAAGATCAAGATGAAGTTAATTATCTCTGGAAGATAACAATCAGTAAGAGGCAATGGAGCTTAAGGAGCTGTAATAGCTAAGCAAACTGCAGAACCAGCTCAGGCATTCATTTGCCCTTTGGCTCTCTTGATGACATATTTGGAATGGGGGCCATGCCTTGCAAGGACCTGAGCTTGTGGCAGGTAGATTTCATAAAATGGTGGGGGGGAAACCCCACACACAACCCTAGGATATAGAAAGTCCCTCCACCTTTGGCAAAATAGTTTTTAAAAGATGACACCAATGAGAAGAAATAGTTGGACATTCTAAGAGAACAATTCAGCCACCCCTCTAAGGTAATGAGCACTCTCCTGAAACCTCCAAAAATGGGCATAATACAGTTAAAGCGAGCCAGCCTTCTGCTTGCACGCCTCGAAATTTGAAATGCGAAGCAACTATGTCCAATCACCACGAGAAGCCACAAACAGCAAAATATTTTTCAAGTACAGTATTTTTCTAATAACCAATAACTTTTTAAACACAAATAAAATTCTCCTATCCAACTGTTTTCTTAAGAAAAATAATCTTACCCCTAACCTTACGCAACCCACAAACTCTCCAGGATTTCAGAAAATCAGCTAGACAGGTTGGTTACAAAATAGTGTAAAACTGAAAACTGCACGCCATCTGCGGAGTGTTAAGATAAATGTTCAGATTCTAGGAGCTTCGAGTAAAAGTGACTTTAGTTCCCCCTTCTGTCACCCTGATAAACATCGTTCAAAAACTGGGTGACCACCGACTCCACTCCCAACTTGGGCGGTTTCAATGCCAACACAGGAAGGGCCATTGCACAGAGCAAATGAACACCCGAGTAAGTTGGTGCGATTCCGTATTTGCACACTAACCCCAACTACGAACTAAAAGCGACAGCGGCCCTCCAATCGGAGGAGAGAATCCTATTTTTGGCAGAGGGCTCGCTCCAGAGGAAAGCCCCCGACTCTGGAGCTTCGTCTCGAGGAATGCCCACAAAGCTTCGCCCTCTCTAAACCACCACCACGGCCGCCGCACGCAACGTCCCCAGGTGGCCGGGGCCCCGGGGCCGCGCGCGGTTACCTGCGGGGTCAGCGCGCGCTCCCGCGGGGCGCAGGGTCGGGGGCGCGCCGAGGCCGCGGCGCAGGCCCGGCCCGACTGGCGGGCGCCGGGGGCTCTGGCCGGTCCCGCCGCCGCACTTGCATCCCTACCGCTTCCCCGGCCTGCTCCCCCGAGGGAGCCGAGCCAGAGAGCGACTGTTACCCAATAATAGCGCCCCGCACCGTCGCCACAATGCCGGCGGGTAACCGGAAAGCAGGGCGGCCGGCGCCCCGCACTCGCTGGAGAGCACGAGTCGGGGAGGAGCGGTCCCGAGGGGCGCGGGGGAAGGGCACGAGGCCGGGCACCCCGCGGGGGTCGCCGCACGAGGGGTGGGAGGCGAGGCGCGCACGGCCGAACGGCCTCAGCTCCGCCGCCCCAGCCCGGTCGCCACCAGGCCTCCCGCCTCGGCGCGATGAATCGGGCTTTTTCCCGGTGCGTGGTCCAGGCCCGGCCGCCCCGAGCCCGTGCCCGCGGGGACTCGGGGCGCCCCCGCTCGCGCCCCGGCGCCCCCGCCCACGAGCCCCCGGCCCCGCCGCCATTCCGCCCGGCCGCGGCTCGGAGCTCAGGCCTCGCCCGGCGCCTGGGCTGGGCCGCCGCGGGCCCCGTCACTGCGACACCGCGGCTCCGGGCCTGGCCTGCGCCGCCTCCCCTCGGCCCGGGCGCCGTCCCACTCACCCGCATTTCCCTGATGCCGAAAGGGCTCCGGCGACGTCTCCGCCTGGTCCCTGGGCCTGGGCCCCGGTTAAATCCCCGTCCCGCCAAGGTCTGGCTGCGTCCCTCCGCCGCCGGGGCCGCCCCGCCTGGAGCTGCGTGCGACACGGCCCCCGCCTCCTCCTCCTCCTCCCCTGCCCGCCCGCCCGCCGGCCCTCCTCCCGCCGCCGCCGCCGCCGCCTGCACCACGCAACCTCCGCCCTCTCGCCTTCCCTCCGCCGCTCCCCGCCCTCCCGGCTCACCGGCTCCGGCCACCGTCGGGAGAGGCGCGTGGGGGAGGGTCGGGACGCACCGCCGGCGGCGTCCGGGGCGGGAGGGGTGGGGGGAAACGGCCGCCATCGCCCCACCGGCCCGAGCGCGGGGTGGGGGGTCCGGAAACCGCCCGCCGCCGCCGCGGCCCCCGCCCGGGGTCCCCCGCCGCCTGCCTGGTTCCTACCTGAAGACCGGGCCCCAAGCCCCGCGCCGTCCCGGGCGGGCGCTCCGGATCCTCCGGGTTTTACAGCCGCCCTCGCCTCCGGGCCGCCTCCAAAGACCCGGCTTCCCGCCACTTCGGACCCAGCGAGGAGGGGTCACCTTTTTCGGTTGGGGCAGAAAGAGCCCCAAAGCAGTTAAGGACGGGGGTCTTACAGCTCCTGCCCCGCTACCGCCTGCGCCGCCCTGGAACACGACTGCACCCAGTCACCGGGCCTCCGGGATCGGGACCGTGACCCAGCAGCGAGCCGGGCTGGCGGACGGTCAGGGGTGGGCGAGGGCTCGGGAAGCCAGCCGCAGGCCTCCGAGGCCCCGCTCACCTGCAGGCCTTGGCCATCAGCACCTGGCAGCCCGAGCCTGCCTGAGCCTCTTTCTCTCCTGAAAATCGGTTCGAAAATAAAACTATGCTAGGCTTCCCGCTTCCAACTTTAACCAACTTTTTTTTTTTTTTTGCAAATGTTAACACGGAATCACCTTATCTTTGTAAAGGGAAATCAGGAATAGAATTTAAGGACTTACATATATGGATGGTATGAGGTGTGACTTAAAACGATTGTTTTCAGGTGTAGGCTGAAGTAGTTAATTGCATTCATTTGAAATTAACTGTTAAATTGGGGTACTGGAAACTAAATTACAAATTTTTGGCAGCACAAATAGCAAAACTGGCTTGCTATGGTGACAGTCTGGTGGAAGCATGGGTTTGGAGGGACTCCCGCTTTAAGGCCATGGTTCATTCACAACATGCCAGAGAGCCAGCTAATTTCATGAACAAGCAAGGAAGGATTTCAAATGATCCTATCTGGGCAAAAGACGTGATGAAAGTAACTTCCTGTTTTGCTCCAGACTTAAACAGTACAGAGATTCTAGGACCACCTTGGGTTGGAAATCCTAGGCCCTAGGCCCTGAGCCCATACTGTTTCCTGAGCCACGTGGGTTTCTCTTAGAAGGCTTGTCCCACAGTAGAGGCGGTCCTCTTATATTTGTGTATACTTGTCACCAAAGTATGTAATCTGGGTCTGTGCATTTAACATTCTTGATTTATACCCTATACATCTAAATAACCTAGTAAAAAAAAATTAGATGTATTTTACAACTTTACTGTGGGCACATGGTAAGATTAAAGGTAAAAATGGAAGGCCTGCCCTGGGGCCAGTCTGCTCAGTGGTTAGAATGCAGGCCCTTGGACCAAAGGGTCTCAGGGTTTGTTTTGTTTTGTTTTTGTTTTTAAATCATGGTATCAGCAAGTCTGAATTGCTCTAGAGTGAAATACATTTCCTTGCCTTTCCCAGCTTCTAGAGGCCACCCATATTCCTTGGCACTTGGCCCCTTTCTGACCCTTCTTTTTTTAAAAAAAAAAATATTCTTATTGATTTCAGAGAGTGAGGGAGAGAGAGAGAGAAACATCAATGATGAGAGAGAATCATTGACTAGCTGCCTCCCGAACTCTCCCTACTGAGGATCAAGCCCAAAACCTGGGCATGTGCCCTTGACCAGAATCGAACCCGGGACCTTTCAGTCCGCAGGCCAATGCTCTATCCACTGAGCCAAACTGGCTAGAGCAGGCCTCAGGTTTGATTCCTGGTCAAGGGCATGTATCTGGGTTGCAGGGATTTAAAAATATATTTTTTAAAATTGATTTCAGAGATAAAAGAAAAAAAGAACAAAAAAAAAAGAAAAAGAAAAAAAAATTGATTTCAGAGAGGAAGGGAGAGGGAGATCGAAACATCAATGATGAGAAAGAATCATCGATCAGCTGCCACCTACATGCCCCACACTAGGGATCAAGCCTACAACCCAGGCATGTGCCCTGACCAGGAATCGAACCCTGACCTCCTGATTCATAGGTTGATGCTCAACCGTCTCCACTCAAGTCGATGCCACTGAATGACACCGGCTAGGCCGGGATGCAGGTTAGACTCCCGGCCCTGGTTGGGCGTGTGTGGGAGGCAACCAATGGATGTGTCTCTCAAATCAATGTTTCTCTCTCTGTGTCCCTCCACCCTCTCCCATCCTTCTACTCGCTCTAAAAAATTAATGGGAGAAAATCCTCAGGTGAGGAGTAACAAAACAAAAGTGTAAGGCCTGTCCCTGTGGACAATGGCTTTTTTTTAATATCCTCATTTCTTCTCCTTTCCTCAGACAACTTATCCCTGTCTTCTCCAATCTGATCCTTCAATATGGCATCCTGGTCCGTGACTTCCCACAGTTCACACAAGACACAAGTTGGTCAACTTTCCCTTTACTGTTTGTTTCTCCCACCCGCTATTTTTTTTTTTCTTAATGGAACTATTTAGACCACCTGTGCCACCATCTCCTGACTATTCCATTGCCTTTTACATCCACTTCACAACCAGGTTGCTTCCACTCTGGGTAAGTAACCTTGCCTCCAACTTAACAGATCAAGGCCATCTACTCCAAAATGATCTTCCTCCATCTCTCTCTGCCATCTCAGCAAAATTGATGTCCCTCTTTCAGTTGACCAAAAGTTTGGAGGGATAATTAACCTGATAGATAACAGAATCAAAGTACGAAATAGTCTCCAACTAGAGTATCAGGTCAAAACCAATGGAATAAAATATAACTCTACAAGCCCAAAACAATATGGTGAAGTTCAACAAGCCTAGCTTTAGAGTTAGGCAGATCGTAGTTTATATTCTGACTCAAACTATTCTTTTGCTCCAGTTAAATCAAATGTTAGATGGGGATAAAAAGATCTACGTTAGCCCTGGTTGGTGTGGCTCAGTTGGTTGGGTGTCGTCCTGTGCACCAAAAGGTTGCTGGTTCAATTCCTGGTTAGGGCACAAGCCTGGGTTGCAGGCTTGATCCCCGGTAGGGGGAGTGCAAGAGGCATGTTCTCACATGGATGTTTCTCTCTCTCTCTCTCCTCCCCCTTCCTCCCTCTCCAAAAATAAATAAACTATATAAAAAATCTACCTCATAAGGGAAGGGCATTTCCTTTATAGTTCCAGCATAATTTCTCACTGTTAATTCCCTTTCCTGTCTCCATAAAGTGGAGGTCCCTGGCCTTCCCTACTGCTGTTGAGAACACTAACATTTTCTAATTCATATGGGCCTGAAAACTCAAAATCCTGATAGAGATAGTCCCCATCCTAGAGAAATCCTTTGTTTTATTTTGGTCAGTCTGTGAGGGCAGTCATTGCCACCTCACATCCACTTCCCAGTGAGAAAACCTGAGACTCAGGGATGTTAGACAATTTGCTTCAGATCACTCAAGCTTGGTCATTGGCACAACCTGACTCCCCAGTCAGCATATATTCACGACCTTACTATAATGTTTTCCCACACCTATATTGTTTCTTTAACCTTCTTAATGGTTTTCCTGACTCTGATCTCTATCCTTCCAGTCTGTGCAATGACTGAATACAGATGGTTCTTTCCAAACTGAGACCTTAGTATCTATGTCCTTTCAAGCTTTCCAGTAGCTCCCCATTGTTTACAGGGTTCAGCCCAAACTCTAACCTGACACCTAAGGTTTACCATAATCTTGAGCTAACTTACTTTTCCAAATTTATTTCCAGGCACTTCACCAAAACAACTCTCAGCTTCATCCAGCCCTGTTGGGCCTATGATTGGCCCACAAATACTGGCCTGGGATCACCATTTATGAATGTTTGCTGCCATTGGTTCCCTTAACAGAAATAGTTCCCTCCTCCTTTCCTGCATCTGCAAATGAAACTCACTTTTCTAAGATCCAGCTCATGACACTCCCCCTTCCCCACTCTGCTCCCCAGGAACCCTACTTTGCACCTTCAACCCAGGCTTTTATGATCTCTCCCTGACGGCTAACTTCTCACATGTGCCTTTAAACCTGGTGATCTGGGCCGCGGGTTAGACACTATTTCCTAAAGTTCACCGGCCCCTCAGCATTGTGCCTGAAGAATGCTGGAGAGTGTTCAAACATATTTGTTTACTAATCAAATGAAAGGGTACTATGACACTTGACTAGCCATATGAGCTATTATTTCTAAGGCATGAGTTAGGAACTAGTCATCTAATGCAAAGTAAATTAACTTCATGGGATAGTTCCCAAACCTGTCTTCGCTTAAAATCACCTGGGGACTTGACTACTAATTCTAGGGCCCATTCCAGATCAACTGAGTCAAAATTGGGTGGGGAAGGGTAGGGAAGGAATTTGCAACTGCCAGAGTTTATATTCTGGTTTCACTACTTATTTTCTGGGTAACTTTGAGTTACTTAACCTCTCTGTGCCTCAGTTTCTTCATCTATAAAATGAGGGTGGTAATAGTATCTCATACTATTATGTAATTTAAATACTTAATAAACATTACCTATGAAAATGATGATGATGGTAATGATTATATAATTACCCAGGCCAGTCTGAGTTTGTCAACCACTGATTTAATGAACTACTCCTTCTTCTGTTAGAGTTCCAAATGTTGACCTTAAAAGTTCTGGTATTAACATTATGACATACCAGAGGCCCGGTGCGTGAAATTCGTGCACTCAGGAGGGGTCCCTCAGCCCAGCCTGCACCCTCTCTCAGTCCAGGAGCCCTCGAGCGATGTCCAACTGCTGAGGAAGTGGGAGAGGCTCCTGTCACCGCCGCTGCACTCACCAGCCGTGAGCCTGGCTTCTAGCTGAGCAGTGCTCCCCCTATGGGAGTGCACTGACCACCAGGAGGAAGTTCATGTGTTAAGCATCTGCCCCCTGGTGGTCAGTGAGCATCATAGCGACTAGTCGTTCCACCGACAGGCCGAAACCAGCTCTCCAACATCCCCCAAGAGGTCCCAGATTGCGAGAGGGCGCAGGCCAGGCTGAGGGACCCCACCGGTGCACGATCAGGGCCAAGGAGGGATGTGGAAGGTTGGCCAGCCGGGGAGGGACTGAGGGAGGGCTCCAGGGCATGTCTGGCCCGTCTCACTCAGTCCCGATCAACAGAACCCCAGCAGCAAGCTAACCTACCAGTCGGAGCATCTTCCCCTTGGTGGTCAGTGCATGTCATAGCGAGCAGTTGGGCAGCCTTAGCATATCATTAGCACATTACGTTTTGATTGGCTGAATTGCCGAGCGGACGACCACACACTTAGCATATTAGGCTTTTATTATATAGGATTATAATGTCTTATTTGTTTTTGAAATAATGTATATTAAAGAAGAGTAAAAAGATTTTCAATTAAATTTGTTTATCTAATCCAAATCATGAAATATACATTACCTGTGGTTTTTGAAAAACGGGTTCCTCTTAGAAAAATAACTACACATATGTTATAATTTAACCAGCTTAGAGTTCAAAGGTTACAGAAAAGAGATGAAACAATATCATGATTTCTTCCACTTAGGGCAATGAATCATCAATCTTTTTGAAGAAGCAGGTTTTTAAACCCTCTATTTTAGTTCATTAGAAAAAAAAATTCATAGCTCATCTTGGTCCATTAAATGTCAAACAACATTTTAATGATGTTAAATGTAACTAGGTAAAAAATAGGAAGCAGAAATTTGCTTACCAAAATCACAAACTAAGTATGTCTGAATGGGAAAGACAGAATGGGTAGCCCCACCTTCTGAACTTTTGACTTATAAATGGCCTATACCAATGGTCGGCAAACTCATTAGTCAACAGAGCCAAATATCAACAGTACAACGATTGAAATTTCTTTTGAGAGCCAAATTTTTTAAACTTAAACTTCTTCTAACGCCACTTCTTCAAAATAGACTCGCCCAGGCCGTGGTATTTTGCGGAAGAGCCACGCTCAAGGGGCCAAAGAGCTGCATGTGGCTCGCCAGCCGCAGTTTGCCGACCACGGGCCTATACAAACAGATACACCAAGGCCTTGTTTTTATTGGTTGAATTATACTAAAGATTCCTAGTATTTTCTGTTTCTTTCAATTTATCTTTATTGTTGAATTTATTACAGATGTCCCCCTTTTCCCCAACATTCACCCACTCCTCCCCACTCCTGCCCCCTCTCCAGGCCTTCACCACACTATTGTCTGTGTCCATGGGTTATACATATGTGCATATAAGTTCTTTGGTTAATCTCTTTCCGCCTCCTTGCTCCCCTTCCCTCTGAAAATTGTCAGTCTGTTGCATGCTTCTATGTCTCTAGATCTATTTTATTTGTCAGTTTATTTTGTTCACTAGATTCCACATATAAATGAGATCATGTGATATTTGTCTTTCTCTGACTGGCTTATTTTGCTTAGCATAATAGTCTCCAGGTCCCTCCATGTTGTATCAAAGGGTAAGGGATCCTACTTTTTTACAGCTGCATAGTATTCCATTGTGTAAATGTACAGCCCTTTTTAATTTTTATTTATTTTTTTGTTAATCCTTACCCAAGAATATTTTTTCACCATTGATTTTAGAGAGAGTGGAAGGGAGGGAGAGAGAAACATTGATGTGATAGAGACACATCTATTGGTTGCCTCCTGCACGCGCCCAGACCGGGGCCGGGGGTTGAGCCTATAACAGAGGTACATGCCCTTGAATAGAATCAAACCCAGGACCTTTTAGTCTGTGGGCCAACACTCTGACTACTGATCCAGACCAGCTAGGGCCCACGCCTTTTTTATCCACTCACCTACTGATGGGTACTTGGGCTGTTTCCAGATCTTCACTAATGTAAATGATGCTGCTATGTATGTAGGGGTGCATATATTCTTTCTGATTGGTGTTTCAGGCTTCTTAGGATTGTTCCTGGAAGTGGGATCACTGGGTCAAATGGCAATTACTTTCTTTTGTTGTTGTTGTTGTAAATCCTCACCCAAGGATACTTTTCCATTGATTTTTAGAGAAAGTGGAAGAGAGAGGGAAAGACAGAGAGAAATATCGATGTGAGAGAAACACATCAATTGGTTGGCTCCTACAGGAGCCCCGACCAGGGCCCCGGCCAGGGAGGAGCCTGCAACCGAGGTACATGCCATTGACCGGAATCGAACACAGGACCCTTCGGTTCACGGGCCAACACTCTATCCATTGAGCCAGACCGGCTAGGGTGGCAGTTCCATTTTTAATTTTTTGTTTTCCATAGTGGTTGTACCAGTCCGCATTCCCACCAGCAGTGTACTAGGTTTCCTTTTCTCCATATTCTGCCAGTACTTGTTGTTTGTTGATTTATTGATAGCCATTCTGGCATGTGTGAGGTGGTACCTCATTGTCATTTTAATTTGTATCTCTCTAATGATAGTGACATTGAGCATCTTTTCATATTTCTCTTGGTCATTTGTATGTCTCTCTGCAGAAGTGTCTATTTAGGAGTTCCCATTAAAAAAAACATTATATATAGAGAGATTTCAGAGAAGAAGGGAGAAGGAGAGAGAGATAGAAACATCAATGATGAGAGAGAATCATTGATCAGCTTCCTCTTGCACACCCCACACTGGGGATCAAGCCCACAACCCAGGCATGTACCCTGACCAGGAATTGAACTGTGACACATACTGGTTCATAGGTCAACATTCAACCACTGAGCCATGCCATCCTGGCCTCTGCCCATTTTTTAATTAGATTATTTGTCTTCCTTTTGTTGACTTGTATCATTACTTTATATGTTTTGGAAATTAACCCCTTATCAGATGTATCATTGGTAAATATGTTCTCCCATACTGTGGATTCCCTTTTCATTTTGATGCTGGTTTCTTTTGCTGTGCAGAAGCTTTTTCTTTTAATGCTGTCCCATTTGTTTATTTTTTTCCTTTGTTTATCTTGCCCTAGGCAATGTACCAGTGAAAATCCTGCTACATGAGATGTCTGATATTTTGCTGCCTATGTTTTCTTAAGATGAAAGTGAAGGGATAGAAAAAATTTCCATGCAAATGGAAATGAAAAAAAAAGAAAGCTGGTGTAGTAATACTCATATTTGACAAAATAGACTTCAAATGAAGAGCATAACAAGAGACAATGAAGGCCACTACATAACACTAAAGGGGTCAATACAACAAGAGGATATAACCCTGGTAAACATATGCATCCAATATACAAGCACCCAAATATATAAAAATACTTCTAGAGGACTTTAAGGGAGAGATAGACAGCAATACAATCATTATAGGGGTCTTTAACACTCCACTGACATCACTGTATAGATCCTCTAAACAAAAAAATCAACAAGGAAACTGTAATCCTAAACAACACACTAGATCAGATGGAATTAATTGACATTTATAGAATATTCCACCCCAAAGTTAGATTCTTCTCAAGTACACATGGGTCATTCTCAAAGATAGGCCGCATGTTATGACACAAACTAAATCTCTACAAGTTCAAGGAGATTGAAATCATATTAAGCATCTTCTCGGATCACAACGGCATGAAACTAGAAATCAACTACAATAAAGATACTCAAATACATGGAGGCTAAATAGATGTTATTAAACAATTAATGGGTTACCATTGAGATCAAGGAAGAAATAAAAAATTTCCTGGAAATAAATGAAAATGAACATACAACAACCCCTAATCTATGGGACACAACAAAAGCAGTTATGAGGGGAAAGTTCATAGCACTACAGGCCTACCTCAAAACACAAGAAAAATTTCTAATAAATTATTTAACCCTACAACTTAAAGAATTAGAAAGAGAACAATAAGCAAAGCCCAGAGTAAGTAGAAGGAAGGAAATAATAAAGATTGGAGTAGAAATAAATGACATAGAAACTAAAAAAATAATAAAAAAGATCAATGTAACCAAGAGCTAGTTCTTTGAAAAGATAAACAAGATTGATGAATCTTTGGCCAGACTCATCAAGGAACAAAAAGAGAGGACCCAAATAAATAAAATCAGAAAGAAAGAGGTGAAGTAATAACTAACACCACAGAAATACAAGAATTGTAAGCAAATACTATGAACAACTATATGCCAACAAGCTGGACAACCTGGACAAAATAGACAAATTCCTAGGAAAATACATCTTCCAAAACTAAATCAGGAAGAATCAGAAAACCTGAAGAGGCCAATAACAACTGGTGAAATTGAAGCAGTAATAAAAAAAACAAAACAAAAAACACAAAAAACTCCCAGCAAACAAAAGCCCAGGTCTGGATGGCTTCACAGGTGAGTTTTACCAAACAAAGAAGAAATAATGCCTATCCTCCTCAAACTATTCCAAAAAACCCAAGAGGAAGGAACCCTTTCAACCCTTCCCTCTTTTTATGAGGCCAGCATTACCCTAATTCCAAAACCAGATAAAGACACTACAAAGAAAGAGAATTACAGGCCAATATCCCTGATGAACATAGATGATAAAATCCTCAACAAAATATTAGCAAATCGGATCCAGCAATACATAAAAAGATCATACACCATGACTAAGTGGGATTTATTCCAGGGATGCAAGGCTGGTACAATATTTGCAAATCAATAAATGTGATACATCACATACACAATTTAAAGACAAAAACCACATGATTATATTAATAGACACAGAAAAAGCATTTGGCAAAATCCAACACCCAGTTTTGATAAAAACTCTTAGCAAAGTGATAATAGAGGGATCATACCTCAACATAACAAAGGCTATATATGACAAACCTATAGTCAACATCATACTCAATGGGCTAAAACTAAAACCATTTCCCCTAAGAGCAAGAACAAGACAGGGATGCCCACTTTCACCACTTTTATTCAACACTAGAGGCCCCGTGCACGAAATTCGTGCAAGAGTAGGCCTTCCTTCCCCCAGCTGCCAGCACCGGTTTCCCTCTGGCACCTGGGACCCAGGCTTCCCTCACAGCCCTGTCTTTGTCCAGAAGGTCGTCTGGAAGGGCATTTGGTCTAATTAGCATATTATGCTTTTATTATTATAGAAAGTACTGGAAGTCCTAGCCACAGCCATCAGACAAGAAGAAAAATTAAAAGGCATCCAAATTGGAAAGGAAGAAGAAAACTGTTATTATTCACAGATGACATGATATTGTACATAGAAAACCCTAAAGACTCCATCAAAAAACCACTAGATTTAATAAATGAATTCGGCAATGTAGCAGTATACAAAATTAACACTCAGAAATCGATGCCAATTTTATACACAATAATGAACTCTCAGAAAGAGAAATTTTTTTTAAAAAAAGCAATCCCATTTACCATTGCAACAACAAAAAAAATAAGATACTTAGAAATAAACTTAACCAAGGAGGTAAAAGACCTATATTCAGAAAACTACAGAATGTTGAAAAAAGAGATAAAGGAAGACATAAACAAGTGGAAGAATATACCGTGTTCATGATTGATGGAATTAACATCATTAAAATGTCCATACTACACAAAGCAATCCATAGATTCAATGCAATCCTTATTAAAATACCAATGGCATATTTCACAGAGCTAAAACAAATACTCCAAAAGTTCATACAGAACCATCAAAGACCCTGAATAACTGCAGCAATCTTGAGAAAGAAGAACAAAGTTGGAGGGATCACAATACCAGATTATCAAGCTGTACTACTAAGTCACTGTAATGAAAACTGCCTGGCTCTGGCACAAGAACAGGCATATAGATCAATGGAATAGAACAGAGAACCCATAAATGGACCCAGGCATATATTTCAAATAATATTTGACAAAGGAGGAGGCAAGAGCATACAATGGAGTAAAGAGAATTTTTTCAATAAATGGTGTTGGGAAAATTGGACAGGTATGCCAGGGCTGACCAGCAACCCTTGAACAACTGATAAACAGATTGCTCCAACACAGTTTGACACAGTTTGACTGTGGGGGAGAGGGCTAAGGGATGGCCTGACTGACAGCAGCCAAGCAGCCTCTAATGCCTGCCTTGTTAGGCCTTTATTGGAATTTTTATCTTTAGATACAATCAGTAGGGTGAGTAATCTTGGGAGGACACATGTTTACATTGTCTTCTAGGCAAAGGCATCCAGGGATTAAGCATAAGGATTCCAGTAAACACCCAGAGGTCTGCATATATACAGGCTTGTTTGGAAAGATCAAGGAATAATTAGGGGCGCTGTCTTCGCCCCCCTAAATCTCCCTTAAGTCAGAATTCCAATAAACAGGGCAGGTGGCATTCCACACACTTCCCTTTTATCAGAATGTCCTCCTTACAACTTTCCAACCAAGTCTCTTATGCTCCCCAACACAGGTGCATGCAAAAAAATGAAACTAGACTATCAACTTACACAAGAGTAAACTCAAAATGTATAAAAGACTTAAACGTGAGTTGTGAAACCTAGTATTTCCTCTTAAAAACCCAAATAGCTCTGGGAGAAAAACAGGGCTTGAGAGTTATTCACACATCAGCATTCGCTCATCAGGATGCCTGCTTTCTAACACAAACCAGTAACACTCAAAGAACGGAAAGCTGGGAAGAAACACTGAGCGCCCCAGGGCAGGCTGGTGGCCTTGGGTCAGAGGCTCTTGGGAGCAGAGCAGTCAGCAAAAGAAGGGAACGAGGAAAGGAAATTTAAAAATGGAATCTGTCCAACTTCAGATTTTGCACATTGAGAAGTAGGTGGCCTCTTGATTTGGGGGCCCATATGACAGAAAATACTATCGTAAGATTTTCCTGAAGTAAGGTTTTGAGGTCTGACCTGGAGGACCTGAACACCATGGTAACATTCTATTATGCTGGACCACATGAAATTACAACTCATTTTTTTTTTTAATTTCTTTATTGATTAAGGTGTCACATATTTGTCCTCATCCCCCCGTTCCCATCCCACCCCTCTCCCCACGCATGCCCCAACCCCCTGTTGAACTTAACCGTTGGATAGGCTTATATGCATGCATACAGGTCCTTTGGTTGAACTCTCCCCCTCCCCCCCACCCTCCCCCCACCCTCCCCTATCCTCCCTCTGAGGCCCAATAGTCCGATCGATGCCTCCTTGCTTCTGGTTCTGTTCTTGTTCCTCAGTCTATGTTGTTCATCATTTCCCCTAGATGAGCGAGATCATATGTCACTAGATATATACTTATAAGAACTGAATGTGAGACGAGCAATAATAGTTATGTTGACAGGCAAATGAATCAGTCTATAGCGAGCTTCCCCCTGGACCAACAGTTCTTTTGAGACCCAATTTCAATGTCCAGCAGTTCCTTATGTGTACATGTCAGCACTGACCCCTCAGCTCTGGATGGTGGACAAATGGTGGTAACGGAGGTCCGACTCCCTCTGGTTTGGTCTCGGCCGGACCCAGGGGCATGGCGTCACCCGGACTAAGGGGCACGTGGCCTCACCCTTACCCAAGGGGCGCGTGGTCTCACCCGGGCCTGGGACCCAGCCTCACCCAGATGGATCCAGGGGCACACGGCCTCACCCGGACCCAGGATCTGACTTCACCCGTACCCAGGGACGCGTGGCCTCTCCCAGACCCAGGGGCACGTGGCCTCACCCGGGCTTAGGTGCACAAGGCCTCACCTGGATCCAGGGACACATGGTCTCACCCGGACCCAGGGATGCTTGGCCTCTCCCAGACCCAGGGGAACATGGCCTCACCCGGGCCTAGGTGCACGAGGTCTCACCCGTATCCGGGGACACATGGTCTCACCCGGACCCAGGGGCGCTTGGCCTCTCCCAGACCCAGGGGCACGTGGCCTCACCCGGGCCTAGGTGCACGAGGCCTCACCCGGATCCAGGGACACATGGTCTCACCCGGACCCAGGGGCGCGTGGCCTCTCCCAGACCCAGTGGTGCGTGGCCTCTCCCAGACCCAGGGGCACGTGGCCTCACCTGGACCTAGGTGCACGAGGCCTCACCCGGACCCAGGGATGCTTAGCCTCTCCCAGACCCAGGGCCACTTGGGCTCACCCGGGCCTAGGTGCACGAGGCCTCACCCAGATCCAGGGACACATGGTCTCACCTGGACCCAGGGACGCTTGGCCTCTCCCAGACCCAGGGGCATGTGGCCTCACCCGGGCCTAGGTGTACGAGGCCTCACCCAGATCCAGGGACACATGGTCTCACCCGGACCCAGGGACGCTTGGCCTCTCCCAGACCCAGGGGCACGTGGCCTCACCCGGGCCTAGGTGCGCGAGGCCTCACCCGGATCCAGGGACACATGGTATCGCCCGGACCCAGGGGTGCGTGGCCTCTCCCAGACCCAGGGGCACGTGGCCTCACCTGGACCTAGGTGCACGAGGCCTCACCCGGATCCAGGGACCCATGGTCTCACCCGGACCCAGGGATGCTTGGCCTCTCCCAGACCCAGGGGAACGTGGCCTCACCCGGGCCTAGGTGCACGAGGTCTCACCCGTATCCGGGGACACATGGTCTCACCCGGACCCAGGGGCGCGTGGCCTCTCCCAGACCCAGGGGCACGTGGCCTCACCCGGGCCTAGGTGCACGAGGCCTCACCCGGATCCAGGGACACATGGTCTCACCCGGACCCAGGGGCGCTTGGCCTCTCCCAGACCCAGTGGTGCGTGGCCTCTCCCAGACCCAGGGGCACGTGGCCTCACCTGGACCTAGGTGCACGAGGCCTCACCCGGACCCAGGGGCGCTTGGCCTCTCCCAGGCCCAGGGGCACGTGGCCTCACCCGGGCCTAGGTGCACGAGGCCTCACCCAGATCCAGGGACACATGGTCTCACCCGGACCCAGGGGCGCTTGGCCTCTCCCAGACCCAGGGGCACGTGGCCTCACCCGGGCCTAGGTGTACGAGGCCTCACCCAGATCCAGGGACACATGGTCTCACCCGGACCCAGGGATGCTTGGCCTCTCCCAGACCCAGGGGCACGTGGCCTCACCCGGGCCTAGGTGCGCGAGGCCTCACCCGGATCCAGGGACACATGGTCTCGCCCGGACCCAGTGGTGCGTGGCCTCTCCCAGACCCAGGGGCACGTGGCCTCACCTGGACCTAGGTGCACGAGGCCTCACCCGGATCCAGGGACCCATGGTCTCACCCAGACCTAGGGGCGCTTGGCCTCTCCCAGGCCCAGGGGCACGTGGCCTCACCCGGGCCTAGGTTCACGAGGCCTCACCCGGATCCAGGGACACATGGTCTCACCCGGACCCAGGGACGCTTACAACTCATTTTCAAATGATTCAACCTGGCCTGTATGACAAAATTATTCAGAGTCCCAGAAAACTGTCCTAAAATCCCTTTTTCCAGGAAGCTTCTATGACCTCCCCCACCCGTCACAGCCCACACCACATGTGAATTAGTGCCCTTCTTTTACACCGTGCACTCATTCTTCGGAAAGGGTTTATCAGTACTGCATCCTAACGTTCCCTTCTGTGTCTCCCACTCCCTCACAGACTGTGAGCTCTCCAATGCAGAGGCTGTGTCTTCTATTACTATTTCTACGGTATTTCTCACAACACCCGGCCCATGGTACACTGAAGGAACAGTTGGAACCCAACTCACATATTAGTTGGGATTGTTTTTACCATGAAACCCCGTCATGCTACTTCCCTGCTCAAAGATCTTTAATAATTCCCTGTTTCCTACCAAAAGAATGACAAATACTTCATTGCTAATTCTGAAAAACCCTCTACGCGTAGGCTTCCATAGGTCCATTCATACTTGTCTCCCTCTGGTTTCTTATACAGTAAGTTCTTGCTTAACATTGTGCATAAGTTCTTGGAAATTGCAACTTTGAGCGAAGCCACATACAACGAAACCAATTTTACTGTAGGCTAACAAGAGTTAAGTTTCTGCGGCATATTTCTGGTCACAAAAACATCACCAACTTCTACATAAAGACCCCAAACACTTCTAATATTAAACACTGAAATAAATGTGAGTTATACACACATTTAAGAAAGAGTAATAAAAACAAGATAATTTTTTTTCACCTCACTTATTCCAGTTCAGGGTCAAGGGTGGCTGGAGCCTGTCTTGGCAGCTCAGGGCACAGGCAGGACCCAACTCTGGACAGGATGCCCTTGCATCACAGAGTCACTCACACCCACCCACACTCCTCAGATGGGGAAAATGTAGACACGCCAATCACCTCGTCAGAACATCTCTGGGATGTGGGAGAAACCTGGATCTCTCGGAGAAAACCCACAGATGTGGGGAGATGTACAAACTCCACACACAGTGGCCCCAACTGGGAATTCATTTCTTCCCCTCATCAATATTATAATAAAATGACCTCGAATGAAATGATGTTATTCAAAGACCTGCTGTACATACGCAGCTAGATCCCAACTGGACTCCTGTGAATGCCTTAAAGGGCTCCACATTTCCTCATCCAGCCACACCTTCCACATCAATTGCTCTTCCCCAAACACTGCTTTCCCAATGCAATCCATCCCTCGTGGCCCAACTTGAACTCAATCTCTTTAGGGAAACCTTTCCTGCTCCTCTGTCTGATGTAAGTTCCACCCCTCCACTCACACCCATCTGCTGGCTAAACAGCCTCTTGCTTTAGGGAAGGTCATCATAATTCTAGTTGGGCCTTCAACTGATTATCTGAGGCCTACCCACATCATGGAGGACAACCTGCTTTACTCAAAGTCCACTGACTTAAGTGTTAATATCGTTCAGAAAATACTCTCACAGAAACATCCAGAATAATAGTTGACCAAATATTGAGCACTGTGGCCCAAGTTGACACATAAAATCAACATTTGCAGCCCTAGCCAATTTGGCTCAGTGGATAGAGCGTCAGCCTGTGGACCAAAGGGTCCTGGGTTCAATTCTGGTCAAGGGCACATGCCAGGGTTGCAGGCTTGATCCCTAGTATGGAGCGTGCAGGAGGCAGCCGATCAATGATTCACTATCATCATTGATGTTTCTATCTCTCTCCCCCTCTTTCTTCCTCTCTGAAATCAATAAAAATATCTTTTAAAAAATTAACATTTTCAAACACTGAGCAGGATACCCTGATCGTAGCAAATAGTACTTTACTTCTTTTAAAAATAGCTTACACTCATTGCCTCAGTTTCTTACCACCTAGGAACTCCTCAGCCCATTTTTCCTGACCTATTAAGTTCAACAATTTCTCTTCTGCATTTGGTATTCTTTCTGCCTTCCCTTCTTCCTGAAACTAGTCATCCTTTGGCTCCCAAACTCCTACACCGTCATGGTTCTTCTAACCTATCTGATACCTTTTTCTTCATCTGGCTCTCTTCTACCCACCACTTAAATGTTCTTGGAAATCTTTTTTTGATACATTCTCTTTTGTACAGTCTTATTATTTCTATCACTTCAATTGTCAACTATATCAAATTATCACCTCTAACTCAATCCAGTGAATCAGCTAAGTTTTGCGGTACCCGATGTTTATACAATTTGGAGCATGGGTGTTCTTGAAGAAAATTTCTATACTAGGATGACTACCAATAACTTAACTATGCAGAGAAACCACAGAGACATATCCCATTAATACCACACTACACTGCATTTCTAACTCAGCTTCCCCCCATTTCTAACAGGTTCCCCCAAATCCGTGGGACACTCCAATGCCACTGGATCCGACGGGAAGGTGAGTGAAGGGAAATTGGGGTGGAAAGAGGTAACAGCCATTGTCTTTATCAATCATGGCTGCAACAATCTACTTTTTAAAAATTTTAACAAACACTATGATGACATGAATCTATAGGTAGGGCACTGCCATGGGCTTAGAAGGGCTGCCTCATGGGAGCAGCTCTGAAGCTAAAGCTTCACAATCTTCAAGAGTATCTACCTCCATCTCTGTCTTCAGCCTCTACCCCTCCCACAATCCAGATCTGATTTCTACCAGTTTGTAGACCCCTCCACATGAATGTCCTTCGTTTTTCAAATCATTTGGCCTCAAACAAAGCCCACTGTTCTTTCTTCTCCAAGTGACCCGTCCCATATCTTGTCCTTCGTTTTCTGTCTCTGATATTGGCAGCTCCATCCACCCAATCATTCAGGTTAGACGCCTTGTGTATTTTTCATCCTCTCTTCCAAATCCATCTGTTCATGAAGCCCTATCCAAGGCCTCCCTGGACTAGCTTCCCCTTGGACTGCTGCAATGGCCTCCTGGCTGGTCTCCCGGCCTCCAGCCTCTCCTCTAACTCATCCTCACACAGCCAGTGAGTTATCTTTCTAAAACACATAATAACTGCCTCAAGAAGCAAGACAGCATGGGCTCTGGAGCTAGAGGTCGTAGGTTTAAATCTTGGCTCCACCAAAAATGAGGCCTTGCACAAGTTATTTCATGGGTCTATGCCTCAATCTCTTCACCTGTTATATGGGAATAGTACACCCTTTACAGGTTGGCTTTAAGAAAGGAGTTAGAACACTTCAAGGTGTTGGATATTTGACACGTAGAAAGCACTTAGTATGTTACCAGCATTGCATAGCTCTCCTATGGAAAACTTTCAATGGATTCACATTCCATAGGAAGACATTTAATAATCTTCACAGCATGACCTCCATCTCCCTTCCCAGTTTCCATTCTCAGACTTTATGTTGTAACCACATTTGACATCTAGGTGGATCTCCCTGGATTGGGGACTCCTGGTCATGTCCTTTGTTGGGAATGTCCTTTCATTTTTCTTTCCCTGAAGAAATCTGAATCATTTACCAGCTCCCTGATCCCATTCATCTTCTCTATGAAATTGCTTCAGCCTCTTCTCTACCTTCTCAGTGTCCTGATGTTTTTGCACGAACTTGGCCAAATGCTCTGAGAAATTCCCTCTCACCCTGAAGTTTTTTTCTTGATTGCCAAAAAATAGGGTTTAATTTTTTGAGCCATTCTTCCTATATTCTTGTATGTAATGTAATATGTATAAAGTATATCTTGGATTATCCCAAGTTTTTATTGGCATACATTGGAGAGGACATTCTAGTCATGAATAATGAAGTGTATTTTCCAGGTCATACTACATTTGTGCCAAGGAAAACTTTATAACCCTTCAACACCTTTTGTTTATATGATATATTTGAAAGAACAGCTATAGTATTCAGATAATGTGAACAGAGAATTTAAGAAATTTCAATGACCTTTGAGCCTGTTTTTTTGTGGGGTTTTTTTTTTTTTGGTCTGTAAGGTCAGTTGCTTTTTGACTCAATATTCACTTTGGGATAAAAAAGAAAAAGAAAAGATGCAAAAGGAGCCTGCATGGCTGTAGTTCTCGATGCACAGATAATAACCCCAAAAGATATCACACTACCGTTTTTAAGGAGGAAATGACATTACTCTCCTCCCATTAAGTTTTTCTGTGGAATGGCAAGTGAAGAGCCCTCTTTTGGATTTGCATAATTTTCCTGACTATTTTTTAAGAACATGTATTTAATTTAGACTTGGAACCTGGGTAGGGAGCACCTGGCTAGCTCTCCTGGCAAGAGTTCAGAAACCAAGCTCTCATTGGACAGTGAGAGCTACATTTTATTTTTGCTGATAATGTCCCAGAAACTTAGGTCAATGTCAACAACCACTGCTTCAGCTCAACGGTGACAAGGCCATTGGTAGGATTTTGACTTTCCTATGGATGCCATCGGCGTTCAAGTGTGCTTCTGTGAGCTTCAGCTGTTACGGGGGAAATACCATGATGGGAACAGGAATTATCTACCCGCCCTAAATAACCTTGTAGGGGAGCAAGAGATACAAGACAGGTAGGAAATCAGCAACTAAATGTCCAAAGTAAACAATCTTTCCTCCCATTTGGAAGCCAGACCACGTTTTCCACTCTTCTGTCCATGATACTTTTCTTTTTCCCTACCTCCTTCCTTCCAAAACTCTAACCTTCTACTCCAGGATTAGAACTAGGTTAATATCCAGCAATCCAGTTCCCTAGTTGTTGGAAGATTCCTGACTTAATTGCCTTTAAATTAGGAAATGCTATATGGATAGTGCAAAAGGACTTATATTCTGAACATACCAACAAGGCCGCTTGGAATAAAATTTTCTTTGTACCCCAGACACTTTCATTTTCCTGTAGGTGAGTAGATTTCAAGAATGGAGGTAAAACTCTGATGGCCAAAATAAAGTGATTTAAAAAAAAAAAAAATCCTCGCATATCTACAATTTTGAAAAATAGAGTAAAGCATTTACCATTTGCACCCTAGCCAGTTTGGCTCAGTGCATAGAGCGTTGGCCCTAGGACTGAAGGGTCCCGGTTTCGATTCCAGTCAAGGGCATGTACTAGCACATCTGTTGCAGGCTAGATCTGGGCCCAGGTCGGGGCACATGTGGGAGGCAACCAAGTGTGGGAGGCAACCAATCCTTGTGTCTTGTATATCCCTTTCTGTCTCTCCCCCTCTCTTCCACTCTCTCTAAAGATCAATGAGAAAATATCCAAAGGTGAGGATTTAAAAACAGAAAAAAAAAAAAAGGATTTACCACTTGCTAACTGACCTATTTTCCCCCCTGCAGCTGAAAGGCTACACTTGGTTAGACACAGGAAGTGGGCGTGGCTCTTACCTTGCCCAGAGCAGGACCAATCCCGCAGGAAGTGCTCCAGGTGAGCTTTTTTCAGTGCTGCCCTCAGTCTGAAAGTGTGGGAAGAAGCCACAAAGACACTCCCATGGGGACAAAAGGCAGACAGGTATTGCAGCCTATTCCTAAGACAGCGGGCAGAAGAGAGGCAGCACCGCCCCTCCCCTCCCCCTCCCCCCCCCCCCCCGCCCCCTCTCCAAGGCAGATGGGCATCTGGCATGATGGCCCCTGGTCAAATGATCCCATTCCTCCGGATGCCCAGAGTTCACACCTGCAAGGGTTCTCGGTACCTCTTACCATACTTAACATTTTCTAGTTGTAAGCTATTTGGGAGCAGGGCTGCGCCCGCCTGCACTGCGCTCAGTTGCACAATTTGTCCTCAGCCCACCTTTCCAGGCTCACTCCCTCCCCTCTCCTCCCATCCACCGAAATCTGCACTGGGCTACTCGTTGTATAAACATTCTTGCACTTTCCTGTCTTGGAGCTTTTGCTCATTCTGCCGTGGATGTTCTTACTCTTGGGGCCAAATGTTGCAATCCTACTTGTCTTTCAAATCCCAGTTCAGTTATCACCTCTCCGACTTCCCAGATTCCCTTGGCTGAAATGAATCACTTTCTTCTTTGCATTCTCATAGTATTTTGCTTGGGCCTCAACAACAGGCATGATTCTTGTTGCCTGTATTTCTGCTGCACTAGATTCTAGGCTACTTTTTATCCTCTTAATCTGGTCTTCCGCAGAGCAAAGGTTTTCATTACCATTGTTAACGAAAAAACCATTGAAACCTGTAAAGAATTTTAGTGAGTTTATTTGAGCCAAAATGTCGACATATGCCGGGAAGCAGAACCTCAATGAATTGAGATAATGCTCCTGAGAATGCAGGGTTACATCTATATTTATACCTTGAAATCAAAGAAAAGGGACGTAGGTGAGTTACATGAAATCCATTGGTGACAGATTAGGGAGGTGGGACAAAGCATAGCGGGGAAACCTCTGGGATTGGGTGAAAAGTTAAATGATGGACATGTGCTTCTCTTACAGAGATAGATACAGGATACTTTAACGTAATTAACAGTTGACAATTAACTTGATAACAATAACAATGAAGGAATGTCCCAGTGCCATTTGTTGTGCCCTGAGGGGTCCGGGGTAAAAAGGAAGTTACAAGTTACCCAGACATCTCACAGACATCTCACAGATATGTTATCTTAGAGGCAAAAAGGCAAATGGGCTCAGGAAAGAAGATCTAAGTTGATCTTTGTCAGGGAAGATATCGGACTAGGACATGACTACCCACTATAACCTGTTTGTAGTTAAATATTTAATTTTCAAACCATCCTTTGTGGTTATTTCAGGTCTCTGAGTTTGCAAGACGGCCACGTAGGCCTCCCCTGAGCTTGTCAGGTTAGCATGTGGCTCCTTCCGTTCACACCATGATGTACAATTTATCTTCTTTTCCTCTTATGCATCATACTTTTGGTGTTAAGAATCCTCACCTAGCCCTAGGTCCTGGAAATTTTCTCCTATGTTTTTTCTAAACTTAAAAAAAAAATCCTCACCCAAGGATATGTTTATTGATTTTTTAGAAAGAGAGGAAGGAAGAGAGAAAAAACATAGGTGTGAGAAACATTGATCAGTTGCCTCTGCAGGCGTCCTGACCTGGGATCAAACCTGCAACCTAGGTATGTACCCTGACCAGGAATCGAACCCACAACTGTTCAGTATGGGACAACCAATTGAGTCGCCCAGCCAGGGCGATACAGATTCTTAATGACATCGTTTAACACCAAAATCTAGCCTTGTCTGAAGCTATGCTATCAGACTTTTCAGTTACTTTTCAATTACAATATACTAGAGGCTCAGTGCATGAAATTCGTGCATGGGTAGGGTCCCTAGCAGCTGCCAGCTGCCTGCTGCCACTGGCCTGGGTCAAACTTCCAGTTGAACTCCCGGTTGGGGGGACAATTTACACATTAGGCTTTTATTATATAGGATAATTTCCCCCCTATTTTTAGCCTGGGTCAGTTTGAACTGACTTTCTTCTTTTTTTTAAATCCTCACCTGAGGATATTTTTCCATTGATTTTTAGAGAGAGTGGAAGAGAGAGGGGAAAACGGAGAGAAATATCCATGTGAAAGAAACACATTGATTGGTTGCTCCTGCAGGAGCCCCGACCAGGACCCAGGGCAGGGAGGAGCCTGCAACTGAGGTACGTGCCCTTGACTGGAATCGAACCCGGGACCCTTCAGTCCACAGGCCGACGCTTTATTCACTGAGTCAAACCAGTTAGGGCATGAACTGACTTTCTATTACTTTAAATGAAGGAGCAATTTTTCACAATAAAGATAAATTTAAAAATCATGTTATAGTTGTTACTGAGGACTCATTTGCATGATGAGAATAACAAAGCCACGTGTGGTGATGGGCTGGTGCTTGGAGTGAATGCCGTCCCCTCTAAGAGATTTTCCTGGCAGAGCGCAATTCAAATTCCTGCGTTTGCAAAATTGCTAAATTGATAGACCTTTCTGATTGCCCTTGGGTGGATCAGCTCCGTGTCCTATTTCTTGGGTTAGAAGTCAAGGATTTGTTTTCTAGTCCAGATTTTTCTACAATTTCGGATAAAACACCTCACTTTCCTGGGCCTCCGTTTTCTTTTCCAGAGACTGAGGAGCTGAGGCTAAGTGATTTTAATAGTAGCTTTCATTATCCTAGATTCTATCATTCTGCACTAAGCAATTATATTACTTAGTGTTTGTTCTCTAATTCTCAAACATTTTCTCATCTAATAAAAACAAAATATTTGGATAAATTGTCACATTTCTAGAAAGGCTTGTATTTTCACTTTTTTTTTTTTAACCAAACAGAGAGACTGGTAAAGCGAATAGGTGACAGCAGGAATGAAGAAGCTGGAGCAGAATGAGACCAGGGAGAGGTTTACTGTGGGGAAGGCAGATTTTGTATCGTTCAGGCTTCAGCTTCTACGTCTGGCATCACCAGCCTGGGATCCCAGGTGCTAATTAAATTAATAAAACGGCATTTTGTGCAAACATGTGCTCCACACCTGCTGTGTTACCAGGCACAGGTTTCTTGCCTGTTGCGATGGATGGGTTTTACCACTTAACGATGAAGGCAAAAAAATTAAAAATAACAGCAAGAGGGAAACGTCCAATTGTAGCCAATATGTTCCTAACCACCAACTCCCCCCGCCCCCTGCCCGCCCTGCCCAAATGCCTATTCATTTGTGATGACATGTTAGGAAAGCACTCAATTTTGCTTTTGACGTTGCAATTACTTAGGGCTTCACAACTTTGTTTAATAATTATTATAATTATGAGAAATAACATCCTGTCCTCATCCAATTAAGGATGAGGATGATAAAGTAAGAAATTATAGCTTGTAAAACTAAAGTTTTAAATACAAACAAGGATCACATCCGCTCTCCATAGGATGTCCTTGCTGAGCAGTCTGGAGGTCACTTTTTTCTTTGACTTGATGCAAAAGCATGTGTTTTTGTTCAAGGAAGATACATTAAAAAATATCTTTTTAGCTTAGCAATGTTTTTTTTTGAAATTTCTTTATTGATTAAGGTATCACATATTTGTCCTCATCCCCCCATTCTAGCTTAGCAATGTTTTATGTTAAAAACAGACATGCCTTGCCCTGGCAGGTCTGGCTCAGTGGAGAGAGCGTTGGCCTGCGGAATGGGGGATCCCAGGTTAGATTCCGGTCAGAGGCACATGCCCGGGTTGTGGGCTCGATCCCCAGTAGGGGGTGGGCAGGAGGCAGCCAATCCATGATTCTCTGTCATCATTGATGTTTCTCTCCCTCTCCCTTCCTCTCTGAAATAAACGGACATGCCTAATATATTAGGATTAGATTTAGTGGTAAGAGACAAAAAACACAGACTAAGAATTTATTTCTCTCTTGTCTGGAAATCTGGGCTGAGTGTCCATGGCATCAGGACCAGGCCCTCCCCACTCCACTGCACGACTGTGCGTGGCCTCTGAGCTCAGCTTATCTCATGGCCCAAGGTGAAGTGGTGCCCAACTTCCACGTATGTCTTACCGGCCACAGGGAGGTGGAGAAATGAAGTCTCTTTTCCAGGCAGCAGCGTGCCTAGCTTAACATTGCGTGTTCTATTATTATAGGATAGGGTTGGCAAACTTTCTGTAAACAGCCAGATTTATATTTTTTACATTTATATGAGCCACGTGGCCTCTGTCCCAACTGCTTCACTCCGCTGTTGCAGTGTGAAAGCAGCCACAGACAATAGATAGATGAATGTTTGTGGCTGTGTTCCAATAAAACTTTATTTACAAGAACCAGTGGCAGTCTGGATTAGGTCCACAAACTGAGCCCTGGTACAGGGAGTGGGTAAAACAGATACTGGGGATAACGAGTTTTTTCCTAGACCTGGTAATAGACATATTAGCAATGTTAACTTGGGTAAGTTCCTACTGCACCTCCCTTTTCAGTATAGTTAGTGGCAAACCAAATTGCCAATAATTAATTAAAATCAGCAAAATGATGTAGCAGAGAGCAAATTTATTTAAGGCTTTCTTTGAAAGACTACTCAGTGGGTTTTGATGATGCTGACTGGTCTTTTCCTAGGCAAGAACTCCTGTCTTATTTCCCACCTTGGTAAGAGAACGGTTGTTTTCACAACTCACTGCGTGGAGATGCAAGAGTCCATGAAAATGAAGGTGGAGGAGACACTGAGAAAATAATTATGGCTTTCCCCCTCTTCCTGGCAGAGTGAGACAAGCCTGAGCGCCTTCATTTAATTAGATCTCACTTTAAGACCTTTTCTTTCTTCGGTGGACAGTGGAGAAGAGGCACAGGATGGCAGGAGGCAGCGCTCACTTGAGCTACATAAACCCTGTAGCAACTTGATCAAAAGTCATTCTGGTAATTAGTTTCATTTATCATTCACTTTTACTTATTATTTCATTAGTTTTACTTATCTTTTCCCCCAAATTCAAAGATAGCACATGGATTTGTGGGAGGCAGTTAGACAGGTCTGAGTAGAGCAGGGATGAAGGGTCAGGAACAGAAAGAAGGTCACCAGGGCGCAGAGCCCTGAATGCCTAACAAGGAAGAAAACAAGGACCTTGCCCCGAGGGTAACCATTCCTCCCCTAGCATATCGCCGGTCATGCGGTTTAGATTCCCTGACCTTTTATATTGCTGGTCATGTGGTTCGGACCCTCCCCTAACCTCTTCTCCTCTGGCATGTTGCTAGTCATGGGGGTCATACCCCCTTAGAGGTGAAACGAACAAGGGGCCCTTAAGTATTAAGCCCCCTCGACAATGAGGTTCTGACCTGCACAGAATACATCTAGGCCTCAGTTATGTTTCAGCTCTAAGCCCAGAAAAGCAGCAAAACCAGACAAGTGACACCATGGCCATGGCTGACCTCCTGCCCTGGCTCCAGCCAATCAGTGGAGACCATGACCCAAAAGGACATACCTGGAAAGCTGATGAATATTTTATTGAGATCCTCCCTTAAAAGCCCTACACTTAAAAGCCCACACCTTTCTCCTCCCCTTTCCCTTCCCCCGAGGCACATTACCTTTACCTTCCTCTCTCCTAAGCTCCAAAGGCCTTTCTTTGACCTCTGTAACTTGTTTCCTGAGCCTATTCCTTCTACAGCTCACTCCTTCTATCTCTGTGACTTTCAAAATAAACTTTCTCTTATAGTTTGAGTCTTGGCTCTGAATTCTTTCTCAGCCAGAACTCAAGTACTGAGGTTGAACCGAGGTCCTGTCTGACTCCACCAGTCTAACACCTGGTGCCATTTTCAGAGCTGCCAATAGTTTAGAAAGTCAAATCCTACCTAATAAAAGAGTAATATGCAAATTGACCATCACTCCAACACACAAGATGGCTGCCCCCATGTGGTCAAAGATGGCCGCCCCATGTGGACACAAGATGGCCACCACAAGATGGCCATCAGGGGAGGGCAGTTGGGAGGGACCAGGTCTGCAAGGGAGGGCAGTTGTGGGCGATCAGGCCAGCAGGGGAGGGCAGTTGGGAGGGACCAGGTCTGCAGGGGAGGGCAGTTAGGGGTGACCAGGCTGGCAGAGGAGGGAAGTTGGGAGTGACCAGGCCTGCAGAGAAGGGCAGTTGTGGGGGACCCAGGCCTGCAGGGGAGGGCAGTTAGGGGTGACCAGGCCTGCAAGGGAGGGCAGCTAGGGGCAAACAGGCTGGCAGGGGAGCAGTTAGGCATCAATCAGGCTGGCATGGGAGTGGTTAGGGTTTGATCAGGCTGGCAGGCAGAAGTGGTTAGGGGCAATCAGGAAGGCAGGCAGGTGAGCAGTTGGGAGCCAACAGTCCTGGATTGTGAAAGGGATGTCCGACTGCCCGTTTAGGCCCGATCCCAGTAGGATTGGGCCTAAGCGGGCAGTCGGACATTCCTTGAACGGTCCCAGATTGGAGAGGGTGCAGGCTGGGCTGAGGGACACCCCCCCCCCCCCCCGTGCATGAGTTTTGTGCACCAGGCCTCTAGTATAAATATATAAATACAGAACTGAGTCTTCCATAATCCACCCCATCCAGTCCCTCCTCGACGTTTTTGTATGCACACTCTAACAATAGGACAGTGTGCCAGGAATGCCAGGTTACAGTAATTTCGGTTGCTACCAGAACTCTTAAAGTGAGGTAAACTATTCTGTAATATTTTCCATTTAAGATTTCATTAGTAGAGGGAGAGTAAGCCTCAAGATCTTCTTTTTTCATAGTACTGACTACTGCTAATCTACTGTTAGCATCTCCCAAAGTCCTAATTCTATATTAGTGACACATGCCCCTTTTGAATCTCCTTTGTTTATCCTAAGGAAAGATATTTAAAAAGAACACTCTAAAATGAAAGAAACTCTCTTTTTACTTCCTAAAACCAACAAAGGCTACTACATATTGCAAGTCATTGTAGCAAAAGCGTTAGAAGGAAAGGACCATTTAAAGTGAAATCTGTCATTAATTTACTACTTGCCTGAATATCATAAATAATTTTAAGTAGAAAGGGTTGTCAAATGTGATTAAAGTCATTATTTCATGTTACATAGCCCATAGGCTTTTCTAATGTAAAAATCTTTCCATAAAAAGAAGAACTAAGGTTTCTTCAAGGTTAAGGGTCTCTGGAGCCAATTCCATAAAGATGTATTATGGTAGAGATGATGGAGTGTGTAGAAGTCATCTGAGAAGATCTTACAAGATTTCTCAAGGTGAAGTTTCTGAACAAGGACCGATTATATATTATTTTAAGAAGATTTGCTGGGTGTTCAGTTTCCAAAATGAATTGCAATATAGTCTGCTGCCTAAAAACCTGACAAGTGTGTTGAGAAAATGATAGCCTAGACATCATCTAACTTATTCAGCAAATATTTATTGAGCACAGTCTATATACCAGATACTCTTCTAGTTCTTGGGATCTAGCAGTGAACCAAATGAAGTCTCTTCTCCCAGACTTCACAATCTAGTGTGGATGCAAGCTTATATAATAAAAGCATAATATGCTAAGTGTCTGACCGATAGGTTGACCGATCGACCAGTTGCTATGACATGCACTGACCACCAGGGGGGTGGATGCTCCAACTGGTAGGTTAGCTTGCTGCTGGGGTCTGGCTGATAGGGACTGGGTGAGAGGGCTGAGCGGAGCTTGACGGGGGACCTCAAGGTATGCCCCCCACTCCAGTGCTGGGCTGGGGGACCTCAGGCTGCTCCCCTCACCCTAGGCTGGGGGACCTCAGGCCATGCCCCCCACCCAGCAGGGCTTGATGGGGGCTGGGGGACCTGAAGCTGTGCCCCCCACCTGGCGGGGCTTGACAGGGGATCTCAGGCTGCATCCCCCACCTGGTGGGGCTTGATGGGGGAGCTCAAGGCACACCCCCCACCCTGGCCCAGGCTGGGGGACCTCAGGTCATGCCCCCCACCCCAGTGCCGGGCCAGGGGACCTGAGGCTGTGCCCCCCGCCTGGCGGAGCTTGACAAGGATGGGACCAGCTGGGTCTGGATCTAGCCCAAGTCAGTGGGGGGGCGGGGGGGGGGGGGGAGGGGCGGGCAGCCGGGTCTGGGTCTCACGCGATTTTGAGGCGCACGTGGGTGGGCGGGGACTTGACTCTGGGTCCCCTGGTGCATCCCAGACTCTGACAGGAGGAAGATTTTCATATACATTTTACTAATTTTCTTTCATCTCTGACACTTCTATTATAGAGAAAGGGCAAATAGCAATATTAAAATATTTCCTCCAATTAATCCCCTTTTAATGTACACGAATTCTGTGCACCAGGCCACTAGTAATAATAATAAAACAATAAATGTAAAAGATAGCAGAGCTCATGACCTGCAGCAAGAAACATAAAAAAATTTAATGATTGGGCTCTTGCAGCTCGGCCACCGATATACCATCCAGACTGAGGAAGACCTGAAAACTTAGGGGCCACGTGAGCCATGGCCACAGCCACATCAGCAAACACAAGAAGCATCCGGGGGCCGTGGTAATGCTGGTGGCTTGCATCATCACAGGATCAACTTCGACAAATATCACCCAGTTACTTTGGGAAAGTTGGTGTGAGGCATCACCACCTAAAGGGGAACCAGAGCTTCTGCCCAACTGTCAACCTTGATAAACTGTGGACCCTGGTGAGCAGACACGGGGAAATGCTGCCAAGAGCAAGACTGGAGCTGCTCCTATCACTGAGGTGGTGCGATCGGCTACTACAACGTTCTGGGGAAGGGAGAGCTCCCAAAGCAGCCTGTCACTGTGAAGGCCAAGGTCTCCAGCAGAAGAGCCGAGGAGATGAAGGGTGTTGGTGGGGCCTGTGTCCTGGTAGCTTGAAGCTACATGGAGGGAAGTTCATTAAAATGTCCACAAGTAAAAAAAAAAAAAATTAATGATTGGTCCAGTGGCAAGTTTTACAGACAAGAGGATGAGGAAATCTTAGATTTGGGAGGAGAGAGCCTGTCTTTCTAGAGGATGTTTAAGCTGAGACTTGAACCACGTAGGTAAGGGTTTGAGGTGGAGGGAAGGAAGGAGTGTTCCCAGCCAGATCACGCAGGACCTGTGAGCCGTGTTCCGAAATTTGAAATTTGTTTTATGACCAATGGAAAGTTACTATGAATTTTGAGTAGGGAAGTGACCTGGTCAAATCTTGTTTCATAAGATCCTTTTGATGGTGTTTGCGGGGAGGACTAGCTCCTATACAGGAAAGAACATCAGCATGAGCCCGGGAAGAGACAGCATGATATGGCTGGCTCTGGACAGAGAGAGTGAGGACTATGATGACAGCCAATACCTGTCTTGTGCCAAATCCTCTTTCAAGTGCTTGCATGCACCATCTCATTGAATCCTCATAACATCCCCATGAAGAAGGTCCATTATTACTCCCCCACATTTTATAAATGAAAAAACTATAGCGAGCCTAAGTTACTTGTATCACCAAATGGTAGATCTGGGATTTGAACCCACTTCATCTAGCAAGGAGTTTAACTGCTTCCCTACATTTTTCTCTCAAGAGGTAGGCTGATTTCAGGAATGTTGAAAGACTGGACTTGAAAGCATTCAGTAATTAAATTTGGGAGTTGTGAGGGAGGAGGAATTGAGGATGATGACTGGGTGGATGGCATTGCCTTACACTGGGATGGCATTTCCTTTCACTGTGAGGAAAAGGAAGGTGTTTTTGGGGGTGGGGAGGGCAAAGATAAGGAGTCTAGTTTTTCTTTTAAAAAATATATATTTTTATTGATTTCAGAGAGGAAGGGAGGAGGAGAGATAGAAACATCAATGATGAGAGAGAATCATTGATCGGCTGCCTCCTGCATGTCCCCTACTGTGGATCAAGCCTGCAACCCAGGCATGTGCCCTGACTAGGAATGGAACCATGACCTCCTGGTTCATAGGTTGACACTCAACCACTGAGCCACACTGGCTGGTCTGGCAGTCTAGTTTTAAACATGCTGAGTTGGAGATGTCCAATTGCATTATGGATCTAGTACTCAGGTCCAGGTCTGCATTGGCAAATACACATTTGGGAGTCCTCAACCTAGATTGCAATGGGAGTCAAGGGAGTAGATAAAATTGCCCACTGATAGTATTTAGGGTGACCAGAGAAGATAGCCTAGCAACCCCAAAGGGTGTTAGGAATGGACACAGGAGCAGTAGCTTGACAAAGAGACTGTCAGGATGTGGCTAGATAAGTCTGAGAAAAATCAGAGGAATGTGTTATCACAGAAATCCAGAGGATGCTTCCAGAAGATGAAGGCTGCTGAACAGGATCAATGCTGTCTAGTAGGGATAAGACTGACATACTCGATTGAACTTAACAGCAATGAGGTCACTGGTGAGGTCAATTGTCATTGATCAGAGGCAATAGCCAGACTGTAGTGGGAAATGAAGATAGTGAGTATAGAGAACAGGAAAAGGGAGAAGTAAGAGGGTTGTGGGAAGAGGACATGGGAAAAGGGGCTGGGGAAGTGTTTGATTTTAAATACAGGAACAAACTGTGTGCATCTACTCACGTACTGATGACAAGAAAATAGTTCAGAAGAAGTGAAAGTGGGAACAGAGAAGGGACAAAGCAAAGACTGAGTTGAGAGGACGTGAAATTCAGCACACAGGTATAGGGATTGACATGAGATGTAGGTGCACACATAGGTTTAGTGGTGGGGGTTTAAGGACTTTGAGAAATTCATTTCAGTAAGATTGAGTGTACAGGGGAGATGTAGTGAGGTCAGAAGTTGGAGGGAAGTAGAAAAATTGTCAAATAACTAGAGTGGAGACTGAGAAAGTGAGGCAGAGAAGAATTTATAAGTGGCTGACAGCATCGAGGGCCCAGTAGTCTGGTCACCATGAATTTATGGTGGCACCAATCTGTGAAGTCGTCTGAGATTCTCAAGCAGAGCTCAGCAGCCCAGGTGTGCAAATAACTCAGAAGTCTTGGCTTGAGCCAAGTTGAGGTTTTTCCAGGTTGTTGGGAGAGTGGACAATGGAGACCATGGAACAAGAGAGTTGAGGATCTCCAAGAGATTGGCTGAAGGGGCAGGTCATGGAATGTCAGTTGGATGGGGAAAACAGGGAGAGAGGGGGGCAGATTCTGACTCTCCCATTGACTGTTACTTTGGGTAAATTGCCACATATATCCAGGTTTCAGGTTTTCCCCCCACTTATAAGTGAGGGTGTTGGTTCATTTGGTTAGCATCTCCTCCACTCCTGCAATTCTGTGGTTCAATTTTGCAAAACTGCAAGCACTCTCTGACCATGAGAGACACTGCCAACTCCTTCTAGTCACTGGGGGCAAACAACCTTCTCTATGCCAGAGAAGCAAATTCCATTAATGTTGCCAGACCGCTGATGCAACTCTTTCATTTTCTCATGAAAACATGAAAAATGTTCAGGGCCCTTCCCATAAATCAAGAATAATTGTTTCATTGTCATTGGCATCCAACCCTGCTTGCTGTACATGTCTCAATCTGTACTTGATTCAGTTCAGTTCAACTTAAAAACATACATCCTGAGTGTCGACTTCGCATAAATCACTGAGACAGCAATTGCAGGGGATACAAAGGTAAGAAAACTACATGCATGCCCTGTTGTAGTCTAGCAGGAAGGGTAAGATCAGTACAGAAATAAGTGAGTTGGGGGTATAAGTCTTAGTATTCAACTCAGGAAAGAAAGAACATTTTTTTTCTATATTTCTCTTTAACAACTCAATTTCTGTTTTTAGTTTATTTTTACCAGGTTGGAATAAGCTCAGTGGGGGTCCCCACCATTTTTTGGGTCATGACTAATTCTCAAAGCTTACATAATTCTAGGGCATCCGGAGGGAGTGCCTTTATGGTCCTCAGTATCATCTGTCAGTTCTATTTGCCCACACATCCACAGCCCCTGTGGTTCTGCATTACCAGTTCATGCAGGCAGCCATGGGATATGCTCATTTGCTCTGCATGGTCCTTTAGGACTTTATAATTGTCTTGCTACTTCTAGACCTTTCTGGATTGCATGGTCATCAGTGTGCCTCTTCCCAGCATGCTTAAAAATACTGCTATGGTCTGAATACTTGGTTCCCCCCAAATTCATCACCTACCCTCCAAGGTGATGATGACATTAGGAGGTAGGACCTCTGGGAAGTGATTAGGTCATGAGGGTGGAGGCCTAATGAATAGGATTAGTGCCCTTGTAGAGAAGACCCCATAGAGCTCCCTCACCCCTTGCACCATGTGATGACATAGTGTACTAGTAAAGACCTTATCTGTGAACCAGGAAGTTGAGCCTTCACCAGACATCAAATGTGCTGGCACTTTGATCTTGGACTTCCAGCCGCCAGAACTGTGAGCGATAAATTTCTGTTATTTAGAAGCCATCCAGTCTATGTTTTTTGTTTGTTTGTTTTGTTGTTATAGCAACACTCTGTAACATAATCTTCTTTATGGGGTCTTACTACCTGTAGAACAGGGTTCTAGATAGGGCACAGAATAAAATGCCTCGTCCCTTGAGGACCCATGGACACGTGATTCCCCACACTTGCCCTCCATCTTTCCCTCTTACTTCTGGCCCTGAGAATTCTCTGATCTGGGAAGACTGGGCAAGTGGGGGTGGGTGGGGAGTTCTACTACCATAAATAATGTTTACTTCCAAATCTTTTATTTATACTGGGACCCATTTTTGTTACATTAGGAAACTTCTTTTCCTCTCCCTTTCTGCTCCATCACATCCCACTAAGGCCATGAAAACAGAATTGATTAGCTGCTTGAATGCAGAGACGAGCAAGGGGACAAAGAAATGTGGGGAAACTGAGGACACTTTCATACGAGGCAGAAATGAGTGTGTTACATGAACAAGCATAGTGCAGAGATACTTGCTGGCACATGAAAGGAACACTAACTTTAGAAAGAAAAACAATGGGTTTACTAAAAGGATTCTGGTTAACTCACTGAATAGGAAAAAAATAAAAGAAGCTTAACCTATGTTTTGAGAATGACAGGGACCAGAACAGTGGTGGCAGTGGCAAGAGGAGGAACTCAAGTACCATTAAGCATGCTGGGATCAAAGGACACAGCTCCAACCACCTCTGTCTGATGTGCTTCCACCCAGGAGTAAGTCCCCTGGAGACAGAACTGATTGGCTGAGCTTGGGTCACATAATCACATATGTGGCCAGGAGTTCTCTGTCTGGAAGTTCTGCCAGGCCTAGTGGAATGGTAGAGAAGGCACTATCCTCAGACAACAGGGACCTAAAGAATGTAGGGACAGGGGTGGACAAAGCATCTGATGCCCACTCAAGAGGAGTGGGAGAGCACATCTCTTTAAGAAAACATAAAAGCCTAGAGCATTTGTGAAGGACTTGGAAGGATGAGAACAGTTCTGAGATAAGAAATGGCCATAGGAATGAGCAATGGTCCTGAGACAGGAAATGTGAGACTCTTTCAAAATTATCTGAGAATAGTTTTGCTGGAGCTTACTTATAATGTGGGTCAGGGTGAGAGACAAGGCTGATAGGGCTGAAAATGTCAATTTGGAGCCATATAATGAATCTGAATGAGGAATTGTTACGGGCTGAATTGTTTTCCCCCCCAAATTCACATATTGAAGACGTACCTCCTAATAGCTCAGAATGGGATTATATTTGGAGATAGGACCTTTAAAGAGGTAATTAAGTTAAAAAGAGGTAATTTATGTTAGGCCTTAATCTAATAGGGCTGGTGTCCTTATAAGAAGATATTAGGACACAGACATGCACAGAGGGAGGACTATGTGAGGACACAGGGGGAAGATGGCTGTCTACACGCCAAGAAGAGAGGCCTCAGAAGAAGCCAACTCTGCCAGCACTTTGATCTTAGATTTAAGTTATGGCAGCCCTAGCAAAATAATATAGGATTTCCCCCTTATTTTGGAAGCCATGGGTACCTATGGAAACTTCTTAAAGAGTAGAATTACAGTCCGGCCAGCTTGACTCATTGGTTGAACGTCGACCTATGAACCAGGAGGTCACGGTTCAATTCCTGGTCAGGGTACATGCCTGGGTTGCAGGAGGCAGCTGATCAATGATTTTCTATCATCATTGATGTTTCTATCTCTCTCTCCCTCTCCCTTCTTCTCTGAAATCAGCAAAATATATTTTTAAAAATAGAAGGATGTTATTAGACTTTAGTCTCAGGAAATTGGGCCTAGCAGAGGTATGTAAATGGGGAAATAGGTAGAGTCTGGAGGCTGGGAGCCGAGGAACAGAGGAGAATGCCTCTAATTTGCTTGCATGAGCCAGGGAACATTTCATTGAGGAGGCAACAATGATGACTGGAGGTTTGCAAAGCAGATTGAGGGTAGACAGGCTTTCTAGGCAAAGGGCACAGCCTGTGCAAAACTCAAAGGCATGTTTAGGATGTGATGGATGAAAAATCAAATGTGGCAAGTTCCTTAGGAGAGCTACAAGCAAAGTGCTCTGTGATTCTCATTTACATCACCTTTCTGTTGTAAAACGAGTCATGGCAGGGGAATGCCGTGGGCACACCAGACATCCAGGTAGCTGGGACTTGCCTTCCGTTCTCTATACACATTATTGGATTTCTAGAAAGAAACTATTTATGTCACCCAGGCTTTGGGAGTCCAGTAGCCTCTACACATTATCTGAAAGTATTTATTTCACTTCTGGCATTTAGAGTCAGGAGACCAGATACTTTAAAATAAGCATTATTTGTTTCCACAATCCATAGAAAAATTACCTTATATTATTGTGAATTAGTGATTCTTTATCATTCGGTGGTAGGGTTATGTTTCGAATGGGAATTTAATGGTGAGATCCATGATCTACTGACACTGAATTTTGTCATCCAGGTAACTATTTATTGAATACTTACAATACACATAAGACACGATATGGGTTTGTAAAGAAATGAGAATGCTTTTTACATTTGGCTCATAGAAATCGATATTGCTACATTAATTCACAATGAAAAAGAAAAATACCAAAGGAAAGGTCTAGTTCCTTTCTTAGCAGAGATATGCAGAAGGACAGTATAATGGTCCAAGGGAAGAGTCTTGGCTCATACCCTGAGGCATCCCAGGTGAGGGCCTGGGGCCTCCCACAAGTGAAGGTCTCAGGCTAGAGGCCAGCCCACATGTTTTCTGCTTCATTTATATATGGTTCCTAGGAACTATATGATAAATATATGTGAATTTTCAGCCAATTAAAAAAACACACTTTTTTTAAGTCCTCACCTGAGAATATTTTTTCCATTGATTTTTAGAGAGAGTGGAAGGGAGGGAGGAGGGAGGGAAGGAGGGAGGGGGAGAGAGAGAGAGAAAGAGAGAGAGAGAGAGAGAGAGAGAGAGAAAGATCGATGTGAGAGAGACACATTGGTTGGTTGCCTCCTTCATGTGCCTGTCTGCCTGCCTGCCTCCTGGGGCTGGGTATCAAACCTGCAACCGAGGTACATGCCATTGACCAGGAATTGATCCCATGACCCTCCCATCCTAGGGTTGACACTGTAACCACTGAGCCAAACTGGCCAGGACTCAGCCAATTTTTGGTAAGAGACTGTGTTTCAGAGCATTTCATCTATGGAATTTAATTTAAATAGTATCAGACATTTACAAATAAAAATAATTATGTACTAAGTTGAGTGTAAAATCTATTTAATTAATTCACTATCATAGTTTAAAAATGAACTTGAACTCTTGTGAATGTCAGCGGCCAATGCCAGGGTGACCATCACAGCCCAGTTTTGCACTCAAAGTCCCACTTCCCAGGGCTCCAAACCATGAGATAATTCTGCCCATCAGAACTCAGGGGTGCCCAGCTCAGGTTCAGTTCCACACACTGAGTCCTGTTCCTATACCAGCTCTCAGGACACAGAATCTGCCTGGAGCAGAGAGCTTCATATGGCATATCGATTGCTCAAACAAGTGAATGACCAGGACTGTGGCAAGTGATCAAATATGAAGGTGGTATCAACCACAAATCTGACAGCAAGTGGTAGAAAATATGAGAAAGGCAGAAAATGTGTACAGGAGGAGGGAGTTGTAAAAAGATTAGAGGAGGAACTTTGGAAAGTTGGGCTGAGTCGACATCCTCCTTGAGAAATAATTATCAAGAACTGTTGCCCTAGCAGGTTTCTCAGTGGCTAGAGCTTGGTCCGTGGACTGAAGGATCGCGGGTTTTAGTCAAGGGCACGCACCTTGGTTGCAAGCTTGATCCCGGCCTTAGTCCAGGAGGAACCAATCAATGTTTCTCTCTCACATGGATGTTTCTCTTTGTCTCTTCCCCTCCCTCCACTCTCTCTAAAAATCAATGGAGGCCAGCTGGCGTGGCTCAGTGGTTGGGCATGAACCTATGAACCTATGGACCAGAGGTCATGGTTTGATTCCTAGTCAGGGCACATGCCCGGGTTGCAGGCTCAATCCCCAGTGTGGGGAGTGCAGGAGGAAGCCAATCAATGATTCTGTCTCATCATTGATGTTTTTATCTCTCTCTCTCCCTCTCCCTTCCTCTCTGAAATCAACAAAAATATATTTTTAAAAAAATCAATGGAAAAATATCCTTGGGTGAGGATTAAACAAACAAACAAACAAACAAACAAACAAAAGGACTGTGTTTCTCTCTATTTACCTAAGTTAAGGGAAAATCCCAGTTAAAAATCCTCATGCACAGCATTTTAATCTTTTCTAAAAAGAATGTACTATATTCTTTTATGACTTTTATTCACCATTTTTAATGAAAAATTTCAAATATGCAGAAAGATTCTAAGAATTTCACTGTGAACATCCAGATACCCGCTGCCTAGACTGCAATGAACATTTCTGGTTTTTAAAAAATCATATCTTTTGCCTCCCCATCCATCTATCCATCTTATTTTTTCTCATGCATTTATAAGAAATTGCTGAATTTCTTACCTCTAAAGACTTAAACACACATTATCATTAACTAGAGTTTAGCATTTTTTGTTTTTTCTCTAGTTAAAATTTGCACCCAATGAAATGCATATATCTATTTTTCCATGAGTTTTGACAAATGTACACACTTGTATGTAACTCAAACTCTATCAAGACATAGAGTATTATCATCATGAACTCACAGCATTGTTTTCGATGGTTTAGTTTAGCACTGGATGGTGATATCAGTATAGCTCAGAATACCCAATGCCCCTACTCCTTCATGCATCTTTAAAAAAGAATTCTCACGTTTTTATTGATTTTTTTTTAGAGAGATAGGGAGACAAGAAGAGAAAAAGAGAGAGAGAGAGAGAGAGAGAGAGAGAGAGAGAGAGAGAGAGAGAGGAGAGAGAGAGACAGAAACATTAATCGGTTGCCTCCCACACAACCCTGACTGGGGATGGAACCTGCAACCTAGGTATGTGCCCTGACTGGGAATTGAACTTGGGACCTTTTGGTGTATGGAATAATGCTCCAACTAGCTGAGCCACTAGGCTAGGGCTTTCTCTATTTTCTTCTTCCTAATATCCTGATTATCTTCCTCTACCTTTTTTCTTTCTTTCTTTCTTTTTTTTTTTTTTAAAAATAAGTCCCTTGTTCACTCTCCTCTTGTCTCTCCTGATAGGACATAATGTTTTATTACCATTTTCTCAGTGTCCTAAAAATTCTTCCAGAGCATAGGGTTGACGAGAAAGCCCCAATTCTCCATTGGAGACGTGCTCCTTCTCAGCAGGGAAGTAACTATACCTCTCTGGGCTCCTGGCTCAGCTATTGCTTGTTCAGATGCTTGGAAGAGGTGACTGCAGCCCCCTTTCCAGACCTACCATTCTGTGAATCTCTGCCTTCGTTTTGAATACACAAATCTGGCAGAGAGCCAAAAGCAAAGGAGAGAAGATGAGGGTGTTAGGGTAGGAGAGGGAAATAGAGAAAAGCAAGTAAATGCCTTTCCTGCTTATTGGCCAGAAAAATAGTGGTATGTTTTCTGGGACCAGGTCAGTTCTGTTCCATGGCTAATTTTTTTGCTTACTCTTGGTTTTGTCTTTTTCTTTTTGCTTACACCTGGTTTAGTCTTTTTCTCTATTGCTGTATGCCCCCTATCTTCTCTCTTCCCTACTCATATATATTAGTTCTGTGCTCTAGAGATGCTCATTGTACTAATTTTTATTATATAATTAGAGTTAGGGTACTAATGTTAAGAAATTTAGGTCTAAGACCTGAAGAGACACCTGAAGAGACACCATGTTAGCCCTTATGGGGGAGTTCCTTTTGAGCACACAGGGCTGGGCCTTTAACATCCTCTTCATGCTATACAGACCATGTGACCTGAATTTTATTCTACAGTCTCAATTCCAAAAATTTTATCTGGCTACTCTTATGTGTACTCCCATATTTATCAGGACACATATCCCAATATTTGGCCCAGAAAATGTGGTCTCTGGGCATTTTGATTGATACCATTTTCATTAAAATAATATTTTTTTTATTGATTTCAGAGAGGAAAAGAGAGGGAGAGAGAGAGATAGAAACATCAACGATGAGAAAGAATCATTGATTGAACAGTGATCTCCTGGTTTAAAGATCGACACTCAACCACCAAGCCATGCGGGTGGGCATCAGTGTGTGCTCTTTGTGGTATTGGCTATGCTACAAGAATTAGCATATAATTAGCATGTATGTCATTTCAAAAATGAAGTTTCTACCTCCAGTACTGGATTTACAGAGAGGTTACATGAAGGGAGAAACTACTAAAATAAAGAAGAAATAAATACTAGAAAAAAGAGATAGTTTACAATGAAAGAGTGGGGAAAAAAGGGGCAATTGTGAATAGAATATAAAGAGGGAAAAATGCTTTCTGTACAAAGAAAAGAGATAGCCTTTAAAAGACAACCTTTTATTTTTTTTCCTTTTTATGTTTTTTTTGAATGACTATATTTCTTTCTTTCTTTTTTAAATGCTCACCCGAGGATATGTTTTTATTGATTTTAGAGAGAGAGAAAGGGAGAAGGCAAGAGAGAGAGAAACATTGATCTGTTGCCTCCTGTACGCACCGGGGATCGAACTTAAAACTTGGGTATGTGCTCTGACTGGGAATTGAACCTGTGACCTTTCAGTGTATGGGATGCTGCTCCAACCAACTGAGCCACACCAACCAGGGCTATGCTCTTCTTTTTCTTTCTTCTTCTTCTTCTTTAAAAAATATTCTGGGTGAATTCCATTCAAAATTGCTTTGCCCTAAACCAGAAAATTTCAGAGTAAAACATAAATCTTGGGCCATAGCGCCCCCTGGCATACCTAACTGCAACCACAGCATGGTCTTCAGATCGTTAATGCATTTTGATGTACTCAAAAACATACTCATATTTCCCAATAAACACAAATTAATTATAGTTTAAAAGGAGCAGAGTTAGCCTTTCATTTCAAGCTCTGAGCAATCATAGCAGTGGTTACTTTTGTGTTTCTAATATACCAATTAAACTCATTGAATTCCAGCTAATTAAATTAGTTAACTCAAAGATAAGGGAATTATAATATACACCGAGGATGTCATAGGCTCTAGCTTTTAAATAATTATCTCTGTGAGATTGGAGCTCTTCAGTTTCCAGTGTTATGCACGTAGACTGAATCTTGGGAGTCACTTGCAGGAAAAGAAAAAGACATTTAGATAGTTTAGGGCTCTCAGTCCTCCTCAGAGCCTGGGTTCTGAGCACATGACTCTGAGACCCAGGAGCATGCCCCTGTGGGAACTGAACGACATACATGCTTCGAACAGAGGCCCAGCCCCAGCAGAGAGCTACGCTCTACCCCTGTTATCGTCATCTAAAACCGTCTCTTGTGAGAGAGGAAAAGACTCCACACTCCAGGGAGATGGAGAAGCCAACTTGATGTCTAACTCCTAAGAAGAAAGGCTTCAGAAGGCGGAGCAAGAAAACAGACATTTTCACCCTGTAAACTGAGGTAATTATAAAGTTTGAGATGAGGAAGAAGATCAAATAAATGAGGTCAGGATCCAACCCCCAGAGCTTGGACTTGGGTATGAGGAGAGGAAGGGAAGGAGGAAAGGTTATCTGGTGAGAACCCAAACAAGCAAGGCTGGTGGGCTGTGGTGCAGGTATGCCGCTGCAGAGGTGGACTGAGAAGGTCTTAAAGAAGCTGGAAACATCTGCCTATGTGGCCTTTCAACTCAAGCTTGGGTGCAGAGATGACCACTCCCCCACCATATTCCACCATCATTAGCCCACTTCCTTGCTAAACCCTGAGAATGTCTACCCAGACATCTAGCTGAAAGGGGAATCTTTTAATTCATTTAAAAAAGAGAAGTCTTCAATATTTAAAAGACTGACAGGTACAAGTCAGTGACACTTATGACATGGGCTTCCCCCTCGAGAACAGGTGGCCCGCTGTGCAGGGTAGTGTCCTGTGGCCGAAAGCAATTCCCAATGAGGGGCACAGCTATAAGCCTTCAGCAGCTGGTCTTTCCAGCAGCTGGAGGACAGGTGCATGGGCTCTGAAAAGGTAATCTGGTTGACCACCATAGTATCCATTACAGTCCACCCCTTGAGCTGGTTGGCTCCGTTTACTTCTTATGGCAAGTATGTCCTATCTGGGAACAGTTCCTCTAGAATTCTGGTCAGTCTGGTTTCCTGGAGAACTTATAAGGAAAGAGTTAGTAAGATGAACTACAGCCCCTGATATTAGAGTTGATCTCAAGGCTGTTTAACTGGTACTCACCATCTCCTTCCTCTGCTATCCATTCTAGATTTCTCTCTCCCTGGACTAGAATCTAGTGGTTTGTCAGGTGAGTGATTCTGTAAACCACTGGTTACCTTGCTCTTCTTAGGCTGTGTCTACCATACTTGCCCATTTATCTTTAAAACTTAGCATGGAGCACTAAGAGATGTCAACTAAGAGATGGATCACCTGAGTGTCAAACATATAGTACATATGTGTAGCAGCAGACTGGCCAACTGACCAACCTACCTCCCTACCTCGCTCCCTCCCTCCCTCCTACTGAGGCAACTTTCCCTACCAATATGGTAATTCCTTTCCCTGCCAATATGGTAATTCCTTTCCTTGTCTGCTGGTTTCTTGACACAAGGATTCCAAAGTGATGGACAGCAGCCACAGATGGCTCAGTGTTCAGTTGGCTTCTTCTTGTATCCTTAGGTAGAAGTGTTACCTCCTCTGGGAACAAGGACCACTAGAATTACAATGCTTAAAGTTGTAGGGCAGGAAGCACAAATTCCCCGAGTGATGGGGTAATGGTAAGTGGGGCCACTCTGACTTCTACCCCTTGGTCCCTAGAACCAGTGTTCTACCTTTTGAGAACATTGCAACATACAATGGTTGTTGATTTAGGGTACACATCATAGAGGATGATCTCCATCCTTGTAGGGTATCATTTCTGAGCTGGTGCCCCACGCACATCTTTAAGAGGCCACCCCACTGCTCTGCTAAGCCAGGGGCTTCTTGGTGGTGTGGTACATGACAGTGTCAGTGGACCTCATGGTCATGAGCCCATTTCTATGCCTCCTTTGTTATAAAGTGGTCCCTTGGTTCACTTTGTTCTGAGAGATTTTATTTCCGTGGATAGAACCATATAAATCCTTGAATAGTAGGCCCCGAGGCCCTGAAGCCTGGAAAGGAATATCCATACCTGGAATTCATGTCATCCTAGGCGAGATAAATTTCGGTGTTTCCTGCGGTGGAAGGGGTCTAATGTAGTCAACCTGCTACTAAGTGGCCTCTTCAAAGGACAGTGTTACATTCAGGCTGGCAGTTTGGACATGTAGCGATGGCAGGAATGAAATGAGCCTTGCTGAATGGGGCACAAGCATATGTGGGACAGGTTCCTTTACTGTCAGACAGGGTTTGCCATAGTGAGGAGACCAAATGGAGGCATAATTTTTGGGAGACTCATCCAGGTTGTTTGGTGCGTCAGTATTTTGTTCCTTTTTGTTGTAGTCAGTCTTTAAATATATCTCATAGTTTATCTATCATCTGTCATAGTGTATCTGTCATCTGTCATAGTTTATCTGTCATCTGTTGATTCCATGTTTTTAGTTATAAACAATTGTATACAAGTACTTTTGTGGGGATGAGCCTTGAGAATCTGTATTTTTAATGAGTATCCCTAGGTGAGTCTCAGGCATATCCAAGTTTGATAATTTGTCTGCTAAGATGAATCCTGACTTTTTTGATGAGGCAACTGATGAAGATGTAGCCCAAGATGCTAGTTCTGACTCAGTAGCCCAGACTGCAATTTAACTAACTTGCAGATTGTTGCTGAGACTGAGTGTTTATCTTGAAACCAGAAGCTGGGAGTTAGGTGCTAGATCTGACTCTGAGTTTCCTGGTGATTAGGACAAAAGCAGTTATATTCTGGTATAGAATTCTTATTGTTCTAGAATAAAAAACAACTATACCAGTGTCTTGGGAAAAGCAAAGCAGGTACCAGCCCTTAACTCTAAAGAAATTTCCCCCCTGACTGATGTGGTGGATAAGTCCTTGGCAGTATCCTACAGATTTTGAGCCTACAGCTTTTAAGTCAGTAAGACCTGAGTTTGAGTTGCAACTTAAATTGCTTTTACTAGCTGGGTTGCCTCCAGCAAGTTATTTTTCCTGAAGCCTAACCACTTAGGGCTCAATTTCCATCGTAAGTCATCAATTTCCATTGTAAATCGTCACAACTCTCCTTGTAGGATGTCTTCATAGTTGATAAATTTCAGAGGTTACGATAAAGAAATAGTTATCTGAAACATGGTAGTGTGGTTTTTATTGTTATGCTAGGACAGCATTTAACCAGCCTGTCTAAGCATTACCTGACTCTCGGCAAATGTAACTTTAACTTACTATTTACTAATAAATAGGGCCCAGGAATTTTAAACAACAGTTAGAAGTAAATATGTAAGAAACTAATGAACTAAAAATCATTACTGTCCAAGAACGAAGCAAATGATTTTTGCTCACCAGAGAAAATAACCCTCAAAATGTTTTATATCTAACTTAATTTTATTCTAGTCTCCTTTTTATTAATAGACTATATGGACATCTATTTTTTGTATTTGCCTTGGAACCACCATGTCATCCTCATGAATGAGCTAAATTAAACATTGACATATGCTCTCTATGCATATTTTTGTTTTTTAGCATTTTGAGAATTGTTAGGACTATAGGACAATATGATCCTTTTAATGGCCATTGTAAGCTTCCTGACCCATGAGAACAACGACCAGAAAAAAAAAGAAAAGAAAACCTTGCTGGACACCAGGAATCAGACCATACAAGGAACTGAAACTGTTCTGAAGACACTACGCTACATTCCATCCCCACCGACTCAGCCCCCAGACCCACTGGTGACAAGAGCCATTGACTGCATATAAGGATGAAACTCCAGCTCCTGGGTGCTGCCATCATTGACTCAGTGTCCCCTTGGCTCGCTGCTGCGCAGCCCTTCTCTTTGGGTATCCCATCCCCTTTCCCTAAGTAAATTCAATTTTTCTTTATCCACGGAGATGGCCGTTTAGCTTGCCCTCGCACTGTCCATACTAGCCTTTCAAGAATTATACTTTTGCCCTGGCCGGTGTGGCTCAGTGGATAGAGCGCCGGCCTGCGGACCTATGGGTCCCGGGGTCGATTCCAGTCATGGGCACATGACCGGGTTGTGGGCTCGATCCCCAGTGTGGGGCGTGCAGGAGGCAGCCAATCCATGATTCTCTCTCATCATGGATGTTTTTATCTCTCTCTCCCTCTCCCTTCCTCTCTGAAATCAACAGAGATATATTAAAAAAAAAATACTTTTGACTGTATTCAAAACCAAACCATGCTACCATCTTCGTTCCTCGTGGCTAGGTCATGTGTTTTGGGCCTCCATTAGTTTGTCTTCTGTTGAGTTTTCTTCAAATTCTCTATCAAGGACAGAAGTTCTCCTGCAGATTTCTTCATCACTCCTTCAGTCCTCAACTTAGACTTCATCTCCTTTGGAAACCTTGCACCATCCTTCTATCTTGTCTTATAGCTCTGTAATTCCCCTTGCAATGTACTCATCACACTGTATTGAAGTTGCTTATTAATGTGTCTTACCTCGTTTTCTGTGATTTCCTTGGAAGCATGGACTATATTTTAACTGACCCTCTTCCCCCGACACACACACGTTTTTAGCACAGTGCCTGGCTGTAGGTACTCAACAAATATTTTAAATGGATAAATTATGGGAAGAGTAATATATTGATCTTTGTATTTCAAGGGGGCTACAGTTTAGTCAAATATAATTTACTATTCTAACAACAGTGATGCCAATCTTTCACTTGTGTATTTCTTGTATATCTTCCTTTTGGGGGTTGTGGTAATGGTGGCACATGCTTATGCATAACCAAGTCTCCATCTTATATTCATTGCTTTTGGTTCCTTCTCTAATATTTTCAGAGTATGGCTCCTTTAAGACCAGTAGGAGCCTGCTTGTAGAGGAAGAGGTCCAGATACTACACAGAATGTCTGTGCAGATCTAGCCATAGCTACTTCACATGTGTTTTCGTCTCCTTTGACTTATCTATTCATTTATCCCTGTCTGATTTGTTCTTAGATTTGCCCCCAAAACTTGGGTTTTGGTTTGTCTCTGTTTGAACTTGGTGTCTCTGGCTATTGACTCAAAGTCTGACCTCCACCCATCCCCAATTCTGTTTTCCTGCTCTGTCCCAGGCATTGGCATCTCCAAGGACCTGACCTCAGCTCAACCTGCTTTTGGCCTTGTTTCTCCTGCCTGACGCCGACAACTGGAAGAAATCCTGCCCTTCTGCAAGGAGAGAGATGGAGCCGAGTGTGGTTTACCTGAAATAAAGCTTGCATTATGGGAGGGAACAGACAGGTACAGAGTGATTTAGGAGGGAGAATTTGAACTTAGCATAGGCATTGTTTTCATGATAACTTTCTCCTGTTTTTGCTTTTGTTATGAAATATGTGTTTTACCAATATGGAATGGAATATTCCAGAAGAAAAAAAAACCCCCCAAAAAACCCAGTCGTCTGTCAGTAATTAAAGTCAAACTCGGCTGTAATTTTAGTTTTTTTTTTTTCCAACTTCCTGCACAAAAAGGGGAAAACTATAGTTTGGAAAAAATTTAGACCTAGCCTGCCTAATGGTACTGCTGATCAACATTTTGTTAACACTCTATGTTCTTTCCATATATTATTCTGTAATATTGTGACAAATACCTTATAAACATATTTTCAGAAATTGCAGAAGCTCTGGGCGATTCGAAAATGGCCATTTTTAAACTGTTAAAGTTAATTATTAGCTTTGATTATAATCATAGTATTTGATTAGCATGATACTTAGCCCAGACGTCTCTTAAGAAGCAAGTTTCCAGAAAATGCATTTCGCAAAACGAAATCAGCTAACTGCACAGGAAAGCCTCTTCAGGCTAGTTTATAATTTCTTAAAGTGGCTCTTTTCAAATATATATATATATATATATATATATATATATATATATATATATATATATATACTAGAGGCCCGGTGCACAAAATTCGGGCACGGGGGGGGGGGGGGGTGGTGTGTGTGTGTGTGTGTGTGTGTGTGTGTGTGTGTGTGTCCGTCCCTCAGCCCAGCCTGCACACTCTCCAATCTGGGATCCCTCTCACAATCCAGGACTGCTGGCTCCCAACTGCTCGCCTGCCTGCCTTCCTGATTGCCCCTAACTGCTTCTGCCTGCCAGCCTGATCACCCCCTAACCACTCCCCTGCCAGCCTGATTGATGCCTAACTGCTCCCCTACCAGCCTGTCTGCCCCTAACTGCCCTCCTCTGCAGGCCTTGGTCCCTCCCAACTGCCGTTCCCTGTAGGCCCGGGCACCCCCAACTTCCCTCCCCTGCCGGTCTGGTCACCCCTAACTGCCCTCCCCTGCAGGCTGGATTGCCCCCAACTGCCCTCCCTTTCAGGCCTGGTCCCTCCCAACTGCCCTCCCCTGCTGGCCTGATCGCCCACAACTGCCCTCCCTTGCAGACCTGGTCCCTCCCAACTGCCCTCCCCTGCTGGCCATCTTGTGGCAGCCATCTTGTGTCCATATGGGGGCAGCCATCTTATGTGTTGGAGTGATGGTCAATCTGCATATTACTCTTTTATTAGATAGGAGAGAGGCCTGGTGCATGGGTGGGGGCCGGCTGGTTTGCCCTGAAGGGTGTCCCAGATTAGGGTGGGGGTTCCCTTGGGGCGTGGGGCGGCCTGGGCGAAGGGCCTGTGGTGGTTTGCAGGCCAGCCATGCCCCCTGGCGACCAAAGCGGAGGCCCTGGTAGCTGGGATTTATTTATCTTCTATAATTGAAACTTTGTAGCCTTGAGTGGAGGCCTGGGATGGCCAGAGTGTGGAAAGCTTGGCTTCCTCCATTGCTGGGGAAACCCAAGCCTCCTGCTCTCTGTGGCCGCAGCCATCTTGGTTGGGTTAATTTGCATACTCACTCCTGATTGGCTGGTGGGCATGGCTTGAGGGTATAGCAAAGTGATGGTTAATTTGCATATTACTCTTTTATTAGATAGGATATATATATATATATATATATATATATATATACACTAGAGGACTGGTGCATGAAATTCGTGCACGGAGGGGGGTGTCCCTCAGCCCAGCCTGAACCCTCTCCAATCTGGGACCCTTCGAGGGATGTCCGACTGCCCGTTTAGGCCTAAATGGGAGTCGGACATCCCTCTCACAATCCAGGACTGCTGGCTCCCAACTGCTCGCCTTCCTGCCTTCCTGATTGCCCCTAACTGCTTCTGCCTGCCAGCCTGATCACCCCCTAACTACTCCCCTGCCAGCCTGATTGATGCCTAACTGCTCCCCTGCCATCCTGTTTGCCCCTAACTGCCATTCCCTGCAGGCCCAGTCACCCCCAACTGCCCTCGCCTGCAGGCCTGGTCCCTCCCAACTGCCCTCCCCTGCTGGCCATTTTGTGGCAGCCATCTTGTGTACATATGGGGGCAGGATCTTTGACCACATGGGGGCAGCCATTTTGTGTGTTGGAGTGATGGTCAATCTGCATATTACTCTTTTATTAGATAGGATAGAGGCCTGGTGCATGGGTGAGGGCCAGCTGGTTTGCCTTGAAGGGTGTCCTGGATCAGGGTGGGGGTTCCCTTGGGGTGTGGGGCAGCCTGTGCGAGGGGCCTGTGGTGGTTTGCAGGCTGGACACGCCCCCCCCCCCCCCCCCGCCCCCCCAGTGACCCAAGCAGAGGCCCTGGTATCTGGGATTTATTTATCTTCTACAATTGAAACTTTGTAGCCTGGAGTGGAGCCAAGCCTCCTGCTTGCTCTGTGGTGGCAGCCATTTCTTTTGGGATTTATGTACCTTCTATAATTGAAAGTTTGTAGCCTTGAGTGGAGGCCTGGGCCGACCAGGGTGTGTGGAAAGCTTGGCTTCCTCCATTGCCGGGGGCAACCCTAGCCTCCTGCTCTTTCCAGCTCTGTGGCTGCCGCCATTTCTGTTTGGATTTATTTATCTTCTATCATTGAAACTTTGTAGCCTTGAGTGGAGGCCTAGGCCGGCAAGGGCAGGCGGAAAGCTTGGCTTCCTCCATTGCTGGGGAAACCTAAGCCTCCCTCCTGCTCTCTGTGGCCAGCAGCCATCTTGGTTGGGTTTATTTGCATATTCACTCCTGATTGGCTGGTGGGCATGGCTTGTGGGTGTAGCAGAGGTATGGTCAATTTGCATATTACTCTTTTATTAGATAGGACTAGAGGCCCAGTGTACGACATTTGTGTACTTGGGGGTGGGGGGAGGGGTCCCTCAGCCTGGCCTATGTGCCCTCACAGGGAGCCTTCAGGGGATGTCTGTCTGACGGCTTAGGCCCGCTCCCCGGCAGTCAGACATCCTTAGCACTGCCACAGAGGGAGTGCACTGACCCACCAGGGGGCAGCTCCTGCGTTGAGCGTCCGGTCATTCTGCCATTTGGTTGATTTGCATATTAGCCTTTTATTATATAGGATTAGTTTAGTTTCAGGTGAGAAATGAAAGGAACTGTCACAGCCAATCAATGATCTCATCTGATCCAGGTGAAGAACGCTCAGGGCCTGGAGTGCATGGGATGCCATGGGCATGTGATGAGATGTGTGTCCGTGGCAGACAGCACGCTGATGGCAACAGCAAGGGCCAGCCTGGCCCAAATAACCACCAATAAAGAACTGGTTGCAGAAAGGCCATTTTACAGTATCTCAGTGGTTATTTGCCAATTTCCAGCTGCTTTCATTCTCCAGCACTGAGCAGAAAAGACAAACAGTCCTTCTTAAAAAGCTCTGGATATACAGGCCACTCAGTGTCTTTTAGCTATCTTTAATCTGATGTGTATTGATTTACCTTTCCACATCGATCCACTCAATTTACATTAAAAAAAAAGCTTTGAAATTAATTGAATACTAAAAAAAACTCTGTTAAAAATGTGTTGTCTTTTTTTCTCCATTGCTATAGTGATAGAGATGACTAGCTTTTACAAAAAGCCTTTAAAATGTTTTTCATTCTAGACATAGGCAGTTTTGATATTTTTCTAAAACCCTCATAGGTAACACAGTTGCTGTAAATATTTTGTTTTATGAAAAAAATCTGAGTCACATTTACTAGAATGAAGAGGAGTTCTGGACAGAGTGTTTTGTCTTCTTTTTCATTGATTTTATTTCTCTCCTCTGTGGCTCTAGTTCACTGCTACACCATCTATATATATAAAAGGCTAATATGCTAAGTGTTCATCCAGGTAATGACATCACGTAGCAACACCCGGATCCCTCTCCCTAGTGAGTAGCCTTCTTGGAGTTTCTTCAGCCCAGGAACACAACTTGCTTCATAGCCAGGTGGAAACATTTTACACTGTAACCAAATGTCTGTGAAGCATTTTCCCCATGCCTCATCTCATTTGATCCTCACAGAAGTCCTGGAATAGATAGATAGGAGACTCGGTGGAATCCTATTTTTTTTTTCATTAGCCAGAAAATGGAGATTTAGAAAGCTTAGAAACTTGACCTGACTGAAAAGAAGAAATGGCTTCAGGTTTTCTCACTGCACAGAATATAGTCAAACACTGCTGCAGTTAAATATTTTACCCTTTGTTCTCCCTGCATGATCTACAATAATAATCTGCTTTGTATTGATATTTACTGCTGTGTTGCTGACAATTACCTGAAAGAGAAGGTGGGGTGCTTCACTGGGCTGGAAACGTTTGGCTAAATCAGAAAGCAGGTCTAATTAAGCAAGTTTATTCTATATCTATAAAAGGCTAAGTTGACTCACACATGTGCGATACATATAAAGCTCTTGCTGGCGCCAATCGCATGTGTGTGTTTCCATCTGTCATTGTTGATAGTGTATTTGGTTGACACTTCTATTATAGAGAAAGGGCGAATAGTGATATTAAAATATTTCTTCTAATTCATTTCCTTTCAATGTGCATGAATTTGTGCACCTTGCCATTAGTATTGAAATAAATGTCCTCATTCCTAATTATTTCACACTAATGTGAGAATTCATAAATTCGTTATGGCAGCCTAAGCAAATGAATATAGAAGTGGAACCACTGGAACTAAAAGTACATGCATTTATAATTCTGGAAGATATCACTAAATTGTTCTCCACAGGGGTTTTACCAATTACACTTCCACCACAGTGTAGGAGATAGCCTGTGTGCAGATGACCTTAGCATCCGTGTTACCAAACTCTGATTTTTTGTCACACTGATAGGTGAAAGTGATGTTTCAGTGTTGTTTTAACTGGCATTTGTATTTTATGAGTGAGGCTGAATATCTTTTTTTGTGTTTTAAAGACATTTGCATTTAATTTTTGTAAACTGTCCATTCCTATACACTACCAGTTCTTTTATTGAGTTGATTTTTAGAAAATCATTTTGTAGCAGCTCTTTATATGGTAGAAAATGTTTTTTCTCAATTTCTTGTGTTTTGACTTTGCTTGATATTGTTTTTAGGCTAAAATGTTTTATTTCTTTATAAAGATGAATTTATAAATATTTTATTTAATGATGTCTCAATTTTGGGTCATAGTTAAAAAGGCTTTCCCTACTCCAAAGTTATAAAAAAATGATGAGTTTTCTTCTACTACTTTTATAGCTTCTCTCTTCATTTCTTTCCCTCCATCCTTCCTGCTTTTGTTATTTCTTTTTTTCTGGTTTTCTTTCTACTTTTGAACTTTTGATCTTTTTAGGGTGGAGATTTGTTTCAATTTAAAAACATATATAACTGACATTCTTATTACTTAGTCCAATAGTTTTAGGTTAAATGTCTTTGTTCCATTTCCCCTTGTAAGGTTAGAGTAAGCTTCATAAATATTCTAAAAAACACAGTCCCAGGAATGAGTTAAATCCAGAGTTTGTTCAGCCAAGTTGGGAACTAGAATCACAGGAGTAAAGCTTGGAGATCATTATTAGGCAAAGAATGGAAAGCATTAAGTCTAATTGTTGGGGTGAATACAAAAATGGGAGACATAGCAGCAAGTGAAGCAGCTGCAGAAGATGTAAGCAGAACCAGGTGCAAGATAAAGGTCCAGGGGAGTGATCCAGAGTGGAACCTGTGAATGCTGAGTTTGTCCAAAAGCTGTGTGCCTGGTACAAGCACACATGATGGCTTCCATGAGCTAGCCAGGGCTGGACAATGTGCCAATGCCAAGTCTAAAAAAATGGAGAAAGGCAGGATGTCTCCCTGTCCTTGAGAGGTGTCGGGGTCTCCTTCAGGGGCAACAATACACCAACCTGATTCATGTTGGAAAAGGATTTGGGCAGATTCTTGAATCATTTATTTATTGCATTTTTATTTTGAGAAATTTAAACCCATAGAAAAGTTTCAAGAATAGTACAACTAATTCCTGTAGACACGTTGACAGATACTTATAATGTGTCTTCTACAAAGCCCTGGCCAGGTTGTAAGTTGGGGGGAAGTGAAGGGTTGGGGAAACTGTTAATGGCAGGGCTCCATTTTAACCAAAAGGCAGTGGTTTTCAGAGCTCAGATGAGCATCTCTAGGAGAGAATGAAGTTGAATGAAGACTAGCTGGCTCTTAGTATTCCCAGCAACATTTCTGTAGATGACACCCTGAAGTCTCCAGCCTCACCACACACCTCTTTTCAGACGATGATCTTCCCCTTATAAAGAGAGAAGCTATAAAAGTAGTAGAAGAAAACTCATCATTTTTTTTTATAACTTTGGAGTAGGGAAAGCCTTTTTAACTATGACCCAAAATTGAGACATCATTAAATAAAATATTTATAAATTCATCTTTATAAAGAAATAAAACATTTTAGCCTAAAAACAATCTCAAATAGATGTTCATAGAGAACACTAAACAGTCTGCATTTACGTGCACCTAAAATTGGAAAAGTGTGCCTTGGCTCTAGTCCCATCCTCAGAAGAAACTAACACTGCTGACACCTTGATCTTAGACTTCCAGAATCATAAAAAAAATACATTTCTGTGTTTAAGCCACCCAGTCTGTGGTCCTTCCTTATGGCAGCCTAAGCAAATGAATATAATTATATTATTATAGAATAAAGTAGGGGTCAACTTCTCCATTTCAAATTGATAAATATTTTTCTTCCTTTACACTCAGGATGATGTTTCCAAATGGTTTTCAGGCAACAATGGAGGAACCTGTGTGACATCTGATTTACCTGAGGTCAAAGGCCAGGTATGGGATGGACCTAGGCTTCTCATAAGGATATTTATGAGATAGGGGTGCCAAACTCAAGTCAGCAGGGAGTCACCACAGGTCAGTTCAAAGGTGCTGAGTCAGAAAGGAGAACACAGACCATGTGATGAAGTGAACAGTGTGGGGGGAGGGGTGTGCAAGCAGGAAGCATGACAATGCCAGGCCCAAGAAGGAACAGTGCACAGCTCATGCCAAGACATCCTGACCTACAGGTGCTCGCCGACCTTGGCTGACGGACAGGACCTCTGAAGGGCAGGTCCCTGCCCGTTGCAAACACAATGGAGTAATTCTCTTTTCAAGCTGGACAGGTGCCCAGTTCAATAAGAAGAAACTTAATGAGGAGCTGATTCTGACAAGCCAATGTGCTTCTAAGAGTAGGAGTGCCGGGAAAGGGTTTATTAATTCAACGTTTTCTAAGAAATGCTTTGTCAAGACCACGCTGGAACAGAACTAAAAATAGGTGTTAGTGAGATGGGATTATGGGCAAGCTTCTTGAGCATTATTTTGAATTTTGATTTAATCTTGTTATGCTCTATTTTCAACGGGTTGTTTTTAAAGAGTGAAATGGGCTGGTGTGTGGAAAGCTGGTTTTCAGGCTCCTATCCTGTACCCACTGACATTCAGATTGCCGTTGCCAGGGTGGTCTGTGACCTTCCTGCTATACTTTATCCATCCCACTTTTATTTACTTTAAAAAATTGTTTTTTTTTTTTACTGAGGTGATAGTCACATAACATAAAATTAGCCATTTTTAAGTGAACAATTCAGTGGCATTTAGTACATTCATAATGTCATGTGACCACCATCTCTATCTAGTTACAAAACATTGCATCACCCTTGAAAGGGAACCCTGTACCCATTAAACACACGCTCTTTATTCCTTCCTTCTCCTGCTCCTGGCAACTATTATTCTGCATTCTGTCTCTAGGATTAACCTACTCTGTATATTTCATGTAAATCGAATCATACAATATGGGAACCTTTGTGTCTGGCTTCTTTATTTTTTTAAAAAAATATGTTTTTTAATGATTTCAGAGAGGAAGGGAGAGGGATGGAGAGATATAAACATCAATGATAAGAGAGAATCATTGATTGGTTGCCTCCTCCATGCCCCCTACCGGGGATCAAGTCTGCAATCCAGGCATGTGCCCTGACCAGGAATCAAACCATGACCTCCTGGTTCATAGGTCAGTGCTCAACCACTGAGTCACACCAGCTGGGCCTGACTTCTCTCACTTAGCCTGTTTTTCAGGTTCATTCACATGGTAGCATGTGTCAGTGCTGCATTCCTTTTCACTGCCAAGTAACATTCCATTGTATGGATAGACCTTACTTTGTTTATCATTCATCGGTTGATAGATATTTGGGTTGTTCCACCTTTTGGTGTTTGTGAATAGTGCCTCTAGGAACATGCGTGGACAAGTATTTGCTTGGGACCTTGCTTTAAATTCTCTAGGGTGTATACGTTGCCATGGAATTGCTGGGTACTATGGCAATTCTATGTTTTACTTATTATTATTAAAATAATAATAATAATAATAATAATAATAATAATAATTTTTATTGACTTTTAGAGAGAGAAGAAGGTAGAAGAGAGAGAAACATTGATAGGCTGTCTCCTGCATGCCCCCAACTGGGGATCAAACCTGTAACCCAGGTATGTGACCTGACCAGGAATAGAACCAAGAACCTTTTGGTACATAGGATGACACCCAACTAACTGAGCCACACTGGCCAGGGTTATTTACTTACTTTTGAATACTTATTCACTTTTTCATTTTTATTGAAGAAGCAGTATATACTCTTGTTAAGAGTTCAAATAGAAGAGAAGGGCAGACAGGAAAAGGAAGTTTCTGTCCCACTCTGACCCCCAGCCTTTCTCCTTAGGAATAATTTCCAGTTCCCAGGGGTTAACAGCTTTCTGTGCCTCTATCCATGCATCTTCTATATGCAGACAAATTATATCCCCTTCCCTGTTTTACATAAATGAGGCAACGATGTTCTCTGCTTGGGGATCCATGTAGCTGGTGTTAAGTTCATCTGTTCTCCCATCCCTCTTCTTGTCTGTTCATTAGTCTAGGCTTGCTGACACTCACTCTGCATGTCTGCACAGCCCTGCCTTGAATGTCAGCTCCCGTGGCCTCCATTCTGCCCTCTGGGTGTGTAGCAGGAGGCTCCAGAATATGTAATTATGCTGTGGAATGCCAGGACCCAAGGAGTCCTATATTAATTTATAAGCCACTAAACACACTGCGCTTGTTTGACCTACTTTGTAGTTGAAGAGCTACCCAGGAAGTGAGAGAGGTCGTTTATGGTTTCAAAAGCTGCCTTTCCCCAAGAATCCTAGAGAGTTTATCAGCTGTGAATTCTCTGAGGGCGGGACGATGTGTTACTCACATACATGATCTCTGCATTTCCTGGACAAGACTTTGAAACATAACAGGTAATCAGCACATGTCTGGTGTATGACTGAAATGAGTACTTTATTTTTAAAAAATCTTTATTGCTGAGGGTATTACAGATATCCCCCTTCTCCTCCCCTCATTGTTTCCCTCCACCCAGCCTCTCCCCCTACCCTCCCTCCCCGCTCCAGGCCTTCACCACCCTATTGTCTGTGTCCATAGGTAAAGAATATATGCATATAAGATCTTTGGTTAATCTCTTCCCAACCTCCCTCCTCGCTTCCCTCTGAGATTCGTCAGTCTGTTTCAAGTTTCCATGCCTCTGATTCTATTTTATTCATCATTTTAGTTTGTTATTAGATTTCTTTGTTTGTTTTGATTTTTAGATTCAGTTGTTGATAGATATGTATTTATTGCCATTTTATTGTTCATATTTTTAAATCTTTTTCTTCTTCTTCTTTCTCTTCTTAAAGAATATCCTTCAACATTTCACATCATATGATTTGGTGGTGACGAACTCCTTTAGCTTTTTCTTGTCTGTGAAGCTCTTTATCTGACCTTCAATTCTAAATGATAGCTTTGCTGAGTAGAGTAATCTTGGTTGTAGGTCCTTGCTATTCATCACTTTGAATATTTCTTGCCACTCCCTTCTGGCCTGCAAGGTTTCTGTTGAGAAATCAGCTGACAGTCATATGGGTGCTTCCTTGTAGGTAATTAAGTATTTTTCTCTTGCTGCTTTTAAGATTCTCTCTTTGTCTTTAACCCTTGGCATTTTAATTATGATGTGTCTTGGTGTGGGCCTCTTTGGGTTCCTCTTTTTTGGGACTCTCTGTGCTTGTGCTTGACTTCTTTCACCAGGTCTATTTCTTTCACCAGGTAGGGGATGTTTTCTTTAATTATTTATTCAAATAGGTTTTCAATATTTTGCTTTCTCTCTTCTCCTTCTGGCCCCTCCCCCCCACCCCCCCTCCTAATGTGAATGTTGGTATGCTTGAAGTTGTTCTGGAGGTTCCTTACACTATCTTCAAATTTTTGGATTCTTTTTTTTTTTTTTTGCTCTTCTGGTTGGGTGTTTTTTGCTTCCTCATATTCAAAATTGTTGATTTGATTTTTGGAATCCTCTACTTTACTATTGAGTCCTGCAAATTATTCTTTATTTCAGTTAGTGTGTTTAAATTCTCACTAAGATCCTTGAAAGTCTCGCCAGGTCTTTGAAACTCTCATTAAGTCTCTTGAAGCTCTTATTAAGATCCTTGAGCAACCTTTTAACCATTGTTCTGAACTTTGTATCCAATAGTTCGCTTGCTTCCATTTCTTTCATTTGTGACATGGTTCTTTGTCTCTGTTTTGGCTGTTTCCCTGTGTTTGTTTCTATGTATTGGGTAGAGCTTCATTGTCTCCTGGAGTTAGTAGAGTGGCCTTGTGTAGTAGGTGTCCTGGAGGGCCCAGTGGCTCAGCCTCCCCAGTTACTTGAGCTGGGTACTCTAGGTGTGCCCCTGTGTGAGCTGTGTGCACAGTCTTGTTGTAGTTGAGCCTTGATTGCTGTTGGAGGCACTGGGAGAAATTGACCTCCAGGAAAATTGGCTGTGAGGACCAGCTGAGCTACAATGGAAGAGCAGCTGTGCAGGAGATACCCCTAGGGAGCAGGACTTGTTTCAGTGGGGCTTTGGTGCTCACTGAGCTTGCTCCTTGAGTGTGTTGCTCATGGATGTGTAGAGTTGTAATATGGTATGGTCTGAAGCTGTCCATGGGGGACACAGTCTCTGGGGCCTCCCATGAGCTGCAAAGTCAACCACTGCCTGGCGCCATCTGGCAGGAACTACAGGGGGATCTGCAAATAGCTGGTACTTGTATTGGGCTTGTAAGTGCCAAGGCAAGGCCCAGCTGTGAAGCAAGGCAGGCTGGTGCTAGTGCCAGGTCTTGGGCCTTTTATTGATAGGTTTGGTGCACACTGATGCCAGCTGCTGCTTGTTTGAGAGATTTCAGCAAAGTCTGAAGCCTGAGCCAGGACAGGCCATTCATATGGAAAAGCTGCTGCAAACAGCTTGGGTGGGGCTGCAAATTGGATGCAATGGGGTCTCAAAGAATCACCAGGGCAGAGTGAACAGTGTGAGCCAGGCTGATGAAGACTCAGATATGGTTTCCAGTCAGCTCTGCAATGGGAGACGTCTCAGAATATGAATAATGACCCCTGTGAGCACCTCTGTCTCAGAGAAAGCTGCCCGCAAATTCTTGCCCTGATGCCAGACAATCCAGTTTCTCCTTGAATGTCCTTGGTTCCTTTCAAGCCGCCACCCCAGCGCTAGAGCCCTGAGCAATAGAGTCTAAGTTCATGTGTTGGCCCTTTAAGAGGAACACCTGGGTCTCCAGCACCACAGCCAATTTTAGAGCTTTTTTATCACCCCAAAAGAATGCCTGTACACATAAATAGTCACTCCCCATTGCCCCCAAGTCTCCCTAGGCAACCACTAATCTACTATCTATCTCTTTACATTTGCCTATTCTGGACATTTCATATAAATGGAATCAGTTCATATGTGGTTCTTTTGTGACTGAATTCTTTCACTTAACATAATGTTTTCAAGGTTCATACAAGTTGCATCATGAAACAGTACTTCATTTATTTTATGCCCAATAATAGTTTGTCCTATGGACATACCACATTTTACTTATCTATTCATCAGTTGGGTTATTTCCACTTTTTGGCTATTTTAATAATGCTGCTATGAATATTTGTATACAACTTTTTATGTGGACAAATTTCCATTTCCTTAGAGCATATACCAAGAAGTAGAATTTCAGGGTCATCTGTAATTATGTTTAATGTTGGCACCATTCTACATTCCTACTGACAGTGCAAGAGGGTTCCATTTTCTCCACATCCTTGCCAACATTTGTTCGTATCCATTTTTAAACTTTTAGCCATGCTAGGAGTATGAAGTAGTACTTCACTCTGGCATTGATGTGCATATCCCAAAGGCTAAAGGTGTTGAGTATATCTTCATGTGCTCATTGGCCATTTGTATGTCTGTTTTGGAGAAATGTGTATTTATATCCTTTTCCCATTTTAAAATTAGTTTATTTATCTTTTCTTACTGAGTTGTAAGAATTCTTTATGTATTCTGGATACAAGTCCCTTATCAGATACATGATTTGCAAATATTTTCTCCCACCCTGTGGGTTGTCTTTTCCCTTTCTTAATGATACTCTTTGCAGCCCCAAAGCTTTTAATTTTGATGAAGTTCAACTTTTATTCATTTTTCTTTTGCCATTTGTGCCATTCCAACATTTTGAAAGATGCATCTAATTCTTCAGAGTAGAAGTGAAAGAATTATAATGTATAGGTCTTATGGGAAGTTTACTATTATTTTTAAAATATATTTTTATTGACTTCAGAGAGGAAGGGAGAAGGAGAGAGAGAGAGAAACATCAATGATGAGAGAGAATCATTGATCAGCTGCCTCCTGCATCAAGCCCACTGGGGATCAAGCCCACAACCTGGTATGTGCCCTGACTGGGAATTGAATTGTGACCTCCTGGCTCATAGGTCGATGATCAACTAGAGAGCCATGCCAGCCGGGGAGGAAGTTTATTATTAATGCAATTTTTTGAAGATGAGGAAATAAGACACTCAGAACCAAGACATAAGAAAACAGTAGACAAAGGAGATTAAAAAAAAAAATCACTGGCTAACTTCAGTTGACTATGAAGTCACGGTCCTGGCAGGAAGCAAATGGGATATTAAGAATGAATGGTGGGGAGAGCTAATGTAGGGACTTTTATACAAAGGTGTTGACAGTGTTAAGGGAAGCCAAGAAATGATGACAGAGCATGCAGGGCTAGGCATGCTGGGAAGCTGCCATTACAGCTTGCTTAACAGGCAGGGAACAATTACCAGAAATTAGTTATAGGGAAAGGCTGCTCAGGGGAAGCCGTGACTTTTAGTAAAAGTATGTGGCCATTGCCAACCCACAGTGAGGCAAGGAGGAAGCTGGAGGAATAGTACCTCCAGCTCTGTATCTGCTGCCTGTGTCTTTAGCTGAAACCAACTGAAAGCTAGAAGCCAGGGGACCTGGCTGACACAGTCCACAAAGGCCAGCCTCTAGGTTACACAACAAGATGGAGAAGAGTGGAGAGTATATGATGGAGCCGGAGGATAATACCTAGTATAGTTTTAGGGTGGCGAGTTAGACATTTCCCCCATTTGTGAGGGTGAGGGAGAAATTCACACACACACACACACACACACACACACACACACACACACACACACACAACAGAGAATTCCCTCATCATATTTTTAAACTTTCTTCCAAGGACTTCTCCTTGGAAGTCCTTTTTTTTTGGTTAATCCTCACCTGAGGATATTTTTCCATTGATTTTAGAGAGAGTGAAAGGAAGGGGGAGAGACAGAGAGAAACATCGATGTGAGACAGACACATCAATTGGCTCCCTCCTGCACGCACCCCGACCAGGGCCAGGGATTGAGCCTGCAACTGAGGTACCTTTGACTGGAATTGAACCTTGGACCCTTCCGTCTGTGGGCTGTTGTTCTATCCACTGAGCCAAACCAGCTAGGGCTGGAAGTCCTTTTGGAGACTCAATTTCCACAAAGAGGTTGTAACTATTATTGCCACTTATAGACACACCGCATGGTTCTCACTGTTTAATAAACTCTTGAGGTAGGACCATTTTTCTTCCCATTTGCCCCTCTGTAAGACCTGCATGGAGCCTTGATGTTACACAGCACCTTAGCTAAAAGTTGATGGACAGATGGATTTAGGAGGAGGAATTACCTAGGCTTCTTGAAAGCTGTTCATCTGAAGGGTCCTTGATGTCTTTCCATTGTTAAAGTAGCCATTTAATGCTCTTGTTCAGGGAAAACTCCAGGTGGGGGACACTGCTCATGGCCTACTCAGCAGCTCTCCCTCTCCTTCCAATAGGGCCCTGATTTGGTTTGAGACTCCCCCGCCCCGCCCCAACCCCACTAGAGTAATGTAAGGGCAATGCCTTTTCTCTTGCCAGGATTTGGTTTAGGAGTGAACACATGACCAAGGTCTGGGTACAGAGCCTTGAAGAGTGGTTGCTGTGACATTCAATACAGTCCTTCCTCTTCCAAGAGACACTACAGTTGTTCCTGGCAGCTACTTTATGACCAGGAGGAGAAGATCCAGCTTCCAGATGAAGACACCACTGTGGACTGCAAAGCAGGGATTCAAAAAATGGGGCCCTTGCTAATATGGAGGGCAACCTGAAGCCTGCTTTATCGCTGGACTTCTCCCTCTGTGAATAAAGGTATTTCCCTTTCTGGAAAGACCTTTGAGCTGGGTTTTCTGTTGCTCCATATCTGAAAGCAGGCACACACACCCTGCCATTGTTTTCCTCTTAGATTCTTCTGTTATAGGAGCCAAAATATAATTAAATAGTCCTCGGAATGTTTAGACTCACTCTGTGCCCAGGAATGCAAGAATGGTTTATACCAGAGAGCCCCTGGCAAGCCTGAGCATCATATATCATTTTATAGTAGCTAGTCCTCTGGACACTGGGAGTTTATTTTGCACTCACCCTGGGATCTTGTTTATGTGCTGTCTCTTGCCTGTTACATTGAACCTGAATTTTTTTTGAAATAGTGTCTCCAAAATGTTAAATATGTTTTCTTTTCCATACACACAAGGAACGCTTGGTTTCTTCAAGGTAAGAATGAGCCCTAAGCCCTTAAGCTCTGGATTCAGGGTAGCCGTGACTTTTAGTAAAAGTATGTGGCCATTGCCAACCCACAGTGAAGCAAGGAGGAAGCTGGAGGAATAGTACAACAGTGTTTTTCTTTTCTTTTAAAAAAGAATATTTTTATTGATTTCAGAGAGGAAGGGAGAGGGAGAGAGATAGAAACATCAATGATGAGAGAGAATCATTGACCAATTATTTCCTGCATGCCCTAGACTGAGGATTGAGCCTGTAACCTGGGCATGTGCCCTGACTGGGAATGGAACCGGGACCTCCTGGTTCATAGGTCAATGCTCAACCACTGAGCCACACTGGCTGGGCAACAGCATTTTTCAAAGCAAAGCCCAGAGGGGCCTTCTACTCAGAAGTCTTAGCAGAACTTGAAGCTTCATAATAGGGAGGAAATAGGGCTATTTATGCCATAAATTGACAGGCCAAATTGGCAGTGAGATTGATTTTGCCTTTCCTTGCAATTTTGATGGGAAATAAAACCAGCTCTTGCGTAAATTAAGGTCTGTGTAGAGTGACTACTAGAGGCATTCAGCAGTCAAGGGGAAGGGGCTAGTTGTTAATAGAATTTCTGGAAAGACCTTTGGGAAATGCTACACTGGAAATAGGACTGATGGTAATTTTATTTGGGTCACCTGTGGCTAAAGAATTGAAAAAAAAGCATAAAAAACATTTAAAATTTACTGGGAAAAGGGGAGAACTAGGGGTTTAGAGCCAGGAAATAAGGAAGAGAAACCATAGTTTAAGAATAAGAAAACATAGCCCTGGTTGGTGTGGCTTAGTTGATTGGGCGTTTTCCCATGCACCAAAAGATCTGGGTTTGATTCCCCGTCAGGGCATAGGCCTAGGTTGCAGGCTTGATCCTCAGTAGGGGGCATGCAGGAGGCAGCCATCAATATTTCTCTCCCCATCTCCCTTCCTCTCTCTCTAAAAATCAATAAAAAACTAACAAATGAGTAAGAAAACTTAGAAACATAAGAAGAGATGTGTTAAGTACAATTAAAGAAATATTGAAAGTTGATATGCTTTTATATGGTGACAGACAAAAGTTACATTTATTGATAGCTACTAAGTGGAAATATCCTGCAGGATATGGTAGATAACATACTATATATAGAAAACCCTAAAGATCTCACCAAAAAGTTATTAGAATAAATGAATTCAGTAGCAGGATACAAAATTAACCTTCAGAAATTAGTTGCATTTTTATATACCAATAAAAAACTATCAGAAAGAGATATTAAGAAAATAACCACATTTATAATTTTATCAAAAATAATAAAATACCTAGGAATAAAATACCTAGGAATAAATTTAACCAAGGAAGTAAAAGACCTTTATTCAGAAAACTATAAGATATTGAAGAAAGAATCAAAGAAGAGACACATAAATGGAAATATATACATGTTTATAGATAGGAAAAATTAATATTAAAATGTCCATACTACTCAAAGCAATTTACAGATTCAAAGCAATCCCTATCAAAATGCCAATGGCATTTTTCACAGAACTAGAACAAATAACCCTAAAATTTATATGGAACCACAAAAGACCCCAAAATGCCAAAACAATTGAAAACGAAGAACAAAGTTGGAGTATCATGCTACCTGATATCAAGCTATATTACAAGGATATAGTAATCAAAACAGCATGATACTGGCATAAAAACAGACACATAGATCAATGGAACAGAATAGAGAACCCAGAAATAAACCTATGCCTATATTTCAACTAATCTATGACAAAGGAGTCAAGAATATACAATGGGGTAAAGACAGTTTCTTCAATAAACAGTGTTGGGAAAACTGGAAAGATACATGTAAAAAATTAAACTAGACCACTTTCTTACAACATATATAAAGTAAACTTAAAAAGGCTAAATGTAGTACCTGGAACCATAAAACTCCTAGAAGAAAACATAGGCAGGAAACTCTTTGACATCGCATTTAGCAATATGTCTCTCCAGGCACAGGAAACAAAAGAAGAAAAACACACACAAATGGGACTATATCAAACTAAAACGTTTTTCCACAACAAAGAAAACTATCAACAAAACAAAAAGACAACCTAGTGAATGGAAGGAGATATTTGTCAATGATACATCAGATAAGGGGTTAATATCCAAAAAATATAAGGAACTCATACAACGTAACACCAAAAAAAAAAAAAAAAAAAAAAAAAAAAAAAAAATCCAATATAAAATGGGCTGAGGACTTGAACAGACATTTCTCCAAATATATGGTTAATAGAAATACAGACATTCAACATCACTAATCATCAGAGAAATGCAAATTAAAATCACCATAAGATGTTACTTCACACCTGCCAGAATGGCTATCAATAATTCAACAAACAAGTGTTGGTTAGGATATGGAGAAAAGGGAACCCTCGTGTAATGTTGGTGAGACTGCAAATTGGTGCAGCCACTATGGAAAACAGTATGGCTTCTCAAAAAAAAAAAAAAAAAAAAGAAAAGAAAAACAGAACTACCACAATTCCACTTTTTGTATTTATCTGAAGAAATCCAAAACATGAATTCAAAAAGATATATGCACCCCTATGCTCATTGCAGTATTACTTACAATAGTCAAGATATGGAAGCAATGTATGTGTCATTTCAATGTGACTGAGTTTTATAAGCCTAATATTGGTGGGCAGGGAAGGAAGACCAACTACAAAAGATACATGTATAATTCCATTTGTATAAAGTTAAAAACATGCAAAAAGTACTGAGTCATGTTTAGAAATACATATGTATATAAGCAGTAAAAGTATAAGAAATACAAGAGAAGAATCAACTACAAATTCAGGATGATGGTTACTTCTTGGGGAGGAAGGGGAAAATTGGGAAGGACTAGACAGGTACATTACTAGGTAGTGGGTATAAAGGTTCTGGTTTTGTTATTTTATGCCTTTTTTGTTTAAAATACTTTAAAGTAAACTTAGAAAATATTTAAATTTAGATTAAGCACCCTTTTGTAAAAAATATATATTATTATCATTCATAGAATTCAGCAATTACACTCCTTAGCATTTACCCCCCAAAACTGAAAACTTTTGTTCATACAAAAACCTGCACATGGATATTTACAGCAGCTCTATTCATAATTGCCCAAATTTGAAGCAATCAAGATGCCCCTTGATTGGATAAATAAACTGTGGTCCATCAGACAATGGGATATTACACATCATAGCACTAAAAATAAATGCGGTATCAAGCCAGGAAAAGACCAAGAGGGAACTTTAAATGTATATTACTAAGTGAAATAATCCAACCTGAAAAGGCTAAGTACTGTGTGATGTCAACTATATGGCATTCTGGAAAAGGCAACACTTTGGAGAAGGCAAAAATGCCAGTGGTTACCAGTAGTTACCGAGATAGGCAAAATACAGAGGATTTTTAGGGCAGTGAAACTACTCTGTATGATATTGTAATGATGGGTAATGTCATCCTACATCTGTCCAAACATATAGAATGTACAACATCAAGAGTGAACCCTAATGTAAACCATGGACTTTGGGTGATGATGACGTGTCATGTAGATTCACCGATTGTAACAAATGTATCACTCTGGTTGGGGATGTTGATTGTGGGGGAGGCTGTGCATTTAGGGGGCAGAGGGTATATAGGGAATCTCTGTACCTTCTGCTCAGTTTTGCTGTGAATGTAAAACACTCTAAAAATAGTTTGTTAATTTAAAAATATATATTTTAAAAGTCTACATTCCTGTGAAGAAGTTAATTCTTAATTCTTTTATTTTCAACTCAAATGCATCAACCACAGAATAGAGACTGTAACTCTGGAGTATTGGAAGTTAATGTAAAATCTATTGGGGGAAAAAGCTGTAAGTTGCACATGACTTATTGTCATTTTGTAGTTGCTAATTCTTGCCAGTATTTTCAGTAATTTGTGACAAGATAAAATTTTAATGGCCATGACCTGATTAAGCCAAAGCATCCTTTCATAATACCAAATTTAATCAAGTATAAGGAAAGGTAAAGTAGTCAAGAATATTTAGGTTAAAAAAAAGCAAGCAAGCAGGTAAACAACTAACCAACTAAACAAATAAGAGTGACCTGACGAATGTTCAGAAACTATTAAGTTTGAAACCCTGGTACTCATCCTTCTGTGGCTGGGACTTCCCTGACCTCCTGGGGTCAGAGTCCCTGAAGTGCCCTTCCCCCTCCCTGTCCTGAACATGCATGGGAGAGGTTCCTGAACCACAACATGCCCATAGAAGTCATCTTTCTTTTGAGTAGAAGACAAATGCCCCAAGGTGGTCATGCCAAATCCTAATCTCTAAGGATATGCCTCATACCTTAAAGTCCATCACACTTTCCCTAAACCATGTGGGTGGATTATAAACATGCCTCCCTACAAACTCTTATCTATCTTCTCCAAGCAAATCAAGTGATAACTGGATTGCTTTGCACTCAGCTATCAGCTCAACTCACCCTTGCTGGGAAGTTGGCCCAGTCTTTCCTCTGACTTCATTTCCAGCTGACATCTCGTCCCTTTCCACTTGGTCTCAGCTCGGACTTTCTCCTTTTATCTTCCCTTCCAAACAGGCTCTTCCCCCGACACTGGCTTCACACTCAGCCTTCTCCAAAAGTATTTGACGTGAGTCAGAGGAAAAACATACTGAATTATCTTGACTTTAAATTACCATTTTAAATAAAACACAATGAAAAAAATCTTACTATGAAGCAGTGTATATATATTCCTTTCCTTAAAAAATTCAGAATATTTTAAATTTTGAAAAAAAAATCATATGGGTCCCGGAGTGCCATCCAGAGACAACTATTGTTAAGACTTTGGTGTCTATTCCAGTGATTTTGTTAGATTTAAATCAGAACTACCCTATGCTCCACCCATCCACTTGTAGACTCCTTCAAAAGATGGGATTGTGCAGTGATAATATTTTCTCATCTTCCTTTAAACATGTATATGTCATTTAATTATTCACATTCATAGTTCAAAACCTAATTTTTTTTTTTTAAATTTCAAAGAGGAAGGGAAAGGGAGAGAAATAGAAACATCAATGATGAGAGAGAACCATTGATCAGCTGCCCCCTACTGGGGATCAAGCCTGCAACACAGGCATGTGCCCTGACCAGGAATTGAATCATGACCTTCTGGTTCATAGATTGATGCTCAACCACTGAGCCACACTGGACAGGCCAAACACCTCACTTCTTCTTCTTTTTTTTTTAAAATATATATTTTATTGATTTTTTTACAGAGAGAAAGGGAGAGAGATAGAGAGTTAGAAACATCGATGAAAGAGAAACACTGATCAACAGGCTCCTGCACACCCCCTACTGGGGATGTGCCGCAACCAAGGTACATGCCCTCGACCGGAATCGAACCTGGGACCCTTGAGTCCGCAGGCGGGACGCTCTATCCACTGAGCCAAACCGGTTAGGGCTCAAAACCTAATTTTATTGGTTCTCATCAAAATGCCCCTAGCCTTGGAGATGTTCCCCCCTTCTCCTGCCCCCATCTTTTGATGCTAAATAGGACTTCCCTGACACTGGGAGCAGACCAATCATGGCACACCTGTAGCTGAACCTGCACCAGCAGGCACATGTCACCCTCTTGCTGACTCTTCAGTTCATGCAGCTGTCCCCAGGGGAAGGACTGTGAGCCCTATTCTGCCCTCTACTGACTGGCCCAGAAAATACCCTGAGCCCCTGGCATGTGCCAGTTTCGGGTACTATGCCACAGGCAGAGGGTGGGCAATTGGAAGGAGCCAGTATATGGAAAATGGGAAGAAAGCAAATTAGTGGCAGGGAGTTAGATGAGGAAGCCTGAGGTCCCAGTGGAACTAAACACCTGAGACCGAGACAAATTCAAAGAGGGGCTCTCATATTTCAAAAATGCACACCCAGCAGGAGGGAGACGTCTGGGGAGCCAGGCATGGCAGAGCCTGAGGGGTGACGAGATGCCAGAGGTCTGGGTCTTTACAGAGAAGAACCCAGGCCAGGAGAGTAAGAACAGGTGCAGGGTCTGTGTAAGGAAGGCGCTTGGCTCTGCACCAAAGGGTGACCAGGATCCAGGCCTCCCACTGACGTCTCTCCAGGGCAGGACCTCGCCTGGGAGTCAAGCCCAGGCTCCAGAGTAGAGAAGAGCACAGAACAGGGCTACTCCTCCCCGAGTGGTTAGAAATACACAGTTTTTATGCTGGAAAATTTCAAGTCAACATGACTCAGGGGTCAAACAAAAGACTACCCAGAGGGCTGCTTTGTGAGGAGATTCCTGGGCTCTTTAGGGCAGCAAACCCGTCTCTCTCTCTCTCTTTCTCTCTCTGTGCCTTCCCCCAGGGAACCAGCTCTTCACATTCACATCCAGGGCTGGGGACACTCTTCAGGGCTGAGGTTTCTGAACTCCCACTTGAATTTGAAATAGTAATGACTCTCTGGGACGCTGTCAAGGAGGGCAGCAAACCATTCCCCACCAATAAATGAAACTGAGACTCTCCCCAGAGGCCACTGCAGGATTCAGAAACAGGATGGGCGCCTCGCCTCGCTCCTTACCGCCAGACTGGCATGACCACCGATGAGGTCACAGCTAAATATGAAATGCCTGGAGCAAATTGGAGGTGAAAGAGGGGCTGGTGGGGGCCGGTATCATGGGCAGCTCCCTCGGCTCGGCTCGTTATCCCCACCTGCTCTTGTCTTCTCAGATTAGAATCCTAAATCGAATTTACAGAAAGTCAGCTGAGCGCATCCTCCATGTAATTCAGATCACGTTGCCTGCAGCTCTTAGGAACCCAGATAAACAGAAGGACTAATATGACTACTAAAAATGTCATTAAGGGCAGTCACTGTAAAGTAAGAATGAATTACCTCACCCTCACCATATGGCCAGAACTGATTAACACCTAGAGGAGATGATCTACAACCTGCAGGTCATAATGAGAAACTTTTTTTTTTTTGGCAAGAAAAAGTGGTTGGGAGTTTACTAATCCAAAAGTCAAAAATAAAATTTTGGGGATACCATCCTGAAAAATATCAGTTACGCTTTTTTTTTGGTTCTTGTGTAGAATCATATCACAAACACAAAAATATAAGCTGTACAAATTGGGATTGCCACTTAATTGAACGTTTTCCTCTATATTGTTGCTCTTATAACTATGAGGAATTAATGGAAGAGTCTCCACGTAGACTGACAGTTTCATAAATCACCATGGATGGGCTTAGCCCATGGATTGGAAGTCTTTTTTTTATAAATCACTGGTTGAAATGCTGTTTGTTGGCAGGAAGATCATGCTTTGTGATTGAATCCCTTAGGATTAGTTAAAGTGGCAAAAATGTTAGAATTTCTGGGCAGTGACAAATAGGTTAGACAAGAGATGCCTGGAAAGATGTGGACCCATTTAGAAAACTGAGTTTGCAGCTTGGGGAATTATGGGAGACCTGAACTTAATTAGCATATGTGCCCTAAGGCCATCTGAGGAAACAAAGAATTGAATTTGAGATTCCCCCTCCCACCCCCCTACCAGAATCCCTTGTATTACTTTGAATACTGCTGGGAGAAAGTTTAATGGGCTCAACCCTACCCTTTAGGGAGGGTGAGGGAGGAATTTTTTCTGCAAATATTTCTGTGGGTGTCGGGGAGAAGGATGACCTGGAGCAGGGCTGGGGGAGCTGAAGTCCAAGAACTTGGCGTGGAAGCTTGCACCTGCAGCCGAGAACGCTGAGTCCACTTTTGCCTGTTTGCTTCTCTGCCTTTGGCCTTCAGGGCAATGAACAAACCTTATGGTATTATTACCTAACCTGCCTCTAAAAAGGTTAACACGTTAAGCTAGGAACACGTAAAGTTTGTCAAGACCAGTGGACTTAGATGGGAGTCAATCAGAAATTTCTAGAAGTTATTCCCAAAGAATTTCCTGGAGCTGAGCTGAGGAGTGACACAGTTGGTCACCCTGGGGATGAAACTGATACCATTGTAATTAACCTAGTTATGAATAAAATATAACTTTGATCTGTGCTTTGTGTGAAAGGCTACTATAAAAATGTTTACTATCACTACTTTATGCTGATGCACTTAATCTCAAGAGTCCAGGAAACAATTTCAGAAGCAAGTTTTCAGCAAGTTTGAGACACTGACACCTGACTTAGAAACCCCCAAATGCAAGCCCAGTGCTGCCAGAGATATTTTGGCCCCTTTCCTTAGGGAGACCTTAATGTATGAAGGGCAGCGGCATTGTGGGAAGCTGCATGGTCCTGCTGCCCAGTGGGATTAGAACGCCCTAAGCAGCCCTGTTTCTATTCTGGGCACTGGCTGTGGGGACCTCCTGGAGGCTGACAACAGCTGCCTTGGGGCTCTGGGAGGGGGTCCTCCTAGGAGCAGCGGGGCAGCTGCTGTGTGTCCATCTTCCTCTTGCCATCCTTGAGGCCTTCTTCCTCCTCCCTCCCTCTCTTCCATTCTCCTAGTGGAGGCCTTTCCCACCAGGAACATTGCATTCATCAGTCTCTATCAGAGCAGTAACCCCTGCCTGGAATATTTTTATCATAATTTAAACAATTGATACTTAGTGTGTCTTGAGCTCTTAAGTGCTAAGTGCTTCCAGTGAACTGTCCCCCCCGAACTCCTTTATTCGAACAATTCCAGACCAGTAACTTATTGCTCATTCTTAGGGTGATATGATTTCCTAGACAAGTAGCTGTTGACATAGATCTGGAGAAAAGGAAAGACAGACAGGCCTAATCTTCATCTGGAAAAGAAACGGGACTCGGCTGGCCTGATGTGCCCTAAAGTGTTGGTGTCCCGCTCATGATGGTTTTCCACACTGAATAAGCCAGATGCTGGAATCGAATATATTTTGAACGGCCGTGTTTTGATGTGAATGTCATGTTGGAATCCTATGGCCAGACCACACTGATGGCAGGAATTAAGGTTTTCTTAAAGGGAGTGGATGTTCCCACCACCAATGATCCCGGAAGGAGGTAAATCCTGGGACAGGGCGTGAGTCCTGGGACAGTGGGTCTTGCCCTTGGAAGAGCCTGTGGAGAAATGCCTTTGTCTGGGCTTCCTGGCTGAGTAGGGACCCTCGTGGAGTGACCTGTGCCGACGCGTTCTGAAAGCAGCAGTTTCTAGAATGTGGTTTTCAAGGATTTCTGTATTGCTGTCCCTTTCTATTGTGCCCAAGGCTGGTGGACAAGTTGTTTTCACCTTCCCGATATTCATTTTTCCCTTTTCTGGTAACAGCACTTGTAATTTCCTTCAGGCAGCTGGATTCCCCACCTGTTCCCTGGGTTTCAGACAAGGCCGGCCCCATCCCAGGTCTTCATGTGACACACACCTGGTGAACGAGCGTGCTGTGCACCCCTGGCCATAATGATTGGTTGAGGGCTGAGCATATGACCTTGGTCCGTGGACTCAAGCTGGGTCCGCCAGAGACAGCCCCAGGACTTTCTTGGCTACTGGGATGAACCATCCTGGAGCTGCTGGGGCCTCCACTTGGAAATGAAACTGAGTAAGGAAGTGTGAGTCCCGAGAACATTCTTCGAGTCTCTGCTCCAGCCATGCCCAAACTAAGAATATGCCTGCACTTGTTCAGTTATGTGAACCAATAAACTTCCCACGTGGTCTGTCAGTTTTAGTTGAGATTTCTGCCATTTGCTCCCAAAGACATTTCATTAAATGTACAGGCTGTGTCTCTTCTATCACTGTGGGAAATTCAGGAAGGGTTTATGTGCATGCTCGGAGTAAAGTGCATTGTGGGAACGCAGAAGAAGCTAAGGAAGTGGACACAGATTTGACAGAGAAGAAAGTGGACAATGGCTGGCTGTACAAAGCCAGGTCTTGGGTCAAGGCAGCAAGCTTCGAACTGGACAGATTTGTGAGACATATCATTCATTATTCTTTGTAGATTCTCAGAAATACCTGGGAAAGGAAGCCTGGTAAAAGGCCCTAGGTATTAGAATAATTTGGGCATTAAAAGCTAATGTTACCTCATTTCCACTGTCTATATCCAGGCAGTGAAGCCAGGCAACATTTGGATGACACAGATAAGTGTTTTATATTTTGCTGGGGAGGGACAAACAGTATTGGCTGGAGTTTCAGACTGGAGACAGGTTCTGAATCCATAAAAGTCGTTGTAGGAGCACTCCATGGATTCAAACTACCTAGGAGGGCTGAGATCATGTAAAATACTTCGGGATGAGATCTGGTCCCAGTGGAGATGACAGTCTGGGGTATCCCAGGAGACAAACCCTGGCCTAGGGTGAGGAGAATCTGGTTCGGAGAGCAGAGAGGAAAATCAAGTCAGCCTGAAGACCAATGGGGGTGGGGGGGAGGGAGCTCGCTCCACAAACCCTCTCTTGAAACTCCTTTCTTCTAGAAAGTGTGACTGACCACCACCTGGAGGATTAGTGGAGTGAATTGTGGGAGCTCACCTGGATGTGAGTGGTGTAGAGGGTGGACAGGGCTCCACCACGTCCCCGCCCATCACTTTGGTGTTTGTGTGCTCAGGCTCCTGGGACACTTTCATGTCAATGGTCAGGATCCGCATCTTCGTGGGTGGGCTGCCCTCAGGTCGCCAAGGCTTGAAGCATCTGAATTTCCATTCCACTAGGCCAGTGGTCAGCAAACTCATTAGTCAACAGAGCCAAATATCAACAGTACAACGATTGAAGTTTCTTTTGAGAGCCAAATTTTTTAAACTTAAACTTCTTCTAATGCCACTTCTTCAAAATAGACTCGCCCAGGCCGTGGTATTTTGTGGAAGAGCCACACTCAAGGATCCAAAGAGCCGCATGTGGCTCGCGAGCCGCAGTTTGCCGACCACGGCACTAGGCTCAGACTTTGACCAATCACTAATGGGTACGGGGGCATAAATATTCCAGCTTTTTTTTGTAGCTAATTATGACAGTTCTAAAGAGTGAACTACGTGGTGACCAGAGCTGCTGTGTGGATCAGAGTCAGACTTGGTACTGCACCCTTCCGTGGCCTCCTTCTCTTTCTACCCCTAATTTTTCACCCCTCATACTCCATACTAGCTTTTTTTTTTTTTCTTCCAATAAGTCACTTTTACATGAATTCTTGTCTCAGGGGATGCTACTGTTGAACCAGACCCACGATATTTCCTTAGGTGTTTGAAGTATGTGATAGAACCATATGCATTAAAGTTGTAACTAGAGTTTAAATGTCTAAGAGAATTTAATGAATTTTCTAAGTAATGTTAAATGTTTAAAGGTGATCTGGTTAGGTAAGAAGAGCTCATAGAAATATTAATAAAGGAGCCAATTGAAGTGATTGCTATTTTTTATACAGAACTTGTGAGAATTATAAATAAAGTAACAAGATTTATCAATTGACCTTAAAGCTTTCAAAGAAATTATAGCTTTAATAAATTTAATGTGAGGGAATCAGAATATTTTTAGGAATTCCTTTCTATGTTGGAGAGTCCTTCTTGGGCAGTAGAAGCTCACTACAATTTAAATAAAAGAAATATTGAATGAATAAACTCCAGGCTTACCTTCATGTTTATCAATATCTGTAGCTAAATTCTTCATTGTAAATGTGAGTTATCAAATGTATTCAGCAAGAAATGTAAAATGCTCAAGTCAACATCAAAATGTCAACTTCGAACTGAAAATTAGAAGCACTCATAAATTATCCCAGATACTAATTTACCAAACTAGACAACTAATTACAATTATGCTCATCAATGCATATAAAATAATCAGTTCAACAAAAAAATGAATGCATAAAAAGGTGCATCAATAATCACACATGTAGGATATCATTACACCTCCATTTTGGTAATCATCTGAGGTAACTGCAATTTTAAAATCTGGACTTTCACCTTGAGGTGAGATAAATGTCTATCTGAATACATTTTCAGGTGTGTCTGTTTTTCTAGGTGCAGTTATCATTCTCGGTGAAGAAAATAAAGACAGAATTCAGAAAATGAATGGAGGTGGTATCTATTTTTCTACACTAACAGGTAGTGGAAATGCTGTCTGCATTTTCCTATCTATATAAAACAGAATAAAATAGTGTTTTAAGAGACACATGTTGTTGACAAGAACTTAGGTCTTAAATGCTTATCGTTGGTAAATTAGTTTTGCTGTCGGATTATGATGACAACCCTCTCATTATTTTAGTCAGAACTACTTTCTATTTAATCTTTGATTCTGTCACAAAGTTGGGGGTGGGATATGAACATTCTTATAGGTTCCTTTCTCTGGGGTGGCAAAGGAGAAATAATTACAGGGGAAAAACATTGAAGGTGCAAATGTAACTCTGCTTAGATTACTTTATGGTTATATTATTCAGTAATTTAAAAAAATATTAAAACCTCAAACATTCAAGTTTGTTCCCCAGTACATCAGTTTTTTTTTTTTTTCTGATTTAATAAAGGTTTATTTTTCAAAATGGACAGCCGGTGAGATCTATTGTTCATGCATCTTCTCCAGCAGCTGGGGCATCCCCACCTTTGGTGTTTCTGGTGTAAATCACGTGAGCTCTGTGCTTTGAGACTAGTTTAATAAGTCCTTTACTACAGAGCTCCTGAAGGGCTCACCTGGCCAAGGAGCCTCAAATCTTCAGCCTCTCGGAGACCACCGCTGGGGTTATAAGCTTGTAGTTGGGAACTTCCTTACAGAGCTTGTCATGTGTGGCTTTGACAAGACCAGATTATTGAGCTTGTCCCGAACTTTGCCTTTGGGCCACTTCTTCTTTTTGGCCTTGCCCCCGACTTGTTCACGGGCTCTCTGTCTTTCTTGGCTGACTTTCCAGCATCTTTCTTCTTCTTGTCGTCCTTGGGCGGCATCGCGGGACTCGGAGAGCAGGGATGCGCTGCTGCCTCGCCAAAATGTTGGCCCGAGCGAGTACATCCGTTTTGAAGCAAAGCATGGGAACAGATTTTTATTCCCACCCCTCCCCCCATAAAACCATGCATGTTGTATATGTCAATTTTTTTTTCTCTGAATAAGGGTTGGGGAAGATGTGGAGAAAAGGGAACTCTCGTTTACTGTTGGTGGGATTGTAATTTGGTGCAGCCACTGGAAAAACCGTATGGAGGTTCCTCAAAAATTAAAAATACAACTACCATATGACCCAGCAATTCTATTCCTGGGTATTTATCTGAACAAATTCAAAAAGATATATGCACCCCTATGTTTATTGTAGCATTGTTTATAGTAGCCAACCAATGGAAGCAACCCAAGTGTCCATCAACAGGGAAGTGGATAAAGAAGATGTGGTACGTATATACAATGGAATATTACTTAGCCATATAAAACAATAAAGTCCTGCCATTTTCGACAATATGGATATATCTGGAGTATACTATGCTAAGCGATATAAGTCAGACACAGAAAGACAAATAACATATAATTTCACTTATATGTGGATTATAAAAAAAAAAAAAAAAGAATAAACAAACTCATAGATACAGAGAACAAATTGATGGTTACCAGATGGGGGTGGGTTGGAGGGATGGGTGAAAAAATTGAAGGGATTAAGAAGTACAAATTGTTAGTTATAAAAATAGTCAAGGGGGTGTAAAGTACAGCATAGAAAATATGGGATGGGGGTGAGGAATGGGTTAAAAAGGTGAAAGGATTAGGAAGTAAGTAAGAAAGTGCCAGTTACAAAATTAGTCAAGGGGATATAAAGTGTATCATAGAGAATATAGTCAATAATATTATAATAACTGTGTACAGATAGATGAGTACTAGATTTATGGGGAAGATTACTTTGTGAGATACATAAATGTCTAATTATAATGTTGTACATTTGAAACTAATATAATATTGTTTGTCAACTGTAACAAAAATAAAAAAATTAAAAAGTTGAATTTACGTGAAGAAAAATTAATAGAACTCAAAGGAACAAAAATCCACAATCATAGCTGGAGACATCAACTCCCCTCTCTCAACAATTGACAGAACAACTGGAAAGAAAATCAGCAATGGTATAAAGTAGGCAACAGCATCAATCAGTAGGGTCTAATCAACATTTGTAGGACACTCCACCCAACAACATAATCCACATTCTTTTCAAATGCCCATGGAACATATAGATCATATGCTGAACCATCCACAAACCCCAACAAATTGAAAAGAACTGTAATAATTCAGAATATGTTCTCCAACCAGAATAGATTCAAACTAGAAATCAAAACATAAAGAGGACAAGAGAATTTCCAAATAATTGGAAAGTAAACAACACACTTCTAATAACCCACAGATCAAAGAGAAAGTCTTGAGGGAAATTTAAACACATGCACACATATGTATTAAACTGGATAAATACGAAATGTAAAACATCTAAATTTATGGAACACAGCTACATCAATGCTGAGGGGAAGTTTACAGCTAAATGTATACATTCTAAAAGAGGAAATGTCTCAAATCAAATAACCTAATCTCCCTCTTTAAGATACTAGAAAAATAAGAGCAAAATAAACCTAGAGCATGCAGAATAGATGAAATAATTTAATAATCTAAAACAATAGATTAAAGCAGAATACTGAATATATTCAATCACTTGAAGAAGGTTGGTTACAACCATTAAGTTGTATTTCTCCCCAAAAGACAGTTTGATATTGTGGGAATTAATTTTATTATGCATTTTAATTGAGTGGATAAAATAAATTTACCGTTTCCCAGAAAAAAGAATAGATATATGAGTACCCCAGTGTCAACTGAGAAATGGTGCCCATGTAAATTTTTAACATTACAAAACATCTCTCTTATATCTATAGGCATTTGTTTCCTACATCCCTATACAGTCCCCTTTCCTCCCAAAGTAGGAGACACCTTGATCAGTTAAAAACTAATGAAGCAAAGACATGGAGGAAATGTAAATGCATATTGCTAAGTGAAAAAAGCCAATCTGAAAAGGCTATAGACTATATGTTTACAACTATATGAGATTCTGGAAAGGCAAGACAATAAACAACAAAAAGATCAGGGGTTGCCAGGGATGGGGAAGGAGGGATGAATGGGCAGAGTACAGAGGACTTTTAGGGCAGTGAAACCACTCTGAATGTTACTAATAATGGTGGGTACATGTCCTAACCCATTATACATTTGTCCAAACCCATAGAAGGTACAACTCCAAGAGTGAACTTTAAGGTAAACTATGGTTTGGGTACATTATGATGTGTCAATGTGGGTTCATCCTTGATAAAAAATGTACCGCTCTGGTGAGTGATGTTGATAATGGGGGAGGCTGTGCCTGTGTGGGGAGCAGGGGCCATATGGGAAAAATCTGTATCTTCCTCTTAATTTTGTTGTAAACCTGAAACTGCTCTAAAATATTAAGTTAAAAAGCTTTTTTAAATGTATTCATTCAGAAACATTGAAAAAGTAAACCAGGTAAACAAATGTGTGTAATCATAAGTTATAATTATGTAATCATAATGTGATCATATATTAAGCCATATTTGAAATATTTCCAAAACAAATTTTCTCTTTTAGTTCAAAAATGTTTCTAGGAGCATATATTATGCTCTAAAAGTTGAATAAACATAGGTCTTACGTTAAGGAAGTCTATTTTTGAGACTTTCTATAGAAAGAAGTAAAAAGAAAATAATTAGAGTGGGCTAGAATGGAAGAAGAACTAGAAGCTAAGGATGAAAAAGTAACATTTCCACTGAGAGAGGCAAAAAACAAGAGTCCGCATGAAAGGAAAATGAAAAGAATTCAAGGGAAGTTTCCAAATTCAATTAGGAGAATTTGCAAAGATGAGAAAGCAGTAATATGAGTATTCTATGAGTTGGCTTTCAGAAATGTTTTTATGGTCTTTTGCAATGCCTGGGATGCCAGTTAAACTGGTCACTGTCCTCCCAACTGTGACTTGTCTTCCTGGTTTAGACACATGATGTAACAAAGACACCTTCCCAGTTGCTTTGATTTTGGTTTGCTTTTGTCCTTAAGCTTAATCTCACCTAGCAGTCATGAAGACATTCTTCTCTATTATATTTTAAAAACTTCATAATTTTTAATTTCACATTTAAGCCTTTAGTTCTCTTGGAATTGGTTTTTGTATGTGTGATTGCAGTTTTTATAGGGGTCCAGTGGCCCCAGTGCCATTGTTGGAAAGTCCTTCTTTCTCCACTCTTCTGTCCTTTATCAAGTCCTTAAAATGTGGGGTCTGTTTCTTCCTTTCAATCAGTTTTATTAGTCTATTCACATAATTATCAAAGTTTTAATATTTGACAAAAGCAAAACTTCCCATGTTTTTCTTCATCTTCAAGAGGGGATTGGCTTTTCTTGGCCATTTGCATTTATTTTATTATTATTTTTAAAAGTAATTTAAAAAATTCTCACTGAGGGTATGTTTTTATTGATTTTATGGAGAGAAAGGGCGAGGGAGAGGGAGAGGGAGAGGCAGAGAGAGAGAAACATAGATAAGCTGCCTCCTGCATGGGTCCCTGACCAGGAACCGAACCTGTGACCCTTCAGTGCATGGGAGGACTCTCCAATAAACTGAGCCACATCAGCCATTTGCATTTAAACATACATTTAAGAATCAGCTTAATATTTAAAAAAAAAAGCTGTGGTTTTGTTTAGAATTAACTATAATCAATTAATTTAGTGGGTACTGATAGCTTTGAAATATTGACTCTTAGAATTTCTGAATATAAAACAGTCTTCTTTAATGTTTTTCAATACAAAATTTTAATTTTCTCTGTAGAAGTCTTGCACATCTTTCTACCCCAAAATTTCATAGTTTTTGATGTTATTGTAAGTGATGTTCCTAAAATTCAATTTTCTGATTGCTGCTTGTAAATTGGACTGCTTTTGGTTATGTTGATTTTGCATTCAGCTACCTTGCTAAATTCTCTTCTTAATTTTAAAAATATCTGTGAGTAAATTTGGATTTTATGTACATAGTTTTTGGGTACATTATCTGATATTTTCTTCTATTCCTTTCCCACTTCTTACCTTATTGTGTTAGCTAGAACTTTTAGTATAGAGCTGATGAGAAGTGGTGATAACAGACACTCTTGTTATGTGCTGGCTCCAAAGAAAAGAATTTCAGTGTTTCAGTAGAAGAATGATATTCACTGTAGGTGTTTTTGTAGATTTTCTATATCAGATTAAGGGTTTCCTCTATTCCTAATTTGCAATAGATTTTAAGCATGGATAGAGATTAAATTATTACCAAAACACTTTCCCTGAATCCTTTGATACATTTTTCTTCTGTAATCCATTATTGTTTATATGAATCAATTTTGCAATGTAAAAATCAGCCTTCACTTCCTGGGATAAACCCAATTTGATTTTTATATATTTATCTATTTTAATATACTAATGGATTCAGTCATGGTATGTTAAGTCTGTATATGTTCATTCATATCCTTTAATATTTTTTGAGATTTGTTGAATGACCATATGGTTAATTTTTGTCCATGTTTTGTGTGTTCTTGAAAAGAGTGCAGATTCTGCATAATTGGTATAATTAGATTGTTTCTTAATCATGTTGTTCATATATTTTAGTCTTTATTTAATTTTTAAAATTGATTTCAGAGAGGGAGAGGGATAGAGAGATAGAAACATCATTGAGAGAGAATCATTGATTTGCTGCCTCCCGCACGCCCCCCACTGGGGGGGGATCGAGCCCGCAACCCAGGCGCAACATGGGCATGTGCCCTTGGCCGGAATTGAACCTGGGACCCCTCAGTCTGCAGGCCAACACTCTATCCACTGAGCCAAATCAGCTAGGGCTCAAATATTTTAAATCCTTACTATTATTTGCTTGCTATATTAAAAACTCAGGAAAGTATGATAATTGTGGACCACCCTGTTATTCCTTATAGTTCTGCAATTGCTTTATGTTATTTATCTTAAATGAACATAAGTTAAAATTTTATCTCTGTTTGTCATTTTGGAGTGGCTCTTTTTTCTACAGTACTGTTTCTTGCCTTAATCTATTTTGCCTTTATAGTGACATCATCCTTTTTTTTGTTAGTATTTGCAAGGTATGTCTTATTTCATCTTTTTATTTTCAACTTTTCTATATTGGATATGTCTTTTATAAACAGCATAAGGTTCAATTTAATTTTTAAAACACAGTCTGACAATATCTTCCTTTTATCTGGAGAATTTACTCTAGTTCCACTTAATATAATTAATGATGTATCAATAATTACACATATTTTATTTTGTACTTTCCATTTGTCCTGCTCTTTCTATTTCTTTTTCTATTTTGTTTTCTTATTTTTAAATTATATGGTTTTTTCAACATTCAATTATTTCTTAATTCCACCTTTGAAATTATTCTGTTTCTTTTCTTTTACTTGTATACTTATTTTATCAAATTCTAAATGAATCAGTGTCTTTAACTTGATTTTGGACAATATGAGTAATTTAGAACAGTTTAAATCCATTAATCTCCTTCTTGACTTACATACTGTTCTGAATTTTAGTTTTTTAAACTTCACTAGGCATTGTTATTACTAATTTACATAGTTATTTAGTCATTACTCATGTACATTAATCTACAGATTTCTCTCTTTCTTTGTTCTTCATTTCTTCTTGCATTTCAGACCACGTGTCTTGAATGCCTTTCCCCCGGCCTGAAGTACATCTCACTTCTGATGGTTGAATTAATTGGGATCCATATCAAAAGAATCAAAACTATAGTAACAAGAAAAAGAAAAGGAGCCTGAATTCTAGATAATGCATTCTTTCCTATCCCTCCAATGCTTGAAGAACAGTTTCTACCGTTTGTGTTTTTCCAGAATCTGAGAGACTGTGGCCCTGGGACAGCAGGACAGCAGGACAGCAGGGTGAACAGGACAGCAGCTCAGCTTTGCTTCTTGCTGTAGCTGTGGTCAGTCGTTGGGACAACGTGTTTATTTCTGCTCCTCTGAGAAGGACCCATCACTGACGGTTCAACTCAAGAATGTTTTAGATGAGAGTGTACAAATTCACTGGTCCTCTGATGTTAGTTTCTGAGTTATGCTTTTATTTTGCAGAACGGTACACATGCAGCTTCTATTTTTAGTGTTTTTGTCTCTCTTCTTAAAGAAAGGAAAGGCTAAAGTGTAAAGTGCCCTTGGTTCCCAGTTATGCCTGAAAAAAATTTGACGTAAAATTTATTTCATCAAAGAGGATCAGGAAATCTTCCTGCTACTGGAGAGAATCAGGAGGTGAGACAACAAAGGCCAAGTAGCAGTTGTCAGTGAGTGGCATGAGGTAAGCTGCAAAGAACGCTGAATTAGGTCAGTACAAACAATAGGGGCTTATTCAAGTCCTTGCCTCAGGAAGGTCAGGGACAAAGCGAGGATTTGTGATTATGTTTGTCTCACCAAGAGCCAAACCACAGGTGTTGTAAGGCTACAAAGCTATCTCATTGTCTCCCTTGTATCATCTAACCCAGCGATTCTCTGTGACATTTTCAATTGCTCAGTTCAGAGCAAACCAAATGGATGATAGTATTCTAACACACAGTGCATTTGTGGAACGTGGTAAGCTGAAAATATGAATGCATTCAAAGTGCATCTAGAACATGTCTGCTACATTCATGGCCTGTTGTTAAGGGGGTGTTTTCATAGAGTATTAGAATTGGAAGGGACCAAAGAAATAGTTACATGTAATATTTGAGACCTACTTATATTCAAAATTAGTCATTGTTCACATGTTTAATATTATTATACTAGAGGCCCAGTGCATGAATTCGTGCATGGGTGGGGTATGGCTGGATCGGGCTGGGCCTGTCGGGAGGAGGAGATGGTGGGAGGTTGGCCAGCCGGCCTGCCCTGATCAGGCCTGATCAGGGCTGAGCGACTAGGGGAAGGGGCTGCGGGTGATTGGCTGGCGGGCCCTGCCCCCCATTGGGGTTGGGGTTTGATTGGGGTTGGGGCTGGCCATGGGGAGGGGCTGTGGGCGGTGGACCAGCCAGCCCCGCCCCCAAATGGGGTGGGGGTGCCGATGGGGGGCCAGAGGCCATGGGTGGTTGGCCAGCTGGCTCTGCCCCTGATCAGGGTGGGGGGCCAGTCTGGGGTGGGGCTGGGTGGGGGGAGGGGCTACAGTAGGTTGGCTGGCCGGCCCTACCCCCTATTGGTGTGGGGGGGCCAATCTGGGGTGGGGTGGTCAGGGGGAGGGGCTGCAGGAGGTTGGCCACCCAGCCCTGCCCCCTATTGGGATGGGGGGGGTGCGATCAGGGGCGGGCCAGCTGGGGGGAGGGGGCGTGAGGTTGGCCGGCCGGCCCCACCCTCTGATCTGGCCAGTTCGCTGGCCACAGTGGGCGTCATAGCGACTGGTCGTTAGAGTCGTTATGGCCGTTATGGTCGCTGGCTTTTTATATATATAGATCATATTAAATTTTATTTGTTGTTTATCTGAAATTCAAATTTAACTGAGCATCTGGTATTTTTATTTGCTTAACGTGGCAACCCCGCCTTCCAGTTTTTCCCAGGCATCAGCAAAATCACCCTGCGGAAACCTTTACTGCGAGGGTGACTGTCAGAAAGTCTACCCTAGAGTGTTTAAATATAGTCAGGAAAGAAACTATCGGAAGCTTTTTAAAAGCCAATTTTGTATTAAAAACTTGGAAATAAGGCAAGAAGAGGAGAGCATGCCCTTTCTACGTCACTTTAAAACGTGGTTTAACAGGTCTGCCCGAGGATTATTTAAATATTTAGGACAATGCACTTGTTTGTCTTGCTATCTGTTAGTGAGGAGAGGTCTGAGTCTATGAAGCTACATGTTATCTTGAGATACCTGTCTGGAGGAGACACAGGTAATTTCTGTCTGGTAGAAAAATAACTGAAAGGTTATTGCTGTAGAGGACAGTTTTGTATAACCTAGAACTCTTATTCTAACATTCTTGTTCAAAATACCTATAAATACTCACTTCCTCTTATGTTCCTTGAACCAACTCTGCCAACCCACTGGTTTTCTCATTAGGAGTCAAATACATCTCTGACATGCGTTCATTCTGTTTGTGTATGAATGAAGTTTTTAACTTTTGAAAAATTAGCTCTGATGTCCTTGTAAAAGAGAGGGCAGTCATGAGGCCCCTGGATGTGCCTTGTGACTTTTCTAGAGAAGCCAAGCTTCGGAGGGAAGCAAGCCAGGTTTGAGGAGCTGAAACTCAGCTTCTTTCTCTCGCAGAGAAATGCCTCAGGAAGTAGTTGAGAACCAAGCACAGGTGACCGAGAGGGAATGTCTGATTGTCAAAGTCAACAGCAATGAATGATTCAAATCTTCTATTGGCCCATATTTTCCAGATTTATATAATGACTGTGTGCTGATGATCATAAAAGACTTAATTTTTAAAAATCTGTAACTGAAGAAAGCCTTATAGGAACTGTTTTCAAGGCTGAGATTTTCAAGCCACCAAGCACCAGTAATTAAGAGCTAGCGATAAAGACTTATCTTTATTATTAGAGGCCCGGTGCACGAAATTCGTGCACGGAGGGGGGGTTCCCTCAACTCAGCCTGCACCCTTTCCAATTGGGGACCCCTTGCGGAATGTCCCACTGCCATTTTAGGCCTAATCCCAGGGATCGGGCCTAAACCGGCAGTCAGACATCCTTCTCACAATCCAGGACCACTGGCTCCTAACTGCTCACCTGCCTGCCTGCCTGATTACCCCTAACTGCTTCTGCCTGCCAACCTGATCACCCCTAACTGCCCTCTCCTGCAGGCCTGATCTCGCCCCCAACTGCCCTCCTCTACTGGCCAATTTGATTTTGATTGGTGCGTTCCTATGTCTGCATCAAAAGCTTCACCTCCTAGACAGCCATTGGCTCCCCATAGCACCCACCTTTGGCTCTGATTGGTCGGTTCCTATGCCAGTCAGCGTCAGAAGCTCCACCTCCTAGACAGCCATTGGCTCCCCACAGCACCCACCTTTGGTTCTGATTGGTTGGTTCCTATGCCAGTCAGCATCTCCAGGCCTATCTCTGGGCCTGATCAAAGAGGCGGGGCTTAACAGCAGCCCCCTCCTAGGCGGAGAGAGAAAGGAAAGCCTGGCTGCCGGCGAAGATCAGAAAGAAAGAGGAAGAGAAAGAGAGTGGTAAGTACACTGATCAACAGCTTTCACTGAGGCTGCAGATCAGACCCTGACTCACTTTCTGGGTCTCAGCCACCTGGGCAGTCAGTGCTGGGTTGACAGGCTGCAGCTGGGCAACCCAGCGCTAACTTCCGGATGGTCTGCCTTTGGTGGCAGGCTTGGCCCCTTCCCAAGCCCCAGGCTTTAGGCTTGGGAAGCGTCCCCCACCCCCCGCCCCGCCCTGCCCCTCCAATTGCAGGCTCGGCCCCTTACTTCGATGGCCGGCTGAGAGTGACCTGGGTGCCGAGGACCCAGGACCCAGGTATGTATGCAAATCAACCTCCATCTTTGTTGGGTTAATTTGCATACTCACTCTGATTGGCTGTGGGCATAGCGAAGGTACGGTCAATTTACATGTTTCTCTATTATTAGATAAGATTATTATTTTTTAATCCTCACCTGGGGATATTTTTCCATTGATTTTTAGAGAGAGTGGAAGGGAGGGGGAGAGATAGACAGAGAGAGAAACATCGATGTGAGAGAGACACATTGATTGGTTGCTTTCCACATGCACCCCAACCAGGGCTGGGGATTAAGCCACAAGCAGGGTATTGACTGGAATTGAACCCGGAACCCTTCAGTTCTCAGGCCGACACTCTATCCACTGAGCCAAATTGGCTAGGGCTCCACTGCTTTTTAGAGAGAGTGAAAAGGAGGCGGGGGCAGGGGGAGCGAGAGAAACAAGACACATCAATTGTTTCTCTCCCCCACGAGCCCTAACCAGGGCCAGGGATCAAGCCTGCAACCCAGGTATGTGCCCTTGATTGGGAATTGAACTGGAGACATTTCAGTTCTTGGGCCAAAGCTCTAATTACTGACCTGCACTGGTCAGGGCAAAGGTTATCTTTAAAACTGTAGGGAAAACCTGATGATAATAGTCTGTGGTTAATACAGTTGAACATCTGGAGATGTTAGTATGGGATTCATAGTGGCCAATGGCTATTAGCTACCTGGCAGCAATTTTTAGCCCTTGGAGGAAATGATGAGCTCATGGTTTGTTTTGCAGTGGGCACCATTCTTTCTAGTTTTGTTGATGGCCTAAACTGGGAGAGAAAATAATTGGAAATGCTATGATGAAAATAATAGAGTGATTTCTCTTGTTACTATGGTGACAAGAATAAATCCCATCCATTGCTCTGAAAAATTGCCCGAAAGGGTTCTGCGGCATTCCACAGTGGGTGTATTTGTTGAGAATTTTAATCTGTCAGCTTCCATCAAAATGGCACAGCGCTCACGGAAATATTTTACATCTGTACTTTTAGCTGGCTTGGATTATTTTAAAAGAAAGCAGTGGAGAATAAATAGTCACCGTTATATTGGGAATTTAAGTAATTTTCTGAAAGTATCTTGCCGGCTACCAATGTAACAGCACATTAGTTTTGTTTCCACCGTCACAGAAAATGTTATTGTCCTCAGCATCTCTGGGTGATTTCTCAGGCCCTTAATAATCATTAGGATGAAACAGGACTTAAAAGTCTGGTCTAGAACCCAGAAGAAGTGGATTCCTAATCAGTGTTAAGACAGTCAGACAGGCTTAAAGGAGAGTCAGTAAACTCCAGTGCCTCACTTTCCCCATTACATTTTGGATTATGAGAATTTTAACAATAATGACAGTATGTGCAAATTGCGCTGTGCTAAGCGTTTTATGCATGTTGTCCATAACTCTCCACGGCAACTCTAACCTAAGTACTAGTATTATTAGCTATAGTTTGTAAGTATTATTATCTATGGTTTAACCAAGACACCGTTTTGTGTGGGTGTGACTGTGAACATCCATTAGCCTGGGTCATCTGCAGAACACACATGGGAAATGCTGGGCTGGAGAGAAAGGTGGGGTCAGGCCATAAAGGACCTTGTGGGCCACGCTAAGCAACTGTGATTCCATGCTGTAGTCACCGTGGAACTGTTTTGATTTGACATGTATTTTTGGAAAAAGCACTTTGGAGGTGTATAGAGGATTGATTGGGGTGGGAGAGATGAAGTCAGGGAGTCTATTTAAGAGGCTGTATTTGGGTAGGAGTGCCAGAGAGAAGAGGCAAATCAGAGGAATGCTTAAGAGATCGAATCAATAGGGTTTAGTGATCAGTTATTTTCGCACAGCTCTGTACTCTAGCACAGTGGTGTTCTAACTTAAAACGTGTTCCCTTTTTCACACTGGTTTCCCCCCTTCCTTCTCTCCTTCCTCCATCCTTCCCTTCCTTCCTCTTTCTCTCTTTTTCTTTCTCTTCTTTTTTCTCCCATTAATTTTTAAGTCTTGTGTATTCTAACAACCTCACCTACCAGAGTAACTTTTATATACTCATCTTTCATGTTCCAGTTTGTTTGTACCCATGTGATCCTCTTGCGTTCTCTGATGAAAAAATGAGGATTAACTAGGTGGCATCTTCTGATACCGTCACACTTATTGTTTGGAATTTAATGTTCTGATGATTTTTCCCAACTGCTTTAATTATATGGGACAAACAAGCAGGAGGCGAGGTGCAAACATGTCCCCATGCAGTTAACTCAGAATTTACTTGTTCCTGTGCTCTTCAGTTTCTATCGCCATTGGAAGAATATGATTTCTCCTCCAGAAGTACGTCTTGTTACATCAACTCTCCAGGAGGGTGGCTTTGCTTAGTGTCTGGACACTGCCTCTCCTTCTTCCTGATTTTGTGTTAGCTTGTTGGCAAAGAATACTTCCACTTAGGTGATTTGAAAAAACAACAAAAAACTCTGATGTACTTTTTTCTATTTTTCCCAGGAAGAGAAGTTTAAATCAATAGCTGGATTAAGCTTTTGTGATCAGTTACATGTGGTTGGCCTCCTGGGAACTAACGCAGAAAAAGAAGGCTGTTCTAGTAGAGAAATAATGAACTTGCCCCCTGACAGGGAACTGCCCCTGCGGGGGACTAAGGGCACTGATTCTCCACTTCTCGAATTTTAAATAGCTGAACCAGAGAAGAAACATGTTTTCAAAGTCCATGTTGGGTTTTTAATTTGGGGAACTGCCTCAGATCTGGAAAACTTATTGAAAATGAAGGGTGAAGTAAAACTAGTCGACATATTTCCCATATTTCCCTTTTGGAGAAGACAATGGAAGACTGGATTTTCATATTTTTCTATTTTGAGTAGAAAAACTCTCGACCAAGGGGCCATTTCCAAGACCTCTGTCACCCGCACACGGCAGGGCTGCTGAGCTCTATTTGTCTGCATGTTGACGAGGCCTCCTCTGGGAGCGCGGAAACCTGACCGTGTCTACCTCACTGCCTATTAGAAGAGAGTCTAGAGGGAGCTTGGGGTGACATGCTGTAGAGCGTGACACTGGCTTGCTTTCTCCAGGTCAAGCAGGAGGACACCAAGCTGTTTCTTAGATTGGCTGAGTCTTGAAAGAGCCCAGCCAGCTGCTGAAGGGCTCAGCCGAGACCCTGCTGGGAGAGGTTGTTGCATGACCAGTCAAAGGCTATTTGCTGAGCAGAGAGCTTTTGGACACTGAGCAGCACAGAGCAGGAGTGGTCAGGAAGCTCCTCATCTCCTCCTGACCCAGGGACTCTGGAGCAGAGCAGGCAGAAAACAGCTTTGGGAACTACTAGCCAGGATGCTGAGAAGTGCGCTGGAAGGAGACAACGAAAACTTGCACACGATTCACAGGTTGCATTGTTAAGCTGACATATGCTGAACACTAGCTGGAGCCCTAAAATTCTAGTCTTTGATGACCAGTGCTATGGACAGAATTGCCACAGGCCTCCCATGGTCTGCACAGGCCAGCAGGAAAAGCAAGACTGGGCCTCCCTGTGACATTCTCAGTTCATGAGAATCTCATGTTGATCCACAAGATTTGAGCTGAATCACAAGATTTGGTTCTGGGGGCATGAATCTCTGCATCTGAACCCCCAATAACAGTGGTTCTCAACCTTTTTAATGCCACGACCTTTAGGACAGTGGTTCTCAACCTTTTTAATGCCGCGACCCTTTAATACAGTTCCTCATGTTGTGGTGACCCCCAACCATAAAATTATTTATTTATTTATTTATTTTATTTTATTTAATTAATTTATTTATTTTTTTATTCATTTCAGAGAGGAAGGGAAGAGGGAGAGAGAGATAGAAACATCAATGATGGGAGAGAATCACTGACCAGCCGCCTCCTGCACGCTCCCCTACTGGGGATTGAGCCCGCAATTTAGGCATGTGCCCTTGCCTGGAATCGAACCCAGGACCCTTCAGTCCTCAGGCCGACGCTCTATCCACTGAGCCAAACCAGCCAGGGCCATAAAATTATTTTTGTTGCTACTTCATAACTGTAATTTTGCTACTGTTGATGAATCGTAATGTAAATATCTGTGTTTTCCGATGGTCTTAGGCTCTACAGCAGCGGTTCTCAACCTGTGGGTCAGAACCCACAGGTTGAGAACCACTAGCAGGGTCGCCTAAGACCATCGGAAAACACAATTATGAAGTAGCAATGAAAATAATTTTATGGTTGGGGGTCACCACAACATGAGGAACTGTATTAAAGGGTCGTGGCATTAAAAAGGTTGAGAACCACTGCTCTAGGAGTTTCAGAGAGTTCTTTGCAACATATACAATAGACAAAAGGTTAGTGTCCAGAGTACATAAAAACTCCCATAAATCAGTAATGAAAAGACAATAGAAAGTCAATGAAAGAAATCAATCACTAAGAAAAAGACCCAAGAAAAATGGGCAAATGACACGAACAACCATTTCACAGAAGAGAAAACATAAATGGCCAATAAACTTACGAAAAATGTTCACCTTCATTAGCAAGCAGGGAAATGTAAAATTTAAAACCACTATAGGAGAAAGTTAGACTCAAGTCAGGTAAAAGAATCTACCCTCTCAAAAAGACTCAAGTTAGGCAAAAGAATCTAACCAAAATTAAGAAAAAATTGTACTAGTCCAGGGAAAATAGGGCACAAAGTATTGACAGTGATCATGAAGATTTTGTCCAGACACTTTTTTGCGATGGAATTGTGAGCATGTGATAGACTAAATATGGGTGGTGAAGAAGAGAGATTGAAGTTGCCCTGAGGCATCCAGCTTGGTTGACCAGATGGATGGTTGCACTATTAACTGAAAATGCAGAATTTCCAACATGGCTGCCTTTTAAAAACCATGCTGGTTTATTTGCTATCTGGATCTGGATCCATACAGTTGATGTCAAAGAGTAAGTATAGGCAAGATCCATGCTGAAGCCTCAGGATCTGGGATCTGGCAGATAGGCAGAGTTTCTATGTCCCACAGATTTCTCTGCTTTTTTCATGCTTCTCTGCAGTATCAGCTTTCAGCTCAGGGTGTGAAACCGAGTGGGGTAAGTTGGCTGGGAACATAAACAAGTCTCTTTCCTGTCAAAATGCTTAATTACAGCAATACATTATGACACAATTGGCTAGCCTGGTCTGTCAGAAAGGCTCAGAAACAGGAATGATTGTTTTAGAGTGGAGTTTCCAAGCTCATTCGTCAGAGAATTTTGGGAAGTGACAATGGGTAAAGTTTGTCAGAGGCAGCAATTATAAATTGCCGTTGACTGTGTCTCAGATGGGAGAATATTTTAAAATTTGCATACATACTGGACCATTATCTTCCCACTGTTGGAAAAAATTATAACAAAACATCCTAATATTGTCTCTATGTTCCCTTTATTGCAAAGGAGTAATAACTGAAAATTATGAATGACATAAAATACCAAAATATGAAGACTCTGGTTTTCTGGAAACATTAAAAAAGAGCTTGATTTATTAGCACTATGACCATATGTGCTGTCGCCGGGAATTTACGGTTCATTTTTATAACCACCATTCCATAATTTATACATTTAGTTCTGTAAAGTTCTCTGTAGATGTCCAAATTCTAGCTTGTCAATTTAGACAACTTTACTAAGTTATATGTTCATATTTTAGCTATAACATTTATTGAGGATCAATATTAGAAAGAGCTACATGAAGACCCTTTCTGCAAAACCCTCAACGATACTTTTTTTTGCTTTGTTTCTTTTTAAAAAAATATATATTTTATTGATTTTTACAGAGAGAAAGGGAGAAGGATAGAGAGTTAGAAACATCGATGAGAGAGAGACATCTATCAGCTGCCTCCTGCACACGCCCTACTGGGGATGTGCCCGCAACCAAGGTACATGCCCTTGACTGGAATCAAACCTGGGACCCTTGAGTCCGCAGGCCGACACTCTATCCACTGAGCCAAACCGGTTAGGGCTTGCTTTGTTTCTTTATAGAATCCATATAATCACTTCTTTTAAGGATTTAGTACAAGAAAAAAAAATCATTTCCTTTTCTGAGCTACAACTGATTGTAGTATTTTCTCTTTTGTTTCAGTAGTCCCAAAAAAGAATGATAGAAAATTTAATAGTCAATCATCGAATGGTTCCATGAGGGAGAGCCCCACAAGGTACTATGTGCTTTGATGAACTGGGAAATGCTGAGTACCATATTGCATAATACAGATGAATAGACTAAAGGCTCAGAGAAGTTTTTAGGAAAGAAAACTGTAACTTTAACCCAATCTGTCCTTCTCCCACCTTGGTTTATTTGAGGAGATAAGCCCTTCTCCTTTTCCCCCCATATAACATCTGTTAACATTCTTGGAATTAGTGTTCCATAAAAATACACATTTTAAACATTCTTATAAAATATACATAACTTAAAACTTACAATTTTAACCATTTCATATATAAATTTGAGAGAGAGAGGAAGGAAGAGGGAGAGAGATAGAAATAGCAATGAGAGAGAAACATTGATCGGCTGCCTCCTACATGCCCCTCAATGGGGATAGGGCCCACAAACCGGGAATGTGCCTTCACCTCTTGGTGCATGGGATGGTGCTCAATCCACTGAGCAACACTGGCCAGGCAATTTTAACCATTTTTAAAACACAGAGTTCGGTGACACTAAGTACATTATCATTGTTAGAAAACGAAGGTCCATCTCCGGAAGATTTTTTTTCATCTCCCCAAACTTCCCATTAAACAATAACTATCCAATGCTCCCTCCCCCAGCCCCTGGCACCATTCCACTTCCGTGGAATATTCTTTTAGGACACACACATCCAACTGATTGATATAATTATGTTGGCCTCTTTTTAAAAAAATATGTTTTTATTGATTTCAGAAAGGAAGGGAGAGGGATGGAGAGATAGAAACATCAATTATGAGAGAGAATCACTGATTGGCTGCCTCCTACATGCCCCACACTGGGGATCGAGCCTGCAATCTGGGCATGTGCCCTGACCAAGAATCGAACAAACTGTGACCTCCTGGTTCATAGGTTGATGCTCAATCACTGAACCATGCCAGCCGGGCAATGTTGGCTTTTTTTAAACATAGTTTTTACTTTATCGTCTTTATCTTTTTACTGTTTTGTTACCTACCTCAAACCCTCTAACTCCACTTAAAGACAAATAGCTTATAAATTACAAGCATACTAGTATATTTTATAGAGATTCACAATACATATTAGCATGGTAAAAACTCTGAGAAAAGAAGCTTTATAAGAAATTTGAGTGCAACACCCTATAAACACCTCTATAACTTAACAGTAAGTTATATAATCTCATGATTCCAAGGGACTCCAAGATTCTCTGTTCCAGCCATACTGTCATACGTATAGTTAACCATGAACATGCTCCATTGTGACCCTGACTTGGCATGTACTGTTCCCTATGCTTGGAAACTCACTCCCTCAAACAAGCAGAGTTAAGTACTTACTTTATTGTTCATGTGTGTTTAAAATCCTTTTTAAACCACTCTTACTCCATATTCCGCTTTACTATAGTTATTTGTCCATATTTCTGTGTCCCTCACTAGACTCTGCAGCCATGAAGAGCAGAGAATGTTCTATTTATGTCTCTTGCACCTAGCTGACAACAGATGCTTTATAAATGCTTGCTAAATAAAATAATCTAGCCCAAGCGCCCACCCAATGCTGGAATAGTCTTTAGGACATTATTGCAAAAGTGTCTAATCTATGGGTAAACACTTCTAGATATCAGAAAGTCCTACCACACGAGGCAACTCATTAATCTATGGATGATCTTGACTGTTCAAAAAGTTCTTTCTATAAACAACCATCTGTTTTGAAATATGAACCAACACTATTGGAACTAACACTTAAACAAATGAAAGCTGATTTTTTTTTTTTTTTTTTACTGTTTTGTCCATTATTGTTTTTCCAGCACCTGAAACAGTCCTTGGCACATGATAGGCATTCAATGAACAGTCATTGAATGCATAAATGGTATCATATTTTATATTTAAATCTGAAATGAGCTGGCCTGTTATAATTGTTATTTAGTACTTTTATTTTAGTGAATGTATAACAAAAGGAAAAGGAGTTTCATAATTATTAGAAAGAGGAAACAAAATTTTCATTATTTGTAACTGATAAAATTATTTTCAATTTAGAAATAGTTTAATTTAAATTATTGGGGCAAGGGACATTTGAACTGTATTATTTTTAAGCATTCCCTGCTTTAAATCCACAAAAAAGTATCTCTAGCTACAAACGTTTCCCTTTAATTTTCTTCTGCGTGCACCCTCTGTCCAACAAGACTGATAACATTTTATATCTAGAAAACCCCAGATAATTAGCCAACACATAATTCAAAATTAGAAAGTTTCATAAAGTTGCTTGTTACAAAATTAATGTCTAAAAATTTAATAGTGTCTTATGTTAAAAAAGAGCCAATTAGTAGAGATAATAAAAAAAAATCCTACTTACGCTAGCAGCAAAGTATGAAATCCTTGGAAATAATCTTCATAAACATGTAGAACCTGTATGAAGAAAATGACAGTGATGATGAGATAACTGGTTAAATATTGGAAGAAAATTAAGTTGGCTCTCTACCTGTACCTTATTCCAAAACAAAGTTCATATTGATTATTTAAGAAGTAAGTATGAGTGATGAAACTTTTGAAGAACCAGAGAATATATGTGTAAATACTTACCAGAACTTATCAAATCTGGATGAAAGGAAGACTATCTAACATATATGCCTTTCCCTCTATGGAAAAGACCAGAAAGTCTCAGAAATGTCTCATTTTTTGATCCAGTATCTTTTTATTCCTAGTGAATTGTCTTAAGGATATAGTTAGTAATACTCAAACGAGGGTATTCATCCTAGAGTTATTTATACTAATGAAAAATTAAAAACAATAATAGAACATGAGCACTTTCATAAGATATATTTTGCACCCATTTAATAGAATACTTTAAAGGACCTTTAAGGATATAAAAATATTCATTATACATTGCTTAATTGAATAAATCAATGTATATATCTAAGCATATGCTATGACTCCAATTTTGTGCATGTGCCTGCATGTGTGTATGTGCATGTGAGTATGTGCATGCGCATGTGTGTGTGTGCATGCACAGGTAGAAAGACAGATTGGAAGGAAATCCCAATGGTTACCTCTGGGTGACAGGATGGTGAGCAATGGCTGGATACTTTTAAATACAAATCCTATTGTATTTCTAAATTTCCCACAATAAACATGTTGCTTTCACAGTTATAAACATATATTAAAAGGAAACACACAGTCTTCCTTAGATGAAATAAAACGATGACTTCTGAACTTGCCAATCTTTTCCCTGGCAGGCCCACAGAACAAATCCAACTCCTTGGTGCTGCCCTTATCAAGCCACCCATTTGTGTCCCCTTCACTGTCATCGCATGAATTTATACGACACTGTTCAGCCTCTGGTTTGGCTCCTGAAACAACGCTCCAGGTCCCTTAAACCCCGCAGGGAGGTGGCACCCAAAACTGCACACAGCGTTCAGTGAATGTTCTGGTTGGCACAGTCGACCAGAATTATTTATACTAGTGAAAAATAAAAACAATAGAACACAAGCACTTCCATAAGATGTAATTTGCACCCTGCACTTCCGTCACGCACCCCGTGTGAATTCTTTTCTCGCCTGTGCTTGTCACCCTCGATGCATGGTGCTCTGCTGACCGTACGAACTTAGAACTGTGCCCACGCTCCCCGGCCCAGCGCCCTGTCCCGGATGGTGGGCGGTGCATGTGCCATACTTCCAACTTCAGGAGACAGAGTCCTGTCCCCTGGGAAGGCTCTGGGCCCAGCTGACACATCACTGCCCCCTCCCCAGGACCTCCTGAAATCGGACAATTCCTTATGCTTATGCAGGGAGCCCGGCTCACTCCCCTTGTTCCTTTATGTCCTTTCCTTGCTACTCATCCACAGCGGAGACGCTGGGCACATCTCGCTCAGAATGACGGGCTCCATGTATTTCAGCAGCTTCTCTCACACCATAAAGGGAAGGCCAGGCTCTACGTGACCTACTAATTCACGTGAATGTCCCCTGCCCCCTTCACTCAGGCTTGTGAATCATGCTGGGTGCTGGACTGGCCAGGTTTTTGGGTAAGAGTCCTATTCCTTCTACAACTTTAACATTGAAGGGGCAGGAGGTGTGTAACCTGGGGCAGCCTTTCCAGAAGGCATTTGGGTGAAAGGGGTCCAAAATCTTCAAAATGTTAATATCCACTCTGGAAATGGGCATTACTACTGATAAGAAATTTTTTATTTGCTGAGTGATTTTTGTCTCTTTAAAATGAATTCGGGAGCATTTCTGGTTTTATTGTGGTCACTTGAAGAAAGCAAGTGACGTCTGCTTAGCAGGGTCTGGGACTCAGCCTGCAGCGGCCAGACTCACAGGCACTTAGGTCTCTTTGCTGCTCAATCAATTGATTGCTTTCCCTTGGCAGCTGCTGGATCAGGCTCCGAGGCTGCTGTCCACTTCTGCTCTCTTACGGCTCCTCATTCTCGAAAAAGGCCCCACGGGACATGTCGGATTTTCCACCCGCGAGCGCCGTTTTCACTCCAATCCCCACCCATTAGTGGTAATTCACTGTGGACCGGGCGGGCCCTTTCCAAGGAGTGTTTCTAACGCTCACAATGGCCTGGGCTATGAGAGAGCAGGAGCTGAGATGATGGGAGCTGGTGGTGAACACAGCCATTGAGCTTAGCAGGGGCAGTGGTCCCCAGTACATTTCCACATGCTTTTCATTGTTTGTTAAATGTGCGTTTTTCAAAGTTACTCTTAGGTGATGTCATATTTTCCATGCACAAAAGTGGATCAATGATGCGAAGGGGACTAAGGTAGAAATGTAGATGTTATAATTCAGAGTAACAACAAAGATGTGCCTAGTGAATGTGCAATCCAGAATGCAGATCCATGAACTGGAGAAAATGTGAGTGATGATTCTCAAAATCAGCCTGAGGAAGAACTGTAGGCACAAACTGCAATAAAAAAAAAATCAACATGCTTGGTTTTACTGGACCATGTGCCACCCTCTCCCAGTTTATTTTCTTTCAAAACTTTTCAAGTAGTAATATAAAGCTATTAATTTGTTCATATCATTTTCTAACAAAACACAGTGTCCATCAATAAACCAAGATTTTATTTTCACCCCCTGAAAGGACAAAATAATGCCTGCCAGCATGAAATATGTACATTTCACTACTAAAGGCAGAGATGAGATGAAAACTCCTGGACTTCATTCAAAGCTGCCCTCTGTATAGTTAGAATGGTATCAATTTCATGGTCACGGAAGTTTGCAGAACCGGCTACAAGAATGAACGCCACGAAGTACTGTGCTCCGGGAGAAAGCAGAACAGGCTAGTGGCTGAATTCCCGTAGCGATGGCTCTGCAGGATGTCACATAATTTACTGGTATGTGGCATCAAATATAAATGAGCAAGCATCAGTGGTTCTGCTTTATAGTTGAACTGATTTGCTCCATATAAAGTATGAATTGGCTCTTGAAAAAGAGGCAGAGTAGAAGCGCTTGATGACATTTTGTCCTGCTTATCATTGAAAATGTATGCTATGGAAGAAGAGGTTTTTAAAATTGTGTTGCCTATTCTGTGGACCATGATATAGACCAGACAATGCGATCGGGGAGTGGCGAGGGAGGCCAGCGACCTGTGCAGGGAAGGAGATGTATCAGCGTGACAATCCACAGGAAACAGCTGGAGGTTGCTGATCTTTGGCACTAAAAGGAATTTTTAAAATGTGATTATACACTGAATGGTCAGATTATTAGGACCACCTGACGATTGTAGGCAAATTAGCCGTACACTGCATTGTATGGGATATGGAAGCCGAAGGCCTGTTCGAACACCTTTGCTGTCTGCAGTTACCAGGATAAAACACCTCCAATTCGCACAGGAACACAAGGATTGGACAGTCGAGCATTGGAAAAAAGTCATGTGGTCCGATGAATCACGTTTCCAGTTGCATCATGCAGATGGCAGAGTGAGAATTTCACGGAAACATCATGAAAGCATGCACCCCACATGCATGAGTACAATCCTTCAAGCAGGTGGGGGCAGTGTTATGGTTTGGGGCATGTTTCCCTGGCATGATTTGGGCCCTTTAATTCGTGTGGAACGACGTCTGAATAGCACAACATACCTAAGTATCGTTGCTGATCAAGTTCATCCTATCATGTTGATGGCGTATCCCAATGGAGATGGCTTCTTCCAACAAGACAATGTGCCATGCCATGGTGCTCGTATTGTGCAGGAGTGGTTTCAAGAACATGAGGGAGACTTTACCTTGCTTAGGTGGCCCCCACAATCACCAGATCTCAATCCAACTGAGCATTTGTGGGACGGAGTTAAAAGAGCCACCAGGCAGCTGGTTCCACAACCATCAAATCTCACAGAACTGGACAGTGCTATTCATCAGGCATGGTGTCAGATTCTTCGCATCACCTTTCAACATCTCGTGGAGTCAATGCCAAGAAGAATCGCTGCAGTATTGAAGGCAAAAGGTGGCCCAACAAAGTACTGATGGGGTGTTCATAATAATCTGGCCACTCAGTGTATAATCAATGAGATGATGTGTGCCAGTCAGTGCACAACTTTTTAGCAAGCTGGGAGACGACAAGGGCAGAGAAAATGAAACGCTGCCTTCCCACGCTCAAGCCCACTGTTTCTCAGCGGGGAGGTGCTTATGAGCGTTTTAAACTGAGAGCAAAGACAAAAACTTTCCTTCAAGCAGGATACACTCAGACCAGTACATTCTCTTTCTCTTGGTTCAACTTGTCAGCGTAGGTGGTGAATCAGAAAGACAGTCAATATATTATTGCAAAGCTGTATCTTTCACCCAGGACTGAAATGTTATTCTCATTCTGTTGAGCTAAGAAATGTCCAGGATGTCTAAAAATTGAGAGAGGTGTCAATGACGAGGTTGGCGATTGTAACTCTTTCCTAACAGGTGTTTGTCGGAAAAAGAAGCTGATGGTGTATGATGAAGCATATTTAAATAGCACTTCTAAATGCTGAATAAACAAAAGGAAATACTCTCAAGAGCTGACACAGTGCAAGAGTGGATCAAGACTTTATTCCTTGCTCCCTCCTAGCTTTTAAGGTTGGGATGCTCCTTAACTTAACATTTATGCAGAAAAGAAAGTCATCTTTCTGCTTTCAGATACTAGTGAAAAAATTCTCGGTCATTTCTGGGTCCTTTTTCAACCTGCACAGTTAAAATGACTTTTTATCAATTTCAGTATCCTGGCTGTGAAGTGGTCCCAGAGTTTTGCAAGATGTTACTTTGGGGGGCGGGGGCGGGAAGTAAAGGGTTTACGGGATTTCTTGTTATTTTCTTACAACTGCACATGAATATACAATTATCTCAAAATAAAATAAAGTTTTACTTTTAAAAAAGTTCAAACAAATAACAAAAAATAATAATGCTCTGGATAGATATCTTAGTATCTAAGTCTTTGTTCCGCCCCAGAGTACTTTTTAGGATAAATTGCCTGAAGTAGAATCTCTGGATAAAATGATCAGTATATTTTTACATCTATGCTCATGAGGGATACTGGTCTATAATTATCTTGTAATCTCTTTGTCAAGTGTTGGTATTAAAGTTATGCTGGCCTTATGAAGAGAAAAAAAAAAGTGAGTTGAATAAGATCAATGGATTGTATCAATGTCAATTTCCTGGCTATGATATTTATTATACTAGTAGAGGCCCGATGCACGAAGATTCGTGCAAGAATGGGCCTTCCTTCCCCTGGCTGCCGGCAGTGCCTTTGCTCTGGCCAGAGCTGCCTTTCTGCCTTCCCACGCTGCCCAGAGGCCTGGAGCAGCTGGGGTGGTGCAGAATGCCTACGTCACCCAGCGACGACACAAGCATCCCGCCCCGCCCCCAGCCACTCGGCACCTGTGTATGCAAATTAACCCGCCAGCTTTGTTGGGTTAATTTGCATTCTCACTTCTGATTGGCTGGTGGGCATCACAAAGGTACAGTCAATTAGCATATTACTCTTTTATTAGGTAGACAATTATACAAAAATATACCATCCAGTGAAACCCAGTGAAGGGTACACAGAATTTCTACTACATCTTAATAACTGTATGTGAGTTTATAACTATCTCAAAAAATTAAAAAAGTTTAGCATCTTATGATTAAAAAACAACAAAAAACAAAGCTCTTAGCCTTCTTGGTTTTTAAGCAAACATTTTTGTTTTGAAAAAGGGCATCACAAAACAAAACAAGACAAAATAAAAAAACACCTACAGTAAACTTAATAGTTACTGGCATAATTTTAAAAGTATCCCCTTTAAAATCAGAATTAAGATTTGGATAATCTCTAGCATCATTTCTGCTCAACCTTGTACTGAAGAGCCTATCAAGACCAGTAAAACAGGAAGAAGTAAATAGTATATAAGAACTATAAAGGAAGAAACAACTGTCATTGTGATCAAGCAATAGTATTGTCTATGCATAAAATTTAAGAATATTTACAGACAAATGTTTTGACAAAGGGATTTAATGAGTTTTCAGGAAAATTGCTCCTTGTTTCTTTCTTCTGCCAACTTGATTTATAATCAGCTCACATGGGTAAGAGTTCTACTTAGCAATACGTACAGCAAACCCATAGAACAGGAAATCAGGCAAGGACTCGTGACCTCATCCTTCAACGCCCCTCAGGATCTCCATCAAAAATTCACTCTACCTCCTCATCCTCCTCTAAATAAATGTGGACTAGTACTTAAGATTCAAAATTTCCTGTTTAATTTTGTCATTTTAAATCTTTAATTATTGGAATTGTGATGATATTCAGTATGACTTTGAAATTCACACCCATGGAAATCCACCACGTTAGAGCCTTTTGTAGACTGAAGTGCCTGGGCACTTCACCTCCATCCGTGACACTGTTGCTTTGGGAAACCCATGTTGGATTTCAAACACTCCTTTGGAATGCAGCCCAATTGTAGGCCAGAGACCTTGGTGGGGGTGCAGGGTCTGAGGGTTTTCAAATTCACTGCTGCCTGTGACTCGCTTAGACTTCATGAATAGCACATGCAGAGGGCTTCATTGTTATTCCTAAATTTCTTCAAGTGACGGGCATTAAAGGAGTCAGGCAGCAGGGGTAATAGTAGCGCCCCAGAATATATGTCCAAGTCCAAACACTGATTTGTGGATTTGAAGTTATTTGGAAATCGGTCTTTAAAAATGTAGTTAAGGATCTCAAGATGAGCTGCTCTTATATTATCTCGGTGGGATTTAAATCCAACAACAAGTGTCAGAAGAGACACAAAGGGGAGAGACACACAGAGAGAAGAGGAGAAGCCACGTGAAGACGAAGGCAGAGGCTGGGGTGATGGTGTCACGAGTTGGGAAATGCCAGTAGCTGTCAGATACTGAACGAGGTAAGGAAAGTTCTCCCCTAGATCTTTTGGAGGGATCGAGGCCCTGCCCACATCTTGATTTCGGACTTCTGGTCTCCAGAACTGTGAGACACTGGACTTCGTTGCTTTAAGTCACCATGTTTGTGGTAGTTTGCTTTGGCTGGTCTAGGAAATGAATACAGTGCACTTTGTGAACTTCCCACCCAGCCTTCTTTCTTTTCATGGTCAAACCTATGACTGCCACCTCCCACAGCTCCACTCTGTAGTGAGAGCCTTGATGGACAGACATGCGGCAGGCACTGAGCTGAGTTACCGATGTCTTCTAACTCAATCCTTGTAGCAAACCTATGACCTGATTATCAGGTCCCCTTAGAAATATGGTCACTAAGGTTTCTAGAGATGAAGCCGCTTGCCCAAGGATACACAAGGCATAATATGAATGACCATTTACCGAGCACCTGCCCTGTGCCAGACACTGCATTAAACTTCCCAAACATGTTCTCAGCCAAACCTCCAGCGACTGTCTGAGTCGGGTACTCTTCAGGCAATCCTGTAACAAATGTCTACAGGGTGCCTGACACATGCCAAGCACTGTCCTAGATGTTGGGAAGGTAGCAGCGAATAAGACAGCCAATGCTGAAACAGGCAATAAACCAATAAGGTGGCCCAAAGTTAAGTCTGGTGTTAAGAGCCACTGAGAAAAATGAATCAGGGAAGGGAGAAAGAGAATGCTGGGGCGGGTTGCGGGGGGGAGCTCAGGGGTTATAGTTTTAACTATTTGGTCAGGGAAGGCCTCACTGAGAACGAGAGGTGAAGACAGAGTGATGAGAGAGAGGACTGTTATGGGGAAAGGCATTAGATTCTGAGGGCGGGCAAGTGACCTACCCAAGACCACACAGAGCTACATAATAACGGGACAACTGTGTGGACGGTGCTTCCAAGTCATTATTCATAACCATTACAGTAACCCCGCTCAGTAAGTAGTATATTAATATTATATATTTGTATTAAAAATAGATAATTCATATAGATAAGGACCTTGCACCTTGGAGAGGTAAAATGACCTGCTCAGTGGTCAGTGGCAGAGTCAGGACCCAAACCCAAGTCTCCACGCATGTGCCCCTTCTACTGCCATCAGTTAATGCCTGCTGGCTGCCACCTCAATGCAAAAGTCTGACACCAGGATGGGCCCCTGGTGCTAGCGGTACCCAGGCTGTCAATCCCTGTGAGAGAGAGGCCGTCAGTACGAGGAAGTATCGTGAAGCTCCCTCTCCTCTCCAAAGAGGCTGATACTTAAGGATCAGCTGGAAGCTATAGATAACCTACTTCCTTTTCTCTATAAATCCTCTTGGGTCCCACTCATTTTATTGGTCATTAGGGGGTAAGGGTTCGGAGTAAGTGCAGGTTAAATTTTTATTCAAACTTAACATTTGGCCACCATTTTCTTCCCGAAGAAACCAGTCACTTTTACTAACACTTTCTTGATTACATATGAAGCTAATGTCTTATTCTGAACATATATTTTTTAAAAAAATGTTCTCATTGATGGTAATTTATTAGTTCAATTTCAGTCTGTGCCACAAACTGTGGGCGTCTGCCATCTAGTGGCTGAATACTGAAATTACTTTCCCCTTGGAGTTCAATGTACGGTCGAGAATTTCAGAACGCTTCTCTTCATTAAGAAACAGATAATTATCAGAGTTGTACAAGTAAGCAGAGCTTTCTTATTAAAAAGTACAGTTTTAAACATGAATTCTACATGCATAGAGAACTAGGTTGTAGGTTGTATTAAATATAGATAATTCATATAGATAAGGACCTTGCACCTTGGAGAGGTAAAATGACCTGCTCAGTGGTCAGTGGCAGAGTCAGGACCCAAACCCCTTAACAATTTAAGTACCGGATTTCTGGTGTTATTGGGGCCTCTAATGATTAAATTGTCCATGCTTTTCTAAAAACATTTAAATAACTGTGAGACTGAGAGGTAATGAGTATCTAGTAGGTTTCCACCATAGAAAGATCCAGGTACATAACTCTGCGTTTTAAATTCCTCCTGGTTAAAGTATAGACAATACTAGTATTTCTCAGGATGTGCAGGTCTAGGGGTAAAAATGGGGTCTCATTAATAGTAAAAATGAAGGAAGGGATTGTCTCCTTGTCTCCCACCCATTATTGTGGGATCTTCCTTAGCCGCTTAACCCCCTCCACGGCCCCTCCCGAACCAGGACTGAGAGTTCTCAGGAGGTTGTCTCTGGTCCAGAGGGTTCCAGGCCAGACCACCTGGATTGACCGTGGGCGAGTTTTCAAATTCTCTGCCTCAAGGAGTTACTGTGAGGATCATCTGAGTTGATTTAGGCAAAGGGCTTGGCACAGCACCTGGCGCACCCAAGTGCCATACATGGGCTTGCCCCCATGTAGTGCCCACTGTTTCTTCCTCTCAGGCTCTGGCTGTGGGACCAGCCGCTGCAGCGCCTGCCTGGGCCGTGACCCCAGGGAGATGGTGCCGCTGCTGGATCGCACAGGGCCACCTGCTGTCACATGGAGCCTGTGCACTGCTGGCCCGAGACTGCTCCCTAGGTCCTGGCAACTGAATCCACGGATACCTCTGACGGCCAGAGCCTCCAAGGTAGATGAGCTGCACTCTATTCTCTCACCACAATTTCTGTGTCACGTTCTGTTGCATTGGACCCCAGGCAGTGCTGTGTTGTGCTCCCACGGGCTTCCTAACGGCTTTATGACATTACAGCTTCCTCTCCCCATGAGCTGCGACTTGCGGCACACAAAGCATTGAGAGGGAGTGGAGCGTAGCACCCAGGTACACGGCACTCCTTTGGAGGAAGACTGCTCGGACTCAAACTCTGCTACTTGCCATGTGGGTAATGGTAGGCAACTTACTCTGAGCCTCAGTTCCCTCATCTGTAAAATGGGGATAAAAATTAGTGCTTTCCTTATAGGGAAGTAGAGTGGGTTGAATAGTGTATCCCCCAAATTCACGTCCTTCCAGAAACTCAGAACGTGACTATATTTAGAAAGTGAGTCTTTGCAGATGTAATTAGTTAAGGGTCTCGAGATGAAATCCTGCTGGATTTAGGGGGGCTCTCAATCCAATGACTGATGTCCTTATTGGAAGAGGAGAGAGACACAGAGATGCAAAGTGGGCACGAGGGGACCAGTGTGAAGACAGAGGCAGAGAAGGAGTGATGCCGCCAAAGTCCTGAAATGGCCGGTGGAATGGGGGAGCAGGAGCAAGAGCAGGAGGAGGGAGAGGGGCACCCCGGAGTCTTCAGAGGAAGCAGGCCCCGCCCACACCTGAATTTCAGACTTCTGGCTTCCTCAACTGTGGGAGAATACATTCCTGTTGCTTTAAGCCACAACATTTCTAGTAACTTGTTACCTGGCAGCCACAGGAAACTCATACTAGAGGTCCTCAGTGTCAAATAAGTCACTGTGTGGAAGGTCCTAAAACTGTCCTTTGCACAGATTAGCAATAGACTCATGCTAGCTGTCACTCCTTCCTGGGGCCAGTTAGCATCATGGGTAATGTTGTCATAAATGTTAATCTATGAAATTCTGGCTGGTTACTTGTTAGGAGTCATAAATGTTAGAGAGTGGGAATTTTTGAGCATGCTTCCATAGAGGCCGTGGACTATGCCCCAGATAGAGCTGTCAGTGCTGACACCAGGCCAGGCCTTGAGATAGGGTCTCATGGCCCCTTCCCAGCATGTAGGCCTTTTTTCATAGATCACTGTCAGCTTTCTGAAGAACAGGATGACCCTGTGAATAACATGGTCGTCAATGGCATGATCCTGACGTTGCTTGAGAAAAACTGTTTTGTCTTGGGTTGCTTGCTCTGCAAAAACAGGATGTGGTTAATGTGCTTAAAAGTGATCCTACACAAAGGGTCGCTGCTGCTCTCTGGACTCCCTGTGTGGAGAAAGGCAGAGCAGTCGCCGGCTAATAAAGGCTCCCTAAAATTTAATTTGGTCTGGACTCCAGTGGTCGTTCACTCACGTGTGCTCCACAACAGGTAACAGCATGGACAGTTGTCCTGCAGACCGGGGTGCAGATGTGGCTCTGACTCACCAGCTGTGTGACCTGGGGGAGTTAGGCAATGTCTGAGGGTCTTGATTTCCTTGTGAGTAAAACGGGTACTAACTCATAATGGTTTCCTTGTGACTAAATAATTACTTTTCCAGGGTGACAGAGGCAAGCACTTTGCACACAGCATGACAATGTGACGTGCGACTGGCCGGTGAGGGTAGCTCATTCCCAGGAGCCTCCTGGGCTCCACATGCAGGAAGGGCCTGGAGGTCCTGCCTTGTGGGTCCTCCAGACATGCTAGGTCCAGGGTGAGCACAGTTCACACCCATACCGGGCTCTTCATGCAGAAGCAAGTGCATTTCTATGTGAGAATTCTAGGTCTTGATGAAGCCGGGGCTGTCCCGCCGGGCTGCTCTGAGAAAGACCCTGGGTTGGGAGTCGGGGCACTGAGTTGCAGCCCTGCTCCAACACTAACTTCTTGTCTGGCTTTGGTCAATGAGGGGGATGAATTGTGAAAAGATGTCATTAGACCAGGTGATCTGTGCGGTCTCTCCCGCTCTAGCATTGAGCATTGAGTTTTTCCCGTGTGCATGTGCGCCCCATTAAGAAACAGTTTTTTCCTTGTTAATTCGCCTCTAGCTCTAGGAGGAAGCAGTGCTTCCAGCAGGGCTGATTCACAAAGACTTTCCCGCAAGGAATGTGAGGCTGTTGCTGAGGCCGGTTGCTGCCCTTGACATCATCCTGAGTCCAAACTCCAGACAACAGCTGGCAACTAACCTGCCCATCGTCTGCCTGGCACTTAGCAGATGGCTGCTGAATGGCCACCTTGAGATGGCAGGCCAGGTAAGTGCAGGAAGGAACGAGTCTGTTATGAACAGGAAGGCCATCTTTCTTATGCCTCCCCCAGGGCCTCTCCCAGACCCAAGCGTCTTTTACGTTTTAATAAACTGTGAGCTGAACATCTGCGGAGGAGGTGTTGAAGGGGTGGCTTAAGCGTCAGCTGAAATGCCCTGGGGTGTAGAAGAATGCATTGCATTACCTGTATGGGGTGGAGGAGGGTTGGCTCTGCTGCTGTGCTATTTTGGGAAGTAACTTACTGTCTCTGAGCCTTAGCTCCTCATCTGTTTAACGGAACTCAAATGCCCACCTAGATTTCTTAGGATTATTTTGGCTGCATGAGAGAAAATCTGACTCAAATTGGTGAATGAGGAAATGCCATCTGTCCTGTAAGAGACTTCTTATAGGAATCGCTTCACATGCAACCAGCAAACTCTCCCTGGTGAGGAAAAGGGAGCGACTAAACGGCAGACCAGGGAGTAGGGTCTCTGCTCACTGAAGCTTTCAGCTGTGTAGTCAGTAGACAAATAGACAAAAATCTGGGCAAAGAACGCAGACTGATGAGGGGCAGGCCGCTGGGCAGTCTGGGGCTAAGAAGTAGCTGATGTATGTGAAATTTGGTTTCTTGTGAATTTTAAAGCATAAGTTTTTTGTTTTAGTTTTTTTTTTTTTTTTATGATGCAAGTTTGGATTAGATAAATGCAATGTTTCTTCCGACTCTTATTTTGATGAATTTTTAAATACTAGCCATTTTCACTGGCTGATGGTTTGTGTCCTCGTGCCTGGAAATGCTGCTGATGACAGCACGCTCATTAGCCCACGTGTTTGGGCGCCGATACAGCAGCAGCAAACTCAACAGCAATGAAAGCCCATTAACAACCAGATCAAGAAAAATCAAGGGAACAGTTCTCTTGAATTTCTGCATTTCTTTATGCTTTGTGTCATTTTGCAAAATAAAAATTTTGGGGCTTATTATTATTTTTTTTGAACTCATATGGAGGCACTATAGTGTTTTCATGCTTTGGGGTGTGGAACCATCAATTTCCCAAACTGGAAAACATTATAGTTATTTATTAAGAAAAAAAAATATACCTGATGATATTAGACACCCTATGATGATCATGCAGTTTTTCTGAGTTTCTGAGTCTGATATAGTGCTTCTACCAATCAGTGATGACTCATGGAGAGGTGGAAAGTTTTCTTTTTTGGTCTTAACATTCCTATTCATGATTTAAATAAAGATACAGAAGAAATGACTGACCAATGTGGGCCTGTGGGGCAAAGATGGGGAGAAAGAGCTATGCAACAGAGGGGAGTCTTGAGACCCAAATGATGTCACCCGGCTAAAATGCAGAGCTAAAACCAATAAAGTGAGACTCAACAGAGAAAAAATAGTTTAGCCCTTCACTTTTAACTGTTACTAAGAAGAGGAAAGAGGAAAAAGAGCTGGCATTTTATCTCAAGTCCACTAGGAGTGAGCAGCTAAGGAAGGCCACACAGTCAGTCGGCATTAATCAGTGGGGCCCAGATCCCCTGTTTGGCGCCTCTCAGATAACACCTGGCCGCTGTCTTTTAACAAGGGCACTGACAAGCTGATGAAATGAGGTAATAACATTTGTTATGATTTCCCCCAACATGAGCAAAATAAACCCTACTGTATCTTATCTCTGATTTTCACAGAGCCCTGGAAAAACAGATATCATTGTCCACGTTTTACAGAAAAAGAAAATTAACCGGCGAGGCTGCCGCACGCTCTCCTGCCCCTCCACCCCCCTGACCAGGTTAGAAAGATTCATTTGCGGTTATGTGCTATTTTTCCTAGGTTGGGAATGTCCAGCCGAAGGGCACAGGGCTTGGAACTCATCGTGCAGGGGATCAGCATATGCCACCCCCCAAAATGCCACTTTGGCATAAGGATTATTTTGAGCTGCAGACAACTGAGAAACAGCAGATGCCAAAGAAAGCTCTCCGCTCCCCCCCATTTGCCTGAGAGCAGGCCCAGGCCCTTTATCCCTGGAGACCCGATCCGCCCAGAGACGACACAGGGAGGAGTCTGCATAAGATCTAACTAAAATCACCCTTACCTTCCATCATCCCCCCGTACACCTCCCTTCCCAGGTGTGCGGACCCTAAAAGCTTACGCTCCTTTTCCTCGGTCTTGCCCCTTTTCTACACATTTATTGTTCTTTGTTAAAATATTTTATAAGCCCACGTTCTCATCATTGAGTTCCCCCCCCCCCGAGTATGTGCACCCCATTAATAAACTGTTTTTTCTCTTGTTAATAATTTTTGCCAGTTTAATTTCCAGAGCCCCAGCCAGAGAACCTCGGAGGAGAGAGGAAGCGTTGTTTTGGTCCCCTCTCCTACAATGCCATGTGTTTACTCGGAGAGGTGGAATGTACAAGGCCAGGGTCAGCAAGAGATGAGAAGGTGCAGGTCCCCATCTTCCCGCCACCCCCAGAGAGGAATTCTGGGGCAAGGACACCCTGCTGGACTTGGGGAGCAGCCTGTCCCCCCAAAACTCTCCCTCTTTAAGGAACACAGAAATGTCAGTGGGAGAAAAATCAGCCTAATTTGAATTGAGACCCAGCTTGTCCTCGCTCCCACAGCTAGGAAGTGGGAAACCCAGATAAAAATCCGGGCAGTTGGTGCCAAGGGTCAGACTCTTAGCCATGATGCTCTTCTGCCTACTCACAACTTAGCAATCGACAGAAAAATGGATAAGAAGGTAGAAACTGACAAAACAGAACAAGAAAGCAAGGCCAGGGACTGGAGGTTTCTCCGTTTTTTTTGGGAAATGAAAAGTGAAAGGAAGAGGGTTGATTGGTGAAACTGTACCCTAGGACAGTGGTCGGCAAACTCATTAGTCAACAGAGCCAAATATCAACAGTACAACGAGTGAAATTTCTTTTGAGAGCCACATTTTTTAAACTTAAACTTCTTCTAACGCCATTTCTTCAAAATAGACTCGTCCAGGCTGTGGTATTTTGTGGAAGAGCCACACTCAAGGGGCCAAAATACCGCATGTGGCTTGCGAGCCGCAGTTTGCTGACCACGGCCCTAGGATATCAAGGAAGGGGCAGCAACAGAGGGTTTGGTTTGCCTGGCAGAGGTTAGTGGAGGCTCCTGACTTGAAGACTGAAATGTGGAACGTAGTGGAGCTAACAGTGAGAAGTCTGGTCACTCCATTCTTAGGGGTGAAAGAATTCTTACTTAAAAATATGATGTATGTGTTATATATTTAAATACGACCCTCCCCCACCAAGCAAGTAAGCAAGGAAAAAAAAAAAAGTGAAGTATATTCTCTAAAGAAAGCGAATGAGCTGTTTTGGAAGAAATGGGGCAGCCCGTGTGGGTGCTAGCGCCCACAGACCTTTGCCAGAAGCCAGTTCCAGCATGTCATAATTGCAAGAGTTTCATCAAAAGGTTGATGGAACTTGGGGACTCAACAAGGGCTGAGTCACATATGTTATTGCCTGTTGGAATGGCTAAAGGCATTTCCCCAAACCTGAAAAGAATGCATTAAATTGATTGTTTGCTGCCAGATAGCTCAGGGCATCTTAATCTACATGTTATTGCCTCCTACTGGCCAAACACCTGAACAGCCGTAGGCTATTCCACAATCTGATAATGCTTCTGTAAGAAACCCTACCCTTTGAAGTGTGTATCTCCACCTTGCCTTGGGACAAGTTGTGTTAATAAAAAGCAAGGGGTCCTGAGACAAGGAGAACTTAGCTCCTTCAGCTAGGCTCCTCTGACCCCCAATGCCTTTCAAAATTATCTTTCGTCTCTGGACTCCTACTTAATCTATGCACAGCCTTTCTCCAGATTGCTGAACCCTTCTTAATGCTGGAACAAGAACCCCGGCATTAATCTTGCTGTGGCACTTTGGGGCCTCCTAGTGTGCCAAGACACTGGCAGCCTCTTTGCATGGTCAGTCATTCGTCAGTCTCCACTCCTCTCCCCTTCCCGGAGGATGGTGCGGAGAGTGCCAAGCTTCTGATCGTGGTTGGTCCTCCTGGTGAAGCTGTCCAGGAGCCCATTCTCCTTCCACCCCAGGAAATTCCAAGGGATTTAGGAGCCCGAGGAGAGACCAATACACATAGTTTCTATCATCTCACAAGGCCTCGATGTAGAAGTCTGGAAGCATTCAGCCACGACATCTATACTTGATCAGATCTCCGAATGCACCATTATTTCAGGCTGAGTATTGGACTCCTCTTTTCCAGCTATTGTCGTTCCCTAGAGGTTTACCATACAGATATCACTTCTATATGATTTTGTATATAGAGCTAATCATATCAATATGCTTGCATATGCGATAATTCTATATATACGAATCCCATATTTACATCCCCAGCCCTGTATTTCTAGTTTGTCTAACAACCACCTGTCTATCTGACATAGGCACCTTGAACCCGGCATGTCCGAACAGAGCTCCACCCCCACAGCTTCAATCATCTCCCTCCTTGTCCAGTCATCCCAGCCCAGAACCTTGGAGCAATCCTACATCTGGCACACAACATAACTTAATACTTCCTTCAACATCAGACTTTGAAGATGACCTCTCTTTTTTTCTCTCCTCATATAAAATACACTTTAAATATTATCTTCATGCATAAAGCTTTGCTTGCATTTCTGATTATGCCTTTTGCATAAACCACCTAGAAGAAGAATCAGGCTTTTTCTGATTAGCTGGGCCCAGGCAAACGTATAAGTGTATCTGAGTATTTAAAGTCACAAGTCAAGTAAACAGGTGCTGAAAAATATGTGCTAGCCTTCTGCTTTAATATAGCTTCACAATGACCTGGGAGGGCAGGCTTGAATTGGGATGTTTTAGAGCAGTGGTCGGCAAACCGTGGCTCGCGAGCCACATGCGGCTCTTTGGCCCCTTGAGTGTTCTAATGCCACTTCTTCAAAATAGACTCGCCCAGGCCGAAAACCGACTTCTGCACATGGGCCACGAAGTTTCAATCGCACTGTACGTGCACGCCGGCACGTTGTATTTTATGGAAGAGCCACACTCAAGGGGCCAAAGAGCCGCATGTGGCTCACGAGCCGCGGTTTTAGAGTCCTTGGAGTTCCGTGACAGGCCATCCTGGTGTGAGGCGTCCAGGCCCCAGGCTCTGCCTCCCAGGTTGAAGCCGCTTGTGTGCACATGTGCCTGCACCCCAGATATCATCACATTCTAACACCATCCACACTTTCCTTCCCAGCGGACAATCACATCCTGGCTACCCTGTGGGTGGCCTGCTCAGGTCCTGGAAGCTGGCTTAGGGTTGTTTGGGCTGGAATTCCAGAGTTCCAAGTACCTGGAGTGTGGTCTGGGAGAAGGGTCTTGGACATGCTCCCTAATCTCCCTGGACTCCTGGCCTGGGGGCGGGGGGAGCACATACGCAGAGGGTGGGGTGGGAGGGAGGACCCTCTGAAGTTCAGGCTCAGGAAAGAGGCCCCTCCTCTCCACACAGAGGAGAGCAGGACAGCAAACCCTGGTGCTAAGGATGTGGTCTTTTCCCAAGTTGCTTTCCCAGTAACTGACCAATAATTTACTAGTATATGCCTGCTTGGTGCTAAACACTGGAGTTTTCATTGGTCTGGCAGCTGTGTGACATTGGGCAAGGTGACTAACCTCTCTGTTTTCTCATCTATAAAATAAACTCCTTTTGGCTTTAACCTTCTATGGTTTCCTGAATTCAAGCCTTACATTTTAATCATTCATGGCCTGAATTTCTTAAACCTTCCTTGGTCTTTGGAATGCTCGTATCCAGACACACATGTGCATCTCCCTGGTGCACATCAAGGCTCACCAGCATAAAGGCCTGTCAGGCCAGGAGGCAGCATCCTGCACTCTGCAGGTCTTCTGCTGGCTTTACTAATCCATAAAAGATTAAGGAAAACAGATGCAGCTTACTTACAACAAAGGCAACTTTGATGCTTCCTTTTAAGTTTCTCCTCTCCTCCAGCCACTTATGATAAAACATCTATAACAATCTATAAAGAGCCAGGGTCCGTAACGTCCAAAATGACCGAAGGGACGACCGAACGCCAGGCTAGGGTCCCGGCCGCCCGCGGCCTGACTTCTGCGCGGCCTGAGAAGTAGGCAGAGGACAGACCACTGAGGGTCTTATATACCATAGCAGGGAGCTTAGATTTTATTCCACAGAAGGAGAAAAAGTGAAGAATGTCAAGCATGGGAGCTTCCTGGTCTTGCTTTCATTTTAAGTGAACCATTCTGGTGGCTGTGGGAAGGATCAATTTAGACAGCTGCAGTGTTTTTGGGCACAAGAAAAAGAGAGACTGGTGTTAGGAACTAGGATTACACAGAGGCAGTGGATCAGAGACATATTTATGAGGAAACCTGATGGAACTATTTGGCTGATTACACAGGGATGAAAGCAAACAAAGCAAATGGTATTAGCCCAGGTTTTCCAGTTTGGGCAACTTCGTTGACTGGGTGATTCTAATAATTGGGAGAAGGTATTGAGGAAAAGAAACAGTGTAAGGGAGCATGCTTAGTTCAGCAATAGCCAAACAATTAGGACAGAAGACAGACTTAGTGCTCTTTTTTTGCTGCAACATTTGTTTTTCTACCTTTAGCCACCACCATGTAAGGCTAATGTGCCATCTTTTCTCCTAATCTAGGATATTATCTATCTACTATACATTCCTATCACCTAAATTAGCTTTCCTGCAAGATTCCTTAAAAATACTTACCAAAGTCATTCAATGCTCTGTGAGTATGGGGACTTTCAAGATGTGGAAACATTATGAGCCTATATAGATTCATAAAGAGATATTGGGTGCTCAATTTTTAACAATAAAAATCAGATACTGAATGTGGTCATGCCAGAGGCATAATTTTAATGAGCCAATGGCTCTTTACTGAAGAGTCACATTTCAAAAGAGATCCTCTCAAATAATACAATGCATAACACTCATCTGGGTTGCCTGTTAAAACGTAGGACCGCACCTCAAAAAACACTCCTTCTAGAGCTCATTTTGGTGGATAAATCTCCCTCCAAGTAAAGCAATCCTATATAATAAAAGTGTAATATGCAAACTGATTGAACGGCAGAACAACGGGTCAGTGGGGGGTAGGGCTGGCGAGCAGGTGTTGCCAGGCCAGCCAAGGCGCATGCCAGCGGGCAGAGGGAAGGAATGGCGATGGGGTGGGGGGGTGCGGCAGCAACCCAGCAGCAGCGGGGTGATGGGGGCTGGCACCATCCCCTGATCGCCCCCTGGTTGCCTCCTGCAGAGGGAGGCCACCAGTGGCCGTGGCGCAATTGGGGGCGGGGCCGGCTGCTCGCTGCCTGCGCCATCCCTATCAGCCTGCCGGTCACCTCCCACAGAGGGAGGCCAGACTGTGGCTTAGGCCCGTTCCCTCTGGGGAGCGGGCCTAAGCTGTCAGTTGGATATCCCCTGAGGGCTCCCAGACAGCGAGAGGGTGCAGGCTGGGTTGAGGGACGCCCCCCCCACCCCAGTGCACAAATTTTCATGCACCAGGCCTCTAGTCTATAATAATAAAAGTGTAATATGCTAATTAGATGGGACATCCTTCGGGTCGACCTTCCGGATGAAGCTGGGGCTGCGAGGGAAATCTGGGTCCTGGGTGCCAGAGGGAAGCTGGTGCCAGCAGCGGGGGGAAGGAAGGCCTACTCTTGCACAAATGTCGTGCATCAGGCCTCTAGTACAGCTATAAACAAGGAAGTCACCCCCTCTCTGTTTCCAGGAGCACTAAAGCCTTAATCTCTGTGTTATCTGGAAGATTTTATTACATTTCACTGCAAAGAGCTGCCGCCTGTTTATCCCTGGCCTCACTCACTCTTCTTATAACATAAAGGAGAGACTTATCTCCAACCCCAGGAACGGTTTTAGGTCACTATGTAAGCTGTGCTTTATAAGAAAGACATTCAGTTTCCTGAAGATGGCACTGTAATTTTACTTCTGTCCACACAAACACTTCATCACACACGGAAATCCACCCCCCTGTGGAGTATGCGTGCCCTCAGATTCATTGACGGGGAAATGTCTAACACTATATACTTACATGAACAGAAACGCACACCCTGAAGATGTAAAACGGGTAAGAATTCGCATTTAGAAATCTAACCTAAGTTAAAATTAATCAAGTGATCAGAAAAGAACCTAAACTGAACCACTTTGCTATGGTTTCAATTCTCTTATTTACCACCTTAATATCATTTAAGTCAAGTCTACCTCAAATGGATGAATCAATCAGTGAGTATTCTTGCAATCAATTATCCTCAGCGACTGAAATCTCAGTTCAATCAGAGAAAAGGCTGTCCTTTCCCGAGGGATCATGCCCTACCTGTCAAAGACTTGTAAGGTACCTTTGGACGAAGTGGATTCTGTGTACCCCAGGTTTTGGGGTCTCCCTGAGTCATGTTGAACAACTTTAATATAATGTCTCAGAACAGATCATTGGGCCTCTTGCTGGCTGAGCGCTTTCTACAAGCTACGTTCCCCCAAGCACCCAGAAAGATCCACAGCCCGCCCACCGCCACTGGTGCCCATCATGCTGAGTGAGACAATCAGGGCAGTTATTTAAATAATATTAGATATGAACACTGACATTTCCTGGGGGCTGTATCTGTTCTCTTGAATCCCTTCTGTGTGAGCTCCAAAAATGTCACCTGTTAGCAAAGCCACGTGCCCTTCGATTGCAGTTTACTGCAGGTTGGAGGAAGCCTCGGGGTGAGGGGGAAGGAGAGGCCAGGCTGAGTAAGAGTGTGTGGGACAGGTGAGCCCCGTGGGGGGGCCTGGCTGGGGCACACAGCTCTGCCTCTCTCAGGCCCCCCCTGCAGAGCCCCCATCAGCACTGGGAACCAAGTCAGCCAGTCTCGTTTGGCTTCACAGGGACACAATCATGGGCAAATGGAATCGGTTTGCTTTGTGAGTAGAGCTGGCCACAGAGACTCTGTGTGTGAAGTTTCTCAACCTCTGTGGCCAGGAAAATCATTGAATTTGCTGCCCTACCCGGAAGAGCCAAAGTTTAACTGTCATGTTTGATTCCGCTTTCAGGAAGCCCAGATCAAGTCTCTTCCTATTCAGCTGTCCTGGGACCTCCTGGGAAGGAAGCCAGCTCAGCCTGCTTCTCAAGAGCCCATGCAGGATGGGGAGGTGCTGTGTCCTGTGTCTGTTTTCACTTTCTTTTCTACTAGAAATCTGAGGGATGTGATATTAGATTTTGGGGATGCCAGCCTCCTTGGTAAGGTGAGGTTTATGCACCTTCTCTGAGGCAGCCCTCCCCTGCCTGGGTACTACTCTAATGACCAGATGGTTGGCAGAGTTTTGAAGACAAATAGTTTTATTGGAGCAGTTCCTCGTAGAATAATATTCAAAGTAGCTCTCATTAATTCAATGCCTACCACATTTTAGATTCTATTTACTTGCTGCTTCATTATAACTCACAACAACTCTGCAAATATGATGATCTCCATCTCTTAGGTGAGGAAACTGAGGCAAGGGAAGTTTAAGTAACAGTCTGAAGACACACTATTAAGTAAATGATGAATCTGAAGTTCAAAGTCAGCTCCAAGGTCTATATCATGCTACATCAATTTCAGATCAAACTTGGAATTTAAAAAATGGAGGAGAATTTTGCCAGAGAATAATGCAATCACTCTAGTAATAAAAGTGTTGGCTGAATTTGCAAAATAGTCGCATGCCTCATCTGATTACAACTATTCCATGCACATTTAGGCTTTGCCTCTCAATCTTTCCTCAATGGGGAGATCAACCTCTGGTCTGTCTGGGGTCCCAGGTACATGACCAGAATTATTTGTCATCACCCTTGGTTGTCATCTTTCAACCGTAGACAGCATAGTTGACATTTTGCCTGGGAGAGTCTTGGCTGGGGCTGGCCTGTGTATTGCTGGGTGGTTAGCAAGGTCACTGGTCTATACACAACTGACATCAGTAGCACCCTCTCCCCGAGTTGTGACAATCAAAGTGTCTCCAGCCATTGCAAACGTCCCCTGGGGGCAAAATCACCCCAGTTGGGAACAAATACTGGTACCCTCTTCAGGTTTCACACCCTTGACTGGCTTATTCCCCTTCCTGTCCTCACTCTGCCTCTTCCTGAGGGGTATCTCCTGGGACCATGTCCTCAATGACAGGCAACCCCCTGGGACCCAAGCCAAGGAGTCCATTTGTTGCAAATAGAAAGAAGGCCCCTGAGAGCATGAGCAGCTCATGGCAAGCTCCTTACCTTCTTTGGGTATCAGTTTCACCATTTGTAAAAGGTCCCTCTCAGTTCTGATACCTTGTAATCTATAGAGATGACAAGAGTGTTGGAACCTGGGGGTGGTCTTGCTGCCCCCAGAACTGGTTGCCAGGGAAGCAGAAGAGGGTAGCCCTGACGAAAGGCATGAAGGAACATCTGTTGACTATGAGTGGCTGCACGAGTGGTTGCAGGGAACACAGAAACTGAAATGTATATGGAACAGGCCAAGAACTGGATCTGAGGCTCTTCCACGGGAGGAGAATGACTTATTTCCTCTGTCCGTGTCACCACAGTGATGCTAAGGGGGCAGGTGTGGTGGCCTCACCCGTGGAGTAGTGCAGCCACGTGAGCTGTTCTGGGACGCGGGATTACTCAGAGGCCCTGTGGGGCTGCGGACCCGAGGATGCACGGGAGACTCAGCTCCATCACTAAACGTTTGTAACTTTAGGATAAAATTTAAGTGTGCAGATATGAAAAAGGTGAAGGGATTGAGAAGTACAGATTGGGAGTTACAAGATGTACAGTACAGCATAGGTAATGTAGTCAATAATGTTGGAATAACTATGTATGGTGCCAGGTGGGTACTGGAAATATTATAATTGGTCAAATACGTATTTCTTATAAATCACAATATCACAGGCGCTCTGTTCGCTCACCTGGGAGTCATCTTAAGGAACCCTTATCCGAGCCCCAGAAGGAAAGCGTGTCTGGAGGTTAAAACTCCCGGGCCATCCCGGGGGGAGGGAGGTGCTCAGTAGGCATTCTGGCCGTGTGTGAAACAGCACACAATCAAAATCTGAGGATAAGAGTAGAATGAAATGAAACCAAAGTTGCTCATTGCTAGTCTTCAAAAGGAGGTACTAAAGTTCTCTCTACATATCTCCCCCCGCCCCCCAGCATTTTGATAAAAAGGAAAGTGTGACAATCCAGGGTTATAATTGTATCTCAAAGAAATCACCTGAGTTGTGTAGCCAGGATGGGAGGGGGTGGTGCAGAGAACCGGGGAACCCGTGTGCACCTGACGTCTCTACACGCCCAAAGCAAGTGATTCAGGACAAAGCCGCTTTGAGGGACCGGCCTGTCAAACGGCGCTCCGACGGATATGGAATCACGCCTATTTCTGCCTGGTATTGATTCATGGGATTTTACTGCGGAGTTGCAGGGAAGCGATACTAGCGGTGTCTTGTGGAGGAGGCATTCGGGGCCCAGGGGCCTCCTGAGGTCACAGGGCCTCCGAGGGGCAGCGTGTAGCGCCGGGGAAGCAGGCACCCGCCCTGCCCCCTGGGCCTTTCTGACCCGCCAGAGGCCGGTTCTCACTGCACTTGGTTAATGTCAACTAAAGAGACAGCCCAGGCTGCCAGCGCCCCACCTGCACCTTCTCCTGGGCTTCTCAGAAAGAGTGGGAACCCCCCCCCCCCCCCCTCATTGAGCCTCTCCAGAAAAACAGGCGCCTGGAGCAAAGGCCGGCAAGCCCATCTCCTCCTGCGGGCGGCCTTCCGAGGGCCGAGGGCCGGCCATCAGACCGCTGAGAAGTGGCTTCGTGGAGAAGGTGCCACAGATTCAGGCTGAGGGGACCCGTGCTCACCTTGTGGCTGGAAATCCCGCTCCAGGACGGACGCCAGAGCGGGCAGTCCCCGCACGCGTGGCCAGAGGCCCGCCCCGCCCCGCCCCGGGGCTGTGCGTCTCTCCCGGAGCCCGGCTCCCCCGCGCGGGCGCTGCGTGTCCACGTGCAGGGCGGGCGCGCACCTGAGCACCGGCTCACCTGTGGCCCCGGGCAGCAGCCGGGCATTGGAGTGGGACCCGGGCAGGGAGGGCTGCCCGGCTGGGCTAAGCCATTCCTAGTGCCCGTTATGGGAACTGGGTCTGTGGACTGAGACAGACACTTTATTCTCCAAGAGTACGTTTCTCTAGAAAACACTTACTAGCCCGTATTGTTCCTCCATGACGGGAAGCCATAAACATTTTTTTTAAATTGTGATAAAAAATAGACCACATAAATACCATTTTAACCATTAAAAAATTAAAATTATTATTTTTTCAATTACAAATGTCATTCATTATTATATTAGTTTCAGGTGTATGCACAGCGGTTCGACATTTATATACCTTACATAGTGACCCCCCCAGTAAATCTAGTACCCTCCTGGCACCATCCATAGTTAATACAATATTCCCGGCTTTATTTCCTATCTGGACTTTACATCCCTGTGACTATTTTTACAATCCCTTCCCCTTTTTCACCCATCCCCATGCCACAATCCTCCGTTTTCTGTATCTATGAGTGTTTCTGTTTTGTTTGTTTATTTTGTTCTTTAGATTCCACATATATGTGAAATCATATGGCATTTGTCTCTCTGTCTGACTTATTTCACTTAGCACAATAACCATTTTTAAGTGTATAATATGGTGGTGTTAAGAACATTTACATTGTTGTGTGACCATGAGACCATCACCACCATTTCCAAAACTTTATCATCTGAAGCAGAAACCCTGTACCCATTAAGCAATCCCCCATTCCTGCCCCCCAGCCTCTAGTAACTTCTATTCTACTTTCTGTCTCTATGCTTTGGCCTATTCTAGGTACTCCACATGAAGGAATCGTACAATATGTGTCCTTTCGTGTCTATCTTATTTCACTTAGCGTAATGTTTCAAGGTGCAGCCATGATTAAGGAAAACTTTAAATAAACATTCAGTGGCCATAGAAAATTCCGATATTGTAATAATTTGAAAAAAATGACTGCCCTGATGATAACTGGCATTTATTTAGCACTTACTATGTGCCAGGCACTGTGCTGGGAAGGGTACATACATTGCTTTGAAAAATCCTTCTGAGACCAACACAATAAAAAGGTTAGTATTTATCAATTTCATGTTTCAGGTGAAGAAATTAAGGATTTAGTGAGATTAAGCCAAACCAGTAAAAGGGTTGAATCAGTCAACTGGCTCTGGGTTGAAATTCTTACTTCCTAAACTCCTCTGCCAGTCTGATTAGTCTTTCCTTGTTCTCTTTGTTCATTGAACCTCTGATCGAACCTTTAAATTAGCACCTACTCAAGACTCCTGGGTATTAGACTTGCTTGTGTGTATGTCCTGTCTGCCTGACAGGATGAGATCCAGAGAAGAGAGACCGTATCGTTCATTTTATCTCCAGGGCTCAGCACTGTGCTTGGCATGTCGCAGGTACTCAACGGATGCTTGTCCAACTGACAGAAGCATCTTAGCATGAGTGCCACAGAGTAAGGCTCACGAAGAGCACTCCCCATGCTCTTATTTATTTAATCAAGGCTTTTAAAACCACGAAGCAACTTGGCTTGTTTCCTGGAAATCACTCCACCTGCTCTACCACTATGTTCCAGCGCTCCCCCCAGGGGACATAGGAAGAAAAATGAAAACCACAGATCCTTGTTGCCACAATACTGGTTTTCCACTGTGGTTGCTGTTAAGAGTTTCTTCCTTCCAGCTTTTAAGGATAGACTTGACTAGGAGTCCAAGCAAATATATTTAAAAGCACATTTTCCTATTTATAACTTTCCTGTCACCAGAGGAAAGCTGCCATAGGCCTATATGCCCCTGACACGCATGGCCAACAGATTGTACTCTGGCTGTGTTTTCACGTGGATATTAGGGAATCACATTACAGAGTGACACACATACCCACACAGAGTCATGGGGAACAGCAGTACCAGTGAAAGGATGTCCTTTACCTCTGAGTCCTAAACACTGTGGCCTCCCCGGCTCTGGAAGAGGTTTTGCAGAAAGAACAAGGAGGTGGGAGTCAATTATGACATATGTTGGTTTCAAGATGGGGACATAGATGTTATTAAAAAATGGCCCAACTGACTCACTGGGATGCATGGAATTATGAATAAATACATCTTAAGACCTTCTTCCCAGGAACTGTTCCAAAGATGGCATTTCTTCTCTTTTCCTGAACGAGGTTGGTGTAAAGGGGTGGAGTGTAGCGTGATGTATGGAGAATTACACTCAGGAACCAACATGCACCGTAGAGGCCCCCTGCAACCAGTTCCCAAACCAAATTTGACTCCAGGGGTTGCCTCTCCCTCCATAATCTGCCCCTGGTTAATAGGGGCAGTCAAGTTCTACACATTCTCTTCCTCTTGGGGAACCCTTTAGCCTCTTGGCCCTGCCCTACTCACCTGCATTCAGGTAAGTCAGGGCTGTTGCCTAATCTGCACTCAGATATTAGTCAATGGTTAAAATATTGGCTGACGAAAGACTTGCAGGTAAGGGCATTTTTCATTTATTAGAAAGCTGGAAGAATGAAAACCCTCTAAGACTCAAAAGAAATAGAAGTTCTGGCCTCTTGGCAAATGTGTGTGTGTGAAACTCTCAGGTGGGAGAGCTTATTTGGGGAGCCTTGAAACAGACCACAATAGGCTCCGAGGGAAGAGTCTATGACAGCCAGGAATGAGAACTGGTTTTAACCTCTGGTCAGCTGCTTGGTTATTGAGATTCTAAGGATATTAATAAACCAAGAACTGTGGTCCTAAAGATTTGGTGGGAATTTATCAGGTAAAGAAGTGGAATAGGGCATTCAAGCCCAAGGGAAGCATTGGGTGGCAAAGGGCGGAGGGTGGGGGTGTTTATGTGCATGTGTGTGTGTGTGTGAGTGGTGATGGTGTTGGGGTGCAGGTACTGAGAAACATTAATGTGTGCTTGTGGAACGGAATTGAACAGAGGAGAGGCTGGGAGATTGGGTGAGCAGAAGATAAGCCTAAAAATTAAAACAGTCTTTTTAGCAATACCATACATGTTGAGAGAGTAATTATTTGATTAAGTAAGAAAGTCCATAGTTGTAAATTGCTTAGGAGCCTGTCATGGCTTTTGCCCACAGGATAAGCAGTTGGCTTTAATTTGTCTCTTCATCTTTACTTATCTCTCCTCTTTCCTGTTCAGCCCCACCAACTACCCTCTGCTTTATCCTCAGCTTCTAAAACACATCCCGCTCTTATTACATGAATTTCCCTGAGGACAATGCCCTTCTATTCAAACCCTAACCAGCCCAGGTGGCCTCCCCAGCTGGGTCTTCCCCAGTGAGTTAATCTCTCACATACCCCCTTTTCTGAATCTGGCAGCCATTTTCAAAGACTGCTGGTGGGGGTGTGAATTAGTGCAAATTGAAAAAAAAAAATCAAGAGCCTCATAAATGATGATATTCCACAGGGAGTTCTCAAAGGACTAACAACATCTGAAAAGCTGCTTACCCTCATTAGTAATCAGTGAAATGCAAATTAAAGAAAATTAGATTAATATTCAGATAGTATTTCCACCTTGGAAGTTGGCAGAAATGGAAAAATGCTAATGGTTAGAGTTGATGAGGGTATGAGGAGTATAAGTTGGTAAAATCTTTGGGAGGACACTTTGGCAATGTGAATCAAAGAAATAGACATACCAGTTGTTGGAGCACACTATGTCTAGAAATTTATCACAAAGTAATGATGGATAAACACAATATCTACTTATAAGTATGTTCTTGGCAGCAATATTTCAATAGGAAAAACTCAGATGCTATCTAAATGTCCAATAACAGAGGTAAAAAAAAAAAGGTCAAAATAGTAGAGAGTAAAGTAAGTGTGGGTATAGCCACATGGAACACCATGTGGCCATTAAAATGATGGGAACTATTTAGTAATGGACAATGTGACTGTGTTCTAGTGTTAGAACACTGCACAAGAAAGACTATGTCTGATATGGTTCAGGGAGGCGACATTGTGCTCCCCAAAAACATTATTAAAGTTCTAACCCCTGGTACCTATGAATGTGATTTTATTTGGAAATAAGATCATTGCAGATGAAATTAGTTAAGATGAGGTCATACTGGGGTAGAGTGTCCTTATCCAATTTTTTTAAAAATATATTTTATTTATTTTTCACAGAGAGGAAGGGAGAGGGATAGAAAGCCAGAAACATCAATGAGAGAGAAACATCAATCAGCCACCTCCTGCACACCTCCCACTGGGGAGGTGCCCACAACCAAGGCACGTGCCCTTGACCGGAATCGAACCTGGGACCTTTCAGTCCGCAGGCGGACGCTCTATCCACTGAGCCAAACCAGTTTCGGCCCTTATCCAATTTGACTGGTGTCTTTATAGGAAAGAAGAGACATAGACAGAGAAGAAGGCTGTGTAAAGACAGATGTGAAGACAGAGGCAGACATTAGAGTTTCAGAGCCATAAGCCAAGGAAAGCCAGGGGCTACCGGAAGCTGGAAGTGGGAGAAAGGATCTTACTCTAGATCCCATAGGGAGAGAGCAGGGCCTGCTGACAGCTTGGTCTCAAACGTCCAGCTTCAGAACTGTGAGAGAATAAATTTCTGTTGTTTCAAGACATCCAAGTGTGTAGTAATTTGTCACAGCAGCCCTAAAAAACGAATACACCCATATGTAGATATTACTATAGACAAGCATCATTGATTCAGTTATTTCTGAGTTCATTACAAATGAGTTATTTCTGGATCATTATAAATGATTCTGTTATTTCTGAGTTCCAAGTTAGTGGGGACACAGCCAGGCACCCCCACCTCAGCGCAGATTTGTATGGAGACTGGTGTCCCTGCAGGCTGGACTCACCTCCCAGTGGTGAAGGCCTGGGTGGCATTCAGGGAGGTGCCCATTCCTGTTCACTACAGAATATGTCTTATTCTGATCTATTCTGGGGTGAGGGCAGTCAGAGTGCGTTGAGGTAAATTCCAAGTGCCCCAGAGGACGTCTGTGGGAGCACGCTGTCATTGTGTACTACGGCCTGAGTGTAGTTAGAGAGATGCTTTGTCCCCTCAGACGTAGGGTTCCCCATACTAGGATTAGATGAGTGGTAGCTCACCCAGATAGCTCGCCTGTGATATCTCCCCCCGCCTTTTTAGAGATGGGGCATAGGTGACAGTTGTTTTCTCAAGGGGACACATTCCTTGGAGCTTCTGCTGGCGATGGTCTGGGGGTGGCCGGTGCGTCAAACCACGTTTCCAAGGAAGCTGGTCACATGACCCAGTGTCTGCTGTTTATTCCTTCTCCTAAATTGTTCCAGAAAATAGTTGTCTTCTGGAGAAGAACCAATACACATTTCCCCCGAAATCAATCACACAATACAGTACAGGCGTCTAGGCAAGTAACTCTGGTCCAGAATAACTTTGCCCTATTGGCTGGCTTCATATTTTTTTTTCATTTTTTTATTAAGGTATTATATGTGTACATATTTTACCATTGCCCTCACCCCCCAGAGTTTTGCGTGGCTTCATATTTTGAGGATGATTCACATTTCCCGTATGTCCCAGACTTGCATTTTGTAACACCAGACGGGGATGCTAATTACACGTTCGAGTTTGCTCCTGCAGTGAATTGTGATGACAGGTCTGGCAGTAATCAATGTATCTGCTACGCTTGTAATGATTTAATGCGAATGCCACGGTTACTGCTTGGAATAAAAGTGAATGGGCTCTTGCCCCGGCTGGGTAGCTCAGTTGGTTGGAGCGTTGACCCATTCACCAAAATGGTTGCAGGTTTGATCCCATCAGGGCGCCTACGGGAGGCAATTGATCAATACTTCTCTCTCATATGGATGCTTCTCCCCCTCTCTCTTCCATTCTCTTTCTCTAGAAAGCAATAATAATAAAAAAAACACATATCCTCTCGGGAGGATTAAAAAAAATAATAAGCGAATGGGTTCTGCACATTTTAGGCAGTAGTCACAACTTGATCACCCAGAAATACATTACAGAAGCTTCCGGTATTTTTGACAAAGTCCAAGGCGGGCTTCCAGCAAGACCTGTGATTTCCCTAGCAACCTTTTCTTTGCAATGAGGTGCATAGTAGGCCTCACCTGCCCTCTGGCCCAGCTTCAGAAGTGTGTCCTGGTTCAACTGGACACTAGGAAAAAATAATTATTTCACAATGAACGTCTGCCAGTCCACCCAGGAGTCAGAAGTCGAGCTATGAGCTGTCCCCGGTAACTTGCTGCTGGGGCTGAGGCATGAAGGGGGCGGGCTCCAGGGCAGCGGTCCCACAGTGGACAGTCAGTGGTGGGTCCCCCATTCTTGCCCCTCAAGCAACCTCTAGAGTCAGCTCCTACACTGCCTTCCTCAGACTGTTTCTCCCTCCATTGCAGTGGCCTGTGGCTCGAGGATGAATGAGCAGGAGAGGAACCTCAGGACCGGCAAAGCTGCCTAAACCTTGGGTTGTGTGCTTTCATCTCGCTGACTTGAGTGTGTCCGAAAGGCTAACAGAGGTCCCCACAGGGCTGGGCCACGAGGAGGGTGGGCATGGACCTGAGGGGGAGGGCAGTCCAGCAGATGAGCACAGGCCGGGCGCTTCCCCACTGGGCACCTGGCTCCTCAACTCATCACCAGCCCGATGGGCCTCACCTCCCTGGGAGACTCACAGTCCTCACCTTTCTCTTACTTCTGCAGCATTTCCTGGTAACATGAAGAGGGAGAGAGAGCCATCCCTTTGTGTGGGTTTCCACCCTCTTAAGGAACCCATTACCGTTTGCTTGAGATGGTATGATTTTAGCTGAATATCAAGTCTCTATTGATACATCTGGAAAGATCAGACTAAATGATCTGCCTCTTAAACATGTATGTGTCCCAAACGATTCTGCTTTCTACCCTGAGGTGCCTGGAGGAACCCTTGGTGATGGCTGGCTTCATGTGTCCATGGTCCAGGCTCTGGTGCCCAGGTCTTGGTCAAACATGAGTCTGGATGTTGCCGTGAGGTCATTCTGTAGATGGGATTAACATTTACAATTAGCTGACATCATGTAAAGGCGATGACCCTCCGTAATGTGGATGGGCCTCATCTGATCAAGTTGAAGGCCTCCAGAGCAAAACTGAGGATTCCTGGAAAAAAAGGAATTCTACCTCAAGACTGTAACATAGAAGTCCTGTCTGAGTTTCCAAATGGTGGGCCTGACCTATGGATTTTGGACTTACCGGCTACAATTACAATCACAGGAGCCAATTCCTTTCAAATCAATTTCTCTCTCATCCTCATATTCTTTATGTCTCCCCCCCCGCAAAAAAAAAAAAAAACCCACAAAAAAACACACAACAAAACCAAACAAAAATTCAAGTTGTTCTTTTTTAGTCTCTCCAGCTCTGAATTTGCTCAGAACAAATGGTGACATGTGGGGGTGAAGAAGACATCATCTCTAGATCTGCTGGGTAGCATCTTCTCCCAGGTACACTCACCCTCTCAGTGTCTTAAACTCCAAACTCATTGTTCCCTCAGGGCCTTTGCACCAGCTGTTCTGTCATCTAATCTCTCTCATCTTTGCACAATCATTCCTCCAGCTCTCTGTCCCCTCTACAGAGAAGTCCTCCCTCACCACTCGTGGAAAGCAGCTGTCCAGCATGCTGTCACAGCCCCCTATTCAAATGAATTAAATTTAATTTCCTTCCCAGAAATGATGTTTTCTTGTATATTGCTTTACCTATTTGCCTAGTATCTTTCTCCTCTCACCAGAACCTAAGCAGAGCTGTGTCTGTCTTGTTCTTCAGTGAATTCTGAGAGCCCCAAATGGTGCCAAGTGCACTGGAGGCACCCATGAATATTCATTAAGTAAATTGATTCTCTAATTTGATTTTCCTTTAAAATTCAGGTAGTGGTATAATTATTGAAATAATCTTACTCATTTTTGGAAGATGATTATTTATTTTGTTTTTGCTTGCAATAGTTCTTACTAGCTGCCCTGAGATATTTTTTCCTTTATTTGTTCTAAACGTGCCTTCTTTCTGGCTTCAAAGGCTGCCCCTGGTCCCAAAAGCCCGGGTCTTAGGGAGTCCACTCAGAGTCACCCTCTCTATAGCTTTCGTGACTTAAAAGCTTGCCCTAGCGTCTCAATTTAGCTCTCGCCTTCCTAGACATAAGAATTTTATCTTCCAAGCTTCTATTTGTGAACCCAAAATAAATTCATTATTTTCATCATCTTGGCCTTTTTTAATTTCGGTCACATCTTAATTTAAATTTTATAATTTTAGTTTCTATTTTTAGGAGAAATGACGAACTTTCTCATGCTTTGATTCAGGGGACATAAAAAAATGTTCCTTTCATTCCTTTGGGGAAGACTTGACATACATGTTTATTTTCCCTGTCCCAAGAGATTCACCTTACCGCCTCATACCCAAAGGATAAATTAAGATGAGTGGAAAGATGGTGGAAGCGTGATCAGGAAAAACCCCTGGCATCCTCTTCCTGGTGAAACTGCTTTGAGCTGTGGTCACTGTCGGCATCTTGAGCTGTTTGAGGAGGAAACGGAGGGCTGCTGGTAGAAAGGAGTCTTCAGGCACGGGAATTATTGAGCCCAGGCCTCACTGAATTCGAGGCTTTCAGAGAGAACAAGGAAAGATGGGCATGTGCTAAGGATTACTCACCTAATACTTGCTTTAAAGAGTTAGCTTTCATGCATAGGTTCCTCTGGGAGATCACAAACCCTTTCTCAAAAAGTAATACAATGACTCTCTCTTTTCTGTGTTCTGGTATGTCCATCATGCCATGTTATCACCAACAAAGAGCCAAATTAGATATATTTTCTCCAAATTACCTCTCCCCCTATCACTCTCTCTTCTTCCCTCCCCTGTCTCTCTACCCCCCATTCATTTCACAAGCATTGCCTGATGCACAATGAAGTCCCAGTCCCTCTGGAACTCACCAATCTCCATGGCTGTGGGTTTGTGGGAGGGAAGTGAGCATGTCCTGGCTCAAATGCTCTTGTTGCAGACAGTAAACCCCGGACTTGCTGGCTCACCCTCTAAACACGTGTTTGTTAAGAACATTTGGAAGTGCTGATTGTCAAGGGACTTGATGACATTCTCCCTGTACCCGTTGGACCACATTCGCAAAGCAGCATGATGACAAGATCCTATGGCATAATGCTTTCTAAATGGACTGGCGTGCCACTGCTGTGGCTGTGGGTTGGCCCTGAGAACTGCTGAGGAACAGAGAGGTTGGGTGTTAACTGGCATTAAAAATATATTTAAAGCTTTCACTGAGAACTGATGAAGAGAAAATGCCTTCCCAATGGTGACAGGAGACCAGAAAGTGGGAGTGATAACTCAGGACGACAGCTCTTATTACACACGGAGTACGTTTAGGAAGGTCCGCACCTCCACGCAGTGCAGAGCCCTGGGATCTAGTTCACTGGCCTGGATCCCTGTGTCCATCATCCAGTGTTACTTCCTCATTCCGAATAAGGCTCAGAATACGCTCTGGACATCGCTGGGCTCTGTCCGCATTTTACCGAGCTGTGTGCACATTAAACCAAAACATGAAGCCAATATCCATGAAGCACTTTAAGAAAAATGGGAGAGGAGGAGTGTGCGGCCAAGGAAGGTTAACAACGGGTGCATCTACATAACACCTGTCTTTGAGGAGGGGCTGTGTCTTCACAGCTTTGGAAAGATTATGTTCCCGAGAGGTGTAAACTTCAGGGCTTGGAACCTTCTTTGCTGAAAGCTGACAATTGCTTCTAAGAGAATCAAGTGGAACAAAACACAGAAAACTGCTTTTAGGATAATTAAAACTAGTTTGGATTTTTTATTTATCAATCTGGTTTCTAATATAATTTTAGTTAAATGAAAGAACATTCACAAAGAATATTAGGCATACATACATAATTTCCTTCTTTCCTTCTAGTTTACATGCTGCTGCTTTTAGAGAGTGAAATTTTGTGTTATTTCACAGGAATGGGACCCTCATTGACTTTACAGAAAGAATATTTTAGGCCAACTTTTCACAACGCTAACCTCCCTAGTCACCATGCTCACTGAAAAAAAAAAACAAAAAAAAAAAAAAGGAAACCGCGACGAAAGAAAACTTAGAATGAGCGACACTGGGAACTGTCTCTTGGCCTACGTGAGAGGGGCCTCCGTGTTCTCATAGCCATCCAGAGCCCAGCACTGACTAGAAATAAGCCAGGGCTTGAGAATGGTGCAGACCGTCCATAGGCCTGTTCTTAAAGAACATTTTCATCTGGAAAATAAACTTGTGAATGCATGTTAGACATTAATACCCAGGTGCCCCTCTGCCTTTATTACCTCTGCCAGTCTGTGCTCAACAGGAGTTAACCAACTTTTCAACTGTGCTTTACAATCGGTTTACATACCACTTGTATCCAAAAAATACTGCTGGGGAAGGAATAGGACGTTTCCAACGTTATCATGCAGAGCCAGCAGGCTACGCAAAAAGTCACATTTGTTGTTCGTATTGTCTTACTTAGGAGCCCGTCAATCACACGGAGGGCTGGGGTAAACTACAGGCGGATGAGTGGGAACTTAGGGCTTTATGCACACGGAGTCCTGATTTCTCTGGCTCTGTCTGGGCTGTGTTGCCTCTCGCAGTGTTGACAGTTGGCCCCTTGGCAGTCTACCTGACGGATAACTTAGCAGTTAGTTGTACAGCGATGCCCCGCATATCCCCACCTTCCCCGACATGGCCACATTGTTTCTTTGCACGTGACTTACATCCACAACCCAGAAAGCACGTCTTCTACTTGGCTCCGTTGACTCTGGCCCTTATATTTGGGTTTCCAAGTATTCCCCCGTCAGGAGTCGGTGCCCCTCACAATTGTCTTATAAAGTGGGTAAAACAGCTCTAACTTAAATATAGGCAAAGGAGGGCAGCGGTTCAGCAACTTGGCAAAAGTCACAGAGCAAAGCAGGGAGCAAGAGGAAGGGCCGGCACTCTGTCAGCTGACTCTCAGGGTCCTCACTCCCCAAATGTCATTTAAAAAATGGTGCCCATTGTTCTTTAGTCCAAATTGGCAAGACTCACTATTATCATTTCTCATCAATTTCAGGATCAGCTCATTCTACTGGGATGGCAGCTTGTGACCTATATTTGGCTGGGTAACTGGAATTCAATGAATAACACGATTTGATAATTTGCTGCCTCTCTTTTTGAAAACTGCTCGGTAGGATGATGAAAAGGAGAACATATGAAGAGGTTCAGACTAGGTGCTAATCGTTTGGAGGTGTGAGACATAAAGCAACCATGAACATGCTTACACCGGAAGAACAAGTGGAAAACTAGAAAAGAACTGATCCTGTTGTAGAGGGAAATCAAAGCTTCTTCTTGACCTTTCGCTGACACTCTGCTTTCATATCCGGCAGCTGTAGCTGTTGCCTCAAGTGCCTTCTCTGGTGTGGCTGTGTCTTTGTGCCCATCTCTCAGCTGGCACCTGGTGGCTCAACAGCTGTTCAACCATAACATGAAAATCTCTTCGGCTTGTACCAATTCTTTTCCCTGTGCCCCTCGATTCCTGCTCCTGTTAGCAAAGGTGGCTCGTTTATCAAATGCAGGCAACAGGGCATTTTCCAACAAAGGCACTCACTCCAAACTCTCGTCCCCAGCTCTTCAGTAAAAAACTTCACATAAGTTGCTTGATTTGAGCAGTTGGTTAAAAGCCACAAGGAAAAATGTAGTCTTATAAAGAAGGGCCAGAGAAGAGTTTAACCATAAAATAACTTCTCACCTCTGTTGCTAGCTTCCTTGAGCTCTATGGAATGTTATTTTGAGAGCTTAGAATGGCACTGATTTTCCGTTCATTCGAAGTCCCCACTGCTGGCTTCTCAGAACATAGGTGCTTGCTTTATACACAGAAGCCCTTTCCTACACAAGCAACACTGAGCCCAGGAGGAGCTTTCCTTGTGACTGTAAACCAGCCTCTTGTTTTAAAAAACGGTTTTGTCTGTTCCTGTCATGTAAAGATGCATGACCACTGGCCTTCTGTGCTTGCCTGCTGATGCATTGGGACGGAAGATGTGGAGATTCTGCGGAGTATGGTTGACGAAGCAAGATTAGGCACCGCGCTTGGGCCCTATGTCTGGCTAGCTAGGCTGCACTGTCCTAAACTTTCAAGGGAGGGAGCTGGAAAGAAGCTGGTTTCCTTTCTTCACATAAACAAATTATTTACCATTTAGGAAGCACTGGATAGAGGCTTCATAAGCAGACTTAGGGATTATTGTGAAGACCACAGTCCCAAAGAGAAGCCAAGATCTCCAGCCTTCTTTTGGCACTTAATTCCTTATCCACCTTTTTGTGTCCTGTCTGCTGGCCGGATTGTAACCCCTTTAAGGGCAGAGACAGTCATACCTCTGTCCATCCTAAACATCCCAAATGATGGTGCTGCGGGAGACCCACGGATCCCGGTAGGCATTCCAGTGCCCTTGGTTTGGAAATTGGGTCAGAGAAGTGTTGGGTATTACTTTTAACATTTTATAGCAGGAAAGTGGAATGAAGAGAGAAAAGAGAAAGGGTGAGGACATTTTAGTATCAGGGACTGTTTTGATTGTTTTAATTCCCTAACCATTTGGGGGAACGGGGAAGTGTTGAGACAATACCGTATATAGAGAACAAAGCTATCAAGGAAAATGCAAGAAGTAACCAATCTGCATTATTTGTTAAGTACAAAGGTAATGCCTGTAAAATAGGTTTAAAAAAAATCAGAAACATTTCTATAACACAACGTTTAAACTTTGCTTTTTCAATGTGATAATACATAAAAGAGCCCCAAACGGAGGCATCTCGGTTCAATCAACAGCCGTTGTTTTCTATGTCATTTGTAAATGTTACAGTGTTCTGATATTTATCATATTAAATACTTTTCATTTTTAATGTATTTTACAGGAGAGCGATTAACACCCTTCTTAGTGAAGGGGGTTCATGAGAGGACCTGACGTCAGCAACTGGACAAAGGGGTTTGGATTCCCGAGTGTCTGTCACCTTGGCTTGAATGGGTCGTGTCTTCTGTGGGATGTGCCAGTACTTGTGCCACGTACCTCTGGCAGCTATGGACAACATTTTCCTGACTCAGGAAATTGAGATCCCCCAATAACTTCGGCATACCAAGTAAGTTGAAAAGTATGCATATACACAAGTAAACTAGAATTTCCATTTTACTGAGGCAGGCTATCAGAAAAATAGCATTGATACCTTTTTAACCTCATCTTACCTAGCAGGAGAAGGAAAACAAGTGATCAAATATTGGAGTCTAAAAATTTTTTTAAAAAAGTATTAAGGATAAGAGCCTGAACTATAATGACCATAAATGGTAGTCATTCTAGAAATAACTTATGTAATCCTTTATTAAATAAGTGAAATTATTTTTAGATGTTCCAATAGGATCTCTGTCTCATTGGTTTATATACTATAAGTCTATTATTTTTAAATAAAACCAATGAGTTATTTGTTGGAATAATTGGTGAAAGTTCCTGATTAAAGTGAGGTGTGATTGACTAGACAGATTCATTGTGAGAAGCAGTTTTGGAGACCAGGTTTGTGGTGAACCAGAGCTTCAAATGGTGAACCACAGCCAAAGAAGATCCCTGAACCAACGCAGCATGTCTGTTTTAGATGGAGTGATACAGGGAGTAGATGATGTAAAACATGGCAGTGTTTTCCCCATAGGATTCCAGAGTAGTAGAAGTACAAATAGCAATCAAAACTTGGCTTTATTGTGTCCATTCATTGTCTGCTAGTTTGTCACAGGGGCTTAAAAATTAGAGATTTAAAGCAAACTGAGAACCACTTAATTTATGCATTAGCCAGACAGTGTCCATATTCTTGCTACAACTATGAAAGAAACAGAGCAAATGGATCGTGACATGTGCCTCTAATCCCACAATGAGATGCTTACACATCCATGTAACATAACCCAGTATGTTGTAGGTAGAGCGGAGGAAAATCTTTTTTCAGTTGGTCACCAGTGAAAGGTACAGATCCTGAATAGATGTAAGACTACAAACATAGAACAATATGATCTCGCAGAATTCAATGAAAAATAAAACCCGCAATCCCAATGTGAAATTACTTGCCCTGGTACTTAATGCTTCTCTCTGCTGTGTTGATGATGTTTCTACCTCCAGGTGCAATACACCTTCTTCCTTTGACTGCTTCAGGCAGGAACTCTCGGAAAACCGGCACAGGCTGAGGTCTAATTGAAAACTGGCAAATAATAGGTTCTCTTTGCCTCTTTCTTTCCTTCTCCAATTTATAGGATACCAAAAAGAAACATTATATGAACATGAACTAGTAGCTACAATAGCCCATTAAAAGTTGACTAATGTGAAAGGAAAAGAATGCTGGAAGCCACGTGACTGTGTATCAGCTTTTCTCAAGAAAAAATATGCACGTTCTAAGGGCTCTTAAAAATGTAGAAAACTTGCCCTGTTACCATGAATTTTTAGAACACCTCTAAACACACACAAAATAAGACAGATTTTACCTACAAATTTCAACCATTGCTTAAACTCTAAAAGCATTTTTGTATTATTTTGTTTTGATACAGAAGGGAGAACTCAGCTATAAAGAAATATTAAAAAGTATTATTATATATTTTTTGTGTGTGGCGATCAGTCTCAAGAATTTTCTGTTGCTTGCCTCCCCCAACTTGTGCTGATATTTTAAAGGATGTGCTCAAGAGTATGAAGCAGGGTGCTTTTGTCCCCTTCCCTTCCCCCTCCCTATCCCACAGCCAAAGAGCCACCCCTCAAATGAGCCATTCCTTTTTGCTTTCATCAATGGTCTCTGTGAAGTTGGGGTCGTTGTTCATGATGGCAGCATCTGCGCTCTCTGCCGACTCTGCTCCCTTCGCTTCGTTGGTGTGGTAGGTGCCCTTGTGACGGAACATGTAGCGAATGAGGAAGACCAAGGTGCAGAGAATGGTGAAAATCACCACAGCAATGACCCCTGGTGGAGACAGGGCAAGGACTACAGGTTAAACTTAATCTGACATATCCCACAAACACTCCCCCCCCACTTCACCATGGTTTCTTCAAACACTACCCTCTCCCAGAAAAACACAAACCTCCAAAAACAATAACTGCAAAAACGAACAGAATTGAAAGGAGAATTAGACCACTTCACAGATTTGGAGATTTCAACACTCTTCTCTCAGTAACTGATGAAACAATTAAACAGAAAATCAATAAGAATGTAGAAGACCTAAAAAACATGACCTAAGGAAACAATACTAATCCTACACATCTTTCTTAAAATAGAGGAGGAGGAAATCCTACTCAACTCATTTTATGAGGCCAATATTATCCCAATACTAAACCCAGACAAACACATCATGAAAAAGAAAATCATCAAGCAATATTCCTCTTAAATAAAATTAAAAAATCAAACCTAGCAATATGTAAAAAATATATTATGATAAAGTGGTGTTAATTCTAGGAATACAAGATTGGTTTAACATTAAAAAAATAAAGCAATGTAATTATCACATTAGGCAAATAAAGGAGAAAAACCATATGATAATCTCAATAGATGAAGAAAAAGCATATGACAAACTTTGGAATTGTGATTAAGCAGCATCATACATATATATGTTATACTCAGAGAGGCAGAAACACTTTTATGAAATAAGACAGAAGCAGGGAGAGAATATGGCAATGGGCAGCAGGTTATCAATATTGATCCAAGTATAAGGATTATCCCAGGAGAGTCTAATTATTCTACATGTAGCCATGGTCAGAAGAAAAGACTGGAACAAAGTAGATACTCTGGCTTATTAGTTTTCTGAAACTAGAACGGCACAGTCTTTCCAATTTTTGTAGTAAGCTATCCCGGACCATTTGGGACGTGAGAGAATGAAAGTAAAAAAAGACAGGAGGGAGTAAGGACATGTCCTGGCTATTGCCTCTCAGCTACTTACTGACATATTCAGATTCTGGCTAGCTCACCATTATTCTTTTTTTACAGGTGTGCATTAGAAAGTAGCCAGGTTACATTCCCACAGTTTATCTACATCCATACTTCATAATCTGAAGCCATATTTAAATAGCAAAATGAATACTAAAAATCTACACAACTTATATCTCCCCTGGACTATGATTTTATTGCTTCCGGCCCGGCCGGCATGGCTCAGTGATTGAGCATTGACCTATGAACCAGAAGGTCATGGTAGGCTCAGAGTGGGAATGTGCAGGAGTCAGCCAATCAATGTTTCTCTCTCATCGTTGATATTTCTATCTCTCCCTCTCCCTGCTTTCTGGAATCAATAAAAATATATTTTTTAAAAATAAAAAAATGACTGCTCCCCATAAGTGAGTAGCCACAGGAAAGCCTGTTCTGTACCCACCTACCTCCAATGATGGCTGAGTTTCTGTTGACTCCATTTCTGATAGCTTGGCCTTGTCCTGGGTTATATGGAAAATCAGCACTGGCTGTAGAGAAAGAAATGGAAAGTCAGGTCGGAGAGTGAGCTTTACCGTTCATCCCAAGTAACGTGGCACCTACCTTCGCATACAACTCTTTACTTCCCGTTTTCCCAATTGAGATGCCCTTTCAGGTGGACCCATCTTGCTGCTGTTTCCCAGGAGAATCACAGCAACATCCACCTCCATTCCTGCCGGTTTCCTTCGCAGAGAATCACAGCAACATCCACCTCCATTCCTGCCGGTTTCCTTCGCAGAGCAGTGCTGCAACGCCTTTGGAGGAATCTTAGACTCTTAAACTACCCGGGCTGCCTGCTTCAGTTCCACGGACAGACAGCTTATGGATCACAATACTTCAGTTTCACCGAAACCTGCCTCCTGCCCACCTTTATCCCATTCACCACTGGTGGCAGTGGCTGTACTTACAGATGAGCTTGTTAAAGCGTGCAGCATTGCTTTAAAAAGTAATCACTTCTTGATATTAATATTTTAAATGGCTCTAACAAAACATTGTACACTTCGGGAACATTTTATAAGGGGGTAATATTTCATGAGAGCGGAGAAGAATATTAATTACCTAATAAATATTCTCTTTCCTTATTATAAAAAATATAAGAATCAGTTGTATTAAACTTAGCAACTTCTCTAAGATAAAATAAATATAAAGCATGCAAAAGGCAAACATTATGAAGTCTGTATATAAGTCAGGAGAGTTATTAGCATTCATGTAAGGTAATTTAAATTAAAAAATGATTTCATATAACAGAATAGAGAACCCAGATATCGACCCAAACCACTATGCTCAATTAATATTTGACAAAGGAGGCAAGAACATACAATGGAGTCAAGACAGTCTCTTCAATAAATGGTGTTGGGAAAACTGGACAGATACATGCAAAAAAATGAAACTAGATCACCAACTTACACCATACACAAAAATAAACTCAAAATGGATACAGGACTTAAACATAAGACGGGAAACCATAAAAATACTAGAGGAATCCACAGGCAACAAAATATCAGACATATGCCACAAGAACTTCTTCACTGACACTGCCCCTAGGGCAATGGAAGCTAAAGAGAAAATTAACAAATGGGACTACATCAAAATAAAAAGCTTTTTTACAGCAAAAGAAACCATCAACAAAACAACAAGAAAGCCCACTGCATGGGAAAACATATTTGCAAATGCTATCACTGATAAAGGTTTAATCTCCAACATCTACAGGCAGCTTATACAACTTAATAAGAGGAAGATAAATGATCCAATAAAAAAATGGGCAACAGACCTAAACAGAATATTTTCAAAAGAAGACAGAAGAAAGGCCAAGAGACACATGAAAACATGTTCAAAGTCACTTATTATCCGAGAGATGCAAATCAAAACAACAATGAGGTACCATCTCACACCTGTCAGAATGGCTATCATCAACAAATCAACAAACAACAAGTGTTGGCGAGGATGCGGAGAAAAAGGAACCCTCGTGCACTGCTGGTGGGAATGCAGACTGGTGCAGCCACTGTGGAGAACAGTATGGAGTTTCCTCAAAAAACTGAAAATGGAACTCCCATTTGACCCAGTAATCCCACTCCTGGGAATATATCCGAAGAAACTAGAAACACCAATCAGAAAGGATATATGCACCACTATGTTCATAGCAGCACAATTTACAATAGCTAAGATTTGGAAACAGCCTAGGTGCCCATCAGCAGATGACTGGATCGGAAAACTGTGGTACATCTACACAATGGAATACTATGCTGCCATAAAAAAGAAGGAATTCTCATCATTTGCAGCAACCTGGATGGAATTGGAGAACATTATGCTAAGTGAAATAAGCCAGTCAATGAAAGAACAATACCACATGATCTCACTCATTTAGGGATAGTAAAGAACATTATAAAGTGGTGAACAAAAAGATAGATACAGAGACAGTAAAGCATCAAACAGACTTTCAAATTACAGGGGGAAAGTTTGGGAAAGGTGGGGGAGTTATGAAATCAAACGAAGGACTTGTATGCATGCATATAAGCATAAACAATGGACGCAAAACTCTGGGGGGGGAGGGCATGTGTGGGTGTGGGGTGGGGGGGTAATAGCAAGATATGTACACATATAATACCTCAATAAAAATATTAAAAAAAAATGATTTCATATTTGCTGGACTTCTGCTTGAGAAGTTATGCTTTAAGATAAATCTTCCAACAGCAGCTTCTCCGAAGGCAGACTACCTTAGTCTAACTAGAACCATGGCTACTGAATGGCACCAGTAAAAACAAAAAATTTACAGTAGTTATTTGGCATAATTAAATGTGTACACACTGATGAAATAGGTTTGCGTTAAGATTCAGGGAATATCTTAGTAAAGACTGAGTTTTTTTCTTAAAAAAAAAGGCATTTAAAAATATATGTTTTTATTGACATTAGAGAGAGAGGAACATAGAAGGAGAGAGAGAAAGAACCAGCAACCTTTTGGTGCACAGGATGACGCTCAACCAAATAAGCCACATTGGCCAGGGCAAGATTTGGTTATTAACACACACAATTCCTGATGAAGACTACAATTCAATGAACAAGAGTTGCTTTTAAGGATGAAAGCTTATACCTTCACCTACCTCCAATTATGGCACAGTTTCTAGGCCTTTTGATGTTGTAACAATTCACTCTGGACACCATTTAGCCCATGTCCTTCTAAAAAAATCATCAAGCTTGTATGTGGCCTAGCTGGGATCAGAACCCAGATAGGGTTAACTCCACAGTCAATAAACTTCCCTATCCTGCCTTTTAGGGCTGTGGGGAGACAGGCAGGTGGGCTGTGGAGGAAGTCAGGCCTCAGACAGTTCAGCTTGGGCAGGGCCTATGAGAGGAAGAGCCTTTTATAGGGGATGGGTGAGAAAAATTTGTTTTTTCGACATGTCAAGTTTGAAATGTCTACAGGACACTCAGGCAGCGAGATCTACTTACTAGATATTTGGATATTTTGTGAGTTGGGTCATATTTCTCATCTCCTTTTGAAAATATACAGAAATCTTCTGTCCTCCTTTAAATAATCTGAACCTTCAAAATATATTAAGTCATAGTGACAAAAACTCACAGTGGTAATTCAGTTATTATTCTACTAGAGGCCTGGTGTACGACATTCGTGCACTAGCGGGGGGGGGGGGCGGGGACTGGAAGGGGGTTCTCTCAGCCTGGCCTGCGCCCTCTTGCAGTCCAGGAGCCCTTGGGGGATGTCCACAGTCAGACATCCTTAGTGCTGCTGCAGAGGCGGGAGAGGCTTCTGCTACCGCTGTTACGCTCACCAGCCCTGAGTCCGGCTTGTGGCTCCCCCACAGGGGGAGCGCACTGACCACCAGGGGTCAGCTCCTGCATTGAGCGTCTGCCCCCTGGTGGTCAGTGCGTGTCATAGTGACCAGTCCTTCCATAGTTCGGTCGATTTGCATATTACCCTTTTATTATATAGGACTGTGTGATATTCACAAGACTATGAAATTGGTTGCTTTTCTGCTTCAGGTGATGTGGATGGTAGAACATAGCATAGTTTCTCTTTGCTCCAAAGCCTGCTTCATGGCTTTGCATCCTTGGCCACAAAACTGAGTTAACACAGATATTTAGAGATATTGATACGCTTCTCTTGGTTCCCTTGAAGTTACTGACATAAGCAATAGTGGAAGGTATGGATGTGACCTGAGATGAGCCGAGGAGAAGAGCCAGCAGAGAGTATTTACAAATATCCTAGGATTGTCTTTGGTATAAAAATCTGAACTCTTCAGCAAATGGAGCAAAGCTCCCTTTGAGCTGAATCTCTCTCCTGCCTCTTCCCTCATGGAGCCACCACATTCCGTACTCAACATTCTAGGCACATGGATTCCCGTGCTTTCGGTTGATGTGCCTTTGCTCATCCACATGGCACTCTCTGTCTAGACTTCTGGTTTGCCTTTCCTCTCCTTGTCCATGAAATCCTATGTCTTTCCTGAAACTATCCCCAACCACCTCAGATATGTGTCTGTCCCTCTTTTCAATGGCCATCATCTTAATTCTTGTCACTCCTTATGCAATAGTCACCCTCTTAAAGTCAGGGGCCAGTCTTAATTATGTTTGCAGTTCCAATGACAAACAGTGCAGACAAGAAGCAGAGCTAATTGGATGCTCGTTGAATGGTGCAATTAAAATCAGTCCATTAAGAGGTGTGTAAATGTTTGTGTAGCTTCTTCTGATAATAAAGACTCCCATGCAAATATAATTTTAAAAGTCAGCTGCCTAAACCTAACCCAACTCTTAAAGCAAAGCAGCATTCTTATTCTTCCCAGTAAAGGCAATGAACATATTGAATACAGAGAGGCTACTAATGATTCCTGTGTCCACCAGCCTTTGGTGATTAGCTGAGAACAATCAGTGGAAAACCCGAAGGTACAACAGAAGTCCTTGTGAAACTAAGAGCAGGGTTCTGTTTTTTTTTTAGCATGAGCATCCCCATTTTCATGGCTTTATTGATAACTTAACCCTGGTTGTCTTAATGCACATGAGTGCTCACTCCCTTGAGGCAAATTCACATTATTCTGGTGAGCAGAATTATGGCTATTTTTAATAGATATATTCCAAATGATTTCATCTCATCTGTCCTTCCCCTTGGGGATCAAGAGCCTCTTGGAAATACTCATAGAGAAACATGGACACCAAGAAACATGCCTAGGACCAGACCACTAAGCTCGTCCGTGGCACATGCTCCACTCTGTGGCTAACTTCCCCAAGTTTGCTAGAACACAGCAATTTTGGTGGTACTAGAGTATCAAGGAGCCTATATTTTGGAAAATGTCATGAGTAGTTCAAAATAGACTTTAGATATTAACAGTCTCAAGACCAGATTTGCATCAAACAGGCAAAGGCTATTTTCAATACACTTTTTTTCGGGATCCCCAAATGATACTGCATGATGATGGCCACAAAAGCTGTTCCAGCTCTGATTAAGAGTCTCACAGAATCGTGTGTATCTCTGCTTATCTCCCTGGCTGTTTGTTCATTCTATCCATAGACCATGCTTCCTTTGTACCACGCAGAGAGTAGCTCTTCTCCCCTCCCCCACCAACAGAGGACGACAAAACAGGTTAATGCAGGAATTGAGGATGAGAGAGTCTCCACCCTTGAACGTGCTCATGAAATAGCCTGGCTGAGGCCTCAGAGCCCACAGATGCACCACAGCCCTTCTCACTCAGAGAAGGCAAATGCATCATAGACGTCAATATATTCAGATATGGATCACAGTCTCCTTCACAAATAGGTTCTTCCTTTGTCTTCCATGTGAGGCACAACCTGAGAGCTCAGCACTGGTGTTTCCTTTCCCCTCCTCCATCTCAGGTTGGGGGGAAAAAGGAAATAACACACATACTTTGTAAGAGCAGGCCCAGGAGAAGTCATTCTCATAATTATATGAATACAATAAAAAGGTCAGATATTAGAACTGGGTGAGTAAAAATGCACTTTCCTTCCCCCCAAAAGAACGGAAAACAAGATCTTTTATTCTCTTTTCTAAGGGCAGTTTGCCCTTCCCCTTGCCATCTTCTTGGAAGGATTTCTCAGGAAAGCAAATGAGAGTCCGATTGGCACTCTCCTATCTGTGTGCTGGGCAGGGGTGTGTGTGGTGTCCTTCCCTGGAAGCTGGGACAACCAGGGCTCGAGTGCCAGTGACAAGTTCTGAACCCACCTGCCCAGACATTAGGCTCATTATACAACCAAAGTCCCCAGTGACCATGTAGGGTATTTAAACGTGACAAGTAGCAAAGCTCTAAATTCTAGGATTACGTGAAATGAATCATCAATGGCATTGACTACACTTTCCTCAGATATAAAACTCTCTAGGGCCCAGGATACCAAACATGTTTTTAATTGTCAATTCACATAATATTCACATTGCAGGAACAAGCTGTTTAGGAAATAATAGCACATCCTACAAGTCAGGTCCTGTTTTAAGTCCTTTTCATATATTAACTCATTTCATCCTCATGTGAGCCTTGTGATATGGGCATATTCCCACTTGGGAAGCTAAAAATGTGTCTGAGATCCCATGACCAGTAACAGGAGGAGCAAGGGTTTGAACCAGGAAATTGGCTCCAGAAAACACTTGCAAAAACTAATCTGACCTCTCTCTGATGAGAAGGGATCGGTCTACACTAGCTCTATCCAATTGTCAACAATAAGACATGCTGTGTCTGCCAAAACCGGTTTGGCTCGCCAAAACCGGTTTGGCTCAGTGGATAGAGCGTCGGCCTGTGGACTCAAAGGTCCCGGGTTCGATTCCGGTCAAGGGCATGTACCTTGGTTGCGGGCACATCCCCAGTAGGGGGGTGTGCAAGAGGCAGCTGATCGATGTTTCTCTCTCTCATCGATGTTTCTAACTCTCTATCCCTCTCTCTTCCTCTCTGTAAAAAATCAATAAAATATATATTAAAAAAAAAATAAGACATGCTTTTATGGCAACCCACTAACTTAGCCTAATTGCTTCTCTGTGGTTGGGGGGCTCTCTGGGGAGACCAATGATATATAAAAGCTCTGACTGCCCTTGTCCAGCTTCAAAAGCTGTGCATGAAGAGACATTTCTTGTCTGACAGTATCAGCTGAACCATGTGATAAACCGAGGGCTCCGAACCAGCACTGCAGAACAGAAGCCCAATAGTCCTGGTGCCAGCAGCAATCCCTCAGGGGCCCAGCCAGCCCAGAGAGAATGGTGATCACCATTCTAGAAGCACGTGTGGAATCATGAATAGTGCTAATTGTGCTTTTAAACATTCCTGTCAGAATGTAATTTTTATTGCATTTTTAGAATGTGAAAATTAATAGAAATTTCAAGGCAGGTGCTTAAGTACAATAAATGGAATTTAGACAGTTTTAAGAATAGGCTATTAAAAAGAGATTTGCATACTTTAGCCTCAAATTTCTTGCCTGTGCCATTGAGCAGGTAGGAAGAAGATGGAATAACAAAGATTATTATTTTTTCACTACAGAATATAAATGAGGTAGTTGTGGTTCTTATTTACTATGTTTCAAAATATGTAAAATTGTAGACTTTAGGCTCAGAAACCAATTGCAAATAAAACACTCGTTTAAATGCATATAAAAATAAATTGAGGTTATCTAACATAAAACACCCCCAGAATAAAAGGCACTAAAAGCTTTAGGTTGTCATATATCAGGGACAAAAAATTAGAGAGTAGCTGACATCTCCTTGAGAAAATATCTCCATGGAAACCACTTAAGCTTTAGCATCTAAAGTGATAACGTGAGACACTCCAACAAAACTGCTATTAATTGTAATTTAATTTAAATTGCAACACTATGTTTGCAGTGGGGTCTGGCTAGATGATGTATATATGCCTTTGTTCTTCCCAGCTTCTTTGTTTTGTTTTGCTTTATTCTCTTCCTTTAAATTTGAGTGGTATGACAGAAAATTATTTTTTTCAAGTAATGCATTTTAAGCATTTGCTATTGCCTAATATTTTAGAAGCAAGTGAAATAAAAGGTTTCGATTAAGATGCTGAAGATACAAGGAGCTGCTGTTTTATTTTGGGAGAAGCTACTGCTGATCACGTTCAGGAGGGAGGGATTGGTCAAGGCCAGCCGGAGTTTATCAAGAGGACAACATGTGGGCCATGGCCTCGTGAGCCTCAGTCTCTTATCTACCGGTATACACATACCCATCACCTCAGTTTCCACAGAACGCTAGATAGTTAGAATTCTAGTTTCAAATGGGGAAGAAATTATGAAGTTTTGGCTCTGACAAGTGAAATAAAAACTTTACATTTCCAGCCTCTATGAGTGTCCAAGATCCAGTGACTCAAAGAGGTTCTTTAGGTGAAAACAAACAGAATCTGTAAAGGAAACTGTCATCTGCTCTGTGCCTTGGTTGTGTACGTAATGCCAACATCTATACAAAAGGACTGAATGGGCAATCGATTTTATTCGATTCCCTCCTTCCAGTGGTTTTTTAAGGCAATTTCTGAATTGTCTCAATTGCTTTTCAGGAAAAAGATTTACTGATAATCCCAGACTAGGCTGACATTACATTCTTTTGTCCGAGTAAGTATAAATAGGTATTTTAATAGGAAATATATCATTATTGGTAGAAGCTCAGAATTTGTATTCCATAAACACTAAGGTAAGTCATGTGGTATCCTTTTTCATGTTAGAGATGTCTTCTTATTTCTCAGGTGGGCAAACTGTTTCTTCTTCTGTTAGTAATAATTGTTTAGAAATCAATCATCAAAGCTATGATTGCATAACGTTGTGGGCTCCTGAGGATCACAGATGGTTACAGCTGGCTTTCTATCCCACAACCTGTCTCTACACCTGGGAGGCTAAGACCAGGACAGCGTGTAGGTCACGGTCATGTAGCTGGTAGGCGCCCAGGTCACTTCGGCCAAGTCTCTGGATTCACCAGGACTTCCGTCGTTCTCCGCCACAGGGTGTTGTAGACTCATGTTGGCATTAACTGAACGCAGGAACGCAGGAGCCCCAGGGCTGGGGGAATAAGATAAATTTGGGAAGTGCCATTCAAACCCCTTTCTGAGGGAGAACACGGTTTCCAGATTGTCCTCAGCAGCAGCGGGTCCCCCTTCAGGGCCTGTCCTTCCAACTCACAAAGGGTACTGGTGGTCATCAATAAAAGGGCTCTGCATTGGGTAGCTGGTGGGTTCTTTAGGCTTTTTCTTCCTCCTTGAAACTCATTCTAATGTGCCTTTTGCAGAAACAAACAGATTGATTCCTGAGTGCTTTGGTTCAGAGTGTTCAAATGTTAGGGAGCATACAAACTACCTGGTGTTGTGTTAAAATGCAGGTTCTGATTGGGCTGGTCTGGGGCGGGGCCTGGGAGTCTGCATTTCTCACAGGTGGCTGGGTACTTGAGAGGCAGAGCTATAATTGAAACCTTGGTGGTTCATAATTCCTTCTGAGCATCTTGCCTCTCCCCACGCCCCGCCCCCCCGGAATCATTTGTGTGCTCTTACTAGTACTGACTTACACGAGAATTCACCCCATGGTTCCATTATCTTTAGCCCTATTTCTCTCTCTCTTTCTTTTTTTTTTTTAAATCCTCACCTGAGGATATGTTTCCATTGATTTTTAGAGAGAGAGGAAGGGAGAGAAGGAGAGAGAAACATTGATGTGAGAGAGAAACATTGATTGGTTGCTTCCCTACGTGCCCTGACCGGGGATTGAACCAGCAACCTAGGTGTATGTACCCTAAACAGAAATCAAACCTATAACCTTTTGGTGTAAGGGATGACAGATGACACTCCAACCAGGGGTATAGCCTCATTTTCCAAGGAGAGGGTGCTTGAGAAAATAACCATAATAAGAAGTTAAAGCCACCAAACATAGTGAATAAGCCCCAAAGCGCACCTTTAAAGACATTCCCTGAGGTTTTTGCCCAGACAGTGGTCAAGAGTTGGCGCTGTTCATGAGATGACCGTCTTTGGGAGACCCTGGAGCTGGTGCCTTCAGGCTTCTGCTGAGAACACCTCCACTGGGCACTGGGCAAGGGTTAGCAAAGGCTTTGGATGTCTAGAACTTCTGGCTTGGGAGCTTGATTAAAATAACTTTTTGATAACCCAAAATCTAGTCAAAAGATGATTTCATCATTTGTGAGAGTACTGAGGCACATTTAATCATCTGAGGAGACAGGCAAGGAAGAAGGGTCTCCTCTCACGCCCCTTTGCGAATTTCTAGTCAATTCAAGGGCCATAATTTGCCTGTTTTGGAAACAGCAGAATATTACTGCTTTGCTTCTGCATCATCGTATGTCCTTTGAGGTAAGTACGGGGAATAATAAAATGCATTTGGAAAAATACTTAATGTTCCGCTATAACCTCTATATCTCAGTGTGCAGAACACGTCTTCAGTTTTAGGCGTTGAATGTGCTCCTGCTCTCCGTGGACTCGCTCTGTCAATATTCATCCGGCTTTGGCTTTGGTTTGGAGGACGTCTGTTGTAATTGCTCTTTCATCAAAATGTAAAATTGGCCCTTTTTTATTCCTCAGTGTCAGGAACCAGGACACAGATGAGGAGGGTTTCTGAGAACACAGTGTTGTCTACCCGGATCCGGCCCGCTGACCGGCTCCCGGCTGCATCGTGTGGACGATTAGAAAGGGCAGGGAGCAAAGCTAAAGTGCTTTAAAAATTAATTCTGCACGTATTTTAGGTCTTTTATCAATGCCCAGCAGGGCTCGTGCTTTTGAAATACTCTTTTCAGTTGCATTAGCAGAAATGAAACATGTAATTCCAATCCCAAGACGTGTCTTGTCTTCTAAGAAGGCTGGCCTCAGAAAACTGACGCTACAACCCCCTCGCTGGGTATTTCCGTCATCTTCTGAGTTGTTCTTCCTGGATGAACCTTAGATCTCAAAAGACAGTGTCTTTGCTTGTTGGCAGGTGGAATGACTAATGGCCACTGAAGAAACCATGGGAAAAGAAAAGGCTTCTAAACGCTTCCCGATGCTTCCCCACCAACGGCCTCCTCCAGGTGCCGGCTCCCATCAGGATCCAGATGCTGAGATCCATGTCCAGCCTGAGCCACATGACTGTCACAGCCCTTCCTCTCATTCATGTCAACAGAGCGTGAAAAAAGTACTTAACTGGCTCTAGCCATCCTGGGCGTGTATCAAAAAAGAGAAAAACAAAACAAAACAAAACAAAACAAAAACTCGGGGAAGGGGGTGTGTGCAGAGCAGCAGGAATTTCACCTACACATATGCAGAGTACTTATTATTTCAGACTTCTACTTTATATTCATGGGGTGGCAGAAGACAGGAAGACAGTTCACAATAAAGAACTGGAAATCTTTTATGTTTAAATTTGATTATTTTCCTGGAGAAGAAGGAGAAGTGGGGAAAGCACTGAATCTGAAGGGAGTCTTCCTGAAATTTAGGCCTGGCAATGCTGGTCTCTGTGTACCTTTCAGCCGGTGCTGTAAACAGGGGGCTGACCGCACGGCAGGCATCTCGGGATGGGGAGCGGCCGCAGGAGTCTCCAGGTGTGACGCAGGTTGAGCTAGTGCACAGCAGCCACTCCGCTCTTTCTTGAGGGCCTGAAGGTATTTGCTTTCTCTGAGTCTCATTTCCCTTATCTTTACTTAGCTAGTTATTTATTTTTTAAAATACATTTTTATTGACTTCAGAAAGGAAGGGAGAGAGAGATAGAAACATCAATGATGAGAGAGAATCGTGGATTGGCTACCTCCTGCACTAGTGATTGAACCTGTAACCTGGGCACGTGCCCTGACCAGGAATTGAACCTTGACCTCCTGGTTCATAGGTCTACGGTCAACCACTGAGCCACGCCGGCTGGGCTCATTTTCCTTATCTTTAAAAGGTGGCTAACAATGTCCACTCATACATATAGGCCCCATGGATGAAACAAAATATTGCCCTGACAGCATTTCAGCAACTAAAGTCCTTTACAATTTTAAACTGTCATTTATCCTTTTCAGTTTTGTAAAAGTTAAAATTCCGAAGTCAATTCCTGAAAAACACTCTTTGCCATTCCCAAGAGGGAAATGTCAAAGCAATTTGGTCTCCATGTTTAAAATAACTTTCATATGGTTTATTGTATATTTAGATGTTAACATAAAGTTGATTTTACTTTTCCCCCCTGAACCTTCCGGGGTTGTTCCTAGCTAGAAACTGAACAGCAGAATCAAGAATCCACCTGCTCTTTCCTTGGCACAAAACTGAGGCAAAAACGAATACCGTGATTTGCTGGAGTCAGTGGTTCTGCCATCGCTAGAGAAGGTGCCATAGCAGCAAGGACGCCTGTGTTTCCCCGCATTTCCCCAGCCCCACGTGAGGGAGACCACAGCTGAGAGGATGGCCAGGCACAGACCCCTGGAGAGAGGCCTCTCTAAGGCCCTGCCCGGTGGGGTGGCCGAAGCGGGGCGAGCTCAGAGAGAAGACTGGGAGAGAATCCTGCCCTCTTTGGGGCTCAAAATCTATTAAAAGGGACAAGGGAAAGAAAGGTAGAAAGGCAGAGGGAAACTGGGACTGAAAGTGACGCCTACACAGGGAGGAACAAGGACCGCAGACGTTGTCCCATAGTTGATGTTTGTGACTCTTTTGATTTATTCACAGTGGAGTTTCAGAGAGTTAAACAATTCTGGTTGGGAAAGAATAGAACCTGGGAGCCACGGCAGCCCCTGACACACTGGAGTGACTAGAGAGCAGCACAGGAAAGAGAGGATGGTGAGCAGGGTGTGGTGCTGCAGGGAATCCAACCTCACTGCCCATCCCTGCAGTCACTTATGAGGGGTTGGCTGTCTATCATTTCTCACCATGGCCCTCACTGCTTTGCAAAACACAGGCTTGACAAATCTGTTCTGTGATGTGGGAGGCTGTGGCAGCTTAAGGCAGCCTCTAAAGCAGTGGTTCTCAACCTTTCTAATGCCGCGACCCTTTAATACAGTCCCTCATGTTGTGGTGACCCCCAACCATAACATTATTTTCATTGCTACTTCATAACTGTAATTTTGCTACTGTTATGAATCGTGATGTAAATATCTGTGTTTACCGATGGTCTTAGGTGACCCTGCTAGTGGTTCTCAACCTGTCATGACCCACAGTTTGAGAACCGCTGCTTAGAGACTAAGACCATCGGAAAACACAGATATTTACATTACAGTAGCAAAATTACAGTTATGAAGTAGCAAAGAAAATAATTTTATGGTTGGGGGTCACCACAACATGAGGAACTGTATTAAAGGGTCGCGGCACTAGAAAGGTTGAGAACCACTGCTCTAAAGTCTTTTCAGGCCCCTTAGATAAACATGTAGTTAAAAATATTAATGCCAAGACTCTGCATCTGGAATGTGCAATATTGGAGGTGGGGTCAGAAGTGAGAGTTTTGGGCTTAGAGCTGAGATTTGTTAACTTTGGTCCACATTCCTCTGTAAGAGGATGATACGCCCCCATCCCCAATAATGAAAATGAGATAATTAAACATTCAAATTACAAAGTTAAAGAGTGGCAAATATAAATTTTAAAAAGTCAAGTAAAAGCAAATGGTAAAATCAAACAGAAAAATGATAGCACTAATAAATAAATTCAAAGCTGGTTCTCTGAGGAAAAAAATCCAACCAAGAAGAAAACCTAAATCTATAACATAAAAAATAGGAATAAAATTTTCTAGAGAAAATTAAAAAAATTTCTGAATGGAGATGACAAAAAGCCATAAAACATATTTATCTCACCATGCAAATAATTTTTAAAATTACATGAAAAAAACACACCCCATAAATGAAAAAAAAATAGAGATCAAACTAGAAAAACACTCAAACATAGTAAAATAGTAACTTACTTAATATATAAAGAATTCATATAAGTTAAGTAGTAGATGACCAACAAATAGGAAAGAATATAAATATTTGGTCAAAGAACATAAATAGGCAGTTCATGGAAAAATAAATACAAGTGGCTTATAAATGTATACAGAGATACTTAAGCTCATTAAAACAATAAAATTTCTTTTTTTTTCAATAAAATGTAGCAAGATTAAAAGATTATGATGTACTGTGTTGTTGAGGGTGTGGGGAAAAAGACACTAATACTCTATTGGATTGGGGGTACTAAATCATTGGAGGCTGATGTAAATCAAATATAACAGCTATCAAAATTAAAAATACATCCCTTTATTCAAAATGTCACATGTTGCAAAGTTAGTCATTATGGAAACAAAAGATGGGAACAATTTAAATGACTAATGGATCAGATATCTGTAACCTTAATATATTTAACTTAAGCTGTGTAAATGTGCTTGGTGCTCTTGCAGAAAAGCAGAATTTGCATCATTTGCAGGAAAAATGCACATTAGAAAAGGAGGAATAATAATTGTTCTTTGCACTTGAATAAATGTTACCTGTGTGGGTCACTGATGAGGAGAAAAGACACACAAGAGAATAAAAAGATTAGGTGTCAGGGATTGAACGCATTAATCATGTAATCTTAGCATAAGGATGCAAAAAGGGAACTGCTCAGAAATAATTAAGATGTCAGTATAAAAGGTGGAAAGATTATTTTAAGTGCTTGCAGGTGGTAAAGAAAACCACCTATCAGCTTGTAATTATGAAGGAAACTGAATAAATATATTCAGTTTTTAATGTTCATCATATTCATAACTCTTTTGCATATGAAGATATAAAAATACTTTATCTTCAGATGGTGGAAAGGAAATTTGGAATATAGATAAGAAATAAAGTCATTAAAAATCATGAACTTAGAGGTAGGGTAGGGTGCCTTTAGAAGTCAAACTCACATTCCCAGGGGTCAAGTGCTGTGGTGAGTTCAAGCCTCATTTCTCAGTTTGAAGTAGCTGGCAGGCTGTGCTCTGGAATCTAACTGGGTGCGGTTGTTACCTTGAGTGATCCCTGGTACCAGATTCCATCGAGCTCCCAATTTATTTGGGAGAACACATTCCTAAGAGGGCTGGTTTTTCAATAGCTCTGAAAACCTGAGTGAATCCCCTGGATAAGTCTGGATTTGGATCCTCCCGGCTTCTGACAACCTTGACTCTTGATCTGGGCAGGAGGAGAATTAGGCCGTGGTTAACTGTTTTTCCACTCTGCTCAATGCTCCTGGGTTTTCCATGTCCCACCCATTGAGAGTTCTTGGTCAAGAGTCCCTCAGTATCAGATGCAGGTTAGCTTAAGGGTGGGAGCCAGGGAAGTCAAGGTTACAGTGGAGACTGTTCAATTGCCAGCACCCAGCAGAGGCCGATTCTCTGGGGCCTTCTGGGCTGCACACGGTACACTTGTAAGTTAACAGAGGTATGGACACCGTCACATACCTGTGCTGAGAATATTATGCACTAGAAGTCCTTTATAAATCTTTATAATCCTACCTAATAATAGACAAATATGCAAATTGACCGCACCTTCACTACGCCCAAGCCATGCCCACCAGCCAAGCCACGCCCACCAACCAATCAGGACGAGTATGCAAATCACCCCAACAAAGATGGCGGCTAACTTGCATATCAAGACAGTGTAGAAAGAAGCCAAGAGATGCTGAAGGGAGCACAGCTTCGGAGAAGCAAGCAAGCCCGGGGGGAGGAGAAGGGAGGAGCGGAGGCGGGGCCGGGGGAGAAGGGAGAAAAGCAGGCGGGCTGGCGGAGAAGGCAGGCCGGGGGACAAGGGAGGAGTGGAGGCGGGGTGGGGTAGAGTGCAGCAGGAAACCCTATTGCAGGATTTTTCCTGCAACGGGAACGCTAGTTAGTTATAATCTTTATAAACAGAAGATTCCTTAGGGAATGAACCTTATATCTTACAGTGCTCTGTCTATGGTATGATATTTTATAAGAGGTCCTAGGATGTGTGTGGCCTTTGGTCTGATGTATTCTGTATCAAGTATCATGAATGTGATAAAACACCTCAAGGCATACTAGGAATGCCCCAGGGCTATACAGTTTGGAGTTGGTCCTTAGTGCAGAAATTTACAGCATCCAACTCATGTGTTTGTTTTGTTTTTATTTTTTTTGCAGAATGTGCCCTGCTGTCCATGGTTGTACTTCTGCTGGGAAATCCTTGCTGTTTCAAGGAAAGAAGATTCCTGGATTTGACCAAGAGAAGGAACAGAGCCCGAGATCGAGAGGCGGGTCCCAGCAATTTCCCCCAGCTCTGCAACCTTTAATGCACCAGAACTCAGACTGGGTGTGTTTTTTCTATCTTGTAACTATTGTTCTAAAAATATCCCTCAGGACCCTAATGATATGCTTTAGCAACAGGCGGTACCTTTTATCAATGGGGGAAAACCAGGCAGAAAAAACAGTGACCGGATGTTCCTAACAGAGCAGAATTGATGTAAATCAAATTAATGCAATTTTGTTTACTGTTTCCCCCTATAAAAATGCACTCTTACTCCCCGTGCTCGGCCCTGTGTTTGGGATGATCCTGTCCCACCGCCCAGGGCCTTCCACACTCCAATCACGTGGGAACCCCCTTCACATTTTTTTTGCCATTATCCATGCAAAATCTAATGATTATTTATTTACTTATTTTCACTAAATTGATCCAATTTCTAATTTAAATAAATACACTGATACAACTTTCTAACCCTACTGAGTAATTCTATTACCTGTCAGGGCTCTAAACAGAAGCCTGCTCTCTCTTTAATGAAGGGTAACAGCAAGGGGAAGGGGTGTTAAGGGTATGTCAGAACCAATCGGAGACTTTCTCTTTGACAAAATTTGAGGGGCTGAAAGAGAAATAAACAGGAAGTGACTTTACACTGTTATGCAGTGCCATGTCTATTTTCTTTCCACAGTGACCTGGTGACCCCCTATCAAAGGCTCCAGGCCACACTGCAGGGGTCAGACTTCCTCTCTGGGAGTGGTGTGGTGCACAGCCTGCCAACCACATGTGTCTCTTGCTTTGGAAAACACTGACAGAGCCCACAAAGCGTCAGAGAGGTAATGAATAACTCAGCCAGCAGTGCTATAGAAGAGAAAAAGGATCTTATTACACGAAGCCAGCATAACTTAGAATATATTTTCTGTTTTTACCATCTGATATATCTAAGTAAGAGAAACGTCAGGGAGCACAAAGAACACGAGACCTAGGGATGGATGTCTTGAATTCTAATCTCCAGGTCTCTGCAAAGCACATACCCTGGTGAGGGTGTGAAGTGAGTAGCTTTGGTTTATCACTGACATCCCTTCAGTACTGAGGCCATCTTCACAGCCAGGCATGTGCATTATTTTTGAAGATGTACATACTTCATTTAAAAAAATGTTTTTATTGATTTGGGAGAGAGAGTGAGAAACATGGATGTGAGAGAGAAACATTGATCCATTGCCTCCTATACACACCCCAACCGGGGACCAAACTCACAACCTGGGCATGTGCTCTGACCAGAAATCGAACTGGTGCTCAACCAACTGAGCAACACCGGCAGGGCCATACCTTCATGTTAAGTAGCATTCCCCCCACCCCCACCCCAATATCCTTTCAAATTACGTTTGCAGTTGATTCAATAAATTGAATAATATTTGGACATCTTCCTCAAACTGAGGTTCCTTCCTGGGGTCAGCAACTTCTATAATGACACCCTTTCATGAGAGCCAGAGTTCAGCCCCAAACTGTGGAATTCTTGTTGGTTTGTCTGAAATCTGCTTTTCCAGTTTCAAGAAGCCGATCGGCTGCCCTCAAGTTTAGAAGAAAACTGTGTCTCCATGAGCTTCCTTACAAGATGGTCAGAGGAGCCCAACCTTTTGCAAGCTTATTGCTACAGCTTTTCAATTTGAGACTTCCCCATCTAAAGGCTTCATTGCCTTTCATAAACTGTTTCTTTGTTGTGTTGTTGTTGCATTATTTGTGTATTAATTTCCTTTTCTTTTGGTAACCTTATTTAAAAGGGCTCACCAAGGGGGCTTTTAGTAAGCTTCTCTCTTATTTGGAGAGTGATCCTCAATCTTGGCTACACACTGGAACCCACCCCCCCAACCCCCCAGGGAGGTCTCACATAGATGGACACCTGCATCTCACCCCCAGGGCATCAGATTTCATTGGTCAGGGGTGTAGCCTGGATACTGGAGTTCTGGAAAGCTCCCCAGGTAATTTAAAAGTGCATCTGAGATTGAGGACCACTGAACTAGGTGAGTGCTTTCAAACTTGATTGTGCACATGGTACGTCACCTGGGAATCCTGATAAAATGTAGATGCTGACACAGTGGGTCTTGGGTGAGGGCCTGAGATTCTGCATTTCTAATGAGCTTCCAAATGCTCCTCATCTTCTGGTTGAGGACCACCCTTTCCAAGGCACCAGATGCAATGAGGCACTCAAATGCCCTATTCAAACCAGGACTGATCAGCCCTCACCCTTGTCCTCTCTCTGTCCTATACCTGCACAGACTTAAGAAAGACATGATTTACAGCCAGCACCGGCATTTTGTTTCTACATTTCTGCTTTGTTTCTGACTATCTGACAGCAAGGATTCTTATTCTACTCTCACAGGAAGATTATCTGAAGAAAGCAAAACCCTCCAATCAGAATCCTGAATGCTGAACTTAGGCTCACAGAGACTAGGGTGCACTTGCTGATGTGGGGATACACTTAGAAGCTAAAGATTAGTTTAAACTGAGGACATTTGCAATTCAACAGCTGCAGAAAGAGATTTTTTTTTTTGGAGTTTCTGTTATCTGATTAAACGTAGAAACTTCAGGGAAATGAGGCTGCCATAATTCCCCCTTCTGAGTGGCTTTTACTCCCCTTTGGAAGGAGACCAAGAGTAAAACTACCATCAATCCCCTCCCCAGGGGAGTTTTAAGGCTTAAAGAAGACAGAAAGACCACTCCCACCTGCATAAACAAGCAGGATCACAAACTTGCTTCTCTCCTGTTCTTGTAGGAACCCATTTGTTCTCTCCATAGACACCTCTTCTCTCTCCCTGTTCCCTACTGAGTAAGGTATACAAGCCTTTAACCATTTATTAAGCTAACCCTTTTATAAGCTTTCACATCTATAAACGTTTTTCTTCTGTTAATCTGTCTTTTATCGGTTTAATCTGCCGGCCCCTAATTACTGGACATAAGAGGCAGAGGAAAAGTTTTTCCTCCCTGATACTAAGCCACTGGAGGCCGCTCATCAGTGACTGTCCTTTTTGTCTCTGTCTTTCTCTGTCCCTATATCCAGCCCCTGCCTCCCATTCTCTCTCATGTTCCCATTCACCTAAAGGAAAAGAATAAAATCATATTATCTAAACAAGACTTCAGAAGCTTCTTTTCTGTCCATCTAATTAAGTTCATATTTCTTCATACATTTTCATAATTATGGAAATTAATTGGGAATTCCAATTATGAGATAAATTATGGCGATGAGATCGATACGGCAACTGATTAACACCAGGTAAGACCTCTGCCCAAGTACAAGTGGACATTTTTCTGCAAATTGACCATATGGTCTATAGTACAGGTCAACCATAATACCTGGGGCGCAGAAATTTGATTAGTACACTGAATAATAACGGAAGTGTTCCCTACATACTTTTTCATTATATCAACCAAAAGAATAAAATTGTCATGCAGAAATCATGATTTGGAGAAAACCCAAATGAATCCAAACTGTTTGGTTTCCACAACTGTATCTCACAGTCCACAAAGCAAATAATTTGCTAATTGAGACATAATGACTATGACCTTGTATTGGCCCAAAGTAGCATCTAGATGTTTTTGAAACTAATTTATTGGCACCTGGCTTAGACCACACATGCTCAGGGCCTCATGCAGGGAGTACCTGGAATGGCTTAAGCACCTGTGTGTCTCAAAGTTCCTGTGCTATCCCCATCCACTCTGGCATTTGGAGGAACTTACCTGGGAAGTCTGTTCCTCAGTAGCCCTGACATCTGTCTTTTCTCATCTCGTATTTTCACTCATGCTTTTCTTTTCTCAGCATTAGGAATGTTCCTGCCATTCCAGCCCACAAGGAAACCAGTCCACTGTGTGATCCCTTCACGAAAGGGAATTCTTCAGATGCACCCCTGGCACACAGCACCCCTCATTGTGTCATGGGAATCCATGTATGAGGAACGATTATTTAGTCTGTAAACTGGCTATTCTGACAATGGGGCAATTTGGGCTTCTTTGGAAGCTTCACAAAGCTTTGCAGCACAAATCCTGGCAAGGACCACAATGGGAGCTGTGCTTAAAGCTGAGACACATGGTGCCTGGAATACGCAAAAGCAATCAAACGTGTCACGCTTACACTAGGAATTGTTATGAATTAGACATTAGGGTGGGGAGGACTTGGAAGTCTTTAGTGGACATTCAAGCCTCATAGCACACTGTGTCTAACATAATAATGACCACATTGGTAATAGGATTGCAGCTAAACTTTAGTGAAGCTTGCTACATGTCTATAACTGCACTAAGTGCTTTAAATACATAATCTCAAATATAATTCTATGGGTTAGTCTTAGTATTTCCACGTGAGATATTTGGAATACCTGCCCCTGTGCTGGTGAGGGCACTTATGCCACCTTGTCCCGCTCCTCGTCCTATTCCTGTCTTTAGCATCAGCAACATCACATGTTGCTTTGGAGACCCACTGAATGTTAGGTTTGGAGATCACTTAGAGGCCTCCAAATCTCCACGCCTCTGGGTGACAAAGCAGAGGCTTGCAGAAGTGAGCTGAGTTGCCCAAGGTTAGTTTGGGTAGAGCGAGAAGGCTCCCCACCAGTCCCTGTTATGAGAACCTTGAATTTGCATCCAGTTAGTTTTGCAGGCAACAGCTACATCCTTTCATTTTAGCCCTGTGCATTCGAACTACAAATCTTATCAACTACAGAAGTGGGATTCAATCCACTGAGCTTTGGAAGCCTAAACCCATCACTTAAAAAGCTGGAAGGCTAATTCACATAAACTCAGTGTTGGTGATGCAATCTCTGTATTGCTTTAAAGTTTTCCTCCTGAGCTTAGAACTTGGACTAAGGGGCTGCAAATCAAAGAGTCACAAAGGCAAACGTGAGGGAGTGGTTCGATGAGATCACTCAGCAATCCCGCTGCAGCCAGCAGGGCAGGCGTTGGCTTGTTCACTTTTCGCAGAGCTAGAATGGCGGGGGGAGCTTGTGACATTTGATATGTGCTCAGCTCTGTGCTAAGAACTCATGTACCCACACATTCCTTTGCTCTTAATCCTCCAACTACATTACCAGTGAGGTGCTGTTATTAGCCCCATTTTACAGGTGAAGAAACTGAGGTTTAAAGAAATAAAGCAATCTGTCTAATGCTGCTTTAGACTTTACCTGAATCCAGGTGGTCTAAGTGCCAGGGGTCGGTGGCGGACGACATGGGTGAGAGGGTGAGCGGGGAGGCCCCGCAGTTGGACTCCACAAGCTCGCCCTGGATGTGGACGTGCGCCGAGGCGTTGGTTTGCCTCAAGGCCGCCTTGAGAGGGGCGATCTGGTTGAACTGAACTCTGGAGAGGCACCCAGTGAATCCTGGGGTGTTGTACTTGTGAATCTCTTGGTCAATCTTCCCTGTTTCTAAAAGAAAAAGAAAGAGAACGTAAAAATCTTATCCTACTCACTGTCTTCCAGCTGCAGAACACACTTGTCTTTGAATGCTTTGGTCCAAATCTTACTCTTAGATTTCAGGTCCAAATGTTATATTCTTTAAATGAAATACTAATGGCTTGATAAGGCAGGGCTGGAGACCTGACTTTAAAAGAATCTTCTGTGTTACTAGAGAACCTGGTAGGGTGAGGAGAATAAGACTGTATTTGTTAAAATAAAATACATTCGTAGTTACCTTCCAGATACTTGAGATATTGCTGAAACTAACAACACTCATTTGGTTCTGATTGATTTTTCTTCCTGATGCTTCAATGACTCTCTTATGGGTATTGAACAAGCCCCATGCCCAGCTCTCCTGTACCTCTTCTATACATCATTCTTATTTTCTTATTTAGAAATTGGGCATTCCCTTTCTTCAGAATCCAATCCCCTTAAAATTCTGTGGTTTAGCCTTGGCTTGGTAGCCCAGTTGGTTAGAGTGTTGTCCCCATGTGCCATGGTTGCAGGTTCGATCCCTGGTTGGGGCACGTACAGGAATCAACTGGTGAGTGCATGAATGGGTGGAGCCACAAATCAATCTCTCTCTCTCTCTCTCTCTCTCTTTCCCAACCCCCCCCAAAAAAAAAAATCAATCAATAAAAATATTTTTAAAATTCTGAGGTTTACGGAATCCCACCTGGAATCTGATGGACGTTTGGAAGTAATGACACTCCCAATTCAATCTCAAACATACATATGTATTTAAGAATCACCACCTCCTCCCGACCTGTAAGCTCAACATCTCCCTAAACTAACATTCCAATCAGGGGTGAGTCTGAGTAGAGGCATTTGCAATGTACCGTTTCAACTAGTATAATCACACATTGTCACCTCAGTAGAAGCAAGTATCTTTTTCAACCCTGGCGATCAATGGGGTGACAGATGTTGCAGCCAGATCGCCCTCACATCCAGAAGCAAGTATCTTTTTGACCTCCTGCCCCAAGTTTTACAGTCTATCCAGCAGAATGAATGTTGAAGGAATCTAGACCTTTCTGACCAGCAGTTCTCACAGTATGGATCCTGAGCCAGCAGCATATTAGTATCACTGGGGACTTGTTATAAATGCAAAATCTTGTAACCAGAGACTCGAAGGGTGGGGTTGAGCAATCTGTGCTTTTACAAGCCCCCCACGTGATTCTGATGCTGCTTGAGAACCAGACACAGGCAATCGCCTTGTGGTATGGCAAACTCAGGTGATGGGCAAATGGCACTTCAGCAATTTGTATTCTGGATGAGAGATTATGTTACCATGATGATCACCTTTTAAATCCAAGGACAAGAATGTGAGATATTTATGAACTGTGAAAACAAAGACGGGAAAACAAAGACGGGAAAACAGAGGGCTGCGTTTCTCACTGGGAAACACACACAGGTGAAGTGGTCTTGTATAAAAACTGACTCCCCATTAATTAAAGAATAAATCAGTAGAGAAGGGAGCAGGTCTTGGGGGCAGAAGAAGTGAACTTATTCAGAGTCATCGCATTAATGAATCAGTTCAGTGATTGACCTGTACTAGTTGCATGTGAATTTTGATTAACAGGAGAAATGTGAGAACAGGGATGATGAAGTAATGGTAATTCTGGGAATTCAAACAGGGTCTTAGACAAGTACATACAGACATTTGAATGAGTCAATCTCTATATTGTTGTCCTGCAGTAAATTTCAGTTTGTGACTTTGAGCTAACATACATGCCACTTAGGATGGGGAAGTAGATCATGCCTGAGACCATGTACAAAACCCCACAGTCAACACGTATCCTGAGGGTTCCTTCGATGACCAGGAAGAGGCTCTGGTCCCATTGATTACTGTGCTGGTTTGTTCCCCTCTTTCTTCCTTGCTTTCTCCTCCATGATTGCAAACTACTCACGGGTTTCATACTTTATCTCCTTGTCTAATAGCAGAATTCTTTGTTCTAGGGTCACCAACTTGCCTTCCACACAAACGGTTCAGATATTTGGTTTCCATTCCTCCCTCCAGTGATCTGCCTTTCCTTGAAACATCCTCAGACCAAGGAGACTCAAGGTGACTTTGTTCCTAGGGTGGGAATGAAGACCCACTTTCTCAAATGAGACCTTGCTTTCTCAAATCCCTATCTGTTTTCACCTGTGGTCGAGGCACCAGGACAAATGGCCACTAGGTGGTAGGAAACTGAGAACAATCCCGGCTCCATCAGCTGCTTCTAACCCATAAATAGAGAGCTTTTTTTTTCAGCCTGTCCAGCCCTGCAGTAGAACTCCAGACAAAAGAATCCTGGCTGGTAGCTCCTGCCGTCTTGTGGGACTTCAGTTCAGTTTAATTCAATTCAATTCAATTCATCTGATCACAGGTATTGACTTCGAGTAGTAGTAGCAGGAAGATAGAGACACATATAAAGATTTACCCTAAGCTGCTCACAACCTAGCTGGGAAAACAAGCATATAAACATCTGACTATCACAACTGAACACACGCTGTATAAGCACAAGAGTTAACATTTATTGAACCCTTAAAATGTTGCTGGGTGCTTTATGTGAATTAGACATTTAATTCCCAGAACAAGCCTGTGGGGAAGGGAATGCCATCATCCCCATGGAGTGTCTCAGGAAACTGAGGTTCACGGTTAAGATCCCTTGGCTGCTGAGGCCAGGCCGACTGACCCCGAGTCTCTCAATCACTGTGATTCTCTGAGCTGAGAAACCGACCACATGTTTGGTAAAATGATCAGAGCCTATGGGAAACCAGGGAAGCAGGTCTGTGTGGGGTCCTGAAGAGCACTGCAGGAGAGGTCACACTAGAACAAGGGTTGATGTGGATTTTTACCCTCTTAACAAATTTTTAAACGTACTATTGTATACAGTATTGTTAACTCTAGGCACTCTGCTCAGAACAGATCTCTAGGACTTACTCCTCTTGTATATTTGAAAGTATTGACTCTTTAACCAACAACTCCAAATTCCCTTCCACCCCTGGTAACCACCATTCTGCTCTGTTTCTATGAATTTGACTATTTTAGATTCCTAATATTCATGAAATCATGTAGTATTTGTTCTCCTGCGTCTGGCTTATTTCACTTAACATAATGTCCTCCAGGTTCATCCATGTTGTAGCAAATGGCAGGATTTCCTTCTTTTTTTTAAGGCTGCATAAGAGTCCACAGCATACATGTGTGATGTGTGTGTGTGTGTGTGTGTGTGTGTGTGTGTACTACATATATCTTGTCCATTCATCTGCGGCTGAAAGTTTAGGTTGTTTCCATGTTTTTGGTATTGTGAATAATGCTGCAATGAACCAGGGCGTGCACATGTTCCTTTGAGATCCTGATTTCAATTCTTTTGGGTATATACTCAGAAGTGGGATTGCTGGGTCATAGGCAATTCTATTTTTAATCTTGGAAAGAACCTCCATCCTGTTTTCCACAGTGGCTATACCATTCCACATTCCCACCAAATTCCCCACATCCTCACTGCTTGTTACCTGTCGGAGAACCAGGTTTTGAGGCCGAAAGGAAAGAACTGCAGATTGAGTTTGTCATGAGGTCTGGGGCCTATGGGAGTCTGATGGGGTCAGAGCTTAGACCAGACTGGGAAGGGCCTTGAATGTCACATTAAGATGTTTGCATTTCAGTAAGAAACTCAAAGATGTTTCAGCTACAGAGGGCTGTGATGGGAACTTATTAGAAAGGGAATTGTAGTGGCAGTGTAGCATCTGCTCTGAGCAAGCCATCTCATCAGCCCGAGAACTCCCTGGGCTAAGAAGGGACTCCGCTGGGCGGAGGCAGGGTTATGCACAGATGTGGACAGTGCCCTTTTTGTTTGTTCCCAGCATCTTCTTGCCGTTATTTAATCTACAGTGAGTCAGTTTTGGTTCTGTTTTCTCTGCCAGCGATGTGGGTGGAGACCTTCTGATTCGGGCTTCATCTCGTACGGTCCCTGCACAGTCCTCTAAAAGTTACGTAGGCCAGGCTTCCCAATCATACCACAGAAAAGGAACAGTTTCAAAGCAGTACGTATCTGAGGGTTCCCTATTTAAGGTGAGGTGCCCACTTCTTAAAGAGCTGTCCTCTCCTGAGTGTCTCCCCCTGAGGTGACCCCGAGGGAGGGATAACAGACAAGGTGGAGAGAGGGGAGCCCAAGAAGGGGGTTCTGATGGTGCATCTGTGACCAGAGGAGCGGTGGGAAGGAGCAGGGTGCCCAGGCCGGTTGGGGCTGTGAGCACTGGTGGGAATGTCAGCTAAGTGAGCACAGGCTGGGGGCTAAGCTGCTAGCATACTTTTCCATTCTCTTAGGGGCACTTAGCTCTGCTCACTCTCTTCTTTAGCTTTTGCCATTCTGTGTTTTCTTTTTATTGTGGAAAAAAATCCCCATTTTTTTCAACTGTTGTTTCTTTCCTGAGAGGTGACTGGGTCACAGATAGCAGGGTTCGGATGCCCAGAAGAGCAGAAACAGCATTTTCAAACCTGAAAGTATCCCAAAGCTTGTTGATGTGCCTCTAAAGACCCTGGGCTGAGACCCATCCCCTGGGGTGGGGGCAGCATTGTAATCAACACTCTTGGTTCTTCTGTCCTAATGGTTCCAACTCTTGGCCATGTGATAATAAGAATATCAAGAGTTTCTTATAAACCACAGTTGGTACACATGTGAGGTACTGGGTTAGCACTTTTGTGCATTATTTCATTAAGTCTCCTAACAACTCTCTGAGCTAGACAGGATCATCTCCACTGCATGAAAGGGGAAACTGAGGCTCAGAGACATTAAGGCTTTGCCAAAGAATAAATGTTTAGCCCTGGCTGGTTTGGTTCAGTGGATAGAACATCAGACTGCGGACTGAAGGGTCCCGGGTTCGATTCTGGTCAAAGGGCACATACCCAGGTTGCCGGCTCAATCCCCAGTAGGGGGCGTGCAGGAGGCAACATTGATGTTTCTATCTCTATCTCCTTCTCCCCTCCTCTCTGAAATCAATAAAAATATATTAAAAAAAGAATAAATGTTTATCCTATCTAATAATAGACAAATATGCAAATTGACCGTACCTTCGCTATGCCCGCGATTGGCCAGGAGGCACGGGGGGGTGGGACTTGGGGTGGCTGGGGTGGCCGATTGGGCTGGCGGAATGCTGAGCTCGCGTCGCCAGCGGCGGCTCGAGCTCAGCGTCTGCGCCACAGAAGGGGGCCTCTGGGACAGCGAGCTCACATCCCACCGCGGACCATCAAAAGCGGGGGAGCTGGGTGCCTGTCTGCTCAGGCACCAGGCCTTTCAGAAGCCTCCGCCGCGCTGGAGGCTTCTGAAAGGCCTGGTGCACCAGCGATCAAAAGCAAAAGCGTGGGAGCTGGGTGCCTGTCCACTCAGGCACCCAGCTCCCCTGCGATAGAAAGCAAAAGCGTGGGAGCTGGGTGCCTGTCCGCTCAGGCACCAGGCCTTTCAGAAGCCTCTGACGCGGCGGAGGCTTCTGAAAGGCCTGGTGCACCAGCGGACAGGCACCCAGCTCCCCGGTGATCGAAAGCGAAAGCGTGTAGGGGACCCTACATGTGCATGATTCAATCATGCACTGGACCTCTAGTATTTCATATAAAAAAGCAGAAAATGTTTTGTATTATTCTCAAGTTCTGTCTGAAAAAATGGACTAGATTATATTGTTTTCATATTTACTTTAATTTTTGGCATTCATAGTCAGGGACTCTTCATAGAAATAGCATAGTGAGCCTTTTTTGTTGTTACTGATCCTCATCCAGGATGGTTTTTTCATTGATTTTTACAAAGAGAGGAAGGGAAGGAGGGAGGAGGGAGAGAAAGGGGAGAAGAGAGAAAAAGAGGGAGAGAGAAACCTCGATGTGAGAGAGACACTTGGATTGGTTGTTTACCACATGTGCCCCCGATTGGGGCTGAGGATCAACGTGCAACCCAGGTACGTGTCCTTGACCAGGAATCAAACACGAGACCCTTTGGTGTCCCGACTGATGCTCTAACCATTTAGCAACACCATCCAGGTCTAGTGAGGCTTAAAAAAAAATTAATGGCTGTTAGAGACGGCTCTAAGACCATGTTTTATTGGTGATGAGCCGACAATATGGTGTTCAGAAATGCCATGAACTGAGGTCAGAGTTCGCCAGCATCATTAAAGCACCAGCAAGTTCTGCAAGTGCTTGTCTGGAATAAGATCCAAACTTCTTGAGAACATCTAACAAATGATCCTGAGGCTATCAATTCAGTGCATTTGAGCTTATTACATGTTAATTATGCTAATTGATTGGGCTGGTCTCTTTCTGAAATCAAATATTAAAATATGATTTCTTGTAAGCAATTACTTTCTGCATGGAGATGTCTGGGCCCAGGCGTCACTTGGACAAAGCCTGCTCTCAAGAATGCATATTTTAGAGATGTAGTACAATCACTACTGAAATGGAATTCTCAAGCTGTAATTAGTGCTTTAATGTCTGAGAATCATAGTGATGTGGGTTATAGAAAATAGCCCACTTCAAATACTGACATGATTCCTGGTGAAACCTTAAAACGAAATGCTCCTGACAATACTCTTAAGGAGAACGCAGCAATTACATTTGCAATGCATTAGCATGCTCTCCACTCGTTCTTATTCAGCTGTTGGATAGCAAGTGACAGGCAGGAGTGCAGGGGAAATGCAGAGAGAAAAGGGCACCCGAACTAACGAGAAATTTGGGGAGAATAAAGCCATCTCCCCGCTCCGCCAAGGACAGAACGGGGCTCCAGGCCTGGGACATGGATGAGCACATCCTGAGCAAACATTTAGATGCCGACTCCTCCGAAGACATTTCTCCTTTTCTTTTGAGATTATTTAAATTCATCTATATGTTCTTCTTGTGTAACCCATGTGCTACCAAGCACATGGTATCTATTAATCAGCTGAATTTTATTGTGTTTTCCATTTTTTAGTTTTCTATCACTATTCTTTTGTTGGGGGGGGGGGATGTGAAATTTCATTGTATTCATTCTATGCTTTTCTCTCTTACAGAGGAAGGTGGGACTAAATTATGCTGCTGTCATTTTAATAGCTCTTGACCTTTGACATTCACTAACTCAGTTACAAAGAGGATTTGCTGGGAGAAGCAGGATCTTCTTCTCTTCCCACATTGTCTCTGGAAATCTTTTCTAAGAATTGATAAAACTGAATTTTTATTTTTCAGAAACAGCAATGAAAAGAAATGTCTTCTGGGGTGTTGGGGAGTGGGAGGAAGGATTGAGCAAAAAGGGAAAAAGAGAGAGAGAACCCATGGATATGGATAACAGTGTGGTGAAGTTTTATGGGGATGGTGGTGGTGGGGAGAGGATGTGTGGAAGTAGAAGAGGGCATAGAGAAAATAAATGGTGATGGAAAAAATAAAATAAGAAAAGATGTTATTTGAAATAAAAAATGTCTTCATGTGAAGACGCTAGTCTACTACACTATTTTGCAACAACATAAAGTATTACATTTTTCTTTGCATAAATTTATTCCAGTCTCTGAACTATTGGGGGATACATACATAGGTTGAAATTGTCATTCTCGTTCCTAAAATCTAGTCTGAAAACTGTAGACTTATCATGGTTGCTGGTTAATAAATTCAGTTGTGCTTACAATACAAAGGGGAAGATACGGCCCCTCGGATGCTTCCAAAACGCATTTGGCATCACGCAGAAACACACATCTGAAGACACATTCTCCATTTTTTCCTGAATGCTCCCAGTAGTCAGTCATAAGACAAAATGCCTGGTGCCCATTTATGTAGCCTGGGACACGGTGTGACTTTTTAGGGCTAAGAACATAGACTCTGAAAGTAACAAGACCTTTCAGAAAAATGGACTTAGCTGTCAGTCTCCCCACAGAGCTGGGCGCTGGAATTACTTCGTTAGAAATGTAGGTCTGGGTTTACTTCTCAGAGTTTTTGTAAATATAAGCTACGTGTCCCAGCTGGAGAACTGGACGCTAATGTGTAGTTGAGTTTCCCATGAACTCAATATGAACGAACCTCTTCCTACAGTGTTTTATTCAACTTTTGCATTTGAACTTGAAGCAACAGAAGTAGAAAATGACGTAAATCCGATGTATAAAATGACTAAACTGAAATGTAGTACAGAAGAATAATTTCTTTCTCTGTATGCCCTGCTTCTTCTGATAAAACTTTTTAAATTTATTGGGGTGACTTATTTTTAGACTTTGGAAAGTCCTATTAAATTGTAGTAAATACCATAAGAAAAGTGAGTTTATGCTTTCAAGTTTTTTCCTTAATTCCTCTCCAAACCATTGAAGAAAATTCCAGCCCAGTCCAGCCCCTGGTTATTTCAGCCTGCTTCCTGGGGAGCAGAGGAATGGGGGCATCAGGGAAAGGTGCAGAGAGGGTGCTCACCTCATACACGGCAAGGGCAGCATAATGCAGGGCAGGCTAGGAAAAGTGTGTTAACAAATGTTGGCATTTCCAGATAATGTCAATTTGAATGATTCAGCAAAGTGAAAAGTTGTTTCCCTCCTTTGTTCTTGCTTGTATTGTAATTCCTGGCCTAGGAGGCCTCTAAAGCTGTTTTACCCAAGAGAAAAACATCATTCGAGGACTAAGATTGCATGAGAGCATCAGGACACGGACACATCAGGACATGAATGCATCAGGACATGAGCGGCTGAAGTTGGGGTTGAGCTAAATGGTTTTCCCAGGGAAATAAGACCCATCAGCCTCACAGGGAGAGGGGAATGCTGCAAGAGAGTGTGCTGGGGGTCCCCTCAATTTGCTCTCTGTGTTACATCATTAACATAAGAAAGAATTCACAGCTTGGGGCCCTGACATATGGAATGGTGTTCAGAAAGCAAAATGTAAATGCTTTGAGGCTAATCTGGAAACTGGAGCGGATCATTGCATGAATTTGAACATTACAATTATACCTGCCAGGTGCTACTAAGGAATGGAGCCCGGATGTGGACAGGTAGGCCTGTGGGTATAGAAGTGTGTTTCTTCCCACAACCGCTTTTTCTCCGTTCTACCTCTAAAGCCAACTCATTCTTTTCAGATGGGAGGAACAGTCTACTAGGTTGGGGGAAGGGACAGAGGCTATCTACATTTCAGCAAAGCATTTTATTGAGTCTCTTATGACATTTTCGTGGTCAAGACGGGTCTGTATGGGCTCACGATAGTAAGAGTATATTAAGGGTAGACTTATAACAAGACGAACTGGGTGGAATTTGATTGAAGAGTGAAAATTGGCTTCAGGGGAGAATTTTAGTGGTATGGTTCCAGGCTGACATTTACTAATTTGGATAGGGACAACAGCGGCACATTGACCAGCGTGTCATATGGCATTTTGTAGAGAGGGGTGGTTATGCGTGAGATGACAGGGTAATGAACCAAAGGGACTTGATAGCCTAGATCTAACTAGAAAAGGTAAGCAGAAACAAATACCTAATTTCGATAATTGAAAATACCACCCACTTCCTCCCATCCCCCAAATCATCTTTAAGATCAAGTTGGATAGAACACACCTCATAACAGTATGCACCCTCCTCCATGTCTTCCCCAAATACTCCAGCCCAGATAGGACTAGGGTATTTTAATTGAGTTAAGTGTTCAGAGTGAGAAGTGGTTGAGTCAAGGGAAGTATGGAGTCTAGATTCTAACCTCGGAGGTGGTTTCTGAGACTTCCCTAGAGGTCAGAATGAGCCCAGACAGGTGTTCAGCTCAGGACAGAACCTTTGGAACAAGGCAGCAATAATAAACCAGGGTGCTACAGCAGACGGCCACCATGCCTGAAAATATGTCACCTGACAAGAGTCGAAGGAACTGCGAATGTTTACTACCCCGACTTTCAGAAAATCCACATTAACAAAGATCTATCCCCTGTGAATTGTTAAGTGCTCCTCCCGATGGCACCGGGATGAACATATCCAAAGCACAGAAGCAAAGCAAGAGTATAGCTGACCCCACCACTGCACCTGCATCTATCTCTAAGTCACCTAAACCCAGCGGCTTGTATGGCTCAGATCAGGTTTAGAGGTCTGTGGATTTTCACTTTCCTTTTCATAAAGGACGAGGGACTCTTTGGGCAATATTGTGCGGGGACCTTCATTTTCAGCTCCGACTGTGCTGGCTGCATGCTTATTTTCCCAGCTGGGCACACTCTCTAGTCCTGTTATTATCTCTACCCTTCTAGCTGCCTGTACATGTCTCCCGCACGTCAATCTCCACTTCAGAAGGTGCAATTACAGTGGCTGCAGCCCTTGGAGAAAATGCAGTTTCAAGAATGAGCTGGTAGTCATTTTCTCTTGGTGTCCTGCTGCGTGCTTTGTTTCAGAGAGTACGCACGCTTAAATTATTTTATGGGGCAACTGCATTAATCTCTCTTGTAAAATATGTTACTGTGAATCCTAGGCATTGTGGGGAAATGAATCTGCCTGGAAAAGATGTTCTTCTGGATAACTGAGGATTTAACTCTCTTGGCATGAGCACATTTCGGTGTTTCTCACTGAATATCCATCTAGAAGGCTTTCTTCAGGAGGCCCAACAGAAGGCCATGTTCTGACTTTCACAGAAAGGCCCCACTTTTGCCTTCGAGGGCCCTTTCCTCCATAACAAACAAGCATGATATTTTTGGACTGTGTTGGTGTAAAGATGAAGATGTTAATATATTAATACATTTCTTCTACTGAAAAATCCATTCTTTTCCTTCTGGTTTTAAAAGACATTGACACATGTTCATGGGTCTCTAAATGATTGGGGCCCTAAGGTTTGTGGCTACTGAGCCTCATGGATATGTCAGCCCCTGCAGAAGACATGGGGTGACTTTTCTTGATGGCTTGGGGCTTGACTGGGAACATTATTTTATTTTGCTATAAAGACAGCTGCCCAGTTGCCCTGGATTTTGCCTTTTTGAATAGGGTCTGACTCCACCTTTCTTTGCCTCTGTCTTACAAAGAAGGAGTAAAAGCCGGGCCCCTGTACTGGATAACCTGGCCTCCTTCCGGCAAGAGTAACCAGAAATCACAAACCCCTTGATGTTCTCTCCTTCCTGAAAGTCAGATTGTGCTCCACCAGCATTTTAAAACTTGTGAAAAAATTTAAAATAAAAGAGTCATTTCTTCAGAAGATGACATTTCTTTAGCCATGATGCTATCTACTGTTTGTACAACTTCTTCTCAATGTTTGGTTTTGGGCAAAATTCCATGGGGGAAAAATGTGCTTTTCATTTTATAGCAAGATTGAGGTGAAAGTCTTACACAGATCAACTTTTTCATGGAATCATTCTTCATTCATGGATTTTTAGGTATTGTATGCTAGATGATGGGAATTCAGTATTAAAAAAGAGTTCCTTCCTTCAAGGATTATAATTTAATCTTATATAATATTGTCTATTCTGACATTATGCTTGGAAGTAGTATTCTTTGTTGTGTGAATTAATGAATGAATATGTAAAAGATGAAAGGCCTACTTCATTAGAGTGAGCTAAAAAAACTACCTTAACAATAAGCAACACATCATACCTTTCCTTACAGAAAGCCTATTGCTCTAAAATGATATTTCACTAAGAAAATTAAAGCAGGGAAGGGATAGAGTGAGAGAGAGAGAGATTATTTTAGACACCACAATCCGGGAAGGCCACTGCTGAGATTACATCTGAGTTCTGAATCATTTTCAGGTAGGCCACGTACTCATCTAGGGGACAAGCATTCGAGGCCCAAGGAACAGTAACTGCAAAGGTCCAGAGGAAACACCTGCATGTGTGTCCAGGCTTTCCCTTAAAGGTTGAAACTAGGGGCGGGAGTGAGGGTGGGTCCTGCTTGGCCAGGTGTAGATGGATTGACTTTCAAACTTCAGCTCTGCATTCAATTTGGCCCGTGAGCACGAAGGGTCCTCCTGGAGAGACAGCCTGCCTGTCTGTTGGATGGGGTCAGGCAGCTCTGTGGCCCTGCAGCCTGCACACAGCCGGAATGCTGGAAGGACAGGTGGGCGGATAGAGGCCAGGGACTGGGAACGTTAAGACTGGAGGGAAATGGTGGGGCCGTGACCTTTAGTAACCCACAGATGACATTCCCCCAAACCTTAGCACCTCGGCAAACACACAGGTGAATAGAACACACACAAAGAACGGATGTCACATATAAGTCGTTCTTGATAGAAAATTGGAATTTCCAGATCTTCCAATAAAAAGATGAAACAGCCCTGGCTTGTGTTTCTCAGTGGTTAGAGTGTCAATCTCAGGTTCTATTCTAGGTCAAGGGCACGTATCTGGGTTGCAGGTTCGATCCCCAGACCCAGCTGGGGCGCAGTGGGAGGCAATCAGTCGATATGTCTCTCTCACATAGATGTTTCTCTATCTCTCCCTCTCCCTCCCTCCCACTTTCTAAAAACAAAACAAAACACATCAATAGAAAAAAATATCCTTGGCTGAGGATTAACAAACAAACAAACAAAAAAGACAAAACACTGTCTTCAAATTTAGTACAGAAAGTGCATCTAAATTGAGGCATCCTTGTTTACATTTCAGAAGGGAGGCTTTGTCCCTGTTGCAACAGTAGGGAGAATTCCTCTTTCTGCACCAATAGGCTGACACAGGCAAACCACACTAATAATAGAGCTGACATCTTGAGCATGTACTTTATGCCCCGTGCTGAGCGATTTACATGCACTACACTCTTTAATTCTTGTAGCTCCTCTGTGAAATAGGTGCTATTATTATCTTCCTTTTCATTTTACAGACCAAACAGGCCAGGAGAATATAAATATCTTAACCCTTCCTTTACCCTTATCTTACTGCTCTTCCCTAACGCATTCCTCATCATTGAAAACAGAATATCTGAAAGCTGACGCCTAGACATATATTATAAGGGAGGCTGGTTCTATTTCCAGAAACTGAAACAAAAGTATACAGTCCCTAATTGTGGTTTCTCAAGATGCAGTCTGGATACTCTAGCAAGTGGATGAGACACCCCCAGGTTCCCAGTGTTGGAGGGGGCAGGCCAGTCACCCCCTATCAGCCAATAGCAGTGCCCGCTCAGGCATTCAACGTCCAAGTTCTCAAATACTCCCCTCCCTTTGGTTTTCACTTCAGCCTGCCTCTGGTCACGTCTGTGTTCTCCTGCCACTTGCGTTCTTCTTCCCATTTCATTCTCATCTTGCCCTCTGAGGAATGTTTCTGAAACTCGGAGGGGTCCTCTCATTCCCCTTCAATGGCTGCCTCTACTGGAAAGAACATGCTCCTGGAAATGACCAACAAGACCCTCCAGGCTCTGACCCTGCCTATCTTCCCAGCCTCCGGGTGTGCTGGTCCACTCCCACCCTCCAGCGGTCCAGCCACCTTGAACCACCTCCAGACTGAGTCAGGTGCACCCGATTGGTCTCCCCAGAGAAGTCAGGCATAACAGGGCTTGTGACATTTATGTGACCACAGGTTTTTCTCCCCCATGAAACCGGAAGCTCCTTCTCAAAGAAGGCACATGTCTCCCTCACATAGCAGGGTGCCTGGGACCTGGGTCCTACAGGTTGTGAACGAGATTTGTTTTTCCTATGATACAGCTTCCTGCTTGTCCGATTACTTGTGAATTTTCTACATACAAACATCCACATACTAACTATAAAGCAACTGTTTTGATTCCATACGAATACATTTAATCACACTTCCTACAAGTGATACAAGTGTTTAGTTAAAATCTAGAATATTTACGAACACTTTCTAGATAAAGGCACCATGCTGGGCAGTGTGACAGAGAGAGAAATAGGTGCAATCTCCTGCAGGCATCTCACTGTCAAGATTAAACATCAGTCAAGGCCCTGATACACATTGAGGGCAGAGAGCTAGAGGTCTGGACTGGGGCAAAGAGGATCAAGGGAAGCCCGAGGGAAGTGACACAGAAATGGTCACTGACCCAGGGCACACCATTTGAAAAGGAAGGAGTGGGGAGAGGGAAGGACGGGTATATTCCACAACAAGGAAACCAACGGGGCACGTGTGGGAGCTGCACAGTGCCTCCAGGGGCGCTGCAGGAAGCTGGGAAGCCATCCTGGGGTGGATGTGCAGGGCCTCAAGTTTCCGATTAGTTTGTACTGGATGCATTGGGGCATCTCTGAAGACTCTTTTCAGAATTGTGCTAAAACACATAAAATCTATGAGCATGGGAAAATTTAATCAGAGACGTGTGTGTGTCAGGTCCATTTGAGGAAGACAGACACAGAAAGTGGCAAGTCAGGGGAGACAGAATAACAGCCACCCTGAGTGAGGGGGTGAGGATCTGATGGGGCAGGATGGCAGAGGGGATGGAGAGAAAGGTGGTGATCTGAAAAGGCTTCATTTATAAATGAACACACTCCTAAAACTCTGTTTTCCACCTGCGATGGTTTGGCACACAGGAAGAAATGTTGATAAATGTCAGGAAAGGTAATCTAATGAAGGATTCTGACTGTTTAATAGGCAATAAACACAGGCTCTATTGTTTGAATGGCCAAATAGTCACCTCTTGGATCCCACTCGTTGGCACATGAGCAGCAGGGAGCCACAGCTTTCCGTGTTTTATTCATTTTGTTGAAGGGACTCTCACTGACGGTTACTATCCGTGAATTCAGGGCTAAGAAAGCTTGGTCCCTCTGTGTGCACATGGTACATTTTTATATGACACAATGCTTTTAGCTTCTATCCTTTCTGGCTGATTTTGTAAGAGTGAGTGGAAAAGTTGTGTGTCAAGTAAAATGGGAAAAAGTGCACATTGGGAGAAATTGATGCTGTGTTTTAAATGGGAAAATTTTTTTAAAGCTAAAGTTGCATATACTGACAAAATGCCAATGTTGTTATAAGCTGTGTGTGCACATAGCCACATCTATACATAACTACTCCTTCAAAATGAAATAAGAGTGGTAGGTATTAATAGTTCCAGTTGATAGATGAGGAAACCAAGGCTTGGTTCTGTTAAGTAACTTATTGATGGCTGAGCCAGGGTTACTGATGCCCATCCCTGGTTCTCAGAAACCAAAGTTCCCATAGCGACAGAAATGGATGCTCACTCATGTCTGATGTGGCACATGGCGTGGCTCTCCTTGGTGGTACAGACAGTCCTTTGCTGGGTTCTGTTCCCCTCTAACTGTACAGTCTACCACTTTGTTTTCAAATTATGTAAAATGCTTCTGGAGAAAAAGTAACCAGGCTCCAGATAAATCTATGCTGATTTATGGCACAAGGGAGCAACAAATGGTAGTCAGTGTTCACACGTGGGAACTATGTCCAGGCTTATTCCATATCCTATCTCCTCATTTAGAATCCTTGGATAATGGGGCACTTTGTACACAGAAACGGACAACAGGCTGACTTCTCAGTACAGGAAGAGTCCTGGATGGGGCCATAGGCAATCACAGATATTACATAAGGTCAACTTGGCAAACTATTAGCACTTAGAATAGGAGAGAGAAAAAGCCGCCAAAGACCCTCTTTCCTCCACCTCAAGGGGGTCTGAGCCCCGCATGGTGGCTGGAGCTGGGGCACCGCAGAGTCCAGGCTGGAAGCTTGCCTACGTGTGTCCACAGGCAGTCCAAGTGGAGAATGTGAATTTCTCTCCCTCCAGGGGCGCTGGTGATTCTGGGGGCGTGAGGGAGAATGGGAGCCCAAGGACATAGGAAAAAGCTGGGCTTTGATCAGAACTTGTGTTTCTGACTTTGGAGAGGTGGTAAAGGGCAGTTCTCCCAGGGAAGGGAGGCGTCTTAGGAAACCCCTCACCTGCCCTGTCCTAGAGTCAAACCGAGGCTTTGGGACCGGGAGCCCGGGGCTGGGTGTGGAGGAAGTTCTGGGAGGCTCGGCTTCCACACTCAGCGCCCTGGATGGGACCAGCACTCCAGGGGCCGCCCAAAGTAATTCTCCAAGGCCGCTTTGGAATGGGCCTAAATCCCCACAGAGCCAGAGGGTTTGGCCATGTCAACGAATTTTCTAAGGAAGCAGTTCAAAGAACTAAAGATTGCCTTGGTTATCAAAAGGAACCAGAGAAATGTGGAGAAAAGAAATACTTGGAACTAAGATTTGTTTCAAAATATTGGAGGCCACTATTTGGTTGACAGGCTTCAAACCGTATTTTTTTCAGTTTATCAAAGCATACAATAGACCCTTGATTACTCTTGGACACCCACTAAGGCTTGTAAAACTGAGTTTTGACTTCCGGAGCTTATCTGAGTTTTCAAGTTGTACAAGCCAGCTATGTGCTGCACAAGTTGGTTATTTTGAGATGTGCATTTGTTTTATCTCAAAATAACATGAATTTAGGGCTAACAGTTAATTTCCTGGCTAAACCTTAGTTCTAATACAGGAAACTTTTGACAATAGCTGTGCTTACTCTGCTTGTACTCAAACTAAAATCCTCGGTAAGAAAAATACCAGAAGTTGGAGACAGAATCAAATATATTCAGGAAATATAAAACAATTATTTTTGGTTTGCCTTTTACCTTTTGAATCAAGCTTACTCACATCTAACTGGTATACAGTAAGCGTACCTATTTTAAGTGTATGGGCAGTTTTGATGATTTTGCCAAATAGATACAGCTATGTTCCAATCAAGACACTGGAACATTGTCCTGGACAGTGGTTAGAGCACTGGCCCATGCACTGAAGGATCATGGGTTCGATTCCCAGTCCAGGGCACATGCCTGGGTTGCAGATTCAATCCTGGCCTGTGTGGGAGAGGCAAGCAATTGATGAGTCTCTCTCACATCAATGTTTCTCTCTCTCCTCTCCTCTCCTCTCCTCCCTCCCCTCTCCCATTGGAACATCTAAGCTGGAAGTTTGTACAAATTTCTGTTTTGCTTCTGGATAATTGTGTGTTTGCATGTTTGTGTGAATCCCTGAAAAATTACTTAAAATAACTTTCACCCTGGTGGAAAACTTTTGAGAATAATTTTATTTGAGAGTCTAATAGTCCTGCCATTTGTGTAAGAAAATTTATAGAACAATATAACCTTGTGCTTAAAAGCTTATCAGATGATGTTAATTCATAGGAGAGTTTTTGCCACTGTAAGGTATTTTTTCTTTTCTTTTTTTTTCTTTTTCTTTTAAGGTTCCTTCAGAAACAAAAGGGAGTGTTTTACGACGATGCTGCTGGCCTTAATTTCCAGGTTCTGAGGGGTTATAAATCATTCCAGAATCCAAAGTTTTGCATAACCAAATACGAATCCGTGACTATATAAAAGTGTGTTGTGGTATATTTAATTAAATCCTGATTGGCTCCTCTCTTGCATTTTGTTTCTTCCCATCTCCCACCCACGGCATTCTCTGAGCAGATCGCTTCAGGGGGCATTCTCAGGAGAACCTCAAATTACATAAAGGACTTGAAAATGGAACAATAGCTGGGTGCTGGTCCCCTGAACAGTAGCTGGGTGCCTGCCCTGTGGACCTTGGGGTCTTGGAGCAGGTACTCAGAGCTCTCCCTGGAGACCTTTATTAGCATTTGCTTTCACAATCAGCAGTACTGTTTTTGGACCACATTTCAGCAAAGTTGAGTTATAAATCCCTTGAAGTAACTTTGTTTACCCTTGGAATTTGGCCAGTCCTGCTCTGAGGGTAACTGATAAAATGGCCTGAGATATAGGGCAGGTGGCTTTGGAGTAAGGTAAAGAAGGGAGCCTGTTCAAAGGGAGAGGTAGGTGAGGAGGCCAAAACCTTAACTAGTCGTGTGAGATTCAGGAAAAAGCCTAAGATCAAGGGTGCCACTCACACATGCTGCCTCGCACAGCCATATCCGGCATGTGTGGGGAACTCAGTATTTAGGGAATAAATGAACAGAGTAGCCACAAGCAGTGGTATCCATATTTCTAGTTTTTGTTACTGTTTTTTTTTTTTTCAATTCTTGGATCTATAAAAGGGTTGGGGACATCTTTTTTTTTTCTTTATTGATTTAAGTTATCACCTATGTGCCCTTATCGCTCCATTGCTACTGGGGACAACTTGACCAGAGTTCAGAGGTAAAAGGACTCTTCCTGAATTACCTGGCGAATCAGCTGAAGAATGAGGATTGGAATTTATAGAATGTGCTGCTCACAGGGAGGTTTTATAAGACAGCTTGCTTACTAAGGCCAGTTTACTAAAACCGCAGAACATGTTACTGGGACGAGAGTTCCTGCAAGAGATGGAGTTGCCCTGTTGCCCACTATGCCTCTAATAGTTCATGACATCACTAGGAAATGTTGCTTCTGAAAATAGGACAACCTCTGAAAAGAATTTAGCTGAAGTGCATTTGTGGTTACAAACAACCTACTGTCAAAGACAATGTATTGATTCCAAAAGAATAGAGGACTGGTTGAAAGGAACCACAAATTGACTGACTAGTTGGATGGATATTACCCACTGTCTACTAAATACAGCCTCAAAATATCATTGCTTCGATATCAAGAAGCTAATACTCACTTATTCCTTTTTATGCAAATTTCATAATTATGCAAGAAGGAGAAGTAAGAGCAGTAGTTTTTTTTCCTGAGATTAGAGAGCTGAATTGAAGTCCAAGCCCTGCAACGAATGGCTCTGTGGCCTTAGAAAAAAGTACCTTAATCTCTTAGAGCCTCAGTTTCAACACACGAATTAAGAATTGGGGCCTTTCTTTTCCACTTTCCCTGAATCGAATCCATCAGCAGGTAGTATCTGCTGTACCTCCAAAATACACAAAGAAACTGCCCATTTTTGTCCATCTCCATGAATTATCATCTAGTTCAAGCCACCGTATCTTCCAACTGGAATTAAAAAGAAACTATGGAATTTCAGTTCTAAAACTATTAGAGTTCTAAAGTGTTGAAAAGAGAAAGAGAAACTGCCTTAGAAAAACATATCCAAGTTGCATTTTTCAGTCGTTCTTTCCATTTTTTTTTTTCCCCCCCGAGGTAAAATACACTCACTAGATCCTCAGAGGTCAGGTTGTACTCAGGTCATTTAGGGAAGGCTTGGGCACACCCACCACTGTAAAAGGTGAAGGAATCCATGTACAGACGCTTGGAGTCACAATGCCCAGTGGATAACAACAGAGTTCAGAGGGCTCTCAAAGAGCAAAGGTGTCAAACTCCCCCCACAGAGCCGGCAGTGATGGAGAAGGGGAAATACCCCAAGGGGATGGGGAGAGTCAGGGACTGAACAAGAACACACACACCTCCAAGCCCAGTAGAGTCAAAGCACTTTCATCTAGAGGAAGCCAACTATGCACAGCATGATTTTACCAGATGTCAGACCAGGTAGAAAAACAATCAGTGGGAATGCAACGAAGACACTGAAATTAGAATGAACGGGTAACGTTAGAGTTAGCTAACAAAGACCGGTTGGCCAAGCTTTTACAGCTTCCCTCTTGGGTCCCGTGGTTGCTTAGCTTCTCTTTAAATATCTGTAGTGATAGCTGGCTTGATACTAGGATACAGGCTGTGGGCTGGTCATCCCCTTTCCCTGAATGAAAACCTGCCCCCAGTACCCAGCAGTTCTAACCTAGCCCTCAACACAAGCTCTCCATCCCCATGTGAGCACCCATCAGGGAGTTAAAGACAGTCTGCCCCTCTGCCCCCAACTCCCCTCTCCTTGGGGCTAAATGCCCCACAATTCCCACTGCTGTTCGCTGAGTGAGTTACCTTCCACTGGCCACTTTCTGCTTTGGCAATGTCCACTTCACGACATGGAACTCCTAACTAGATGACCATCCAAAAATGCGCAGAGACAGCTCAGCTACCTGGACACTGTGTATCTATGCCAGTAGCTCCAAGATTGTGTTCTCCTGGCTAAATCCCTGCATGCACAGAGCTGCGCTCCTTGTCTCCTTCATCTTGAATTACTGTAATTAATTTTTTTGAACCTAAATGCTTGTATTTAATCTTTATTCTTTTGCTTTTGGCTCTGATTTACATCCACTTAAAATAATGATGATAACTTACATTGAATTATACTTTTCCAATGATCAAAGTGCTTTAGAATATGCTGTTATAATGAATTTTGATTCTCTTATTTACCTTATCAATTATCCCTCTCCTAACTTTCCATCATCTGGAAGTTTGATTGGCAGGAATAGAAACAATTATCACTGATAAACATGTGGAGCAGAAAGGAACAAAGACACAGTCCTATGAAATGCCTCCCCTTCTTTACACCACAGTCTAAGGAGATAGGCAATGGGCAACTAAGTACATGAATAAGATAATTGCAAAGAATGAAAGGTGCACTGAAGAGAAATAAAGCAACATTGGGAAATGAAATGAAAATGAAAGGTTTGACAAACAGGGTGGTCAAAGGTCTCTTGAGCAGAGACCTGAGTGAGTGGGGAGCATCGGTGCATCCTGATCTCAGGATGGCATTAACTTCCTGCTTTGTTCCAAAGAGAATTCCAGGCAGTCAGTTTAGTTCTCCTTGCTAGCAATGAACTCATAATCTCCTTCTGAGTCATAATCACTGAATAAGCACCGAATATAATGCTTGGCACATAACGTACCTTTTATGAATATTTGTTGAGTAAGTGAAAAAATATACCATGACAGGTTGTGTCAAATGTTTTGCTGAAATGAAGAAACACTAAGTCAAGACCATTAGACAGGGCTCTATGATGTTAGCCCTGGGACACTGGTCAGACATGGCACTCCAGGGGTATAATTAGATTGTAATCGATCGGCAGCAAGAACTCCAGACTGATCAGAATACATCCCTGAGTTAGTTTCAAATATCCCTTCCACTATCTCACAAAAAAAGATACATGGTTAGCTTGGTGTGGCTTGATTCTGAATAACATCTTGGGTTATACAAATTCTATTATTCTTTAAATCCTGACATGTGACTTATTTAGGAATCTGCTCCAGAATTTTACCAGTCACCATTTTACCAGTTTACACTTTTTGGAAACTTTTGGAAGTGGGCAAATCCTTGTCTCCATTTTCAGCACCTCCCCAGATTGACAGTTTTGCCACAACTATTGATTGATCGCATCTACAAATGTTTTTAGCATCTGAGGTGGTGTGTCTGCACCTGGGGAAATGAACTGATTGATGAAGCAACTACTGTATTATGTACCGGGAAATACTCAAACAGAAGAGTCAGAAGAAAGGAGAAGAGCAAGGACAGAAAGAGAAATAGGACTTGGGTTCCTGTACTGTAGATGGGCAGACTAGACATAGAGACATAAATAAAATACTGCAACAAATACTGAAATAAACCAGAGTCTGAGAAGTTCAGGTACCAAAATGCCCAGTGAGTGCAGGGGAGGAGCTGGCCACTTTTGCCCTTAAGGGTGAAGTCACCCAGCACTGAGAATGAATAGAGGTTCAGGACAACTGGGTAAAGAGGTGCTTAGGAATCTGGGGCCCCTGTGGGTTCTCAAACTGGGAGTGACTTGGCCAGCTTCATGTTTTAGGGATCTTTAGCTTTCTGGAGAATTAACTGGAGATGAAATTGGGTGGGGCTGAAGCCCGGGGCTCTCTCACCCTCTCCTTTTCCAGATGGAGTTTTCCTTTCCACCTGTGAGAACACTTTCTTGTTTGAAGGTAAATTTTCCATTGGGAAGAAATTTAGTTTGGTGTCTTCTGAGCAGATTTACCTTGGTGAGATTTAGGATTAGCATTTTATTTTATTTTTTGTTAATGCTTCCCCGAGGATATTTTTTTCATTGCTTTTTAGAGAGAGTGGAAGGGATGGCGGGAGGGGGAGGAAACGAGAGGGAGGGAGGGAGGGAAGGAGGTAGAGAGAGAAAGAGAGAGAGAGAGAGAGAGAGATTGATTGATTGGTTGCCTCCTGTATGTGCCCTGACCGGGCTGGGGATCGAGCCTGCAATCCTGGTACATGCCTTTGCCCTTCGGTGCATGGGCTGACACTTTAACCACTGAGCACACTGGCCAGGGCTAGAATTAACATTTTAATTGAAATAATTTCTGTTTCTAAAAGTGCTCTGCCATTGCACAACATTGATTTTCATTTCATTTCAGTTGCAGACTTCTCCTCTGGCTGTAATTAGGGTCCCAGTGAGCTTTAATTTAGTCCCTATCCAAATGGTCAACAATTCCAAATGAGTAAAAGATGAAACAATGAGCTTGCCGAATAAAAGACGTAATATGGCTATGATTACTTGCAAAAGCAGTGCAATGACCGAACTCTTTGTGTATGTACCCACAGTTATACAAAAATTTTAGAACAAAAAATGATTGATGATGGAGGCTGCTCCCCAAATCCTCAGAAGTTACACAGCCTTGCCTTAATAAGAAGGATTGAAAAAGAACATTCACAGGTTAAATCAGAATGAGAAGATATTAATAATAAGGAATTTTTGAAAAGTTGAGACATCCTGACTTTCAGACTAGCCTCTCACTCTTCACTCAACTCCTTCTATTATATAGCCATAAGTTAGAAGCCAGTTTCAGAGTATAGACTTTTAAAGTGATGAAAGTAGCTGAATGGCTGTCATTTCTGACTTTTTATTGAGGATTAAAAGTTCACACTTGCATTGTCCTTTTTGAAGCCTGGTGGTGAGCAGATTTTGAAAACATGATAAACCAATGCAGCCGAGCAGTTTAAGGACCACTGGGAGGGCCTGTTGTGGGGGACCCAACCTTTCTCACATACATAGCTCTAGGCTTGGTTGGTTCACACAGGAGAAGAAATGAACACCATAAACCCTCTTCCTTTTCAGATGCACTGGCTGAATCTCTGCTCTCCTTTTCCTTCCACTGTAAGTGGAAGAGAGGAGATACCCTCTTTGGGGTCATGGGGGGGGGGCACTCTCCTCCTCTTCACTGGGAAATTAGAGACTGGGCTGAATATGGAGCATGGATTTTGGGGAGTCAGCGATTAGTCATCACTGTACGGAGGTTTCCTATAGTTCCAGTGCATTTTGTCTAAACTGTTTTTTACCCCTTCACTGGTGAGATGACATGAGGCCACACTAATTTATCTTGTTCTCAGAACTCTGGGATTGTGAAGGTGAGAGCAACAGAGCATTAAATAAAGACCCTGATGAGTCAGACAGACATGGCTCCCACTCCACGCTTAGAAGGTAATACTGGGCTAGTAGCTTCATCTTTCTGAAGCCGCAATTTTCTGATCTCTAAGATGGGGATAATATTAGGTAACTCTAATGGATGAAGTGAGAATTAATTGGGACAATATGAGTCGAGGCCTTCGTATAGGTAATGGCACATAACAGACTTCTGAGAAATGGTTGTTATTATTATTCTGGTACTAATTTTCAGTAGCCTTGCGATTTGAATAACAGCCAGAAGCTGTATACAAAAAGCCGTACAAATACAGTGTGATGGACTGAGTCTATGTGGACATTTCCAATATCCATTTAAAAGCAAAGGAACCCCTCCTGAGTAAATTAAACCTCCTGAGTGAACTTGCAACCTGGGCATTTCACAGGAGTAGGTGTAGTCTGGCAAGAGGTACTATTAGAGAGGAATTGAAGAGTTAGATTTTGATTGGCCACCATGGCATTTCTTCAGAATCAGAGCTAGTTGATTCTGGAAAAAGTAAAGGTGGACCGGGAGAAGCAGTAGACTTCTTGTTCTCTTTTCCCTTCATTTGGTTAAACACACACACTATATATAAATATATATAATTTATTTAGTGGTGAGTCCTCTAAATAAATAATCTGAAGGGAGAGGTCCACAATTCCCTTAATTCTTTGGCTTCTTAATAAAAACAAGAGCTTCAATCATTATGGATGTAAATCAGTAGAAATGTGGGAAGAAATGACACATTCAGAAGGCTGTGCACTTCTGATGTGCTAATGGCGAGGATTAGGTATCATGCAAAGAAAAAGCGAGAATCGATTCTATTCTTCACTGACTGCAAGTGGGAATCAGACCCCACTGGGAGATAAGCAAAGTCCTGAGAGCTGTCTGCCAAATATGAGGGTGAAAAATTAAAGCCTTTTTCAGGGATAATCAAATATTATGCTAATTTTAAAAGGGGAAAACCAAACAGGCATTTTGATGCTCTTTTTACTCCTTAAAAAAAAAGCAAAATAAAACAGAACCAATTACTTTAAATTTAACACAATGATATGAGGAGCCTATATCCTTTATTTTTCTCAAATTATTAATTATTCTATTTTATTTAGGGGATAATTTATTTTGCAGGAGCATGAAAGTATGCTCCTTTTTGGTGATAGTTTCCAGTGTTGGGTGTGTGTGTGTATGCTTATAGAAATGCTACATTATTATCATTTACTAGCATCTTTGTTATAAAACAAAATAATTTGCTCTAAATTAAAAAGGAAATCCTCCTCTTTAAACAAGTCTTGGAAATCCTATTAACACTTTTAACTGTTCACACCATGTAAATCTCAGCTTTGCTTTCTCTCTCTCTCTCTCTCTCTCTCTCTCTCTCACACACACACACACACACACTCTGCACAAAGCAATACTCTACCAGCTTTTTCTTTACCTGTTCCTCGTGGTGACCATGTGGGGTGTAGAATTAGGGGTGCTACTAAAGCAAACTCAAGCACTCTAAGTGATTCAGTCCCATCTTCATCCTGCTCCCAAAAGAACACCCGACCTTGCAGAGAGCAGATCAACAGATAAGAATCAGAAATCCCTGTACCAAAGGCACTGCTTAAAGGAGTGTTAAAACCCAGTCACAGCACTCTCCTTAGCAGTTGGATCATTCACTCTTTCATACTCTTTCTTGCGCCCCTCAGACCAAGAGAGCAGCGAACCCTTCCAGGAATTCAGCCTCTCAAAGTAGTAAGCCTCCAGCAGGCAATACTTGCCTCTAGCGGTGAGCCCCCGCTCAGGTGCGCCCCTCGCTTTGGTGATGCAGGTGGATTTCCCCCTGGCCGAGTCACACTTCAGAAGCTCCCAGAACTGTCCTTTGTCGGGCAGCTGGAATTCCTGCCCGCTGCTTTCAGCCCGGGTGTGCGGGACCGGAGCCTGGGCTACAGAACGTCAGGTGCGGGGAGGGCGGAAAACACGGAGTGGAGTTCGGGGCTGGGGGCACAGACTGAACTGTGCGGAGATGGCAACACATTCAAGAAAAGGCCTAAGATATGGACTGGAGTTTTTTGCTTGTTTTTAAATAATTTTATTTGCAGCCTCCCACACATTGGCAATACCCACAGCACTTGAGCAGATCTGCCTCTTGTGAAATTTGGACTTTGATGTCATAGGGTACCTGGGTCAGATACGTCAGATATTGCTGATCTTCAAGGAGGGCTTTGAGAGCCTCGCCTTTGAGAGAACACTTTTTTCCAGTGTATTCCACGAAGATGATGCCTATTCTCGTTGTGAAAGGTACTCATCATGAGATGGAAAGCATGGCTGTGTTAGATGCTACAGACCGGAACAGCCACATGGAGACTGGGTTCAGTAGGGATTATTATTATTATTTTAAAAATATGTTTTTATTGATTTTTAGAGAGAGAGGAAGGGAGATGGAGAGAGAAATATCAATCAGCTGCAAACAGCAACCTCTCAGTGCATGGGACAACACTCAACCAACTGAGCCAACCTGGCCAGGGTCAGTGGGAATTATTTTTGAGGAATGTTTGGTAACTCTTGGATCTAATGTTCGCTGTTTTTCCTTGACCTCAAGTGACCTCTTGCCTCCCAGTCTTGCCCAAGCCTAGTGTGGTGATTCCCAATAGTCAGGAAATGGCTGGAGCAGGGGTGACCTGTCCAATACTCAAGTTCTAATCCGGTGAAAGCCCCACCTGCTGTGTTTTTCTTCTCTGGTTTCCTCCTCTGCTCTCCTTTGGGAAGGGCTCAATCACCCCACACTTTTCAGGAGCATCTTAATATTCTGGCATCTTATCAAATGGAGTATTTTTCTTTTGTTGATATGTCCCTTCTCAAAGAAAGGGAAGATAGCAGTGGTAGGAAACGGGCGAGAAGATGCGTTTTCAGATCAAGATGTAGCACTGAAGCCCTGGCAACATGAACCTTGTTCTGTCTCCTGGTCCAGCGAGCAGGAGTGGACCTCAGTTAATGACCATATCAGAGTTAAGAGTTTGCAAAGGGTAGTAGTGGAAAGACAGGTGGGAAAATTTTGGCCATGGGAAAGAAAATCAACTGGACCTTTATAAGGGACCTGCTAGTCTGTATTTACCAACTAAAGTGCCTGTTTCACCTGGATTTTCTGATCCATCACATATGCTGTGGAAAGGATTAAGATCCACAAAATGATACAGGCATATCAGATTATAAGAGGCAGAAACCAAAAAATAAAGAAGGAATAGTCAGCCCTTTCTCCAATATTTGTTTAAATACATGATATTTTAAAGTGCCGTGGCCAACATATTGTATGTCTCCACTGAAGTGACAAATGCCCTTTGGGAAAAGGCAAAATGATGGGGACAGAAAACAGATCAATGTTTCCTGGGGGCTGAGAGCAGACAGAGGGGTTGACCACAAGAGCACAAGGGAAATTTGGGGGTTACATAAGGAATTGTTCTGTGTGTTGATTAGTGTGGTGGTTATAGAATATAGGCATTTGCCAAACTCATTGACCTCTACACTAAAAAGGGTGAATTCTACTGTGTCTAAATTTAAAAAAACATATTTTAGCCATAATAAAGGTTTAAAAGTTCAAGGACTTCTGCTTAAGTCCCCGAGATCAGCTGCTTCTTTTTTCTCCGTCATCTCAGAAGGCAGTGCAGGGAGTATGATTAAGGCTTATTCACTGTGGAGAAACCACAGACATAAACTTGGGATTTAGCAGAGAAGTGTCCTTAAAATCCAATTTATATAGTGTGTGCTCTGCATGGGGCAGGGTCAAGAGCTGGCTAAAAATACATAAAAACCCAACCTTTTTTTTATTCTGTGCAGTGATGAGGTTTCTATGCACGAGATTAGAAAGACCTGGTGGTAAGGCTTTGAGAGCTGGGCAAGAAGCAGATGGGAAGGGTCAGCTCCTGGAAGAAGTATTGGAGGGAAATGCCTGCTGGTTCTGAAAAGCCCAAACAAAAGTGCATAATCTTATAACTGGAAACAGTGGTTCCCAAACCCAGCTTCCTATCAAAATCATCTGACTCCCACTAGGTCCCGCGTGACCCTGTGATCACTCATTAGGAAATCAGTCTTTCAGATGTTTTCTTTCTACACTATTGGGATTCTGGTGATAAACTAGGTGTGGTAATTCTTTGCAGCTACCTAGAGCCATCGCCAGGAATGTGGGCTTGGGGACCTGCAAACATATAGCAACATATCCTAGGAGAGAAGGAGGGTCTTTATAGGCTGCTTGTGGTGGGAAAGCAGGCAGGGCATCAGGGTTAGAGGGGACTGCTTGGATTTGTGGGGGGAGGGCTTTCCCTGGGGGCTGGAGCTATGCCTCTTAGGGAATGAAAAGCAAAGCAGAGGGAAGGTGAGCACAGCGCTGTTTGTCCAGCAGGGGCCCTGGCCAGGCTTAGAGGGCTGTCTGGGGCTGGCCAGGCTGCAACGTCAGGGAAGAATTAGGGAAATTCCAGCTGTCCTCCTGTGCTGGTCACCAGGTAATCACCAGTAGATTCCAGGCACGTACACAGCACAGTTCCTGGGCCAATAAATAAAGATTTGTTGAATGAGAGAATAAACGATTGCTTCTTAGCTAGGCATCTTCATGACTGTTATTAAGATGTGAACCCCTAGAGCCACCCTGGGAGAAATTATTCCCTGTCTGCCTGGGGCGTTTTCAGTGCGCAGAAAAGTGAACTCATTTACTCAGTCCCACAGTTAGCAAACGCAATGGATGTTTTAGCAAAAGAGGAGCCAAGAGAAGCCTGGTCGGTTTCTTTCCACACCATTGGCTTCTGGTGATAAACTTGAGTGTTTTACTTTAAAACATCTGAAAGACTGATTGCCTAATGAGTGAGTAAATTTTAAGTCGGAACCAGTAACTTTTAAATGTTCCTTAAGGAATGCAGGGCATTCATTTTCGATATAGGTTCTATGACATTAGATCTTCTTCACTGATGACTCCAGACTTAGAGGGATGGGTGGGGGTGGGAAAGTTGCCCACACTTTCTTGCCTCTAGTTGTTTAAATGACTTAACACTTGGTTTGGAATATAGATATTATTTTTGACTTTTTTCTTTTTCATCAAGCAAACAGGAAGTGTGGGTTAGATAGGAGCCAATCAGTATTCATAGACTCCCCATTGGGTAAGCTCTTCTTAAACACAATGTTAACTTTTTAAAAAGAGCATTACCACTATCACTTTTTTAAAACTTTTTTTTGTTTTTTTGTTAATCTTCACCTGAGGATATTTTTCCCATTGCTTTTTCAGAGAGAGAGAGAGAGAGGGGGGGGGGAGAGAGGAAGGGGGGAAAGAGGGGGATGGGAAGAGATAGAGAGAAACATCGATGTGAGAGAGACACATTGACTGGTCACCTCGTGCACGCTCCCCGACCTGGGGTGGGGAACGAACCCACAGGCCATGTATGTGCCCTTAACCTGCCACCCTCTGGTGCTCTGGCCAATGCTCTAAACACTGAGCCACACCAGCCAGGGCACTACCCTCACTTATTAAAAAAAGATGACTTTGAAAAGCATGTCAACCTGCACATGTATTCAGCTCTTTCTGTCCCTCCTTCTCCACTTCTCTAGAGGAAACCAGGTTCAACAGCATCATGTCATTTCATTAAAACCACCATCTTATTAAGAACTGAAATAGGCTATTATTTTTTCATAAAATTATGTTTATATGCAGAGTTCATTAAAATCCAACCAAAGTCTGTGAAGTAAGATAGAACTATAATCAGAGCCAATTCTGCCACCGCATTCCAATCCAATATCAATGTTCTTTACATTTATGTGGAATGAATAAGACATCTAGTCTCATAATGAAAGGCAGATATTTCAACCAATTTCATAATGCCTGAGTAAGCAGACGTAAGTGCAGGAAGACAGGATAAATGCGCCTGAGCAATGGGGAGGGAGTCAGGCCTTAGTTTTAGAATCTGCATGAAAAAGAAAGGATTTTCAAGCTAAGAGAAGCTGCGCACCAACTTGTTAAAGTCATGGGGGAAAAAGGTAAAATAATTAAAGACTTTAGAGAATACCACAGCTGAATGTATCCAAGAAGATACGGTAATGTTAAGTAAATAAAAATCTATAAAGCTTAGCAAATAGTCTCTAAATACAAAAATGTGTCACCGAGGAAAAGAGAAGGCCCATTAGATGGAATAGAGAGCAGTGTTCCTTTGCACCTTTTCAGAGGCTGTTTGCTGGGGAGCAGGATCCAGACGGACACCAGCCAGCCTTCACAGTTCTGTTCCTTGGGGGGCTGCTAATATCTGCCTCATCTTCCATCTCTCGACATTATAAGCTTGGGGTGTACTGACAATGGCAACTGGCCTCACTCCTTCCTGGGGTCTGGGAGCTTTCTTGTCTCTGCAGGAAGGTGTTACCAGGGTTGTACACAACAGCTGACTCTGAGACGCAGGACCAGAGCCCCTGCCATGACCATTAGCGGCAGGAAGTCCTTTTCACTGGCACGGCTGCCCTGGCCTTCGTTGTCTTGTCCTTTTATTGAACTGTAGCATGAGAGAGGGGACAGCGATGGGATTGAGAAGGGTGGCCTTTTCTTTTCTCTGACATCACCTCGAGCTGTGGGAGCCCTTTCCTTCTTGGAGGTTCCCATGGGTTCTGCTGAGTCTCGCTGCCATGTTAATTATATTTTTCTTTGGTTGGCAGAATGCAAGTCAGCTTAGTCACGCTTCTATTCCCTCCAGACACAGTGCAGACACAGTGCAGACGCAGGGCGCCCTGGCTGCTGGTGCCTCCTCCCAGTCTGTGCATGGTTCCAACCCAAAGACAGATTCTAGGACAAAGGGACACCTGCATATACTGGATACTGGCCGGGGGTAGAGTCTCAACATCAATAAAACTGTTTCTCTGGCTGTGACTTCAGGACTTCCTGGGTCCCCACTCTCCCAAAGTCTCCCCAACAATTACAGCGCCTGTGTAGCCAGTCCTCCCCTCTGAGCACCAAGCTCCTGCTAACCTCTCCCTCCTGAAACATCAAGGCAGTGACGACCCTTCTGGTGACTGGGAAGGGTGCCCACCCTGGTGCTGAATGCTGGTACTGAACATCTATCTGGGCCTGGGTGCTCTCTGTGGTCACGGCCAAGCTGCTGGTGCAGCCTGCGGTCCCTGCAGACGCGGCTGAGTTTTCACCATAGCTACAGGACTGTGGGCCCACCCGTGCGGGTTCTCTCAGACCTGGGATGGTCCCTGGCCCTGACCTTTCCAGTGTTTCTCACAAAGGTCTGCATGGCGACCTGCTGCTCCTTCGCTGCGTTATTCACAGCAAGACTTTGCTGTAGCTGTTTTCCTGATTGACAGGCCTCTGGATTGCCAGTCACCACAGTAAAACCCACGTGGCCCTCAGCCCTGAGAATGGGACGCGCTTCTTATCATGTCCTCTCTTCCCTTGAATGAGTCCTTTCCCAAGAGACCCTGGGATCCCGCAGGGAAAGACTCCTTGACCCCACAACCTTCCTTTCCCCAAACCTGCCTGAATCCCAGGTTAGATAAAACTGGATCAAACTGGGATCTCTGCTGAGTAAAAGTGAAGATCATGGTCACGTTAGCGTCATTCATTTGAGCGTCTTCTGAAGGTGGGTCGTTGTGTAGTTCATTGGGTCCATTACTGTGAATGTTACAAAAACTCTGGTGAACACTTGCAGTGCTGAGGAGGCTAACTGAAGAACCCTCTTTCAAGGATGCAGATTTCCCCTGTATCTAATGACCAGAAAACCAGACAACCATGTCTGCACATGCGCAGTAAGCCCTCCGAGAGCCGAGGCCTGACTGCCAGGCATCAATGGGGTTGCATGGGGGTCTTTTCCCGCAAGGGTCGATATTTTTACACTGTTCTCAGTATGAGTAATTTCCCTTAGTCTGGTGAACTCGGTGACATTGTTGGACTGAGTTTCTGAAATTCAGGTTGAATTCACCCAAGTAGGTGATGCCGTGTGCGGTTTTTAGACAGTGACCCTGGCAGCTTTTCCACAGTGATAGTCTGAGCTCACCTCATGCCCTCTGTTCAAATTTTCACAGCAGGAAAAGTCACCCAAGTGTTTCATAAAGTCCTCCCAGTCACTTAAGCTCACCCAAAAAAAGAGGGGTGTGATGGCCTGAACTCTAACCTCTGTGATCTGGGTCAAATGCAGGCCAAGGAGGTGCACGTTCAGTAGCATCAGCTGTGTGCCTGGGGCACAGCACACGTGTTCACTATGAACACACACAGGTATTCATGCAAATACTTCTCCAGAGCAAAGACACTTGGGACTAGGGGTTGGGACTGGATTTTCATAAAAGACCCGGCACTTACTGCGGCTCAGCTCTCCACGGAGCCTCTGTGGCTCAGGTGAGGAATCTGGAGCAAGGTCCCCTCCAGTCCCAGCATCCTAACTCGCCTTGATTTGAGAGCATGACTGCATAGCCTTTCTCTTTATGTTGCCCCAAGATTCCTTTATCAGATTTGGGAGGACAGTTCTCTGGCCACACCAGAACCCCGGTGCCTCCAAATACAGCTGTCTGTAGAGAGAGATGTCACTCACAGAGACATACTGAACACCCAGAAATGCACAGAGGTACAAGGTTAGGATATCACATCCATGTAATGGAATATTGTATAGCCATTAAAATGTCAAAAGGATGTAAAATAATAATACCAGGTTGGCTAGCATTCACTAATTAAGCCATTTGACCAATATTTGGGGGCATCTGTCATGTGCTATATGCCCAGTCGGTCCTGGGGGACAGGAAGAACAAAGCAGACACAGCCCACGCCCATGGAGGTACTGGATGCTCCTATATGCTGTTCCATGTGCTAAAAGCGTCATCTACTTAATTTTGTTTCATTTTCTCAGCAGCCTGAAGAGGCGGGTCTATCATTATTCCTCACTTTATGGATGAGGACACCCAGGAACAAAAAGTCAATAAGTAGCAGAGCAGGAATGTCCACCCACGTTTATCGGATTTCTATAAATACACCCTGCCTCCTCAGCGACGGTTATAATTTCCTTACGGCTTTGTATAAGCAGCACACAGCACACCATTTTACAAGGGCGCTCTGAGGAGGTGCCTATTTCATACCTGACTTGAACCCCATTTCTTTTTCTGCAGATTTATCGTAAAACAATTATCCCAACAAACTGCTCAGCATCTACTCTCCCCCCTGTTTCTGATATTGATTCCTGAAGCATCACTCAAAATAGGACAAACAGCCGAGAGGCAGAGAAATTGATGGCCTGGTTTAATTTTAAGTGACATGAATAATGTTGCTTCTCTCTCTTCCCCCCAGAGCCAATTTCAATGTCTGATTGACAATAATTGGTGAAATTTTTCTTATTTATCAGGGAGCCTTAGTCTGTTTCCGTATCCAGAACACATCAATGTATCTTGCTGTTAGCTAAGTCTAATTGATAATATATTATCATAGAGCATGAACCTCGTGGGAACCCAGAAAGGCTTTGCTCTGGATCAAGATGTTTACAAAACAAACTGAGACATTTTTCTAGAACAGCCAGAAGCCCTTGCCCTGGCAGAGCAAATACCCTTTTCTCTCTAATTGTTCCTTCTAATTGTGAGAAGAGCATCATATTGGGTCATCTTGTCCAAATGGTAAAATAGGAAGGTGGAACATATAAAAACTGGAATTCTGTGCCATAAGCAAACAAGTTACATGGTTTAATATACATACATATAGATGTATGTATACATACATATAGATGTATGTATATTGCATAGCATATAGATGTATGTATATTGCATAGCATATATGAAAAGCTATATAATAGTCATGCAATTTAAAAATAATTATAGTAATTATGATTTTTACTCAGTTGAATCAAATGGTTATAGGGTTTTTTCTTCTCTTTTAGTTTATCATGATTTTGCCAGGTAAAATGTGATCCTTTCGCACAGATATTGTAAAACATAAAGGCCCTGGATTTGATTCAACTACTAGAGAAATTTCCCCCATTTTCCCTCTTTCCTGTCCCCAGACTTTGCTCCTGTTGCCACTTGGAGTTTTTTCACTCTTATATTCCTTTCCTATGAGGAGATTTGCCCTGGGTGCTCAGGTACCTAGAAACCCTGGCTACATCGAGTGGCACTGGGGAGAAGGGGTCTGGCTAGGCATCCCCTGCCCTGGTCTCCAGCCCCCGCACATAGTGTGTGCCCAGGACCAGTTGTTGTCCAGCCTCCTTCCTGGGTGATGGGGAGGAGGCTGGCGAAGGTGCCCCATTAGTCAGGTGTGCCTATAGGACCGCCCTGTGAACACCTGTAACATTCTCGCGTGCAGAGAAAGAAGGCTTTCCACCTTCACAGTTTCCTCCACTCTCACGAGTGTCATAGGGTCGCCACCTTTCATTTAATATCATAAGTAAAAAGCTAAACTGCCACAACAATAACAAACCACAGCTCCTTCACCTGCTGCATTATGGGACAGTGAAGGTAAAGTAATAACACAGATGACTCACTGCTGGTACTTTGGGGATTATTTGCACCCAAATATGTGCTTGTATCCCTTCAACTATGTTTAATTAAAAAAAAACACAATGATGGTGGGTTACTTAAAATAATTATACAGTAAAGGTCAGTTAACCAATCAATGGCCCCAAGAGCCACTGTCAGACCCTTCCTTGGCCAGGGAGGAGAGGGGAGAGAGTAGAGGGGTGTGCCACATCTGAAACTGTGGTACAAGATGATCCCAGGATGCACAGGATGTGGGCCCTCAGTTCCATTTTATCCCTCCTGGAGGAACAGGGCAGGCATGTGGTAGGATTTGCAATTTTAAAAACAGTGGCCAGGGAAGGCCACAGGGGGGTGATATTTGAGTAAGAAAGCCCAGGTGTCCCCCAGGGTGCACCAGGATACGTGTCTCCTCACCTGTCCCTTCATGGGTTGTTGCCTATGTATGATACCTATGACCCAGTGCCTTCATTTGGAAGATGAATGGGACTTCAGAGACATCTAAGCTTTCCTCTCGCCTTTAGGATGGAAAGGTTGACCCCATGGACAGCAGAGATGGGGGATGGCTACTCCAACTTTCTCCCTCTTTATAATTTCAAAGATTTATATTACTCTCTAATTTCTGGCCCATAAATGCTACTGTTTTTAGGAGTTCACATTTACATAGTAGACACAGATGGTGACACTCTTGGTTTTAGTAAAGGGGATACAAAACAGTTCACATAGAATCGAAGGAGAGGCAATTCTTCAAAAAGAGTTAGAGGTAATGGTGTTGATCAATCTATAGATAAAGGAGAGAAGCTCGAGGTAAGGGCCCAAAAGACAGGAATTCAATTTAATTGCTCCCATATTAACTGAAAACTATATATGAGCTCAGCAAAGTGATCAGGAGACACAGTTGGGGAATGAGGCAGGCACTTTCAAAAGAATTATCACCTCCTAGCATCATGCACAAAATAGATTTGTTAAATAATAATGCAAGGACATCCATGACTAGACAGCCAAGTGGTGCAGAAGCAAGATCATGATTTTCAAGGCAGTAGATGCTGGGTTTGAATCCTGACTGTCTTCATCACTTGGTAGCTGTGTGACCTCAGACAAGTTATTTAACCTTCTGAACCTCAGTTTCCTGACTTGTAAAATGGGGATGATATGCCTGACATTACAGGGCTGTTTAGATAAGCACCAGGCATGGTAGTGACTATAATAATGATGTCATTATAATCTTTAGTCAAATGAATGTCACTAACAATTTTTTTATGAGATTCAGAGATGAAGGAGATCAGAATGGTTGGGGGATAAAGGCAATGGGGTTGCCATCTCCAGAAGGAAGGAGAATGTTTTCCTTTAAATATCCACTCACAAATGGAGTCCTACCCACCAGAACCAAGTCTACTTACAAGGCTTTTAAGATGACAAATGAACTTTGGAGATATTGAAAAGGTGAAGGGTTTTGATATCATGACTATTTTTTGGACTGATAATGTTATAAAAACTTCCCTTTACTTCACTTTTATGGTAAAGACATGAAAACATGATGATCTTTTCATCAGAGTCATGACCTATTTTTCCAGAACAACATGTTCAAGAGCCTTAATGGAATATAAGTGTATTTTCCATGCATGGTTGCTATCTAACATATTACCAAACACAAAGCCAATGCAATCAATATGCTCCCTTGTCTATGTTTATAGCCAATTCATCAGTCTCTCCATTCATTGACAAGGAGTCTTCACCGACAAATAGTATCTTAGATAACAAATTCTTCAGGAATAGCTTATAATGCTATCGGAGCAGCATGTTATTAGAAAGTTATTAAAATAAATTCTTCACGAGGAGGGGCTATAGTTCCTTTCCCAATGCCTTGATTACTGGCAACTTGGAAAATGTAGGCTGAATGGAACTGAGTTAACGGGGAGAGGTCTTTTTTGATCTGTTCTTTCCTGACCATCATTGTGCTCCAGAGAAAGACAGTGATCTTTCTTTCCCCCTTTATCCTCTCGAAATAAATCCTTGTCAGATGTAGATTCAAACTCAAGAGTGGGTTGTAGAATCTTGATGAGGTTGTAACTTCTCATGGAAGGAAATAAGCAATTACCCATTCAGACCACGAGGATCATTTGCAAAGATTAACAGTATTCCTACAGTTTACCCACCACACCATCTGCTTTGTTTAACCATGAGCCCATATTGTACTGTATGTTTACCACTCCAAGTCAAGTCTCCCTCCATCACCATTTATCCTCCCCCCTTTCCTACTTCTAATCACCCCAATAAATTCAATTAAGAAAATATTTTATAGCATCAATAAAATAAAAAGTGAGCCTAATTTGGATGCTTTGGGGTAGGTGAGACTGTCCAGGGTCATAAGGCCCCAACATCTAGGTAAGAATACACACCAGATTAGGAAGTTGGTGGCCTGTTCAGATTCACCAACAATCTGACTCATACCCCACTTGCTTTTTGTTTTCTCAGATGCCTCCGGAAGGTTGCTCTTCCCTTTCCATTTGTTTACAGCCGATCACTAGGTTTATTACAAGAAAAATCGCTCCAGCTACACAGATGGTTTATATTCATTAACACCAGTCATATTCACCTCGAAGGGCAAGAACACTCATGTTGGTTGCTAATGAAATGAGAATGGGGACGGGGAGGAGGAAGCCAAAGCAGTAGGGGAGTAGATCTTTGTGACAGTTTTAAGACTGTGGAGTGTGAGCCAACTAGCCCAGGTATCTTTCACTGAAATGGACTGGTCTGCAAGAAACTCTCCTGATTCTGAGAGCTGGTTGCACAAGAGATAGACTCTCGACCCCTCCCCAAAGGAGTATCCCCAAAGCAGAAGGGTCTGAATGGGACTTCAATGAAGACACCCCTGCTGGACAAGGCAGGAGTCTTGGTATCATCTTGGCTGAGGATGAATTTATAAATGAGTTCAGGGCGACCAAGACTTTTTTTTTCTGTTTAAGTAGACTTAGGCTTTAAAATGCCAGTTGGTCTGAGACTCAGGTGGGCTCTAACATTGCTTTGACACCAAGGTCAGTAACAGGACTACAGTTTACCTTGATAAGACCTGTCATGAGAAGAATGACTCCATGATTTTTGCCATTGCTCTGTTCTCACGCAGGGAGAAGGCATCTATGGTTGTGCAACTTCATTCAGAGTCTGTGGAGTCTTTTAATAACCTCATCATGTTTCACGAAAAAATACAAGGCTGCCAAACGAAGCAGAACTAGTCCAGATAAACTGTTTCCCCTTTTAAAACAAATGGAAACTGAAAGCATCAAACTTATTTTGGGTGGGAATGGCTACCCCAAATTTTTATTTGTTCATTTGCTGCCTTAAGGGGAATAGCAGTTGCCTTTTTCTTGACTGACTCTAATAATATATACACTGGTGTCTCCAGAGCTATTTAGGTTCTTTGCTCCTCTACAAAATAAAGTTACATAGGTGTGTTTTTTTTTACTTTTCAGATCTGACCATTTATTTCCTCTGTTACTGATAAGCATCTAGCTCCCTTTTCTTACTGTAGTTGATGTGCCTGCCTGTAATATTCCATCCAGAACATTCTTCTAATTTGTGTTGGATCTTGCAAGGTATAGGAAACCAGACCATGATATCCATTAGAACTCTGCATAGAACAGGTGTGAGTAGGAACTGTGTGGGTACTGCCTGTACCTACCTAGTTTTCTACCTCAGAAATCCTCACGTCCCCATTAAACACCACCTCAGTGTTTGACTCCATCCTTGAGTCTGGTACTGACGACATTGGGCAATAGGTATTGTCCTGGCCGCTCGCTGGTCATGTTCTGAATTGAACCCCTCTTCTTGTAAACTGATGGCCAGCTTCCCATTTCTAACCCCAGTGGTTCTCTGTAGATCTTATTCTGCTTCCTTAGCCCTGACAATGAATTTTCTTCTTGCGCTAAGAGGATGCTCAGGTGAGAATAACAGATACTATGTCAACCAAGAGGCAATGACATGAAAGTGCAAATAATACACAGGATATATTTTGGGTTTGATGTTGCTTTCAGAAGCTGTATGTTGTTGAAGGAATTTTTTTTTGGTCTCAACCCTCGGTTTTTATATGTAAAAGTCTGTACTGAATTTGGTTCGGTGATAGAACTTATAAAACCCAAGCAAATATATGAAAAACAAAAATTAATAAGGAAATGTGCTTTACCAAGGCATTCTCATTTGGCTAGAAAAATAACTGGTTTAAAATATCAAAAAAAGATATAATACATGAACTTTCTGACAGTTTATTCCTGCTACTATTCTGTCTATAACTAAAGCAATTAACAACATTTTCATCTCAACCGAAGGTGTCAGGTCAAATATAATGATTTCCTAAAGCCTACAGGCAATGCAGGCGTGGATGACTGTGAAGGTCGCTGTGGCTGACAGCTGTGTGTGGAGCTGAACTTGAACTACATACAATAGACCTACCATTCTTCAACAAGCAAATACACTTCAAGAATAAATACACTTCAACCCGTCACTGCAATGTTTCCCTTTATAGAACAGAAGTCTTTTAGAACATCTAGGCCTCTATCAAACCTTTAAAATTGAATCCACTTAAAAATGTTAATTTAAAAATGATACAGCCCTGGCCTGGTAGCTCAGTTGCTCAGAGCATTGTCCTGACATGCCAAGGTTGTGGGCTCCATCCCCGGTCAGGGCACATTCAAGAATCAAACAATGAATGCACAAATAAATCAATGTTTCTCTCCCCCCTCTCTCTCTCAAAAAAAAAAATAAAAAAAAAAATCAAGAAATAAAATTTAAAAAAAGATGCAGATGTGTAGGTACATTAGTTCTTAATCATGTATATATAACACATGGAAAATGCACCAAACTGTTAAGCTTTCTGTGATTGCTGAGACTATGTTGGTTTTCAAACTTATTTTAAAAGCTTTTTTTTTTTTTTTAAAGATCTCCTCTTTTAGTGTTTGGGCATCTTATTTACTCACAATCCAGCTTCCTTCTTTTGCCTTTTTATTTTTAGTTTTGGTGAGAAACCAAGATAAGAGGTCAAACTTTAGGTTTCAAATGACTCCTCTTCAACATTCTGAATGTACCTGGGGAAGGGAGGTTGTGGATTTATGGATTTGTGGATTCCCAGGAACAATTCCAAAGAATTAGCTAAACAGATTTTATTTTACTCAACCAAAAGTGATCTCAAATTTTCTTCAAATCTCAGCTTACTTGTTTTAAAAAGAAGCAGCTGAGACTCACATCCCATCCATTGATCACAGCTGGTGACACGCTTCCTCCCTAATGTAATTTTGAAATGGCAGAGCATCCATAATTAATCTGGACGTAGGCTGTTTTAGCCACTACACAGGTTTCCAACTTAGCAATCTCAAAGGTCATTTTCTACCCACTACTTTAAGATAAATAACAAGGACACATTCTGGAAAATGTGCTTTTTTTATATGTTCAATGCTCAATTATATACTCTAGACATGATGGCAAATATTTCTGTCCCTGAGTCTTGGATGTGAAAAAGGAGGAGCCATTCTCACTATTAAGTTTTCAGATGAATATTTATGACGCTACTCAGCAGAAATTTAAGTTGCAACAGGGCCAATCACTGAAGCTTGCAGGCCCAGTGGGACTGATGCACGCTGAGTCAGCTGGCCACTCTCCAAGCTCCTGGAGGAGGATGTTCCTTCATCTAATTCTCAGCATATTGTCCATCTACCTCTCCTTCTCAGCCTGGCTATGTCACTTAAATGTATTCAGTGAGTTTACTGAGTGCCTACTATGTGCATAGCTCTGTGTGAACCCCTGTGGAGAACACAAAAATGGCTAAGATGATGACACACTGGGAAGACATGACAGGTACACATAGGAAAGCAGAAAAATACCACCCACCTCCCATTCTTGACCTGGAAGGTGAGCCACTTCCATTTATGAGCCCAAGGAAACTTCTGTCCTCAGGACCAAGGGCAATTTCAGTGGTGGGAGCGTTCTATGAGTATGTTGAGGGTGTATGAGGCTCAGTGACCATGGGGTAAAGGATTGATTCCAAGTGCACAGGAGAAACTTAGAAAGAAAGGCAGCTTTGGGAGGCTGAAGTGGGGTAGGACAAGGGAGGAGGAAGCACAGAGTACTGTGGTGAGAGCTTTAATATCTATTTGGTTCTAGAATTCATGCATTTATACTTTCCATTTCATTCTCTCCTCCCCAGTTCATGTCTTCATGGATGTTAACCCACACCTAAATTCCACAATGTTTCCCCGGCTGGTCTCATTTCTGTTAGAAGCTCTCTCAGTTTAATTCATCATATATACTACTACTAGAAGGCTTTTCTTACAGCATTCTTTGCGTATTCTTTGGTCCGCTTGACTAGCTGCTGCCTATAAGAAAGGCAGCCTCAAGAGGGCAGGTTCCGGGCCTAGCCCTGCTTGAGTCCCAATGTCCTGGCAGTGGGAATTTCCATACATGATTGCTGACTTATGGCAGATAGAGTCCTGGAGCTTTAGGGCAAGCAGGGCAAGATCAGCCAGTCTGTGATCTTCATTTTGCAGAGGAGGAAGCCCTAGTGTCATACAGTCCGAGGGACTCACCACGGCCACACAGTTAGCTTGTGGATGGGCCAGGTCTTTTGCCCTCTCTCTTCCATTCAGTGACCCTCCTCTTCAATGTCTCCCCACAGTGCTTGGACACAGGTACTTCTACCACCACCAATCTTGCCTCCTTGCTGTTCCATGGACTCCTGGTGTGGCAAGGCTGCTCCCTGTGCCAACCCCCTCCACCAGCATGGAACCTAAGTCCCCTTCTGATACTTGCAAACAGACATTGGCCAGTTCTATCTCCACAAAGCTGGTCTCCTCTGAGGGACACATATTCCTTCTTTATCACTAACTGGGAACTTAGAAATGAACTAGTATTATTTTATCTTTTTATTCATGCATCTCATGTCCCCAACTTAGTGCTATATCCGTGAAGATGGAAGAAGTGTTTTAGGCATATGGACTCAGAGTTCAAGGTATCCTCAGAGGCCAAATGTTCCAACACAGTTATTTCATAGATGATGTCCAGGAGAGGAAAATGACTGGCCCATGGTCTTTTTGTAAAAATAGTGTAAATGTACACAACATAAAGTTTACCATTTTAATGTTGAATGAATGGATAAGCATTTATCCCCCCAGCCCCTCACAGCTACCATTTTGTTTTATGTATCTATGAATTTGATTACTCTATGGACCTCATATAAGTGGAAAAACATAATATTTGTCCTTTTGTGACTGCCTTATTTCACTGAGCATAATGTCCTCAAGGTTCATCCGAGTTACAGCATGTGCAAGAATTTCCTTCTTTTTAATGTTGAGTAACAAACATCCCATGTGTGGATAGACCACCTTTTGCTTACCCATTCATCCAATGATGGACACCTGGGTTGTTCCCAGCTTTTGACTATCGTGAATAGTGCTGCTATGAATATTGGCATGGTTTTAAAATTATTTTCCCTGTCTAACATAGTATTCCTCCTCAGAGTAGACATTCAGGAAAGAAATTCATTATTATAATCTTAGCCCCTCAATCTGATTGGGGAGAGAAGATTTAAATGCACAGAACAAAAGACCATCCTCTCTGTAATTTAGCTATTATGATGATGCTCTCCAAATGCAATCACTATTTAATCAAAATACCAAACTACCAGAAAAGGATGGATTTTCTTTTTACATGTGCAGTCATCTCACCCCCATCCCCACCCCCTCTCCCGTGTCTCTGTGTGCTTTCTAGAGAGTAGAAATCTGCCCCAGAACTTAATTTCTCCCTGGGGATCCGGGGAACATGGCCACATTCTGAAACCACAAGGTTTTCAAGCTCCAATGTCAAGGACTTCCTTTGGCAACCTCATGCAGCTTCTGCTCTATTAGAGGGGGAGACCAATTCAGCAAAAACAGGAGGAGAAGCTTTGCACTTTCCATTTCCTTGCACCCTTTCTCTGAAGATGTGTGTCTTTGAATAAACCCTTTATTCCTGTGCAACCCTCTCAAGGTGAATTCAAGGACAGAGACCTTTCAGTATAGAGGAGGAATTTTTTTCACCTCCTCACATCCGTCTATATTCAGCATCAGATCAATGCCTCTGGCAGTTTTTGTTATTTAGTGTTAGCTTTCCAAAATGTGTTCAGGTGCCTTTTCTTAGTTAGCAAACGGAAAATGTCTTCCTGCCAGTTGTTCACAATGGTGTCCCTGTTTATAGGGAGGTTGTTAAGCTAAAAAATTACTGGGTAAAGACTGAGAATGATTTTGTGCATTTCTAGAGCACATGAACTTCCAAATCATGCCTTCCATCCAATGTTTCTTTGGATCTGTGACACAGTTATGCAGAGTTGTTAGGAGGAAAATCAGGGCAAGAACTGAGGCCCCAGAGAGGCATGGCGCCGAGGCTCCCACACCATGGCATTTGTTTGCCACTATGAACAGTACAGAAATATGTGTCACCAGAAGTTCTTTGTGTCCTGTGTGGAAATACAACGTGCTCTGAGCTCTGCCCATCCTTCCTGTGGCTTCCTTAGCTCCTAACACTCTGCAGGCTTTTCTCACTCTGTTCCCTTCCCCTAGCTTCTCTGTTCCCTTCAGCTGGCTACTTCTAAAATATATATATTTTAAAGAACAAAAACAGTTCTTTAAACAATTTGTTTAAACATTTTATATATATATATATTAAATGTTTAAACAAATAGTTCTTTAAGGGTTGTTGAGAACAGTTACAGTTTTCTATGCTCTGTCCTTTAATTTCCCCTCCCTTTAGGCAGCTTTAAAAATTTACTTCCGTATCTCCGTATGATAGAGTAATTTACAATTTCATGAGGTTTCACTCTTAGGCATTATCTATTGAGCTGCCAATAGGGAAGACGAGGGCTTAGCTCTCTTTTACTCTCCCCTTCCCTCCCTTTGAAAAGCATCCTTCATCCATCCTTCTAAAATAGAGAGGTTGTAATTTTGGTTAGATCAGTATTTAGTTTTGTTTATTTTTTTGGTTAAAGAACATGTTTTATTAATTTAATTATGGAAGTTTTGATTTTATTGATTAAGGTATTGATTAAGGTATTACATATGTGTAAAGGTATTACATCTTTATTGATTAAGGTATTACATATGTGTCCTTATCCCCCCACTGCCCCCGCCCTGCTCATGCCCTCACCCCCCTGGTGTCTGTGTCCATTGGTTATGCTTATATGCATGTATACAAGTCCTTTGGTTGGTCTCTCCCCCTTACCCCCACCCTCCCCTACCTTCCCTCTGAGGTTTGTCTGATCGATGCTTCTCTGTCTCTGGACCTTTTTTGTTCATCAGTTTATGTTTTTCATTATATTCCATAAATGAGTGAGATCGTGTGATATTTATCTTTCTCTGACTTATTTCGCTTAGCATAATGCTCTCCAGGTCCATCCATGCTGTTGCAAATGGTAGGAGTTCCTTCCTTTTAACAGCAGCATAGTATTCCATTGTGTAGATGTACCAGTTTTTTAATCCACTCATCTGCTGATGGGCACTTAGGCTGTTTCCAAATCTTAGCTATTGTAAATTGTGCTGCTATGAACATAGGGGTGCATATATCCTGATTGGTGTTTCTAGTTTCTTGGAATATATTCCTAGAAATGGGATTACTGGGTCAAATGGGAGTTCCACTTTTATTTTTTTGAGGAAACTCCATACTGTTCTCCACAGTGGCTGAACCAGTCTGCATTCCCACCAGCAGTGCATGAGGGCTCCTTTTTCTCCACATCCTCGCCAGCACTTGTCATTTGTTGATTTGTTGAGGATAGCCATTCTGACAGGTGTGAGGTGGTACCACATTGTCGTTTTGATTTGCATCTCTCGTGTGATTAGTGACTTTGAGCATGTTTTCGTATGTCTCTTGGCCTTCCTTATGTCCTCTTTTGAAAAGTGTCTATTTAGGTCCATTGCCCATTTTTTGATTGGGTTGTTTATCTTCCTTTTGTTAAGTTGTATGAGTCAGTATTTAGTTTTTATATATTAAGAACATGTAAATGACATTTATACTAAGTTATATAACTTGCTATGATTACTTTCTCTTTTCTGCAGCCTTTGTTTTTCCTGGAGTTTGAAAAATGTTTTTCATTTGTTTAATTTTTTGTTTGTGACTTTAATTTGCTTAATTTTTCTTTGGTCATTCTGTGTCTACCTCCCCTCCTTGATCTCCAATGAGAAAGAAAAAAGCAGCTCCGGACAGCTGACACCTGCCTGGGCACTCAGGGTCAGGTCACAGAGTTCCATCGAACACAAACCATTTCACAGAACACACCAGGCAAGGTCACTCTGTGACCTTGACAGGGTGAGGCAAAGATGAGGTCATGGCATAGCCATGTCTCAGCACAGACAAAAGAAATAGCCAAATCACAAAAGTAAACAAGCATATCCCTTTCCTTCCTAATGCCAGTAATGGCTCCATTTTTATTAAAAAATTTTTTTTTTTTGCCAACTATACCTTTAGCCCTGCTTGGTTCCTATTACATTCCAGATAAGAAATTAGGACACCAGATTACAGAATTAACCCTGCTTCCCGACAGCATCCAATCCAGAGCAAACTCCTGCTTCTTTGACCACTTCCCTAAACCACCTAACAGAAACCTAGGTGTGAGAAAAAGTTCTTCCTGCACCTCTAAGACACCCCTCAGTTCTCCAGTTGTGCTACCTGCCTTGCAGCAAGAGGGCAATAAACACGGATTTGTTCTAGTACAGTGGGGCTCCTGGAGGTCAGTGGCTGGAATGTATCCACCATTGGAAGTGCATCAATATTCATCTGAGAGCCTTAATGCCTTGGACGGCAACCCTCAACTCATTCACTGTAGGGGGCATATTAAACCCTCAGTGTCTCTAGCTGTTTGAAGGACCTCACTGCCCATGGCTAGAAGGAAGTTCATGCTGAACTGAGCTTCGATATTTTGTTAAGGCCCTTCCATTTTAGTAGCCCTTCCCTCCCTCCCTCCCTCTCTCGCTCCCTGTCTTCACCCAGCAGTAATATGTGTATATACATATATCAAAATGGGTTTTCCTGAATCTAAACTTTTATCCCCTTCTTTCGCAGAAGTATATTTGTTTTTTCCAGTGATAATTTCATAAGTGTCTGAGGTTTGCCCCTCTCACTTCTTTTTTCCATTCCTCTCTTGGGAAACTTTAAAAATAATTGATTAAAATAATCTTCCTGTGATTATATGTGTACTTTAAGAATTTCTATTCCAGATTAACTGTCAAAAACATCTAAAAGATAAAAAAATTATTAAACTGTTTGTGTTTCTTCTGTGGACACTGAAAACTGTATTTACAAAATAGCTTTTGTTACCATAGTTACAAGATAAGAAGAAAAGGCCTTATTCCAAGATAAAAGAAGAGCCTTGAGCATGATGTAGTGTTTAAAAGGCAGTTTCCATATAAAAATATCAGCATGAAGATTTGGTTTGTCCAAGATCAAGGTTAAATTTCTTACAACTTAGAGTTCCTAAATTTCCTATATTATTTTTATGAGCTAAATAAATCATCACTTAAGTTAAACACATCATACTTGTTTTCATAACATTTAATATATATATGTACATATATACATATATATGTGTGTGTGTATACACACACACACACACACACACACACACACACATACACATAACTGTATTCAACTAAATGAAAAGGTAATAATGGATTTTTTAAATGTTTAATTACATTAGCAAAAATTGTAATTCCTCAATCCTTAATTAACTTGAAGGCCTTAACAAATGGTTTAATTAATATATAATCTTTGACATTTACACAATTTATAAGAATGAAACAGATACAATATAAATGCTGGTAACTAAATAAGATTTTTATTTACCCTTATTTTTTAGACTGGCAACAGATTAACAAAAGATGCAAATGTTTTTGAATGATATAAATGTTTACTTTGTCACCTCAAATTTCCAAAAGTGATATGATATTGGTGTTCATAAAATGAAGAAATTGCTAAGCAATTCTTTTTTTCCTGTCCTCTTATCTGAAGAAAAGTTAGCTGCATTGATTAGATATGATAATACAGAAGGTTGGTTATACTAGATATAATAATAATAATAATAATAATAATAATAATAATAATTTTTTAATCCTCACCTGAGGACATGCTTATTGATTTTAGAGAGAGGGGAAGGGAGAGAGAGAGAGAGAGGGAGAGAGGGAGAGAAGAGAGAAACATTGATGTGAGAGAGAAACATCTATCAGCTGCCTTCCTGTATGCACCCAGACTGGATTGAACTGGCAACCTTTTAGTGCACAAGGCAATGTTCCAACTAACTGAGCCACCTGGCCAGGGTCTAGATATAATAAATAAATTAAATAAGAATAGATATGATATAATGGATTTGATTTTTGGTTTAATTTAATTTTTTATAGTTAATTAAGATAATAAAGTCAATATAATACATATAGTTTAATAAATGGATAAAGAATATTTCAAAGCTATCTATGTGTGCCTAACTACATATATATTAACCTTTTGCACTTGGATGTCGAGTGTGACTCGACACGGTTAGCATTAGAATAAAGGAATCGAGAAAAAAGCAAGTGAGTGAAAAGGGTTAATATATACTAGAGGCCCAGTGCATGAAAATTCACAGTCTTGGAGCCCTCAGGGGTGGAGGCAACCCGGCGATCATGGGAATGTGACGCCCCCATCACACCTCTGCTGCTGCCACTGCCGGCAGCACAAGCCTCAGCCGGCTCTGGTTACCTGAGCCTTGGGCCGGCCCTGGGCGGCTGGGTAGCTGACATCTGAGGCTTGTCTGCACTTTGGGCAGGCCCTGGGCAGGTACGGGGCTGAGGGGACTGGGGGACTCCGGAGGCAGGCGTGCGGAGTGGCCGGACCCGCTTGGGGGTGGGCCCAGCCGTGCCACGTGCCTGCTGTCCCGGTGGGGCTGAGGGGACTGGGCACTGCCATCTTGTGGCTGTGGGCACCGCTATATTTGAGGGTGTGACAGTCAATTAGCATATTCCCTCCTTATTGGCTGTGAGCACCACCATCTTTGTGAGGGTGTGATGGTCAATTAGCATATCCCCTCTTTATTAGATAGGATAAACTAGAGGCCTAGTGCATGGATTCATGCACCAGTGGGGTCCCTTGGTGTGGCCTGTGGGGATTGGGCTGTGGCAGGCGGTCAGGGAGGAGCCCAAGCCTGGGCCAGGCGCCGCACTGCTCCCGGTCATCCTGGCCCCGCTCGTTCCCAGTCAGTCCTGATAAGGAGAGGCTTGTGCCACCACAGCAGCGCTTGTTAGCTGTGAGCGTGGAGTCTGGCACCTGTCGGTTAGCTGAGCAGTGCTCCTGCTGTCGGAGCACACTGACCACCAGGGGGCAGCTCTTGCATTGAGCGTCTGCCCCTTGGTATTCAGTGCACATCATAGTGACCGGTCGACTGGTTGCTTAGGCTTTTATATATATAGGTAGATATAGGTATGTATACTAATACATCATATACTACAGAATGTTACATGAATAATGTACAAAGGAGTAATCTGTGAAATGATTAAATGATTCTGTGCCCAAAGACACAGAAGCTCCTTGATGTCACCAACATCATCTGTTAAGTCTTTTTCAAATATTCTTAAATGATATTTGAAAAGTTTCTTTAAATTTGAAAAAAAAAGTTTATAACCATTGTTGTTATTTTACGGTGTTCTTTCTGTACAATTGCCTATAACATATCTTGTATTTTTTTTTGAACAATTTAATAAATGTTTATTAGATTGTAGTGTTTCATACAGTTTGTATAAAGAGACTTTTAGAAATAGCCTTATAAAGCCTATGGTCCTATTTATTTATTTATTTTATTGTCTTAAGTTTTACATATGTCTCCTTTTTCTCCAATTGACCCCCCCCCCCCCAACCCTTCCCACCCCGGGCAAGCCCCCACCACCCCAGTGTCTGTGTCCATTGGTTATGCTAATACGTATGCATACAATTCCTTTGGTTGCACTCTAACTTCCCCACCTCCCCTGCCATTTAAATCTGGATCTATTTTTGTTCATCAAATTATCATATCTTATCTTTAGATACTTATAACTTATGTCTTGTCTCCTCTAATAACTATTCTTGATGTTGCCTTCCCAAGTTCAGGACCCAAATGAAGAATGAAACTGTTATGGCAGCTTTTATGTCTCAACTGTTTTTAAGTGACAGAAAGACTTGCTTCTTCACATCTCTAAAGGGAAGGATGATAGATGTGTATAGAATTCTCCAATTTTAAATTAATTCAAAATTGTTACAAGAGCTCTATTGTCTACCAACATGGGCAACTGGAGAGTGAGCTCATCTTCCTAGGTTAACTATAGGTTAAGGTGCTAATGCTTTATTATTTTGAGGTAACCTAAATGGAAGCTTACTAATGTTGAATTGTGTGTATGATTAACGAGTAGATTTTGAATGAGTGAATAAAAAAATAATGTCTTTTGACTTAAAAATAATTTTTATGCCTTTTTGCAGAGAAGGATGCCAGGGTACCTTCGGAGAACAGAGATGAGGCATGGATGATGGGCCTGTTTATAGCGCTTAGGTGACTGAGGCACAGCCCCAGCTTAGAATAGTCAGAACTACTTTCTGCTCCTTCCCTGTCTGAACCAAAGGGACTTAGACCCTGTACCTGAAACTTCAAAGAGTGGCGAGCTCTAAATGTCAACACACCCTTCAATCACTTTTGAGCCATTACATCTCCTCTTTCACAGCCTCTAGGCTGCCTTGAGGCTTTTTGAAGAATGTATCAGGGACAAGAGGAAGGAGACTGTGAGAGAGAAAGCCTCTATCTTGCCAGTAATGCTTTATACTTTTGGATGAAATCTGCGGGACTGTATCTTAAAGATTACTTAAGCATTTCTGAGATTGGCCATGGCCAATTCCTAACCCATTTCCTTTTTTTAAATCCTTACCCGAGGATATGTTTTCATTGATTTTTAGAGAGAGAGGGAGAGAGAAACATAAATTGATTGCCTCCCATATGCATCCCTATCAGGAATCAAACTACAACCTAGGCATGTGCCCTGACTTGGGGGAATCAAACCCCCAACCTTTTGGTGTATGGGACAATGCTCCAACCAACTGAGCCACCTTGGCCAGGACCAATTTCCTTTCCTATTCTCAGTTTGCTGAGTGGATTTGACTACCTATTGTACCCAGTTCTTTACACGCATTACCGTTAATTAAGCTCCTAGAACTCAGAGACATAGACGCGTACCAGAAGTCATCATGTGAGTTAGGCAGTTGATTTGTAAGTTGAACAACGTCCTACTAATTTTAATACTGCATAACCCCCTCTCCATCCAATACTGCCTTCAATGTCTCAGACAAATACTGGCATGTTAAAGGTAGGTTTGTGTTTGTGCAAGCCTGTGATTGTGTGTGTGTGTGTGTGTGTGTGTGTGTGTGTGTGTGTGTGTGTGTACACTGAGAGGGTGGGGAAGAGTTATGGAAAAATTCAGGTCCTAGAACATGCATTCAAGTTCAGTTAGGTGCATTTTCATCACTATCTCTCAAGTATTTTTGTCAATCATGGTGGTCATACAATTGTGCTCCATCAAAAAATCTCTACCCACACCGGAATTTGGGAGAAATGTTATGCAAATAAAAAAGGAAATTTGCCAGTGTCGATGGCTCAGGCATTTATAGCCATCTGCTAGTTGTCAGCCGAGTATGTTCCGTCTGTTATGTGGTTCGCATCAACCAAAGAGGAAACCCTAGTGCAGACATGGTCATGAGGACTGGATGTTGGGGACAGAGGGAGGGGTGGGAAAGCAGCCAGGTTGTTTGCTCTGGTCTGCCATGGAGTGTTTGGCCTGCAGGTGGTGGCTGGAGTGTCCTGTCATGTCCTCTGCCATCCTACCTGGTTCATCCTCAGATGAGGTAGCACCTCCACAGTGAAGAGTCTCAACAGGTAGAGCCAGTGACTAACATACCAGTGACATACATGAACTTGATTACCACCATCTTCTCCCTTTCATAGGCTTAAGGCAATAAACTTCCCTGTTCTTTTTTGGAACCAATTCTTGGTCACCTAAGCTGTGCTAATGGTTTCAACCTGCTACCCACTGTAACTGTAGCATCTAGACTTATCACTACAAACACATTTTTAATCAGGGGCAGGTTTCATTCATTAAAATCCATCAGCTTGAACCCATCTTGGACTTCAAATGAGATGTTGAATGGCTGTTTTCCTTTATGACTTCCACCTTTTTTCTATAATTGCAGTTCAAATTTAGCTTTTTGATTTTTTCCCCTCAGCAAAATGAGGTATCCATACCTTTTAACCCTCCCTCCTAATGCAATATTATCCAGCAGTAAAAATAAAAAAAAAGAGCTATCAAGCCACAGAAAAACATGGAGGAACCCTAGATGCATATTGCTAAGTGAAAGAAGCCAGTGTGAAATAACTACATACTATATGACTTCAACCATATGACATTCTAGAAAAGGCAAAACTATGGCGACAGTAAAAGATCAGTGGTTGCCAGGGGCGTATGCAGGAAAGAATAGCTGGAAAACAAGGGGGATTTTAGGGCTGTGAAACTACTCTGTATGATACTGTAACTAATGAAGGCTACAAGTCATTCTATATTTATCAAAATTCATAGACCCTACAACACAGAGTGAACCCTAATGTTACACTATGGATTTTAGTTAATAATATTGTATCAATATTTATTGATCATTTATAACAAACATTTTTAACAAAAATACTATGCTGTGGTAAGTATATACTAGTAACACCAAACATAACTACAGTGTAGCAAGATGTTAAGAATAGAAACTACGTATGCATGTGGGGAAGGAGGAAGGGGGATGTGGAATTCTCTGTACTTCCCCTCAATTTTTCAGTGAACTGAAAACTGCTCTAAAAAATAAAGTCAATCAATTAAAAATTTAAAAAGGCTGTAAAATCAAACCTTCAAACTATTAAGCCACATGATGCTAAGTCATTTTTAAGACTAAATTAATAATATGACTCCATTTGTACCTTTTATTGCCATTAGTTTGATATTATTTTTAATTAAATAACCTTATTATTTAAAAAAACCTGAAACGCTTTACGTGTTGTGGGATTTGATTCATATGACCAATAAGAAAAATATATAAAAACCTAATGTTTTAAAAAGTCACTAGGCTGACAAAATCTATTTATGCACATGATTTGTGGTTATCAATGGACTTTTCTTTCCTCCCTCCCTCCTGCTGCACTTGCTGTATTAACCAGGATTTGGAAGCCAGGTCTTGCCCCGGTTGTCAGTGTTCCAGAGTTCAGACAGCCCAGAGACTTCCACTGGTTAAAAGCTGATGAGGAAGTAGGCTCGATGGGGGGATTGGAGGGAAAGGATAAAGGAAAACACAGTGTTATCAGAGACTGATATTTCCCCATTTTAAAAAGTCAAATAAATATACTATGTCTCTGTCCCAGGGTCTTTTCTTTTCCATAACTCAGACAGACAATACGCAGACAGACAGAGGCACAGAAAGACTGGCATCTTGCTTCCTCCCTTTCCTTGCTATATGACTTGGCATATGTCACTTCAGTTCTTGGCACCTTTTCCTCATCTATCAAATGGGGATTTAAGAAGGTATTTACTCACAAGGCAAGCTTAGTAAGCACTTAATGGATTTCATTCCTCGTTTTATCTGTCTAGTTACTGTAGATGAGACTGAAGGACAATCTGTTAAATGAAGCTGACTCCAGTGACGCAGGAAAATGGAATTATGCCTTGCTTCTGGTTTATGTTTTTACTTTGTTCCCTGAGTGTATACTTTGAATGATAATTCTTCATGGACATTAGAGATGGAATAATAGTTTGACAGTGTATTTACCTGGGAGACATAGTGTGAATTATAAATTAAAATTTATTAAAAGTTTCTTGTAGAAAATTAGTGTTTTCTGATATGCACCCTTAAATGTTTTTAACAGCTACATTTAAAAGCAGGGAGGAGGGAGACTCAGGCCACAGAATCTATCTATCATATTTCCAGAGCATGAAGGTGTCACATTCAAAATCCAGCCATGCTTACTGCAAGAAAATATAGCAGTTATGTGAAATATCTGTTGTAAACATTTAATGCTTTTTCTTATAGTGGGATTAGTCACACCCTGTGAATTTTGAAGAGGTGAATAACTCTTCCAAGGAAACATTTATTTTTCTACTAAAGGCCCAGTGCATGAAATTTGTGCACTTGGGGGGTCCCTCAGCCCTGCTTGTGCCCTCTCGCAGTCCGGGAACCCTTGGCGGACATCCCTCCTGCAGTCCAGGGCTCTCGCAGTCTGGGTCCTTACCCTGGCTCCTTACTGCCCGCCTGCAGCAGAGATGGGAGAGGCTCCCACCACCGCCGCTGTGCTCGCCACCTGTGAGCCTGGCTTCTGGCTGAGTGGTAGCTCCTGCATTGAGCATCTGCCCCCTGGTGGTCAGTGTGCGTCATAGCGACCGGTTGTTCTGCCATTCGGTCGATTTGCATATTAGGGTTTTATTATATAGGATGGTTTCTATAGTCTTCCTTCAACTGTTATAGAAAAGCCCGTGAGGAGGGAACGTTGCCATGAGGCTGATGGAGGAATCTCCAAAAAACTAACTTATTGGCTAAATCTGTGTCTTCCATCCACCTTTCATTGTGTTTTTCTATTTTGTCCTTCAGAGAGTTCAAATGAAGGGTGACTTGATTTGCTTTCATTGCAATGGGTTAACCTTCAAGTTCTCCAGGATTTAAATTCAAGCCCTTGAGCAAGATTATGCAAAGGATCTTTGTAGCCCAGATTCCTTTCCCCCAAACATACTATATTCTCCATCCCTGGGTCCTAAGATGCAGCAATGATAAGTGGCAGCTAGTCTTTGTGCACCATGAGATGTCACAGCCCCAGGAGGAGAGGATCAAATCCTACTTGGATAACCTTGGGTGGACCTATCACTGTATTTTGTTGATTAAGTCAAAGATTAGATGCAACAACACTGGCTACGGTACACCAAACACTTTCTATGTGCCAGGCACTGTGAGAAGGCCTTTATACCATGATACCATTTTTAATCTTCACAGTAAGGCTTATGCCATCATTACTATTGTTATCTACATTTCACCCTGAAGGAAACTGAGGCTCAGATATGCAGGGAACCTGCTGAGGCTCCTTTAGCTGACAGGACAGCTGGGATCCCGGTGTCTGACCCCAGAGCGTGAGTTCTTAACCTTCACTCTACAGTGTCTTCTTTCCCAGCCTAAGCTTTATTAAAAGATTTGCTCTTATAGCTGTTTTATCTGGATGTTGAGAGTGAGTTTTTAGATCATAATGCTATAATTATTAATTGTACTTGTTAAAAAGATTCATTTGGGTGGCAAGCAAGGATTATTATGACATTGATGGTGTGTTATTTTGGAAAGGACATTGACTTAACCTGCTATGTGACCTTGGGCCAGCTACTTAAGCTTTTGTGGGCCTCGTTTTCCTCAGCTGTGATACAACATGGTTTAATTATATCATTTTATAGGGCCTCCTATGAGTCTATGGAAGTAATAATAATAATAATGAAAAAAATCCCAGTAGATTCCTAACAATGAAAGTTATTAATGTAATTTAAAAAGAATTTCTCGAGAAGTTAACCTTAGACATAACTCACTGGGCAAATTCCTTCTCCAAGAGAAGATTTCTTTCAGCTTTGAGAAGATTTTGGACATTAAGACTAAGTTAAATTTTCTTTCAGACATGAAAAATTAAATATAATTGCTTCTCTTTAGTTTTAATATTATTTCATGCCTATCACTTAAATATGTTTTCTCATCAGTGTTTTACTATTTCATTAATCATTGTAATAAAAGCCAAAGGCAACTAAGCAGAAATTTCAATTAACTATTTGCCATTCGTTCATTTGTCAATTTTGCAGCATTGTCCTCTTAGTAGGGAGATATCAATCACAGGCGATGAGCTGCCATCAGGGACTCTCCTGAAAGAGGTAGCAGGCAGTTCAATCTACCACGTTCTCCTCTATCTCCATTTTTAGAAATGCATTATATTAATCATTCCCTTCAATAACAACCCTAAAAGAACTATGAAATTCTAAGCTGTCAATAAATATTTAATTCCTGTACATTTCCCAGTCTCTGCTGGTGGAGGCAGGAAATCAGAGTGAGCAAGCAGATGATAGTGTAGTCATTTCACCTCCTCCTTTCTTGTTGATCACCCTCTGCAGTGAGTACAGTATCAGCCCCTAGGAGACACTGAATCCCATCCCATGAATATGTGACTCCAGAGAATCACGTGGACTACATCTTCTTCTACTTCTATTACTTGAAAATTTTACTTTGAGACAGAGAGGGAGACATCGCTTTGTTACTCCCCTCATTTATGCATTCATTGGTTGTGCCTTGCATGTGCCCTAATGGGGATCAAACCAGCAACCCTGGCATATCAGGATGATGCTCTAATCAACTAAGCTAGCCAGCCAGGACATCTATTATTTTTTAAAAACTTGAAATGTGTATTGAAGTCATTGCAGAATCACATGCAGTTGTAAGAATTAATAGGAGAGATCCCTTGTATATTTCTCCCAGTTTTTCCAAAGGAAACATTTGGCCTCTGTTTACACGTTACCTTCTCAGCGAAGGCCTTCCTACGCATCTCAACACCCTCTGCCCATTACGGTCCTTTATCTTCCTCCATAGCATTTATCACTAGCTCACTTTACAGCCTGCAATTACTTCTCCATGCCCACTAGAATATGTGCTTTGTAAGGGCAAGGACTTGTATATACCAGGTGATATACTTATCACCTGGTATATATAAGCATTCAACATACTTTTGAATGAATTAATGACTTCCCCAGGTTACAGTTTTCCTGTGATATAGAGGCAGTATCCAGCCTTCTAGCTAACATGGGGAAGACATGAGGCTATTTCTAGTTGTAGGAGAATTTGATGACAGGGAATGTGGTAGGTTGCATTAATGCTCCCAGTTCCTCCCCCACCCCCATCTGTGCCCTTTGCCACTTCACCTTGCTGTTCTTCCCACTAAAGAAGCAGTCTATTTCCCCTCTTGACTCTGCTTTAGGCCATGTGACTTACTATGGATTTTGGCACATTAGCGGGCATGACGAGACCAAAGGCTTGAAAAGTGATTGTATGAGTGACCTTGCTCTCAGTGCCTCTGCATGAGATGGGGAGGGTGCAGGATGTGGCAGAGACCAGGGACCTGTCTTGAGTGAGAGATGAGGGGACAGAAGGAGGCAAAGATGGTAGATGACCTGGAGCACTGCCTGCATCAAAGAGGGATGATACCTTCTTCACCCATGGCCAGAGGAGCACCCAGTGACCAGGCAGCCAGAAGACGGCAGGTCATGCAAACTCAAGGACCAGCATGAATCCAGGTCTCTCCCCATGATGATGTCAAAGACCACTTGAGCAGCAGCCTCTTGCTGCCCATCCCCTCTACATTCAACATCCTTGTCACCGTCATATAGAAAGGGTCAGAGGACGGGTACGGCCTCTTGAGAGACTGAACATTTCTTCCAGAGGGACAGAGCACAACCAGGAGCAACTGTTGGGATGATCACATCAGACTCACTGTCACCAGGCTGGAAGTTTGTTTATTTGCCCTTTCTTAACAGGAGGAGTATCAGATCATCACGTACAAATGGGGACACTGCATGTTCTCTGGTATCCAAGCTGTTTGTGCATTCCATCGTGCAGCTCTGTTATAACCATAGCAACCTCCAGTGGTCTCCCTGCAGCCTCTCACTCACTCTGTTATACATTTTCCACTCTGCAGATGTGGTATCTTCCTAATGTATCAACCTGATCAGGTTATTCTCCTGATTTAAAAAAAAAATGCTTCAATGACATCCTTTTGCCCCGAGGATAACATTAGAACCTTAGCATGACTTGTAAATAAATCCTGTAATATGGCAGACATGGTGAAAGCCTGCCTTAACTCCCATTCCCCTCTGACTCCAGGCCAAGGACCACTGCCTGGGAGCCCCCGTGCTCTGAACTTTCCTCTGGCCTGGGGAGCAGGTTGGGTGGGCACGTGGGCAAGCCAGAACTGCTGGGGAGTTAACACTCCTGGAAGCAGCTCTCAGCCATGCTGGGGAGGGGGCATGGGTGGGGAGGAGGAGCCCTGGCTTCCTCCTGAGGCATGACCTGCACCGTCTCCCACAGCTCCCAGCAGCACTGAGTGCTGGTCCCGTGCAATGGTGAGGGATTTGATAATGCTCCATTCCTTTCCCTGTTTCATTTCTGCACTCCCCTATTCACATTTCCTGGGATCTCAAATCCTCATCTCTGGGCCACGCCTCCTCTCATCTCCTGGTCTCTACTCCACCAAGAGGCTTCTCCTTCCCTGGAACCTGGGCTGAAGCTCTGATTTCAATGGAGAACCCCACACAGGACAGGTGATCATACAGTTTATTAATCCACACTGGCTCACATGGTTAGAGTGAAGTGGGCATTGCTGGTCAATCACTCTTGTCCCAGCAGACAGAAATTGGGACTGTCCTGGAGCAAATCATAATGTGTGGACCGACTTCTAAAGGCTGTTTTGATCTGAACCCTGCTTACTTTTTATCACGTGCCTCGGTTTCACCATTCTGAATGAAACTGGCTGTGGGCTCTCCAATTTCCCTCATCGCACAGTGTGTTTCCAGAGGTGGTGACAGTACCCCTCATACCATGTGCTCCTTGGCAGTGTGACCTTGCCACTAAGCCACCAAGTAGATAGAACCTGCTTTCCCTCCCCTGAGTGTGGGCTGAAGCCCAGATCTGGGCCAACAGCATGTGGTCAGAGGGATGTGTGTAACTTCTGAGGCTGGGTCATCGAGGTCACCAGCTGGCATCTTTGCTTTTGGAATGATTCCTTTTAGGGCCCAGCTGCCATGATGTAGAGTCCGTGAGGGGAAACTGAGGCTCCTGGACAACAGCCTCAGCTAAACTCCTGGGCAACCACGTGGCTGAGGCCCAGTTAGACCATCTAGTCAGTCATCCTGAGGCCCCAGCTGAGACCACACAGAGCAGAAGTGCCATCCAGGCAGGCCCCAGAATTATGTGAAGTAATGTAGTATTGTTTAAGCCACCGAGTGTTGGGTGGATTGCTGCATAGCAACAGAGAACTGAAAAATCCCTCCTCTTCCTGCCTTCCACTCCACGCCATTGCTTTGCCAGAGAATTCTAACATATCATTCGGCTTCTACGTCGCTTCCTCTGGTATGCCTTCCCTCATTTCCTGGACTGGGTCAAGTGCCCTTACTTCTTGCTTCCAAAGAACCCTGTACTTCCATCTCCCACATGTCTATCCACTTCTAGTTGCCTTCCTAACATTTTCTCCTCTCTTCTGGTTAGAAATAAGCCTCTAAAGGCAGAAACTGTGCCTGTTGTGGATATCACTGATGTTCCAATGGCACATGACAAACGATGGTTATATTCTTGTTTAGTTATGACTGAATACAAATAACTATTGTAGCTTACACATACTATATGGAGGACCCTCTGCTACCTGTTAAATATATCATTTTGTTGAGTCCAGTAAAGTAGGAACCGTTACTATTTCTCTTTTATACATGAAGAAACAAAATACACAAGAGGTGAGGTGACTTGCCCAAGTTGTACAGTTTGTAAGTAATGTAGTAAGAATGCAAACCCACATGCATGATGGCAAATGCTGTTGCTCTTAACTGAAATCCCATGTTCCAATCAGGACAGGTCAGGTTGTGCCACAGTAACAAATAGCCCCATTGTCTCTATAGCTTAAAAAAAGCAAAAGCTTTTTTCTTCTTTTGCTAGAGATTCATCATGAGTTGACAGAATTCCCTGGTCCTGGTGGTTACAGAGGTGCCCAGGTGATGGAACAGCTGCTGTCTTGAGATTTGCTAGTTACCACACCAAAGGAACAGAAGGACTCCAGAGCTTTTGGCATCAGCCACTAAATGTTCTAGCCCAGAAAATGCACGTCTTTTCTACTCAAAACTTCTTGGCTGAAAATATTTAGCAAGCAATAGAATGCCTACCACCTATACAACCGCAGCAATTAATAAAGTTACAAGTATGTCATTCCTTGCTGTGTGAGGAGCCTTGGTTAAAGTTCCAGAAAGTTCTGGAAAGCCCAAGAATAGTATTTCTTATTAACAAATCATAATATTCACATTTTAGACCCAAATACACATCATTTAGTGTTACTAATAGGTACATATCCTATCAGAGTTGCTTTGAATAATGATAGTTTGGAAAATATTAGGATATGGAACCAATATGATTACGAACTACATTAAATACAGATAGATAGGTGTTCACCTTTAATTTTACCTCCCTAGACATTGCCACTGACAACTAGCAATGGTTGGTAAAGCAATAATGACTTCACACTAATATTCATTTTCTTTCCAAACATAGTTTCTCACATTGACGCAGAGAAATTAATGTCTTTTTATTATGGAATAGATCTACTTCATTATGATTTTATATTATCATGAATCACCACAATGGCATAAATAGTTTGAAGAAATTAATAAAAAGAGGGCTCAGATTTAACTTTCTAAAATGAAAATGGATACCACCATCTTGAACACAGAGGCTATTTAATAACACTGCATTTATGGTGATGTGATGAGAACTGAGTTTTGACACGCTTCTAAATCCATATCTTTGTACATCCATAATGAGAGCAAGGAACCCTGAATAGAATTACCCTTTTAGTTCTCACATGGAACAGAACCTTCTCTACTTTAATATTGCATTTCTCACTAAGAAAAAGAAAAAAAATTATTCAGATCATAAATGTTATTGTGTCAAAGGGTTAAGGCTTTATCTAATCTGGTCTTACTAAATCCAGAAAAATCCTCAAAGTATAGAACACATTTCCACTTAGCCTTTGTTGAATGCTCTCTGTAACAGAGAGTTCACAACCTCAAAATAATGGTCATTCATTTAAAACAAAAAGATTAAACTCCACTCTCGATCTTACATAGTAAAATTTTATTAAAATTTACCATTAATTTTTTAAATTGATTTTAGAGAGAGGAAGGGAGAGAGAGAGATAGGGATGGGGCGGGGGGGGGAGAGAGAGAGAGATATGTATCGGTTGCTTCCCACACACTGCCCTACCAGAATTGAACCCAGAACCCGGGTATGTGCCCTTTCTATAAATCAAACCAGCCATCTTTCATTGTACAGGATGATGCTCCAACCATCTGAGCCACCTGGTCAGGATGTGGCCCCTCTTTTTTTTTTTTAATCCTCACCAGAGGATATTTTCCCATTGATTTTTAGAGAGAGTGGAAGAGAGAGGGAAAGACAGAAATATCAAGGTGAGAGAAACACATCAATTGTTTGCCTCCCGCATGAGCCCCGACCTGGGCTCAGGTCAGGGAGGAGCTTGCACCCAGGTACATGCTCTTGACCAGAATCAAACCCAGGACCCTTTGGTCTGTAGGCTGATGCTCTATCCACTGCGCCAAACCGACTAGGGCTGGCCACTCATTTTGTAAAAGCTCTAATTATTAGGAAGTTCTTTCTTACAGGGAACTGAGATCCCCCCCTCTCTCACTGGTCTCCTTCTGTTCTGCTGAGTAAACCTTTTCAAGGCCTAACTCCTCCTTTCTGTAGCTATCATCAAAGATGGAAAATGGGTTCTCTTCTTTGAAATCCTACCTTTTTTTGGATAAATATCCCCAGGTGTTTTGTTTTTGCCTGTATGGGTTATTGCTTGTCTGGTCTTCTCTTCAGGAGATTAATAACCATCTTTAAATGAGGTCTCTGGGATGGGCCATGAAAGCTAAGCTGAGGTCTGAGAGTACACCCTCCTTTGGACACAATTCTCTCATTGCTGTAGCTCAGAATTATATTTATTGACAAGTCGATCACCACATAATGCTGACTTATATCAAAGTCTCCATCAAACCAACCCCTATGTCTTTTTTAGACTTTAGACCTCCATCTTCTACTTAGGTGATTTTTTAGGGGGAGGGAGGTTTAAGTGCAGGAATTAAGTTTATCTTTATTATACTTCATCTCATTATTTCTATTCTACCTTTCTAGCCTGTCAAGATGCTTTTGAAGTGTTTTTCATCATTCAGCTTATGAAAACATCCCTCTCAGGTTTGTGTCATTTACAAACATATCAACTTTCTATTTGTGTCTTTATCCAAGGCATTGATGGAAATGTTGAAAAAACAAAACAAACAAACAAACCCCAAACCATCAGAAAATGGAAGAGCCTGCTTCAGGCCTCCTATTATGTTTCTCTTCTTGACTTAAAGATTTCTTGAGAGACTATTAAATCTGTTGCTGAAAATTATATACGTAAAGTCTACAGCATCATTCAGCTAGTAAATGATGAAAAATGGACATAAGTAGGTGTGGTGAAATTTCTACTTTGTGCAGCTTTGCTTGTGGCCCATTGCTCTGACTTTCTTCTTTAAGGACACAGACATGTAACTCTTAAAATTGTGATGTTGGTTGACAGAGATCACATTTTTATTTCTAGAATAAGTTTCTTCCATTCCCTTTAGGAAGATCATACTTGTCCTCAATAAGGCACCCTTTCTTTCATCCTTTCCATGTGTCCTTTCTCAAGCGATGCCTATCAAAGAGCTCCTATGAAGGCAGATTATTTATTTAGATCCACCTCCTTTTCCTTCTTTCATCAGATCAGTTTCTGATTAAGCAACGTGAGGGCATCAATCTCTAGGAGGTGTCAAAACCTCACTGGAGTACACGAGATAGCTGTTTGAAGTTCAATCAGTTTTTATAGATGAACTAGAGGCCCGATGCATGAAATTCATACAAGAGTAGGCCTTCCTTACCCCAGCTGCTGGCTTCCCTCTGGCACCAAAGATCTGGGCTTCCCTCACAGCCCTGGCTTCATCTGGAAGGTCTTCCTGTCTAATTAGAATATTATGCTTTTATTATTATAGACTAGAGGCCCGGTGCACGAGATTCGTGCACGGAGGGGGGTTGTCCCTCAGCCCAGCCTGTACCCTCTCCAATCTGGGACCTGAGCGAGGGGCCTGTGGTGGTTTGCAGGCGGGCCATGCCCCCTGGCAATGCAAGCGGAGGCCCTGGTATCTGGAATTTATTTTCCTTTTACAGTTGAAACTTTGTAGCCTGGAGCAGAGCCAAGCCTGGGGCTCCCTCCGCGGCCAGCAGCCATTTCTGTTGGGGTTATAATTGAAACTTTGTAGCCTTAAGCGGGTGAGCCCAGCCAGGGTATGCAGAAAGCTTTGCTTCCCCTGTTGCCGGGGACAACCCTGGCCTGCTCTCTCAAGCTCCATTCTGTCACCATTTCTGTTTGAATTTGTTTACCTTCTATAATTGAAACTTTGTAGCTTGAGTGAAGGCTTAGGCCTGGCAAGGGCAGGCGGAAAGCTTGGCTTCCTCTGTTACCTAGGAAACCTTGCTCTCTGTGGCTGTAGCCATCTTGGTTGGGTTAATTTGCATACTCGCTCTGATTGGATAGTGGGCGTGGCTTGTGGGTGTGTCGGAGGTACGGTCAATTTGCATATTTGTTTATTATTAGGTAGGATATTTACATAGCTGGTAAACACATATTGGTTATTTCTCATTAAAATAGAGGTCGCTTTCAAAGGGAAATTTAAAAATACTTCTCACCAATCCGGCTCCTACTATATGATCCAATTTTAAGAAAGATTGGCTTGAAGAGGTGGCCATAGCTTCCCTAGGCACCCACATGACTTTTTCGGTCTTCACTGTGACTTTGATTGTGGTAACAGAATTTATCTCCATGGGTCAGATCGCTTCCTCACTTCTCCATCATTCTGAAAGATGCAGGTGTTACTAGGAAGCAGGACCTAGCTCTTAGTGTCAGACATCTCTCATTTCAAATCTCAGCTCCACCAATGAGTAGCTGCGGGTCTCTAAGCCAGTGGTTCAGCTGGTAGGGACTTTGCCCTTGTGTGGAACTTTTGACAATGATTGGAAATACTTTTGGTTGTCACAACTAGGGGGTGGCATTACTTGTACCTAGTTGGTAGAGGCCAGGGAAGCTGCTAAACATCCTACAATGGACAGGACAGTCCCCTTCTCCCAACAAAGACCTATCTGACCCTAAGTGTTAATAGTGCTGTTTTAAGAAAATAACTTAAGCTTTCCTAGCCTTGATTTCACCTTCCATACAATGAGAGTAATGGTGGTCTAGGGTAGAGTTGTGAGCATGATAGACAGCACTTCACTTAAAACACATACCACAACAACTGGCATGGAGCCTGCTGCCCAGAGGCCCATCTGTGGCCGGGTGTGGAACACTTACCTTGTTGCCGGGGCGACGAGGCAAGTGTTCCCCCTCCCACCTCATCGGCCACTCCATGCCTGCTGCCCAGAGGCCCTCTGTGGCTGGGGTGAAACAATTGCCTTGTCGCCGTGGCGACGAATCAAGCATTCCGCCAGGCTGCTCACGCTGCCTGCTCTCAGCGGCCGCCCGCCCCCAGGACTGGGGTACCCTGGTGGGGCTGAGAGGACTGGGCGCTGCCATCTTGTGGCTATGGGCGCCGCCATATTTGTGACAGAGTGATGGTTAATTTGCATATTACCCTTTTATTAGATAGGACATACAAATGGCCAAGAGAGATATGAAAAGATGCTCAATGTCACTAATCATCAGAGAGATGCAAATTAAAATGACAACGAGGGTGCCAATACCCTATATAATAAAGAGGTAATATGCAAATTGACCCTCATGCCCTCGCATCACAAGAAGGCTGCCCTCACGTCATCACAAGATGGCCGCCCCATGTTGTCACAAGATGCCTGCCCCATGTTGTCACAAGATGGCCACCCCCACGTCATCACAAGATGGCTGCCACAAGATGGCCTCCCCATGTCGTCACAAGATGGCCACCCCCACATTGTCACAAGATGGCTGGCAGGGGAGGGCAGTTTGGGGGTGACCAGGCCTGCAGAGGAGGGCAGTTAGGGGCGATCAGGCTGGCAGGGGAGGGCAGTTGGGGGTGATCGGGCCGGCAGGGGAGCAGTTAGGTGTTAATCAGGCCGGCAGGGGAGTGGTTATGGGGCAATTAGGGTGGCAGGCAGGTGAGTGGTTAGGAGCCAGCAGTCCCAGATTGTGAGAAGGATGTCCTCTCCAATATGGGACCCCTCAGGGGATGTCTGGGCCTAAACTGGCAGTCAGACATCCCCCAAGGGGTCCCAGATTGGAGAGGGTGCAGACTGGGCTGAGGGACAGGCCCCCCCCCCCACCAGTGCACGAATTTCATGCACCAGGCCCTCTAGTATTAGTTTAAAAAGAAAAAACACACTTCCTCTCCTAGAGATAACAACCTGCAAGTAGGCATTTGTGTCCCCAGCTTGTGAGAGAACCCAGACTCTTAGAGGTTCAAGAATGTGTCCAAGGGTTCAGTCTAACAAGAGGCAGAGCCTGGATTCAAATATCATTAGCTGCTGTGAACTGAATGTTTGTGTCCCCCCAAACCTATATGCTCACATCCTAAACCCCAGAGGATGACAGTAAGATGTAGGACCTTTGGGAGGCAATTAGATCATGAGGGTGGAGCTCGAGTGAATGAAATTAATGCCCTCATAAGAAGGGAGGTGAGAAAGCTCGCTTTCCCTCTGTCCACTATGTGAGGGTACAATGAGAAGATGGCTGTCTATCTGCAAACTAAGAAGCAGGTCCTTACCAGACACCTGATCTACTGGCACCTTGATCTTGGACTTCTCAGCCTTCAGACTGTGAGCTATTAATTTCTGTTGTTTAAGCCACCCAGCCTATGGTATTCTGTTATAGCAGCCTGACTAAGACACCAATGCTGCCTGATTTCAGAGCTGACATTCTTTCAACTTCATTGACTACCAAATACTGCTTTGAGAAAAACCAGATCACAATACATATGAGAAGTGCACATTTTCTTCTGTATTAACTCCCTTGATTGTATTAGCAGCAGCATCCATACCCTTGCATGCTGTAGTATACTTCTATGATGATATTCATTATGTTTCTTTCCCCTTTTAGTCTTTATTAATTCAACAAATATTTATTTGCTCCTTGTTAGGAGACCATGGGGCTATGAGACACTGTCTTGGTCTGCAAGGAGCTCATGTGCTGGTGCAGATGAGCCAATCACTGCTAGATGTCATCGTTGGGGGGCCCCTGGCAGCACCCTAACTTGCTCTCATGTGTACGACGCCATCTCCATCTTGGGACTATGGGTTTCCTTACAATTCTTTACACTACTCATTGCCACACAGTTAGTTTACACACACATTGCAATTTTCCTTTGGTGGAAATAAATCCCTGGGTGTCACACTCAGATATTTGAGGTTTGTGTTATGCTTTTAGGTTGGCACAGTTTTACAGCACAGTAGATTCTTAGTTACAGAAGACATTACCTTTATGATGTTACTTGTTTAGGACCTTGAATGTCTTAGCCACATTGCATAGGTAATTTTGACAAAGTATGACTTTCATCATGTGACCTGAAATACTGATGAACCAGAGAGTTTCATTTATAGTGAGGGAATCTAGCAATTCCCCAACAGTCCTGTCAAAACTTGACTTTGTGAGCTTCATGAAGCAAGACAGTCCATTGTTTTAGGTATGTTCATGGTAGATATTACTCTAGGAGAGTCACAGTGTATATAACGTCTTTATGACTATCCTAGTTTCATAATGTAGAGTTTGATGGAATTAAAGATCAATGGCCATGAAGGAACACATAATATTTTCAAATGTTCTTGACTGAGTTGTGGGAATGCACATGGCAGCATTTGGACACTTGCCAATATCTCAGGTTATTTGCCTTGTGAATGCCAGGGCTCTACCCCACTGAATGGCCACTTCCTGTTCCTAATTAATGACAAAACTTGACTTTCAGCTGCAGCCCTTCTGGACCTTGACCCTTAATGACAAGTTCTTTTAATATGCCCAAGACCACATATCAGTTGAGCAACTTTGGCAAGGTGACCTCCCTCAGTTTCGGTTTCCTCATCTGTAAAATGAAGATAATTCACTGGATTGTTGGGACATTTAATGTTCCTATTTATACACGTAAAATGTTTAGTATGATGCCTAAAACAATGTAAGCGGTCAGTGAAGGTTAGCCATCATTCCCTTTCCTCTCCCACCCACTCACTGAGCCATTGTCACCACCACCCCTGTCCCATGCCTTCCCTTTTCCTCTGTGGCCTCACATACAACTCTGCTTGCTTGTTATTTTGCCTGGTATGTTCCTGGTTCTAAGTATGGGGATACTTTTTGTTCTTGGACCCTCTCTGGCATGAGATGTAGGGCATATCCCTCAACTAGTCACCCTTCTCTGCCCAAGTTGTTGTCTTCTTTTTTTTTTCTTCTCATTTCTAAGTCAACCATCACAGAGATTATATTAGGAGCATAGACCAAGGTACCTGACTATCTGGGTTCAAGGTTTAGTTCCACTTATTAAGTAGGGCAAGTTATTTAACCTCTCTGTGCCTCAGTCTTGCCATCTGTAAAATGGAGATAATAATCTTGATTATCTTATGGAATTGCTACAGAGATTAAATGAGTTCACATATCAAAAGTGCTTAAAATGGAGTTGGACCTACAATAAGTCCTATGTTATTGTGTAAATTATTGTTATTTTTATTATAGGTTGGGTCTCCTATTCTCTTATTAGCTGTTCCTCCCACCCCCATTTTTAAAAAAATGAATGTCTTTTATGATTAATACCATCCTCATCATCATTATCCACTGTACACAGAGCCACCCTCCTCCTTGGCCAGCACATTATCCACCATCTTACTACTTCAATCTTGGGTTCATAATATACATTCTCATAGTAAAAAATCCATTGGCTTAATAATTTAAAAATACCTAGTCAGTCATATCAATATTTTAGTCTCTATAGCACTAATTGATAGTAAAGAAAAGGGCAAGGATGACTCATAAAGCAGGGGAGGCTGTTCTGTCACAATTTTCCAATTCCTATTGGCCTTCTAATTTGCAAATAGTATCAGGTGACCTATTCTCAGGAGTGAGAGGAAGAAAGAATCACATTGATATGCTTAGAATAAAAAAAGTTAATTTAAATATCGTTAGCAGGCAGAGGTCTTTAAGAAACAAATGAACACATTCTATATATTAGTAAAGAAGCCAGGAGAAGACACTTGCTTTTAGTTGTGTTTTAGTGTGTGCCACACACCAAATAACACCGATCCAAATATCATTGACTTGGATGCTCCAATCACCAACCACAATCTGTTTAAAAGGGGAACTAGCTTTAGAATATAGGACGTGAGCAATTTGCCCCAAATTCTTACCTATAACTTTTCCTAGGAAGAGCGACTTGGGAGAGTTGAACAGTGTGTCAGTTGAGCTTGGCAGGTGGTAACTCACAGAAGGATAATGATCCAGCTGCAGGAAGGAAAAAGAGTCACTTTTAGAAGAATGCCACTATCTTGCATTGGACTCAAATCTATCCGGTGGGATGACATCACTCTTTGAACCTTGGTTTTGAGATAACTTGTTTCATTAGAAGTTTGACTGTTCCTTCATAGCTCTTTGAAAGCAATGTGAACTTGGTAAGTGAAGACCCTTTATGAACTGTTCTACAGTTTATGCATATATTCTGTGGACAACTTACCTCCTGGATTATGATCCTTGCTCATTTAATTGGGATAAAATCTGCTTGATCAAATCTCCAGTACTGGTTTCTGAGATAGAAAATGCTACATCATAGCAATAAATTTTGTTTAGGATCCTCTTACTGTCCCACTTTCTTCACCCTTTTGTACTATCAGCTTATAGACCAATATTGATATTCAGAACATATATATTCAAATATGAACATGAATATATATTTTATATCCTATATAATAAATAGGTAATATGCAAATTGACCATCACTACAACACACAAGTTGGCCGCCCCCATGTGGACACAAGATGGCCGCCATGAGATGGCTGCAGGGGAGGGCAGTTGTGGGTGATCAGGCCAGCAGGGGAGGGCAGTTGGGAGGGATCAGGCCTGCAAGGGAGGGCAGTTGGGGGTGATCAGGCCTGTAGGGGAGGGCAGTTGGGGGGGACCCAGGCCTGCAAGGGATGGCAGTTGGGGGTAACCAGGCCAGCAGGGGAGGGCAGTTGGAGGGGGGACCAGGCCTGCAGGGGAGGGCAGTTGGGAGGGACAAGGCCTGCAGGGAATGGCAGTTGGGGGGGACCATGCCTTCAGGGGAGGGCAGTTGGACCAGGCCTGCAGGGGAGGGCATTTCAGGGGGACCAGGCCTGCAGGGGAGGACAGTTAGGGGCGACCAGGCTGGCAGGAGAGGGCAGTTAGGGGAAATCGGGCTGGCAGGGGAGGGCAGTTAGGAGCGACCAGGCTGGCAAGGGAGGGTAGAGGTGACCAGGCCAGCAGGGGAGGGCAGTTGGGGGTGACTAGGCCTGCAGGGGAGGACAGTTAGGGGCGACCAAGCCTGCAGGGGAAGGCAGTTGGGGGCGACCAGGCTGGCAGGGGAGGGCAGTTAGCGGTGACCGGGCCAGCAGGGGAGCAGTTAAGCATCGATCAGGCTGGCAGGGGTGTGGTTAGGGGGTGATCAGGCTGGCAGGCAGAAGCGGTTAGGGGTAATCAGAGGCAGGCAGGCGAGCAGTTGGGAGCCAGCAGTCCTGGATTGTGAAAGGGCAGTCAGACATCTCTTGAGGGGTCCCTGATTGGAGAGGGTGAAGGCTGGGCTGAGGGACACACCCCCTCACCCCCGTGCATGAATTTTGTGCACCAAGCCTCTAGTACAAATATATATTCAAATGTTGAGGTTCAGGTTGGGTAAACATACATAGTTGTCTTGCTTATCAAAATGAGGGTAACTTCTCCTTTCTACCACAGGGCAGGTGAGTTGGCCACAGAGAGGGGGAGGAGGAAGCCAATGGAAACAGCTTACATTGTTGGGGGTGGGAGCAATGCACATTTCTCACTACACTTTCCATGCGTAAAGTGCCAATGAGGCTGTTCTAGAATCACAGGACTTGTCCTTTGTGTCCCTATGTGGCTTTTCCTGCCTGAAAAAACTGATACAGTCTAATTGTGTTTCCCCAAAGATGAGCTCCTAGAGCCTTCAGTGCTTCTTTATATGCACCTGTGAAAAACTTCCTTTGTAACTTTTCCTTTTCTCTGAAGAGAGTTTAATACCTGAGGAGGAAAGCATGAGGGAGGGGGTGCATCGGTAGAAAAACCTGGGTCATTGTCCAGCACAGGCATTCCCGTGGGAACTGTGTACAACAAGCAACTCGCTAAAGTTGACAGTGCAGACTCCAGGAACTAAATCCATTCCCAGGTCCTGGCTAGCAAGGGCTAAGGTGGGCAAAGATGCAGGAAACCAGCCTGCTCTGATGACCAGAGGGTGGCTGGCAAGTGTGGGAGGAAAGGAGCTAATTCTCTCCCTCTGTTTACTAGAAACCTAGAGGTCATTGAGTAAGTCAAGTGAAAAGTCAAAAAGTCACACATCTCAGGAATTTGTGGAGTTCTGACTTGCAGAACTGTAAGTCTTTGTGCCTGGGTATTTGGTAATACTGTAACAAAAGTAAAAAAACTACCATTAAAGAGAACACTGGCATGTTTAACTCTAATTTAAAAAAAATTATCTTTATTGTTGAAAGTATTACAAATGTTCTTGACTATAATTTCGAAAAGTTAAAAAATAACTTTAAGTGCCTCATTAACAAAGCATTTTATTCTGGTCAGAAAATCTTAAATATTTGAAGTTGTTTCTTTGGAGCAAGGTGATTCCGTTTTGTTTTTTTGTTTTTCCTGCCAAATATTAGGAGCTGCTTTGGCTCCATCTAGTGGCACCCATGGGTAACTGCTGCTGTCCCTCCACCCATTTCTATTATCTGTTGTGAAAAAAGCTAACAGCAAAAGGCCAATGTAACTAATAGGCGATTCTATAATGCATCACAGTGGTTATCTCCCTTTAAGTACTTCTTATAATTTAATCTACCCTGTTAAAAAACTGAAAAATTATACAAACTACATATGCTCATTAAAGAAAAATAATATAGATTTGTAGGAAAAAACAGCTGGTGATAATGCTAATTTTTATTTTTATTTTTGAAATAGGATGAATTTATTGTAAAAGGCTTGTAATTCTGACTTTTGGACGTCCTTCCGGACAAAGCTGTGGCGGTGGGGGTCGAGGCAGAGGCAATTAGGGGTGATCAGGCAGGCAGGCAAGCAGTTAGGGGCAATCAGGGCAGGCAGGCAAGTGGCTAGGGGAGATCAGGCAGGCAGAGTGGTTAGGGGCAATCAGGCAGGAAGGCAGAGTGGTTAGGGGCACTCAGGCAGGAAGACAGAGTGGTTAGGGGCTATCAGGCAGGCAGGCAAGCAGTTAGGGGTGATCAGGCAGGCAGGCAGAGGTGGTTAGGGGTGATCAGGCAGGCAGGCAGGTGAGCAGTTAGGGATGATCAGACAGGCAGGCAGAGTGGTTAGGAGTGATCAGGCAGGCAGGTGAGTGATTGGGGTGATCAGGCAGGCAGGCATAGTGGTTAGGGACAATCAGGCAGAGTGGTTAGGGGCGATCAGGCAGGCAGGTAGGCGAGTGGTTAGGAGCCAGCGAATTGTGAGAGGGATGTCTGACTGCCAGTTTAGGCCCTGTGAGATCGGGCCTAAACCGGCAGTTGGACATTCCCTGAGATGTCCCAGATTGTGAGAGCGTGCAGGTTGGGCTGAGGGACCCCCCCCTCCCATGCATGAATTTCGTGCACCAGGCCTCTAGTGTATTATAAAACTACTTCTGTGTCAATACATGTACAACTAAAGCATCATTTGAAATTATTAATGACTGGTACTCCATGTTATGAATATATAGTCCACAATCTTTAAAAAACATCAAATTTCTATATTTGGACTTTTAGATTTCTTGTGTCTCTGGGCCTAGTACAGTGCTGAGCACATTGTAGGTCCTCAATAAAAATGTGTTGACATTTGTTAGTGTAGTTCTTCAAGCAATGGGCACATAAGTGAAGTCAGTCCTCAGGTGTGGTCTGACCCACACTATGGAAATACCTTCCTTTCCCTGAACTGTTTCTATGGATCCAGACCAGACAGACTTGGCTATTTGGAGGCCATTTTATATTATTTGTACTGAGCTCACAGTAAAATAAAACTCCTAGTTTGTCTCCACAGGGTTACTTCCAGTTCTTCCCCTTCCTCACATTATGCCATTGATGAACCAAAGACTAGAATTTCCACATTGATATATATTAAATTTTTGTTTTGCAGCAACAGTTTTTTTGATTCTTGATTCTGTTATCTAACATATCACTGACACTTGCCTGCTTTTCATTTACCTGTAAATACCATGAACATACCCAAGTCTTGTGAAGTTATCAATGATAGTTGACATACATCATTATATTAGTTCAGGTGTATACCCCAGTGACCAGACATTATATTTATATAAACTTCATAAGTGAGCACCCCAATAAATCCTGCACCCATCCACCACCACACCTAGTTATTAGAATATTATTGACTATATTATCTATGCTGTATTTTATATCCCCATGACTATTCTGTAACAAACAATTTGTATTTCTTAATCCCTTCAGCTTTTTCACCAATGTCCCCCTCCAATCTGGCAACTAACAAAAAATTCTTTGTATTTAGAAATAAGTTGGGAAGATGGCGACCGGCAGGAAGGTAGGGAGAGAGAGAGTGTGAGTGAGGAACCCATAGAGGAGAGTGTAGACGTGTGTGGTGTGTGTGTGTGTGTGTGAGCTAGGGTCAGTTAGATTCTGCAAGTCTTCCAAGGGGCTGCCTAACTGGGCAATCCTAGACAGCGGAGCCCCGCGCACAAAGCGGACACATCTCCGCGCCTGGTGCGGACGCGGAGACCACGCCATCTTGAGAAACAGAGCTGCCTGAGACTCGGATCCTGGCTTCTGACACAAACCAGGAGGACCCTGCAGCCACTGGGGACAGAGAACTGCTATCACAGCTTCAGACCAACAGACAACAAGAATCCAGACTTCCCGGCAGAATTCCGTGAGTCAAAGAGCCTATCCCCCTCCCTGCAGGCGCGCAGACAGCGCCATTTTAACTGAAAGACCGGCCCCTCGCCCAAGCCACAGAGCTTTGCGCAGGGACTCGCTCCCCCTCAGGGAATTTGGCCCGCGCGGGACAGAAGCAGCTCCCTGTTGGGGAAATCTGTCAGTGTGCACAGAGGGCTCCCCTTCGGAGAATTTGGGGGAATTTGGCTTGTGGGTCACAGCTCTCCCTTTGGGGAATCTTAGTGCTTGCACAGAGGGGCTTCCCCTTTGGGGAATTTGGCGCGCAGGACGGACTCCGCCCCCCTTCCGGGACTCCGGGAGAGTGCACGGAGCCAGCTCACCGTCAGGAAATCAAGAGTGTGCGCCCTACCCGGTTTGGCTCAGTAGAGAGAGCACACACAGGACGCAGCTCCACTTCAGGGAATTTGGCACGCCGGACACAGCTGCCTGGGATCCCTGACTCACAGCACGTTCACACTAAGAGCCAGCGATCCCAATTGTTGGTGCATGCACACACAGGGACCCTGATTCTCAATGAGAAACCGCACAAGGCAACAGAGACTCTGACACTCGAGTCTTGGTGCAGACACAGGGAAACTCTGACTCCTGGCACATGCTAAGGATCTCATTTTCGGCACATACCAACAGTGTGGTGCAGACAGGGCCCCTGATTCTAAGTGTGCACACGAGACCACACGGAACACTGGGGACACTGACCCTGGGCAAGTCTGGTTCCCACCAACCAAAGGCAGCCACACGTCCTAGTGTCAGAGCACTTCAGTGAAACTCGGGTGGAGCGAAGTCCCCACAGCACACGGCCCAGGTCCACGCAAACGGAAGCTTGAGCTTTCTGGTGATAGCCAGAATGGGGAAACGAAAATAACTCACAGAGGAAAGAAAATGTGGAGTCGCCAAGAAAGGAAATCAGTGAAACTGAAGCTTGCAACATGATCAAAAAGGAGTTTAGAGTAATGGTCGTGGAATTTATACATCGGATGATGAGAAAATCAACAACTTATGCAAGAATCAGGAAGAAATGAAAAGTGATATAGCTACAATCAAAAACACCATGGAAAGTTTCAACAGTAGACTACAAGAAGCAGAGGACCGAATTAGTGAGTTAGAAGATCAGGTACAGAAACAAGCTCAATCTGAACAGCAATTGGAGAAAAGAATTAAAAAGCAGGAGGAAAGCCTAAGGGAGCTTTGGGACAACATGAAACGAAGTAACATATGTGTAATAGGGCTGCCAGAAGGACAAGAAGAGCAGCAGGGATTAGAAAATCTATTTGAAGAAATAATGACAGAAAACTTCCCTGATATGGGAAAGATAAAAGTTACGCAAGTACAGAGAGTCCCAAGCAGGATCAACCCCAAAAGACCCACACCAAGACATGTCATAATTTCAATGGCAAATATGAATGATAAAGAGAGAATCTTAAAGGCGGCAAGAGAGAGACAGAGAGTTATCTACAAAGGAACACCCATCAGATTGTCAAATGATTACTCAACAGAAACACAACAAGCTAGAAGTGAATGGAAGGAGGTATACAAAGTGTTGCAAAGCAAAGGACTGAATCCAAGAATACTATATCCAGCAAGACTATCAATCAAAATTGAAGGGGAAATCAGGAGCTTTGCCGACAAAAAAAGGCTCAAGGAGTTTATCACCACCAAACCAGCAATGCAAGAATTGCTAAAGGGAATACTGTAAAAAGAAGAAATAAACAGGTAAGAAGGAATACAGACACAAAAATAGATATGACTACAAACAAATACCTTTCAGTAATAACTTTAAATGTAAACGGACTAAATGCTCCAATCAAAAGATATCGAGTAGCTGAATGGATAAAAAAACACGACCCATATATATGCTGTCTACAAGAGACCCACCTCAGAACAAGAGACTCACACAGATTGAAAGTGAAGGGATGGAAAAATATCTTTCAGGCAAATGGAAATGAAAAAAAAGCTGGGGTAGCAATACTTATATCTGACAAAATAGACCTCAAAGTAAATGCCATAACAAGAGATAAAGAAGGCCACTTCATAATACTAAAGGGAGAAATCCAACAAGAAGAAATAATTCTGGTAAACATATACGCTCCCAATATAGGAGCACCCAAATACATAAAAAAACTCCTGGAGGATTTCAAGGGAGAGATTAATAGCAATACAATCATAGTAGGAGATTTTAATACCCCACTATCACCACTGGACAAATCCTCTAAACAAAAAATCAGCAAAGAAACAGCAATCCTAAATGAATCACTAGACAAGATGGAATTAATTGACATCTTCAGAACATTTCACCCCAAAGCCACAGAATATACATTCTTCTCAAGTGCACATGGGTCATTTTCAAAGATAGACCATATGCTGGGTCACAGGCAAAGTCTCTTCAAATTCAAGAAGATAGAAATTATATCAAGCATCTTCTCAGATCACAGTGGCATAAAACTGGAAATCAACTACAATAAATACAATCCAAAGAAATCAAACACATGGAGACTAAACAGCATGCTATTAAACAAGGACTGGGTCACCAGAGAGATCAAGGAAGAAATAAAAAACATCATGGCAACAAATGACAATGAAAACACAACAATCCAAAATCTATGGGACACAGAGAAAGCAGTCTTGAGAGGGAAGTTCATAGCTCTACAAGCCTATTGCAAAAAACAAGAAACAATGGTAATAAATTACTTAACCCTACAACTCAAAGAGCTAGAAAAAGAGCAGCAAGAAAAGCCCAGTGTAACCAGAAGGAAGGAAATAACAAAGATCAGAGCGGAGATAAATGACATAGAGACCAAAGAAACAATACAAAAGATCAACAAAACCAAGAGCTGGTTCTTTGAAAGGATAAACAAGATTGATGGACCTCTAGCCAGGCTCACCAAGAAGCAAAGAGAGAGGACCCAAATAAACAAAATCAGAAATGAAAGAGGTGAAATAATAACAGACCCCGCTGAGATACAAAGGATTGTTACAAAATACTATGAACAACTCTATTCCAACAAATTGGACAACCTGGAGGAAATGGACATATTCCTAGAAAAATATAACCTTCCAAAACTCAATCAAGAAGAATCTAAAGAGCTCAATAGGCCAATAACTATGGACGAAATTGAAGCAGTCATCAAAAAGCTTCCGGCAAACAAAAGCCCGGGGCCTGATGGCTTCACAGGAGAGTTTTACCAAACATTCAAGGAAGAACTAAAACCTATCCTCCTCAGACTATTCCAAAAAATTCAAGAAGAAGGAACACTTCCAAGCTCCTTCTATGAAGCCAGCATCACCCTAATACCAAAACCAGATAAAGACAACACAATGAAAGAGAATTACAGACCAATATCCCTCATGAACATAGATGCCAAAATCCTCAACAAAATTCTAGCAAATCAGCTCCAGCAGTACATCAGAAAGATCATACACCATGACCAAGTAGGATTTATCCCAGGAATGCAAGGATGGTACAATATCCGCAAATCAATAAACGTGATACATCACATAAACAAATTGCGAGATAAAAATCACATAGTCATATCAATTGATGCAGAAAAAGCATTTGACAAAATCCAACACCCTTTCTTGATAAAAACTCTCAACAAGGTGGGAATAGAAGGCTCATACCTCAACATAATAAAAGCTATATATGATAAACCCACAGCAAACATCATACTCAATGGGCAAAAACTCAAACCATTTCCCCTAAGAACAGGAACAAGACAGGGATGCCCACTCTCACCACTCCTGTTTGACATAGTACTGGAAGTATTAGCCATTGAAATTAGACAAGAAGAAGAAATAAAAGGCATCCAAATTGGAAAAGAACAAGTAAAGCTGTCTTTATTTGCAGACGACATGATACTGTACATAAAAAATCCGAAAGACTCCGTCAAAAAACTAATAGACTTAATAAATGAATTCGGCAATGTAGCAGGATACAAAATTAACGCCAAGAAATCTATGGCCTTTCTATACACCAATAGTGAACTTACAGACAGAGAGACTAAAAAGGCAATCCCATTTACCATCGCACCAAAAATATTAAGATACCTAGGAATAAACTTAACTAAGGAGGTAAAAGACCTATACGCAGAAAACTACAGGACACTGAAAAAAGAGATAGAGGAAGACGTAAACAGATGGAAGAACATATCATGTTCATGGATTGGTAGAATCAACATCATTAAAATGTCCATACTACCCAAAGCAATCTATAGATTCAATGCACTCCCCATTAAAATACCAATGGCATATTTCACAGACCTTGAAAGAACTCTCCAAAAATTCATCTGGAATAAAAAAAGACCCCGAATAGCCACAGCAATCCTGAGAAAGAAGAATAAAGTAGGCGGGATCTCAATACCAGATTTCAAGCTGTATTACAAAGCCACTGTTCTCAAAACAGCCTGGTACTGGCACAAGAACAGACATATAGATCAATGGAACAGAATAGAGAATCCAGATATCAACCCAAACCACTATGCTCAATTAATATTTGACAAAGGAGGCATGAACATACAATGGAGTCAAGACAGTCTCTTCAATAAATGGTGTTGGGAAAATTGGACAGATACATGCAAAAAAATGAAGCTTGATCACCAACTTACGCCATACACAAAAATAAACTCAAAATGGATACAGGACTTAAACATAAGACGGGAAACCATAAAAATACTAGAGCAATCCACAGGCAGCAAAATCTCAGACATATGCCAAAAGAAATTCTTCACTGACACTGCCCCTAGGGCAATGGAAGCTAAAGAGAAAATTAACAAATGGGACTACATCAAAATAAAAAGCTTTTTCACAGCAAAAGAAACCATCAACAAAACAACAAGAAGGCCTACTGCATGGGAGAACATATTTGCAAATGGCATCACTGATAAAGGTTTAATCTCCAACATCTACAGACAGCTTATACAACTTAATAAAAGGAAGATAAATGATCCAATAAAAAAATGGGCAACAGACCTAAATAGAATCTTTTCAAAAGAAGACAGAAGGAAGGCCAAGAGACACATGAAAACATGCTCAACATCACTAATTATCCGAGAGATGCAAATCAAAACAACAATGCGGTACCATCTCACACCTGTCAGAATGGCTAACATCAACAAATCAACAAATGACAAGTGTTGGCGAGGATGCGGAGAAAAAGGAACCCTCGTGCACTGCTGGTGGGAATGCAGACTGGTGCAGCCACTGTGGAGAACAGTATGGAGTTTCCTCAAAAAAACTGAAAATGGAACTCCCATTTGACCCAGTAATCCCACTCCTGGGAATATATCCGAAGAAACTAGAAACACCAATCAGAAAGGATATATGCACCCCTATGTTCATAGCAGCACAATTCACCATAGCTAAGATTTGGAAACAGCCTAGGTGCCCGTCAGCAGATGACTGGATCAGAAAACTGTGGTACATCTACACAATGGAATACTATGCTGCCATAAAAAAGAAGGAATTCTCATCATTTGCAGCAACCTGGATGGAATTGGAGAACATTGTGTTAAGTGAAATAAGCCAGTCAATGAAAGAAAAATACCACATGATCTCACTCATTTATGGATAATAAAGTACATTATAAACTGATGAACAAAAAGATAGATACAGAGACAGTAAAGCAACAAACAGACTTTCAAATTACAGGAGGAAAGTTAGGGAGAGGTGGGGGAGATAAGAGATCAATCAAAGGACTTGTATGCATGCATATAAGCATAACCAATGGATGCAAAACTCTGGGGGGTGAGGGCATATATGGGAGTGGGGTGGGGGGTGGCAATGGTAAGATATGTACACATATAATACCTTAATAAAAAAATTGAAAAAAAATTCTTTGTATTTATGAGTCTGTTTCTGTTCTGCTTATTCATTTTATTTGTAGTTTCAATTGTTGATAGATATGTATTTATCACCATTTTATTGTGCAGATTTTTAATCTTCTTTTTCTTAAAGAAGACCCTTAACTCTCACATTATACTGGTTTGGTAGTAATGAACTTCTTTAGTTTTTTTTTGTGTCTGTCCATCAATTTTAAATGATACTTTACAGGGTAATCTTGGTTGTAGGTCCTTGCTTTTCATCACTTTGAGTATTTCTTGCCACACCCTCTGGTCTATAAAGTTTCTTTTGAGAAATCAGGTGATAGTCTTATGGGAGCTCCCTTGTAGTTAATTAAGTGCTTTTCTTTTGCTGCTTTTAAGAATTTCTGTTTGTCTTTAACCTTTTGCATTTCAATCATCATGTGTGTTGGTGTGGGCCTCTGTGGGTTCATCTTGTTTGGGACTCTGTGCTTCCTGGATTTGTATGTCTGTTTCCTTCACAAAGTTAGGGAAACTTTCTGTCATTATTTTTTCAATACGTTTTCAATTTCTTGCTCTCTCTCTTCTCCTAGCAACCCCATGACGTGAATGTTGGTATACTTGAAGTTGTCCCAGAGGCTCCTTACACTATCTTCAATTTTTTTATATTCCTTTTTCTTTTTGTTATTCTGATTGGGTGTTTTTGCTTTCTTATATTTCAAATTGCTGATTTGATTCTTGGCTTTACTTACTCTGCTGTTGATTCCCTGTAAATTATTCTTTATTTCAGTTAGTGTATCCTGCATTTCTGACTGGTTCATTTTTATGATGTTGAGGTCCTCATTAAGTTCCTTGAGCATCCTTATAACCAGTATTTTGAATTCTGTATCTAATAGATTGTTTGTCTTCATTTTGTTTAGTTCTTTTTCTGGAGTAATTTAAAAAAAAATCTTAACCCAAAGATATTTTTCCATTGATCTCCAGAGAGAGTGGAAGGGAGGGGAAGAGCCAGAGAGAGAGAAACCAATGTGAGAGAGATACATGGATTGGCTTCCTCCCACATGCACCCCGACCAGGGCCAAGGCTTGAGCTTTCAAGTGAGGTACATGCCCTTGACTGGAATTGAACCTGGGACCCTTCAGAATGCAGGCTGATGCTCTATCCACTGAGCAAAACTGGCTAGGGCTGGGCCATGTTTCTTTGTCTTCTCAGTTTGGCTGCCTCCTTGTGTTTATTTCTATGTATTAGGTAGAACTGCTATGTCTCCCAGGCAAGGTAGTATGGCCTAATGCAATAGGTTGTCCTATAGGGTCTAGTGGCACAGCCTCCCTGATCACCCCATTTGGGCACTCGAAGTGCACCCCCTGTGTGGGCTGTACACTCTCCTATTGTAATTGAGTCTTGATTGATGTTGGCACCTCAATGGGAGGGATTTACTCAGGCTGATCAGCTGCAAGGACTGGCTATAATCACTGACCACCGACCTCTGACCACCTTGGAGGATCAGCTGTGCAGGGGCCCACTGCACAGAGCAGGGCTCTGGTACCCAGTGAGTCTGCCCCTTCAGTGTGTTGCTTGTGGAGGTGGTTGGGTGGTGATGCTTTTACTAGTATGTGGTCTGAAACTGTCCACTAGGTGTGCTGACTCTGGGGCCTCTGGGAGGTGCAGGCAACATCTGCCACTGCCTGTGTTCTGCCTGGGCCTACCTGGCATGAGCTACAAAGTGATCTGTGAATGGCTGCTACTTGTGTTGGCCTTAGATGTGCCCAGGAGAGGCCAATCTGTGAACTGAGGATGGCTGTTGCTACTGCCGGGCCTGGGGCCACTTAGCAAGATGTATGGGGCTCACTGAGGCCAGATGTTGTTTGTTTGAGGTTTTTAGGAAAATCTGAAGCATAAACCAAGACAGGCCATTCCTATGGTAAAGCCACTGGAAACAGGTTGGGTGGGCCAGAAAGTTGGGTGGGCCAGGGCCTCAGGGAATCAACAGGGCGAGGCAAACAGTGTGAACCAAGTTGATGGAGTCTCAGATATGGTGCCCATCTGCCAGATCTGTAGGTGAAGGGATCAGAAAAGGGACAATGGCCTCTGGCAGCACTTTTGTCTGGGAGAAAGGTGCTCCTGATGCCAAACAGTTCCTCCCTGTAAGTCTCTGGTGCCTTTTAAGCTGCTGTCCCCATGCTGGAGCCCAGAGGGAGTGAGTCCGAGTAAGTCCATGTGTGGGGCCCTTTAAGAGGAACTGCCTGGGACTCCAGCAGCCTCTGTCTTCCTCAGCCTCAATCCCTGCTGGTTTTTACTGCTAAAGGTTATGGGGACTTTTCCTCCTGGCACTGGAACCCTGGCATGGGGTTGCTCCTTGCTCCTCATGGGTGACCTACACCTTTTCCTTCACTAGGAGATAAGAATCTGTGCTTCTTTACTCCTTCTGTCTTAAGCTCTTCCCTGCTTTGTTTCCAGGGTTGGGGGTGCAGGTGGGATTGTGGGGAGAGGCTGAGTGCAAGTGCAGAGCACAGTAGGAAAGGGAAAAGGAGCTCTGGGACATGGCATATATGATTAACCTTTTGCACTCGGATGTCGAGTGTGACTCCACACAGTTAGCATTAGAATAAAGAAATCGAGAAAAAAGCAAGCGAGTGCAAAGGGTTAAATTAAAGATCTGAGAGAAGGAGTTTATCCTGGATTATCTGGGCTGAGCCAGGAATACAGGTGACTTCTGGAAGGTGAAAAAAGGCAAAGAGCCTCCACCAGGAGCCAGCCCTGCCAATACTTTCATCAACACAGCAATACTAATTTTGGGCATCTGGCCTCTAGAACTGTAAAATAAATTGGTGGTGTTTTAAGCCCTTGAATTTGTTACAGCAGCAATGGAAAAATAATACAAGAAATTTAAAAAATACACACCACTATGCAATAAAACAATGACCAGACATCCACTTCTCTCAAGATTGTTTCCCTAATAACAACTTTCATCTTGTTCTGTTCTTTCTGCCTCCCACATGAAAAATATAAAATGCCCAGTTACTGGATTGACCTGCTCCCTGAGACCACCCAATCCAGAAGACAGCCTGTTCTCCTGCATCCTCCCAGCACAAGTCCATCCTGAAATAAGCTCTTTCCCATCCCTGTCCTTGGTATGTGAGTCTGTGTCAAAAATCAGGCCCTAACTGTACCCTTTCATATATGCTCCATGATAAGCACGGATTTCTCTCATCTCTTTTAAAGTGAGCACAGCATGAAGCTTTCTCAGTAGAGGGCACTGGAGGGACACTACAGGAGGAAGGGGCTTCTGGAAATTTCCAGTGCTGGCTTGAGGGAGATGATCAGCTGCATTTGAAATATTGACATTTAAAAGAGAAAATGCATCCAATCGGATCAGGCAAGACAAGCTCAACCTGAAAAGCCTGAGGACACGTCACATTGTGTCATCTCACTTGTATTGCCATGGTTGAGTGGGATAATTTCAAGGTAATTTCTTTGGGGTCCAGGTGAGCTATTTTGCTGTACATTTAGCTGGTAGTCACCCCCCTGGCAGTCAGAGCCTGTGCAATAGAGGCTCATTAAAATTAAAGACTGTGACACTGTGTGCCCTAGGACAACCTTCAGGGAACACTAATTTGTTCAACAGATGCTATTAAGTTGTTAAAAGCATACTGGTTCAGGCTGGGGCTCCTGTCTCACGCAGAATTAGAGCTTTAGTGTCCATTCAGGTATTATTGTGTGACTTCAGTTCACTTCCATTTTTAAGCCACAATTGGCCTTGGCAGAGATTGAAAGGATTTCGTCAACCTGTTTATGTTTGGGGTTGAAATGGAGAAAGTGGGGGAGGAACAGAAAATAAAGACCTAAGCAGCGTGGGTGACCTCTCACCACCAGAGGGGCACATCTGAGAAGGGGCATGAAATATTGCCAGGAGGGGCTCTAGACAAGGGCCTGAGAGTTCTTGCCTCCTTTCTGAATCCTTAATTGTAGGGAATACTTGGAGTTAGCTCAGAGACATTGAATTTGGAATATACCACCTTGATGATATATTGAGCTTCTAAGTTGAAGCTCAAAGGTTAGATATGAATAAAGCAAAAGCAAAGAGGTGTTAGGGATGAGAAACAAAGACTTGCTTGTCTCAACCATTACCCATCTCTGCTTATCCCTTCTAACCTGAAACTCTGTAGACTTTACAGGAGACCACAGCCTTCCCTCCCACTTTACTTTCTAGCCCACCTGGGGGCGCATAGTTGGGGGTCCCCACAAGCCACAGGCTATTCACACCTGAGAACTGGAAAGAGCAGGAACCCACCCAGCACCAAAGGTCAGTCCTCTAAATGTTTTCCACTTCTTCCCAACTCCAACTCAACCTGTTCTCGTTAATGCAGAGGACACAGGATAAACTTAGAGGAGTGTGGGAGACAAAAAAAATTCATTGTGGGTCTGCCACCAGTTTCGGAGTTGCAGCCTGTCCCTTGGCTGAACAGTGACTGTGAGGACAAGGGCCACACCCCTTTCCCTGTCCTTCTCCGAGAGCTAGTGCAGGGCCTGCTGTGCACCTGCTCATGGAACTGTGAGCAGTGGGCTGGGCAGACCGAGAGGAAATACACCGGAGGTCGGAGCCCAGATACTGCATCTCACCTCTGGACTCTGGGCTGTTTCTTTTCTGCACCTGTATCTAGTAAACCTCCTGGTCCACTGAGGACCCACGTGAAATGGGCCAGTACCATCTCCATCTTAGCTGCTTACTTAACAATTATTAAATGAGTCCACACTTGGCTAAGCCACACTGGTGTGTACGCGCGTGTGTGTGTGTGTGTGTGTGTGTGTGTGTGTGTGTGTGTGTGGTATGGAAACCCTAGCTTTCACTTCCCTGTCCTTCTCCAAGAGCTACCACAGAACTTCTAGTCTAGAAAAGAGCTCCAGGGATGATCTAATTGATGGGAGCCCATATAATTTTATGACCATTTGGGTGGGTGAGTGAGCCCGACTCCATATGAAAGATTGCGGAAGGACTGATGGCTAACTTGAGACCCTGAATGTTAATGTTATGGAATGCTCCCATTACTGCTGGATCTTTGAGTTTGGCATAACCCATTCCTGGGACCATATGGCATCACTGTAGGGGACAGCATGCCAGCCTCTTCCCAGCCTGTGGTCCCCAGCCATAGGGCCCTCCATACAATTCCAAGAGCGACCAAGGATGCAGACAGTAGGTCACAATCTGGGAGGTCACACCACCTTCCACCTTAGTTTGTTGCTGGCCTAAGCTGCTCATAAACCTTATTGGCTGATAGATATATTTAAGGAAAAGAAAGAGGCCAAGAAACACTTCCCTGTAACAGAACCATGGAATAAATGAGGAATGGTCAAGGTTTCATGATTGGGTTAATAGTGGAGGAGGCTGAGTGTGTTACATGGCATACACCACCATGACTGGGAAGTTCACTGAATACTTCAGTTACCAGCAGATGGACAAGCCAGGGGACCCTTTGCCTCTCCAGGAGATATGAAATGGCCCCAAGGTGATCAGAGGGGAAAGAGGAGAGGCAAGAGCGGTGGGTTCTCCCCTCCCCCTCTGCTCTGAAACAACTCCACCTCTCAGCGCTTGGGACCCAGTGTGTTCTCTGAAACATACTTCAGGGCTTCTTTTGTGCTGTGTCCTTTACCTGGCATGTTCTTCTGCTTTCCCTTCACCAGATCCAACTGTGATGGATAAATTAATTCTTTTAAAAATATTTTTATTCATTTCAAAGAGGAAGGGAAAGGGAGACAGAGATAGAAACATCAATGATGAGAGAGAATTATTGATTGGCTGCCTTTTGCATGACCACTACCAGGGACTGAGTCCACAACCTGGGCATGTGTCCTGACTGGGAATAGGACCAGGACCTCCTGGTTCATAGGTCAGTGCTCAACCACTAAGCCACACCAGCTGTATGAATTAATTCTTATTCTGGGAATCATATCTAACCCCCTCACTCAGTTACTAGCCCCAAGCCTTGGGGAAGCCCCCTGATGCAGTTATAAGGCCCAGGCCATAAAACAAGAGCTGTCTCTGCCATATGTATTTATGTATCAGCTATTTTGGCTCCCAACATTCAGCCCTGAGCAAATCCTATCTAATAAAGAGGGAATATGCAAATTGACTGTCACAAAGATGGCAGTGCCCACAGCAGAGGCGGGGTTTCCATAACACAAGATGGCTGTACCCACAGCGGAGGCCGAGTTCCCGTAAGGAGTCTTAAGGAGCAATCAGCAGGGCCCTGAGGCTGCATGGTGCTGAGCCAGGGCAGGGGACCTGAGCCTGCACCCCCCGCCTGGTGGGGCTTGACAGGGGACCTCAGGCTGCACCCCCTGCCTGGCAGGTCTTGATGGGGGACTTCAGGCCACAACCTCCGCTGGGCAGGGCTTGATGGGGGACCTCAGGCTGCACCCCCCACCCCAGCACTGGGCCATGGGACATGAGGCTGTGCCCCTCGCCCCGGTGCCAGGCCGGGGGAACTGAGACTGTGTCCCCTGCCCCGCGGGGCTTGACAGGGGACCTAAGGCTGCTCCCCCCACCCCAGGCCGGGAGACCTCAGGCCATGCTCCCCACCCCAGCAGGGCTTGATGGGGGATCTCAGGCCGTGTCCCCCACCAGGTGGGGCTTTATGGGGGACCTGAGGCTGCAACCCCCCTCATGGCACCGGGGACCTGAGGCTGCGCCCCCTGCCCAGTAGGGCTTGATGGGGGATCTCAGGCCACATCCCCCACCTGGTGGGTCTTGATGGGGGACCTCAAGGTGTGCCCCCTGCCCTGGCCCGGGCTGGGGGACCTTAGGCTGTGCCCCCCGCCCCAGCGCCAGGCCAGGAGACCTCAGGCTGTGCCCCCCACCCCCGCATTGGGCCAGGGGAGTTGAGGGTATGCTGGGGGACCTGAGGCTGTGCCCCGCACCCAGCATGCACCAGGGGATCTGAGACTGTGCCCCCTACCCTGTGGGGCTTGATGGGGGCCCTGAGGCTGTGCCCCCCGCCTGGCGGGGCTTGACAGGGGTGGGGCCGGCTGGGTCTGGATCTCACCCAATGGGTGTGGGGCCGGCTGGGTCTGGGTCTCACGTGATTTTGAGGCAGTGCAGGTGGGCGGGGACTTGACTCTGGGTCCTGTGGCACACCCCAGACTCTGACAGGGGGAAGATTTTCATATATATTTTACTAATTTTCTTTCATCTTCTATTATAGAGAAAGGGCAAATGGCAATATTAAAATATTTCCTCTAATTAATCCCCTTTTAATGTGTATGAATTTCATGCACCGGGCCACTAGTGTTTACATAAAGGTCAAGTTCACTTGGGAAAAGATCGAGTTTAGTTGGAAAAGTTCTAGCAAGGAAAAGCCTTAGAAACAGCTAGTTTATCACTTTCCCCCATCAATGTAGGAGAGGAAGTGAGGTCCCAGAGAGAGAGTTAGTACTCTGTCCAAGTTCACAGATGAGAAGTGGTAGCATAAGCCTTGAACCAATATTAAACTCACGAGGAATGTTATTTTCCAGAAATGCTTGAGAAATAAAGGATTGAAGAGACAGCATTCTTTGCTGTATCTGTGCATTACTTCTCTTTCAGAGATGTCAGGAGGTTTCTGGCTTGATAAGTTTTAAAATGGGAGTCATTCCAAGTGCTTCCTCTTTTCTCTAAACCGTCATTATTATGGTAATGCAATCAGCACAATTTACCTCCTCTTAAGGTCTAGTACATTTGAAATTCTGCAGAATGGATGTAGCTAAAAGAATTTGTGAGCCTTTTAGGTTTATGTTTTAGTATATTAAAAATTCTCAAAATAGTAAAAAGAAAAAAGTTAGCTTTTAAAAGGTGATCCACTTTCCTGGGTCTAATACTCCACCTACTGGAGAACCCCTGAATACAACTTAAAGCAGAAAGTGTTTTCAAAAACTGTTTTTTTTTTTAAAAAAAACCTGATTTTGTATTAATAAATTGTTTATTTTTTATAAATATCAATGAATAAGAGGAGAAATTCTCATTTCATAGCTGAAGTACCATTAATTTCAAAGACTTTTAGAGCAGAAATGGCCACAAAATTTATATAATTTTTTTCAAGAATCTGGTCAGAAAATATGTAGGACGTCCAGGTTTGTGTTTTGACTCGTACTGCTGCAGGCTAATTCCAGCAGGTCATAAATGCAAAAAGCTTCATCAAAAGGTTGATGGAACTTGGGGCTTATTCAGCAGGGCTGAATCATATGTTATTACCTACTGGAATAGCTGAAAAGCATTTCCCCAAACTTGAAAAAGATGCATGAATGATTGCTTGCTGCCAGACAACTGAGGGCATTTTAATCTACATGTTATTGCCTCCTGTTGGCCAAACACCTGAACAGCCGAAGGAAGTTCCCCCAAGACTAACAATGCCTGCTGTATACTAAACCTTAGCCTTTGATATGTATATCTACTTTGCCTTAGGGCAGTGGTCGGCAAACCACGGCTCATGAGCCACATACGGCTCTTTGGCCCCTTGAGTGTTCTAACACCACTTCTTCAAAATAGACTTGCCCAGGCCGAAAACCGACTTCTGTGCATGGGCCATGAAGTTTCAATCACACTGTACGTGCACGCTTGCACGTGGTATTTTGTGGAAGAGCCACATTCAAGGGGCCAAAGAGCCACATGTGGCTCGCAAGCCGTGGTTTGCTGACCACTGCCTTAGGGCAATTTGTGTTAAAGAGCTAGGGGTCCGGAGATTTGGGGAACTTGGTTACTGAAACTAAGCCCTCCTCTGTTTCCCCCATGGATTACAAATTTATATTATATTTCTAGTCTCTTTATTAATTTATGCCACAGCACCTTCTCCAGATTCCTAAACCCTTTTAGATGCTGGATATCACCCACTGGCATTATCATACAGGACAATTCAGAAGCTGATTATAAATCAACTAGAGGCCCAGTGCACGAAAGTCATGCATGGGGAGGGTCCCTCAGCCCATACTGCACCCTCTCGCAATGTGGGACCCCTCGGGGGATGTCCGACTGTTGGTGTAGGCCTGATCCTGCAGGACCTAAACCGGCAGTTGGACATCCCTCTCGCAATCCGGGACCACTGGTTCCTAATTGCTCACCTACCTGCCTGCCTGATTGCCCATAACCACTCTATCTGCCTGCCTGATCACCCCAACCACTCTGCCTGTCTGCCTGATAGCCCCTAACCACCTCTGCCTTGGCCCCTGCCACCACGGCTTCATCTGGAAGGACATCTGGAATGATGTCTAGAAGGTCATTCGGCTGTCTGGTCTAATTAGCATATTATGCTTTAATTATTATAGATACTAGTAATTTTACCTCTAATTTCCTTCTTAGAGATATGGTATGAATGTAGCTCATGGTTTTTATACACTTTTATGTTTCAAATCACTTGAATAACCATCAAATTTAATCATTATGCATAATGGGTGGTTTACATAATAATTAACATAATTAGCATAAATTAAATCACTTCATATGGCATATTTTTTCTGACGATTTCAAGGCAAACACATTTTGCTAAATTGTAAAATGACCTTCCAGGAATAAGGAAAAATAAATAGATGGATGGAAAAAAGGAGGAAGAAAACAAAGAATTCAAGTGAAAAATAAAATTAGAATTGGTCAGTTTTGAAAATAGGTATTAATTAACAAATATAATGTTGCTAAAATGATATAATGTAATGGCACATTTTTTAGTAATTACATGAAAAGAATAAAGACATGAATGAGAAACAATATATGTATGACAAATATGATCGAGTCTTTCTATTTTAGTTTTTATTTGCCTTTGTAACCTTGATTTGTCACACACATGTTTTCAGGGGTTGTTTAAATTTGGTTCCTGTGAATTCCTGGGTGAGCTGTGTGTGGGCAGTTTTAATAAGGCTGTCATTAAAATCAGGAAATATCTGTTCAGTGAATCTACAAATAGGGAAAGTGTTGTAGTCTGGTGCATGTGATGCTATAGATGTCATGCTGTTTATCTGTTGAGGTTGAGACTCGTCAGTGGGTGGCTACTCTGATAGTCAAGTTTTTTCAATGTGGGAACCTCACAGGTCCAGATACAAGGATGTTATTTGAAGATGAGCCGCTGACAGAAAGTCAAATCTTTGGATGTGAGCATGTCGGCTGCATGGGATGGAGGCACTTGCCAATGTGGACTCCTGGGAAGGGTACACCTGTCTAGTGGTATGCCCCTCCCATAGGCCACCCTGAGAATAGGAGAACGATGATAACAGCATGGCCTGACTGCTGAGGAGGTGTCCCTGCGGGAAGAGGGAGACCTTGGCATGAGGTTCAAATGACCCCTCTAACCACATCTCCTTCTAGGCAGTGATCTTTCAGTAAATGACATGACTCCTATGACCTCCTAACGCTCCACAGGACTTTCATGTGATTTTGCTGTCCAGGAACCTTGTGATTTGGGCCTGGAGCTAAGCTGAAGATTTATATATGCAGATGTTCCCAGATGTGGTCAAGGTGCTTAGACTCTTGTTTTGGAAATAAAACTTATAAAGTAATTATTATAAAACAAAATATTAAAACAGAATATAAGATATTACCTTAAATTCTAAAATGTATGACATGGAGAATAATTGCCATCATGGTTTAAATACCTAGAATGGCAGAGTGGAAGCATTTTGAGGAAGGATATGTACATATACCAATTTGTCAGGGGTATTGAGGTGACTGGCCTCATTGGTCCTTAGGATGTGTTCTGGAGAGAAAGGGGAGATGACAATGAAAGGTAGTAAAATAAGCTAGATTGTGAATGGCTGTGAATGCCAGGTGTAATGTTTGGATTTGATCCAGACATGATTGGGGTTATAGTTTTTAAAAATTATTTTGGTGTAATATCTCCCCCAACTTGTTATGGTTGTTGTCTGTAATCTCAATTTCTTTATAAGGAGGGCAAATTCAAGGTGTTATGTCTGCTGAGCACCTGATTGCTCTGGGCCTAAAAGTCTGGACCCTGTTTTGGGGAGAGTCAATGTTTTGTTGCACATATTGTGGGGAGACCTGGAGATGGGTGAGGAGAAGACAGCAGAGAAAATGTAGCAGTTCTAGGTTGAGATAATAATTTGGGAGTTTAGGGCATATTGATAAAATTTAAAGTCACCAAAGGAGTCCATAAAAACAGAAAAGAGATAAGGACTAAAGACTGAGCCCATAAGTATGCTAACTGAAGAATGGTTAGTAAAAGGAGACTGAACAGAAGGGTCAGTCAACAAGGCAGGAAATAAGAAGAGGGTGGTGTTCTCAAAGGCAAGGGATTACGTATATTGAACATCACCTTTACTAGGAAGTGGAATAACATGAGAACTGAAGTAAAGTGAGGAGGTCATTGATGATCTTGAGGAGAATAGCTTCAGGGGAGTGGGCAAAGCCTGACTGGGAATGGGTATAAGAGGAAATGTAAGGGAAAATCATCATGATACATGCATCTGACAATGGACCCCTGTCCGGAATACGTAAAGAACTCTCATAACTCAGGAGTAAAATGACAACAGTCCAATAAAAAAAAGGGCAAAAGACTTAATCAGACACATTTTACAAAATATTTACTAATTGGTCAATAAGCACATGAAAAGTTACTCAACACCACTAGTCACCAGGGAAATGAAAACAAAAGCTAAACCAAAATTAGACACCACTATGTGCCCACTTGAGTGGATATAATGAGAAAGACTGACAATATCAACAACTGGTGATTATACAGAGCTTTGCTGAAGGGAACATAAAATAGAAAACAATTTCTTTCTTTTTTTTTTTTTTTTTTTTTTTACAGAGAGGAAGGGAGAGGGATAGAGAGCTAGAAACATCGATGAGAGAGAAACATCGATCAGCTGCCTCCTGCATACCCACCACTGGGGATGTGCCTGCAACCAAGGTACATGCCCTTGACCAGAATCAAACCTGGGACCCTTCAGTCCGCAGGCTGATGCTCTATCCACTGAGCCAAACCGGTTTCGGCAGAAAACAATTTCTTACGAAGTTAAACATAGATATACCATGCAACCCATCAATCCCATTCCCAGATATTTATTCAAAAAAAAAAATGAAAAAAGCATGTCCACAATCTACATAAGCATGCAAATGTTCATAACAGGTGTGTTCACAATATCCCCAAACTGGAAATGATCCCTTTGTCCATTAAAACGTGAAAGAATAAACCAATGGAAGTATATTCTTATATGCAATACTATGCAGCAATTAAAATACAACCACAACATACACAACAAGAAGAATGAATCTCAGAACTACCAAGCAGAGTGCAAGGAGCCAGACATAAAAGATTACATATACTCTATGATTTATACAAAGGTATGGAACAGGTCACACTAACCCGTATTTGTATAAAAACGAAGAAATGGGGAAAGTGGGACCAGGAGGAAATTTTATTTTAAGTAGGAGAAACAATCACAGGTTTGTTTGCTGTTGGGAATGAGCCAGAAGAGAGGGAAGACAGAGAACCGTCATGTCCTTGAGTAGGCAAGAGGGGTTGAGTGGAAAAATGGAGAAACTGGCTTTAAATGGGACTCTCAAGCAAACTTAATTTTCCTTTGTGTTCTTTTCTGAATTAGAAAAGCACACTAAATGGCATTTTAAAAAGAAGAATATCATGTGTTGTATATCTGGGGATGTCAGGCAGGGGCTGGTGGCGATTCTAAGTTAGGTCAGGGGTTGGAATTAATGGTCCACATGGGCCATTCTGATTCTAAAATTATTCTAAGCAAATACTACCACTAAAGTTTGTAATTTACATTATAGTTTATAAGGAAAACCTTGAAGAGGTTTGTGACAATCATTTTTGTTCTCATATCTAGGGAAGGAGGTAGAAAGGATATTATTATAGTCAGGTATGGGGAAACTGAGGCACCAAGAGGTTTGTGCCTAACCCAAGCCCATGCTTAGAGTCAGCAATAAATATTCAGTTTAATACACATTTGCGTTATACAATATTATGTGCAAAGTACCCTGCTAAGTGTCATTAGAAATAAAATTTCCTGACTTCCTGCAATTATAGGACTCCCTGTCACTAGAGTCTAATGCTGTTTCTTATTTTTCATTTTTCTATCATTGTCATTCTCCTGACCCTGGGAGCGAATGGCTTTTAGGTAAATAGTATTCATTGATCAATGGTTTTTTGCCAGATGATATTTAAAACACTGAGAGAAAATGTAAGTGCTGTATATCTAATCAGACTTATAAGGGCTTTATGGTTCTAAGCCTATTTAATGAAACAGCATTTTTCCTTTATTGGCTGGTCTAGGATATAGATTTGCTAAAATCGTGACTGTGGAATGGTTCTCATATGAGAGGTGTTTAAATAAAGCAATCCCAGGTGCTTTTATTTTATTGATCTTTTTAATGCACTGGCTTCAGTATTTAAATGAGTTTGAATTTGTTTCTTTAATGGTCTTTTAATAAAGCTAAGTTGACCTGGTTCCTTTTGCAATCATGACACTGTAATGACAGGAAAAGACTAATAATAAAAATGAATTCATTTTATGTGGCTGAAAAGGTTATATTTCTATTGATTTTAACTGTAATATAGTTAAAATCCTTGTTATTAAAAAAAAAAAACCCTCAGCAAACACATCCTTTTTAGTGCAGAAGCTCTATCGATATTACTTTGCCAGGAGGTTTTGGCAGCAATAACAATATTCAGGAGGGAGTGTAAACATTGGCATTATCAGAGGCCTGAAAACCACATCCTTCAAATCTTGTTCCAGGTGGAAGAGTGAAAACATGCATCCAGAAAAGTGGTATATACAGAGCGACTTCAGAATATGGGAACATGCCATGGTCCTGAAGCTCAGCTTGACGACCAGCTCTGCTAACGTACAGAAAGCAGGAAAACTCAGCTCCATGAAAACACTCAAGTTTGTTACAGCTATGTTCGGAGCCTGTTCCAAGAAGTAGAAGGTGGGGAGGGAGGATCTAGTAGAGGTGGGGAATGGGAAATAGAAAAGACTTGGAGAAATGATGTGAGAGAGAGAAGAAGAGCGTTCACTCTTTTTCTTGTGACTCAGCCTTGTGTGTGCATGTGTGTGTGCGTGTGTGTGTGTGTGTGTGTGTGTGTGTGTGTGTGTGTGTGAGAGAGAGAGAGAGAGAGAGAGAGAGAGAGAGAGAGAACAAAATAGACTGAGATGATTCTCAGCCTGAAAGCCTGTTAGATGAGTGAGAGCAAGAGCCAGAGCATCTGCTTTGTTCTCCTAGGGCAGTGGTCGGCAAACTCATTAGTCAACAGAGCCAAATATCAACAGGGTTTTAACCAATTTATTTCCCAAGATTCCCAGGGCTTGCACTGGGGTCTGCTGCCTAGCCAAGGACCCCGCACGCCCCCCTCCCCCCCCCCCCCCTCCCCCCCCCCTCCCGCCCAAGTTAGAATGACAGGCCTCTATGGTTCAGTACCTCCCCCTGAGATATTTTGACTTCACTCCACTGTGTTTACCTTTCCTTTTGTTCTATCCCTTCCCCAGTGATCTTTGGGGGAATGGACTGGTGGTTTCCTGGGGGAGTGTGAAGCTGTAGCAAATAGGCCTCTGCTTCCCAGCTGAATATAATATGCTCAACAATTTCTCCCCATTTGCTTCCTTTTCCACCAATAACTAGCTAATGACAATAGCAGTATTTCCTCATCTCAAACATGTGAGAGTAGGGTTAATTCTTTTTGTTCACTAAGTGATGATGGAGGGAGGACTGTGAATCAAATATATCTTAGAAAGTGGAAAGGGTCCAGGCACTCTAACAAGCATCAGGCACATGGTGTGTGCTCAGAACCCATGACTTAGCAACTCCATTCATTCATTTATTCAGTCACTCAGCAAACCCTTCTTCAGGCTCTCTCGATTGCCAGAGCTGTGAGATGTGCAAGGCTAAGCAAAACCCCCCAGTTGTATCCTTTGAACACAAGGGCAGGCTTCCATTTATATAAGCAATGCCAAGTGCCATTGCCATCACAACACTAGTTATAACTAATGACCACTAGAGGGCATCTTAACATTAGCTCAAGAACTGCTCCAGGCTACCTGGTCCATCAAAACCCTCACTCAGTCCCAAGGCTGACACATCCCTCTCTTGAGTACAGGGCAGTAGGTGACCCTTCAGAACCCTGGACCTCATGTTGAGATTCACTTATTTTTTCAGGGTGAAGATAAATTTATGTGAGACCAGAGCTTGCTTTCAGTTACCTGTGCATGGAAAACAACCCTCTCTGCCTATTGCACTAAGAAATAGCTTTGAGAATTACAAGCTCTGAGAGCGATTTCAGTGCTCCGCAGATGGATATAACAATAGAATGCCTCTCAGATTGAACTCTGGTTTTCATGCCAGACAAAATAGAAATCTAGGAACCTTATCTTCTTTCTTAGAGATGATTTATGTGTTTAATGTGTTTGGGAGAAAAAAAATGAACTCTGCGACGCTGGGTTTATAAGCTTTGGCTATGTTCTAGAGAAGGAAAGAGAGAAGTGACATCGCAAACCCTGAGCTGGATCAGAAATTGCATTGTGACCGCTTTCCCACTGAGCTGTAAGAAACGTACAGTGGAGTAAACACATTTTTCTGGTGTGGAGGAATGGAGGTCCCATCCAGCCCTGCATAATTCATCTGCAGATGAAACTGCTTTAGAAAAGAAATGAAAACCTTGGAAGTGTTGACATATTCATTATGTGTGTTTTCCTATTTCTGATCAGATGAGCAGATGGGTTGAACTATTTTTTTCTTAGTTTCCTCTGTATAATTTTTAAAAATTGCATAAGTGTAAACTTTGAATTCCTACAGCAAAAGGTAAGTAAAAGAAGGTAGTCTTCCCACCCCCATGGAAAACCTTTAAGGAACAGCTCAGCTGCCTTTGTCAAGTCTCCTCTAATAGCTTCCTCCCTCCACCCACTATGATGATTAATGTTGCCCCTTTCTGTGTTTCCTCAGCACAAGTTCACACTTCAGTTGGGCCTTGGTTCATGTCTGTGTGGTTGATGGTCCCTTCTGCTGGACTGTGGCTCGTGGAGGCAACAGCAACACTGTCTACCTACTAGGTGCCAAGGACTTGCTCCATGGGTTGATCTGCAAATCGATGGATCTGAAGGCCATGTCGATAATGGCTTGGTTGATGATTTCTCTCTCTCTCTCTCTGTCTCTCTCTCTCTCTCTGTCTCTCTCTCTCTCTCTCTCTCTCTGTCTCTCTCCTTTTAAGAAAGAGAAGGGAATTGGGAAGGAGGAAAGGGAAGTAGCATTTATTGGCAGATGGACTATGCTAGATGTTTTCCTATGTATTTTCATTTAACACTCACAAACTCCATTAAAATAGGCAACCTTATTCCTAGTTCACAAATAAGGAAACAGAGAGTTTGGTAACTTGCCAGAAAACACAGAGTTACAAAGTAGAAGAGCTTGCCCGTAGGGACTCCATTTTATTTATGGTTTAGTGACAACCTATGAATGTAGCCATCCAATTCCATGGGGGTCTCTGATTAGACTCATACCACCCTCAAAGGAAATCTCTCTTTATGAGCTATGGTTCGATTACCAGCTCAAACTGCTAATACTCCCTTCTGCTATACCCCCTTTCTATTATTTACATGTTGATAGGGAGACCAACTTAATACATCTCTTCTAGAGGCAGATCAGGTGGAACAGGTTTCTACTATCTGGAGAAATGTATTTGGAGAGTGTATACATCTTTTCTCTCCTACCCGAATATAAACTCCTTAATGGTAAAAGACACACTTTGTTCATCCCTCCTGCCCCACCAACTCATCGTTGTCTACCTGAATTTCTTTCACTAGGTAGTCAGAAACTATTGATTCTCTTTGAATTTATTTTGAATGAGGTTGAGTTTATCTCAGTGTTACCTCCTATCAGAAAGCAGTCTCATGGTATGGTGCTGACAACCACCTAACTTCGTCCAGGCCAGGCTTAAGGAATGGTTGCTGCTTAGAATTTTTCCAACAGGTGGTGGGCTGGGTGGTGAGTCATGGGTAAGAGATTATGATAATGAGATGTCATTGAGTTAAATTCTTAGTGATCCTCATATGGTTTTCAATGTAAGAAAGGTGCATTGTTGATGGAACAGTCCAAAACCATCTTGAGAACATTTTGCCTTCTCCAGTGGGACCTTCACCACATCTCCACTGCACATCCAGAATTTGTTTCTTTACATACGGGGTGCCCAAACCTCTAAGTGAAGAGCTGGCCTCAGTTTATAGCTGTAGGTCGCTTTGAAGGTGCTGGCAAGGGGAGGTATCCTGGGAACTAATAACTGTGTATGTACTTTCTCTTTTTTGGAGACACTTCACCATATAGTTCTACTCTCTGTTCAGAATTAAACAAGGCAAACTTGCTATAATACCCTTCCAAGGGCCAAGGACCTATAGCCCAACCTAAAACCAAATTACAAAAAGCTAATGAGGTTATGCGGTTTTTGGGGTGTATCTCAATTGTGAATAGGCTTCTCTGGATACATGGAAATACTGAAAAGAGAACATACTCTGACTCGAACAGAGACCAAATTGATGGGGAAGTTTCCAATTTTATATCCTTCTGTCTTCTCTTCCCAGATATCTTCTATGGAATTAAACCTTTGTAATGATATAAGAAGCTAATAACATACTGACCTATGCCCTCCACAGAATTAAATGTAATGAGTCAGTCTTCCATCAAAGTGGAAGGGGAGGTAGTAATTACTTGCCCAGCATCCCAAGAGAGACTACGTGGCTCAGAGTGTTTCCAGGAAGGGAGAAGTGGAGACTTGAAAGGGCTCATCATTATTCTTGAATTCACCTCCCTCCTGTCAAGCATGCTTGTAGTGCACACCAAGGCTGTGAGTTCATCATCCAGAGAAGATAAACACTAAATTAGCCACAGGCAAGAAGTTACAGTAAATGTAATTTCCAGAAAATGGCCTTAGGCTAGCTAGGTCAATTTTCTTTATTTGTTCTGACACCCCTAAAAAGATTTAATACTTCCAAATAGTGTTATTTTCTTTAATAAAGGCTTGAACAACTTCTGATATTAAAATTTTCACGAGAGTTTACAACTATCTACTTTTTCTTTATTGTTCTTTATTGGCAGAAAGTCGAAAGGTAATAAAGGCACACGGTTTTTAATAATTCATCTGAGTTTCAGTGTCTAACTTCAGTCCAGGCTCCATGTTACCAGAGAAGGAAGGATGCTAAAATGGAAAGAACAGGAGGTGCTGTTCATGTTTACTTAAAGATTTGATGTGAAATTTTTTTTGTGTGGCAAAAAAACATTGGCCTCAAAGTTGGACTTCTTAGTTCTTTTTACTTATAAAGTTACAATTTTATGACACTCAGCAAATGCCATTCAGTCATTTCTTTTAAAGATATGTGTTTTCACCTCCATTACATTGTTATTTTTTTTTCCTAAGGAGACTATCACCTAATTTCGAATTTCAAAAGTGATTATAATTTTTCATAAATTGCAATAGGTAATATATCTTATTTAGCACAAACACTATTCATGTTTTATTTTAAAGGCCCCTTCATATTAGTTTTATAAAACTGAGATATTGCTGTATACACTTTTATATACCTTTTTTGTTGTTGTTGTTATCTATCAATATACTGCAGTGAAGGGATTTAGAACAGGGCTCCCCAAGATGTGGGACTTTGCCATGTGGATTATTTTGAGCTGAAGGCAATGGAGACTTGCAGGCTAAGGAGAAACTCACTCCCTTAACTATCTAGAAGAATCTAAATTGGGGGCCTTGTCCATCATAAGAGTTATTACCAGAGATAACCTTTTTAAAAAAAACCTATCTATATGGCAGGGTATATTTCTGATTACTGAACATCTGCTCTTCTTATTGATCTGAGAACAACCCTCCTACTTTCCAAAGCCTCAGGCACCTAACCTTACTCCTTAGCTCACAATGCCATTTATACCTCATTTTAACTTTCTGTCTCTGAACTTCTCATAGAGGGGGATCTCTGACTCTCTCATGTATGTAGAGTTCCCATATGTATGTAATTAAATTTGGTTATTTTCTTTTGTTAATCTGTCTCATGTAGGTTTAATGATTAGACCAGCTGGCAGAACCTGGAAGGGTAGAGGAAAATTTCTTCTTTCCCACAGCAGAAATCATGCTAAGTCAAGTTTTCTAATTTGGTTTCCTAATTAGGCAGATGTGCTGGCCTATTTGAGGAAGGGTCCTCTATTGCATCTGAGCAGCCTAACTAATCCATGTCCAATTGAAGACCAGTGTTTAGAGTCTGGGCTTGTGAATCAGGCAGACCTGAATTTGTGCCTCAGCTCTACTCCCTACTGACTTCTCTGTGTCTCTGTTTAATCATCTGTAAAATGGGAATAATGGTACCTATCTCATAGGCATGTGAGTTACATGAAGTACATCCTTTGAAGCACTAAGAAAAGGGACTGGTTCATAGCACAATCAAGAAACATTGGTTACCTTTACTACTACTGCTGCTGCTGCTGCTGCTGCTGCTACTATTACTACTGCTACTACTACTACTGTTATTAGTATTACTAGAGGCCCGGTGCATGAAAATTGGTGCACTGGGGGGGCAGTCCCTCAGCCTGGCCTGCCCCCTCTCACAGTCTGGGAGCCCTCAGGGGATGTCCTACTGACAGCTTAGGCCCGCTCCCCATGGCCAATCAGGGGAAGTCATTGCCCCCATCACCCCTTCCCTGCTGCTGCCTCTGGCCTCCCTCTGTGGGAGGTGACCCAGCGATGAGGGGAAGGCGATGCCCCCATCATGCCTCTGCTACTGCCACTGCCAGCTGTGTGGCTGCCTGAGTCTCGGCCCTTGCAGCCACTGCAGTTTGCCTGAGCTTTGGGCCCTGGGCAGCAGCGGCAGCCATCTGCGGCTTGCCTGAGCCTCAGGCCGGCCCTGGGCAGTAGCAGCCGCCAACTGCAGCTTGCCTGAGCCTCAGGCAGCCACTGAGGTTTTGTCTGGAAGGAAGAAGCGTCAAGTCCCTGCCCACCCACGCATGCCACGCCTGCTGTGCACGCAGCCTCCTGCTGATCAGTTGTTATGGTGTGATGGCATGACGGCAATTAGCATATTAGCTCTTTATTATATAGGACTAATGGCCCGGTGCACAAAATTCATGTATAGTGGGGGTAGGGGGTTCCCTCAGCCCAGCCTGCACCCTCTCCAATTGGGGACCCCTTAGGGGATGTCCAACTGCTGGTTTAGGCCCGATCCCACAGAGATCGGGCCTAAACCAGCAGTTGGACATCCCTTTCACAATCTGGGACCACTGGCTCCTAACCACTCACCTGCCTGCCTACCTGATCACCCCTAACTGCCCTCCCCTGCCAGCCTGATCTCGCCCCCAACTGCTCTCCCCTGCTGGCCTGATCATGCCCCCAAACTGCCTCTGCTGCCTGATCACCCCTAACTGCCCTTCCCTGCCGGCCTGATCTTGCCCTCAACTGCCCTCCCCTGTAAACCTGATCTCACCCCCAACTGCCCTCCTCTGCTGCTAATTTGGTTCTGACTGGATGGTTTCTATGCCAGTCAGCGTCAAAAGCTCTGCCTCCTAGGCAGCCATTGGCTCCTCACAGTTCACCCGGACTTTGTTCTGACTGGTCGGTTTCTATGCCAGTCAGCGTCTCCAGGCCTATCTCCAGGCCTAATCAGAGAGGCGGGGCTGATCAGCAGCCCCTGTGGAGGCCTGGAGACAAACAGAGGCGCAGCTGCTGGCGAAGCCCGGAGAGAAAGAGAGAAGCAATGGCTGATCAACAGCTGCTACAGAGTCTGCGAATCAGACCCTGCCTCTCTCTTCAGGCCTCTCTCTGGGCCTGATCCGCAGTCCCCTCGGCAGTCAGTGCTGAGTTGCCACAGCAACCCAGCACTGACTACAGGACTGACTTCTGGTGTTCGGTCAAGTCTTTGGTCGCTTTGGAAGTTACGGACCCTGGATTTTTATATATTAAGATTATTGCTCTAATAGGGTTTTCTCTTATTGGGATGAGATGGAATTCCTGGCATCTTAATAAATATTCTTGAGAAAAAAATTACACAATCTTTATTAGCAGATTTAACAATTTTTAAAAAGCTGTTCTATTAACCTCTTTTCCTAAAGAGGCTTTTAACCTGCCTGTGTCACCTCCCAGCTGCAGGTAGCATTTTCTGAGCCATAGAGAAGATTGTCTCATCACCTTCCAGACTGCTCTCTCTACCTTCCTGTCTCTAAACACAACATAGGTCTAAACAGTTATCAGACAAGCATGCTACTCACTGTCTCCCACTGCCACCCTAATCGACTCCAAACAAAACATGAACGCCCCCAAAGACTTAGTTTTATTTAAACCTCTTAAACATTTTTCAAAAGTCTATAAAGCAAACTATCCAGGCTGAGCCTTGATCCCTTGACTGCTTGCAAAGGTGACTTGAGACAATGGTATGAGTGATGACTGGCCAGTGGAGAAGGGGTCTGTCTCTTGTGGGCACTGGGACCTTCTTAGTCACCTAAATGCCCTTAATCTCTGTTTTCCAAGCTCCTTCATGGGCCTAATAGCATTAGCTTTTCCCAGTTCATAAGGTTGAGCATATCAATGAAGGATCTTATGAAAGTGTTCAGAGACCTACATAACACGATCATTAAATCCCTTCCTGTGCAGAGGGTCTCTCTTGGATAGAGGAGGTTACCTGAAATGCCTTCCAACTGACCAGTTCTCCACACACAGAAAGTGGTGTTGGTGGTCTCTGCCCATCAATGTTTCATGTCATTAACATACATTGCTTCCTTAGAAGCCCAAAATTGAATTACTTTTCATTTTACTGCTAATACAATTCCTTTGACAATTTTTCATTGTTGTTGCTATCTATATTATTTATTTTTGATCTACAAAAAGCAGTACATAATCAAGGCATACAACTTGTTGAGTTTGGAGATACTCACCTGAAACCATCATCACAATCTGCTATAAACATATCCATTCCCCCCACAAGTTTCCTCTTGACCTTTTCTTTATTAGTATTATTATTACTGTATAAGAATACTTAACATCTACTCTCTTCAAAAACGTTTAAGTACACAATACAGTATTGTTAACCATAGGCACTGTGCTGTACAGATCTCTAGGACTTATTCATCTTGTACAACCCAAATTTTGTACTCCTTGACTAATATTCCACATTTCCCTGGCAATCAGAATTCTATTCTCTGCTTCTGATTATGAATCTGACTGTCATAGATTAATCATATATGTAGGATTTGTCTCTCTAATAATTTGTGACAAAATTCTGCATGTGTCCCAGACTATTGGTTTTATAGCATTCAGTATCTATACAGGGCTATGAACCATCTGATGTTACCTATTTCAGAGTTATTATTTCTCCAGGTAATACTTGTCACTGAGCCTTTTCCAGTGGTGGTCTTTTCAACTTATGGGATAAAAAGAGGATGAATCTACAAAGTACTCATATTCCTGCATCTTTGTTTAGCATTGTGTTCTCCTTTGGAGCACATATACTCCCTGTTCCTCCCTGCTCTCCATCACATGGTGAAAGGGATGGAGTGTGTGTGACTCCCTTACCCCATTTGTCAGTGTCCTACCCTTTCTTTGAGACCTTATAGTTATAGCAATGAGCTACTATATCTGTTATTCTATCATCTTCCGACATTAGTACAAACAACTCTTTATCCACTTATGATGACGGCATGCAATATTTTGTAAAACTGTCACCTCACATAACCTGGAAGACAGACTAAGTGCCTGTAACTTATAGCTTCAAAACAGCAGGAATGCTCATGGGTGTCAGCTTCTTCTGGCTGCTTATGTCAAGAGAGAAATGAGTTAAAAAAAGAACTGGCCAGTTTCCAAATATTGGTGAAAGGGCCTAGAGAAAAGACTAAAATTTCTGAGCCTTCATCAGAGAGTAAGAAATAAAACTGCCAACATTTTTGACTAACAAAGGCAAGTTAAGATTTCTTAGCTCAGCAAACTGACTCAGCCCCATGGGTGAAATTAAAATTAAGAGTCTTTCCTTTTCACCCAAGCCTTTTGTTTCAGATGGCCTCAAGGTAGCTGCCATGACCTTGAAAGAGAGGTATGGGCACTTGGAAGCAAATTATTATGTGGGTTGAAGATTTACGTCTAGGAAGAAATGTAGGGTGTATCTACACAAAATTGACTTCAACAAATAGATCAGAAACCAACTCAGGTTTTGAAGGTATTATGCTGGAAAAGAGACTAGAAAGAGGTCTGACCTATAAAGGGCTTGAGTGTATAAAACAACCCTTAGTATAATTGAAAACTGCAGAAAACGGACCCTCAGGGCTACACAGCTTCAAGGAAGGCATCATCTGAACACTCCATTCAGCAGTGGCCATAGCAGATCTTGGAAGAGGAAGAGCCTCCCAGAGTATGGAGCCATGGAAAGCCAGGCAAGTAATGGACAAGAATTTGACCAAATCAAGGAAACAGACCACTGCCAAGGGATATGAGAGGATTGGTGGCCATGGGTCCTCAGAATACCTACCCAGCATGATTTCCTCCCTGCTAGAGACTGCAGGACTTTCCTTTTCTAAAATGATATCTGATATAAGACAGACTTTTATTGGGATGAGTCATTGAGATTTCAGGGTTAACTTGTCATAGCAACTGTTTTTACCATAATGCTTGTATATTTCTTTTATCCCTAGCATTTAGCACACACTGTTGTTGCTGTAGGTAATACTTCTCTGAACATTTTTAGGATTCATACTCAATACATAGCTTGATTAGCCATTGATGCAACTGGTTTTATACAATCTGGTTGAAATTCTGATTAATAGCAGGTAATAAATAGTTATCTTTATTTTAAGAGATAGAAGTCATTGAATTTTTTTGAATGTTTGTTTTGAAAATTCCTGGTGAAAATAACTGGTCATGGTCTATGTGGTAGAAGAATTTGAGAACCTAGTCATTGTTTGTTCCTGGGGACTTGAAATAATTTCTAAAGAAAGTACTTTTTTTTTGCTTGCAGGAAATCTGTGACCATATTCTTGGTAAAAATGGGATGGCCCTCCAGTTTGATGAAAGCCAAAATAATATATCCTTTCCATATGCGCATTTGATTTTTAGAAAATATAGATTCTAAGTATTTGTGCCAGAGGACATATCCCTGAACTCTCCATTGTCTAACTTCCATCAAAACCCCAAAAGATATGCTATAGTCATTCAAATAACATCCAACTTATTCAATTTTTTTGAGTTAGTTTTATCCTTAGACCAGGCTAGAATATCAGAAAGCTATACCATTTCAGCCCTTTTCCCCCATCCACTGCCTGTGAAATTGTTTGTGATGAAGTACATTTTTAGGTTACGCTTGACTTTCCTAATGATTCTTGTGAAAAATGTTGTTGTAGAAATGTTGTTGAAGACATTGTCTGCTTTCTTACTTGGGCTTACTATGTGACAAGGAGGATGAAGGGTCTCAACTATCACTGCATTTAAAAAAAAATCTGAAGAAATAGAGCAAAATGCCAAGATTTGTAATGTTTTGGGGGTGGCTACATAGATGTGCGTTTATTTTTCTCTATGCTTTTGCAAATTTTTGAACTACTTTATAGTAATAGTAACATTTCCACCACTACCACTACCAATATCGCTCAATTTTTACTGGCCAGTGGTATCCATTTTGAAAGTTTTATGACCTTCCTTCCAGACATCTATTAGGTAGTGATGAGAGCCTGGGTAAACTCCTAAGTGTAATAGACCTAGGTTCAACCATGCTTTTGCTACTTACTGCTTTCTATTGGCAAGTTTCACATCATGCTTTGTGAGGACTAAATGGAAGAATGTGTATAATGTGCTTAGTGGAGTGCCTGGAACACGGTAAGCATCAATGTAAGTGAGCTCTTATCACAGTGTGAGATTGCCTAAGTGGACCATGCTATGGGCAGCTTTCTATGCCAGTGAATATTATCCATGGTGTTAAAAAAGAAAAATAAGGATAGAGTGAGAAAAGTTTCAGTTCCGAGAGGCACTGGTATGTTTTATCCTCATGGGTTGTGTACTTCTGGCCACGAAGAAGTTCAGGGCCAAATTTACCCACATGGGTGAGAACTATGACCTGGGTAATTACGATCTATTTTCCCCTTGTCTTGGAGCCCTACTTTTTGTGACTTACTTTAATTTTCAATTTCATTTTATGTTCCCTTATAAACCTTAGATCCTTTGTGCAATGTGGTTGGGATAAAAGGGAAGAAAGAAGAAAAACGCCATGGACAGCAGGAAGAAAGGAGAGTAGAAAGAAAGGATTTGTGATACAAGATGTTGAAATTATTCATTGTGATGTTCAGCTCTTGGATGCATGCTAATCAGCATGATTTTTCATCATGTACAGTACTTTTTCAGGTGCTCTCTGCCTCCCGGGGTTTGTTTTACATTTTGACTGGCATTAAGCCTTTAGCTATTATCCCTGGTGCAAATGTGAGTTTTCACAAATGACACCACTTGAGGGTTGTCACGGGTTCTGGTTCATGCTGGTGTCTGACAACTCCTGGAATCAGTTCTTCATTATCTATGTGGAGATGAGGCATGTTGTTTTTTGGAAGCAAATGTTTTACCCAAGGTCAATTTCCCTCAAGTGCTCAGCACCAGGGCGTGTGCTCAGGGAATGCAAATTAGCTTAATGTTATCTTTGGTCAAACCCTGCTAGGAAAGTAAATCTGCTTTTAAAAACACCGTAAACACAGATAAACAGCATCTAAATTATAGGATGTCTGAGTATATATAAAATTTCACCTTAATTCCAAAGACATCATTCTATAGTACTTTAAAACTAATCTTTGAATTAGCCTTTTGTTCTTTGATTAAACGTACATTTTAATTTGACATTATTTAAATATCTGTGTCATTATATTTTATTGTAACTGGGGAATAGGTTGAGGATATATGGATGCTTCATATTTTTGTTTGATTATAAAAATGCAACATATACTTCTAGTAGACCACGAGGGAATATAGAAAACTCTAGAGGAAATTAAACTATTTGCAACTCCTTTACACAGAAATAGTTGTAATTAACATTTTATTGTATCTCTCTCCATACTTCTTTGAGGTTGCAGAATTTCTCAAGATGTTTCAGGAAAAAAACAACAAAGTTTTTAGAGTTCTAAAGGTCCTTTTAGGATGACTCCCAAGTTCTGCAAGGCCCCCCTGCCCAAAATAAGGGAGGGTAGGAGTTGGCCTGACCTACTTTTCCACAGAGGAGCCATCTTTTCTTCTTCCACCATCTCTACCTCTGTGGTAGGCAGTTGACAGACATGAGCAGAGCAAGGGTGATGGACTAGGTGCAGAAGGTCACCAGGATGGAAAGCCTCAGGTGCTTAACAAAGGATAACTGTAGGGTGGGACCTTGCCCCCAGGGTGACCTTTCCGTCCTAGCATATCGCTGGTCATTCGGTTTGGACCCCCTGACATTTCCTCCCTAGAGATAACATCTAGGCCTCAGTTGTATTTCAGCTCCAGGCCCAGAAAAGCAACAAAACCAGATAAGTAACCCCACAGGTGACCTCAGGATCAGCTGCATAGGATAATGACCCCATGCCCTGGCACTGACCAATCAATCAGTGGAGACCTAGACACCTGGAAAACTCCTGAATATTCTACTGAGATCTTCCCCTGGAACCTCCCCTAAAATTTCCACTCTAAAAACCCTTAGGATGAGGACCCAGCTCATCCCCCCTCCTGGGAGCAGGACCGTGCCTTTCCCTTCTCCCTCCACCCAGGCACACTGCCATTACTTTCCTCACTTCCAAGTTATAAGGGCCTTCCTTTACCTCTATAACTCATTTCCTAAGTCCATTCTTCTATGAATTACTCTTCCACCTCTGTGATTTTATAAATAAGTGTTCTCTTAGAGTTTGAGTCCTGGCTCTGTATTCTTTCCTAGCCAGATCTCAAGTACTGAGATTGCGGAACCCAGGTCTGGTCTGACCCAACCAGTCTAACACCTGGTGCTGTTTGCACCACCCATAGCACCTCCATGTGCTATCTGGGCTGGCACTGAGAGGCTGGGCTGAGAACAAAAAAGCACCCCGACCACAAAGTCTTTCCAGCTGAATTCAAGTGTGTTGAGACGTCTGGCTTTCTAAACATATTTGGAAATCTCAGTGCAATTGCATGGCATTGTTTACAGACAGAGGATAGAGAGCAGGGCTTTCCAGTACTCTGGGTGTGATTCCTATGGGAGACTGTTCTACGCTCTCTTCACTGACCTCAGAGCACTGAACAAACAGCCCATGCTTTCCATAGCAATCTTGTTTCCTTTCTCTGGGGCTGTGGTCCTGTTCTCCTGGAGGATTCTCCCCAACTCCCCACTCTAGTCATGAGATTTGATTAGGGGCTATCAGTTATTGCCCCTGCAAAAGGGTCAGCATGTGACCCAAGCCAGGACTGTCCTTGGGATTTAAAAAAGAGAACAAAGAAACTAGGTCCTTTTTCTGTTAGCAAAACCAGGAAGATGTGAGCCTGTGTCCAGGAATATGTGAAGGATGGAGGCTGTAGTGAGAGGTATTCATGCAGTCCTCACGGAGGGATGGACAGGCAGAGATGATGGGGGGGGGGGGGCAGGGGAGGGAGGGATAGGGGTGGAGAGAGAGAGGGGCTCAATGGCATTCTAGTATTTGTTTTGCTCCTTCTGCTCCCCTGGATTCTCTTCTAAAATTTTGGTTTTCTCTTTCTTAAATTCCAGGACTGATTCTAGGAATTCTTCCTACAAATGAATTTTGAATTGGTCTTTGGTTACTGGCAACCAAATAACTCTGAGCAATGGGAACAGAAGCTTCCCAGAGTCTCCTCAGTTCCCTGGGTTCTCAGCTGTCTCTGTATTATCCACTATCTGAATTTCCCTGGCTTTCCAGGCTCTAAAACTCCAGGTTCTGAAAATAGTCCATCCCTCTCTAATTCACTGTGGCAGACTGCCGCTCTGATTAAGCTGGTTAGCCAAGCCAGTGTGGCTCAGTGGTTGAGCATTGACCTATAAACCAGGAGGTCACAGTTTAATTCCTGCTCAGGGCACATGCCTGGTTGTGGGCTGGATCCCCAGTGTGGGGCATGCAGAACTTAATGGAATGTACCAGAAGAAAGTCCTTCTTAATCTACTCTAACTCCAAACTCTCATTTTGGAAAATATATCCAGAAATGGAATTATTTAGCCTATCCCTCTACCCTTTGTTCCCACTAACCCCATCCTCATCTTTGCCTGTGGTTCTGCAACCCATAGGGCTCGGTCCTAATAAACAGGCGTTTTCTTGGAGAGAGTGAGGGTTAGCCTTGCATGAGTCTACAGCTGTGGCGGGTCTCCTCTGTTATATTGTCTTTAGAGCCAATTACTGAGCTCTTTTTATCTTTTAATATTATTTTGCAATGGTAAAATGGCAAGATAAATCACTTACTTTAAAAGAAATGAGATGGCATGGTTTAAAACAAGAGAATGTCTCTAATGAAAAGCCAATAAACACAATGTTGATAAAGCGCTATAAACCAGGAGTCATGGATACAGATGGGCTTGGTTTACTTAGTAAATAATTTGCAGGACCTACTATGTGCCAGGCACTTAGCTAGGCACAGAGACTCTGCTGTCACTGTGAAGTCACCTTATTTCCACTACGTTTGACTGCACAGTAAGCTGTAACTTCCCGTTGTTATTTTTTTCCTAGGAAAGACCTATCCTTAAAATACCCTCTAGCATTGATGGCTATAGGCCAAGCATAAACTCCCTATCAAGTTATGAATCTGACATCCACCTGTGCTCAGAAAGAGACAGGGCTGCACCTTTTCTTACAACCTGCACTTCCCTCAGCAAGGAGCCAAATCTGAACGAGGTCTGAGAGGCGGCTGAACCCCTGCCAAATGACACTCCACTCCACTGACAGAACAGCATCCCCGCAGTTCTTCCTGCCGACAGGTGTCTTTTCTGAACTCCTGGAGAAGGCAGTGACAGTTCCCATCCTTGATCTTTTGGCTTGGTTCCCAGGGAGACCTCCTCATGCTATGTTTTATTCATGGTGCCTCCCAGGCTGGTTTCTTTATTGTAAAAATTGGTGGTAGGAGTAGGGATAATACAATGAACCTGACATAAAATTCAAGCGTCATGATAGAACCATCCCTTTGTGTGCTAAGAGTCTACAAGCAGGGTCTGAGGTTCTGTGGAAGGTTTGTGTTCTGAAGATTTTTAAGACAAAGCATCCACAGAGACAAAAAATACAGTATGCATATTATGTCGGAAGAGTGAAAGAAATAGGTCAGATAAACCAAAGTAGCCTTTGCTGGGAAATGTTAAGCCTCAGACATCTGAGCGTATGGAGGAAAAAGATGGTGCCGTGGATAAAAACAGTAGATTGATGGCTGTGTGGACCATAGGAGGAAAGCTACGAGAATATACAGAGTCAACATTTATTCTAGCTTCTCCCTATGAAATTTCATTTCCATCAACTTCATCATTGTCTTTGCTAGAAGAACTACGTATCTTTCTACTTCACTAATTAGGAATCTGTAGGAGAAAGTATGAGCATGCATTTCTTCCATCTGTCTCACCTCCAAAACAAAACCAAATAAAACCAATGGCCAAGTATTATAGAGGATAGAGGTTATCATACTATATCATACACAATTGATATGCACACATATGTAGTACCTTGAGCAGTATGGTCTTCTCATGACGGGTGATGTTAACACTGTGGGGTTGTCCATTGGCCACGTTCCTGTGGTCTACATCGATATTATACGGCTCTCTGGTGCCACCCAGGTTGTAGCGAATTTGTAAGTTTCCTATATAAGGAGCAGGAAAAAAACTCAGTAATTTTTTTCCAGGTTTCACACTTAGGTTTGCATTGAACCCTGCTCCCTCCTTTGATGTCCATCAATTACATCTGCCATTCTGAATTCTGAGTCTCTAGCTCTGAGGCACACTCATCCATGAGGGTTAACAGCACTTGGCACCCGCGTGTTTACAATCTACCTACAGTGAGCCATCAGTGACCATGATCTCAAAGTTTGAGCAGCAAAAGGTATAAAATGATCCAAGGTGGGAATGTGCCTGGGAAGGAAGAATGAAAATATATACAATATAGGAATGTGGAGGCTCCACAAAATACTCTGAAGTAAAAAATAAATGCAGGGTATAGGGACAGTCTCACAGCATCGGCAAAGCATGCCATTTGGCATATGAAAGAATCATGAGCATATAATATTAAAAACAAACATAACTTATAAAAGATAAACATATGGGATTTGGGGTGGCTTTGCTGACAGCAAGGGAGCAAAGCAATTACTTTTATTTGAGGTTAGAGACTGCTTCAATCCAAATGCAAAACAAAGGAAATGATGGGCTTCCCAGGTCCCGAGTCCTGGTCGCCTCTGTGAAAGCTCACTTTGACTGGATGAATTATTCTTTTTCCCCTCCTTCTTGTTTCTTCCCAATAATGACAAACGATATTCAAGAAGACTCATGTAATATTCTAGATCCTGTTTTTAATTAATCTGCATGGCAAACATAACTTTTATGTCTTATTTATGATTTTTAAAGACCAATATTTTTATCTCATTTTTCACTCAAATTGGAACCTTCATTTTAATAGCTAACATCTCCAACGTTAAAAAAATGGAGTCTGACCAATTGCAAATCACCTCATGGATTCCTTGTGGCCTCTTTCATGCACCTTCTACAGGAACAAAACTGATATTATGATTTTTAAGTTGTGAAATAAAACATAATGATTAAAATTTAGTACACAGAAATAAAAAAATAAAGTCACTGGAAACCTCACCATCCCAAGGTAACTACTCTAACTCTGTGGCCATATCACCTTCCAGATATTCCTCATGCTCTTATATATACACAAATAAATGCAATAGTTTCTAAATGTTGCCTTTCCTCACCTAGGCATTCCAGCATTATAAGTGCTACTTAAAATATTCTGCCAAGTTCCCGGAGTTGCAAGAAACATTCATTAGGATAATCAAGAATGCATTGCATTTCCTATTTTTGCATTTGAAGCGAATTCAACAAACCTTTGCTAGTTCTGAGTTTTACCTTAGTATTTATTCTAGATCCCTTTGATCACAGCATTTCAATCAAACATTGTTGGTTTTCATCTCTGAAATGTGTCTAAATTGCCCCATTCTTCTCCATCTCTGTACCCACAGGGGCTCCATGGTGCTTAGAATGCCCTGTGTGAAACGCACAAGAACGACTCCCCTGCTATCTCAGCTCCATCAGAGCTTCTCGCCCCTCGCCCCTGGTGCCTTGTGTTGGCCACTCCATATCAGTGACTGTCTTGACCTCACCTCACTCTCCGGTGAGTCCCCTGTTCTCTGCTCTTCCCATTCTCTTATCGACACCTCAAACACAACGGATGCAAAAACAGACTCTTGATCTTACCCCACCCCCCATATTCCACTGCCATTTTCCTTCATCCCTCCAGCTACTCCTGCCGAAAGATCCAACTCCCCTCTTCCTTCTAGAATACATGTATAGTCTGTCAACAAATCTTCCTGGCTATTCAAAATATACCTCCAATCTTATTGCTTTTTACCATCACCATTACTACCCCTAGACCAAGCCACCATCACTTTGGCTTGAGTTATTGTACTAGCCTCCATGTTAACCTCTTGCTTCTGCCCTACCCTCACCTTCCCCACCCTGGTCTCTGCCCCTCACAGACCCATTTCCTCTCCACCTGATACTTCAAGTGATCCCCTGCTCAGAACCTTCCAATGCCTTCCTCCTATCTCACCTGTAGTAAAAATGGAACTCTTCATAATGGCTCTCCAGGCCTTATAGGATCTTCCACTATCACCTCTGACATAATCTCTTATTATTCACCTCCTTGCTTGCTGTAGCCTCTTTGCTGTTTCTCCAGAAGCCAGCATGTTCCTTCCTCAGGACCTTCCTCAAGAATCAGCACTTGCTGATTCTTCCATCTAGGATGCTTACACCCCAGTTATCTGTCTGGCTGACTCCTCACTCCCTTTGGGTCTTTGCTCAAATATTATCTTCTTAGTGATTATTTCAGTGGCTTTTTCATTAAAAGCAGAATTTACCCACTCCTTTCTGTTGTCCAGGCCCTCCCTTTTCTGCCTTATTTCCCCCCCTTATTATAGTTTTTTTTTAAAATATGTTTTATTGATTTTTTACAGAGAGGAAGGGAGAGGGATAGAGAGCTAGAAACATCGATGAGAGAGAATCATCGACCAGCTGCCTCCTGCACACCCCCTACCGGGGATGTGCCCGCAGCCAATGTACATGCCCTTGACCGGAATCGAACCTGGGACCTTTCAGTCCACAGACCGACGCTCTATCCATTGAGCCAAACCGGTTTTGGCCTATTATAGTTTTTATAATACAATGTACTACATATTGTCCTTAATTTATTGTCTGTGTTTTTCTGCTCAAATGTAAGTTTCATGAGAGCAAGGACTTCTGTATATATAATTTATGATATTATTCCAATGTAGAGTATAATGTCTGATACTTGGTAGGTGTGAATAAATTTTGTTGAATGAATGAACGATGATCTCCCTGCTCCTGTGCTTTTTTCTTTCCCACGTTTTCTTTGCAGACAGGTCTTTTCAAAATGCATAATTGATTCTTTCAATGCCTTACTTAACATTTTTCAAAGTCTTCCAGTTGCTCATAAGATGAAGACATACATTCTTATTGTACCTTATGATGCCCTGTCTGATCTGAGTTCTGCCTGTTACTTTATTTTCAAGTCATACCATTTACCTTCTCTCTTTTAACGTTTGTTACCTTCAACTTCTCTTATGCCCTAGAAATTAAATTCTTCCTACCTCAGGACCTTGGAATATGCTGCTCCCTTTTCCTGAGTTGCTTCTCTTCCCCATTCTTCAGTGTTTTACCCTATTTTTTCCTTTATCCTAATAGCACTAAAAATAATCTATAGTTTCAGAGTGAAGGAGATGATCAGGTGGTTATCTGAACATGCAGAAAGTTGACTGTCTTGACTCCCTTTTCCTTCTGGTGCTCCAACCTTGTATAATCTCAGCCAACTTTCTTAAACATATAGCTGTACTCATTTGTCATTTATTTATTCATTTCTTCAGAACACATTTATTTAGTGATTGTGCAAAGCACTGTTGAATCCAATTTTCAGGGTCTGAAAGTAGGCTATCTGTTTTTCTGTAAGTGTAGAGTCACTTTTCATACAACCAGCCCCAGTTCCCCAGTGTGGGCCAGGCTGTGCCTGCGTCTGGGAAGACAGAGAAGTAAACGAAGGCTCTGCCTTTGAAGGCCAGAGCTCAGAGGGACTGGTAATTATGCAAAAAACTGGACATTCTCCTCTCTACTGTCTCTGTTGTTGGTCCCTTTAAGTTCCCCAATCTCATTCAAATCAGTATTCAGTTGTGATTTTTAAAAATTATTTCTCTCTTTTCTTGCTTTCTTGAACTTTGTAAATATGATTTAAGATGTCTATAACCGTTTCCCTCAATGGCAACAGAAATAATTTGCTTTGAGAAAAAAGATGAGTTGGATCTTTAAATTATATATAATAAATATCTATAAACCATAATAGCAATATTCTTGAATAATAAAATTCAAATGCTATATTGATTGCTTTCAAATTATAGCACAAGAGAAGTACAACATGATGATAGGGAGAAATATTAATATTTATTCCTTAAAATAAAATATTCTTAAGTGTTCATCTCCTGAGGGCATGAAAGCAGCCTTAAGGAACTGCTCCTGTACTGGCTGCCGCCACTCATGCGCTTTTCAGATTTACTCTCTCCTGGTCGCCACCACTGTCATCGTAAACACTCACTTATTGGCAACTAGTGTGGGCTCAAGCCTCTCATCTCACTGGGAAGACAGGGAGTACTTATAACAAAGACAGATAACAACACAGGGCACTAAGTGCCTAGCAGATGACATTGAAAATAAGTGTAACAGGAGTTTAAAGTAAGGAGTCATCATTGAAAGGAGACGAGACTTGACCTGGGTCTACATTGAAATACCGGGAGGAACACTTTGTAAAGTATGTGATTGTCTAACCACCAAGCTGTATACTGAAACAGATACAAACTGATATTGAATGTGAACTGTAATTGAAAAAAAAAGAGAGGAGAGAAAAAAAAAGAAAGAAAGGCATGTCTTAGATCAGAGAGGAAGATGGGGCTTTTCCATAAAAGGGAATGTAATGGGCAGGAACACAGATGTCCACGGAGCCCTTGGGGAGAACAAATTCCTTTGTCACTGAATGTGTGACAAGACAGGGGATGTGGATAATAATAACCTCTAACATTTACATGTCATAAGTGCTTTACACATTGATTTTCACAACACCCTATGCGGCAGACAGTATTTTACAGATAGGAAACTTACATCTCACAACCCACAAATGCAGATGCAGAATTCAAACCCTGGCATTTTGGTTCCATACTCAGAGCTCTTCCCCACGAGGCAGGTGGTAGGGCTCGGTTGGAAGGTTGCAGGATTTTGGGTTTCTCCTGTGGTCCTGGGGGGAGAAGGAGGCACTACTCCTTCTATGATAGGGATACTGAGCATAAAGGAAGGCCCACTCTGGCTGTGGTGGGTGGTTAAGGTGGAAGGGACTGGAAGCAGAGAGCTTGATTGGGACATAGTACCCTGGTGGACACACGGAGGGGCCCTGCTGTCCCATGAAGGGGTAACGGGGTCCCAGGAGCCCTATGGGAGGCGAGGGCTGCTAAAGACGCTGGGTGTGGCCTCCCAAACAGAAGCTCCACAGGACTGTTTTGCCTGATGGCCCACAAGATGGGGAAGGGTGGAATGTGCATGGATGATACCAGGCTTGTGAGTCTGGGTATCTGAGTCAGAGCACTGTCAGAACTGGGGGAGGACCTGCCTCTGGGGAACAGTGAAGAGAACACAGCTCGACTATGTCAAGTTAGAGGGGTGCCAAGACATTTAGATAAGACATTCTAGTTTTTTTAAAAAAATATTTTGACAGAGTCCTTATTGATTTTTTTCCCCTAAATGACTTCCTCAAAATTTTTTTTTTTTTTATATATCAGTTAATAAAAAACGTCAGTATTTGAAGTATAAAAAAGCCCAATTTTCATCAGCAGTTTGAGGATGGCCTTATAATAATCTGACAGAACCCGGCTGGCTATGTTTTGCAAATGCACTGAGAGGGTCCTGGGGTCTCTGCAGCATGGAGAGAGCAGCTCAGAGCTCTGGGCCTGGAACCAGACACCTGGGCCTAGAAACCTGGGTTTGCCTTCACCCACTGGGTACACAAGTCACTGAACCTATGTACCCCAGGTCACCTGTAGAAAGGGGATAGAATAGTGTCTATGGCACGAAGATGTGTGTTCATAGGAATGGATACATGTGAAACACTTAGCATGCTTTGGGCATCATTCCATGGTAGTCACTGATATTAAATCAATTTACTATTAAATGAAAACCCTTGCCTGCAACTGATATTAAATGAAAATCCTTGCCTGTGACAAATGCCCACAAACACCAGCATGCGTACTCTCAGGGTGGGTGTTGGCTGTTGAGTTACTGAATACAGTTGGGGACCACATTTTTGCATGGCCATGTCTTGAGGAGCAGACAATACAGCATCTACTGGGTTGTGTTCATTAAATTCTTGACAAGCTAAATGTGAGAACCATCGTCCCTGCCCACCTAGGTTGGACAACATCAGTGGATTACAAATCTATTTAGCCAGATCCAGGAGATGTAAACTTAACTCATGAACTCTTGGAAAGCAGGGGCTATGTACCTTTTCCTCCTGCTTCCTCACTGATTTTATGTATTCTTTTTGCTATTTAGAAAGTGATCCTTGCTCAGTGTGGGCACTGACATGTGTAGAAGAGTATTACTAAGGAGCAGCAAACCAACATCCAAACGGACACCTGATGTTCACATTGTTGCTTTTCTGGCTATCCATATATATATATATATGTATATGTATATATATATATTTTTAAAAAAAATATATTTTATTGATTTTTTTAGAGAGAGGAAGAGAGAGGGATAGAGAGTTAGAAACATCGATGATAGAGAAACATCGATCAGCTGCCTCTTGCACACCCCCCACTGGGGATGTGCCCGCAACCAAGGTACATGCCCCTGACCAGAATCAAACCTGGGACCTTTCAGTCTGCAGGCTGATGCTCTATCCACTGAGCCAAACCGGTTTCGGCTATCCATATATTTTTCACAAAGTTAGACTGACATTGGACAGTCAAAACTGTATCTTGCCCCTTTTTTTGGTTTAACATGATACTGCTAAAATATTTTTCTCCATGCCATTAATTACTCCTCATGAATAGTATTCTTAATGGATATATAACATTGCATAAAATTGTGATTCCCTCTTTCACAAACCAAAATTTTACTCAAGTTAAACTTCTCAGTCCTTTCTAATTCCTATAAGTAACACCATAATGGACACCTTCATGCTAAATTTCTATCTAATTTTTGGCTAATTACTTTAGGAATAATTTCTAAAAGGGAAAATCCTAGCATTTATTTACCCATCTTTTAAACTTACAGTGTATTGGCCAAAGAACAAGTTGAAGAATTTGCTATTTTTCAAAACTCGAGCTGAATTATGTTAATAATAATTCTTGGTTCCCTTGGAAGAAGACCTTGATCTTTCAGATGTTACAACCTGCAGTCGCCATCAAAGAAAGCTGCAGAGCCTAACCACTGAAGAGCAAGATGATGAGAGAGGGACCTCCACAGTGCCAGCTACACAAGCTCTCTGGGAAATGAGTTAGAGAGATTTGCTCCTTGATACACCTAAAATATATTCTTTAGTAAAAAAACCAAAAAGTGATCTTAAATCTGTAGGTGTCTTAGATCTCAAGTTTATATGCATTAGGAAGATTTACACTTCTCTCTAAGTCAGGCCACAAGGCCATGCTCACATTGCCACCAGGATGCCTGTCTTAGCCACCTGTCTGACTCTCTTTGGCTCAGTGCATATCTAGAGACCAAGATGGTCCCAATATTACAAGTGTAAATATACCCCTGTTTTAAGTGACCTTTATGTTAGGGATATTTTATGAATGTAAAATTCTGAGACTGGTTAGGAACGCAAATTCCTCTGATTCTCTATTTCTACTGAACATCCATATGTTCTGTAGGAACCTATTGATCATTATCATAATCATGATAACTCATTGATTTATATAAAATTAATTTCACTGCTTCAAAGCTCATCTCTACTTAATTCAACGGCTAGCTGTCTTTGTCCTTACCGGTGGGTTTGACGAGGACCGCCAAGAAGTCAGTGGTGAGAGAACTGACGTAGAGGAGAATACAGGGTGCCTTGGAGGTACTGAAGCTGAACCGAATCTGCTCATGGGCCAGGTCTGGCAGTGGGCCCTGTGGATCTGGTGAGCTCTCCGATCTGCTGCCCAGTTCTTTGCTGTTGATCCCAGGTGCCTGGAAGTTATACCGTAGCCACATTCCCTCTTCAAAAAATGCACCAACATCTGTTGTAAAGAAAAGGAAAGAGGAAATTGAAAAATGAGGAGAAGTTGGATGCAGGTACCACCAACAATTTAAACCCTGGTCAATGGTCAGTTCTGGAGCGGCTGCTAAGGCAGTTCACCAAGGACACACTCTGACTCCAGGAAGGGGATCAGACTGGGTGCACTCCTAGGCAGATGGATGTCATTTCATCAACACAAATCCACACAAAAAAAGAAAAAAAAAAAAGAATCATGCAACAATGTGGAGATCTGTAAATTTAAAATATAATAGTAAAATTAAGAAATGTAAATCATGCCAGAAAGAAACTTCAAGTTTAGTACTCAGACCCGATAACTAATTTAGATTGAAGAGATACACTGAAATGAAGGTGGTGTTGTAACATGAATCACCAATTCAAGGCACTCCCGGGCATGTCTTTGAGATGGTTTCACTTTGGACATTCACTCACTCGGAGAGCCCCTGAGCAAACCATAAGACCTGGGAGCTGTGTGGATAGTGTTTCAAATCACAAGACATGAAGTTAGAACTGGGTTCAAATTCGGCACTGCCATTAAATAATCATTCGGCCTTAGGGGAAGCTACTTCACCAACTCCTCTAGGACTCAGTACTTTATCTGTGAAAGGGAGATCATAATAGTGAAAATTACAAAAGATACTTAAGTAATTTGCACATAATAAATTGTACTTATTGTTATGATGAAACTAGAAGAAAGGTCACTAACCCTTCATCAGTCTTTTCCTGTAGCCTAATCAGTGCTAATTGGCTTTTAATCATTTCCTGGCAGACCAGCTCCTGCTGTAGTTTTTCCCACTGTTTGCTCCCGAATATTCTGAAATCACCTCTGGACTCACTGTGAAACACTGAGGCACCCTTCTGAGGTTTGTTTGGTTTTCAGAGTTACTGTTTCATTGCCCTGTACACATGCCCTTCTGAAAGGATTTCTCAAACTTCTTTGCCCATAGAACCCATTATTCTCATCCCACTAAATTAACACTACACAGAATATATTTTGTGAAACGTATTCTATATTATAATCAATAGGAGGGACACACTTGAAAAGCAGGGGTACTCAAACTTTTTAAACAGGGGGCCAGTTCACTGTCCCTCAGACAGTTGGAGGGCCGGACTATAGTTTAAAAAAAAAACTATGAACAAATTCCTATGCACACTGCACATATCTTATTTTGAAGTAAAAAAACAAAACGGCAAAAACACCTGCATGTGGCCCGCGGGCTGTAGTTTGAGGATGCCTGCTTGAAAAGGGTTCTTTTATCTGGGAATTTTGAAGTTTCCTCTTGTTAAATAGTCTAGCAGAGCCAACGTGGCACGGTGACTCAGGTTCTGGAGTCAGACTCCAGTGGATGAATCTTGGCCTTGATGCTAACCCAGGGTGCTAACTTGGTCCATGGCTTGAAACCCTCTAAGCCTCAGTTTCCTTTTCTGAAAAATGGGGCCACACAGGTTGTTATGAGGATTAAGTTACCAAAGTTTAACACTTTACCCAGTGTGTGGGATATGTAATAAACGTTCAATAAAGATTAGTTAGTTATATTACAAAGACATGTTACTGTGTTTTATTGAGGGTACAGATGCCACTCTGTACCCCACCTGACACCACCACGCACATGCAATCCTCCAGTAAGTCACCTGGCACTGTTGCAGAGACTACCATGTTCTGCTTCTCACTGAGTTGTCACAAAAAGAGTTCAGTTGGCTACAGGCTCTCAGCTATGGGGAGTACTATTTTCCTCTTGAGCCCCCCCCCAACTCCAAGAACATTTACAAACGTGTGTGCATGTGCAGGTGTGCGTGTATTCACATGTGTATGTGCATGGGTGTGCATTCACATGGGTGTGTGTGCATGTGTATGTAATAGTATGTGTTTATGGGAGGGTGTTGTTCAAATGATGGGGGGTACCACTGGAATTTTGTGGGCAGGGACAGGACTGCCGATGTCCTCTAATTTATGGGATTGTCTTGTACAATTAAGAATTGTCTTGCTCAAAAATGCCAGTGTCCTTATTGGCAAACACAGGATTAAACATACACTTAACCCACACTAGTCACGGCATGACTTACTGGATTGTAAAGATGCATGAAATGCATCACCACCCTTGAGGAAAGCTCCTAGCTGCGGGTGTGGAGGAGATGCATCAACAACCTGAACACATGGTGAGTGTGTTCCGAGTGTAGGGTGAGTGTTCTGTGGTTTTCTTTGCAGGCTATGTGATAAGAGCCCTATCTTGCCGCTTAGAAGATCCTGAGCTCTCAAGGAGCTCTCAGCAGCAGTTGCCAACCTTTCGGACCTCACGGACCACCAGTGGTCCGCAGACCACCAGTTGGCGACTGCTGGTCTAGAGGATGCTTTAACTAACAGACATTGTTAGGAGGCAATCTGGTGAGTACAGGATCAGAGTAAACAGTGGGGAACCTGCAACACCGGGGCACTAGCCTGGTCTCCAGGGCCTAGGAAGACTTCCTGGGAGAAAAGACATTGGAGCCAGGACCCAAAGAGCCAGAGGCCGTCACTGTGTAAAGGTGAAGAAGAGGAGTGGGCCAACCACAGGGAAACAGTATGTGTTTCTCAGATAAACTGGAGATGAGCAAGACTGATCATGAAGGGACATTCAGAAAGCTAAGGATTTTAGAAAATAAACCAAAAATATGCCACAGAGAATACTTTCGGTGGATTTTATAGTCATCGTTAACAAGCTTTATGGATTCATGTCAGTTTTGGAGGAAGGGTTATTCCATGCTTAGGAGCGTTATTCTGAAACCGCATCATAAAGCAACTATTAAACCAGGACCTGGGAGTGCTGTGAAACATTTAAGGTTTGAAGCAGCAGAGTTACAGCTATAATTTCTTTGTTCCATATTATTTTCAGGAAATGCCAAATCAGGGTACTGCAATATCATTCAGGAAAATAGTATCCCCAAATGCTTCCATAAAAATAACTAAAATAACACTAATTTATCAATCCCCAAATAACATCTTTTCCCTCATTAAATGATCAAAAAGTATTCATTTAGAGTAGTTGATTTGAGGTTTTTATACTAATATCAGATAGCTTAAATTTTATGATATTCATTTTTGAATAGAAACTGATACATTTTGGTTCTAGTTATTCTAAGATGTGTGATGACTACATTCCAAGATGTGTTACAAAAAGTATTATCCTACCTAATAATAGAGTAATATGCAAATTGACCATACCTTCGCTACACCCACAAGCCATGCGACCAGCCACGCCCAATAGGAAACCTTCACAGGGACGCTAGGGTGCGGCCGAGCCCGGCCTTGGGCACCAGCGGGGAGCCTGCACGGATCACAGGCAACCACTGGGGGTCAGCTCCTGCGATCCGTAGCAGGGAGGCTGGGGTGCAGCCGAGCCCAAGGCCGCTGCCCAGGGCCAAGCCCCGACCCTGAAAGAAGGCAGAAGGCGGTGGCTACAGCCAAGGCCTGGGTCCCCGGTGCCGGCAGAAAACTGGTGCAGGCAGCCAGGTGAATGAAGGTCTATTGCACGAATCTTCGTGCAAATGGGCTGCTAGTTGAATTATATAATGTTTCTCAAAAATTTGAAATACATTATGCCATCTGTTGACTTAGGGACATGAAGGTGATAGGAACCTTGAAGATGACAAGTAATCTCGTCTTAACATTTCTTGGTCCTCAAAATGGATCCTAGGTAAACTACTCCTGATTGGAGAAAATAAGTTTGGAAATGTTGAAAATAAAATCCACAAGCCATACATCCCAGAATAGCACCATAAAGACATTTCCCCCTTGTGAACCCAAATCCCTGATGTTTATGGTGGAAAAAACAAACACCCAGCTGGCACTCACCCCTGTGACTAAATTGCTCCTCATCTCTCTTTCCTCCAAGTTCAATAATTCTATTCCTTTTGCCTTTTCACTTAGGATTTCTCTTGCAACTTGTATTTTTTTAAATCAACATGATTCTTTTTGTTCTCTAACCTCCCCACAAGGACCCAGAATTGAAAGCTCCCAACTCACAAATGTGCTATTTTCTAAAAGTTTATTTTAAAGTCAGTAACTTGCAATTTGGAAACAGTTCCCCATAGAAACAATACTTTAAATGATGGTTAACTTTGCCAGGAGAGTCTACAAATGCTGAATCACTCTGGATGGGTAATAAAAGATAATTGAAGAGTGCCATTGTGTATTAGTAATTAAAACAGAGATAGCAACCACAACAAAAAGGTTAGGGTTTATTATGAATACGAGAACTCCATGGACCTCCGTTCCCACAAAGATTTCATCTCATGTATCCAATGGTACACTGGTTAATGTTAAACAGCTGGCTCTCCAGTGGGAAAAACCCTGATTTTTTTGTGTTTGCCTATTCCGATGGTATAAACACTCATACCTTGGCTTATTTCAAGCTGATGACATGATATCACTAAATATGGACTGAAGAAGTGATGTTCACAATTGTTCTCCAAGCCTGTGAAATGCCTCCTACATATGCTCCTCCTCTACTCCCCCAGCCTGTGACCCAGTCATTCATACAAACCATATGTACTGAGCCCCCCTCATGGTGGCTGTCTTAGCTTGGGCTGCTATAACAAAGTACCATAACTGGGTGGCTTAAACAACAGAAATGTATTCTCACAGTTCTGTTGTCTGTAAGTTTAAGATCAAGATGGCAGCTGATTTTATCCCTGGTGAGGTCTCTTTCCCTGGCTTGCAGACAGCTACCTTCTTGCTGTGTGCTCACGAGACAGAGAGAGAGAGAGAGAGAGAGAGAGAGAGAGAGAGAGAGAGAGAGAGAGAGATCACTCGAGCTCTTTCCAGTCTCTTCTAATCAGGGTGCTAATCTCATCATGAAGGCCCCATCATCATGACTTTATATAAAGCTAATTACCTTCCAAAGCCTCATCTCTAAATACCATCACACTGGCGTTTGTTGCATCATCATATGAATTTGGGGGAAGACACAAGCATTCAGGCCATAATAAGACTTTCTTCTTTTTATCTTCTAGTGTACACAAATGCTGTAGAATTTGCTTACTCCTTCCTGCCTTCCAAAGCTCTCCTCTACCTCATTCCAGCTACCCCACATCCTGAAAGCTCTGCATAGCTTCTATAACAACTGTAACAGCTGGGTAATTGACACTGAGGAAGCACAGGGTCATTAAATTCTTTTATGGCTGAATTCCATTGCCCAGAATAATCACTCTCATTAACTGCTTTTCAATTTATCATCTAGCAAAAAAGTTAAGAGAGTTCTATGGAGTTCTGTTCCCAGTGATGTTGGATATCACCTCCTTGTAGGCAGCCCCATTCTGCATCAGGCCCAGCTCCTTCCAGGGCCATCTGCAAGGCCCAGCTCTGTTTAAAGGTGTTTCCCACTGTACTCCCAAGGCTCTGCAGTCCTGAAATACAATGTTTCTCTCCTGGCCTTACATTGGCAAAATCTGCTTTTATCCCCAGTGCTCCATGCTGACTTTCCTCCTAATTTTTTTATTCTGTTTGTTTCATATTTTCTTCAATTTACTCTAATCATTTTGGACCAACAACATTGGACCTGGGATGGTTTAATGTTCACCTGTGCCTGTTCTGTTTCCCCAGGTGAATGCATAGCCATTGTAACCACGTTCTCACCATTCTCTCTAAAGGCCAGATGACTTCCAGGTCAGTTTCTATGTAATAAGCTTCAAGTATCTGAATCTGCACAGAGGAGAAGAAATAATAAAAAAAAAAAATCTCATGCTCCCCATGAGACACAAATATAATGTATATTACTTTAAACACATCAGTAAGCACTATGGCCTATGAGTTGACTGTGTAGGAAGGACCCAGGGGGCCTTCTCATTTGGAGTTTAAGAGCCAACGGCACTGAACAACTTGACTTGAATTTTAACAGGAAGAGAGTTTGCATCCACAATTCCAGGGTCATGCTTCTGAAACTGTGTTTATGAGCATTAGGCGTATATGGCAGTCAGCAGGTTAGAGTGCTTTAGGGAGAGCAAATGAGATGAGGACTTTGCCACAACCAACTTCATCTGAGATAGGGAGTAAAGTTTTGAGGATTTTGGTCTTTGTATAGAAGGTAATGGGTAACTCTGAAGGGTTTTATACACAGGTGACATAATCTGATTTGCAGTTTTCAAAGATCATTCTGGCTTTAGTTTGGTGAATGCATTGGAGGGAAAGGAGAGGGGATATAGGTAGACCATGAAAGAGGCTGTTGCAATGGTTCAGAAGAATCATGGTAATGGTTTGGACCATTCGTCATTGCCTACAAACCTTGTCGATGAGTAGCTAGAATCAAGACATGTTTAAAGGGTAAAGTGGACACAACCTGAGATAATTAAGAAGCAGGAAAGTGAAAGACAGGTGTTAAGGAAGACTCCTGTATTTCTGTATGGGTGTTGGGGATGTGGCAGATATCATGAGTTCAGTTTTGAACAGGTAAAGTTTGAATTGCCTTTGAGTCAGAAAAGCAGAGATACATGATAGGCAGAGGAGAGAACTGGGCTAGAAATATGCATTTTAGAGTCATTACTATAGATGGTAGTTAACACCACAAGCCTGCAGGGGTTGCCTAAAGGAAGTTTCTTAGAAGAAAGGGAAGCCTAGGACTGATTTCTGAGAAAATCAACACTTTAAAGATGGGTAAGTGGAGATGAAGGGACCAGAATGATTAGAAGAAAGTGGATTTTTTCAAGGAGGAGGAACTGGTCAAGGTCAGAATATTGTCCAGAGATCCAGTTACATTTTCCTTCAGAGGGACAATTCCAGAAACGCTCTGGTCTCTGCACTTTTACTTCCTCAGGGGCTTTATATGGCTTCCATTCATAACGTCAAATTGCTCTCACTGAGACCACCATGAATTTCCAACTATCAAACTGAAAAACAATCTCTGTCCTTACTGGATGAAATGGACACTTTGACCTTTGGAAACTGTTTCCTTTGACCTTTTTCAATGTTGCATGTCTGTCTCATCACTGGCTCTTCTGCCTCTCCCCTGAAAATGTTGGTGCACTGAGCCCCAGCCCTCTGACTCTCACCCAACACCTGGGAACACCCCATCTTATCAGTCATAACCTGCAAACTCCTACAGGGAAACTCCATCTACTTCTTCCCTGGGAAACTCAAACTCAAGACATACAAAACTGAATTATCATTATGCAAATCTGTTCCTCTCCTGAATTTTCTATTTTGACAAATGACACCCCATCCATCTGTCATTCAAAGACAGGAAGGTAGGAGTTATTAAGCTAAAAACAAACAAACAACACACAAAAAACAAAACCCTAAACCAAACAAAAAAACAAAAACAATGACAAAAAGACCTCAAAGACAGACAACAGTATGATGATTACCAGACAGAAAGGGAGGTGTAGGGAGGTAGAAGAAGGTATGAGGGGATAAATAGTGATGGAAGGAGACTTTACTTGGGATGGTGAACACACAATACAATATACAGATGACGTATTATAGAATTGTACCCCTGAAACCTATATAATTTTATTAATCAATGTCATCCCAATAAAGTCAATAAAAGTTATTTAAAAAAAGAAGCATCACAGACTTAAGATTACAGACTCTGTGGCCAGAATCCCATGCATCTGAATCCCAGTTGTGCCACTTACAAGCTGTGTGATCTTGGGGAAGTTACATACCTCTGTCTGGGATTCCTCATCTATAAGATGGAGATAATAATATCTATCATCCAGGGTTGATATGAGAATTAAATGAGTTCATATTTATTAAATTCTTGGAAAGAGTCTGGCACACAGTAAATGGCACTGCATAAATATTTCTTAAATACAGTAAAATGTGGGTTCTAAAAAAAATAAAGGCAGGAGTCACCCTGAGTTCCTTTGTTTCTATTGTCTCATAACTGTCTCTTGACTCTGTTCTCGCCTCTGGATCTCCTCTGTTGTGCCTCAACTTCAGACACCCAGGTCCCACTTGGAAAACTGCAGTGACTTCATAAAAAGTGTCTTTTGATGGGTCTCTTAGTCACAGTCTTTCAGATTGACCATCCTTATGTGTGTTGCTCCTAAACTTCAATTATATCCCTTTTAAAAATGTTGGGATATAATTTGTGTGTGTGTGTGTGTGTGTGTGTGTGTGTGTGTGTGTGTGTATCACTGGATATATTTCAGAGAATCTGTAGATCTTATGAAATTTCCAGCAACAGTACGTGTGTATGCCTTTTTCTGGGGAAAGGGTTAATAGTTTTCATGAGATTTCATGACCTAACCCTCAAAAGATTCAGGAGTAATAAAAAAATTAATTCATTATTTTCTGACAAACAATACATTGAGATGCTCAGTGTAGTTAGGCACTGTGCTAGATGCAGACTCGGCTTCCAGAATGACCTGCATTACCCTCACTGTCTGGCCCTGCTCCCTTCTCAGCCACATCCCCCACCCCCTCTGCATACTCTGCATGTGGTCCAGCCTGATTGCCTTACTGGCTTATCATATGTACTTCCTTCCCATCCACCTCTCCTCCTTACTCATGCTTGGATTCCATCTCCTTCCCTAAGTGTCACACGCCATACACAGGGCTCCTCCTAAGTCCTCATAGCTCCTCCTTATAACTTGAGTCCAACAGGTGTGACCTTGTTTGCTTTCAAGTTAGTGAACATGCCGTGGAACCTCCTATATGCTCAGCCCATGCTGATGATGAAAGCAAACACGATGAGGACCTGTTGTCTAAGGGAGTTCACTACTGGCTGGGAGACAGAGTAAACACATCGTTTGAATACAGCATGTGATCTAGAATAACAGAGTGTGTGGGGAGAAACAGCAGGAGGAGAGAAAGATGGGCTCTTTCTGTGGGTGGGATGTGGGATTGTCCGGATTACTTCACTAGGCAGGTGACTCTGAGTTGGGTGTGGACAAGTGGGAATGTATTTGCAAGGTGAACAGGAGGGTGAGGGTCTTCCTAGCACGGGAGATAGCAGGAACACAGGCACAGGAGGATGAACCAGTATGGGGTTCAGGAAATTAGATCAGAACTTCTCAATCTTGGCTGTGCTTTGAGAATTATATGTCTGAGGCAAACTCTTAGGAGTTCTGATTGGATTGGTCTGGAGAAAGGCCTACCTATTGTATATTTCATCATTTGCTCAGCTAAGTCTCATGTTCAGCCAGGACTAAGCATTGCTGCTCTAGATGTGGGGTGACCTGTGGCTGACTGTAAAGTTCTTGAATCGCAGAAAACTTGCAGGATTAGCACAAAGAATTCCCATATCCTCCATAACCAGATTCCCCCAACTTTTAATACTTCACCTCATTTATCTGTGTCTGTGCATTATAAATACACATGTAATATATATACACATGGAGACTAATTCCTGAACCATTTGAGAGCAAGTTGAAGTGAAGAAACCAACATTGATACAATACTATTTTCCCATTTCTGAAAAAAATATATAAACAAACACAAATATCTGTATACACACAAATAATTTTGGAAAACCATTTTGAGGCTATGTATATGTACATGTATGTGTATATGTACATGTATATATATTTCCATGTAGAACTTTTTTTGCAGATAGGTTAATACAGGGGCATACCACTGACTCTTTCATTCTGGGAAGAGAAGAGAGAGAAGGAACATGGGTGTTCTACTAACCCGTCCCACTGTGTGCCACGGGAAAATCATGGAACTAAGTAGTTCACGAGAATGAGAACTTTTGAGGGTAAGAACTTTGTGCCCTCAGCCAGTCCCTGGCCTCCAACAGGTATGCAATAAATATATGTTTAATTGAGCTGAACTGAAGTTGAATTTTTAAATAGCAACAGTATATACTTCAAATAGCTGGTCCACACTGACCTTTCTTAGGTGATATTTTTCAGTTTAATTTTCTTTGTAAAGTGGCTTCTTGAGAGAAATGCTATTCCGTCAACTTAGACATCACCGTGAAGTAAAATAGCAGTCAAATAATGAAAGTATTATAAGATACATTAAAATAATATATCTAAAAGAATTAAGTGACTTACAGCATAATGGATACTATAAGACATGTTGGCAATGTGTTTCTATCACTAGCTATAATTTTTCAAGGGCAGTTTCTCCAAAGAAGTTATAATATGAGGTAAAAAGCAAAGACTCACCTCAAATAAATCAAGAAATTATCTATCAGTACATTTTGGAAAAAAATAAGTTTAGGATTATGAATTATCTGTGTTCCTGAAAATGAGGTTGTTATTGAAAAGTTATTATACTTTGACCTTTGGCAGAAGGAGAAAGGAAGTCAAATGATAAGAGGAAAAAGGAAAAGAAGAAAAAGAATACATTTTGATAATTCATCACATTATCACACATGGCCTTGGATGACCGACTCCGTGTGCCACCAGCAGAAAGAACCCTCCGACACCTGCATGGGGAAGCCTGTCACTTGCTCAGGGAAAGGAACATTGTGGGCCCTTTGCCAGATCCTCTTTTCCTTCTGCTTCGATGGAGATAATATTCTCAAATGAGAAAACAGCTTCAGTTATAAAACTGACAACTAAAATTTTACTCATATTTTCCCCTCTGTTAGAAGCTTTCCCCCTTTTTTTCTACCACATCTGTGCAAAAAGAATAGAGGTATTCATAATTGTGTAAAATACAGTTATTCTTATATGGAATAAGTTAAAAATACTTGCAAAAAGCTTTCTGTAGCTCTCTTGATACACATACATACATACATACATACACATATATGTACATAAATATACTATATACATACATAAAATCAAACTCCAAATGGTCTTGCAGAAAATACGTGTTTATGTGTATTTTTGGGACATATGTATATAAATATGTATGCATATATTTTCCCTCAGAAAATATATGAAAACACACACACACACACACACACACACACACACACACACACACACACACACTATCTGGAATACCTCAACATAGTTTTCTGAAAAGCATTTGCTGCTTAGTGACCTGCTGAGCTCTCATTTGCCCGAGTTTTCTTACTGACCTGTCCTTTGACATGAAGGGAACAGCAAGAGCAAGTCCCACTGGCGGGTGAGAGGACAGCCCAGGGAAAAAGTGCACCAGAAAATGTTGCTTCAGGTTCAGAATTCCCCAAAAGGCTCTATGTATTATTTCAGCACCCAGGCCAATCATTCAAAGAAACACAGCCTGAAGGCACAGGTTTCTGGTATTTTAAGGCTTCGATCTTCTGTTTAATGTAGAGGATCCTGGCTCAGGAAGTGAGATTGTCCCTATTCCAACGTATTCATTTGCCTTTTCTGCTTGTAATATTCTGTTCCAGAAATAGAGCTCAACAGCCACATATATCACATTTTAAAACTAGAATATTTCCCTGCCTCTTATCATTTCTTTTGTTCCATAGTTTGGGGGAAGGTTTAAAAGTTACTTCTTTCTAGTTTCTCATTTTCCCATAGTCCTGAGTGTAAACAAATGTCTGCAAACATAGCCTTGTTCAAATGGCACCTTTGTTTAGAAAGGATGGAGACCCGAGATGGTGCGTTAAAATGTACAGAGCCTGCCCATCCCTGGCTTCATTCTAATTGGAACTGACCCCCTGGAGAAGGGTAGGAAGCCTGGTTGCATATAAAACCTGCTTCAGCTTAACTGGGTTGTCTCCTGAGAATCAGGAAAACCAACTATGTGAGTCTTCTCATGTCGATGAAAAAAGGGAAACCTTTGAAGACAAAGTGGTTTAATGAATTCAGTCTGAAAGTTTTTTTTTTTTTTAAAAAAGTAAGTTCTTGTATTTGGCAATGGGAGAAATGAGATAAAATAGTGTAAACATAAAATTTTACATTTTGAGACTGATGAGCATTATTAGGTAATGGGTATGAGGTCAAAAGGTGGAAAAACTTAAAACAGCATGATAAAGCAAATGATCACAAGTAAAACCGTGTAATTGGAGTGTGAGGTGTTTGAAGACTTTTGGCCATCCCTCCTTTCTCATGCCAGACATTCCCATGCCTTTCTCTTTTGTCATGCTATATCGTGAAAGCCACATGGCAGTCACAGTCTGATCATTAAAAATACTCTTTCCACCCTGGCTGGGTAGCTCAGATTGTTAGAGCATCATCCTGACACAAAGGTTGCAGGTTCGATCCCCAGTCAGGGCACATACAAGAATCAACCAATGAATGCATGAATAAGTACAACAGATCAATGTTTCTCCCTCTCTCACTTCCATTCTGTTTCTAAAATCAATCAATAAAAATAAATACTCTTTCCAAATGACGTTTTGCTTTTTAATTCTTTCATACTTGTATTTGAATGTAAATCTGACAATCTGAGAGTTTATTTCCAATTAGATGAAGGAAGCATAATGTAGAGAAAACACAGGAGCAGTGAGGGAGGCAATGAACTTCTGCCCCTCTGTTGATGGCGGGGAAGTGGGGCATCACTGCTTCTGCTAAGTCTCATCATCTGAATCGGATGCCTCTCCACTTTCTCTAGAGCTCAGCGCCAATTCTGAGAGTGTCTACCATTTACAGAAAGTTAGAAACAATGTTATTTAGCCTTACAGTACCTTGGGATACATGTCATTATCTAGGCTCTACAGATGAGGGAACAGAGACTCAGAGAAGGCAAGTAACTTGCCTGAGGTCACACAGCAAGCAAGTTCTTGCTATTAACTATTATCTAGTGCTGCCTTCCAATGTTTTTTACTCATCCTTTATCTGGAAGAAATATCTAAAAAATGCAACTTAGCATTTCTCCTTTTTAGAAACTGACTCTGGAGGGTGGGAGCCGAGGAGGCATGTTTTGAAGATCTGGCAGGCAGAGGGCTATGGTTTCTGCTACCCAGGAGTCTTTGAAATGCTCTCCATCAGCACTGTCCAATAGGAATACAGCATGAGCCACATTGATGATTTTAAATTCTCTTGTAGCCACATTAAAAAAGTGGAAAAAAAAAAAGGTCATGAATTAATTTAAATAATGTATTTAATTTAGCATATCCAAAATATTATCCTTTCAACATGCATTTGATATAGAAATTACTGAGACATTTTACATCTATTTTTTTCATTCAACATCTTTAAAATCCTCTGAGTGTTTTCTGCTTCTAGCACATCCCCATTTGAACTGGTCCCATTGCAAGTGCTCAATAACCACACATAGGTAGCAGCTGCCACACTGGACAGCACAGCCCTAACGAAAGAAAGGGGGAAAATAAAAGCATTTGCCAATGTCAGCTGTTCCCGCCGGCCTCTGGAGAGGTGAGGTTTTTATGTGTGCGTTAAAATCATCCTTTTAACTACAAAGATGCCTACATTCTATCCCACACCATTGAATGAAAATTTCTGGTAATGGCCTTTGGATGTACCTAAGGAAAGAGGAACTTGAAAATTCATATTTCTAGTTCAAGCCTCTTAAGAGTAAAAAAAACAAAAAACCTTGAAGTTGTTTAAAATATGCCTCCCACCTATCTCTTTCAGGAATCTGGGGAGATGATACATGGAAGAGTGTGGCATTTAGAATCAGGGCCATTTCTCACTATCAGACATTTGCATAGTAGCTTAGAAAATTGCTTTTCTGAGTTAGGAAAGAGGAGATAATTTAGCCAAAGTGATCATTTCCTAACGTACATCACTCCTCTGCTCAAAACCCCCTTGAATGGATCTCTGTTTTTCTCTGAGCAAAAGCCACGCTCTTACCATGACCTACTATCCCTAGCGATCAGGGCCTTTTCTCCCCATTCCCAGGCCCTGTTGCCTCCCTCACTGCATTTCCCTCTGTTCTTCCCATGGCTGCCCACTCCACTCCCTCCTCAATGGCCTCTTTGTGTTCTCTGAGCACCCACATTGGACCAATTTCTAGCCGGGGCTTAGAGATCAATATTTTTAAGAAGCTCTGAGTGTCAGGGCAGTGCATGGCCTCTTGGCTATCGTACTAAATAGGTTTTTTTCTCCACAGAGCTTCCGGGAAGCACGAAGCAACAGTGAACTCAGGTCATGTTTTCTAACTAGCACTTTGAACGCAAACACTCCATGGAGCTTTAACCGACTGCCGCGACAAGGGTAGGACTACAATGTTCTCGTGTAAGTTCCAGCGCCTAACAAGGACACATCTGAAAGGATGGCCACTGCGCGTTAATATAGAGAATCCACACACAAGAACAAAATGTCCCCAAGAAACTGTTAGGGGATGCTACGCATGGGGAGGACATGGCTGCCCCAATCCTCACAGCCCTAGTGCAGGGATGCAGTTATTTTCACACAGGAGATTTTAAAGGGGCTGTAGCAGATACTGACTTATCTTAACCACTAGGCACCTCACTGAAGCACCCAGATTAGGAGTCACTTTAAAGCATATAAGGCAATTAATAATCTACATTAGGTACCCGATGATTTACAAACTTTTATAAAACACTCTCAAAGATGTTTTAATTCTTGGATAATTTCCCACTGCCAAACCTATCACCTCAAAAAACAAATTGCACCGAGCTGCCCATCCCTAACCTGAGGCTTCAAAATAAAACTAGAACAAGGCTGTAACCTGCCACCCCAGAGATGGGAGCTTTGCATAGCAGACAACAGCCTTGGTTGCTACAGGCCCGGCTTAGGTCGCCTGGGCCAATCTGTTTGCAACCTAACCACCATCAATCTTATTGGCCACCTTGGCATTGTTCCCTTAATGTGGAAGTCAGGCGTCTCATTTCACAGTTTCTGTCAGGTTGAGATCTGTGCAGGGAAAGGATACATGGGTTCAGGGTCCAGTGGGTCCAGTAGGAAATAACCCTCTAGCCTTCCCAGCGCTTCAGGGAGACCCCAAGTGGTGCCCACACAAATGGAGCTGGAAGATCTAATCTCCTCTGTGCAGGATGGAGGGGAATGGTTGAGACATGATTGGCAGGAACCCTAGTTATTTTTTAAAAACATATAACTTGCTTTTATTAAACAGGGAATACAAATCAATACATTTTCTGAAGAGGCAGATATCTCAGTAGCTTTAGTGAAAACCAACTTAACATCAACTTATTTGACACAGCTTTTAGAATAAGTGAGCAACTAAATTCTTAAAGTAGGAATAGAATATTAACAAGCTCTAGACTAGTGGTTTTCAACCTTTCTAATGCCGCGACCCTTTAATACAGTTCCTCATGTTGTGGTGACCCCCCAACCATAAAATCATTTTCGTTGCTACTTCATAACTGTAATTTTGCTATTGTTATGAATCGTAATGTAAATACCTGTGTTTTCTGATGGTCTTAGGCAACCCACAGGTTGAGAATCGCTGCTCTAGAGCTTAAGTCCATCAGAAATAATTTTATGGTTGGGGGTCACCACAACATGAGGAACTGTATTAAAGGGTCGCGGCATTAGAAAGGTTGAGAACCACTGCTCTAGACTCTAGAACACTTGTAAGCCAACAAATTAGGCACTGTTTTGCTTAACAATTTTAGCTTTAATATATATATATATATATATATATATATATATATATATATATATATACATATATATATATATTATTTAGGATATTAGCATCTGAACTACATAATGACTTTATCATTTTACTTTAGTTAAAACCAAGATGTCTGGAACCTCCAATAGACTTTAAAGTTTTCCAAAACGGACATAAGCTAATCCTTATTCCTCTCTACATATTAAATGTGAAATAATTGTCACAATATATCAACATTTGCACAGGAAGATCTTTAAGGCTTCTGGCACATAAAATGTGCAATATGTGTGTGACAATATCATAATGATATACAGAAAATATTTAATATTTACCTTGTACAAATTAAGTTATAAAGATTAAAAAACCAAATCTTAGTTTTAAATGAGCTTTTCAGGTGAGATGTTTAAGCTGCTTTGCTAAACTCCTCTTCTTTCCATTAGTTTTGGTTTCAAAAGGCAGCTAGCTGCTTCAGCAGTGTGACAATAATGGGCTGATGGGGTACGATGAGCTGTCAGAGGGCTCAAGCCCTTCAGGATTGCTGAAATGCTTTCTTTTAGTTTAATTTTTCATTTTGTATGTGTGTGTTATTTCCATGATCAGAAAAATAAATGTTTGCCCTGAATGAGACATGGTCTGTCACTGGCAGATTAGACAGTTTGAACGCCAATGGTTTCTGTACAATGGCTGTTGTTTTGCTGTAAAAAATGTTAAAAAGAATGGATTGACATTTTGGCTTTGTTTCTGGATTTTAAAACAATTGTTATAGAGAGAATTTTTCTTATTGGGTGACCTTTTTTATTTTTTGTATTGCTGCAGGCTTTTAAAAAAGGCTTTTTTTGTTTTGTTTTAATATATACTTTTTGGATTATGTAATACATCAAAGGTCTTGCATTGCACTTTTTTCCAAGTAATCATCCATATTTGGATAAATGATCATAAATAATTAGGAAGTAATTATTGGAAAACTGGGTTCTAGACCAAGAAATTCTGATAAACTTCAAAATAAAACTAGACCCAAATTATTTTTAAAAAATGTGTTTGGCCAGGGACACATATTTCCAGTGCTAGTACAGGTGAATACTATTTGAAGTGGATTTATGGTAAGTTTTTGGTGTAAGAGGATAATTTTTCCTTTTGTGCATATTTTATGATGCACATTAATTTAGTAGCATATGTACAAAATTGGTAAATGAACATATAAATGAAAGTGTACAAATTGGGACTCATACTTAACATTGTTTTTTCCGCTAGAAACCTGCATTCACAGAGTCAGGGATGCACAGTCTCAAAGGGGAGTCCCAGCTCTAGATGATTCTCTCCCTGAGCCCAGATCCCGGTGCAAGCTGTGGCTTTCCTGGAAGGACATCAATGTGTCTCTGCGTATTGCCTGCTCCCACAGCTCAGTGGCTGTCCCCTGCCCTCTGCCTGAAAGAGCAGCTCCTTCATTATCTCCGGAGGTTAAGGGGACAGGCGTTAGAGCTAAATTGTCTATGCCCAAATCCTTACTCAGCCACTTAGATGGATAACCTCGGGCAAACTCCTTAATTTCTTTACGCATCAGTTTTCATGTCCATAAAATGGGTCTAGTAATCAGGGGATTAATGAATACATGCAGAATGCTTAGGAGAGTGCCAGGCATGCCATGAACTGCCATCATTGCAAAACTTCCCTGATCTCAGCTCCAAGGAGCCAGTCACCATTCTGCTCCCAACAACTCCCTCACTGAAGGGCAAGTTTCCAACCAGCCGCACCCCACCTCCTCAGCTCATCTCAATCCTGCCCCTGTGAACTCTTCCATGCTTGGACACATCAAGAATCAGAAAGGTCTACTTAATGGTTGATTTGTTTCATTTGAGATTTAGGCATTAGCCATTTGAATTATACTTTCAAAATATTATTTCCCTTGCTAAGTCTTATTCAAAACAATCTGGGAAACCTCATTTATGATTGCTCTTTGGGATTAGTAGTCAATGGATCCTGAATGTGGTCAGCTCTGGGGAGTTCATTGTATAGGTGTGTGCAAATGGGAGGTCCTTTAAAAGCTCGTTAAAAATGCTGTTTGTGCTTTTGCTTTCATCAGTGTTTGCAAAGCTAACAGTGAGACCCAGTACAATGACCAAGACAAAGACCATTAGATTTGACAGGTCAAATGTTGATGCGGGTGCTTTTTGGAAGGCATTTCTTATTCCCACTGCCATTGGCAGGATGGTAGGATGCATTTGTAGGATCGTGTGCTCTGAATGCCCGAGCAGCTCCCTTTCCCCTCCCCATGGTCTTTTCTGTGGTTCAACTCCAGGGGAAATATTAATGATTTCTTGGAAAGTAGTTGTTCAGGACACCAAGAAAATGGAGAAATAAAAGTGGCCTTCAGGTACCTGGCACGATTTTATGAGAGTCTCAATTACAGGATATATTACATCCTGACTTGGCTGATTTAATGAATATCACAGCTTTGGAATTGTCCATCGCTGGGACCTCAGATTATAAAAAATCGCATCAATGGAATAGGCAGGAGATGTCTTTGTGACATTTCATTGCCCAAAGACACACACTAAAACAAGATCGATTGTATTAGCATGTGATGCTCATGTAGTCAGAAAAGCTAGGTATAATTTAGGCTGTGAATTCAATGCTGCAGGGAAGGAAACTCTAAAAAGTCAACTAAGACTTCTATGGAAATCACTTTCACCATTTTCATTCTGCTTTTAAGCTGGCTGTTTTATTCCTATTTTTTTCTAGGGGTGGGGAGCTAGCATGAAAAATGTTCAGACTGAGAGATTCAATTGAAAAGGTGGTTCTAGAAAATGCTTCTTCTTCAAATATTTACCAAGCACCCAGTTTGTGCCAGGCATTGTGCTGGGGCTAGGGATACAAGCATAAAAAGATCTTAGCCCTTGTCTTGAAGCAATTTACAGTCAGACATTGTGACCGGTGTCTCAGACCCCTGAGAAATATAAGAGAAAGGAGAGCCATCCCTATTCCAGGGGCCTAGAAGAGGTAGTACTAGACCTCGTTATGGTTGGAGGAGTGGTCAGAGGCTTCCACCAATTAACTGGGTGTCTATTGAGTGCTGCTCATGTCCAGCACCCTACAAGATGACTAGGGATGAGATAACACAAGATGAAATAAGACAAGCAGTTTGTTAGTAAATGTTAAGTGCTTTTATACATAGCACAGGTCACTCGAGGCTAGAGTCATCTTAAAAGGCATCTTGATGGCCTGGCCAGTGGCTCAACCGTTAGGGCGCTGGACCTCACACCAAAGGATCTCAGGTGAGATTCCTGGTCAGGTACTTGGGTTGCAGGTTCGATCCCCAACCCTGGATTGGGTGCAGACCAGAGGCAACCAATAATGTTTCTCTCTCTCTCTCTCCCCGCCTCCCACCATCTCTCTCTAAAATCAATTAAAAGACAACTCGATTTCACCGCTTCTTCTCTCATTCTGATCCAAATTTCAAAGTATCTGACATTCATTTGTCCTAATTTGTGGTTTGTTGTAATGGCTATTTCCGTATTTTGTTGAAGATACATTTTTTTTGTCCTTTATTTCCTTCTTTTGATATCAGTGGCATTGAGGGAAGGAATAAAAATGTCTTTATTCTACTATATTTTTATTTGCATTTTCAGCAATCATTTTAATGTGGTATTTAAGGTCATCATTTTTATGGATGTTATGAATGCAAATATTCCTTTTTAAATATTGTCTATATTTTATTTATTTTGAGCTTGTGCACTCCTTCCCCTCTCTCTTTTTGAATTTTTCAATTACAGTTTACTTTAAATATTATTTTGTATTAGTTACAAGTGTACAGCAAAGTGGTTAAACAATTATACAGGGGTGGGAAAAAGTAGGTTTACAGTTTTGAGTACATGAAACACTGTATTTTTGTTTTATCATTTATTTATTAGTAATAATCATAACCTGCATGTCTTTTTCCATATGAACAACTGTAAACCCACTTTTGCCAACCCTTGTCTACTTCTATTTTACTAGTATTTCTCTAGGTTAGATTTCTTGAGTATAATTATTGGGTTAAATAGAATGTACACAGGTTACATTTAAAAAAAAAATCCTTACCTGAGGATATTTTTCCACTGATATTTTAGAGAGAGTGGAAAAGAGAGGGAAAGACAGAGAGAAATATCAGTGCGAGAAAAACACATTGATTGGTTGCCTCCTGTACATGCCTACAACCAAGGTACGTGCCCTTGACCAGAATTGAACCTGGGCCCCTTCAGTACGCAGGCTGATGCTCTATCCACTGAGCCGAACTGGTCAGGCCATAGGTTACATTTTGATAGATAATATCTGATTGACCCTGAAGTTCATTTTTGCGCAGTCTCTGATGGACTTGGTCAGTGTTGGAAGGGTCAGAATCCCCACTCCTGTCCATGCTGGGACATGGGCAAGTGGAACTTTTCAACCTGGTAGTGATTTCACTGTTATAAATGGGACCCTGTGCAGGCCCTCGGCCTCCCTTGAGTGGGCCTTTCTCAGCGACACATCAATCTTGCCGGACCTTTCTTTTAAATTCTTTGTTCTTCAGTAACTAAAGAAGAGTGAATTAAATTATAAAGAACCATTTCTGGCTTATTCACAACAATGAAGAAAAGAAAAAGAGGAAACACTATTGGTGTTCTGAGAACCAGGCTTCCTCAGGTAGTGCTGGGACATGGGCACTGCATTTTGGGGAATCAGGTTGGCTCCACATATGAAAAGCCATCATCATTTATACCCTCTAACCCTTCTCTCCCATATGGCAATCCAGCCCAAGTCATAATGTAAAACACTGAAATGCCATTTATAAAAACACTTACTGCAGTATTATCTATATATATAAAAGCCTAATATGCTAAGTGTCTGACTGCTCGATCAGTCACTATGATGCACACTGACCACCAGGGGGTAGACACTCTGAGCAGTAGGTTAGCTTGCTGCTGGGGTCAGGCCGATAGGGACTGGGCAAGAAGGGCCAACACGCCCTGGAAACCTTCAACGGTCCTTCGCCGGCCTGCCAACCTCCTGCAGTCCCTCCCCAGCTGGCCACCTCCTATCAGCCCCAATGGGGTCTGGGCGAGATGGCCCTGATGGGCGCCGATAGGGACTGGGTGAAATGGGCTGGACATGCCCTGGAGCCAACCTCCTGAAGTCCCTCCTCGGCCTCTAAAATATTTCTTCTAATTAATTTCCTTTCAATGTGCACAAATTTGTGCACCAGGCCTCTAGTGTACAATAAAAAAATTGGAAACAATTTCAAGAGCAGAAACAGAAATTGCCATTTCCCTCTTGTGTGACACTTACTAGTAGATTAAATACATTTTGGTAAATCCACTGGATAGAATATTAAGCAATCTTTTTTAATGGTGGGCGTGAAGACCAAGGGTTTCAAGGAAAAAATGTTTATGCTATATATGCTAATGCTATGTACAGAATGATCCATAGTAATTCTAATAGTATACATTGATTTAGGAACTCAGAATACATTTTCCTACAGTACAATATTCTAACAAGAATCGATAACTAAAGATTATTTATTTGGTAATGTAACTAAGTTACAGCTCTAATACAATCAGCCTAGTTTCTGGATCTGAGCTGCAGAAGGAGTGAGGGTAAGTTTCCTCTCTCTTGGCCAGTGCAGGACTGGCCTCAGGCAGATCGTGAGAGAAGAAGAGCGGCACTGACCAGCTCTCCCTCCTAAGATGTCCTTCCAGCCTCTTCTAAAGCCCCTCAGCTCTCTGTCCTCACAGAAGTCACTGTAACTACCTCCTTGAAGCTTGTCCAATGCCTTCCTCACTCCTAAATTACACGTGGGGAGTGTCTGTATTTGTGAGTGAGGGATAGGTATATTCCAAGGGACTATTGGGGACTGGCGGACCAGGCTCCTCTGGTCAGGCAGCCTCTACTGCTGCTGAAATCTCTCCCGGAGCAGTCAGCTCTGCCGCAGAGACTGCACCATCTTGAAGGGGAGACCGGCTGTGATAGGGAGACCAGCTGTGATTGGAAGCCCAGCCTTCCTTCAACTCGGGAGACCTTGGATACCTCCCGGGACCTTACAACCACAATGCCCAGGGACCAGCTGCCTCAGCTGGGAACCCACGAACACTGGGACTCCAGCCTCCCCAACTGCGGGCACCTAAAAAGTCTGTCCAGGGGAAGACAAAGTGGCACAAAATACACAGACGGGCCCTGCACCTTCTCACAGAGCAGATAGAAGGAACAGCTGAATTGAACAACACCCACCCAGAATTGGTGAATTAAACACAGCTGGTGAGGCAATCCGCAGACGGAAAGGTCAGATATTGCCTAGAGAAAGGTGAGATCTGGGATCCAGGCTGGAGGGAGAAACATGCGCAACAGGACCTAAAGTCTCTGAGGAAGACTGCACTCCACAAAATCCGCAGCCGTTGGGGTCAGTGTAGCCCTCAAATGGGGAAGGGGGTCCACAGGGCTGCTGGCAGAAGGGGACTCTAGATATTAACCCACAGCTGGACTGGGCCTAGAAAGGCAGCTGCTCAGAGCAAGGGAAAAAAGTCCTGTGCAGTCCAGGGGAAAAAGATGCGAGTATGCGTGCTTCCTCCTTGCTTTTTGCTTGCTAAGTCCAGTACATAGGATCCTCCAATTAAAAACACTCACCAAGACTGGAGGGGAGAGTTGTTTTTGTGGAAAATGGGGATCAGAGTGGGGAAAGATGAACAGAAAACCAGTTCTGGCGCAGTACGTCCCTCCAACCCAGTATTAAGTGCGTCAGGGAAAGCAATATCTAAATACTGGGTAGAGAGGCCTTTTGGCCCCAGATATTAAGACAGAAACACTGGACCCAGGGGTTTTATTAGAAATTGACTCTTGTGAGTAAATACAACTAAAGGCAGGCTGAGAACCAAAGTGAGCAGAGAGGTCCCACCTGCTTGAAAACAGGGTTGTGGCTTATGACACAGAGGAGCAGTGGATTGCAGGGAATTTCAATACTGTGTGGACTACCTGACAGGAAACAGACCTGCCAAGCAGAACAGTAGAGGAAGTGAATGACCTTCACTACTTCACTTTTTAATTTTTTATCTTTTACTTAACTAATTTTTTTCTCTCACTTGATTTTACCTTTTTTATTATATTTTAAACTATTATTACTACTATTATTTTAGCCCTTTTAAAAGTTTTATTTTATTTTGGAATTAGTGTTCTACATCCTATTTTTATTTTTCCTTTAGCATTATTTTACTTTATCTCAATTTTTCCTTTATGCCAACACTATCTTCCTCACTTTTCCCCCTTTTTGTCCTGTTTCTCTTACCTTGTTCCTGCTTTAGTTTTTATCTATCCTTTCTTTCTACCCCCTGTTAAAAATTGATCTTATTCATATATCTAATTTCCTCTCCTCTGCTCCAAGCCCATACAAACTTCTCTCTTCTCTTTCTTCACTATCCCAAATTTTTTCCCTTTCTTTCTTACTTTCCCCCCCTTTTCTTAAGGTTGCTGAAAAGGATGGAAGACAAATTCAAAAACATGTGTAAGAACCAAGAGGAAATGAAGAAGAACCAAGAAAAAATGAAAAATGATGTCGCTGCAAAAAGAACTCAATAGAAAGCATCAACAGTAAACTAGAAGAAGCGGAGGACTGCATCAGGGAGCTAGAAGACAAGGTAGGAAAAAATACCCAAACAGAGAAGCATCTAGAAAAAAACTTAAAAAACAGGAGGAGAGCCTAAGGGAACTTTGGGACAACACAAAAGGAAACAACATCCATATAATTGGGGTTCCAGAAGGAGAGGAAACTGAGCAAGGAATAAAACCTGTTTGAAGAAATAATGACAGAAAACTTCCCTGATATAGGGAAGAAAAAACTCACACAAATCCAAGAAGCTCACAGAGTCTCAAACAAGATGAACCCCAAAAGACTGACACTGAGACACATTATAATTAAATTGGCAAACACCAATGACAAAGTAAGAATCTTAAAGGCTGCCAGAGAGAGACAGAAAGTTACCTACAAAGGATCTCCCATCAGACTATTGACTGATTTCTCAACAGAAACTCATTAGGCCAGAAGGGAATGGAATGAAATATACAATGTCATGCAAAGGAAGGGTCTGAATCCAAGAATACTGTACCCAGCAAGGCTATCAATCATAATTGAGGGGGAAATCAGGAGCTTCACAGACAAAAAAGGACTAAGGGAATTTATTACCACCAAACAAGCAATGCAATAAATGCTAAAGGGTCTGCTGTAAAAAGAAGAAATAGAAAGGGAAGAAGGAACACAGGCATAAAGAATAAAAATGGTGACAAACAAGTACCTATCAATAATAACATTAAATGTAAATGGATTAAATGCCCCAATAAAAAGACATAGGGTAGCTGTGTGGATAAGAAAATATGACCCATATATCTGCTGTCTACAGGAAACCTACCTCAGAACAAAGGACTCACACAGACTGATGGTGAAGGAATGGAAAAAGGTTTTTCAGGTGAATGGAATTGAAAAGAAAAAAAGCGGGGGTAGCAATATTTACATTTGACAAAATAGACCTCAAAGTGAAGGCCATAACAAGAGATAAGGAAAGCCACTTCGTAATACCAAAGGGAGCAATTCAACAAGAAGATATAACTCTGGTAAACATATATGCACCCAATACAGAAGCACCCAAATACATAAAAAAACTTCTGAAGGATATCAAGGGAGAGATTGACAGCAATACAGTCATAGTAGAGAACTTCAATACCCCACTAACACCACTGGATAAATCCTCTAAACAAAAAACCAGCAAAGAAACATCAATCCTAAATGACTCACTAGATCAGATGGAATTAATTAACATCTTCAGAACATTTCATCCCAAATCCACAGAATATACATTCTTCTCAAGTACACATGGGTTATTTTCAAAGATAGACCACATATTGGGACACAGGCAAAGTCTCTTCAAATTCAAGAAGATAGAAATCATATCAAGCATCTTCTCAGATCACAATGACATAAAACTAGAAATCAACTATAATAAAAACAATAAAAAAGCAAACATCTAGAGGCTAACTAGCATGCTATTAAACAATGACTGGGTTACCAGAGAGATCAAAGAAGAAATAAAAAAACACAACAATCCAAAATCTGTGGGACACAGAGAAAGCAGTCTTGAGAGGGAAGTTCACAGCTCTACAGGTCTATCTCAAAAAAGCAAGAAAAATGGTAGTAAATTATCTAACCCTACATCTCAAATAGTTAGAATGAGAGCAACAAGAAAATCCCAGTGTAAGCAGAAGGAAGGAAATAATAAAGGTCAGAGTGGAGATAAACGACATAGAGAACAAAAAAACAATACAAAAGATCAACAAAACCAAGAGCTGGTTCTTTGGAAGGATAAACAATATTGATGAACCTCTGGTCAGGCTCACCAAGAAGCAAAGAGAGAGGACCCAAATAAACAAAATCAGAAATGAAAGTGGTGAAGTAACAACTGATCCCACAGAAATACAAAGGATTGTTAAAAAATGCTATGAACAACTCTATTCCAACAAAATGGACAACCTAGATGAAATGGATATATTCTTAGAACAATAAAAGCTCCCAAAACTCAATCAAGAAGAATAAAAAACCTTGAATAGGCTTATAACAACCGAAGAAATTGAAGCAATGATTAAAAATCTTCCAGCAAATAAAAGCCCTGGTCCGGATGGGGGAGTTCTACCAAGCATTCAAAGAAGAACTAAAACATATGCTCCTCAGACTATTCCAAAACATTCAAGAGGAAGGCACACTCCCAAGCTCTTTCTATGAAGCCAGCATTACCCTAATCCCAAAACCAGATAAAGACACCACACAAAAAAAAAAAAAAAAAGAGAACTACAGGCCAATATCCTTGATGAACATAGATGCTAAAATCCTCCACAAAATTCTAGCAAATCGGATTCAGCATTATATTAGAAAGATCATACACCATGACCAAGTGGGATTTATTCTGGGGATGCAAGGATGGTAACAATATCCATAAATCAATAAATGTGATACATCACATAAACAAACCGAGAGACAAAAATCACATAATCATATCAATCGATGCAGAAAAAGCATTTGACAAAATCCAATACCCTTTCTTGATAAAAACTCTCAGCAAAGTGGGAATAGAGGGATCATAACTCAACATAATAAAAGCCTTATATGACAAACCTACAGCCAACATCATACTCAATGGGCAAAAACTAAACAATTTTTCCCTAAGAACAGGAACAAGACAGGGATGCTCACTTTCACCACACCTGTTTGATATAGTACTAGAAGTGCTAACAATAGTGATCAGATAAGAAGAAGAAATAAAAGGCATCCAAATTGGAAAAGAAGAAGTAAAACTGTCCTTATTCACTGATGACATGATACTATACATAGAAAATCCCAAAGACTCCATCAAAAATACCTACTAGACCTAATAAATGAATTTGGCAATGTAGCAGGATACAAAATTAACACCCAGAAATCTATGGCCTTTTTATACACCAAAAATGAACTCACACAAAGGGAAGTGAAAAAAACCCCAATCCCATTTACCATTGCACCAAAAAATTAAGATACCTAGGAATAAATTTAACTAAGGACATAAAAGACCTGTACTCAGAAAACTACAGGACATTGAAAAAAGAGATAGAAGAAGACATAAACAAATGGAAGAACATACCATGTTCATGGATTGGTAGAATCAACATCATTAAAATATCCATACTACCCAAAGCAATCTACAGATTCAATGCAATCCCCATTAAAATACCAATGGCATATTTCAAAGATCTAGAACAAACTCTCCAAAAATTCATCTGGAATAAAAAAAGACCCCGAATAGCCATAGCAATCCTGAGAAAGAAGAACAAAGTTGGAGGGATCACAATACCAGATATCAAGCTATATTACCAAGTCACGGTTCTCAAAACTGCCTGGTACTGGCACAAGAATAGACATATAGATCAATGGAACAGAACAGAGAACCCAGAAATCAATCCAAGCCATTATGCTCAATTAATATTTGACAAAGGAGGCAAGAGCATAAAATGGAGTCAAAACAGTCTCTTCAATAAATGGTGCTGGGAAATTTGGTCAGATACATGCAAAAAAAAAATGAAACTAGATCACCAACTTACACCATACACAAAAATAAACTCAAAATGGCTAAAGGACTTAAATGTAAGACAGGAAACCATAAAAATCCTACAAGACTCCATAGGTAGCAAAATAGCAGACATATGTCGTAGCAATATCTTTACAGACACAGCTCCTAGGGCAATGGAGACTAAGGAGAAAATAAACAAATGGAACTACATCAAAATAAAAAACTTCTGCACAGCAAAAGAAACTATCAACAAAACAACAAGAAAGCCTACTTCATGGGAGGACATATTTTCCCATGATATTTCGGATAAGGGTTTAATCTGCAAAATTTACAGAGAACTCATACAACTTAACAAAAGGAAGATAAATGATCCAATCAAAAAATGGGCAAAGGATCTAAATAGAACCTTTTCGAAAGAGGACATACAGAAGGCCCAGAGACATATGAAAACATGCTCAAAGTCACTAATCATCTGAGAGATGCAAATCAAAACAACAATGAGATACCATCTCACACTTGTCAGAAGGGCTATCATCAACAAATCAACAATTGACAAGTGCTGGCCAGGATGTGGAGAAAAAGGAACCCTCCTGCACTGCTGGTGGGAATGCAGACTGGTGCAGCCACTGTGGAAGACAGTATGGAGTTTCCTCCAAAAGTTAAAAATGGAACTCCCATTTGACCCAGTGATCCCACTTCTAGGAATATATCCCAAGAAACCAGAAACACCAATGAGAAAGGATATATGCACCCCTATGTTTATAGCAGCACAATTTACCATAGCTAAGATTTGGAAACAGCCTAGGTGTCCATCAGCAGATGAGTGGATTAAAAAACTGGTGCATCTACCCAATGGAATACTATGCCGCAATAAAAAAGAAGGAACTTTTACCATTTGCAACAGCATGGATGGAACTAGAGAGCATTATGCTAAGCGAAATAAGCCAGTTGGAGAAAGATAAATATCACATGATCTCACTCATAAGTGGGATATAATGATCAACATAAATTGATGAACAAGAATAGATCCAGAGACAAAGGGTAGGGGAGTGGGGGTTAGAGAGCAACCAAAGTACCTGTATGCATGTATATTAGCATAACCAATGGACACAGACACTGGGTCGGTGGGGGTTTGCCCGGGGTGGGAATGGTTGGAGGAAAAAGAAGACATATGTAAAACTTCAGACAATAAAAAAAGAAAAAAGAAAAAGAAAAAGAAAGCAGTCTTGACTGCTCTCTCACATCAGAAGAATTTCTTTGGTCAGACAGTCTATGCCCCTCGTTCCAGTCCTCATATTATATATTTGTAGTGAAAGGTCTTCTCCACTGTTAACACAAAATCATGGCTATGGTATGTGGATGTGCCATGAAATACAAAGAAATAGCTTGTTATCTCTGACCTATTGTTAGAAAGGTCCAATTCAACTCTGGCTCTGTTTTTCTGTGGAGTGTGTGTGTGTTTACTCAGCAACACAGAGAGAGCCTCGGGGAGGAAGGCAAAGGTAGAAGGGAAAATTATTCAGAACTTTTGGGACTTAGTCCTACACTCAGCCTTCATGGTGGTATGTATGGTACAGAAAGAGAGACAAATGTGTAGGATGTATTGGCCTCTTTCCATGGAATCACTAAAGTGCCATTACACACAGGACCACCACCAAGAAAAGGGTGCCATGTAGACGGGATAAAGTGCTCATGTGCAATGTGGATGGTGGTGAACAGACCCGCTTTTGGTGCAGCTGAAAATGTGAGAGATTTAAAAGTAAAATACCTTGAACAATTCATTATTTTGCTTCCTTTTATGTTCATGAAAGAAAAGAAATGTATAGAGTTTTAGCTGAAATCATGAAGATACTATGTGAGAAAAGATAGCATTATTTTTGTAAACTTCACATTATTTACAGTTGATTATTTCAAGGCTTTCTCAGGCCATTGGGGGAACGGTCACTGCCAGTTGAATCTGTGATCACGTGTCATCTTGTCCCTGAGCATCTCAGCTTTAGGGTCCACTAAGCCTTCAGCAAAGGAAAGAGTGTGGAACTGATCAGCTTTAGGTGAGGTGCTTTTATTTATATCCCTGGAGTTGGGGATTCTGAAGGTGCATGGATGTCCCTGAATTCTGAAGGTGCATGGATGTCCTGAGTTCTGAAGGTGCATGGATGTCCCTGAGTTCTGAAGGTGCATGGATGTCCCTGAATTCTGAAGGTGCATGGATGTCCTGAGTTCTGAAGGTGCATGCATGTCCCTGAGTTCTTAAGGTGCATGGATGTCCCTGAGTTCTTAGGTTGCATGGATGTCCCTGAGTTCTGAAGGTGCATGGATGTCCTGAGTTCTGAAGGTGCATGGATGTCCCTGAGTTCTGAAGGTGCATGGATGTCCCTGAGTTCTTAGGTTTCATGGATGTCCCTGAGTTCTGAAGGTGCATGGATGTCCTGAGTTCTGAAGGTGCATGGATGTCCTGAGTTCTGAAGGTGCATGGCTGTCCCTGAGTTCTGAAGGTGCATGGATGTCCTGAGTTCTTAGGTTGCATGGATGTCCCTGAGTTCTGAAGGTGCATGGATGTCCTGAGTTCTGAAGGTGCATGGATGTCCTGAGTTCTGAAGGTGCATGGATGTCCTGAGTTCTTAGGTTGCATGGATGTCCCTGAGTTCTGAAGGTGCATGGATGTCCTGAGTTCTGAAGGTGCATGCATGTCCCTGAGTTCTGAAGGTGCATGCATGTCCCTGAGTTCTGAGGATGCATGGATGTCTCTGAGTTCTTAGGATGCATGGATGTCCCTGAGTTCTGAAGGTGCATGGATGTCCCTGAGTTCTTAAGGTGCATGGATGTCCCTGAGTTCTGAAGGTGCATGGATGTCCTGAGTTCTGAAGGTGCATGGATGTCCTGAGTTCTTAGGTTGCATGGATGTCCCTGAGTTCTGAAGGTGCATGGATGTCCTGAGTTCTGAAGGTGCATGGATGTCCCTGAGTTCTGAAGGTGCATGGATGTCCCTGAGTTCTTAGGTTGCATGGATGTCCCTGAGTTCTGAAGGTGTATGGATGTCCTGAGTTCTGAAGGTGCATGGATGTCCTGAGTTCTTAGGTTGCATGGATGTCCTGAGTTCTGAAGGTGCATGGATGTCCTGAGTTCTGAAGGTGCATGGATGTCCTGAGTTCTGAAGGTGCATGGATGTCCTGAGTTCTGAAGTTGCATGGATGTCCCTGAGTTCTGAAGGTGCATGGCTATCCCTGAGTTCTGAAGGTGCATGGATGTCCCTGAGTTCTGAAGGTGCATGGCTGTCCCTGAGTTCTGAAGGTGCATGCATGTCCCTGAGTTCTGAAGGTGCATGCATGTCCCTGAGTTCTGAAGGTGCATGGATGTCCTGAGTTCTTAGGATGCATGGATGTCCCTGAGTTCTGAAGGTGCATGGATGTCCCTGAGTTCTGAGGATGCATGGATGTCCCTGAGTTCTTAGGATGCATGGATGTCCCTGAGTTCTGAGGATGCATGGATGTCCCTGAGTTCTGAGGATACATGGATGTCCCTGAGTTCTTAGGATGCATGGATGTCCCCGAGTTCTGAAGGTGCATGGATGTCCCTGAGTTCTTAAACCCACAGGGATTGGAACCCAGAGTTGACATCCACCGAGTCTTCCTGAAGACATTTTCCGTCTTTAATGGAGATAAAGGTGAAAGGTAAGAGAAGCTCTCTAGGTGTCAGACACATCCGAATCTGGAGCAGGCTGCCCCATGTGCTATCGAGTCTTCTATCAAGCACAACTTGGCTCCCACCCAGTGACTGTGTCATGAAAGGTATGCGATCCTGGTGTGCACATGGCAGAGAAAACACCAGGCTTGGATTCAGGGCCTTAGGGTTCCAATTCCAATCTGTCATTGACCAGCCATGTGTCTTCAGATAATAACCTTTTAGAAGTCTCAGTTCCTTCATTTTCAAAAATCAGAGTACTAACACCTACATCTCAAAACTGCTGTGATGAATAAATAAGGTAAGCTATTGTGAATATACTTAGTTTAGTGTCTGGCATAAAAGGAGGTGTTCAGTAAAATGTCATTTCAACCATGAGATACTTTGATTTTCTGACAAAAAGAGCTTCACAAATCCTTAACAATTCAAGAGTAATTGAAGAATTGTTGAAATAAGTAACCCAATGACATTTGAATGTTAGGGCAAAAGCTGAAAGTCTGAACAATGACTAATTCATTATAGGAATAGAAATAAAACTGCTTGAAATATTCCTTGCTATTTTTAAAGACGTTATGAAGTATGGTAATAACCACATGTGGCTTATGATTCTGTAGGCACTTTACAAAGTCACATGAGATAACATTTTCCCTTATTGAACAGGAGGGAGGGGCTATAAACTTGTTTGAAATTTACAACTTGGTCTACTGTTTTAATTTGATTTGTTGGACTTCATTTATATTTTTAACTGAATTTACAAGATTCCATTTTAAGAGACATTTATTAAGGAATTATAAAAGGCAACAGGTTAAAACAGACCTACTTAAAAGGGATTAAATTAGATTACTTCAATTAGTAAAGTTTTAGAAAGAATTTTACTTAAAACCTTATTAATCTCTGATTCTAAAAACTAAGAAGTGACTAGCACTGGACTTGTGCAAATATTTGGGTTACGTTCAGATTAAAGAAGAGAAATACCTGAACTTATCAATGGGAACTGGAGTTATCATCCTTAATGTGGGAGTGGGAGGGGAAGAGAGACCATTATCCACTTGAAGAAAGGGGAAAATTATAGATGAGGTTTCTAGAATAGAGCAGTCACTTTTTATTTCTTGAAACTCTTTAAGTATTCAAGGAACCAATATGATTTTCTAAAGACCTCAATAATAACCCCATGAGGATGCTTCCAACTCCACCCTGACTTAATCTCAAGGGTGCTTGCTGCATAAATGGTGTTCCATAAATGGTGTTCCGGGCCAAAAGAGTCATGGTGATTCCATGACACAGAATGGATTTAACCAGGGCCGCAGCGTTCACCTGCTGGACTACTATGATTGCAGCAGCAGGCCACAAAATAGTGTAGCTCTGAGGTCTGCAGGCTAGGCTGAACTTTGAATCATTGAGCTTCTAGATCTAGACCAGTGATGGGCAACCTTTTGAGCTTGGTGTGTCAAACTTCACCAAAAAACTGAGCATAACTCGGGTAGTGTGTCACTTTCAGGAAAAAACATTATTTCGCAAATGTTTCATCCTCAGCACGCGGCCGCCTCAGTGGCCGCGTGTCATCAGAAATGGCTACACGTGTCAGTGCTGACAGCGTGTCATAGGTTCGCCATCACTGATCTAGACAATGCACGTCACTGCTATACAGAGATGTTGGGCAAGTGCTCATGTAAATAGGGGGCAGGCAGAGCTCTCTGCTATCAGTTATGGCAACACTACCAATGTGGACAGAAAAGTTCTGAGCACTGTTTCTGGTGGCTCTGAAAAATATTTTTGATTTTTAGAAAGAGAGGAAGGGAGAGGGAGAGAAAGAAAGAAACATCAATGTGAGAGCAAAACATCAATTGACTGCCTGCTGAATGCCCCCCACTGGGGATCATCAACCCAGGCATGTGCTCAGACTGGGAATCGAAGAGGCAACCCTTTGGTGCATGGGACAATGCCCAACCAACTGAGCCAGACCATCCAGGGTTCCTGGTAGCTTTTGAATGGCAACATACTGTGCTTTGCAGGACTCTCACTAAAGAGATCCTCTACTCCAGGACACAAGACTCAGAGAGGAAGGGAGAGGGAGAGAGAGATAGAAACATCAATGATGAGAGTCTTGATCAGATGCCTCCTGCATGCCCCCTACTGGGGATCAAGCCCACAGTCCGGGCATGTGCCCTTGACCAGAATCGAACCCAGGACCCTTTAGTCCCCAGGCCGACGCTCTATCCACTGATCCAAACCGGCCAGGGCATTTTCTCAGTTTGCTTCTGTGTGTGATTTTGTATAAACAAATCAGGCTGTATGTGGTGTTAGGACCTGCTTTATTCACTTAGCTAAATACTGTGAACATTAACTCCACATTCAGAGGCACAGACTTGTGCTATCAAAGGAAGGCCTGCCAAGGACTTTCATGAGCTCTTTTGTTGGTGGGTGACTATGGCTGCTCTTTCTAGAAGCCAAGCTATTTGCTGCAGCCCCACTGTGAGGGTGTGGTCCTAGAAGTTGCTGTGTAAACACCAGGATACCTGAGAGGTGTGGCCCAGAACAGAGGGGTACGTGGCTAGAGGTTTGAGAGGGAAGATCCCTGTCCATGAGCGAGCTTGCCTTACTGCAGACAACACTTTCCCAGGAGGCGGCAAGATTCCTCTGACCAGCAACACCATCATTCTCCCAAGTCAAGAAGAAACTTGTCTGGACTCAGAAGCATGCCCACAAATACTTTCCAAATATGTTCTGCAGTTTTTAATTTTAAATTTTTTTGGCTCTAGCCACGAATTGAGTCAAATGTAAACGCCTTCAGCTAAACAGACACTAAGAATACTTAGGTGTCTTTTGTGTAAACCCTTTGAGAAAAGGTCAAAGGACACCCACAGGCTTCATTTGACTTTACCTCCAATATGGGCAAAGCTGCCTTTCTTATTTGTGAATATTGCCTATTAACCCCAGAGGTTTTGTATGAACTACCATGTATAACCTAACTCTCCAAAAACAAGGGGCCTGCAATTTTCTTTTAATGGGTACTCATGAGTGAAATCTCTCAGGCATTAGTGCTCACTTGACTGTATTCAGACATCACTTTGGCAATGGAATGACTGCATTAAATTAGCATGAAGCACAACGGATATTAACTGCAAGACTGTCATTTCTACAATTGCAAAATTAATGTGTTCTGCAAACCCGTCCCATTGTGTGCCACAGGAAAATCATGAAACCATGTGGTCCTGAGCAGAAAGACGCCCTGGAGTCACCCCACTAATGTGCAGTGGCATTATTCAGCGGTGGTGTTCCTTCCCGCCTCAGCTGTGGTCTCGTGCTCATTCTTCAAGCCCTGTTTGACCTCATCTGTATGCTCATATGACAGCACCTCCAGACAGTAGCCTGGATGTACAGAGAACGTTGTGGAATAATTCCTCCTTCTGGGTGGTATCATGTGTGAATAATGCCAACACAATCACCCTGTATGTATTTCCAAGAGTATGAATAGGCTGCTTATGTAAAGCTTCTTATGAAGAGACATACCAACCATGTGCAGAAAATGTTACCCAAAGGCTGCACATTCATTTAGAAAGAGAAGAGAGATTCACATGCATTTCAGGTGTAGCTCAGGAAGGGGGCCAGCCTGCTTCTCTCCAGCCCTCTTGCTTACTTATGGGAAGGGAATGCAGCCCAGGTTGCATTCAGTTGAGTGAATTTTTTCTGGTCACACAGGACCCCAAGGTGTATGACAACATGCATGTGCACCAGACTCCTAGAGTCTGCTGACTGGCTCTGCAGACTTTCCTGGGGATAAAAGAAATCACTCAAGACTGAAAATAAAAGTAATAACAGAGGCTCTGAGCTGAATAATTAGATATGGTCTCTCAGGTTTCCTGCAGTATAACTGAGGCTGAGAACTACCCACAGAGGATCCTGTGTAAGAGTCACAATGATGACAATGACAGTAACCAGACAAATGGGCTTTCTTGGAAGTCCAGCTTGAATCCAGTCTCTTAGCAACCAGAGGTGAGGGTGGGATGGGTGTCAAGACCCTGGGTTGCATTCACTGAATCCTTTGGCAACCCATCCATCCAGTGTGTTGACCCCTCTGATGTCTCTAAGCGGGAGCGTCAGGCCTGAGTCCCCTTTCAGAGGCCACTTACTCTGTCACTCAGCGTTAAGGTGTGACATAGCTATTTGCTTGGTAATATAGTCAGCGCACAGTTTGTTGGAATTTGGGGGAAATTCTACACCTCACTCAAAGCATCTCTTATGTCATCATATTAGACATCAGATTAGGGACTGATGGAGACTCCCTACCTAAGGTGGGAGAAGAATTCTGGACATTTTGAGAATAAAGGTGCGCTTTGTACAGCTGAGAAATCATTATGCAGATGATTTAGGCTTAAAGAGATGTGTAAACATGACCGGAAACTGGTTCTGCCTTACCTTTGTTGCAAAATGTTCCATCATAGGCCGTGTTGGAGCAGTCACAGGAGTAACCATGATATTTCTCTATGCATTTGCCTCCATTCTCACAGTTAGCCCCATAACTGGTGCAGTGGCCCGAGCACCCGGATTTGAACCCGGAAGTGACCTTTGCTCTTTCCTCCAGATCCAGGGTCACCCCATTCATCCTCAGGGAGCGGATGCAGCCCAGGAAGCCCTGCTGACCTCCAGCACCACCTGGGAATGACAGAAGGCATGCAGCTCAGATGGAGGAACCTCTGCTATAGCTGTTTTCATTCATCGTGCCTTGAACAATTGTGGAAGGAGATGAGATGGCCAAGCGCAGCTAGCATGCTCATTTTCCTTCTTTTTTAAAAATATTTTTATTGATTTCATAGAGGAATGGAGAGGGAGAGAGAGATAGAAACATCAATGGTGAGAGAGAATCGGTTGGCTGACTCCTGCACGCCCCACACTGGGGATTGAGCCCGAAACCCAGGCATGTGCCCTGACCAGGAATGGAACCATGACCTCCTGGTTCATAGGTCGATGTGCAACCACTGAGTCAAGCCACCCAGGCTGGCATGCTCACTTTCAAATGGGTCTTGCTTAATAGAGAAAGAAGATGCTTTCTTCCCTAAAGCTATAATGCCTAATTAAAAGAGACTGTCTTCTGAGATACAATCATTTGGCTACAGAAATAAAATGTTTGGAGATACACAAAAAATATATAAGCTGTTTTGGAAGTCTTATCTAGATTCCTATAGAAAAGAAGTTTATAGAAATCTCTGGGTTTTTTGCTCTTTAATCTCATGTCCTTCAGTTCCACTATCTATTGACAGAAATATACAAAGGCAGAGAGACATGAGTATATTAACGTAGCTATGAAGTCAATTAGTTGGAAGGGATAAGTCCATTTGAAAAGTGGTTGTCTCATGGAATGCTTTGCTTCGGAGTTCACGGTAAGGATTTCCAGGTCCTTGTCTAGAGTGGTTGGAAGTTGGAATTAATAATTTTTCACAAAAGTCAACCACACCACATTTATTACCAGGTCAGGTCAAATTTCATTGCTTTTGTCTAAATGTCACTGCAAGACATACAGCACAAAGAGCAAGTTCATTGTGATTTTTGGAGTAAGTTACAGAGTTAGACGGAGGTCCATGAGCATGAAAATATTAAAATATTCCTAACCAATTTCATAGAAGGATTTGTTGGAGCATTTTATCAAGGTGGGTTTAATTGTGTCTGTAATGACTTTAGCTATGCTTTTTTTTTTTTTTTTTAAAGCAGTTGGTACAAAGGGAGGAACTCAAGTCTGTATTTTAGAATAACAACTTTTCTGGACATTAAATAAACTGAATTGTAGTTAAAATTATTAAACAAAATATGTGATGAGATTTTGAAAAAAGATACTGTTAATGAAATAAAAGTTACACTTTTATTGGAGGCTGTGTAGTAGGTTCTCTCCCACATGCCTTATATATGTTAATCACCTGGTTCTCACAATGCCAGGTAGGCATTATTATCACTACAGCCATTGTACAGATGAGAAAACTGAGGCTTAGAGAAATTCATAAGTTTACTCAAGGACTCAAAGCTCCAAAGTGGCCACGTTGTGTTGGATCTGCCTTATTCTTTTGTCTACGGTCTTAAACTCTGTTCGGTATTGACCATCTGATGCAGAAGAAGAGAGTTAGGGTCAGTGCCCATAGATGTCCATATGTTTTGGAGGTTTTCAAAGATGGAGTGGTCTGTAGGACTGTGACAGTTAGGGAAGGTTGGTAGTTGGGGGTTTGATTCCCATCACTTGTTCTATATGTTGAGAAAAAGTGTACAATGTGGCAGACTCAGCAGACAGGGCCTTAGCCGCAGAGACGGATTAGCATTTTCTTGGACCTGAAAATCCTTGGCCATGAAATGACAAACAAAGCACTCTATTATCTTTATAAACCCAAGGCCAGCATTCTCTCACTGGGTAGTTCATAGATTTGAATAATGATTCTCCAGGAATTATTTATTAAAGAAAATATTTGAAGACTGGATTAATTGAAGGGAGTCCAATGCCCTTTTTGATCAAAGCTATGGGATAGTAGATGACAAAGAAGTTATAAGAACAACCACTTGGAAGGACTTCTCATTTTGCAATCGGCTGGTCAGCTCAGCCCCACACCTCTGTGCTGCAGAGAATTGGGGCCTTTGCCATGATTTGGAAGAATTTCAATCAATTAGTCACCTTTTATGTGTTAAATTTTTAATTTGGCTTCTATAATTTTAGCCCCTATGGGTTTTATTTTTGAAATGAGGGTTTCCCAAGGGCTTTTTGTCCAATTAAGGCTTTGCCATTTAAATTTTCACCACTACATCCTATCAAAATATGCTAAAATTTAAAAATCCTTGTTTTTAGATATCGCCCTCTCTTTCCCCCTTATTACAAATGTAACAGTTTTTCACTGTGGAAATTGTAAACATACTGATAAGTGAAATGAAAAAGAGAATCTGTAATGCTACTCAGATATAACTTTCACTTTAACAAATAGCCTTTTCTACTTTTATTTATGAGCTTACACATGTGTAAAAAATAAGGCAAAGGAAGAAATGCAATCATGATATACACATTGTTTTGATATATGCTTTTTTGCACTCAATATATCACAAAACATTTTCTAAGCAATGTGCAACTAGAACATCTTGTTTAAGCCTGCACAGTAGCTCGCCTGCACAGTTTGCTCTTCCACAACCATTGGACTACCAACCAATTTCCATTTTATATGATACTGTAATGAATATCCCTATAAGAACCTTTGTACACTTGTCCAGTTTTTACTTAGAATTAAATCTTATAGTTATGTAATTGCTGGGCACAAGGGTATATACATTTTACTTTCATTATTATCATTTTTTTAATATTCACCCAAGGATAATTTTTTCCATTGATTTTCAGAGAGAGTGGAAAGTGGGGGTAGAGAGAGAGAGGAGAAAGAGAGGAGAGAGATAGAAATATCAAAGTGAGAGAGACACATTTATTGGTTGCCTCCTGCACATGCTCTGACAGGGAGCTGGGGATTGAACTTACAACCCAGGGGGATGTGCCCTTGACCAGGAATTGAACCCTTGACCTTTCAGTGGGCAGGCTGACACTCTAACCACTGAGCAATCCCGGCCAGAGCTACATCTTTAAAGGCATTGGAAATATATTTTCCTCTAAGAATAAGTTAATAATTTGTATTTCACCCACAGAGTATGATATGCCCACCTTCTTCACACCAAGTCTAATATTAGGCAGGAGCCTTTTGAATTTATAGGTTGAGGGGAAAAGAGTTCATTGCTTCAAATACTGTGATTTGGATGATTTTTGTGTGTTACCAATTCTTATATTTTGTTTCTTCTTGGGGGGAAGGAGAAGTCCTATTTCTTATTCATTTATAATCATACTAGTGGCCCAGTGCACGAAATTCGTGCACATTAAAAGGGAATTAATTAGAGGAAATATTTTAATATCGCGATTTGCCCTTTCTCTATAATAGAAGTGTCAGAGATGAAAGAAAATTAGTAAAATGTATGTGAAAATCTTCCTCTTGTCAGAGTCTGGGGTGCGCCACGGGACCCAGAGTCAAGTCCCTCGCACCTCGAAATCGTGCGAGACCCAGACCTGGCCGGCCCCACCCCCAATGGGCGAGATCCAGACCCAGCTGGCCCCAACCCCGTCAAGTCCTGCCAGGTGAGGGGTGCAGCCTCAGGTCTCCCGTCAAGCCTCACTGGGTGGGGGGTGCAGCCTCAGGTCCCCTGTCAAGCCCCACTGGGCAGGGGGTATAGCCTCAGGTCTCCCGGTGCACGCCAGGCGGGGGGCACAGCCTCAATTCCCCTGGGACACCCCCAGGTCCCCTGGCCTGGTGCCAGGGTGGGGAATGTGGCCTCAGGTCCCCCAGCCCAGGGCGAAGGGCGCACCTTGAGGTCCCCCATCAAGCCCAACTGGGTAGGTGGCATGACCAGAGGTCCCCCGCCCCGGCCTGGCGCCATGCTGATCGCTCATTACGGGAACCCCGCCTCTGCTGTGGGCGCAGTCATCTTGTGATTGCGTGAGGGTTAATTTGCATATTACCTCTTTATTATATTGGAAGATTTTGGGCTGTAACTCTTTGTTGTAAATGTGATAACTACCTTCTTCCAGTTGTGCCTGTTAATACATATATAATGTTTCTTTTTCCCTTTGAAAGTTTTGAATGTTTATGTAGTTACATCCATCTATTTTATGTGTATGATTTCTGCCTTTGGTATTAGACTTAGAACAAACTTCTCAAATCCAAAATAATATAATTATTCAACTATATTTTCTTCCAGCACTTTAATGATCTTATTTCTCTTAACATTCTATTCTTTCAATCTATCTGGGATGTATTTAATTAGGAAATTATTCATTTTATTGGGTCTCAGTAATAGTTGAGAGTTTGAAGAAGAGATTGTTAAAAGACTCTAAGTAACTGTTAATATGACAAAAAAAATCAGAGATTAAAAAAGGGCCAATTGGCAGAGCAAATAAAAATTAGATCATAATTTTATTCTTATTAAGGCAAATACTTAGATATTTCATGTATGTAGGCCTCATTCCATAAAGGGTTAGAGGGGGCAGCCTTGTCTGTTTCTCTGCCTCTCTGCCTTTGACCAGAGAGCTGGTCCTGGGTCTTTCTGAGCTTTTGCATTTGTCAGTCTTTCTTCCTGCCTCTTTCTCCCAATCAGGACTGTTCATTGTTTTGGGTTAGCTGTGTGGCTTTCATCAAACCTCTTAGTCTCTTCTCAGCATCAATTTTTCCTATCCATAAAAAAGGAGGTTGAACTAGGTGATGTCTCTGATTCCTTCCAGCTCTAAGTTGCTCTGTGATGTACAACCTCTCCCTCTGTACTTATATGTCTCCATCTCTATATTTGAGTAAATTACTCTCAATTTGCCCTAAATTTCCTCCTCTCCCTTTTCCTTCATTGCACTGCTGCCTGACTTCCCTTCTTCCTTCTCTTAACTGACCATAACAGATGACTGTAGTCTAATTTGTATTTGTTGCCTCCATTAAATAAAGTTTTGTACTCTCTCTTTTTAATTTATAAAGCAGATAAGTGGGATGTCATTTCTCTTGAAAGAAAAACTGAATAAATGATGCTCTTTTCTTATTTAGATGGCCTCTGATTTATTAAACTGGTCAGTGAGCTGGAAAGTACTTTAACTAATTTAGTCCATATGAAGAAAAATTTTTTGTGCTGAAAATGGTCATTATATATTATGCAAAAGATGTTAATGCACTAGAACTCCTGATAATTATTTGAGTTTAACTCATGTGCTCTACAGAAATCTTTCTTGATGACAAATGTCCTAAGTTTAAATTGTAGGTCTGCAAGCAAAAATGCTACTTAACCTTTGTTGATTAGAAAATCAACACATTGTCATTAGAGAGAGCCCATCACACAAGGGCTTCACAGACATTTGTCAGAGTGAGACCTGTGATAATTATGTAAAGTGAGATTGGGTTTAATTTGTAAATCATTTTTCATGGGAAATGCTATGCAAGTATTGCAATTACAGATTAATTATGAAAATTCTGTAACTACCCATAATGAATGATACACCATCAAGTGCACAGGAGATTGCACAGGAGATTGAGGCAACATAATCAGGTATTAAATTAAACAAAAGGGCAAAATCATGACCCAAAGGAATTTTTTCTTTCGTCACTGATGTTTCTCTCTCCCTCCCTTCCTCTTTGAGATCAATAAAAATATATTAAAAAAACACAAAGCTGAGTGAAAGGATAAGACACAGAATGAGAGCTGTAGTACAATAAAGTATGACACAAAAAGGCAATACTATGAATTTTCTAGAACATACATATATTTGAACAAATATATAACAGACATACATAAAATACACTCAGTTGGGTACCAGCAATGTTGAGAGAATGGAATTCAGAATGGTGGAAAAAGAGGAAAAATAGTAAAGTGACATTAAAATGAATAAGGGACACTGTAGGATATGCCAATAGGACCATGAAATGAAGAGTGAGTCCTATGCAATGCTAACCGGCACCCCCCAGCCCCCCCACCTGCTGGGCCTGGGGAGCATTTAGTGCAAAACAACTATTTATTTGAGCTAATAAAAGTGGATCCTCTCCTCTCACTCTCTTGGAGCATCACAGGACAGACTATAGGGCTGTGAGTTCCCATCCCTTTCTCAATATCTGTGTCACTAAGGCTAATTTCCTTTTTTACAATCTTATTCTGTGTGACAGGTGCCATTTATTATCATAAAGTTTTTAGTTCAGTACTTAATGAAAAAGTAAGAAATCTATATGGGAAATTATTATTATTTTTATTAATCCTCACCCAAGCATATTTTATTGATTTTTTAAAGAGAGTGGAAGTGAGGGGAAGATCTATATCTATATCTATATCTATATCTATTTATATCTATTTTTTTTTTTTTTTGAGAGAGAAACATCGATGTGAGAGAGACATTTTAATTGATTGCCTCCTGCATGCACCCCAACCAAGGCTGCGGATTGAACTTGCAACCCTCGTACATGCCCATATGGGAAACTATTTAATAAATTTGTTGAAAAAATTTTCCCATATTGATTGCAAAATTAAAATGTCTTCTCTAGATCAGATCATTCCAATTGCCAGGAGAAAACTGGTGTGGAAGGCCACAGAGTCCCTGCAGCCGTGCTCTTGGGGAAGGCGGCTATTTTACACAGAAGGTGGACAGCAGGATTAGCTCCTTTCTTAGATTTGAAATCTCTCTCTAAATGTTTTGACACATATAACCCCTGCCTTAGAAAAGCCCCTATGGAAATAGTTAATTAGCAGACTATGTTTTAGTTAAAGGCTCAAAAAGGTTAAAAGTACACTGTCAATTTGATTATGTTGGAAGTATATATCTTAAAAAAGGTAAAAATTAGCTCTATCATAACTTCTTTAATATGTTAAAACTCAAACTGTAAAATAGACAGCTGGAATTACAAAAGTTAATTAGTTTTGACCGTTAAAGGGCAAAGGGTAGGAAAAACATATGGTGAGTCTTCGTGGGGAAGGCCATCCTTCACCTGAGGTAGGGGAGGGTCTTCCCACTGAGAAGAGAGCTGCTCACTCAGCATGGCCTCCTGCAGAGGCTGGAGGCAGAGGTCAGGTTGAGAAGTGAATGAAGCTGGTAACCTGTGACCCTCAGTGAAGGAACAGGCATTCACAGAGCAGCTTCTGCAGTTTGTCTGCATCTTTGCTTTGTAGATAGTTCATTGATTTATTCTAGTGATTTCTTTAATCTAGCAAATCATTTTCTCTTCTTTCTGTACTTGGGCAGGTGTTTCCAGGCATGAGATCACTCCCTGCCTGTGTCTGGGTGGGGAGCCAGAGCACCAGTTATAAGGGTCAGGGCAGAAACTACATTAGAGTCCCAGCCACCATCTCACTGCTGCCAAACAGGAGCAACCTCAATTTCAGGGAGGGAGACTGACTACTAGATCTAGGGTCCAGACTGCTCTAAGAAGCTGTCTTTCATAACAGTCTGACTTTCTCTGTGGCTTTTTTCAGGCTTTTGTCATGCCTGATTTCAGTCTGTGGCACCTAGCAAAAAGATGGAAAATACCACATTTTGAGAGAAGAATTTTGGAGACAGTTTATAAGGAAAAATACCTTCTTTCTTTGCAGATGGGATGAACTAAGTTTAAATATAACTATTAACTCAAAGAAGTAACAAAAAATACATATTTCACTTATTCATTCACTCGAGGACTCCCTCAGCAAATAGTCATTGGACAAGCACCATAGCCTTATTCTAGATCAGTGATGGCGAACCTATGACACGCGTGTCAGCACTGACACACGTAGCCATTTCTGATGACACGCGGCCACTGAGGCGGCCGCATGCCGAGGATGAAACATTTGTGAAATAATGTTTTTTCCTCAAAGTGACACACTACCCGAGTTATGCTCAGTGTTTTGGTGAAGTTTGACACACCAAGCTCAAAAGGTTGCCCATCACTGTTCTAGATCTTGGATGTCATGTAGCTTACCTTCTAAGGGTGGTGGGAGCAAAAACATAAATGAAAAGATTACAAGTTGTAAGGAAATGCATAATGGTAAATGACTCTAGACAGAGTGGTCAGAGAAGGCCTCTCTGATGAGGTACCAAAGCAGAGATGAGTGATGTGAAGGAGTCAGTTAGCTGTGTCAATGTCTAGGGAGGTATTTCAGGCAGAGGGAACAGCCAGTGCAAATGCTTGCTCTAAAGCAGGAGAAAGCTTGGGGTATTCGAGGGACATCTCAAGACTCTGGAGACCAGTTAGGTGACTAGTAAGGATATCAGTTAAGAGATTAGTTAGGAGACTAGATAAGAGACTAGGTAGGAGACCAATTAGGAGACTAGTTAGGTGACTAATTGCAGTAGTCCAAGTAAGCAGCATGTGGCCTTGACCGGGGTGGGACCTGTGTCAGCAGAGCAGAGGGTATGCATCTGGGGCTCAGTCTGGAAGTAGAATCACAAACTTAGTATTGATGGGCAGTAATGAAGGAAAGAGAGGATGTTAAAGGTAACCTCAAATTTTGGGCTCTGTGAAAATGGGTGTCAATGAGCTCCCCTGCTCCCCATTAGCCCTCATGAAGACACTCCTTCTACTCTGAGTCACCAACTGGGCCTCCCGCACAGCACAGAAGATCCTGAAAGATTGAGAATTAATTTTTCGGCTGCTTTGGGCTGACATCTTGCACAGAAGCATGGCTCCCTTACCCCCAGGGCAATTTGGAAGATGTCTGAGCTAAATGAGTTGAGCCTGGACATTTCTCATTAGTTAAGAGGACCTAACCTTCTCTCTCTATGAGCCACTTAGGAGCTTGACTCCTTCCTGAGGCTTTCTCTCAGCTCTCTTGAACTCTGACCTCCTCCTTAAACTAACCCAAGAACAGTTACATGCTCTGGCCTGGCTGAAGCTGACTGCAAATTCACCTTTCCATCAGCCATCTGCCCTGCATAGTCCTGTCTTCTATGGCTCATGCTTGCCAACTCTCTGGCCAGCTCCTAGGCTGGCCATGGGGCTCCAGGCCTCACAGCCCAGCCACCATAATCAGTGGCCAGAGCCCTGAACTCCCTGGCAGGTCTCTGTGCTATAAAGGGCTTTGGCTCAATCCAGCCCGGTATTGTTCATGTTTAGATAATGACTTTTGAGCATCTCTGCTGCTCTCCAAACACAAGGAAAAATCTGGGCTGGGGCTGCCCCAGGCTGCCACCCTGAGCATAGTTCTGGGTCTATGGGCTGGCTGAGGCTACAGGCAACCATGGAGGAAGTGAACGTTACATGGAAGAAGAAGAAAGCTGAGAGTAAAGGTAAAATATAGAGAAGTGACTCAATGCATACTGACAATGCCAGGAACTCTCTGCACTGATTCCCATGGATTGTCTCATTGCATCCTGAGACGCAGAAACTGTGTCTCTTTTTAACACAGAAATATTAAGAAACCTTTCAGTGGTCTCTCAGCTAGGAAGTGGCGGGTGCAGGTGGGATTCAAAGCCTACAATGTCAACCACGTGACACTGTGGAAAGAACTGCTTGGCAGCTCAGGCCTTTTTAACCATTTCTAAACACATAATCATAAATGGTTAAAATCGGAAGAAATTTTGGGAACCAAATAATCCAAATGCTTTATTAGGCAGATGAAAAAAAAAAAAAAAGATTCAAAAGGTAAAGTGATAATACTCGGTCAACCTGATACTTCTTATTGGAGTAGAACTGAGAACAACTCAAGTTGTCTGAATCCCTACTGAAAACAGTCTCAGGATAACTGACTCCATGATTTCAGTTGTGAACTTAATTTTTTTTTTTTTCTGGCAACAAACACCTCGCCACACTTCCCATGGAGTGGGTTTCTGTTTTAAAAACATTGTTCATATTGGCTTAAATGTCTGGGAGATGGGCATTTTGTGTCCACCTTGAAGATAACAGAAAATTAGAGACTGAGACATGAAACTTATTCTTTTTTCATCAAATGAAAAGAGGTGTCGACCCATCAGGTAGTCTACTGTTCTGAAACTTCTCCTTCCAATTATGTTTTCATAATTACTAAATTCAAAGGACACTTTCTAGTTTAATTTAATGCACGACACTTGTTCTTTATTGTCATAATAAACAAAGGGAATCTCACAGAACTCCTGTGACCCCCACCCCCAGTTTTTCCTTTCCTTGCCTGTCCTTTCTGTTCCTCTTTATTCTTATTCCTGAGATGCTGCTTTTTTGCCTGTCCCTTACGATTAATTATTCTATCAAATTCGGCCCCAGCCCAGTATTCTTCTCTTTTTATAAGTTGTTCTTGTTTAAACAAATCAAAACTTTTCCAAGACCATAATAAATGCTTCACCTAACCCTCTCTGCTTTATGACTTTATTTAGTTTCCAAATTTCTTAAAGACAACTATAGTCAGTGAACAGGAAGTGATAACAGTAAAGTTGGACTTCTATATCCAGGGACAAGTTAAAAAACAAAACAAAGAAAAACTGGTCAATTAGGGTAGAACCTAACCAGCATGCTTGGGACTAACAGGGTTTTGGAAGAAACTTGTCTTAGGTAATCTGGGCAGGACATATTGATAAAGTGAACTTTGCTCACAATATTTAGCAGGAATCAATGAACCTGATGTTTACCTCATACAAAATAATTTAAAAACAATGTAATTTTGAGAACTATAAATTGAGGGAAGGATTTGGAAGGAGCTAGTTCTAGTTGGCATGGAGGAGTTAGTATTTTACTTCACAAAAGAGACCAGGCTTCTTTCCTGGTCCCTGGCTGACATGGCTTTTTAACAAGCCAGTCTTACCTCCAAAATGAATGGACTAAGCCCGTGGTCGGCAAACTGCGACTCACGAGCCACATACGGTTCTTTGGCCCCTTGAGTGTGGCTCTTCCACAAAATACCATGGCCTGGGCGAGTCTATTTTGAAGAAGTGGCGTTAGAAGAAGTTAAGTTTAAAAAATTTGGCTCTCAGAAGAAATTTCAATCGTTGTACTGTTGATATTTGGCTCTATTGACTAATGAGTTTGCCGACCACTGGACTAAGCTAATGCTCTGTAGTTGGCCCACATCACAGCAAACAGGTGGATATCCAAATTTACCTTTCTTTTTGTGACTTTTAATGTTTCCTTTCTTAAAAAAATTATCTTTATTGTTGAAAGTATTATAGATATCTCCCTCTTCCTCCCCATGGACCCCCGCCCCACACCCGCCCCCAACTGTAGGCCTTCACCGCACTATTGTCTGTGTCCATGGGTTATGCATATCTATAATAATAAAAGCATAACATGCTAATTAGACTGGATGTCCTTCGGGACGACCTTCCAGACGAAGCTGCGGTGGGCGGGGGGTGGAGCCCCTTGCACGAATTTCGTGCATTGGGCCTCTAGTATACATATAAATCCTTTGGTTAATCTCTTCCTACCCCCACCCCCTGCCCTCTGAAATTTGTTAGTCTGCTCCATGCTTCCATGTTTCTGGATCAATCTTGTTCGTCAGTTTATTTTGTTCATTAGATCCCACATATAAGTGAAATAATGTGTCTTTCTCTAACTGGCTTATTTCACCTAGCATAATTCTCTCCAGGTCCCTCCATGCTGTCTCAAAGGGTCAGAGATCCTTTTTTTTTTTTTTTTTTTTTTACAGCTGCATAGTATTCCATTGTGTAGATGTACCACATCTCTATCCACTCATCTATGGATGGGCACTTGAGCTGTTTCAGATCTTAACTATTGTAAATCTAATGTTCTTAAAGCATCTCCACACAACTAGGAAAGACACTGTAGGCACTCTGGCCCTTGTTAAAATGAACTGATCCCTGGTGAGTCTCTGCTATAGGGCAATGGGGGTTATGAATATGGACAGCAACCCGGTCACATCTGCTTTTGCTTGGTCTGAACCTGTCACAGTTGATCAACTTGCTGAACTGACCCCCAGAAACTCAGAGAGAGGGAGGGGGGTGTCTAAGGTATACGGTGGAATTCGGCCTCAAAGTCCTTCAAAGTTGCTTTTTTTTTTTGTTAATCTTCACCCAAGGATTGTTTTTTTCCATTGATTTTTTTTAGAGAGAGTGGAAGGGAGAGGGAGAGACAGAAAGAGAGAAAAACACTGATGTGAGAGAGACACATTGATTGGCTGCCTCCTGCATGCACCCTGACTAGGGTGGGGACTGAGCCTGAAACCAAGGTATATCCCCTTGACTGGAATTGAACCAGAGACCCTTCAGTCTGCAGGATGAAGCTCTAACTAGTGAGCCAAACTAGTTATGGCCAAACTTGCTTGCTTTTAATTCAACAGAGAGGAAATGGCTAATTTCCTAAACTGTTAGTTTTTTCGGAAAACAAAATTTAAAATTGAACAAGCTATGGAAATAGGACTTGATATGAAGTAGTGTCAGGTCCAGCTGGACCAGGTCAAAGCAAAGACTAGCTATGAGGCTCAACCTATTTCTTGCATAGGCCGCTTAACAGTTTGCTGCTTAAATTTTGTCCCAGTATTTATCTTTTTCCAATGTAGGAGGAATCTTTGCAAGAAGTCTAAAGGAAGGAATGGGTTTCTACTTATCATTTCAAGCAAACCTGAATTTAGGGAGCCCATATTCCCTCCCTCCATTCCTCCGTCCCTCCCTTCCTTCCTTCCTTTGCACAGTACCAATGTTCCAAATTATCAAAGGATTTTATACAGTTCTAAAACCATAAACCTAAAGTTGAATAGGTTAGAGACCTCAGAGATGTCCCTGGCTCCCCTCTGGTTCTGTAGACAAGGACTGTGAGCTCTAGACGGTGGGAAGTAGAACTGGACATCAGTCTCTCGAATCCTCTCTCTGGTTCCATTCTGTCTGGGGAGAGACTATAAGAGACCTAGATAATTACTTTTAGAAAGATCTCCTGCAAAGCACTCCATAGGGGGTTTTATTTTTTCCATTGTGAAGGTTAGTAAAACCAGCAGAGGGAAAAGACGGTGGCCTTGACATTACTCACCAACAAACAGCTGGCTGTAGAGTTCCAGGCGGGTGTGACCCTCTGTTGGGGCCTTTCGGATCTGCTGTGGCAGCCGATCTACCTGCAGGCTGGCCTGCTTGACATTCCTCTCGGCAGTGACCCGGTGCCACTGGTCATCATTGAGAGGTGTGGGTGACCTCACCACAATCTCCACGGGCCCATTTCCAACATCAAATGAAAAGGACACTTCTGTGGCAGCTGGAGAAGCAAAAAGCACGGAAAGCATGTGAATATTCTCCCTCGAGATACCAAAGAGCAGAAGAAAAACAAAACAGGGTGAGAAAAATAACGTAAGCCTATTACTTTCTACAAAGGTCCATGAAAAACAATCATTTGAATAAGGATCAATAAGGATTAATAACCAAGGGGAGGAAAACAGACTTGTATCAGGGGCCAGGCATATATTTATTTTCTTTATCTTTAGAGGCCTATGGAGAAGTTATCATCATTGACTCTAGATAAGAAAACTTAGGTCTGGAAAAGTTAAGCACATACAGAGTGTCTTAGATTTCATGAATAATGAAGTAGGGATGTGAACCCAGGCTTGCCAGATTTTTCAGAGCCTGGATTTTAAAAAATATTTTTTTATTGATTTCAGAGAGGAAGGGGGGGAGAGAGAGAGAGAGAGAGAGAGAGAGAGAGAGAGAGAGAGAGAGAGAGAGAGACCTCAATGATGAGAGAGAATCATTGATCAGCTGCTTCTTGCATGCCCCTCCCACCCCCTGGGGATTGAGCCCACAACCCAGGGCATGTGCCCTGACTGGGAATCAAACTGTGACTGCAGTTCTCTCAACCATGGAACAACACTGGCTGGGCCAGAGCCTGGATTTTTTGATTCTATACCCAATCTTACCCTTTTTTTAAAAAAATGTATTTTTATTGATTTCAGAGAGGAAGGGAGAGGAATAGAGAGATAAAAACATCAATGCGAGAGAATCATTGATTGGCTGCCTCCTGCATGCTCCCTACTGGCATGTGCCCTTGGCCGGAGTTGAACCTGGGACCCTTCAGTCCGAAGGCCGATGCTCTATCCACTGAGCAAAACCAGCTAGGGCCCAATCTAATGCTTCAGTAACTCCCAGGAAGAGCTTAATAAAACACCCTTTTCCTCTTCCATCCCCAGAGATTCTGGCTCAGTTGGTCTGGTGGAGGCATTGATATTTTTTAAAGCTCCCTGGAAAAATATTAATAGAAAGCTACTGCTTTTGGGGAATTCACAAAACTTCTTTTCATTAATCTAATCATTGCAGTTCCTACTGGAAGTGAGGAAGTCATGAATTGTTGATGAATGTCAATAAAGGTGACCTGCATCTTCTTCAGACTATGTGCAGCTGTCCGGAAGGCAGCTCCACATCCTGGCCAAACAACCTCCTTTCGGGAATCATTCGTTGCACCCCTGGGTCATCCCCCAACCCCCTGTGATGCTGAATCCTTCTAGTCACCTACCCTCCAGCACTGACCACATCAATCTTTTTCATAGATCTGCTGCAAATGAGCCTCCTTCTGCAATAAACCACCAACAATAGAAAATGGATTCGGTGGTTGCTTAGGCAATTTTGCTTGTAAGCAGTTTTTCTGCTTCACATTTTAGGTTTTTTTTTTTTTTTTTTAAGTTCTCAATGTTTTATAAACATGATTTTTAAATGTATATTTTTCTTGCAATCAGCAGGAGAGGCAGCACATGTCCCTAGCTCCTCGGGCTCCGTGAATTCTTTTCCATCTTAAAGAGGTGGCCTACCAGATTTTCTAACTTTGCCATAAAGAGATTTAGTCCCTCTATCTACCATTAAGCCTTGGCCTAATCTCTAAGCAGTTTAATTTTTTTCCAGGCTAATGGAAAATTCTGCTTCTCTGGACTGGTACCATTTTGAGATGATGTCACAAGCAATCAAACTTCTAATTTGAAAACCACAGTAGGCCAGATTCTGCCAGGACTTGGACTGTTCCCTGCCTCTGGGTCAGGCCCCTCTGAAAGCTGCATTAACGTTACTGAGCTACAGGGATATTAGATGCGGAGCTCAATTTAATCAACCTAATTGTACTGAGGAATTTTGATCTATTATGTCACCAGAAAGGGAACTTTAATTTCAACACCTGTGGCAGTTCCTGCACACACTCTAGTGAAATATCTCCTGCAAATTAGGAGCTCCTGCCTCCAGGAGTCACTGTGACTCAATGGAGGCTGGTGACCTTCATCAAGGTTTCTAAAGGAAGTAAGAATGCAGGTTGACAACCCTCTGACTCATCCACTGAACGATCTTTCCCTGTCTTTCTGGTATAGTCAAGGGGGGAAAAAGCATCCCCAGTCTTAAGATTGAATCTGTTATGTTCTTGTAGTGCTATGTTTTAGCAGATGCATTTTAAAATGTAAGTTGTCAGAACAGCAAGAGCACAAGATTTCCTGGCTAAGCGGAAAAGATTGTTTCGTTTTAAAGGTATCAACAGCCATCAGGGAAATAGAATCTAGGGATAAATTGAGTTTAACCCTAAGGTTTGACTCGGAGGGACAGATGTTGCTCTAATTTCCTCTCCTCCTGCTATGATGAATTCTTGTCCGGGTCTTTAAGTGCCACCATTTAGAGAAACTCCGAGGACCAGAAGTTAACTGGGAAATACACATATTTTTCTCAGCTTGTCACACCGGATCTCCTGTTTCTTCCTCTGGACTATGGCTCTTCTTAACATCAATGTTTCTTTCTAGAGAAGCAAATCCTGCTGTATCTTAGTCAGGGGACAATGAGAGAGACGCAGGACCTCAAGACTGAGGTCCTCTGGGAGCATAACCCTCCTTAAAGAACCTACATTTGGGTTTTGCTGAAGCAATATTCACAGTTTCAGTACACTCCTCTTCCCTTCAGGTGCTTCCTGGGGAAGGAGACTGCAAGGCCAGTGTGAGAGCCAAGGAAAGGGTTCCTTTTTCTCAGTCATTCCATGTGAGCTTCCCTGACATTGCTAAGGGATGCCTTTGAGAAACCCCATCTCCCAGGCAAATGGCAAGCACACTTTAAAAGCTTCTAAGTTCAGTGTGTGGCTGATTGCTTCTGGTCTTCTGGGTGAGAGGAACTGACATTTTAAAAGAGATAATTACAGAGAGAGTTAGAGAGTGAATAAAAGGGAGGCAGCATGAAAGTCACCAGAGCCAGTGACTGTCCTTGCTTAATGTGCATCTCCAGTTGTAGACGAAGTGTTGCCCTGTTTCTGCCTGTGGAAAAGGAATTCCTTCCATACTGAAAATATTCTTATTTACAGAAGAAAGTATTTGGGACTTGGGTGTATCTGGTGTGGTTCATTGGAAAGAACACTGTAGCAAATACTAACAGTTGCCTTTCCATTAGTATCAAGAATGAGGAAGCATCTGAGATTCATTCTACTTGCAACCAAATATGTTGGCCTGCCATAGTTCCACAGATGCTGGCTGAAGACAGGAGACACATGGGCCAGATACAAAGGACTTCTTTTTTATTCACACTGAACAGGCAACATGAACTTCTTGTCCACATGGGTTTCCCATAGTCCCACCGGGGTATGTGAAACAGCCCAGATGGAGTTTGTATCAATAATTCTGGACTTTAGGGAACCACAGTCTTTTCAAAAGGCTGCCAGCAAACCTCCTCAACTGTTGCCCTGAGGAGACACATGAGCTTTATTATCCTGGTCAGAAAATAAATCTGCCTTCTGTTTTGTAGGAAAACACTATCTTCCAAGGCTGTCACCTATACATGAATCCTTAACAGGGTATAAACAAAGCTATCACTGCTTCGTGCTCAGTAGTCAAGCAGAAATGGGAGAGACTCATGGAAATTCCCCTCCAACAATTAGCCACTCCCCACCTTTCCTTTGTGAGCTCACTCAGTTTTGCCCAGGCATCTATGTGCTTCCACAGAATCTTATGCATCATGTAAGAATAACCCCACACTAGGCCCGGAGGGTGAATTTGGATTTGTCTAAGTCAAACGTGGCAATTCCATGCTCCTTGACAGTAAACTCATTAGGAATGGGCATATTATGCTCTCCTGGCCAATAAAACATGATAGGAATTCTTGAGGGGGCCGTTTGGGACAAATTTCTTAGCTCATAAGAGAAATAGTCAGTCTCTTCCTGCCCTTTGGTCTTGAGTGAAGGTTGTGTTCCTAATGTTGCTGACCCCACGTTGTAAACACTAAACACCAAGTAGAACATGGAGGTAAATGGGATGAACTTGAGTCTTTGGTGACATTGCTAAGGCCCTAAGTTATTCCTTCAGCCACCTCAAGACTTCTTATGAGAGATATATGTTATTGTTTAAGCCATTTTTATTGCATCTGAATGCATCTTAACTGATATAAGGGAGGGTTTAGCAATCAGTATATTTGAGTATTCTAGTCTTTGGCTTTTCACCTTTTTCGGCCCCAATTTATTGGTTTCTGAAATGAGAAGTACACCAGTAGCTTTCCAGTTTCTGTGTCCAAAATGTGTTTGAAAAACTGGACTAAGTGATCTCTAAGCTTCCTTCAAATGCCATCATCCTATGATCTAATTTCCAAAAGATTCTAAGAGAAATAATAAAATTAAATACAGCTAGTCTTAATGTTAGTTTTTAATATTGCATCACTATAGGGAGAAAAGAGACATCAAAAGAGAAATGCATGAGGTGGCACATTGACATCGGAAACAAGTATAGATAACAGAAATTAACTTTGAATACACCTGGGTCATGACTTCCTTTGAGTGACAAAACAATGAACTGGACAGAACCATGGACAGCTCTTGGTATTTCTTCCTCCTCTCCTATTCATTCCAGCAGGTGGTGCTATTTGCTCTCATTCTAACTTAAGTCTCCTCAAACAAATCACTCCAGGCTTAATGTATTCAGTGACAAATTTAACAACTGACCAGAATAGTAGACTTCTGGGCTCTGAATTCTCCCAGCAGGTCAGGTAACATTTAGACGTCAGACTCAAAGCGTCAGTTGGCAGTAGCAGAAAATATTTGGTCATTCATTATAGTATAGGCAAAGAGAAAAGACAAGGAAAGCAAGCTACATACAGTAAGCACCGGCTAACACTGCTGCAGTTTCAATAATGATTTGTTCCTTCCATTCTAAGATGAAGTTCAAGGATGGACAACTTCCAAAGGGATGTTCTGTACAAAATCTCATTTAACCATACAACAAAACTGGTAATAGACAGAGCCGATATTTTAGCCTCACTCTACAGTGAAGAATGCTATGAATATATATTCTGTTTTCTTTTTTATGAAAAAAAAGGGCAAAGTGTACATCAGGAGACAAAAGAATATATGCACCATGAGAGAGTTATAAGAAGACAAGTTAGGAAGGCTGAAAATGAGGTCACTGTGGGAGTCAGAGAAATGAGGTAGGGAGGAAGAAGCAAAGGGAATATCTATGTTCCCACCTTAGGCTAGGTGTTCCACCTGTGCCCTAGATGCCAATACCTTCTTCTCTACTCAAGGACATCACACTAGCAATTTCCCCTCTTCTACAGCATCAATACTTTTTTAAAAAATATATATTTTATTGATTTTTTTTTTTTTATAGAGAGGAAGGGAAAGGGATAGAGAGTTAGAAACATCGATGAGAGAGAAACATCAATCAGCTGCCTCCTGCACACCCCCCACTGGGGATGTGCCCGCAACCAAGGTACATGCCCTTGACCGGAATCGAACCTGGGACCCTTCAGTCCGCAGGCTGACGCTCTATCCACTGAGCCAAACCGGTTTTGGCACATCAATACTTTTTGTATGTCTCTAATCCTCACAGCCACCATCACAAAAACACTCTTCTTTTAACCTAATATCTACTTTTCTTGCTACCCTTTGTTGCCAGTTCCTCATTAGCACTGCCTGAACTTTCCATATCTGTGTCTGCTCCTCTGTCTTTCTCTAACCCCATCACCTGAAGCTTTCTCTATCACTTCATCATGAAGCTGTTCCTGCTTCAGGGCCTTAGCACTTTCTGTTCCCTTTCCTCAACTAACTCTATGGCTCCTCATTTATCTCTCTGTGCACAAGGCCTCATATTAGAGATTCCTTCCCTAAGCAGTCTATGTTAAACAGAAAACCCCTCTCTCAGCTGCCTTTTTCCCTTTATCCTGATTTTTTTGAATTTCCATCTGGCACAATATATATATGTGCTTCTGGCCTCACTAAAACAGAAGCATTTTGTTTTGTTTATGTTTGCTACATCCTCAGTACATGGAACAATGCCTGCACTCAACAATTTGTAAATAAATGAATGAATGAATCAAAGAAGGAATAGGAATATTCCTGCCAAGGAGGCCAAACAATTGTAATAGATACTCTTAAAAAAAAGAAATCCACACATTTTCCTAAGGTAACCCATAATTTAGCACACTAGCATATAGAAGGAATGCTACCTTATATCCCACAAACATCTTGCCTTAAGAACGTAAGGTAACAACGTACAGGGTGGGTCAAAACCAGGTTTACAGTTGTTCTTATGGAAACTAATGCAATAATTAATAAATAATATAAGAATAAACTGTGTTTCACATGCTCACAACTGTAAACCTATTTTTCCCCATCCTGTATATTTTCTCAGTCTAAGAGCTTGATACATTACTTATGTCTGTTTGAAACAAACTGCAGTAAATGTTGTTTCAAAATATGTGACATTTAAGGAGCAAAAGCTTGGCCTAGAAAACAGCAGTGGATCCAGAAGCAGAATTTTCTTTCATTTTTACATCTCATGCTATTTTCATCACTCTGTTTGTAGGAACAACAAGGACATTGCTTGGACCACAATTATTCAAATTTTAGGAACAAGGACCTTGGACCATAATTTCTCAAATTCTAGCCTACAAAATAACGTGCTGATGATGAAGTATTTTAAGGCTCCTCTCAGAGAGTTCTGATCAGTTGAGGCAGGACCCTGGAGTCTATGTTTGGTTAATGCCAGGTGACTCCAATCCAGGTGGCCCTGGAATCCCACCTAAGAAACACTGGGATTGACACGTTTCCTTTTAGCAGGTAGGTCTGAGGAATCTCTCTGGCTTCCTTGTCATCAAGACAAAGATTTTTGCCCTAACCTGTTTGGCTCAGTGGATAGAGCGTCGGCCTGTTGACTGAAAGGTCCCAGGTTCGATTCCAGTCAAGGGCATGTAACTTGGTTGCGAGCACATCCCCAGTAGGAGGTGTGCAGGAGGCAGCTGATCGATGTTTCTCTCTCATCGATATTTCTAACTCTCTATCCCTCTTCCTTCCTCTCTGTAAAAAATCAATAAAATATATTAAAAAAAGACAAAAATTTTCAAACTGTGTGGTAAAAAGTTTAACCTTGTTCAAAGAGAGATCTAGATGTTGCCCTTGACTTTGAGAAGGTAATATCTGAACCCTTGAAATGTTATGTCTGAGAGGAGTATCTTTGTTTGCTTGAGAACCCTGGGTCATGTCAGAGTCTGTGATGTAGTTTAGGGTGGGAGCTGGCCTCACCAGGTAGTATTTAGGGTGGGGGATGACCACCCCAGATAGACTGAGAATGTGATATAGGGTGAAGGTTTGGGTCACACAGGTCAAGCTCTTATTATTTGGGGCAGGACCCTGGAGTCTGTCTTTGGAGGAACTGGAAACTGAGGTCAGCTATGTGGGCTGTCAACCGTTCCTATGTAATGGAGCCTGAATAAAGACTCTGAACACAAAGGCTCATGGGAGCTGTCTTAGTTGGCAGTCCCCCGTGGATACTGTCATAATCAATTCTGGGAAAGTAACGGGACTCCACAGGAGGAGCACACCTGGAAGGTTGGCATCTGGTACTTTTTCTAGTTTTTGCCCTCTGTGCGCCTTCTCTAGTCTGATTCGAATCTGTCTTCTTTTCCTATAATAATGGTAACCATGATTAAGTCCAGCCACCTTTGGTAAGTTTTGTGAATTTTTCTAGAGAATTATCAAAACTGAGGGTGGTTTCAGGAACACCTTGAACTTGAAGTGGTTATCAGAAGTGTATGCAAACTTGTGAGGGCTGCAGCTTTTCTAAGTTTGCAGTTGGTCTAATTCTATGCAAAACCAAACTAAAATCAAAACAATCACTTCTGTTTAGAAGGTGTGACAGAAGCCAGCAATGTTAAGACTAAAAGACTTCCTAGAATGGAGTCCAATTTCCAAACCCAGCTTCACCGCCTGCATAAGGAAATTGAGTCTAGATGCTAACATAATGAGAACTAAGTACAGAGCTTCTGATATTCTAACCATACTGCACCGCCTTTCAAATTATGCAGGAAAGAAAAATAAATTATTTTTCCCTTAGCACAGTTTTAGTTTGTGAATATAAGAGTTTTTAGAGCCAAATATGCATATTCACACCTAAAAACTCCATGTCAAACACATCTGAAAATGAACACTGGCAAGGAAAATTTATTTGAAGTCTTTTGGAAATTCTTCAAGGAAATGCCTGGAGCTTTAGAATCAATGCTATGAACTTATTTTTAAAACCTCTGGTATGTTGCTAACCTCTTGAGTATGAGAAATATTTCTCCATATGTATTTTGGCCTTTAAGCTTTTTATTATAGTGAAGAAAATAACTTCTCAAACAAAGGCATCCATGGAGAAAAGGAAGCAAAAGGGAGTTACTATTGGCCACATAGAAACAGAGAGCTTCTCTTTAAAATGCAAAGCCTTTCTAATTTCAGTTTCCTCCATGCATTTCACCAACTTCTGAGAATAGCTTATTGAATATTAATGGACCTACATGATTGAAAAAGGAAAAAGACAAAAACCTTTCCAAAATGACGCGTGGCTTGAAACAGCACCTGTCCTTGGTGAGGTTTTAAATGTTCTCATGTTTGGAATCAGTAGAGACTTACTGGGCAGGGAGTGCCCTGTTTAGAAGAGTAGATCAAAGTCCCAGATGGTGACTGAGAGGAGACAGCATTGGTGATAAATGGAATTGCAGAAGCTGATTTAGAGAAATTGTGAGATTGGAAGCCTACGGATTCTCCAGAGATGGAGAGGAGAGTGGATAAAAGAGGGGACGGATGTCAAAGAAGTTTTCCTTTGGACCATGTCAGATTGTGCAGCAAAATGAAAAGCACTCATGGAAGGAAATGTGCTTTGGAGAAGGACCAGGGGTAGTTTATGGAGTTGATTTCAGGTGATATCAGACGAGAATGGACTTGGGATTTGGAGTCCAAAGGAGGTAGTAAAACCGGATGCTGAAACAGCTTGAATTGGGAAAAAAGCTGACAGGTGTTACTGTGGACCAAGCTAAAGCTTCTAAGGACACACCATACCAGTGAATTAATGAACTATAACTTCTAAATGACTGAGCACTGGCTGGTTATGCTTATGGGGACACTGGTAATGGGTAAAAGCCAAAGGCAAGGTCTTAGGAGAAAAGAATAAGGCTTTGGAAGGAGCAAGCCTGCTTGTGAGAGCCAAGAGTGATTATCCTAAGGACAACAGACAAGGAGACATCTGCGTCCTGGTTGCCATGACTGAGTTTCAGCCCAGCCTGTAGGTCCTATCACAGGCTCTGCTTTTCTCTCTGTTTTGCAGCAAATTGTTCCCATCTAGCATATCCTTTCATTGCTACCTTGGTGTGATTTCAGATAAGACATTTCTAATTAAAAAAAAAAAAAAGCCCCATGAAGATTCCATATTCTACATGTTAAGAACACAGAACAGAAAAAAAATTTACATACTCTGTTTTCCATTACAACACAGGGGTACTTCAACTACAGTGTATTAGCAATATTGAGCAAAAAGTGGAGAAAAAGTGAAACCACGCCAACAGAGGTTTCATATGGGGGATGCAGAGATGTGAAAGGGCAGGAGCATCTCTTCTTCTTCACGAGCTTCCTTAGAGTGAGAAAGACTTCTATTCAAGTTCCCTTTTCCTTGGAATCTCTGCAAGAGATGCATAACTGATCTAAATGATATTAGTTTTCTCTGACTGTGATTACTTAACTTTGTTCATTATCTTCTATTTAGTAGCAATGTTAGAAATGATGGGTTTTAGGTTGAATCTGAAAAACATGGGATCTCAGAATCCCATTGTTGAAATGTCCTAGGATAAATGCTCAATTAACACTGCAGAAGAGTTAATAGGCTCTGAACTCATATATTGCCTCCTCTGAAAAAAAAAACAAACAAACAACAGAAAAATTACTTCACAGTGTCCCTTATGGCTATGCCAACCAATTTCCATTTGAACAAAGCATTACTCTGGAAATGGAGAATGTTAAATAATAATAATGATTCATCATAGAGTACTTTTCCTTTCCCCTTATTTCTTATGATAATAATTAAAAACATAACTTTTCTGATTACATGGCACAAATAAATATCTTGCCTCCCTAGAGAATGCATACATGAAACACCTTAGAACTTTCTTTTTAGGGCCAGTTTGTACAAAGTTCAAACAACCATATTTACTTTTTTTCACAATTTGCTGAACTAATGGGACATGGTTTCTCTCTAGAATACCTCCTTTGAGAGTAGGTTGAGCTACTTGCCAACCTCTGCGTCTGGTCGGTTTGACATACCCTCAACAAGGTGAATGAATAGAATGACTGTGGGAACAGGGTCATCCATCAGGAACTGACTCCTGGGCACATCCTGGTGTGGCCTACCCACAGGTCTTCCATTTTCATCACGTGCACCTGCCTGGCTGCATGAAGCTGTGGGATGTGAGCAAGCCTTAAAGCATGTGTGGAATGATGGTCTGAGAATGAGTGACAGGAAGCCAGTAGCTTAGAATGAAAAAGTATCCTTTAACAGGTAAGCCCAACAGTAAGGGCTCATTGGTTAAATGGAACACTTGTCAGTCAAGATAGTGTGTTTCCCAATCTCTTCTAAACCATGTTCCCATATGTGACATAACAATCTAATTATCATCTCCAGATGCTGATATACCCAGATGTAGCAGGCTGATGGGGAATAAAACAATCCCTGAAGACATCTGATAAACATCTTCCCAGCCAATAAAATTGTAGGTTGTATAATAAAAACAATAGCTTTTTTTGTTGTGTTTTATAAATATGAAATTATGATTTTCCAAACTACGACGCTCTCCTGGAGATTCTGACTTATTATTCTCTGCCCTAAGTTGAAAACAAAAATCACTGTTGTGCAGTTTTTATAAATTTGACATGGAAATGTGTTTCTAAAATACTGTTACATGAAACAAGTAGGTTAGAAACAGTATGTAGCATATGATCTCATGTTGGTAAAAAATTATATAGAAGTGCATAGGAAAATGTTGGTTAAAGTATATAAAAGAATATATCAAACATATTAGAATATGAGATTATAGCTGATTTCTTCAGTTTATTCTTTTTGCTTCATTGGATTTTTAAATCATTCAAAATAAGCAATATTTGTATAATTTTAGAAAAAGTTACCATTCGATAATGTTCACTTCTTTTGTGAAGGTTGGTGACATTTTAAGCAACTGTGTTCTATAATTTTAACAAGTGTTTAATCAGAGGGGTTAATAAAAATGCAAAAATGGGGAATTTCATTTAAATACAGAGAATGAAAGGGAATCAAAACCTTCCTTACTTCTTTCCTGGTTTTAAGGTACCTGAGAAGATTACAAAAAGCAAGAGTGGTCAAACTTCATCATAGAATATTTTTTAACAGGATGTGAATTTTTTTCCTATTAAAAATGGCTAAAAAGAAGGGCATGCTATATTTCATAGTAAAAATCCTCTCAGGTCCGAAGTGCCAGCATGTTCGGATGTTTAAACTGATGTCTACAGGAACTGAGAAGCAAGATGAGCATAATTCAGTGTTATAATTACACTTGACAGATATACACTGTTTTATTATTCACTGGCTCTGGTTGCACTTCCCTAGAAAGACCCTGCAGAATACTAAATATCAACCACTCTTCAGAAAAAGTCATTTGGCATTCTCATCAGTCCTCATCAGAGGCATCAAATTCAGAGATGCAGAAAACCAAATCTGATCATTTTAACACTATGGGCAAAGACAAGTAAAACACATGATTTCCTAAGAGGTCTGAAGTCCAGTTAGCTTCCTTCTGTTAAACTCTTAACTCAGCTATGTGGTTGGGTCATTGCTTTAATGAAACATGTCCTTTAACTGGTCCCTGGGCTTTAGCTTTTCAATTCTTTTCAATTCCTCAAATGCTCCATAATCTCCCCCCTCCTTGCTTTTTGCCTAAGCTGTTTACTCTCTGGAAAAATGCCTTTCTCTCATTTATTTGCCTTCAAGGCAACTGACATGCTGCATCTTCTGGAAGCCTACCTCTAAGTCTTCAGGTGAAGTTAAAGCTTACTCCTTTTAGTTGCCATGGTACCTGTGGCAGAGATTGCTAAGTTTTCATGAGAAGTTTCTTTTCTCCTTCCCAGAGTCACCCATAAAAGCGGCCATGCATCCAAGAGCTGCCTGACCCAGTCCCCAGGCACCTAGGTGGAACCATATGACTAGTTACCACCAATGGAATGAAAACAAAGAGAAGGCTCTCCACCCTCCCCTTCTCTATCGGCCAACTGGACTTAGAAATTCCAGGCTATAGGAGAAGGTGGACCCACAGCACAAAAGGAGCCTTGATCTCAAATCACTGTGTGGAAGGACTTCCTGATCAGAGCGTGCTGTTAGACTGCCACAGTCACTGAAACCTGGGGTTTTACCTGTCACGGCAGCTTCACTTATTCCTCAATAAGAATATTTCTGATTGCTAAATCTCTCATGACCTTATCATATTTTTAGTTAATTTGTATGCTTAAAGAACTAACCAAAGGATCTTCTCCATCAGGCCACTGGAATTTTGAAGGGATGAGTTGTGATGTAATGGCCTTACTCTGGTTCCAATACCAGCTCTGTATTAGAATATTGTAACAGTCAAAAAATATATAGGTTGTGATATTATATTCAAACTAGGAGCCCAGCTTGTGAAATCGCGCGGCCCTGCCCACCCACCCACTGCCCTGCCTGGACACCTGAACCTCTCCTTGCAGAGCTCCAGCGCCCTACCCCTCTGGCCTTCCCTGGCCGCTTCAAGCCCCGCCCTCAGTCCCTTGAGTCACCTTGGGCTGGTCCCTCCTTCTTGGGCACCTCCCCGCTTCCACCCTGTCTCCAGAGCAACGTGGCGGCTCTGCCCCTTCACGGCGCCAGAGGAGAGCTGGAAGCCTCCCGCCTGCTGCTCTGTGCTCCTTCCCCTGGCAGGTGGGCGGCAGGGTGCTCTGAATGCGAGCAGTGGGTGGCGAAGGATTGGTGAGGGGGGCGCTATAGACTCTCACCCTGCCCTCCCAGGCACAGGATGGTCCTGCCTCCTTCAGGCGCCTCCCTGCTTCTGCCCCTGTCTCTGGAGCAACGCCCCGCCAGCCCCCTGCGATGGGTGGTTATGGCATCCCAAGCATTAGCATATCAGCTCTTTATTATGATGATGAATTAGTGGAATCCTGTAATTCCTGGAACTATAGTTTTAGAGCAAAGCAAAGTGGCTGGGAGCCTCAGGGAGCCTTTAGACTGGAACATGCTCTTGTGAATGTCCAACCCTCCTTTACTAAACCATTAAGCTGTTGTCCCAAAGAAAAGACAGGCAGCACTGTGCTTTGAATCTCCTAAAGGCAAACAAAAATGTCCTTATTGAGAAGTCTGTCAAGGACAAGCTCGGCATTCAGAAATCTGGGGTGAAGTTCTTTGTTCTCCAACATTTCTATTGTACTTTGAATGGACTCCAGAATCTGGAACCCAGACCCCAAGCTGACACCTGCAGCTCTACTTTTCAGCTACACTTTATAAGCAAGCAAGCCCTGGCCAGTGTGGCTCTGTTGGCTGGGCATTGTCCTGTGCACCAAAGGTTGCTAGTTTGATTGCTGATCAGGACACATGCCTGGGTTGTGGGCTCCATTCCTAGTAGGGGGTGTACAGGAGGCAGCGATCAATGTTTTGCTCTCATATAGATGTTTCTCTCTCTTTCCCTCTCTCTCACTCTCTCTCTAAAAATCAATAAAATTTTTTTAAAAAAGCAATTTCCTATGGCCAGCCATGGAATATGAGCACTATTTACAATGTTATGTCTACAGGCAAATAATAATAACTCCAGGTTCTGAATAACCACTTACAACATAGTTCCTTGGTAAATGAAGAAGTACCTAAACTAGACAACTTCTTGAAAAGTAAAACATGAATACTATAGAGTCAGAATCAAGTCTTCCTTTCCTATTCAAGAAGAATATATTCCTATGACCTGAGTCCTATATCAGATCTTATGTAAGCCTTTATATTTCTCATCTCCTCAGAGTTCCTATTGTCATTGCTATTAAACATTATGTGTGCCCTGGCCAGGTAGCTCAGTTAGTTAGAGCATCATCTGTACACTCAAAGGTTGTGGGTTCAATTTCCAGTCAGGGCACATACCTAGGTTGTGGGTTTGATCCTGGTCAGGGAACGTATAGTAGGCAACCAAATAATTTTTCTCTCTCACATCAATGTTTTTCTCTCTCTCTTCTTTGCTCTTTCTCAGAATTTTCAGAAAGAGAAACTAAACAATCAATCCCATTCACCATTGTAACAAAAAATTTTTAAGATCTTAGGAATAAACTTAACCAATGAGGCAAAGGACTTGTACTCAGAAAACTACAGGATGTTGTAAAAAGAGACAGAGGAAGATATAAACAAATGAAAGAATATATCATGTTTATGGACTGGTAGAATTAACATCAATAAAATGCCCATACTACCCAAAGCAATCTACAAATTCAATGCAATTCCTATTAAATACTAATGACATATTACACAGATCTAGAACAAGTACTCCAAAAATTTATATGGAATAAAAAAAGACCCCAAATAGCCACCCATTCTTGAGAAAGAAGAACAAAGTTGGAGGAATCACAATACCAGATATCAAGTTATACTACAAAGCCACTGTAATAAAAACTGCCTGGTTCTGGTATAAGAACAGGCATATAGATCAATGGAACAGAATGGAGACCCCAGAAATTGACCCAAGCAATTACACTCAATTAATATTTGACAAAGGAGGCAAGAACATAAAATGGAGTCAAGACAGTCTCTTCAACAAATGATGTTGGGATAATTAGGCAGATACATTAAAAAAAAAAAAAAAGGAAAGAAAGAAACTAGATTACCAAGTAAACCATACACAAGACTAAACTCAAAATGGATAAAAGACTTAAATGTAAGATGTGAAACCATAAAAATCCTAGAAGAAACCAGAGGGTGCAAAATCTCAGACATCTCTCATAGCAATATGTTTATGATACATCTCCTAGGGCAAAGGAAACTAAGGAGAAAGTAAACAAATGGGACTACATAAAATAAAAAAGCTTATGCACAGCAAACGAAACCATCAATAAAATGAAAAGGGAGCCCAATACATGGGAGAACATATTAGGCAATGATACATCTGATAAAGGGTTAATATCCAAAGTATCTAACGAACTCATACAATTTAACGAAAGGAAAACAATCTAATTTAAAAATTGGCAAAGGACCTAAATAGACACTTCTCCAAAGTGGACATACAGATGGCCAAGAGACATATGAAAACATGCTTAAAGTCACTGATCATCAGAGAGATGCAAATTAAAATGACAATGAGGTATCACCTCATACCTATCAGAATGGCTACCATCAACAAATCAACAAATGACAAGTGCTGGCGAAGATGTGGAGGAAAGGGAACCCTAGCACACTGCTGGTGGGAATGCAGACTAGTGCAGCCATTATGAAAAACAGTGTGGAATTTTCTCAAAAAATTAAATATGGAACTGCCATTTGACCCAATGATCCCACTTTTAGGAATATATCCTAAGAGACTGGAAATACCAATCAGAAAGAATGTATGCACCCCTATGTTCATAGCAGCACAATTTACAATAGCTAAGATCTGGAAACAGCCCAAATGCTCATCAGTAATGAGTGGATAAAAAAGCTGTGGTACATTTACACCATGGAATACTATGCAGCAGTAAAAAAGAAGGATCTCTTACCATTTGAGACAGCATGGAGGACCTGGAGAGTATTATGCTAAGCAAAATAAGCTAGTCAGGGAAAGACAAGTATCCCGTGATCTCACTGATATGTGGAATCTAATGAACAAAATAAACTGATGAACAAAATAGATCCAGAGACACAGAAGCTTAGAACAGACTGTGGAATTTCAGAGGGAAGGCAGAGGTGGGAGGGTGGATGAGAAGAGATCAACAAAAGAGATCAATGTGTATGCATATATGTATAACCCATGGACACAGACAATAGGGTAGTGAAGGCCTGGGGCTGGGAACAGAGGTGGACCAGAATGGGTCAATGGGGGAAAAAAAGGGACATATGCATAGTACTTTCAACAATAAAGATTTAATTAAAAAAAAAAAACCATATCCTCAGGTGAGGATAAAAACAACTATCCTGTAACTTGAGCAAAATGCCTGTCTAAAAAGGTAACTCCCTGAATTCATTTGTAAAATATGTATTTTTTAAAGGTTTCCAGTTGACATCAGTTGGCCAATGCTTTGTCACATGGCTTTAATGTAGGTGTTTGTCTGATATCTTGTAAAAGCCTAGCATTGTTGTACTGTGGCTGTCTTTGGATGGCCCTTTGAGATAGTTCTGTTTTGAGATATTTCAAGTGATTTTCCCAGTCACTTACTCAGTATATTTAAATGAAGCGCCGTTCTCTGATTTATTGTATCTCTTCTTCTGTTTTTTAGAACCAGCTTTGAATTAATTGGTCCCAAGTGTCATCCTTAGTTGAATCAATTCTCCAGCATTAGTAACATCCACTGACTAACGATGGCACTGACTGGCTCTTCCTGAAGTACTTGTTTTTATAAAAACACCAAGCCTGCAGAGATGCTGTTAGCTTCTAGAATGACAGCTGTAGGGTCCCTAACCTGATTATAACTCCACATACATATTTCTACTGTTTCCATTAATCCACATGTTTATTACTGAGTAATACCAATATACTTTCTCCTGTCCTTGTCTCAGACTGGAATTATGAATTCAAGCTCCTTTCATCTCTTCTCCCTGTAGAATACCTGCTGTTTTCCAGCTGGTCAGAGACAGGCTGATTCTAGTGGTTGGTCTTTTTGACGTTTTATCATGCCATCTTTTTGAAGAGGAAGATTCTGTGGCCTTCTCCACACAATAAATAATGCATAAAACATTAGAATCAGAGAAAATCAGAAAAAAAAACTATGAAAGTTTAGCATTTCTCTATAGTAATGACATAAAACATATACAGTCTTCAAACACCATGTGAAGATGCTCTTTAATGAGGATGCCCATTATTTTCTAGGCAATGCACTGAATTAATTGCCTTGTAGAAATTTTGTTGTTTTTAGGAAAAGGGAAGACTTCTGTCTTTTTTTTTTTTTAAAGAGAGTGGGAAGAAGGGAGCGAGAGAGAGAAAAAACAACAACACACACACAAAAACACATTGATGTGAGAGAGAGACATTCATCGGTTACCTCTTGTACAAGCCCCTGCTGGTGATTGAATCCACAGCCTAGGTATGTGCCCTGACCTGGAATTGAACCCATGATCTCCAGTGCACAGGGCAATGCCCCAATGAACTGAGACACACCTGCCAGAGCTACTTCTGCCTTATATATGTTTTATAAATCAAGGTGCAATAAAAAAAATATTTTGCATGGGCAGGATTTCAGTAGCAGGGTAGACTTCTAAAGGTACCCTTGGGATATGGAGAAAGAAGAGCAGGACCACAGCTCTGTAGAGAGAGGTGACTCTGTCTGGCCAGCATAAAAAGAGTTCCCAATTGTTTCTAGAAATTTCCAAATCAGCAGACATGGGTGTATCAGTAGCATCTAAAGTAGCTTGGGCAATTTTTCCTATTAGAGGAAAGTCTCCTTCTAACTCTAGGATACCTACACCATATACTCAAATAACTGTTCTTTCAGTAAGATTGACAAAGAAATTTGGGTAAATTCAATGTGATTTTATTATTTACCAATTGTTTGTATATCTTTTAACACTTAATAAAAACTAATATAGTAAATAGCTGTAACATAGCACAAATTTCATTTTGAATTTATATCTCTAAACTTTTTTTTCTATAATTGAAACTGAAAAGGTTTAAATCAAAAGCTGGAGAAATTTATTAAACATTTAAAAATTTATAATAGTGTTGCTATTCTGGTTTTAAAATTTTTTTCTTGAAGAGGTAATTTTTTTCCTTATGTATTATAATGACCAAGTCAGAATCATTCTTTAGATTCCCAAATCTTTAATATAAATTGAAGTCATAGTTAGACTTGCAAAGTAGTAGAAACATTACAATAAGTAAAATTTCTATTGTGGGGGTGCTAAGTAGAAAGTTGGACAGTTGATGAGAAAAAAACCCTATATTGATAATGTAAGTTGGATTGGATAAGTGAAAGAAAAAATGTAGGTGCTAACACCTGATTTGTATTAATAAAAACTCAGTACATATAAAAAAGATAAATCATCCTAATATCCCAAAGGCACAACAGGCCAGTGGAGTGGAATTAGGCATTCCTCATGCCTACATACGTGAAGCTCTTTTAATATAAAAAGCTGTCCTAATTCTGAAATAATGTAAGATAAATTGCCTCTAGTTTGTTTCTTCTGATTCATCAGTTTCTATATATTGCAGAATGTTTTCTTCTCTTTCTCAAGCATGTGTATTACAGAAGGCTGCATCTTGGAAAATGAAAGTTGTTCCTTAATACCCTTTCTTCAGATTAGCAGGATATTAGACTGCTGCCTCCACATTTTTTTGGGGGAGATATGCCTGCTAAGTGCAAATGTTTTCTCTGAGTCATCCTGATATTGGGAAAAGCTCAAACTTGGTCAACGAGGATGCTTGTGCTAACGCATTACATTTCTGGATGCTTTTCCTCAATATCTGCTAGTCAGTGAACATTCCCTTCAAAAATTTCTGCTGTGTCCTTTAAAGTCTCCTAAATTATTGAATAAAAATGAAAACGCCATGGTTGCTATCATCAAACACTTTGGAACACTTCCTTCCTCTGATTGCAGGCTACCTAACAGTTGGCATTGCAACCCCTTTCCCCAGGGGCCGTCTGTACCTGGGGCTAGGTGGGCAGTGGACATCATCTTCACCTGTTAGCACTTCTTCTATTCTATGGCACCAGAGCCCCATTCAGCAATGTGCCCTCCTGTGACACACCCTCTCCCCATTCTTTTGCTATCATACTGTGACCCTGAGGACTATAACACTTGGCTCACAGACTTCCTGACCACTCTGACCCTTGCCGTTGGCACTAGGGGCCTCAACAGTGATGCGGGTGACCAGGCAACCAGCTCCTTGATGTTCTTGATAGCCTTTTCAAACAACCGAAGTCCCACTTGCATGGCCAAATGATGCTTCCTCAATCCTCTTATCGCCCAAACTGCTTTCCTGGGAAATCCTGACTTGCCCAAGCATGTCCTCTCCTTCCACTTTCACTCTATTCTTTGTCATCATTTTGATCACCAGCCCCACAATTGTGGTGATCTTCTGCAGCTAGATCTTCCATGGTCCTCCATTTAGACTAGCACCGCATTCATTCACTTCCTTCATTCAAAAAATGCCGACTCAGCAGCTGCCACTTGTCATGTGCTATTATGCCCTAGAGATACAATGGTACACACTCTTCCATATCCCTCACTGTATCGGTGTGTGACGTAGTCACACCTTCCTGATGTGTCTGGCAGTTAGAAAACTCCCAATAGAAGTTATGTATCCATACTGCTACTAATGTGACTGTCTCCATTACTAGGTGAGGGTATTGGGTGGTCTTGTCTTCATCTTAGAAATTCCAGAATCCACCCCATTGCCCCTGACACAGTAGTGCTCAGGAAGTGATGGCCTGATGATAGAAACATGGTCATGATTATTGTCTTGGTCAGAAAAGGGATCTAGAGAAGTCTATAGAGCTCTCCTGAAACATTACTGGGGACAAAAATGACAAAACCGAAGCTGTCCTAATTCCACACATCATGAGAAGTCAGGGTACTTTGGAAAAGACAAGAATACTTGGAAAAAGAGAAGGCAGCAGGAGAAGAGGAAGACAAAATATGAGATGGACTGACTGTACAAAATAAGCCATAGGTTGAGTCAGCAGGAGCTGAGCAGGGCTGTTGAGGACTGGACACTATGGATGACACTCATTTATGGGGTCACCAGGAGTCAGAGCTGACTCAATGGCCCATAACTTGTACAAGTAGAAGCACTGTTCTTTCTATGCCTGGTTTACCTTCTTTCCAACCCAGACAAAGGTTTACAAAAATTGGGGATATAAAGCAAGTTCAAGTAATTCTGTAGAAAAGTATAAAATTACTCAAATATAGAATTGTCAATTTTCTTTTTTGCCATGAGACAATTCTGAAATACAATCCAACTAATGTGCAAGTCAGAAAATAGTTTGACTCAATTACTTTTAACTTTGGAAAGTAAAACTCCCTTTTAAGTAATTACAATGCATAATTTATGAAAAGAGAGGATTCCTATTTATTTATTTATTTATTCTGGGGCTAGAATATCCTTTGTCTCCTTTTCAGTCAGATCTGGCTCAGATTAGATTTACAACGAGCATCCCGGGAAAAATGAATTACAATTACTTCACTGAAATAAATACTTAATGAACATCTATATCCTATCATCATAACAACCCCCCAAAATTACCATTTTATAGATTAGAAAATTTGGATTCAAAGAGATGAAGCAATTTACCCAAGAATTGGGATTCATTCTGTGAATGCTAACTCCAAAGTCTGCACACTTCCTGCTACACCCATTCACCATTTCATACAAAGAATCCCATCGGACGTTTTTCTCAGATTCCTTCTTTTAAAGACCAGAATGCATAATGAAAACTACAAAATGAGAAAAATATTGCATCAGATATTTCTAGGACAAGGGTTTGAGATCATTGGACTAGGAGGAGGGAGACTTTCTGATGTGGGGAGTGGGCAACAAGATTTTGTGGAGAGGTCCCGATGGACTAGTTTCCCCTTCTGGTTGCATCTGTTGTCTTGCTGGTTCTGTATTTTTTCTAATCAGCCAGCAGATTCACCAAACTTGGAAGTCTGTGGACTGTAAATTCCTAAAGCTATACTGCTGCCCCAATGAGGGAAGGGCCCTGGTATGACGAGGATGGCACTTCTCAGATGCAGAGAACCCCTGCCTCCCACAGAGGGCATCCCCCAGTGTGACCTCGTGAAGGTCTTTGGGAGCCAAGGCAAGCTGAGCTGAGCTAGGCAGCATCAGCCCCTGCCCCGATTCTGTTAGTTTCTGTTTCCTTGGCTAAATAAATTCTGAACTGAACCCTTTAGAGGGTGTGTAGGTGTGGGGTCTCTTCTGGAAAGCTGCAGGTGTAAAGATTCATCACATTACTCAGTATGACTATCCACGCTGCTTCACGAACTCAGACAGATGTTAAGTTTTATTATTCCTAATGCCTTTGTGTTTCTCCCCACTCTCTCATGCCTTATTCCTGGTCTCTTTACACAATTCTCTATCTACTCTTCACCCTGTCTCCCTGGACAATAAACACAAAAAGAAAATTTAAATATCCATTCTTCTCCAATTTTGTCAGAGCAATTCATCCTCTCCTTCCTTCCTTCCTTCCTTCCTTCCTTCCTTCCTTCCTTCCTTCCTTCCTTCCTTCCTCCCTCCCTCCCTCCCTCCCTCCCTCCTTCTCTCCCTCCCTCCCTCCCTTCCCCCTTCCTTCCTCTGCCTCCTTTCCCCCCTCCCCCCTCCATTTCTCCCTGCCTTCTCATTCTCTATAATTTTAATCTAAATATCCACTCTTCTTCCATATTGTTAGGGCAATTTATTTTCTCTTCCTTCTTTTAAGACCTTTGCTTGGGAATCTCTGTACGGGCCTGCGTCCTGTGAGCAATCCCAGGACAGGGACCTAGGTCCTTCCTCACTTTGTGTATTTACCCTTTAGCATTGTTCCTGGGGCAAAGAAGCCCTTGATGTTTGACTCCAATGACATTTGCAGTCAGGGCCAGAACCAGCATAGAATGAGTGATAAGAGTTGATAAAGATCTTATACTCACATTTTAGCTCGAGTTTGATGAAATCCGTGTTCCCCAGATTTTCCAGAAATACTCCCTGTGGGATTAATGTTTTGAAGTAGAAAGAAATGTCAGCACTGGTTTCCCCCTGGAAAGTCGAGAAGTGCAGATAGGATGACGGGTTTGGGAAAGAGGCAGCATTCCAATAATTCCCTGTGGAAAGAAAAGAGAAACACATGGGCCATTGACACCATGATCTTTCCTTGAGTTTTAATAAATTTCCATGGGCAATCATCCTGTTTCCTCCCATCCTGTGGAACAACAAGCCCCACAGCATACCTCTGGCTTTCCAAAAGTTATCTGTGTGTATGTATATGCAATATTTTATTAAAGATTGAGAGTGGCCCTGTAGGGACTGTGGGGAGCAGATCCAATAGAGGTGAAATTGGGAGACACCCCTGGGGACACTGTGTGTGGTGGTGGGACAGTGTGGAGCTCCTGCATGTGTCTGGCCCCTTTGGTTGGTGCAGGAAGCACCTGGGCTGAGCCTAGTGGGTGAGAATGGGAGCAAGGTCTTTGGTGTTCTGCCCTTGCTGATCATCCACCTTTGTGAGGAATAACCAGTCAGCAGCCACTCAGAAATGGAACATGGGAGGATTACAACTGGGGGAGTACCTCTTACTCCCTGGGGACTACAGGTGACACTCTTACCTGTAGCGGGTGGGGAGTGTTGAGCTAAGCCCACTGATGGGCTCTTAATGAGCCTCTGCCCTTCAGCTCATGGAGAAGACATGACTGTCTTATTGCCTTGTAGTAGCCAGTGTCCCCATGAGAAAAGTAGCTCACAGGACAAAATAAAAATACCACACTGGATGAGTCACATTTCATTAGAACAGATGAACCGAGAATTGAAACTGAAACCAACAGCTCACTCTCAACTTCATCACCAGGGCAGAGATTCCCTTTGAATACATACAATTCTGAGTACATTTACTATCACAGCTAAAGTCTAAAGTACATGAGCGTGCTTTAAAACAGTTACTAAGGCCTTTAACTTTAATGCTAAACATATATTACAGTCACCAGATTAGGCCAAGATGGAGTCACTCATGCTAAGCCCATGTCAGCAAACCAAAGCTTAACTAAGTTTCTATGCTCAGCTCTCCCAGAAAAGGAAGACCTAGGTCAGTCAATTAGTACTTGTTCAGCACAAGTTATCTGACCCATTCCAAGTCTTCCCTTTGGTCCACATAAGGGAAGTAACCCTGCTCTAACCAATCAGAATATACCAGTATAACTTTTTTTTTGTTTCTGCTTACTGGGGCTATAAAAATCTCTGCCTTGTAAGCTCTTCAGAGCTCATTTCTATCTGCTAGAATGGATGCTGTCCAATCCATGAATTGCTGAATTAAATGCCTACTAGATCAGCAAATTGTCTGGGGAAAATTTTCTTTTAACACTTAAAATGTTGTTTTTTTTTTCAAAACTGAATTTTGCCATATCTTTCCTTCTAAGAATACAATGAATTAACTGAATTTAGTCTACTGGTTTTTATATACTACTAGAGGCCCTGTGCATGAAAACTCATGCACTGGAGGAGGGGTCCCTCAGCCCGGCCTGCCCCCTCTCACAGTCTGGGAGCCCTTAGGGGCAAGAGGCGACCTGGCGACCAGGGGAAGGTGATGCCCCCATCACACCTCTGCTTCTGCCACTGCCAGCAGCACAAGCCTTGGCCAGCCCTGGTTACCTGAGCCTCGGGCAGCCCTGGGAGGCTGGGCAGCCACTATCCGAGGCTTGCCTGTGCCTCGCGCCGGCCCTGGGTGGCTGGGGGGCTGAGGAGACTGGGGGACTCCGGATGCAAGTGCACGGATCGGCCGGACCCTCCTAGGGGTGTGCCCAGTTGTGCTGTGCACCTGCCACCCTGGCAGGGCTGAGGGGACTGGGTGCCACCATCTTGTGGCTATGGTCGCCACTATCTTTGAGAGTGTGCCAGTCAATTAGCATATTCCCTCCTTATTGGCTGTGGGTGCTGCCATCTTTGTGAGGGTGTGATGGTCAATTAGCATATTCCCTCTTTATTAGATAGGATACTATAGGCCCAGTGCACGGGATTTTTGCACTGGTGGGGGGCATCGCCTGTGGGATTGGCCTGTTGTGGGAGTGCCGCTCATCCCTCTCAGCCCAGCGGCGCTCCCATTGTGGGAGCGCACTGACCACCAGGGGGCAGCTCCTGCATTGAGCGTCTGCCCCTTGTGGTCAATGTGCGTCATAGCGACTGGTCAACCGGTTGTTCTGGTCGTCCTGCCATTTGGTCGCTGGGCTTTTATTATATAGGATTTTTCCTTTATTTTATGCAAATTATGCACAGATGCAATATTCAGTTCAAATACTATTCTTAAATAAAATTAACTTGGTGTTGGTACTGTTATGCTTAAGCTATAATTTTAAATTAAATATAGAATATTGTTAACTTATGAGATATTAAAATAACCTCTTATTTAATTAATGCTATTTGTTGTTGTTCTTAGAGACTTGTAGAATATAGCGACACCTAGATGAATGAATGGTAATATATTAACCTTTTGCACTCAGATGTCGAGTGTGACTCGACACGGTTGGCATCGGTAGCAGCTCTTTTTATACTCTTTGAATATATCAATAATTTGAAATATAAAAAAATTCAAATAAATAAGTTTGTATGAAAAGAAACTCCAGTTTTTTATTCTACTGCCGCGCTTTGTAAAATCTGGGGTATTTAAAAAATTAAATCCAGAGTAGAATAAAGGAATCAAGAAAAAAGAAAGGAAGTGCAAAGGGTTAATGATAATAAGTCAGTGTGAACTATGTTTACAAATGTCTGCAGTAAGGTAAAACCAGGGGTGGTGGTAGAGTCTATTGTTTAAAGTGTTGCCAAAATCTTCATGAAGGTTTAAGCTATATATTTTTAAACATAGCAATATCAAAGCTTTCAGTGGGAGAACAATAGACTAGTTTTCTCTTGAGGAGAATAATATTACTTGACATTGGTCAGTCTAATACCTGGGAAGAAAGAATCTTAATTTAACAATTTAAGTTGCTATCCTCTGGGATTAGAGTCCTCTTTCTGGCTTGAGATCTGGCTTAATATCTGGTCAGAGGAGTTCAGGCTCACCTTGACCAGCTGGCTGAAAATGAAGATCTCTTGAAATAAAACCTAAATCAACCTAGCAGTTGCAATCCAATCACCAGTCAGAGTTCTAGGAGGGAATGAAGCCACATGCCCGAGGCCAGCAGGATTCAGCTCATCTAATTGGGTCAGAACCTTTAACAACCTTAGGAGCCTGGGAGGATGTGTCTCCAGACATACGTCAGCCTGATGCAGGGCAATTCTGTCTCTTTAGGCAGTATCCCCAGGACATGAATGTAATCAACATTTTTCAAACTGCAATCCAATCTAGTGCATTCTATTTATTTTATTACTAGAGGCCCGGTGCATGAAATTTGTGCACGGGGGCGGGGGTGTCCCTCAGCCCAACCTGCACCCTCTCCAATCTGGGACCCCTTGGGGGATGTCTGACTGTCTGTTTAGGTCCGATCCCTAAACAGGCAGTCAGACATCCCTTTCACAATCCAGGACTGTTGGCTCCCAACTGCTTGCCTGCCTGCCTGATTGCCCCTAACCACTTCTGCCTGCCAGCCTGATCACCCCTGACCACTCCTCTGCCAACCTGATTGACGCCTAACTGTTCCCCTACCAGCCCAATAGTCCCCAACTGCCCTCCCCTGACAGCCCGGTCACCCCCAAATGCCCTCCCCTGCATATTCCCTCTTTATTAGATAGGGTTTTTTCTTTAACATATTGGATGGTGTACCTGCCGTGGTCTTGACAAACCAGTAAAAATGTAAACCCAAACTAAAAGTGTCATAAAATAAACTCGTTAAACAGGAATTTCATGAGACCTTGGGAAGGTGATATCATGTGGTTGTTTCTTCCTTTTTTCCTTCTCTTCCTTTTTCTTGATGTTTCAACTTTTGTCCTTTCTTTCTTTTCTCCTTTTATTCCTTTTCTCTCTCTAATCAGTCTGCTGGGGGCAAGGGAAATTCCAAGGCTATAGGTGTGTGTGGGAGGATCACTCCATGGGGGCGCAGGCCCTTTGGAGGCTGACACCCAAGGCTGCCCCAGGGAAGGGATAGCTATTGGGGGCACAGCTGCCTCCCAGGCCTATACCTTCCAGGCTGTGGATGGGAGCTCATCTCTGGGGCAGCGGGGGGGGGGGGGGGCATGCAAGGGGATAGGCAGTTGCGGGCGCCTTCCAGGCCCACAGCCCAGGCTGAGGCTAGGAGCAGATCGCTCCCAGCGGTGGGGGGTAGAGGGGTGAGGGCGATCGGGGGGAGAGGGCACGGCCGCTGGGAGCTGATCATGAAGGGGGTGCACGACCGCCTCCCAGGCCACTGCCCAGGTTGCCACTGGGACCTGATCGCTCCAGGGTGTGCGCTTATGGCTTATGGCCTGGGTCATGGCTGGGAGCTGATCACACCGGGGGTGCGCAGCCGCCTCCCAGGCCACTGCCTGGTCACAGCTGGGAGCTGATTGTACTGCGGGTGCACACCGCCTCCCAGGCCCATGGCCCAGGTTACAGCTGGGAGCTGATTATGCCAGGGGTGCATGGCCACCTCCCAGGCCTATGGCCTAGATCACTGCTGGGAGCGGATCTCACGGGGTAGGGGGTGGGGCGCCACCTTCCAGGCCAACAGCCGGATCAGGGCTGGGAGCTGATCACGCTGGGGGTGCGCGCCGCCTCCCAGGCCTACGGCCCAGATAGCGGCTGGGACCGGATCTCACAGGGCGGGCACTGCCTTCCAGGCCAACAGCCTGGGTCACGGCTGGGAGCTGATCGAGCCAGGGGTGCGCAGCCGCCTCCCAGGCCACTGCCCTGGTCACAGCTGGCAGCTGATTGCGCTGGGGGTGCGAAGGCGCCTCCCAGGCCAACAGCTGGGGCTTCATGCTGCCTGCTCTCAGCGGCAGCCCTCCCTGGGTCTGAGAGGACTGGGCGCCGCCATCTTGTGTTCATGGGCGCCGCCATTTTTGTCATGGAGTGATGGTTAATTTGCATATTACTCTTTTATTAGATAGGATTGACATTATTACAGATGTCCCCCATTTCCATTCCTTTGCTCCCTTCCACCCAGACTCCTGCCTTCCCCTCCTGCTGATCTTCACCACATTGTTGTCTATGTCCATGGGCTACGCATATACGTTCTTGGCTATGCTTTTCACTTCTTTAATCCCATGTGCCCCACCCACCTCCGCTCTGACATGTCAGTCTGTTCCATGCCTCTGGTTCTATTCTGTTGATCAGTTTATTTTGTTCATTAGAATCATTCTTATTTTCTAAGGTGGTGATGTGTTAACATGAGGGTAACTGTCTAAAGTGATTCTAGAAAACGGAAAGCGAGAAGTCAAACACATCAGAGGTCCAGCACTGGCTATTCAGACAGAAATATCCCCAGAAAGGAGAAGGACAGTTCGATCAGTTATTCTAGTTTGGCGAGATATCCTTACAGATGCTGATCCCATTTGTTTGAACTGTGTGCTCATTAAGCAATTTTGGGCAAATTTGGTTTCTTGAATGGACCTATTGGCAGGGAAAATACAACTTGTACAAATGGTGGTTCCCAGTTGTCTTTCTGGAAATGTCTGGATTATCCCATAGTATCATTGGAGCTGTCCCCATGGGCTGCCCCAGATCTCTGGACAAATTTACTCAGTCCAGATTCTTGCCCAGCGATGGTGAGGACTCTACGCTGACTGGTTATGTCAGAGTTGAGGTATCTACCCAGGAGGTGGTGAGGGAGAAACTTTAATTGCACTTACTTTAAAATCCTCATTCCTTAAAATATCTATGTTGGTTATACATTATGATATACACAACATATGATTACAGTAGTACATGAATATAATTTATTCTATTCATGCTTATGGGAATGTGGACTTAAAGGTTTTAATGAGCAGGGTACATACCCTGATGAATTTCTGTAAGGCCTGTACTGATGGGTCCGGGGCCAATCTCTGGGATTCTGGGTCATGACAAGATAACATGCATGCCTTTGCTGGTGCTCCTTGTACTTCACGATGCTAGGAGCTCACAGCATTGTTATTATTTGTTTATAATGCTTCCAATAGACTGCAAGCTCCTTGAAAGCTGGGAGCAAACCATTTCTTCTTCTTAACCTTTGGCCCCAGAACAAAGTAAGTACTCAATAAATAATTACTAAATCAGTGGGTAAGTGAATAGCTGTATCTCTCGATTATATTCAATTCCAGTCCACAGGAAAACTCCTCATGGGACAATATCTACTTTATAATAACTTGAGTATTGAAGGTTCTAAATAAATAGAAATCAAGGCTAATGCTGCTTTAGCACCCACTGGTCACTGGCTATGGCTTCCACTAGCACACCAGCATTTTCTGACCCATGACTTAATTTCTATGGATCCCTATAGAGCTCAATGAACAATGTCATGCATTTGCAAGACTGATGGCCTCATAACCTTAAGGTTATTACAACAGGTGAAATTCATACCTACAATCAAGGTCAGTGCTGTGGAAGGTAAAGTGACATTGGATGAGAATGCCAAGTGGGAAATAAAACAAGGATTTGTGCTGAAGCAGGAAGCAGGGATGGCCAGTGTGGACAGGCAGAAGGGGGCAAGGGTGGACATTTATGGGGAAAGGTGAAGCAGAGCTGAAATACATATCTGAGCCTGGAGGGACTAGTCAATACTAACAATGATGAGGCAGGTGGAAGAGGTCAGAAGCCCAGCCGAGGGTGGGACAACAGTTATCAGAGGATGGGCGAAATGGCTGGGGGGAGATTGATGGCCCTATAAGCTTGAACATGATTGGGGCATGTGAAAGCATTTTAAATATATTCTGGGCTCCTCTCCTGTGGGGAGAGGAACCAGGTGGTACCTCCAGCTGGTACAGGAGAACAGGGCTGGGGGAGCCAATTAGACATGACTGACACATCACTCAGACTTCAGTGAACCATCAGCAGAAAATGCAGCATCACCTCTTCATCCCAACCCTTCAATTGCCATTTTCTTTGATCTCACCCATAATTATTTGGTATGGGATTCTGACTTCAAAATTTCTAAGGATATTTTCTGATGAGCAGCAATTCACTGTAAGCCTAATTTTAATTTCTAACAAAGCATTGGACATACATAGTTTTCAAAGTCAAGTGGTGCTAGAAGGGATAGAGTAAAACGCAGTTCCTGCTTCACCTCTCCCCATCCCAAACCCAATTTAGCGAAAACTCTGTCTGCACCTTTAACTTTTTAAAGTATATCTCTATATGCCTAAAATATACCTGTGTAGATATTTATAAATTTATGCATCTTAGATAGTCTCTATTGGCATTCCTGAATGCAAGATGAGGACTGAGCATTTTTACAAGCCAACCTCCCTGCTCCCTCTCTCTGTATTCTTCCCAAACGGCCAAATGACAGCTTTTTTGGTTGTACTGAAATTCAATATATTCTAATTCTTGAATCTCCTGGAGTTCTGCAGTGTGCTTCTCAGCTGCCTGTCAACAGCCTGCACTTGCTGATTTTCTTGTACATTCACAAGGAGCAACAGAACACGAGGAGCACTGAGGTCCCCACTGAGGTGGTCATGTTGGCAAGGGCGGGGACCATGAGGATGTGCTGGTGGGAAGGTGGGAGGGGTGACAGCAGGTGAACTTATGGGGCTGCTCTGGCCTGTCTGTCACTTGGTGCAGATGCTGTGTAGTGGCCCACATGTAGGTTCCTGAGTCAGACCATCTGGCTTCATCATCCCTAACCCCTGGGCAACTTTGACCAGATATCTTGATCTTCCTGAATTTCAATTTCCTCCCTTGTACAATGGAATAACAATGGAAACTCTTATAGGGTGTTGAGAATCACAGGAGATGATAAAAAACACTTAGCAGAGTGCTGACACAAAATAAACGTCCAACACATGTTATTCATCACCCCTAAACTGATGGCTACAGTATCATGTACAGTCACTGCCTAAGGGCTTGGCCAAGGTGGGGAGAATGGGAAATGGGGTTCCTTTCCTTAACTAGGCAAATAGCTTCAACAAATCCTGGCTCCTCCCCAGCCCACTTTATTCAGAGGGCTAATTCTCTAAGGGGAAGCAGCAAGCTGGACTTAGCTCTCCTTATAGTTCTCACTTCTCCAGCTATCGGCTCTTCTCAGACCCATATCTACCTCTGCCCTTCTGTTCTGTTCTTTTCTGTTCTCACTCCTCTTCTCCCGCTGCCTGCCTTTCAGAACTGTGTGCTCCCTATCTCTTCATCTCCTTATTGACTTAGAGAAAACTCCATTCAGGACACACAAATGGGAATATCCTTGAACCCCGCAATGTACTATATGGTTTTGTAGAGTATCCATTAAATAAAAATATGATGAGAGAAAGAGTGAATGAGCAACTAAGGAAGTAGAGTGACCCAAACACTATCAATAACTGTGTCTGAACAAAGGTAGATCAGAGTGCTGACGGGCAGAGAGGAGTGTGCAGGTCTCACCTTGGTGTCAGGCCTCTGCTGTCTTTCCTTCCCCCTCAGAGGGGAGATAGGTAATTAGGAAAGTTGAAGAGGCAGTGGTTGGACCAGTTGGCATTTGGCTGAGTGGAGGAGATGGTCTGTGGGCTCTGCCAGCTGTGGTTTACTGAGGTGTGTGGCTGCAGGTGCTGTCTGGACGCCAGGAGGCTTGTCCATCCTCTCAGATTCAGCAATTCCCTGGAGCCACTGCATTAAGATGCTTACAAAGCTTCAACTTTAAGGGGCAAGCACTCTGCATTGTAAAAAAAATTATTAGGAGACTAGTTACTCTGAAAACTCTAGTGACCCACAGCTTAGAAATTTGAGTGTTCTTTGGGTTGTGCACGGAGTCTTTTGTTTTTTTTATTATGGCTGGGTGCAATTTACAACAATAAACTAGACATCTTTTTTGCATGCACATTTGAGTCTATTTGCAGAGGTGTCCTTACAGGGAGAAAAAAGTTACTCCCTTAATTAAACCACCTTGTACTTTCAGGGAAGGTAAAAGTTGCTTTGTTCAGCTCTCAGCCTCATTATATAGGGCAAATTAAAGTCAAAATGAAGGGGTGCATGTTAAAATGCCACTCCCTCGGCAGTTTCACCCTCTCCAGAAAGCCTTCTCCATTGCTACAGCCAAAGAGGGGCTGTTATACACTTGTGGGAGGAGTCAACGATATAACTGGGCAAGAATGGCGATAGAGTCCCAAGGAGAAAAAGAACACGATGGTGAAATCCTAAAGGTCACGATGCTCAGGACACTTGTTGCACAGCTGTGGGCTGCTTAATCGCCAGACCATGGGGGATGCGATAAAATGGCTTGTTCCTAATTAGTCATGAAAACCCCTATGTCGTATCTGCCAATGGTGCGTTTAAATTAGGGGTACTTAAGAGATAATTCTATTTCATTTTGAATGCTTGAAACAGTTATGCGTACTGGGATGCTTGGAGGTGTGGGGGCAGGTCTAAGTTTTCTTGTAAAGCTCTTCAGAGTCCCCACAATCGATTCCAACATTTCCTCAAACTTTCCTCATTTGGGGCTATTAGTTATGCCTATTTTATACTAGTCATCCTAAGTGTATTGGGGTTCAAAGCGAAAAGTTAATAACCAAAAGTAGTGAAATGAATAACTAGGTGTAGAATGGGAACATGTTGGCCTCTTGTTCTTGACTCAAATTTCTGTCTTGGGTCAATCCGAAAGGTTTCCATGTGACTTATTCCAAAGAATGAGGGAATAGCAAGCCGGAACCTTTCACACCTTGGTGAATAAAGGGCTGGGGGGAGAGCTGTCTGATTTAGCAAAACTAAAACTTTTCTGCATCTGGAGGTTGCAGGAAAAAAATTTATCATATCTAATATCCTAATATGTAAAAAGCTAGGGGCCATCACTATTGAAACAACTGGACGGACAACCGAACAGCAGGCTGTGTGGGGCAACCAGGCCGGCAGGGGGGTTAGTGTGGGACGATCAAACGACTGAACAGCAGGCTGCATGGGGAGACCAGGCTGGCAGCGGGGCAGTTGGGGGCGACCAGGCTGGCAGGGGGGCAGTAAGGGGCAACCAGGACGGCAGGGGGGGCAGTTAGGGGTGACCAGGCCAGCAGGGGGGGAAGTTGGGGGTGACCAGGCTGGCAGGGGGGGCAGTTGGGGGTGACCAGGCTGGGAGGGGGAGCAGTTAGGGGTGATCAGGCTGGCAGGCAGAGGTGGTTAGGTGTGATCAGGCTGGCACAGGGGGCAATTAGGGGCAATCAGGCAGGCAGGCTGGTGAACAGTTAGGAGTCAGCAGTTCTGGATTGTGAGAGGGATGTCCCAGATTAGAAAGGGTGCAGGCTGGGCTGAGGGGACCCCCCTCCCGTGCACGAATTTTGTGCACCAGGCTGCTAGTAATTATTATATGCAAGTTGAAATTAAAAATATTTAATAAGTTGTGTAGTACACAGAAGTCACCACGGGAGGGCGACTCGGGATTGTCCAGGGTTTAAAAGCTTGTGTGTCTGTCCAGGGATATATCTGCTTTTCTTAATTTTCCTGGGCCATTTCACCCACATTCATGGTTTTAACTACTAGTCACAGGTCAATAATTCCAAAATTTATGCATATAGTTAGATCTCTACTATGACTTTAAGATTAGGATATGCATTTCTTACTGGACAGCTTACCCTTGTCCTACAAGTACCTTCCTTAAACACTATGACTGAAAGTGAACGCATTTTTTTCCACATTAACTATACCTGCAATATACTCTACATCAGAGCTGTTCCCACTTTGCCACTCAAGCCAGAAACATGAGAGTCATTCCTGGGCATCCAACCCAGCTCCAAGGCCTGATAACCATCCTCTGACACATTCTGCCTTACACCCCTCCTCTTCATTCCTCCTGCTGCTGGGCTCAGGCCACCCTCTCCCACCTGGATGCACATGAACTCCAGTGTTGTTTATCATAAATTCAGCCTTTAAAAAGCCAACAGAGAAATCTCTCTAAAATGCACAACTGGCTATTTTACTCCCATGAGTAAAACCGCTGATGGTTCTAAAAGCCCGCAGAACACACTGCAAGCCCTCTGTATAACCACGGTCCTAGCCTGTACTCGTGGTGGTCAAGGATAGCTCTGAGGGTGGCCAGCCCCAAGCATATCACTCTGTCTTTACTGTGTCTCCTGTTGGTATCTACTTCCTCGTATCATTTTCTCTCCACATCTTCGTAATTCAGGTCTAATACCATTAAGTTCCCCTTTTACTGTCTGCCCTGTTGTCATGCAGAATGGTCACAGCAGAAGTGGAACTGACGGTGATGCATCTGGCCACACTCTGCCGCTGTGCAGCGGAGGGGTGCTGTAATGTGAGATGGACCTTAGGCCCTCACATATTGATAGTCTACAAAATCCCAGAGCCCCACCTCCACAAAAAAACAGATTTTATATCAAATCCATTAGGTAAGTACAATGTGGAAAAAGCCTCCCATTTTGGCAGAAGGGTGGACGGGAAAATTGCAAACTGCTCTACACAGCGGAATAATGGATTGATATGATCCGTACAATTATGTTACACGAACCAAAGTTTCCTTTTTGTGCTCTTTTCATTATAGGAAATAAAAAGATTCCTTTATCCTAGTCATAGATACTGTCATTTTCCTACCGAAAACTACCAAGGTCCCCATGTCTCCAGGGGTGAGATCAGTAAAGCATCATGCAAAGAGGAGATGAGCAAGTGGATGTTGGCTTTTAAAACCTGTTTCTTTATTTGTAAATTGGAAACATAGTTCCTTTGTCCACAGGGTGGTTGCGAGAATGCAAAGCAGAATTATGAAATATGAAAGAGCCGTGAAAAGGCAAACCATTTTCTTTATACCTGTATTTACGAATAATAATAGAAAATAACAGACTTTGTGTATAGGGGTGAGGTGGTTGCTCTGACTTATACAGAACATGTTGGAGTTTCCTAACGGCTCATAAATCCTCGAGAAGGGAACAGTCGGGAGAAGGCCTGACATCACATTCCATTCAGTGGCTAAGTGAACATAATTTCTAATATAAAAATAGCAAATCCATGCCTAAACAAATGTTCAGATTTTAAAGATGAAAAGAGGCCACGATCCTATGTTCCAGTTGCAGTTCTCTGCTGGTACACAGACCCTGAGTCTGGCTGTGGTCACCCTGGGATAAGGATCATGAAATGGAATTCCAGTCAATCACAGGGGACACCCACGGGTCTGAGGTTATGTAAGACTAGCCGGGGTTTTCTAACTTTGTGTTACATAATGAAAACAAATGGTAAGGTGGGTGCAGTGGCATCCGATAGGTTGAACTGGAGCAGTTTTGATTGTCAAGAAATCTGGGAGTTTGTATAAGGGCAGGATAGACTGTGTGAGGGTGACGAGTGGCTGAAATGCCTCAAGAGTGAGTAGTGTTTTCGCAGAAAGACACTGCTGAGTGTGCGGGGATCCAGAGGGCACACACGAACCGAACAGCTCTCCAGGTCTGCCAGGGCCACAGCATAAAGGATTTTCACTGAATGAAGAGCCTGCTGCAACTCCACATAGCGGACCTCCCTCCACATTTATTGATCAGAACGTAGCACAAAGGAACATGCCCAGATAATGAAATACTGATTAAGGCTACCTGATGGTTGCACTTACATTTTTCCACAACAAGATCCCAAGTTGTGAACTAGAGGCTGTGGTGTCTCAGCCTTGCTCTTGTGGTTACTGGGAGCCATGGGAAAACTGCCTGTCCAAAGCCGAGCTGCTTGGGAATCTCCATATGCTAAGGAGTGAATTTAGATTATAATAAGAAGTGCACGTTAACGTTTTAACTGCCATGGCGGGGTGCTGCTAGTCATGCTAATTTGAACCTGAGGAGATGGTGGCAAAGTCTGGGTTTTGGAAGCAATTACTCCATCAGTCTGGTAGCCTCCAGAGTACAACAGCTCTGAAACACGGCACCATCTGACCTTTCCTCAGTCCAGGGCTCGGGAGAAAAAACAGACTTTCCAATCTAGATCCGAACGGATGCCGATGGAACCAATCTCACAGTTCACCTCTGCAAAGCTTATGGGAAGTTTGTGGGATTTATTGTTTCAAGAACTGAAGGACATTTACCTACCGATGCAGGGGAATAAATTTCAAGTACATTTAGTATTGGAGAACAGTCGCTTTAGTGCCTATTTCAATCCACTTGATTTTCTCCTTAATCTTCTTCCATCCTCCACCTCGACTGGAACACCACACACACACACACACACACACACACACACACACACACACACGCCTTTTTAGTTTGAGGCTTGAGTGGTTTGTAAAACTTTAAAGAGTTTTCAATAGCAAAAGTATGGAAGCAACCACAATTAGAAAACTAGTGTGGGATATTCAGAAAAATAAAATACAATGTGGCATAAGCAGTGAAATAGACCTAGGCAAATTCTCAACTGTATATTGTAAAGGGCAAGCAATTTTTAGAATAAAATGTATATTGTAGCTCCATTTTGTTAAAAGGTATATGCACCCTGATACATATACAGGCAGTCCTTGGGTTCCGTCGGACTCGACGTATGTCGTTTTGTGGTTATGTTGCCATCTCCCATCTATATATATAAAGAGGTAATATGCTAATTGGTCCTAATGGTGTCCCAGTCATGCTCAGTAAACAGGCTGCACAAGCACAGGAGCTGGTGGGCGGGGACAGGGGCGGAGACTTCCACCCTGAGCGGAGGTGCACGCAGGCCTGCCCAGCGCTAATATCACACTGCCTCAGAGGTGGAGGCTGCTCCCAACAGAGCCACACACAGGCAGGAGCTGATGGGTGGGGACACAGACAGGAGGCCTGGCTGAGCCGCCACAGCACAGCTTGAGCAGGTCTGGAGCGAACACAGAGAGGGGGGCCTGCCCGAGCTGCCGCGGTGCAGCTTGAGCAGGCCTGGAGCCAACACAGACATTTTTTCGTGGTGAAGGGACTGGAATCCGTGTTCATGAAAACCCCTTGGTGGTTGTGGTGGCCGGCAGTGGCAGCAGTAGCAGGGTGATGGGGATGGTGCCTTCTCCTGACCAGCCCGGTTGTAGAGGTGTCAGTAGGACATTCCCTAAGGGCTCCCAGACTGTGAGAGGGGGCAGGCTGGGCTGAGTGCATGAATTTCATGCACCGGGCCCCTAGTTTATTTATATATATTAAAAAAGTTCTGTCATTTCAACTTATGTACATATGTGCTTTATGTTTTTTATTATTTATTTACCACAGTAAAGGTCAGGAATTGTTATCTTTCTTTTAAATTTTTTTTACTGTTTCACTTCATTACTGCTGTGTATGTGCTCCATGTGAGTAACATAGGTGCTTATGTAGGTGGGTTCCGACTTATGGCGAAAATCGCGTTAAGTTGTGCCATAGGAACGGATCTCCGATGTAACCTGAGGACCTACTGTATGTGCATATACACACACACACATATAATACACACATACACACATGTGTGTTTGTGAAAGAGTACAGAAAGGAGAGAATAAGGAGAAGCAGAGACAAGAGTCTTAGATGCCTGGAAGGAAGGAGTCCTTGGGAAGATGAGGAGGTGTGCACGTTAATGGGACCAGGACAGATGCCTGGGCACAGGGCAGAGTGAAGATGATTTAAAAGTGCTCTGTGCCTGAACTTACATGACCTTTACAAGTCATGTAAGATACAAGTAAAGGTTAGATTTCCCCCCATTATTTTGGTTATTGGACTATGTTTTTTTAAAAGAATGCCTGTGTCAGCACTATGTAGATGAATTAGAGGAAGCCTCAGCTTTTGCTTTTGGACTCTAAGCCTCTGGGCCTCACCCTTAACCCACACAGTAGCTGCAGTAGGAAGAAGGGACATTGTTCCTCATGCTGAGAAAGAATAAGGCTCCTGAGACTGTACCATTCCCATGTACAGCTTCGATGCCACAGAGACATTTCTGAACTATAAACTACCAGTGCCTAACCAACTCGCTAAACTATGCTGCTGTAAAGCTTTCTTCTTATAATGAATTCTCCTGGTCATAAGCAAACTTTTCTTCATCAATACTTATTCCATTAAGATTCTGGACTTCATAAAGTTATTAGTACTTATTAATAATTAACTTCACAGGTTTATTAATAGCTATTCATAGCAGCTAAAACCTATCAAACTATGTTCCAAGCAATGTTTAATATAAGCATGATCTCAATTATTGAACCTTCACAACATCTTTTGAAGTACTAGTATTACTTCCCTTTTTCATATGAGGAAACCGAGGCACAGAAAGTTTAATGTGAGTTTCATTTTAAACCAAGGTCTCATAGCTTCAATACAAATGCTCTTTCCATAAAAAATGCTGCCATTTAAAAAAATAAATCATTTCCTTTCTACTCCCCCACAGCCCTCACCTCTTCTTGTAAATAAGACCCTCCGAAAATTCCTAAGAGATTTTATGCTGGTCTTTCCTGACCTCTCAAAGGAGTCTGAAGATGCTATTGTAGGCCTGTCCTCAGATTTCGGCTGAAGGAGACTAAGGGGAGATTCTCCTGTATTGCTCAGGTACCTGGGGTAGGTTGGGGAGGGGAAGATGACCACATTTTGCTTCCTGCCTCTACTGAGAACCTACTCTATATCATGCCCAGCCCCAGACTTCATGGGAGAGCTAGCACCTCAGAATTTTGTCTCTGCTTCTGATATCATCCTGGTCCACTCTCTCCCTTGCTCATTAGGCTCCAGCCACACAAGTCCTCTTTCAAAATGCCAAGCTTATTTCAATCTCAGGACCTATTTTTTCTTCCTAAAATGCTTTCCAAATATCTCTGCAGCATTGACTTCTCATCTTTCAGAAGCCAGTCACTCTTCAAATCCAATGCCATCTTCTCAAAGAAATGGGAAATCCATACTGAAGTCACCCTCGCCATTCCCTGTGGATTTCATTTTTTATATTCATATTTCACTACCTGAAATATCCATTTAGATGTCAGGTTTATGAGATGTCAGGTTTACTTATTTGCTTACTGTCCTTCCTGGTCTGAGATATAAGGTCCATGCACGGGCTTGCTTTGCCTGCTTTCCCCTCTTCTGTGTTTCTAGTGCTTAGACCTTACTTAACACATAGTATGTGCTCAAGAAATGAATGAATGAGACGTATCACCTTAGGTCTATGCATTTGGGAGCTGTGAGTCATGTAGTCTAACAGCCAAGGAAGGTTTCCAAAACTCAATCTCTATATGGGGCTGGAATTGTTACTTGAGTAAATGAAATCTTGTTATTACATCAGGGAAGGGATGAGCTAAGTAATAATATTGAAGTTACTCAGATTAGCCTAAATATGATTTCATATGACAAAATACTAAAAATATTAATTCTTTATTCCAAAGTCTATGATATGCCTTGTCAAAGTATTTGTGATTTTTTTCTCTCAAATGACATGGAGCTGAGTTAAACTACACATTTTCTGGTTCCATGTGCCCTGTGGAGATAAGATCGGTAGCACTGAGGTGGAAAGCTCATGTAGAAGAGGCCAATTGTTCTAAAATAGGCTTGGATGGTGCAGTATAACGTCTTATACTCACAAAGTAGTTTGAAAATGTGCAATGCTGACTGAACACCGGGTTAGACCATGTGTGAAATGTCCAGTTTTCCCACATGAATTGAAGTTTGTGCTGTAATACTTCACAATGACGTTTATCACACTTAACAACCCTGTACCTGTTTCCTGGAGTGTGGATCTGGCTGGAAGAAGGCATTCTCCCTCTCTGATATCTCCAAGTAGCTCTAGATTAACCACAGGTTGAGTGTTGGGCCTGCTTCACCCAATAATTCTGCCTAAGCTCCAAGTCTCTCCTCTTCTCTCAGCCTGGCTGATGATTTTTGTAGGCTTATCAGGAATATTAGGATCTTGCTCTTTTACTCTTTGGGTAAGGTGTGTGTTCCAGTGCTTACTGAGGATAAACCTTTTGATGTTGTGCTTGCCTTCACCGCACAGGCTTTTGCAGAAATGGGAAGAATTGCCCACTGAGAGATTTTAGGAATGCAGGAAGGTAATCTTGGTGCCCTTCTGTTGCTTGTAACCCTGATCTCCAGTTGGGTCTCTCGCGTCACCTTCACCAATCCTGCTGGCAGATATTAATCAATGGAACCTCCATGATGTGGTGGCTGATAACAGCTTAATGATTATTCACTTGTGTTTTTTTATTTTAACTAGAGGCCCAGTGCACTAAATCACGTGACCCCGCTCACCCGCGTGCACCTCACTGAGCCCGCCTTTGCCACGCCAGCCTCGCCGTGCCAGCCTCGCCGTGCCTGCCTCACCGTGCCCACCCACCTGCCACCCCACCTGCCTGCCGGCCACCAGCCTTGCTGTGATCAAAGCCTGTGGCCGTGAGGGAGGGACCAAGAGGTGCTCCATGAACTTCATGGTGACCGGTCATTTGGTCGTTATGGCACTGGCTTTTTATAATATAGATAAGGGACTCCTGCAGATTGAAATGCCTTTAAGATCCAAACTAATTAATTTCTAATGGTCTGATTTCAAGTATTAGCAAAGGGTGGAGAGAAATATATCCATAATCATGGTCTATATTTATACTTATAATGATTATCTAGTTGTTGCCTTTTAGCCAGGATCTATGTTTCACTGGCAGCACACACAGAAAAATGTTCAGCTTCAAAATCATGATGAATGAGGAGACAATATTAGAATAACACCACGGAACATAAACTATTATAATTTTCTCCAGTAATGAGAACCAAGTAGTGATTTCTAAAGTTTACATGTGAAAATGAATTTGGACATTGATACTTTTAAGAAGGAAAAAAGGGTCCATTTTTATACTTAAGAAAAATACTGTATATGTTGAAATGTGCTTAATGAAAAAAAATAACAGTGTGAATGCAACATGCCACACTTCATGAAAAAGGTTAAACTACTTCATGACTTTTCCTCTTAAAACTAAACTTGAAAATATCTTTCCTTGAAGAAAATCCCCAGGAACATTTCCTCTCTACTTCACATGCTTAAGAAACTAGAGAGCATTCCAGTGTATATTAATCAGAAAATGCAGAGCAAGAAGGGAGGATTTTCACAGAGATAATTTGGGAGATGAGAGACCAGACCTGATTAGTTTCCACAATTCCGTTAAGGATTACTTTCCATGAGTGAAACACATTATTCCCTTCAGATTATTTTTCCCGGGTTGTGTTCTTTTTGCATGTTTCAACTTGATATTCAATTCTTTATAATCATCAGCTCACAAATTTTATTGGGCACTAAAGTAATCTTGCAGGGCTTGCTAAACATGCAGTTTTCTGAGCCATATTCCCGGCCGTTTGGAATCACTCAGTCCTGGGCTCAGGAACCTGCCCTTTTAATGAGAACCTCAGCACCTCCTGGAAACGACAGAAGTTTTGCAAACATGGTTTTGGAGTCTATGTGATGCTCCAATCACTTATTAGAAGCCTGGCTAATTTTGAGCTTTGTGAAGGGTGAACATGACATTCATTCATGTTATTGGTGCAGCCAGATCAGAGGCTTCACACTGAGACACAAGGACATTGTCAGAGTATTATGTTAAGCGAAATAAGCCAGTCAGAAAAAGACAAGTATCACATGAGCTCATTCATATGTGGAAATTAATGAACAAAATAAACTGATGAGCAAAATAGAACCAGAGACATAGAAGCATGGAACAGACTGTTGACTCTCAGAGGGAAGGCATAGGTGGGAGGGTGGTTCGAAAGAGATCAACCAAAGAACTGGTTTGTATGCATATATGCATAATCCATGGGCACAGACAACAGGGTGGCGAAGGCCTGGGTGGGGGACAGGGGTGGGCTAGAAGGGGTCAAAGTGGGAAAAGGGACACATGTAATTCTTTCTAAAAAAAAAAAAAGAAATCGTGCCTGGCTCCTGACTTAGGTTTTAGTGAACAGGTTAAGTTGGAAGGCACCAAGACACAGAGAGCAGGTGCATCAGCGTAGGTGAGAACTTTTCCTCCTTCTCTACAGACAGCTGCACGGTGACAACTGAATTTGGCTTCTCTATGGGTCTCTGGGGAAAACAGGCCTTTGGGTTCAGTCCATGATCCAGCAGGGAGGATGGTCAGAGACTTGGTCTGCATCCTTTATTCTTGGTTTCTATGCTGGTCACTCAGCTCTTGAGACATTATTCTCTCTGGTTCTTTTCTTTCCACTTTACCATTGGTCCATTCATTGGCTCCACTGCCTCTGAACATTTCCTAATATTTATGTTTTCCAGGGCTCCCCTCCTGTTCTTCTCTCTTCATACTGTCTCTCTGTGTGACCTCCACCATCCTCCCATCGGTAACCACCATCCATGTCTCCAGCACAGACCTCCAACCAGAGATCTAGAGCTAAGTGCCAGAACTCCATGAGGACAAGTGTGTCTTTTCAGATCTCCTTCCAGAAGCTGGAAAGAGCAAGTATAAAATCAAAGCCATTGCCTCACCCTGAGGTTGGCTCCTCTTATGATCTTTATCTTAAAAATATCCCTGTTCAGGAAGGAACCCAATGGTAGGAAGCTCTAGGCTCTACTCTGAGCCACAACTTCTCTGCCCATGACAACCAGATGCCACATTCTGCCACCTTCACCTCCAAAGTGTCTCTCAAGTTGTCTCCTCTTCTTTTTCCCATTGCTCTTGTCTCTCGGCTTAAATACTCCTATCTCCAGTGTCACCCTCCACTGAGCCAACAGGAGCTTTCTGAACACAGACTTAATTCGCAATACATGTTACAAATCTTGGTGGCAGATTCAACCCCTCCACCTGCAATGACATTGTACATTTTTGTTCCTTCTTTTCTTCTTAGTCATAATTAACAAAAATGCTATTATTTGTATAGATAATGATGATAAAATATAATAGCTGTTATTTGTAGGCAGTTTACTGGTACTATGTGTCACTCAATGTGCTAGGTACTATTCCACTTGAATTTCATAAAAACCCTAAAAAGTAGGTGCTGCTGGTATTCCCCTTTGCAGATGGGGCAGTTGAACTTAGAGAGATTAAGTTGCTCAAGTTCACATGAGTAGTAAGAGGGGCTGCAGGGCAACTCTGTCGGAATCCAAAGCTTGCACCCCTAATCACTTCCCTCTGCCTATTTTTATCAAGTTTCAGCAATCCTATGGAGAGTATTCCTCCCATATGCATTTAAAATCATTTTAGACACTCCCATGGGTGTAGTTATGGGTTTGAACGGATCCACCTAATTCCTACCCAGGTAGGTCATGGTGAGTTTCTCACTATGTTGCTTATAAAATAAACATATGTCGAAGAGGACAAAACCTACAGCCCCAGCTTTCTAGAGTCACGATTTACTTTCTATGCTAATAGTCTTTCAAATGTATTAGCTGTTAATGACTGAGGAACTCTGAAACTTCTCACAATGTTAATAGATTTGTTAATTATTTCCCTAGTACATTCACAAGAAAACTAGTTCCAGAATTTTGAAATGTCAATGAAAGCCTGGATAAAAAAATGTTCTTTACTGCAGGATGTCTCACAGTTACTAGGTATTGTGATTCTCAGAGGGGAGTATACAGTATGTGCTTTTGAATACATTTGACCACAATGCTAATTTTTAATTTTTTAAAAAAAACATAGCTCTGAAATATACCTAAATGGGAAATGCCGAAGAGCCACCTGTTAATACAGAGTCAATCTTTGCATTTGAAATATATGGACCATGCTATTTATTTTTACTTAAACCCCATATATGTATTGAAGAACATCACCATGTTTTTATTCTATTTAGAAATTATGGTAACTGGAGCAATCACTGTGTTTGAGATGTGGAGGATGATAAATTAAAGTGTTGACCTGTGTCTTCAGGAGGCAGATTCATGAAACAAAGCTTGATTTTTTTAAAAAGAAGACTGTGGATCCTTTCTTCTTTGCAACTCTCTTTGTACATGTAATACATCATTCATGTACTCTCTTTATTTTTTCTTTTATTCACAGGCTCTTAAGATAAGCAGGGAGAGGCTCTGCACTCTGTAACACCTTTTCCCTAACATGAATCAAGGCATTTGTAGAAGCAGTCACCCACCATTACCAGGTTCCACTTTCGTGGGAATCCAAGCTGCCCTGAAAGAACAAGAGCGGGGCCTGTTCTCAATGGGGCATTTTTAAACCATAGCAAAATGTTTCAAAGCTCTCTTCTTACTTCAAACTGTTGGGCTTTGGTCCTTGGCAGCAAGACCCTCAACTCCTCACGAGGGCAGCCTCCCCCAGCTTCCACAATGCATATGATCTGCAGTCCCGTGGGGGCCTGCCTGCCTCTGCTCCATCACCCAGGCAAGCCAAGAGTAAAACACGACATGCATCTCCATTCTTTGCAGGGATGCTTGAGAGCTCTCCTGGCTTTCTGCCCTTTTGGAATGGGGACATTTGTTCAGATGGAAGCATGGGATGACTATTTCTGTGTGGGTCAACAGAACTAAACAGAAAATGAGGACTTTTCCCCGTCACACACAACATCTGCTTTTGTTGGTCAACATTCAAATAAACAGCTGTAAGAGTTAGGAACCTGTTTCCCCAAGAAAGCGAGACAGGTGACCCAGATCAGAAACTTGTCTGAGCTTACTCTGTTTTCCTTATGTGAATGCATATTACTTTCAGGTAAATCATTGGCAAAAAGAAGGCCATCTCTAGGCCACTTTGGCATTATTAACACATGCCTGCATCCTTCCTCTTTTTAGTTGCATGGTGGAAATTTCATCAAATTCCCTCCTTCCTGAGGACCATCAGTTCTTTATGTCTCTTAAACCGGAGGGAGGTGGTCTGATCTGGACCCTATGGCTCTAGGCCTCTTTTAACTTCCCCATGTCCACACGTGCATCAACACCCAACCAGTTTAAACGGATTTTCCTTCCTCTCTCACTATAATGCTGGGGGTTATCTGTGGCTTGTGGTGTCTTTAAGATTACAAACTGACCTATGGATATAGTTCAATATCAGATGTAGCAGATATATCAATAATTGGGATGTATTAAAATCACTCAAGATAAAGACTATATATGGAAAAAAGAATGAAGAAATAACTTTTTCCAATCTTGGGTTTTCTCTATTTTTCCTTGTATCATAAATAACTATTTCTTAGAATAACCAATATTTCTATTTGATGACTTTTTGAAATCTATAGAATATTGCCTTTTTCATTCTCATTTTGTCTCATAGGCACTGGCTTCTCTCAATCCTACATAACTGAAATTAGGTAACTTCATCCTTTAGTTCATTACTTGTCAATTTTGAGAACTGGGATAAGTATATTATTCCAAAAGGTAGGTGTAAATTGTTATGTGAGAATATGAATAGCAGATTCAGACAAGTATAAAAACAAAGGAAATTTAAATGAAGGTCATAGTTTATATTTACTCATTGGGGTTGGGGGAAAGGGTGGAAAGCAAAGTGTGATATATAGTTACCTAAGGGCCAGGTAAAAGGAGATTCCCTGCTGCTGGCAGGTAAATCTGCATCCTAGTGCATTCTTACATTTATTCATGCACATGCAGAAAAATATAAACACAATTCTATGTGGTTTGGACAAAATTGGGGCATCAGGAATCTTTCAGTGTATTTTGCCTAAGCACAAAGACTAAGGGTCAAATGTTGCAATGTAAAGAAGTGCTAGTGGTCAATGAAAATGCATACTCTGAGAAAAGTACAGCACAGTAGTATATACTCTCACTCAGAAATATCACTATGAACTTACGACATTAAAATTTTTGAAACAGCAGCATTCTTTACCTACCATCAACTGTCCTTGTTACCCCTTGTACCCAGATCTTGGACTTAAATATTATTCCATGCTATCCTCTGCTACCTCTGGTAGGGGTACCGAGTCCATGTCTTGGAACAAACAAAAAAATTGGATTGGGTCTGGAAACATCTTGTTGTTGCCAGAAAGCAAGCATAGTACTAAAACACTAAAAAAATGGGGCCAGGTTAAAGAGACTCACTCCTGTTGGCCAAATTTTGATGACTTGGCATTGTGTGTAAGAGAGAACACAGTGAGCATAAATTATGGTTGACTAAAAGAAACAGAGCCTAGTCTCCAAAAGTTTATTTGCTTATAATACTTAGAAAAGAGTTAATATAAGGCACATAAAAGAGAGTTATAATACAAAGAAGGGTGAACAAAACCAGGTATGTTTACCAGGGTGTTAAAATAGGTATTTTGTTTCCTCTGCCAATTATATTCCTGACTATAAATTATATAGTATACTAGAGGCCCAGTGCACGAAATTGCTTAATTCATAGACCTAAAAAAATGGTCTCTAAAAAAAGCATAAAGGAAAATAAATATTTCCTTCTAAAGAAAGTGGTATAGACTGAATGTTTGTGTTTCCCTACTTCATATGTTGAATGTTAACATGCAGTGTGATGGTACTAGTATATGAAAGCAGGGCCTTCTGGAGGCCATTAAGTCATGAGGATGGGGCCCTCATGTTTGGTATTAGTGCCCTTATCAAAGATACCCCAGAGAGTTCCCTTGAAGTCCCTTCTGCCATGTGAGGACACAGTGGGAAGATGGCCATCTGTGAACCGGGAGGGGACCTTCACCAGACACTGAATCTGCCTGCCTCTTCTTTTTTTTTTTTTATAAGTCTTTATTGTTCAGATTATTACAGTTGTTCCTCTTTTTTCTCCCCATAGCTCCCCTTCACCCAGTTCCCACCCCACCCCATGCCCTTATCCCCCCACCATTGTCCTCGTCCATAGGTATTTGATTTTTGTCCAGTCTTGATCTTGAACTTCTCAGCCTCCAGAACTGAGAAATAAATTTCTATTGTTTGTAAGCCACTCAGTCTATGGCATTCAGTTATAGCAGCCTGACCAGACTGAGACAGAAAGGACCGGACTCAAACCCCTTTGACATTAAAGTATGAGTTACCATAAATACATAATTTCAAATTCTCCTCAACAAACCAAATAATTGTAAATTTCTGCTTGGTCAAGTTAATCCCGAGACTCTTTTCTTCTCAACATTGCACCTGAACATCATTTAAGAACTAAATGAGACAACATTTAATGATTTAATATGAGCAGATCCAGGCTTAGAAAAACACAATAAATGTAGTAGCAGAAATTTAATATGGTAGAATAAACTGATTGAAAAAATGTCTGGCTGGGTCATGCTATTATTGTCTTTGCTAAAAGGGTAAGGGGAACATTGGATCTTGTGATCTCTGCCAGATGGAGTTAACAGGTCAATGATTTCAAAGGGCCATATTCAATGGATTTTAAAATATATGTGTATTTTTATTGATTTCAGAGATGAAGGGAGAGGGAGAGAGAGATAGAAACACCAATGATGAGAGAGAATCATTGATTGGCTGCCTCCTGCACGTCCCACACTGGGGATTGAGCCCGCAACCTGGGCATATGCCCCAGCCGGGAATTGAACCAGGACCTTCAGAAGATAATCTAGTTCATAGGTCCATGCTCAACCACTGAGCCATGCCAGCTGGGCTCAATGGATTTTTTTAGAGGGGGAGGGGATGGAGTCTGGTGCCTTGAATTGAAGTGAGGATGGCATGACCCTTACAGGATATTAGTGTAGATAAGCATTATCTTGGATAGAGTCAATTGATTATTTTCTCAATTTTGTGTAACAGATTTTTGACTAGATTTTGACTCCAAACTGTTTTTATTCATACAGATTCAGAAGGGTGACCAAATGACAGTCACAAGCAGGCAGTGAGGAGGGCATGGGACCCTTCAATTCTCTTGGACCACATAAGTCTCTTCCCTGCGCCCTTTCTAACTGTAAATGGAACACCCCACAATGACTGCTCTTGGATGTCCTGTCAACTGTAGTGGGTGGGAGTTTAGAAGCAAAACCCACAACAAAACAAAACAATAAGAATAAAACCCCATTGTGCAAATATAAGTGAAAATTTCTGGTAGGATTGTTAAAATTGAAGGTAGGTCACTACTCATGCTTACTTCTCTTCTTCACCACTCCAATGCATCCACACCTGCTACAGCAACCCACAAGTTGCTCTGCCCTCCATGTGGGCTGTGCAGGAAGGTCACCACTCAACACCTGGCCACATCTACAGCACCCCACTGCACACTCAGCACTCTGCCTTCATCTGCTTTGTCCAGCTCCATGTTTGGTCACACTTTGCTTTCATCCTTGCCTTTTCCACCAGTCACGCCTGATTCCCCATAACACACAGAGCACATGGACTGTCCTCTATGCTTCAGCGTAAACAAAGATCAGGCATGGTAAATATAGATGCTATTTCATCCAAACACTTTTTTTAAACAAGAGCATATTTAATTTTAGAAAGTTCTAAGAAGAAATATTACATATATTTAAAACAACTATCAAAAATTTTAACATTCTGAAATGAATGGAAATTTTATTAAAAGGTGAGAAATTACAGTAATAACTGCTAATCTTTTCACTTTGAAAGCTGAAAAAGCATGGGTATTCTTTTAAAATTAGTTCAGATATAGTATTTAGAGTAGACGAAATATTCAACTAGTAAAGATTATATCTTATATAATAAAAGCTTATTATGCTAAGTGTCCGATGGTACGGTCGTCTGCTCAACCAATCAAAGTGTAATATGCTAATGATATGCTAAGGCCACTCAACCGCTTGCAATGATGTGCACTGACCACCAGGGGACAGATAGTCGATGGATGACCAGTTGCTATGATGTGCACTGACCACCAGGGGGCAGACGCTCCAACTGGTAGGTGAGCTTGCTGTTGGGGTCCAGCAGATGGGACTGAGCAAGATGGGCTGGACACCCCCTAGAGCCCTCCCACGGCCCATCCTGGGTTGGCCAATCTCCCGCGTCCCTCCCCAGCTCCAATCGTGCACTGGTGGGGTCTCGTGGCCTGGCATTCACCCTCTCCCAATCTGGGACCCCTTGGGGAATGATGGAGAGCCAGATCCCGCAGGCCAGGATGAGGGACCCCACTGGGTACATGAATTTGTGCACTTGGCCTCTAGTATTTTTTAATAAAGGAGATTTTATAAGACATTTCTTTTTTGTTTTTAATAAATCTTTATTGTTCAGATTATTACAATCTTTATTGTTCCTCTTTCCCTCCCCCATTGCTCCCCTCCACCTGGTTCCCACCCCACCCTCTGCCCTTACCACCCCCCACTGTCCTCATCCATAGGTGTATGATTTTTGTCAGTCTCTTCCCACACCCCCCACACCTCTTTCCCCCCAATAATTGTCAGTCCACTCCCTTTCTATGCCCCTGATTCTATTATATTCACCAGTTTATTCTGTTCCTCAGATTTTTAATTCACTTGATTTTTAGATTCACTTGTTGATAGATATGTATTTGTTGTTCATAATTTTTATCTTTACCTTTTTCTTCTTCTTCCTCTTCTTAAAGAATACCTTTCAGCATTTCATATAATACTGGTTTGGCGGTGATGAACTCCTTTAGCTTTTTCTTATCTGTGAAGCTCTTTATCTGACCTTCAATTCTGAATGATAGCTTTGCTGGGTAGAGTAATCTTGGTTTCAGGTTCTTGCTTTTCATCACTTTGAATATTTCTTGCCACTCCCGTCTGGCCTGCATAGTTTCTGTTAGGAAATCAGCTGACAATCATATGGGTGCTCCCTTGTAGGTAACCAACTGTTTTTCTCTTGCTGCTTTTAATATTCTCTTTGTCTTTTGCTCTTGGCATTTTAATTATGATGCGTCTTGGTGTGGTCCTCTTTGGATTCCTTTTGTTTGGTGTTCTCTGCACTTCCTGGACTTTTAAGTCTATTGCTTTCACCAGGTGGGGGGAGTTTTCTGTCATTATTTCTTCAAGTAGGTTTTCAGTATCTTGCTCTCTCTCTTCTTCTGGCACCCCCATTATTTGGATGTTGGTACACTTGAAGTTGTCCCAGAGGCTCCTTACACTATCTTCATATTTTTGGATTCTTTTTTCTTTTTGCTTTTCTGGTTGGGTGTTTTTTGCTTCTTTGTATTTCAAATCTTTGACTTGATTCTTGTGATCCTCTAGTCTGCTGTTGGATCTTAATATATTATTTTTTATTTCAGTCAGTATATGCTTAATTTCTAGTTGGTCCTTTTTCATATCCTCGAGTGTCTCACTAACTTTATCGGCCTTTTCTAGGAAATTCTTGAAAAACCTTATAACCGTGGTTTTAAACTCTATATCCAGTCGTTTGCTTTCCTCCATTTCTTTCCTTTGTGACCTGTTTCTTTGTCTCCGCATTTTGGCTGCTTCCCTGAGTTGATAGAGTGGCTTTGTGTGCTAGGTGTCCTATATGTTTCCTGAGGTGGACACTCTTGGTGCATCCCTTTGTGGGCTGTGTACAGTCTTATTGTAGTTAAGTCTTGATTGTTGTTGGTATCACTGGGAGGAATTGACCTCCAGGCCAATTGGCTGTGAGGATCAGTTGTGTCTACGCTGGGAGAACTTCTGTGCTGGAGACACCCTTATGAGACAAGACTTGCAAAAGTCTCTGTGCTCAGCTTGGATGGGGCGGAGTCTCAGGGCAGGGCAGACAGCAATGGCTTCCCATCAGCCCTGCCCTAAGAGGTCCCTGGGTCTCAGTGTCCTGCGGTAATCACTGCAAGCACCTCTGAGAAGAAGCCACCCTCGAGTTTCGCCCGCTGCCAGACAGTCCAGTTTCTCCCCAAATGAGTCTGGGTCCCCAGAGGCTCACCCGGAACTGGAGTTCAGAGCAGTCAGGAGCTTTTGTCTCCCTCCCGATTGAGAAAGCCAGCCACGTACTCAGTTGCCAGCCCTCTCTGCGCGCGCGCCTGGGTACCTCTGCCTTCTGCAGATCCTCTGAGTCTCAGTGTGCTTTTCTCTTTTCTTCTAGTTGTAGAATTTCCACTCAGCCAGCCTTCTTGTGGTTCTGGATGATGTCCGTTTTGTCTTTTAGTTGTAGTTTTGAAATTGTTGTGTGAGGCAGCAGTTTAGGTGTTTAGCTATGCCACCATCTTGGTTTCCTTATAAGACATTTTAACATGTGAGAATAAAACATTATTTTGTAAAGCACATATGGTTATTAACCCAAACTCTATTCTTATAAAAATCGGAAAACTCATACTTGGAGTTCGACCTTTAAGAATCACCATTTTCCTTATTAAATGTTCTTTGCTTTATGTAATAGTTCTAGATAGGAACACATCTGACTTGCATTAAATTTTCCAATCTCTGAGTATTTATATAAATATTCAGAGGAGAAATGGGTTGTTTCCAACAGCTTTAATTAGTTTTCCATATATGTGGGCCCTAATCCAGTTTTACTAAGATATTACACTTCATGATGGCTGTTAAATACAAATTGAGTGTGAACCTGGGAACTTTAATTTATAGACATCTCCTTACAGAGAATAGGGAGCATCAATATTGCTCTACTAGTACTCAAAGTTTTATCACTAGCCTGAAATTGACCTACTAAATGACTGTCGTGGGTAAGGCATAAAGCAGAACAACTGAGTGTTGACTTATTATGGGATAAAAAGCTTGAGGGATCATTTGAGGTATTTAATATCAGCACTGGCTTGTTTCCCCATTATGCTTGATAGAAAAACCAGCCAAATCACCAGGAATGAAACTTTATTAAACAAAGCAATGTCATTTCTCTGTATGTTCCTCCTCTGAGTGGGTGCAGATAATTTATGATCATAATAAAAGCACTTTGCAATCTTCGCCTCATGATTTCTCTGCACACGAGATTCGGGTGACTAAAATGAAATGACCTGTCATTCTAGATGGTTATTGCGGTGAGTTAATGAAATTAAGCAAATTATGTCATTTTAATGCAATCTTCTTTACATTAAAATGACCGTCCCTTTTCTCCTCCCTCTAGCACACCTCAGAGAGAAAGAAAGAAAGAAGAAGAAGAAGAAAGCACAAAGGAAGAACAAATAGTGTTTTTTAAGAATCTTTGGGAAAGAAGTACATTCAAGGTCTGAGAGCCACGGGAGTCTAAAGATAAAAGAAGAGAAAAATGCTGCAGGCATCTGAAATGTGACTATCTTCCCAGACCACGGGCAATGAGCCAAGACTGCGGTTTCATTGCCAGGGAGTTGAATAGGAAGACCTGCTCTTTGATCTTCTGTGGGGTTCTAAGATTGAGGATCTCCTAACACCACCAGGAGCCTCCATAAACTCTCACATGTTGACCACCAGGTGGCAGCAGGTAATAAGGTTTGAACTTCAGCTAAAGAAAGAGGGGAAATGCAACCCAACCAGGTGCTCTAAAGGAGGAAAACCAGAATACTGGTGAGCAGGATCACAAATACACTGTGAGAAATTCTCAAAGTGCAGATACTGAAACTGGGGGTCCCTATAATGTTGATAAAATTTATAGTTTTAAATCCTAACTTTAGAAATCTTCTCTCTCTCTCTCTCTCTCTCTCTCTCTCTCCTCTTTCTCCTTTAGGTCCATGGTTGGATCTTTTGTATGTCTGAAACTAAGGTATGTTGTAATTGAATCTAACTATACTAACTATGTGGGTATAATCCCAGCTTTTGTATGAGAAATCTTTTATTTTGGCAATAAAACTTTTGGGAAATATGGGATTAGAATAAATTATCTTATTGAGTTTTATTTTAACATAAAACCCAGCGCATATCAACTAATTGGGACATTAGTTGATATGTATGGTATGTAACACAAACTAAAATACTTGGATAAGGCATTTTCTATTTTAGGCCAATCCAATGAGATGCAATTAGTCAGTTGATACTGTTATTGATGGGATAATTCAGGTAAAATGTGTAACTGTGGGATCTCTATTTAGTTTTGGGTATGTAGCTTTACATCTGAAGGAAAGAAAATTTTATATAAACACACACAAATTTGGCCTGTGAGAGATTCTAATGCGGCATTCTGAATGTGTTTATTTGAGTTTGCCCAATACTTCTCAAAACTGGTTGAGCTAACATTCATGTTCTGTGGATGCTGTCTTCATGCAGCAAAACAGAACATGTGGGTGAAGAAAAAGAGGCCAGGAAGAATCACCCACAGAGACTAAATGGTAGCTTTACAGCCACAGATAGAAACAGTCAGACTCAGAAGTTTCTTTAACTAAATATAAATTAGAACTTTCCTGTTATTGGTATGAGTTGCAATATTCTAATGCTTGGAGAAAATCAGACATATGTCTCAGATGGCTCTGTTCAACCTAGTTTATCCTATGCATATACTTTGTGTTGGCAAAACTGTATATACATAGGTAGACCTATGCCAAGAAACCTTGTTTCAAATACACAACTAACATTTACTACATTTGCTAATTGGTAGGAGGCTAAGGCTCCTGTGAGGGTGCAAAGGAAGAGGAGAGATACGGAATTGACTTAGAAATCAGCACTGTAATAGGTCCACACCAGGGTTACTCAACTTCGGCATTGTTGACACTTCGGGCCAATTACTTCTTTGCGGTGGTCCTGCCCTACTTGTTTAGATGTTTAGCAGCATCCAGGCCTCTGCCCACTAGATACCATTAACACACCCATCCCCTATTACCCCAGAGTGACAAGCAAAAACGCCTCCGGTTATTCCTTAATGTCCCCTGGGTGTGTGTGGGGGAATAATCCTCCAGGTGAGAACTAATGATCTACACTATGAGAGTATATGTCACTTTTGTATCTGAACTGTTAACTTAGAATTTGCTCTTTAACCTTTAACTCATTCTAGGTTTTCTATAATAACCCAAATCTTTCATTACATCACACTATGTGGTTTATCATTTACATTCATTCTTATGGCCCACATTTTGCAAATAAATACCTATAAAGACTCCTATAGGAAAAATTTAGAGACATACATATTATTTTGAATTTATCACCAAAATTTTCCAAATATTTGGTTCTGAATTTTATCCCACTTCAGCACTAATATTTGAATGGCTCTAAAATATAATGATGTGTGATTGTTGTTGCAAGCTACAGCCAGGTCATAAAAATCAAGGGATTTTAAAATTATATAGTCCAACCCATGTGTTTTGGGGATTCGAAAATTGAGGTTCAGTCAATTACAGCAGTCAGAGGTAAAAACTCAGATTCCTATTCAAAGCATTGTTCTGACTCTTAAAAAGTTACAATTTTTTGTTGTTGCTGAATTCCATTTTTTAACTACGTGTATCTAAAAATGACCCATACACACGTGTCCTAGAGGACTATCTTTTCATGGACAGAACTGAGTAAGGTAGCCCTTACTTTTCAATAGTGTCCTTCACTCACAAGAATTCCTCTATTTCAGGCAAAAGATACATTATTCATTTTTTCTTATATTGAGATCAAATAATTATCTAGAGGAATTCACAAAAAGTTAAGACAAAAATATTCAAATTTGGATATGATATGCCCCAGGGAAGATCAAAAGTTATATCTGAGGCTGTAAAGAATGAAAGGAGAAAATATTCTTTAGAATATATAATCTGGTATTCTATGGACGAACTTTTAATGCAATCAGAAAAACTTCCTTTGATGAACTGTAAAAAATGGTAAAATTATATTCTGAAGTGGGAAGTAGAAGTTGGTTCATGCTGATAATTTAAAGCTGGAGGTGAAACAAAGTAGAGGAAAATTAGAGTGTTTCTCTGCTTTCATCATTGTAGAAAATCACCTAATATATGTCTTAGGCCTACACATCTAAGAAGCTAAGACTACACCTCTGACCATCTGCACTTTTGAAGGAAGTCTGAATAGGAAGGGGATTTATGTAGGACCAGGATTTATAGAAATTAATATAGGTTCTTAGTTTAATAGGAACTATGTATCCTGTAGCTCCCACCTTACCACCTCGGTGTTCTGGTCAAATCGATGAAATCAGTTCATAATCAAATATAAATATCAGAGTTACACTTGTAGTGTGGAGGCAAGTGCATATCATATGGTTTGATTGTGAGAGGTGAAGAGAAGGATGGGAAATGATATAAAAAGAAATAAAGCGGGGAGCAGGGGGAGACGGGGAATACTAACATCTACTGATGTCTAAGTCCAAAGTATATATTTTTGCATCAGTACTCTAACACCTCCATCCAAGTTCCATAACGGCTGGCCTAAGGTCCAGGGTTTCCTCAGAGGTCATTAACCGGGAAGAGTACAAGTACTGTCTTTTCTGCTTTGGAGGCATGAGAACTCCATGGATCTCTCTCGGGTTGAAGCCTGAAGCCTCTCAGTACTGGACAGCTCCTCAGCTCACATTTCATGTGGTGTATCCTAAGTTTTCAGTGCCTTAGATCCTTGATTCTAGTCGGGGTCAATTTTGTCTCCAAGGGACAGCTGTCAATGTCTGCAGACATTATAGTTGTTACAACTGGGGGAGGGGAGTACTAGTCTTCAGACACCCTGCTAATCCTCGAGAGAAGGGGTTGGCAAATTTGGCCTGGGCTCCAATGCAGCCTGGTGCCTGCTTTTGCGTGGCCCACAGGCTAGGGATGGTTTCTGTCTTTTCAAGTGGTTGAAGAAAAGATAAAAAAAAATACTATTTGGTGATGTGAAATTTGTATGAAATTCAGATTTCAGTGTCTATAAATACAGTTTTATTGAAACACAGCCACACCCTTCCGTTTACACATTGTCTATTGCTGCTTTCCCAGTATAATGGTGGAGTAGAGTAGTTCCCACAGAGACCACATGGCCCTCAAAGCCTGAAATACTTAACATCTGGCCCTTTATAGCAAACATTTGCCAAACTTTGCTCTGGAGATATTTCAAATGTGCATTAATTTCGGAAGGTGATGTGATGGACTTTAGCTTAACTCTTGGAAGATGTCCCTTACTTGGAGATTTAAAGTGTTCTTTATTATTTTCTGTACACAGAGGTGAAGGTGGGAAGCAGGATATGAGGAAATCGTGAGAAACAGTTACAAAGCTGGCTGTGAGAACAGGTAATTGTGTATGTGTGGGAGTACGCAACACATTATTGCCTTGTGAATAAAGATGATTGTGTACTTGATTAGCTAATATGCTATTCAGACAACCAGTAAGCAAAACTGTTTGTTCTCAAAAGTTTTTACAGCTCTTCTAAGAGCACACCACAACCTTGTAGAGAGAGCCACCCATGAATTTTCAAATGACTTCTCCAGCTTCTCTTTTTCAAAAAATAAGCCTCCAGCAGGCTGGTGAATTAAAGACTTGTATGCATCATTTATAAAACTTACTGACAGCAGAGAATAAAGAGGAGTTTGCACAAGGTGAGTATTTATAAGGAAAGAATCAAAACCCACAATTCATACCTTCAAAGAAATGATGTGAACAGTATTACTCTCTTCCTTTTAAGGGAGATGCTGATGATAGTGAAGGGCAATGTTGCCTACGAGGCTGTCCTTACTGGGATTCCTCAACTTTGAAAGATTTTTACAGATGACCCTCACTTCTGCAAGACGTGATGTTTTCCTCCGATGGTGGCATGCTAAATATTTCATCCACGTTCTAAGGAGAAGTGACATTCTCCCGATGACATATGACAAGGGGATATCTGCTCTTGGCCTCATAAAATTGGGATATGTTTGGGGGAACAGTGAAAAGTCATCACAAGAGATGTTCTACATTTGATCCATGAGAAGCTAGCGATAACATTGCTAGATGATACTTTATTTTTGAAATAGACAGGGCTTTTTAAATTCTACATTAGTCATTGTGGGGAGAATTTTGAAAAAAAAATAAGATTTTTAAATGCTTTCCTTTTAGCACATTGGGGGTATTAAAGGATTATTGAATAATATTTTAAAAAGAATTCCTAATTTATTTATCTCTTATTGCTCAGGAATACGAAGTTTTCTATATAAATTGGCCTCCACCAGGTAAGATTTGTATAGTGCAGTCTGGGGTAATATATTCTTTTGATGTCATTCAAATGAAAAACTTTATCACAGAATCTAAAATTCTCTTTTTAATATGTTGTAAGTTTACAACAAGAGAATGAAATTTTATAAGACTGATATGCTTACGAGCATACTGTAGTAGTTAAGGAGCTTGGATTTAAATCTGAGCCATGCCATTTAATAACTATGGGATCTTGGGCCATTGGCTTAACCTGTTTTCTTATCTGTAAAATGGGTATTGATGAAGAAAAATTCTGAGATGTCCTAAATTAAGTTAGAGCAGGCCAGAGGTGGAAGGAAGAGACAAGAAAGGTTAATTGTTTAATAGGTGTGGGCCAAAGTCAGCAAAAGACTGCTCACATTCCTGAATGTATACTGAGACTCTGAGTTGACTCCCAGGTGTCTGTTTCCATAATTGGGTAGCTGACCACCAGACCAGATGCCACTGCCTCTTGCTTACACATGAACTTTCTGAGCCATGACCACAATTAATCCAGAAGCAGCAAACCCTTCTTCCTTCCGACCTCTGCACCTGTCCCAGAACTAGCCCTCCTTCACCTTCTCAGCCCCTTTTATCTCCAGCCAATGTAAATTTTTTTCACAACAATGTACATCTTTCTTCTACAAACTCATTGCATAAAAGTGCCCATTAGCCCTAACCGGTGTGGCTCAGTGGATAGAGCATCAGCCTGCGGACTGAAGGGTCCCAGGTTCGATTCCGGTCAAGGGCATGTACCTTGGTTGTGGGCACATCCCCAGTAGGGGGTGTGCAGGAGGCAGCTGATGGATGTTTCTCTCTCATCGATGTTTCTAACTCTCTATCCCTCTCCCTTCCTCTCTGTAAAAGTCAATAAAATATATTTTTTAAAAAGTGCCCATTAATCCCAGGACAGTGGACATGTTTGTCTTTTCCATCCAGCCCTCTGCGGCTGGTTTAAGCTGCACGCCCCAGGACCTGGTCCTTTTTCCTGGCTAGTGTAGGCTCAATAAAAACTTTCTTTCAGAAAGACTTTCAACCTTGAAGGTTTTTGATTAAAGGACGATAATAATTTCATGGAGTTGTCAGATAATTAAATAAGCCCTTATATAAAGGGCTTAGAATAGTGGCTGTCAATAGTAAGAGAGACAGCACTTAGGATCTAATTTTTGGAGCAAGGACTTTCTCGGCTTCCAAATTTCACTGAGCTCTCTCTTGGAGGCTTAGTTTCAGAGTTGAAATTATCCTCAGTGATGACATCTCATTTCCCCTCTGCCTCCTCTTTTTGATTTCTTATGCCTCTTTTTAAAAATTGAATTGATTGAGGTGACATTGGTTCACAAAACCATATAAGTTTCAGGTGTGCAACTCAATAAAACATCTGCACACTGCACTGTGCACTCATCACCCCAAGCAAAGTCTCTTTCCATGCCCATTCCTCCCCCACTTTTGCCCAACCCCACCTACCCCCATATGTCCCTTTCCCTCTGGCTATCAGCATACTCTTGTCTGTGTCTATGTGTTATGCATATGCTTTTTGGTTAATCCCTTCACCTTCTTTCATCCAGTCCCCTAATCCTCCATTCCTCCAACAGCTGTCAATCTGTTACATGTATTCATGCCTCTGTTTTTATTCTGTCAGTTTATCTTGTTCATTAGATTCCATATATAAGTGAGAACACATGGTACTTATCTTTCTGTAACCATTATACCTTCTTTCTCATCTTCTTCAGAAGTCACCTATTAGGATTTCTTAGACCATAGAAACGTCACCTTTTTCTTCCCTGTCTCTAATAAGAGTATTAGTTCAAAGTTAACTCTTAAGACTGAGGTTCTAAACTGATACCCAGGAAAGCCTTCGGAGCATATGCATACACTTATTAAGTCCTTACAAAACTTCACATTTTAATTAGGTGACAACACTTTAAAATAGAAAAACTTAAAAACTTCTGCTTTCAGCCAAGATGAAGAGAAAGGGACCTGGTTTACTTTGTCTGAAACAACTAAAAAATGGGGGGAAACGCAGTTTTCGGACATTGGACCTCAGGTGGCCGAAGGGCAGCAGAATATGCCATCCCCAAATAGGCCTCTTTTTCATAGCATTATTTTGAGAAATTACAAACACAGAAGAAGCCCTAAAGTCAGAGCAGAAGTTACCCTTTCCTAAAGGAATCTACATTTATAAAGAAATTTACATAGACAAAGGATACAACTGCACAGGAAGGAACAAAGATATGAATTATAACTAATCTCTTGTAGGAAACAATGCAAGCCAGCAAACAGTGGAGCAACATTTTTTTAAAGTAGAAAAAGGAAAAAAAAATTATCAACCTAGAATTCTATGTCTAATGAAAATATCTTTCAAAAACCAAGACAGAAATAGTTTTCTAACACACATATACTATACTAAAAATTTGTTCATTTTGTCTGTTTCCAAATGTATCAGAAATATTTGTTCATGGTATTCTTTTATTATCATTAATATGTCTGCTGCCTATAATTATTTCCCATTTTCATTTGCCGTATTGTTTATTTGTGCTGATCTTCTTTTCCCTGAACCAACTATGTTAGAGGTTTATCTGTTTTCAAGGAAGAAAATTTGACTATGTTGATCCTTTGAATTCTATTCTGTTGTTCAAATTCTATTTCATTAAGCTCTAACTTAAAATGATGTTAATATTTATAGTCGGCTACAATCTTACATTCATATGGGGCTCTATCATTTCCAAGTCACTTCACGTTCATAAAGATATTTAAATCTCATAATATTCCAGGTTAAAGGGGCATGCTATTTTACCTGGAGTCCTCTCAACAATGTTAGGATCTAATCATCACCCAAGGACATGCTTAGAGAGAAAAGGGGGGGGGGGTAGGGGAGAGAGAGAGAGAGAGAGAGAGAGAAGAGAGAGAGAGAGAGAGAGAGAGAGAGAGAGAGAGAGAGAGAGAGAGAGAGAGACAAACATAGATTGGTTGCCTTCCATATACTCCTCAACTGGGGATCAAACCCACAACCCAGGCATGTGCCCTGATGAGGAACCGGCAACCTTTCAGTGCACAGGACTATGTTCAACAAACCCAGACACTCCAGCCAGGCCATGTCAGGATCTTCTGACACCAGAATTGTCAAAAGTCAGTTTTCTTGAGTAGTCTGTTTCCTGCTCATGCATATCCACAAGCTGACGACTGAACAATTAGTCCCCATGGAGACCTGGAATAACCAGCAGCTCTCAGCTACTGGTTATGTCCCCAGTTCACCACCTCATGGCATCTGCTTCTGTATAATACTGCCTCTGGGCTTATGCCTGTGGTCTGTGAATCTCTTCACTGCTCAACAATGTTAACAACCACAATGGCTCTTAACTGCATAGGAGATACTGTGCTGAGAGCTCTGTGATGCTCACAGCAATCACACACAGAGGAGAAAATGCAGAACCAGAAAAGCTGAGCAACTTTCCCAAAGCCACATGGGCAAGAGATGCAAGCAGGATTCAAACCCAGGGCAGTATGGCTATAAAGCTTGAGCTTTTCATTCTAGTGGATTCACAGCTTACATGAGGAACAGGTTCTAAAGCTGGCAATTCTGTGGGGGGTGAGGGAAGAGACTGGACAAAAATTGTACACCTATGGATGAGGACAGTTGCGGGGGGGAGATAAGGGCAGAGGGTGAGGTGGGAACCGGGTGGAGGGGAGCTATGGGGGGAAAATGAGGAACAATTGTAATAATCTGAACAATAAAGATTTATTAAAAAAAATAAAGTTGGTGCAAAATTGGAAAATTGAAAAAAGCCAAAATTGTATAGGAGAGCTCTTAAATCACCCTGAAAGCACCACATCCCATTTTCTCTCAAGAACTCCAACACAAATAATCAAACTTTGGCACAAAACTGTATCTTTGGATGGATAGCAGGCTATTTTCTGTTTAGGACCCACATTGTACAAAAATATGAGAACCACACTCAGCTTGGCAGAAAGCTTACGCCCTGGGAGGCAAAGAGAAGAATCACAGATCTTGTCTCTGTCTCATCTTCATTTGGGGTGGGGGGGGGCATCTTGCAGAAGAACACTGAGTCAGGTTAGCAGATAAGCTACTCTGGGTTTCGTCAGAATATCAGGGAGTGTGCCCCCACTCGGGGAGAGCACTCCAAGTGTTACTGCATATGTAAAAGTTTCTACTGTTAAAAATGCAACATCAATGCCATCAAAGCTATGGTCTAAGAAATGCACATTGAGAGGTCAAAGAATCTTATGATAATTTTAAAAATGAAGCTACTACATATTTGAATTTCCAAAATGAAGCTACTACATATTTGACTTTTAAATAGAAACAAACCAGAAACCAACTATATCAAGCTAGCCTATGGAAACACAAAATGGTTGGAAAATCCCACAAGTGGAATGACAGAAGAAATTCCCCACAATAGTTCAATTCTGTTCTCTCATTCTCTCCCTGTGAGTCTACTAACATTTGCAAGGGAACTGTATATACCATAGAATGCTATCCAGGCTACATGTCTTTGTCTGAAGTCACTGAGGAAGGGTTGGGTTGGATTAGTACAGAACTTACTTTTAGGCAGAATTCTCATGTGAAGACAAAAACACACAGAGCAGCCTAAGGAATGGACCCGTGAGCCCAGGTTTAGTTAGCTGTAGCTGGGTTATCAAGGCTACTTTATGAAAACAGGGTGACCTAAATCTGAGGAACTGCTTCTCATTGTTGTTTGGAAGACAGTGATGGGGATGATAAGAGTAAAGACACTCATGGACTCCTCTTTAAAGATGCATTTGTTTAACTGCAACAGAATAACTGCAATAATGGAAAGTTTGGCCAAAGCAGTCCTTTTGTAGATTGAAAAGAGTTTTGAATGGTGTAAAATGGAATTATAATTTATACTGTTTTTATAAAAATAGTAGATGTTACTGACATTAAGGTCTCACCTGGCACTGTAGTAGGTGTCTGATATCTTGGAAGATACGTGCTATCATTACTGTCTTCCCAGAGGAGGACATTGAAGGGTATAATAAAAAGCTTGCTGGAGGTTACAAATGTGGTTAAGTGACAGAACTGTACCTTAATGCAGGAAATCTGGCTTTATCTACCATGTTATGACCTCTACCTTTATTTTTATTATTATTTTAAAACGTTTTTTATCTATTATTATTGATTGTTTTTAGAGAGAGGAACATTGATTTGTTGTTCCACTTATTTATGCATTCATTGGTTTATTATTTTTTTTATTTTTATTGATTTTCTACAGAGAGGAAGGGAGAGGGATAGAGAGTTAGAAACATCGATGAGAGAGAAACATCAATCAGCTGCCTCCTGCACCCTCCCTACTGGGTATGTGCCCACAACCAAGGTATATGCCCTTGACCGGAATCAAACCTGGGACCCTTGAATCTGCAGGCCGATGCTCTATCCACTGAGCCAAACTGGTTAGGGCAGTGGTCGGCAAACTGCGGCTCGTGAGCCACATGCGGCTCTTTGGCCCCTTGAGTGTGGCTCTTCCACAAAATACCACGTGCGGGCGCGCATGTACAGTGCGATTGAAACTTCGTGGCCCATGCGCAGAAGTCGGTTTTTGGCTCTCAAAAGAAATTTTAATCGTTGTACTGTTGATATTTGGCTATGTTGACTAATGCGTTTGCTGACCACTGGGTTAGGGCATTGGTTTATTCTTGTAGGTGTCCTGACCAGGGATTGAACCCAAAACCTTGGAGCATAGGAATGACACTCTTACAACTGAGCTACCCGACCAGGATGTGATCTCTCCTTTAGATGGCATGGACGCAGAGCCTCCTGCCTTAGGAAATAGGATGATAACTTTCTAGAAGCTATTGGGGAGGATTAAAGTGGCTTCAAAAGCTAACAATCAATTACCATCAGGAAGAATATTTAAATGAATATTAAAATTTCAAAAAATTACCTTTGTCAGATAACTTACAACATCCAGGTGCTTTAGCTCCAGCAAGGCCATAATAGATGTCCATTCATTTATTTACTTGGGAGCACATTTAGCACTTGACACACCTTGGCAGGCTTACCAGGACTCTAGATGGCTCAAAACCACAGATTACTTGAGAGTTTATTGATATTGTTTATTTCTGTCCATGGTTTGCAATTTGTGGGACCTACTTTTGAAAGCTTTCTCAGAGTATGATCAGCACAGAAGTACAGAGCTTTGTGACCATGTGGATATATCCTGGAGTGGATCCATGGCCATTTCCTAAAGGAAGAGGGTTGGTCTCTCTACTCTAGCAACGTTGTAGTTAGGGAATGCACACCCATTTTTCAAAAACTTGCCAGTGTTTGCTAAAGCTTCCATGCACATCATCTATCAGCAACTCAAAATGCCTGGCACTTCAGTTTCCTTCTTAGAATAAAATTATAGTTTCTTAATTATCCAGTTTCATCAAAAAAGGCCAGTGAGAGAAGTCTTGATGAATTCTTTAAGCAGAGGCAGTCATGGCCTGTTCTGTGATTACTAGATACATGTCTGCTGACTTTTGTTTCACTGACAAGTAGGCTCTGTCTCAGAGAAACTGTCCACAGTTCCAGCACTAATAGGAGAAACTGAAGACTCCCGCCAGCCCTCCTGCCTCTTGGCTAAGCCCTTCCTGGTGCAATGACACACAACAGGGCAGCAAGAGGACAACATGTGCAATGCCTACATATTTTACCCTTACACCATTTTTAAAGAAAATTCATAATTGTTCCCATAATTATCTGACAAATCCATAACATTTATCTTTCATCCTATAATCCTAACATAGTCATAACATTTGGAATGATAAAAACGAAACACTTCCTTTGGAAGCAAGACCTGAGCCTTGATTCAGAACATTCTTTACAGCACTATCCTAATATATAAAAACCCAGGGTCCATAACATCCAAAACGACTGAAGGCTCGACCAAACACCAGGCTAGGGAGCTGAGGGAGTGGGAGCTGATCAATCAGTGGCAGCGGTGACTGGCGAGCAGCTGAAAGGCAGACCTCTTGGTCCCTCCTCCCAGCCCTCAGACTCCAATCAATCAGTGGCAGAGGCAGGGCAGAACTGGGGACTGGCTCCCTTAGTAGTCCTTGGGGTTCAATCTCAAGAGGACAGGCCAGGCACCAAGGGATCATGCTTCCGGCATGATCCCGACAGTGCTGCTGGCCTCCTGGAACTTGGCCTCAGGCACTGCGGCCACTTCCCCTCCCTAGACGCTCCACAAGGAAGAAAGGATACCGCCAGTAGCGCCAGAGAGCGGTGACTGCTCTCCCATGCTTCCTCCAGGTCACTCGAGCCCGCCCTGCTCCAGATGAAGTGTGATCACTGCACACGAAAGAAATGTAGTAAAAACAAAACAAAACTGCCGACCAAGGGCCCGCCTCCATGAGCTCTCCGGATCCTCCGAATGCTGGGCACCCCGACTATTTTAGGGGCTTCAGGTGAGCGGGGGATGCAGAGGGGTCAGGAAACCTCCCTGGAGGTCGGGCCATCGGTCTGATTGTGGATCCATCCGTCCTGCTGTCTGCCAACAGCTGCCTTCTCAGAGAATGGGAGAAAAAGGGAGGGGGAGGTTCTGCAAACCCCAGAGGGAATCCAGGTTCCCAGGTATTTTGCCCCGCCCACTGACACTTTCAGTTTCTCCCGGAGTCAGAGGTGCTGCCTGAGAGACCCTGGGCAGGCCTGGCTCAGCCGCCTCTCCGTGTTTGCCGGTTTGTCTGTGTTTGTCAGGCTGTCCCAGAGCTTGCCTCCACTTCTAGAACTAAGCTTCTGGTGATAGCGACAACCCACGAACCCTCATCCCTTTCCTATGGCAGAATACTTGCCCCCCACAGGCTACACCCCTTTGCTCCTTCCTCCTTACCCTGTGACCGCCGGGTACCCAGAGCAGGTGCAGCATCCTGGGCCCGGTCTGGCGCCAGTGCCTGCCCATGTGCCTGCCTCTGTGCCCGGCATCGCTCTCTTCCCCCCGACCGGTCCCAGTGCCCTGGGGCCTGCTGCCCCGCTCTTGCCACTGCCCAAGGTGCCCTCTGGCCTCGAATTCTTGGTGCTGACTGATCAGATTCTGATTCACCAGAGGGCTGCACGAGTGGAAACGCTCCTAGGCTGGGAGACAAGTAACCGGTATGAATTGCGCTCAGGGGCTGGAAGGCCCTGGGTCAGGTGAGAGCATCTGCTGTGCACATCTGTTCTATGGGGCCTGCTGGCCCCTTCATGTCCATCTGGTGAACTTTGGGAACCGAGAGATGGAAGTACATTTGCCACCAGACACCACCATTGGCCATGTGCTGCAGACCTGGCATCCCTCCCTCCCAAGTTCTCCATTCAAGATGCCGATCGCCATACGATCCTGCGAGTGGTGGGGCCCTGCTGGACCTGTGGCTGTGGCACAGACACCACCTTTGAGGTGAAGACTCCGGATGAGTCCCACAGTGTGGGCCACATCAGCAAGTAGTGTGTGGTGGTGGTGGTGGGGGGCGGGGGAGGAGGGCTGCTCCTAGAACCCCTCATGGATGCAGATGACTTTGGCTTGCAGTTCCTGATGGATCTGGACATGAGAGTGAAGCCACATTCCTCATTGACCACATGTTCTTCTAGAAGCGAGGAGGCACTGGGCCCTCTGCCATCACCAGTTAGATGGCATCTCAGGGTGAGGACCATCACCTCAGCCAGAACTCAAGATGGTCACCTGGCCTGGCCCGGCCCCTCCTCAGAGGCAGCCCTTTTCTCCATGTACATGCAGAGGACAGACAGAGATGCCTAAGAGGCTGGGGCCATGGTGCCCCATCCCTACCTACTCTCCTGGCCTCCACCTGTGGCCCCCACAGAAGGGTGTGTATGACAGCCCTTCCCCTGCTACCTCTCACCACTGTTTCCAGCCATCCTTCAGCACACAGGCATATCGGCTTTCAAACTTGCCCTACTCACTTCCTCTCACCCCCTTCCAGGGCCTCTGCTCTGGATGGGGCCTTTGGAATCCAGGGCTCTGGGGTTTTACAACAGAGCTGGGGTGGGAAAGGGTAAACAGCACCAAAAATGGCTGATATGGTCACCCACCTCTGCTTCAGCTTGACCAATTAGTTCAGCCTCAGAATGTGGCACTCAGAGGGGATCCCTACTTCCTCAGCAATGGTTCTAGGGTCTTGGCCCCAGTGCCAACCTCCTCTCCCCCTTGGCCCTCCCCATAGCTGGTGCTTGCTGCAGCTCCGTGTGCCTTACTTAACCACCCCTTCCTGCCCTATTCCTACAAAGGAGGCTGCATCTTTGTATGTTATATTTATATAAACTTTGTAACATTTTGGAAACAAACAAATAAACAAACAAACAAACAAACAAAAAACAAAAAAACGATGACCAAGAGAATGCTGCAGTCAACGTCTGGAGTCTGGCTCAGAAGAAAGGAGAGAAGAGAGAATTCCATAAGCTGGTCCATGCCAAGTATTTCTGAGTGACTGCCTGGCGTGTGACAGTTGTGTGACCGCAGAGGAAGGAGCCCAAGTTTCTCAGTAGTGGTAAGGACCAGTGAGCATGCAGGTGGTAAGGAACAAGGGGTTTCGGACTGCAAGAGGGATTTCCAACGTCGCCTTAGGCCCGTTCCCCTGGGGAATGGGTCTAAGCCAGTAGGTGGACATCCTCTGAGGGGTCCCGGACTGCGAGAGGGTGCAGGCCGGGCTGAGGGACTGACTCCCCAGTGCAAAAATTGTGCACTGGGCCTCTAGTCTATATACATAAAAGCCTAAGTGACCATCCGATTGTTTGACCGGTAGCTATGACATGCACTGACACCAGGGGGCAGATGCTCAATGCAAAGCATGGAAACATGGAACAGACTGATGGATCTCAAAGGGAAGAAGGGAGGCGAAAGGGCGGGAAGAGATTGACCAAAGATCTTATATGCATACTAGAGGCCCGTTGCATGGATTTGTGCACCGGTGGGATCCCTCAGCCTGGCCTGCAGGGATCAGGCCGAAACTGGCAGTCCGACATCCCCTGATGGGTCCTGGATTGTGAGAGGGCACAGGCCAGGCTGAGGGACCCCACTGGTGCATGAATCTGTGCACCAGGCCTCTAGTTATAAATAATTCACAAGCAGTATGGTTATAAAAAGTAATAATAAAAACAAAAACATCCCAGATTTTCTCCTGCATTTATTGGTCATTTAATCAGGCCCCTTTTCTGTCACGTATCTTTAGCTAAAGCAGATGAAGTGCAGTCAGAACATTTGTTTATCCTACAAAAAAAATACAGATAATGAGTTCTACTTTTTATAAAACTGGCAGAAATTTTGGGTTTGAATAGGCACAGCCATAACTGAGATAAGCCAATATTTAAAAATACACACTATTAGTAGAAAAAATTTAAGATTTAAAAATATATTAACATAAAGAATGTTAAATATTCAGTGTGACCATTTTGAGAAACTTGGTCACAGAGTGTGGGGGTGATTTAAACAAGGCCAAATTTCAAATTAAATGAAAAGGGATAGTTAAGATACACATTTTAAAGTATATGAATAATGTATATTTTGTTATATTTAGAATACAGAAAGCTATAAAGAAAATATATATTTCTCCTATACTCACTGACAAGAAATAATCTATTAACATTTTTATTATTTTTCCTCAGCTTCATACAAATTTGTATTTTTACAAATATTGGGCTAATATTGTATCAGTTTTCTGCTATGATGATTTATTAAAACTATGCTATTATCATGTATCCATGTAAATATTTAGTCTTCAAAAATATTTTTAGGAGATTCATTTTAAGGAAATACCTTTACACGTCTGGACTTAAATGTATTTAATTATTTTTTATTTTCGGGGGGACAGATGTTGAATCATTTTTCACAATTACATGTAAGTTTTAGATGAACAATCTATAAAAAACTTGTTTATAATTCTTTCCCTGGGATATGATTTTAGAAGTAAAAATATCTCTGTTCAAGTACTATAAAGATGTTAAAAATAGTGATCTATTTTACAAAATTGCTTATAAAAAATGTCCTCTCACTAAACAAAAAAAAAGTTACCAATTTAAGAGATGATAAAATATTCTTATTTTTGTTTGTATTTCTTAGATTGGAAATAACTTTAATTATTTTTATATATTGAACAATTCTGGATCTTCCTTTATAACCTGGTCATTCATTATCTTTTACATTTTTTGTTGATTTTTAAAAGTTTTAAAAATATATTGCATATATGACTTCTATGGCAACAGATTTTTTTTTTCAGTTTGTTCTTTTGTATTAATTTGATCTTTTTACTTGCATGAAATTTTAATTGTTATATAGTCATATCTATCAAATTGTCTTTATGTGTATAAGGGATTTTTCATTTACAGATTAGAAAAACACTACTTTTTTAGTATCACTTTAAAAAAATATTTTTTAATTGATTTCATAGAGGAAGGGAGAAGGAGAGAGAGAGATAGAAACATCAAAGATGAGAGAGAATCATCAATCGGCTGCCTCCTGCATGCCCTCCTCTGGGGATCCAGCCCGCAATCCAGGTATGTGCCCTGACTAGGAATCGAACCGTGACCTCCTGGTTCATAGGCTGACGCCCAACCACTGTGATTTTTTGAATTCTTTTATTCCTTGGAATTTATTTTAGCATATAATGTGAGGTAGAAACTTAATTTTTCAAAAACAATAGTCATATAATTTTCTTAGCATGATTTGTCTTCTTTTCCCATTGATTTCAATGGCCAGCTTTAGTATATATGAATTCTTATGCAAACGGTATTTTGTCATTCTAATCAGTGACCCGTCTGTCTTTTATTGCACTAGTTATGTACTGGTTTAATTATGATAGCTTTGTATTTCACTTTAACATTAGCTAGTGCAAAGTCTGTACTTTCATTTCAATGGCAATCCTAAAAAAACACATAACTAGACAATGAAAACATGCTGTGCGTCTACTGAACAGCTATTTAACAACTAAATTCTGCCAGACATAAATGCTCTCAATTTTGTTTATGTTTGCTGCTGAGTGTTATACACTCTAAGTTGGTCACATATCAAGAAAAGAACGCAGGCCAACTTCATACAGAAATGATGTTTGTCCTGAGTGAAGGCAAGTCACTTCAAAGCACACTCTCCAGGTCCCTGGTCAATATGTTATTAAATGTAGGGCACCCACCTCATAGCAGGCACTCACTAAGTATCCACTGCTTTATACTGCAAATCCCAAGTTGAATTGTGGCTTTTACTTTTGTTTAAAAGATGATATAGTTGCTCTTCATTATTAGTGGATTCCATATGCAAATTTGCCTACTTGCTAAAATTTATTGGTAACCCCCCAAATCAGTGCACAGTGTTGTTGATTGTTCATGGACATGTGCATGGTGTGAATGTGCTCATTCCTAGAGGCTAAAAAGGCAATGCTCTGCCTTCTTGCTTCACATCTCATACCACAAACAAATATCCTTTTCACAGTCTACTTAGTGTCACGTTTTACATTTTTGTTGCTGTTTAAATGGCCCACATGCATAGTGCTGGGCTCTCTTTATTGTTCCTAAGTGCAAGAGAAAATACATGTGTTTCATTCAGGCATGAATGAGACTACTGCCATGAGTTTGATGTTGGTGAATAAAGATAAATAAAGTGCCTTAAAACAGAAGTACTCATAAAACAATGTGTGTATGAATTGATAAAAACATTGGGATAGAGGGTCAGAGGGACCTGTAATTCTACTAGGAGCAATGGTTCAGTATTCACTAATTCAGTGTTTGCAGTAACTCTATAAAACAGAACTCCTGCGAACAATGAGAATCAAATGTATGAGCAATGGAGAACAGTTATCACGTTACATGAACTGAAGAATCAGAAGAAAAGGAGAATGTGAAAGAGACAGTCTGGTTTCATGGAGGTAATGTGAGGCCCAAGGAAAAGCATCATTTAGGTCTATTTCTAATTCACCAAGTGCCATGGTTAACAGCTATTCTGGATAAAGAATTGGTACTAAACTACTTGTTTTGTCCTTGGACACTTGTATTATACTTGTATTGGCACTTGTACACTACTTGTACTGTGAAGATTAGCACAATTATTTTGTAAAGGCTCTTATACTCCCAAGATGAAAACCACTACATATTATTTTAGAATAGACAATTCAGTTTCACAAATGTAAAAACAAACAATACTCTTTTTAAAATATATATATATATATTATAATTTTTTTTAAAAAATATATTTTATTGATTTTTTACAGAGAAGGAAGGGAGAGGGATAGAGAGTTAGAAACATCGATCAGCTGCCTCCTGCACACCCCCTACTGGGGACGTGCCCACAACCAAAGTACATGCCCTTGACCAGAATCGAACCTGGGACCTTTCAGTCTGCAGGTCCACGCTCTATCCACTGAGCCAAACATGTCAGGGCTAATCTTCTTTTAAAAAAATAAAACTTAAAGAGGTGATGTTGGTTAATAAAATTATACAGGTTTCAAGTGTAGATTTCTATGATACATGATCTGTGTATTGAATTGTCTGCCCACCATCCAAAGTCAAATAATCTTCTTCTATATTTGGAAATTACAAGTTGAAAAAGAAGCTGATGATTTATATTAATACAAAGTATAAAATTACTCCAGATAAATTATATAATTAGAATAAGTCTTTTCTAAATTTTGATTCAAATTTATAAATACTAATTAATTAAAATTTATTAATGTTAAAGTATGTGATGAAATATGAAATAGCCCCTTTTACTGCACTCAGGTTGGCCAAGATAAGAAGAATCATACTTAAATGCAATGCTTCATAAGCATAAATCTAAATTTGAAAATCAGAAAAGAAAAACACAGGTTGGTCCTGAAAGCCATCCACTGGTCCCTAACAAACAAAATAAATCAGTAAGGGAGAAGGAAGGCGAGGAAGAGCATTGGAAACAGGAGTCTGAAGAAGTTTTGTTACTGGAATTGGTTCTTGGACTGCATGGCCTCTAGAGATTAAATTGTGCAGAGGTTTAAGAACTGGGATTCCAGGCAATAATGGGAACCACCTGAACTAGCTTGGATGCCAGGTGGACAGAGAGGAACAGTGGCAAGTCCAACTAGGAAACCAGATAGAAAGAACTATGTCAAGAGCTTCGGATGTCTGAGGGTAAAACAGGGTTGAATGGGAAATTAGAATAGTATATCAAACTATACCAAGGCAAATGTTATAAGATAAAGGTATTATAGCCTGTAAATTGCCTATTGACTATAATTAGATGTATAGTATATTGTTTTATATATAATACCATGTGTAGTACTACAAATGGTCAGTGGTAATACAGATTTTGCATGTCCTTTGGTTAATTAAAAATCAGGCACTATGTTTAATACTAATAATGAATCACAGTATTAGAGGAGAGAGTATCCTGCCCACTAATATATCTATTTTGACCACAATTTATTGCATAATTACTTATATATTTTTACATATAAACTATTTCCAACAGTATATCATTGTTATTCATAAAAATTATTATTTTTATAAATGATTTCGAGTTTTTCAGGTATATACACCCCTATGTTCATTGCAGCATTAGTCACGGTGGCCAAGAGTTGGAAACAGCCAAAGTACCCTATGATAGAGGACTAGATAAAGAAGATGTGGTATATATACACAATGGAGTACTACAGGCCATAAAAAGGATGAAATAGCGTCATTTACAACAACATGGATGGGCCTTCAGAACATTATGCGAAGTGAAATAAGTCAAACAGAAAAAGCTAAGACCTATATGATTTAATTCATATGTGAAATATAAAACCAAAACTTATGTACACAAACAGCAGTGTGGTGGTTGCCAGAGGGAGGTGGGTAGAGGGAGAAAGGGGTCCTAATATGAGGGGACAGGAGAAGATTTGACTTTGGGTGGTGGGCACTTGGTCCTATATACAGATTTTGTGAATTAGTAATCCACACATGAAACCTATATGTTCATGTTGACTAATGTCACCCCAATAAAATTTAAAATAATGAAAAAATTATTATTTTTATGGTAAATATTTCATGAGTACAACAGTATTAAACATATTTTACCTACTTTGTGAGAAATTGGATCATCTCATTTCTGAATCCTGTAACATGTGAACTGTTTATCTGCTGGGCTATTTGATATGGCTGGGCCTGCATTACTGCTAATTTTTATTGTGTGATTATTTTACTTCCCCTTCTATGCACTCCCTGTAGTGTTTATTATGGTTTCATAAACATGCTAGTCACTCAATGAATATTTGTTGAAATTTCTTCTTCCTTTAAAATATTTCTTGAATCACTTTATTTTCTTTCTAGTCCACTGTGGACACTATGGCCCCTCGCCCCTCCTCCTAACTAGCCTTATGCTTCCTGGCTCTCCTGGTTCCAGGGGTCTGGTGAAGTGATAAGTTGGCTTGCTTGGTGGTGATATGATTCACAAGACATTGATTACTAATGAGTAATAAGGCCTCCATTTATCAACTTTAATAAATCAGAGCAGTTATCTCTATCATAGTGTCACTGTTCTTTCTTACTCATCTATGCATTTGCTTTCTGGAGGAGAGAAAGGGATGGCTGCAACTAGAGAGCTGGGAATCAGGTATAATTCTGGATATGCCCATGGTAATAAAACATAATAAGTGAATAAGTTCAACAGATAGAAATTGAGAAAATTTCTAATTAGAAGCAGCAAATCCGGAGATACATGAGAAAATTTCTTCTCAACCAGCTTCTACAATCATTTACCATTTTCCACAACATGAATCTTTTGGTTCAATCAGGTTCATCTCTACTGTCTCTTAAATATCTTTCTGATGTTTCTCTCCTTCCAAATTAAGCCTCACATCTTCTACATTGTCTTCAAAGATCATGCCAGTCTACAAGGATGCTTTCATCAGAATTTCTTAAAGGAAGTATTATTGGAATTGTACAATTCCTCTTTATTCAACATACTATTCTGATATATTATTTAACACACAAGTGCTTAACTCACAACCTTCCTTTGTCCTGACTAGGAGAGAGCATATCTTATATAACCCATACCATTCATAAAACCTAATAAATTATCTTTATGCACTAGAAGGTACTGAGTTAATATTTATGTAATATAATAACATGCTCTTAAGGGGAAAATTAACTGACTTTACTTACCAAACTAATATCTAATTTAGAGACTACTTCTTGATTCTTTAAACTTTCCATAAAAAATTTGTTCTGTGTAACACCAATGATACACTTACAAAAATCAGTCATATTACTCTATGGTTACATCTTACTATGGTAGTTACAGAACAAGGGGACATTGCTGTCCAGAAGGAGGAGGGGACATTCCTGGTGACCTCCTAATTAATAAGATGTTGCAGAAGCCTAAGTAAATAGGCTAAGCCATTATCCTTCTGATAGTCTGTGACAGAGTATGGTGCAGTATAGTTAGATTATCATGGGTTTTTATATCTATAAGATATAACCCTATGGCTATAAATATCAGCTTCCTTCTCCATAATATAGGTATGACAATAACACCCACTTAGTAGTATGGTAGTGAATATTAAATAAGATAATGCATGTAATAAGTATTCAATAAAAGGCATTTGACAATTGCTTTTTATTATACTTCTGCACCTTTGTAAATATCTTTTGAAGGCATATTAAATGATAATAAGAACATTATTCTTATACTAGAGGCCCAGTGCATGAAATTCGTGCACAGGGCTGTATGTGTGTCCCTCAGCCCAGCCTGCACCCTCTCCAATCTGGGACATCCCTCTCACAATCCAGGACTGCTGGCTCCCAACTGCTCACCTGTCTGCTTGCCTGATTGCCCCTAACCTGCTTCTGCCTGCCAGCCTGATCACCCCCTAAAAACTCCCCTGCCAGCCTGATTGACGCCTAACTGCTCCCCTGCTGGCCCGATTGCCCCTAACTGCCCTCCCCTGCTGGCCTGGTTGCCCCCAACTGCCCTCTCCTGCTGGCCCGGTCACCCCTAACTGCCCTCCCTTGCCAGCCTGGTCGCCCCTATCTGCCCTCCCCTGCAGGCCTGTTTCCCCCCAACTGCCCTCCCCTGCAGGCCTGGGTGCCCCCAACTGCCCTCCCCTGCTGGCCTGTTTCCCCCCAACTGCCCTCCTCTGCAGGCCTGGGTCCCCCCAACTGCCCTCCTCTGCAGGCCTTGTTGCCCCTAACTGCCCTTGCCTGCAGGCCTGATCTCCTCCAACTGCCCTCCCCTGCAGGGCTGGTTGCCCCCAACTGCCCTCCCCTGCAGGGCTGGTTGCCCCCAACTGCCCTCCCCTGCAGGGCCAGTCCCCTCAAACTGTCCTCTCCTGCAGGCCTGGTTCCCTCCAACTGCCCTCCTCTGCCAACCATCTTGTGGTGGCCATCTTTGACCACATGGGGGCAGCCATCTTGTGTGCTGGAGTGATGGTCAATTTGCATTCCACCTCTTTATTATATAGGATTGTAATGATTGCTATTATCTGTGAGTTTTTAAAAAATATGTCTTTATTGATTTTAGAGAGAGAGGAAAGGAGAGGGAGAGAGAGAAACATTGCTCAGCTGCCTCCTGCATGCCCACTACTGAGGACTGAGCTGGCAACCCGGCATGTACCCTGACCATCAAACTGCCTACTTCTTGGTGCATGGGATGACGCTCAACCAACTGAGACACACTGGCCAAGACTGTTTATAAGGAGGGAATTAATTATCTGTTTTTAAGGAGGGAATGAACTCTTATGAACATCAACAGTTTGCCAGGCATAATGAAATAAAGGATTTCAGAGAGGGACCTTTGCCTAGTGATTAAAACAAAGACTTTGGAGACAAGTTGGCTGGGTTCAAAATCCTGCCCCTGATACTTACTAGCCATGTATCCTTGAGAATATTGCTTATCTGTTATGTGAATTCATTTTTTTCTATAAAATATCAATAAGAACAGGAATGTTATGAGGACCAAGGAATTAATACATGCAAAGCACTTAACACAGTGTCACTGGAGACACTAAGTTTTGGCTACTACTTAGCTCTTGCTTTGTAAAGTAGAATACTGAAGCTCAGTTTCCTCACCTAAGATAACATAACTAGTAAGCTATCAGTTGGCCAAGTTAGATTTGAACTCAGATCCCCATGGATTTAAGGCTTGTTTATTCTAATTTTCACTGTGCTGTCACCTAAGACTTTTTGTTTGGTTGGTTCAATTTTTAAAAATTATAACAAATTTACCATGGGCCGTTTTCATGTCTCTTTTGCAAGCTCAAGTGAAACCTTTCTTTAACCATACAGAACATGAAAAACACCTTATGAATTATAAAGTCAAATATGCTGCCAAGAAGTCAAATATACTCCCCCTGTGTCACCACAGGGGTTGTGAATATATTTAGAAAACTATCCTTGGGCATCCAAAGTAAGTGCTTACGTGGCCCTACCAGAAGGATTCTGGTGAAGAATGATTGTGCAAGATAATTCGAGTAAGAATAGAACAATGGGCCCAGTAACCTCAATGACATGAGGAAACAAAACAAAAAACACTAGGGACTTCCCCAGATACAATTTGGTGCTAATAAGTGCCTACTTATTTTGTCTAACTAGCAATTAAAAAGGATGAAAGGGAAAAACAGTAAGAGAAATAAAAGGGTTTGGGTTACAAAAGGTCTTTTTACTATAAAGCAGCCAAAAAAAAGGGGGGGGGATTTATTTTCTTTTGTAAGACATCCCTTGGTATTATAGTTAAGGGAATGGACAGTTATTTTTCCCCATAATTCAGTAATCAAAGCCTTAGTTTTACAGGTGAAAGCCAGCACACCATAAAAGGAGGAGCTCCCTCAAATTGAAGACACAGAGGAAAATGGAGGGGACCCTTGTGGGTTTCTTCTATCAAATATATGTGTTTTTCTCTTGGGAAGTCTTGTAAAAATCAATGTCTTTGTTAGGGACATTTATCACAGCACATGATTTTATAATGGCTAACAATAAGGGAATCGGAGTTTGCTGATTATTTGCCTTCCTGGGGGTAATTGTCAAACAGCCTTTATGCGCTTTGCAAGGGCTGTAACGTGGTTTAGCAACATGTTTAATTCTGAGCTAGTGACACTGTGACTCACTGGGAGGTGACAATGTGTGAGGCTGATGGAATATGTATCACGTCAAAATGTTAGAGATATAGTGTCAAACTATAAAGAGATGCTTTTAGCAGGTAAAATCTTGCATTGAAACTGGTGTTTAGAATTGTCTAGAAAGCATTTAAATTTGCATATACTTTTCAGTAATAATTTACAGAACATTTGTGTGATATATGAATAGCAATGTGCTGGAGACTGAGATTCCCACATATTGGAGAGGAGACCAGGACATTTTTGAGATTGTTTCTGGTTTAAATTCAGTTTATTGTTCCCTATTTCCCAGAATATAAAGGTGGGTTTTAAACACTTTTCAAAACATAGTGGCTATGGCTATTAATTTTGGGAAGGATTGATGCATATTATGCAGTTACAAACACCTGTTTGAACAGTTTCCTAATATTGTTCATGTAGGTTTCTTAATCCTGACTGCACATTAGAATCACCTCGGATATTAAAAAATGCGGATGCAAAGGCTCTATAAGTTAAAATATCTAATGATGGATCCAGGCAACAGAAATAATATAGAATGAAGTTTCATCTAAGGTAATATTCTGCTTTTACTTTAAGGCTTAAGAGAAGAGAGTGTCTCCCAAGTTTAAGCTTATTTTGAGCACATTATTCTGAAGCTAGTTCAGACAGTTGGAGCATTATCCTTTTAATGCTTTTGCTTATTTTGGAGGATTTTCCATTTATTTGCCTTATTTTTGTTTCCCCTGAGCTTATTTTGGGCACATGGTTTCATTTCAGAAATTCAAACTTTTGCCTGAAGCTACATATGAAGTTGAAGAGCAATACGTGAATTTTAAGTAGGTAAAAACCTCAGGAGAAAGAGCTGACATCTGAAGCCAAAGCTAATAAGTCCTTATTTATACAAGGTTGGCTCTCTGGCCAATTTAGAGAGAGAAGGGATAGTTTTGTTTATGCCCAAGGAACAAAGCTGCTTTGATAGAAAGAATAGAATCCTTCCTAATAAAGCCTGTGTTTAGTGATTCAGGAGACAGCCACAACAGTGAGATTTTAAGTCAATTTGTGAGCAAATCTGGTAGAAACAAAAGTGATCATGCTGCTGCTTTGATACCACTGAAACTTCAGAGAAGAGAGACCCTCATGTCCTAGTGTGTGACCACTGGATGTGGTGTATGTGCACTAAAGCTGCTTACACAGCAAAGTGCCACCCAATGCTGGGTTTCAAGTATCCTTAGCCTTTCCTCAGCCCCCCAACCCCAGCTCACTTTCCAGTGGATGCTATGCAATGACAGTGCACAGCATGAAACTGGTTCATGCCTGTGATTGGCCACATGACCTTGATGCTTATTTCCTCTAAACCGTAGCTTCCCAGTAGCCTCTGTGTATATCACTAAGCTCTTTAAGTGAGACTTAGATGGACTGTCCATGTCCCACTGGACAGAGCCATGACCACGGCTGAAGAAGCCCCATGCATTCTACATTCCAGAATTTCTTTGCTAGGTGGGTTTTCTCCAATGCTTAAGGCCCTCCTTAGCATTAAGTTGGATGCTTAGGGAAGCACATTAATTCTTTCAGACCACGAGGGGACCATCTAGGGCAGTGCAGCTGCAGTAACACAGTCAGCCTAGACAGATGGGAGGTGATTTGTCGACTTGCAACAATAAAGCCGGCAATGTTACCCTGGAGACCTGGAGATGTTGAATGATCTTCCCTAAGTAGCTAACTTAGTTCCAGGGAGTGACATAGCCTTAGGGAATATGGGTTTATTGTGATATTAGGAAGAAACAATTAATGCTCCTGCCTGAGTCACTAAATCAAGGGTAAAAGTGCTGTCCTTTACTTCAGAGAGACAGAGTACAGCCAGTAAGAACGATAGAGAAACATATAGCAAACCCAGCACAGGGAAACACATTGTGCATCCGGCAATCTCTGCCCCTGTTAGCCCTCCCCACACGGATCCTGGGCAAAGCATATGGCCATTTCTGCTTCTACTGAATGCTATTAATACTCCTATTCAGTGGTATTAAACATCATTTCCATCTTTTGTGCATACTACGATTTCTAGTAAGTAGTGTTCAATACCATTTCTGCCTCTACTACATACTAAAGAAAATGTATGATGTATATAGAAGTTGAACAGCTGTGTATCCACCCACCTTTCGGGAAAAGAACCTCAGCATCACCTCAGAAGCTCCTGTGGGTACAGGAGGCCGTAACACCCTGCTCAGCTCACTAAACTTTAGACAGGACTTTCCCGATTCCAGGTCCCTGTCCTCCTTTGTCTTAGAGAATCAAAGTCTTTGCCCTTGACGGCTTCCATTAGAATGATGGTAAAGGGGAAAAAGAAATGTCCCATAAACTCACAGGTAAAATAAACACTAGAGAAGACAAAAGCAGGAAAGTTGCAATTGTTTTCTCTCTGCTTCTCTGAGATGTAACTCTTCTGCATCCCAGGCATGTCTTTCTCAGGGACTTGGGAACCATTCCTTTGAAATGTAATCATGAAGAAAGATAGGGCTCTGTCTCTCAGGCTCTGCTAGAGGGTAGGAGACTGACTGCCATAGGGCAAGTTAGCAAGACTGATGGCCCATCACATGGCCCCAAGCTCCTACAGTATCTTTTCCCTGGCTCACCCCCTGCTTACTCTTCTGCCATTGGGTCAAGGGAGTGGAGTTTGCTCTCTCTTTGCAATAGGAGCAACAATCTTGACTCTGTTGCAATATCCTGACTGAAGTGTTTCCTGCCATTGTAAACAAGCATCTGGTGTAATTTTTCTTTCATGCTGTGTGCCTGACCTGATTCCACCAGTTTCCTCCTGACTCAGATGAAACTGCTCTCCTGGATCCAGGACTCATCCCTGCGATTTTCTTTATGGTCAACCATGTGTTGTAGCCCTAAACCATTTAATTGTTGAGTTCTTGTATTTTGTTGAACTTCATCTAAATGAAATTACACTGTATGTTTCACATTACAGTACAAGAACAAGGTTTACCAGCTGCTGAAAAAGAGCTGGATACAGAAAATTGTTACCAAAGTAATCATGTTTTTCACAACCGTGCAAATAAAAGAATAGGCCAAGACCCTGAAAAACTAAAAACATGTATTTAAAAAAACCTAGAAAATTCCTAATCCTCTAAATCTCACTGTAATTATACTTTTTTCAAGCATTTCTTGACACCGAATTTCTGCATCAGGTATATTTTGTATTTCTCGTTGGGAGATAACTGCAACTATCAAAGATAGTTAACTTCATAGATAGTTAACTTTTCTTTAACTTCATACTTTAAAAGAAAAAAAATGACATACTAAGCAAATGAGCAATTTCCTTTTCTTTTAATTAGATTCCAATACTTTCCCAATGTAACTATACAATGAGCACAATGATTGAAAAACCTCTAATTGCAATTGTAGTTTCTGATTTCCCCGAGGCTCAATTGTCAAATCTTTGTTGATGATACAGAATAATTAAAATTACATAATTCCATAATAATTCCATAATCGTTGCCCATCCTCTAAGGAAGATGAAGACAAGCTCCAGGAGGACCAGCAGGACTTGCAAACTGAGCCGGGCTCTAGCTGCTGGGAAGCAACATAGGCACAAGCAAAGCCCTAGACAGGACCTGGGAGGGTGCTATGTCCCCAGCACACTCAGGTGGGTTAGAAATTAGTCCACGGCCACTCTAAAAGGATTTCCAATAGAAAGGCTTTATGTTATTAAGAATACATCCAGTCTAGGATGCAAACATAATTCCAAGCACTTAGAACTTCTCCCTAATACAGTTCTGCCAAACATAAAACAGCACTACAAACATTCCTTGGGGATTATATGTAGATAATTGGTCTTATTGTCATAGTTTGGTCACTATAACAACTTCTTAACTTCTACCATCCAGTAGTTGGGGGGTCTTCACAGAGTTCCTGAAAATGTATTATATAAAGGTACACCTGGAATAAAATATAACCATGTATTGCTTGAAGTGACAGTCAGCTCCAGTATTACATTTGCATATTTAAAATTGTGATTAATATTAAGTGCTGGACTAATATTTATGGATGCTATCAGCTGTAGGGTGGAAACAGTATCTCCATAGATCCCAAAGTGTTTTTAGAGTATGTATATAGAGAGAATATGTTATGTATTTTCATTTTAAAAGCCATGTAGCTGTTCTCTCTAGCTGTTCAAAATATTATTTTTTGAAACTCCCTTCATATCTCCAGAGTGTCCCAGTTGGAAGTCAAAGCCATATATTTTCTGCAAGTATAACAAGAGCGATTCATATTTATTGTTGGGGGCAATTAGCAAACTCTGCAAAAGAAAAAAATTCCCATATTTTCTGCAGCAAAATGCCTCTGAGACTAATTAGAACATTCCTTATTATAGCTGCTTTTCTAGCTACTTGGTGAAATTTATAACTGACATTAAGTGTAGAATTTTGGAATTGCACATGTCTTTACTTTGCTGAGTTCACCATTACCTGACCAGAATAATCAAAAGAGAAAATTTACAAATACAGTAAGTAGGATGACAAAAACCCACTCAAATGAACACCTCCTCAAAGAGAAGGGTGTGGCCCAAAAGGTGGCCCAAAAGGAGACCCAAATCTTCTTGGCAGAGCACATCCTTCTCAGAAGCTCTCTGTTCGGGGCTGGGGCGGGTGGGGGGTGGGGAGGCTGGGAGTGGGAGAATGTGGATGGACTCCTGTCATTATGTCACATAACCACTGCCATTTTGGACTCAGCAAAGTTAAGACTCCTGGAAGCTGAAAGCACCCAAGTTGAGCGTTTCAGCTATATCAGAAATACATTTTAATTTCTGTCAATTCTTTTAGGCTATTATCCTGTCAAGACTATGAAATCCTTTCTTCCTTTTTTTTTTTTTTTTTCATATGGTACACGCATAAGCAAAATGAACATCCTTATCTACAAGGGGTAATCATGAAATTAGATTAGGGTTTCCCAAACTTGCTTGATGATATGATTAATTGGGATGTTTGTTAAAAATATAGATTCTCTTGTCTCTGATGAAATTCTGACTTTATAGTTTGGAGTGAAGACTAAGAATCTGCATTTTTATCAAATTCCCTGGCAATCATATTGATTTGACGAGTAGGAAAATAAGGGACTGAATGACGCCTTTAATCTGTTCCAATTATAAAATTCCATAATTCCATAATCATTGCCCATACTGGATGCCTCCTTAAAAAAGATAAGAACACAACTCTTTAATTGGTAAACAGATTGCCCCGCCCCCCCACAAATTGGTGAAATGGAAAAGAGATTAGCTGGGGAAATATAAAAGTTCTACATAGATTCCATCGGCTAAACTTTGCACCCAGTTACCATGACAATCTCCGTATATGCTGTAATGTTGAGAAAATTAGTTATTAACCTACATGAGCCTTGGGAGGAAGAGAGAGAGACCTTCCAGACAGGGCTGATTTGGGCTGCTCTGTAGATCTTACGTCTCACATTCTCATCAGTTCTGGTGAGCCTTGCTAAGATCTCAAATCTCCTGCTTCCCTCACACAGTCATGTGAAAACCCAGAAAGAAAATTAGGGCTAGAGTGGGATTTGTTAGTGCTCAGTCCTCAGGTTAGTAACTGCTCCACATTTTGTATCAGGGCCTCTATTCACCTGTGAGAAAGCTCAGGGGAGAGTGGATACAGCCTCTGTTCAGAGGATATGTTTGGACATTAATGGTGTGGGAGAGGGTTGTGATAAGTGTCAAATAGTAGTTATACAATTTGGTTTTGACGACATATTTAGCTTTCGGTAAACCTCAGGCACTGATCTGCAGAGTCATTATATTCACATGTGGGATCTTGCTAGCCTGTAGCAAGGTGATTAGGGTTCTAAATTTTATTGGCATGTAGCAGTTTTAAAACAGTAATTTAGAGCTAAGGGATGGGAGGGCATCTGGCCCAAACTCTGTTTTTAAAATGAGGAATCTAAGGCCCAGAGAATGAAATGAGTTTTCCCCACATGTGGAGACTGGCAGAAACAGGATGAGAGTTCTATTCACTCTCTGCACTCCGAAGTCAGTGCTCATTATACTATTCAAGCTGCTTCCCACATTATTTCCCACACACGGAATACTTTTCATGGTTTTGCTCCATGGAGAAGACTTTCTCCATTTTATTTATTCCCTCAAAGCCAGCATTTCCGGAAGGCAAGTGGTACAGGCTGCCTGCTTTGTGCTCAGGGACATGTGCTCAGGCCCTTACCTCCTCCTCCCAAGTCAGAAAGTCCTACAAGTTGCATGATGAAGCAAACAATAATGTGACAATGCTAAGGAGGCCTCCCATACTGACATGGTAGCAAGCCTCTAAACACGTTAGGGTCTGTCATATAATCACACATACATTTCTTGCCTTTCTGGGATGTCATTTCCAGACATATTTGCTTTCAAACAGCTCTTTATTAAAAGGCTGTTGTGGTTTTCTTTCACTTTAAATAATTACAAATCTTCCTTCATTAGAATTTAAGTGATATAGATACTGGGGGGTTCACTCATAATTTAGTTACAATGATGAGAATACCAAACAGGTTATTACAGATGACAAATAAAAAAAAAAGGGAACAAAGGCCCTGGCTGGGTAGCTCAGTTGGTTAGAACATCATCCCCATACACCAAGGTTGTGGGTTGAATCCCTGGTCAGGGCAATACAAGAAGCAACCAATGAATGCATACATAAGTGGAACAACAAATCCATGTTTTTCTCTTTCTTTCTTAAATGAAAAAAAAAAAAAAAGATTGTAAATAATTTAGAAGAAAGGTTGGGACGGGGACCCTTGATTGTTCTGAGAGAAACAGGTTAACAGGAAGTATCTGCTTCTCCCTGTGGCTGCCTCAAATATACAATGCTGTGCATAGAACCCGGACAAAGAAGAAGGTGGGAGAATGAGTCCTGACAACCTGGTTTGCTGGTCTGGCCCAAGGGAAAACATAGTTGACTATGAAGAACTTCTTGTACCTTGTACTTTAGTAGTAATAATATCCATGTGCCATTTAATGATCTCAATGTCAGTAATAACCTGTAACATGTTATAATAGGACTAGTAGCCCCTTGCAGGAAGATTCCTGCAATAGGGCTTCCTGCTGTGCTCTCCCCCACCCTGCCTGCTTGCCTCCCTTCTCCACCGGCCCCGCCTGCTTGCTTCTCTGCAGCTTTGCTCCCTTCTGCAGCGCTTGGCTTCTTCCTACTTTGTCTTGATATGCCATCTTGGTTGGGTTAATTTGCATACTTGCCCTGATTGGCTGGTGGGCATGGCTTAGGCATAGCAAAGGTGTGGTCAATTTGCATATTACGCTTTTATTAGGTAGGATATTAGTTGGGCCATAGTGTCCATGTTTAGGGCCAAATAATGCAGAAAAAAACCATGACCATAACACATTCAGTACTGAGTGTTAAAAAGCTGGGAATAGGAGGGGGAGGTAGCCTCCAGATCAGCCCTACACACTCTCAAGAGTCCTTGATAATACTGGGAAGAAAGCTGGATTTCTTACAGTCAGGCATCATGGAGAATTACAGTATATTTGATAGCAAAGGTAACCCCCAAGGCTAGAAAATTTGGGGACACTAGGGTTCTAGTATCACACATAGATTCTTTCATAACTGGAGGTGTGTATACATTACACCTTGTTTTCTGTGATTGGGGCTCAGAGACTAGGGAGGAGAGTAACAGATGAAGAAATATGACTGACTGACTGGCATGGAGGCCACGTTTTCCAAATAAACTTATTTACCTGTGAAGCTGAACTCTAACCTCCACGGTGTCTGGAAGTTTCCATTTTACATCTAGCTAGCTCTCCAAGGATCCATTCTCAGGCTATATACAGTGATTTCTTACATTTTAGAGGCTTGTGTATAGCTTGATCCATATAGGGTGATTCACCGGTGGGAGAAATACGAAGCATTCTCTTTGGCAAATAGTCCTCTCAGGGCCACAGCTTAAAAAGGCAAGATTTTCTCCATCTGGGTATTGTTATATTCTGGACAGTGTCCAGGGCAGGCACCCCTCTATTTGAACAAGATCTCAGATTTTGGTTAGAAAAGGATCTCATTACAGGTCCTCTCCTGACCTTCCTTTTCTTCATCACAAATGCACTGTCCATGTTTGAAGAGTTTCCTATTTGGGAGGAATATTCATACAATACCAGAAGGTAGAGTTTCTGGAATTTCCAACTCAAAGTTTAAATGATGAATGCACATAAAAGAGGGAGGGCTTACAGGAGGTTGGTGTTAAAAGACTGATGTATTGTCCTGGCCAGTGTGGCTCAGGTGGTTGGAGCGATGTCCCATGCACCGAAAGGTGGCAGGTTCAATTCCCAGTCAGGGCACATACCTACGTTGCAGGTTGGATCCCTGGTCAGGGTGCATATGGGAGGCAACCGATAGATGTTTCTCTCTCACATCAATGTTTTTCTTTCTCTTTCTCTCTCTTCCTCTCTTTAAAAAAATAAAAAACCAAACACAAACACAAAAACAAAAATGACCAATGCATGGCTTTTAAAGTAATCCCCAGGCCCTCAAATCACATCCAACTTTGCCCAGTGGTTTCTTTTGTCACCAATCAGAAGACTAAATAAACCTCTAAGCTGGACGCTCCTGAGTTCACCATGATGTCTTACCCAAGCCAGATGGTACAGTGTGGGCATCTCCCATTATGAAGTGTCATTGATGCCTCATGTTCTCTGCCCTTGAGCAACTAGGGAACACTGTTACCTAAAAGGTCACTGAGTATTTCTTCCCAAATTCAGAGAAACATCTGATCAACAAGAGGAAGCACTCAAGGGGAAATATAAATAAAAAGAAATGCAGATTCATCATAACAAAACAACAGATGACTATTTAAACAAATTAAAGTATGACCAATGAGCTGCATAAACTGTGCCATTAATCACTCCGACACACAGGAGCATGCTTTCTGGGCTAGAAACTAGGTCACTGAAATTCAGTAAAACTTAGGCACAGAGCACCTCTCTCCCCCTACATTTAATGTTGGTGATTCCCAAGTGGATGCTGTGTTTTCTGTATTACTCAAGAGACTTTTGTCTCATCTTTTCATATTTGGGTAGGGAAATGGGAATACTGGGAATGGGTGATTCTGGAGAAACTGTGGAGCTGAGGTTTAATGGGGAACAACTTATCTCCGCTTTCTAGTATTCTTACAAAGCCATTGTAGCAGTGCTGTGTGACCATATGATGATGATGGCAGGGATAACAGCCTTGGTCTACTCCCACTTATGGGATATGTACAGGTACCCCAGAAGCAGTATCCTGGTGCCCCATTTATGGGAACCTGTTTAAGTTCTGATTTAAGAGCGTGAAGGAGCTCTTCCTGACAACGGGACTTTGAAAGGTCTATTCCAGTCACAATTTCCATCATACTGATGATCTGGCAGAGTGTGTGACTATGAGGGACTTCAGACACAGGGCTTATGTTAGGGAGATGTGAGCACTGACTGGACAGCCCCTCTCGGAGTTCATGAAAACTGGCTGAAAGCTATGGGAGCATTAATAAAACTGCAAAGAAAAAATATGGATATGCCAGGACAGCCCTGCCAGAAACAGTATGGGGTACTGACAGGAGCCAGGTATTCTCAGAGCCATATTCCTAAGGTAACTATTACCACACGGAGAAGCAATACTGGGTGTCACTCTGATTCTTGTATGTAACTGGGTACACTTAGGTATATGTAATTCTTAGAGTGTGGGGTTCATCATTTTACCAAGCCCCTTTATTGTCATCATAGAGTCTTAATTAAAGAGCCTTGGTGACAAGTCTCTATGTAATACCTGGACTGATTGGGGCGCTTGAATGGGGAAGGGAAAGGAGTAGCAAGGGTGCCATTGCAAGAATGGTATGGGGCAGGGAGGAAGAGGGAGCAAGAGAGGGCACCTCAAAGCCCTACAGAGCAGCCACTTGGTCTTGTCTTCCCTGCCCACCATTCCTACCCACAGAGCAGATGGAGGCAGCCCGGTATTGCCTCTGTGACAACAGAAGAGGGGAAAGCTAGAGCAGGTGAACAATGTCCGATTCCTTTCCTCAGTCCCAACTCATTCACCAGGGCCTTTGTGGAAGACTGTCCTGACTTTCCAGGCCTGAGTGAGGTGCCTCCACTGTGCCTGGCCTGATCCCCTGTCCATATCCTCGACTCTAGTCCTGGAAAATGGACACAGTGACTTGCCAGCTCACCAGTGTGTCCCCAGCGGCTGGCTTGTTCAGTGGCATATAGGGATGCATGATAATATTTGTTCAATAGAGTGGAAATGAAGCCCTGAGTTCTTTACAAGTCAGGTGTGCCTCTCTCTGCCACTGGCCTCCTGGAAAACCCTCTGATCTCTCAGGACCCAGGGAGGGGGCAGAAGGGGCACTACATCTAAAACGCTTCCTTGATGCCTCCCCAGCAGACAGACTGCCCACATCTCCCGGGGGACCCTACAGCCGCTCACGATTTATTTTACTTATTTACAAGACTGTCTTTTCTTTCTAAACAATGCCCCCCTTTAGGGTATACAGCATGCCTTCTAGTTCTTTGTGTCCTTAATACCTAGCCCACTGGCTGGTGCATAACAGGTGTTTCCTGTGTATTTGATACATTTCATTGACATGGGGAGGCCAAGTCCAAAAAACAGCCACCCAGCCTCGATTCTGAAACTGCTTGTCTAACAACCTTCGTGTTATTTTCTTTCTGGCTTTATTGTTAGAAATTCACTCAATAGTCTGAAGAAGGCAAGGAAATAAAACAGGTGTTAATTGAAGATGCCATAAGTTTCCCGCTTCATGTGGGCACGGGGTTGAGAAGAAATACAAGATTTATTCAATAACCAAGTCAATGACTGGCCCAGAGTTCTCAGGAGTTGCCTGAGATTTACCCCATTCTGGTATTTGACCTTTTCAGCTTTTCTTTAATTACTGTAGAATTCAGCCCTGCTGGGCCACTTTTTCACGTTCACCTCAGGAGGCAAACACATTGTGAGTCTCAACAAAGTAGTTTGAAGAAAGGTAATTAAAGGTGTTTATCGTAATAAAGAAAAATATAGTTGCTCTAGCCTAAGCCAGAGTCCACGGTTTTCAGGCAGATAATAAATGTATCTAAGGGGAAAAAATTATTGTTTTACTGAAACTGTGAGGTACACAGCATAAAACTCCCTCCTTTAATCACTTGGTCCTTCTGTTGTAAACAAAATAATTGAATAAAATTAACTACATGCCTTTAACTGGTATATTTCTTCACCACAAAGAACATAATTTTTCAGGCAAAGATGATTTATCAGTAGTATGAAAATATCATAATAAAAGTTCAGTCATTTATCTTCACAAATCAGCATTTGCACACAACCCCCCTTTTTCAATAAGTTTTGGGGAAAATATGCCTGCCTGGACCACATGGGTACAAAGTAAACTTGAAAATGCGATTAAAATAAGATGAATTGCTTTTGCTTTTCTTTGTTTTGGCAAAAAAAAAAAAAAAAAAAAAGAATTTTGAAAAGTAGGTCATAATTGTGTGAGCCCAGTATAGGGTTCAGAACTTTCTTTTATTGCTTTAGCATGCTAGGTGCTGGGGAAGAAGGTTAAAGAATAAAGCAGCCGCTGCCTTCAAGAGGTGTATAATCCAGCATGGGAAACTGACTGATGAACTAGTTATAACACAAGCCTCAATCACATGTCAGCTAAAGTGAAATGGCAACCTTTGGTGTTTGGGTGCTCAGAGAAGTGATGTTCTCTGTGAATGAGGCAGATCAAAATTGGTTATTGAAGAGTCAGAAAGATTTCAGGAGACAAGAGGCAGAAGCAACGTGCAGTATCCTCAGTGGGAAAGCTGCAGGAATACTGGGAAGATACAGGGTGGTCTGAGTATTAGAGAAGAGAATTCCCAGAGTGGTGCTGGAGGGTGCCTCTGAGGAAGCCAGGAGGCACCTGGGACCACGTCAAGAAGGAATAGGAATGCCATACTAAAGAAAAGAGCTTGGGAATTCTATGGAACTTATTTTCACACCAATAAAAAACCAATACATGCACTGACATGCTTATGTCCAATAATATTGATGGCCCAAAATCTGTTGCAGACTGCACTAAGCTGGTGGAGGCACAGGCAAACCGAGTGAAAACCACTCTTGCCACCAAAACAATGCTAAAAATTTCAAAGTGATTTCATAAAACTCTATGGTTGTAAGGGACCATGAGTTCGCTGGGCTTCACATTCCGGGAGCTCTGGACCCATTTCCCCCTCTTCCAACAATTTTCAGTTCAGGAAAGTGAGCTAAACAAACAAATAAATCCTTTGTTAGATAACAGCCCTGCCTCTGAAAGTACCTGATGTTTTGTAGTGAGAGTTAAAGTATGCTCACGTTACAAGTGAAAGTACTGGACACACATTCGCGCGACAAAGGTCTGGCTTGGAAGCCACTGTGGAGGATGCGCCTGGATACCCGTAGCTGTTGGTCTTGGTCACTTTCTCTACCAAGTAAAAAGCTGCCTTAGCTTTCCTCTCCCAATGGACCCTGCATGCTCAACATAACCTCAAATACAACTTCAATTCCTCAAGGCACACGTTTTCTCATTTTCCATTGGTTCCTTGTTCTGTATGATTCTACTTCATTGTGTGCTTTTTTTCCCCCCTTAGCTGTTAGTAGTTGGTTCTTGAATATGTTTTTGAAAATTCAACTGGCAACATGCTGATATTTACTGTCATCCTTTAGAAATGAATTTTCTGCCCCTTAGCGCAGATAATCACTGGATTCTAGCTTATAACCATAAATATTACAAATAAGTAAACAGACATTAACAAATTATGGGAAGTTGGCCCGTACTATCATCAGCCCATATTAGAGAGTCCTCATAAAGTACCTGGTACCAACAGCTCAATGAATAAATAGTGAGCTGCAGTTGCAATTAGGCCTTGGGTCTCTCGTAGATAGATATTCATAAAGTCGCCGAGATTGGATATGAGATTGGTGTCAGAAACTGCAGGTTCCAATCATGTTATTTTTCACAGTATTATGAAAACCAGTTTCTAGGAAGCAGCAAGAGCTCCTGAGATGCTCTGAGAGAGTTGTTGGGATCTATGTGCATGTGAGAATTTCCTTTCTCTCTTTGCGGTGAGTTTTAACAGGAAGCATTTGTGCTCTATGAAATATTGCACAGGAAGATTAATAATGTCTATCACTGCCTTTCATAAAAAAAAGCTTAAGCCATTAGAATTGTGGGTAGCTGACCTTATTTTGAGCAGGCATTCCTTTACCTGTTCTGAAGCAACATTTTCCACAAATAGGATGTATACTTGGAAGGGGGTTAAATGGACTACAATTATGCCACTCACTCTCTACAACTGTCGTTTTTGGAATCACTCTAACATAGATGGGAGGTTATTAACCTTGATAGTGGAGGCCTTGACAACGCTTTCCTGACTGAGTAATGTCCCAATGGTTTTTGAATCCAGATTCTAGTCACACATAAGTTCCTAGTTAGATCCTATTTATATTCTAGTTCTGTTTTAGATTCTAAAACTAGAACCTGTGTACAGAACAGATGTTAACCAAGTTTTATAGTTTGTGGAACCAACCTAAGATTCCCCTTGAATTCATATTATTAATATTCTTTTTATATTATCTACTTAACTATCAGTTTTTAACATAAGCAGTCTTTTTATATAATAGATAGAAAAACATTTTAACAACTCCAAGTCCCATAGAAATACAAAGAAGTTTTACTACCTTCATTACATCTGCTTCTCTTTGAAATACTTACTAAAATGTAGATTCTTTGTTTATTAAATGAACTGTGATAATAGTAGTTAGTTTCATAATACATTTGTAACAAAAATAATACAATAATTAATAAAAATATACAAGGATAAACTGTGTTTTGCATACTCACAACTGTAAACCTTCTTTTGCCCACCTCTGTATATTGATGGATTTTGGAAGAGACTTAATTATGTGGGAAAAATGTTCAGTTTCCTATTGTACATTTCTGGGACCATGTTGGGAAACTTACCCCAATGAGAAGTATAGTTGGGACCATCAAGGTAGGACTGCTGCTCAGTCATGCTGTCAGTGTAACTTGTTCTGACCATCTACCCAGAGACCCTGTGCTTGTGTCCACGGCACCATTATAAAGCAGGATAAGTGAACTGAGTTTGAGGAATTATCTTTCTTGAATATTTCTCTTCAACTTCAGAAATGAACAAGACTTTCCTTTTTTGTTTTTTATATAATTTTTGGAAAGGGGAATCCTCTGTCCTTGGGATCTATTAAACATGAATAATTAGACAGATCTGCTGAAGAATGGAAAGGCTTTTAACAACTGGAATCTCTTCCCTTACTGGAAGTCTCTCATTTAAATGCTTTAACATAGGACCTACGATTATTAAAAAACCTATGTGATTAGGGAAAGTTCCTTCTTACCTGACAATCAGAAATCTCTCTACTACAAATACACCAAACCTTTAGCTAGGTAGTGCGAATATGGTGACTTTCCCCTTCGTTATATTTCTCTGCATTTTTCAAAAATGTTACTATGAGCTTGTGTGCTTTATAATAAGAAAAAAGGTATTCTCTTTAAGCAAGCAGTTTCTCTTGTGAAGCCTTGTGAGACTGTTGTTCTCTTTCATCTCTCTGCCTCTGCCTCTCAACCAGTTTCTCAGATAAGCTAGATATCCACTGTTTGATGAGAACATCGCTAAAGAGCTATCATGTGCTGGGGCTGGCTTCACCAGAGCCTCTGGTTGGCTTCAGAGTTGAGAGACAGCAGTGGAAAGCAGCACACTCAGGAAGACCATGACACCAATGTCATCAGAATAAAGCATCACATCTCCAGCGCCACCAGGGGTAGACACAGGTCATGGTCAGAACCACTTCTGGGTGGAGGTCAGGGGTCTGCCGAGAAAGCAGACTCCCTTGGCAGAGACGAGCCCATCAAGTTCCTCTGCAGATAGACTTACGCAGGCAGGTGCAAGTGAGTGGACATCTTAATTAAAAAATCGCAGGGGTGTGTGCTTTCTATAATGTATGGAGCCCAAAGTAAAAAGAACTGCATAGCTCCATCACAGGGCTTGTTGATTTTCTTGGATTAAAAAACAAACATCTTTCTTGTAAATGTAGTTGTAAGGGAAGCTAGAAATCAGAAGCAAACAGCCCCTGTCCAGGCTCTGACACCATGTTTTTGGATAAAGTGAGCTGGTGAACTGGAAAGGATTATGATTTGAGGTTTGTAAAATACTGAAAATATGAACCTTAATCCACTACATCTGTAAAACAGTGTTGAAATCTCTCACCTGGAAATGTTCATTTCGAAAGCTGCTTATTAGTCTGATATTTTGAATAAAAATACTGAAAAATATCAATTTTCCTACCTGCATTAATGCCAGATATATGCAGAAGGATCTGCCTCTGAAGTGGGAACACGAGTTTGAGGGTGAAAGAAGCATGTGTCTGGATGTGGTGCTGTCTAAGGGAAACCTGGGAATGGGGTTTACCGTTTGCCCGTTAGTTTAGCACGTTGGCTACAAATTGAGCGATGCTAAGGACTGTGGAGGTTATAAATCATGTCGGACATCTAGTCTGTGATCATTTGCACAGAACGGCAGTGGCTAAAAGGCAAATGGTTTGTCACCCTGGGTTTCATGCATGCCCTGCTGATTTGGGCGTGTTTACCAGCGAGTGTTGCTATGCCCCCGAGTTTATGAGCACAGCACACTTTCACTGTGGGAGAACTGTTTCCTCTGTTTGTGGAGTTGAATGCCACCAGAAAGGAGCCTCAGGCAACAGGGGGAGCCAGCTCGGCACAGAAAACATTAGCACTTACACATCTGACGGGCTGGAAATTTCACGAGAGCTCTTTAACCACAAAGAACAAGGCTGATATTTTCATCTATTTTTTAAAATAAATACCATGTGGTGTTCTACAAATTAAGAAGATAAGATTGCAGATAGCGTTTATGCTAATGGGAAGGCATTGCCCATAAGACCTGTTCAGGTAGCCTTGGGCAATGCTGTTACAAATAAAATGTTGACTCTCAGAAAGCAAAAAAATGCTACCCAGGCTGTACAAAACTCAAGGCTAATGTGGTGGGGGCTCAACAATAATAATGACAGATAAGGTTTTGTCCTATTAAAGAGAAAATCAAAGGCTCAAAATGGCATCTCTTATGTTAGAGTCCAAACCTAGACTTAATACCTGCCCTAATTGCAATCTGGAATATTCTGGTCAACATCAATGAGGTCATCTATCACGTGGGCCTTTTCCATTCCCTCCCCCACAGGAAGAAAAGGCCCTCTGCATCATCCAAAGAAGATGTCCTGGACTAAAAATAATCTCTAATTTTTTGTTGTCAAGAGCTCCCATGCCTCAAGCATCTTCCTATAAAAACTTTCCATTTTGACAACGTCTCTGAGTACCCTTTTCTACTTACTAGATGGAATGCTGCCTGGTTCATGAATCACGTAATTAAACCAAATAGATCTTCAAATTTACTCTGTTGAATTTTGTTCTTTAACAGTCTCCTTATGAGGACTTCACATGAAAACAAAACCTCCCCTAATTTTCTTTACTCAAAACTCCCCTCTATTTGGGCTTCCTTCAATTAGGGCAGTAGGCTCCAGGCTGGGGTCTGCCTCAATTCCGGCACAGCTGGCAGTCGGCAGTCGGCTGGTATTTCAGGGTTGGCTCCATGGAGTGCTTCCTTTCTTACAACCTGGAGCTTTTCTTTAATGAATTTGGGTCACTGTTGAGCTCTCTGAGCTGTGCTGAGTGGGTTCTCAGGATTCCACTAGTAGGTTTCAAAATTGCTCCTGATCTCTTTATGCCAACAAGGGGCAGAAGGTGAATCGTGTGGAAAGAGGAGCTGTTAGAGGTAGCTGCTCCTATCCATGTTTTAGCAACTTTTGAGGAGTAGCAGAGCCAGCCTCCTTGGCTAAGGTTTTCTATTTCATCAGTAGAGTTTATGAGTGGATTTAGGGAAATGGACCAAAGTTATGGTGAAAAGGTGATTAGGAACTTTTTCAGATGTCTAATAAATAACTCTACAATCAAGAATGATAGTATTTCATTCATCAAATGCCCTTTCTTGGTACACCTACGTGCAAAGTTTTGTTGTTGGTGCTGTTCATAAAATAAAACTATATTCTCTTCTCAAGCTCCTTGCAAAGGCTGCATCCCAGAGAAGTGGGATTATTTCATATTTACTTGCTTCTATTTTTTTTTAAATTCATGTTCAAGTATCAAGTTTAAAATGTAGCAATATTGAGCAGTCCCCAGCTGGTGAATAGGTTCTGTTGCAAATTTTCATTTGTGAACTTGCCCATTTTCCCATAAATGCTATAGTGACAGAGTTCCAAATGAGGACTCCAGTGACTTCCACACCAACTGAGAGAAAATGAAATAATTTGTGCAGAGGACTCAATACTGTAATCATTACATTATTATATATCCTTCTGAGTGTTATCATATTAGATGATGTCTTTCTGGTCAATGATACACAAGGGAAGTCCACTTAGTAATTTTTGAGAAAGTGTTTTTTTTTTTTTTTTTCTTCAAACATACAGATAAAATAAAGTAATAATGCCTTTTCTGTTGGGTCTCTGTGATGCCTAGAATGGTGGCAACCATTTTTAAAAAAATGGGGTGGGGTTAACAACTAGATTTTAAAAATGTTTTTTATTGATTTTAGAGAGAGGGGAGGAGAGGGATAGAGAGAAATATTGATGAGAGGAAAACACTGAGATTGGCTGCCGAGAACTAATTCCAGCATGTAATAATTACAAGAGTTCCACCTAAAGGTTGGTGAAACTTGGGGGGCTCAACAAGGGTGAGCCACATATGTAATTTACCTGTTGGAAATGGCTAAATGGCACTTCCCTCAAACCTGAATAGGATGATAGTCTGCTGCCAGACAGCTCAGGGCATTTTATTGCCTCCTGTTGGCCAAACACCTGAATAGCTGTATGCTATTCCCCAAACTAATAATGCTTCTGTATTCTACCCTTTGAAACCTTTTGCCTTAGGATAAATCGTGTTAATAAAAGCAGGGTCCTGAGTGAAGGAAGTGAGTCTTTAGCTCCTTCAGTTGAAGATCCTCTGACCCCCAATGCCTTTCAAAATTATCTTTCGTCTTTGGACTCCTTCTTGAATCTATGCATCAGCCCCTTTCTCCAGAATGCTAAACCCTTTGTAAGGCTGGGAAAAGAACCCCGGCAATTGGCTGCCTTCTGCATGACCTCCCCTCCACTCACCAGGGTTTGAGCCTGCAGCCTAGGCATGTGACTTGACAGGGAATCGAACCAGTGACCACTTGGTTCATGGGTCGATGCTCAACCACTGAGCAATACTGGTGGGCAACAGCTAGTAGATTTTTAAGGAGTATGCTGTGAACACAGATTCTCTCCTTCTGTCAAATATAATGATAATTAAAACCTCTATTTAAGTTCTTGCATTGTGGATGTACTGGGTATTCATAATGTGCTTACATAGAGCTTTAGTGATATTTCTGTTCCACTATTTATTCTTCATGGAGGAAAATCCTGGAAACTAACACACTGGAACCACACCTCTCTTACTTTGAATAAGGTCAGTTTGAGAATGAGTTTCTATTGTAAGCATGTCAGGGTGGGAGTGGAAAAAAGGAAATGTACATTTCACAAGCTCCTCCTGAATTGAGTCTATACCACATCCTTTCATCATTGCAAAAGCTACCAGAATATCAGCTACTTATTCATTTATCTGGGGGTCATATTCATTACTCATGCATAATAACAGAAAAACAAATCTAATCTAATAATAGACAAATATGCAAATTGACCATACCTCCAACACACCCAGAAGCCACGCCCACAAGCCACACCCACCACCCAATCAGAGCAAGTATGCTAATTAACCCAAACCAAGATGGCTACAGCCACAGAGAGCAAGGTTTCCTAGGTAACGGAGGAAGCCAAACTTTCTGTCAGCCATTGCAGGCCTAAGCCTCCACTCATACTACAAAGTTTCAATTATAGAAGGTAAACAAATGGCGGCAGAATGGAGCTTGAGAGAGTAGGCCAGGGTTGCTGCCGGCAACAGGGGAAGCAAAGCTTTCTGAACACCCTGGCTGGGCCCACCTGCTTAAGGCAACAAAGTTTCAATTATAACCCCAACACAAATGGCTACGGGCCTCGGAGGGAGCCCCAGGCTTGGCTCTGCTCCAGGCTACAAAGTTTCAATTGTAGAAGGAAAATAAATTCCAGATACCAGGGCCTCTGCTTGCGTTGCCAGGGGGCGTGGCCTGCCTGCAAACCACCACAGGCCCCTCGCTCAGGCCGCCCCCGCCCCAAGGGAACCCCACCCTGATCAGGGACACCCTTCAGGGCAAACCAGCTGGCCCCCACCCCTGTACCAGGCCTCTATCCTATCTAATAAAAGAGTACTATGCAGATTGATCATCACTGCAACACACAATATAGCTGCCCCCATGTGATCAAAGATCCTGCCCCCATGTGGACACAAGATGGCCACCACAAGATGGCCAGCAGGAGAGGGCAGTTGGGAGGCACCCGGCCTGCAAGGGAGGGCAGTTGAGAAGGACCAGGCCTGCAAGGAAGGGCAGTTGGAGGTGATCAACCCTGCAGGAGAGGGCAGTTAGGGGTGACCAGGCCGGCAGAGGAGGGAAGTTGGGGGCAAACATGCTGGCAGCAGAGTGGTTAGGGGGTGATCAGGCTGGCAGGCAGAAGCGGTTAGGGGCAATCAGGAAGGCAGGCAGGTAAGCAGTTGGGAGCCAGCAGTCCTGGATTGTGAGAGGGATGTCCGACTGTCCGTTTAGCCCCGATCTCAGGGATCAGGCCTAAACGGTCAGTCGGACATCCCTTGAGGGGTCCCAGATTGGAGAGGGTACAGGCTGGGCTGAGGGACAACCCCCCCTCCGTGCACGAATTTCGTGCACCGGGCCTCTAGTTTTAACTATAATGGGTTGTGCTATTTTCCCCTTATCAGGTTGACAAAGAGCAGTATGATGGGACACCATTGAAGGTATGATGATGAAGGTATGAGCAAACAAGCACTGTTATAGTCTCCTGATGGGAGACAAAATTGGTATAACTGGCAAGGGCATTTTGAAAAAACCTTAGAAAATTAATGTATCTTTCAACCTTAATCCAGAAATTCCACTTCCAGGAATGTTTCCTACATACCCACAAAGTATGTACAAAGATTTACTGTAGTATTGTGTATAATGGTAAAAGAGTTGTGTACTCGGGGAGGGGGGGTCCCTCAGCCTGGCCTGTGCCTTCTCGCAGTCCAGGAGCCCTCAGGGAATGTCCAACTGATGGTTTAGGCCCGCTCCCCACCCAAGCCATCAGTTAGACATTCTTAGCACTGCCGTGGAGGCAGGAGAGGCTCCTGCCACCGCCGCTGTGCTCACCAGCTGTGAGGCTGGCTTCTGGCTGAGCAGTGCTCCTCCCGTGGGAGTGCACTGACCACCAGGGGGCAGCTACTGCATTGAGCGTCTGCCCTCTGGTGGTCAGTGCATGTCATAGTGACCAGTCGTTCCACCATTTGGTTGATTTGCATATTACCCTTCTATTATATAGGATGATATTTAACCATAACATTACTTATATCTTTGGAAGTTAGCTATCATAAACTTGGCAATCCATGAAAATAAAATAAAAGCTTGATTAATTCTCAATAACTAAATGAGAGTGATGTGCAAATATTTTATGCTCCTGTTGTTATGAGTGTGACACACTTCACCAGGCAACTATGAATTCCTTTATGAGGTTTTGTGTTGTTTATATCCAAAAAATACTATTTAATTCTTTAAAGAAGATATCACCACTTTCCATTTCTGGTATTATGACAGTCTAGGGGTTCTGAAAATCTCCAAAGTAATTCCTATAAATGCTGCATTAAATATAACAAATGCCCCTTTAATGCACAGCTGAGTACCTGAGAAAGTAAGCAAAGTCCTGAAGCCATAAAAAGGGAGAGAGGGATGAACATCTGAGCGATGAGCCAGCACTTTCCTGGGGACATTTCCTTATCTTAGAAAGCATAGCCTCCCAGGGTCCTTACTTTATACCCAAATGCCCTGGGCTTCCCCAAGGTGGAGGGCTGGAATCTAGAAACTGCACAGAGCTAACACCCCTCAAGGCTATGTTTTCCATGATAGGCAGGGCTAGGAGAAAGATGACTACTAGCCACAGGAAATGGTGATGAGTCATCTGTATTCACCAGGATACAGGATATGCAAAAAAACAAAACAAAACAAAAAACTCCTTCCTGAAAAACTCATAATCACAGGCCTGTCCTCACATATAATACAGTTTGAATTTACATTATTTGAGTGTCCAGGAATTCCCAACCTAAGAAACGAGCATAAACCTGACCCAGATTATATATCCAGGTACAGGCAAAAGCAAACTCAAATCTTCTCAGGACAGAACATCATCAACTCAAGACAACATTCATCCCAGAGATTGCAGAGTACAAAGAATAAATCAAAGGATAACAAAAAATTACATAACAAAGAGGAAATAAGACATGAAAATCACTAAAAGGAAAATCCCTAGATCCTCAATATAATTATAAACAAGATTAAAAAAAATACACAAAACGCTTAAGCTAGAGAAGAAGAAATCGAAAACATAGGGATAAAATTCTATCTAGAAAGTTGTGTAGATCTAAAATAAACCAAAAAGAAATTATAGAAATAAAAAGTATAAGAAGTAATAGCCTAAAACTGGATATATTACTGGTGATATACTTATGTAATGGAATACTCCACAGCAAAAAGGGCTATAACTACATGTAACAACTTGAGTAAGTCTCAGAAACATAATGTATATGGTTATATATATTTCAAAAAACAAGCTATTATTATATATATAAATGCTGCATTAAATATAACAAATGTCCCTTATAACAAATAATAATATATAATATTATTATATATATAATAATAGCTTGTTTTTTGAAATATATATATTTTTTAATAAATCTTTATTGTTCAGATTATTACAATTGTTTCTCCTTTTTTCCCCCCATATCTCCCCTCCACCCGTTTCCCACCCTCCCTTTTGCCCTTACCTCCCCGCCGCTGTCCTTATCCATAGGTGTATGATTTTGTCCACTCTTTTCCTGTACCCCCCACACAGACACCCCTTTCCCCTGAGAATTATCAATCCACTCCGATTCTATGCCCCTGATTCTATTGTGTTCACCAGTTTATTCTGTTCTTCAGATTTTTAATTCACTTGACTTTTAGATTCACTTGTTGATAGGTATGTATTTGTTGTTCATAATTTTTATCTTTATTTTTTTCTTCTTTTTCCTCTTTTTAAATAATACCGTTCAGCATTTCATATAATACTGGTTTGGTGGTGATGAATTCCTTTAGCTTTTTCTTATCTGTGAAGCTCTTTATCTGACCTTCAATTCTGAATGATAACTTTGCTGAGTAGAGTAGTCTTGGTTGTAGGTTTCTGCTATTCATCACTTTGAATATTTCTTGCCACTCCTGTCTGGCCTGCATAATTTCTGTTGAGAAATCAGCTGATAATCATATGGGTGCTCCCTTGTAAGTAACCAACTGTTTTTCTCTTGCTGCTTGTAAGATTCTCTCTTTGTCTTTTGCCCTTGGTATTTTAATTATGATGTGTCTTGGTGTGGTCCTCTTTGGATTCCTTTTGTTTGGGGTTCTCTGTGCTTCCTGGACTTGTAAGTCTATTTCTTTCACCAGGTGGGGGAAGTTTTCAGTCATTATTTCTTCAAATAGGTTTTCAGTGTCTTGCTCTCTCTCTTTTTCTGACACCCTCATATAATTCAGATGTTGGTACGCTTGAAGTTGTCCCAGAGGCTTCTTACACTATCTTCAACTTTCTGAATTCTCTTCTCTTCTTGCTTCTCTGGAGGAGTGTCCGTTGCCTCTTTGCATTCCAAATCTTTGAGTTGATTCTTGCGTTCCTCTAGTCTGCTATTGGGTCTCTGTATAATATTTTTTATTTCAGTCAGTGTATGTTTAATTTCTAGTTGGTCCTTTTTCATATCCTCGAGTGTCTCATTAAATTTATCAGCCTTTTCCATGAAATTCTTGAAAAACCTTATAACCATGGTCTTGAACTCTATGTCCATTCATTTGTTCTCCTCCATTTCTTTCATTTGGGATCTGTTTCCTTGCCTCCTCATTTTTGCTGCTTCTCTTATTTGGTAGGGTAGCTTTGTATACTAGGTGTCCTATTGGTTCAACTGGTCAGCCTCCCAGTTACCTGAGGTGGACGCTCTTGATGCACCCCTTTGTGGGCTGTGTGTACAGCCTTGTTGTAGTTAAGTCTTGATTGTTGTTGGTGTCACTGGGAGGAATTGATCTCTAGGCCAATTGGCTGTGAGGACCCGCTGTGTCTATAACGGAAGAATTGCTGTGCTAGAGACACATTTATGGGGCAGGACTTGTTCCAGTAGGGCTTTGGCGCTCACTGAGTCTGCTTCTTGAATGTGTCCCTTATGAGAGTGGTTGAAATTTGGTGTCGTTTCACACCGACCACTAGATACATTAGTGTCTGGATCTCCAATGGGGTGCAGATCAGCTACTGTATGAGGCCACCCAGCAGGAGCTATAGCAAGAACTACAGTTTTCTCCTCTTTGCTTGGGGTTTGTTGGTTTTGGAGCAGTCTGACTGGGGCTGCAGTTTATTTGGTTAAGCTTCCACAGAACAAGTTATTTATATGCAAAAGCCACTGTGTGGAGCCTGGGCAGGTTTGTAGGATGTGCGGGGCAGGGTCTCATGGCGGGGCAGGGTCTCAGGGCCTCACTAGGCTAGGGCGTGGCAAGCAGCGATGGCTGCTGTCAACCGTCTCTGCCTTTCCGCGTTTTCAAGTCCCCGTGTCCCATGCTCCAGCGCAGTAAACACTGATTGCTGGGCGCACCTCTGCAAGAAAGTCACTCTCACTTTCCGACCTGATGGCCGAGAGTCCAGCTTCTCCCTGTAGGTGTCTGGGTCCCCCGCTTGTCCCCAGAAACTGGATTTCAGAGTGATCGAGAGCTTATCTCCCTTCGGGTTGGAAAAAAAGCCTCGCGCCCCATCACCCGCCACCAGCCCGCTTTGCACGCCTCCATACCTCAGCTTTTTTGCATTTTTTCTTCTTTCTTTTTCCTTCTTAGTTGTAAATTTACCACTCAGCCAGCTTTCCCGTGGTTCTGGGTGGTAGATGTTTTGTCTTTTAGTTGTATTTTTGAAATTGTTGTGCGTAGTGGCAGTTTAGTTGTTTAACTATGCCGCCATCTTGTTTCCTCCTCTATTGATTATATATTTTAAACAGATGAATTAACTGGTATGTGAATTGTATCTAAAAGATACTAATTATATCTCAGTAGAAGATGTAATCTATTAAAAGATTCCTTAAAAAATCAATGATGTGGGGAGACTTGCTCTATCACAGATCAAATCCCATTACAAAGATCTCAATAGTTTGAGATTTGTGCAGCATTGGCAATATGACAAAGGGAACAAAGTGGTACGTCCTAAAAGAGATTCTTGTATGTATAAACATGTGGTATATATTGGTAATGGGGGGGATAATATAGAAAATATCTTACCTCCTGCTTATTTTTGCTGTGAACCTAAAACTGCTTTACAATTAAAGTCTAATTAAAAAATAAAAAAAGATGTATGACAGTGGTAACTCCACAGGTCAGTGGAGAATAGAGTTGTTCCCATGTATAATGATGGAAATTTGGTTGCTCATATATCAAAAATAAGAAATTGGATTCTTATTTTATATCTTTTAAAAAATGAGTTCCATATATAATAATGACCTAAAATACAGAAAAAAGCTAAAAGTTCTAGAAGTAAAAAGAGACACTATCTCTATGACATGGAGCAACAAGAGAATACTTTTATGACACAAAACACAAGCATAAACTAAAAAAAAAAATTGGTAAATTCTACTATATTTAAATTAAAATCTCCTATGCATAAAAATATATGATAATCCAAATGAAAAGATAAGACAGAGTCAAGACAATGTACACAAATTTTAATTGTTTAATTTTTGGTTTATAGAAATCAATATATATCCATATAATTGTAAAAAATATGAATAATATTTGAAAAAACATGAAAATATGCTCAATATCATCATTAATCAGACCAAACTAAATTAGTTTATCCTCATAAACTTATATGGTCAAATTGGTAAAACTAAATTTATCAATACTAATTTTTATGGAGCTAGTTGAGCCAAAATCACTTTTAGAAACTCACTTGGGAATGTAACTTAGCAGGACAATTTGGAATATCTAACAAGGTTTAAAAGTTACCTTAGAGAAACTTGCACATAACGACACAGAAATAATAAATGAATTTTCAGAGGAGTAATATTTGCAATAATAAAAAAACTGGAAGCAGGAGAGGAGAAAATGGTGGTGGAATAGATAGACGTGTTCCAAGCCTTGTCCCGGAGTGGAAAGAAAGAGCAGCTGAGGGTCACGCGAGGAGTGTTTATTGGCAAGTTAGGGAACAGCTAGACTCCAGGAAAAGGTGGGGGACTGCTGGATGGGGTTCCCCTGATTGGGCAGACCCCACTACTGCTGGTTCCGCTCCCAGAGCTACGGGCTCAGACGTGGAGATGGCACCATCTTGAAGGGGAAAGTGGGTCTTTTTAAAATTTTTTTTAAAATTTTTTTATTAAGGAAAGTGGATCTTATTGGAAGCCTGAAAATCTACGGCTGTGGCAGCCACCGAACAGCTGCAAGCCCCAGGGCACCGGTCCCCAATTGGCGCAAACATGTGGATTCGGGGAGCTCTGCACTCCACCACGGAAAGGTCAGATTTCGCCTGGGATAAGGAGAGAGAGAACTACATAACCAGACATCTGGAGAAGAGAGACCATGGGGAGACAAAGAAACAACCCGCATATGAAAGAAAAGCAGGCATCACTAGAAAAGGAAGTAAACGAAATAGAGGCAAGCAACCTATCAGAGAAAGAATTCAGAGAAATGGTCATAAGGTGGCTGAAAAGAATGGAAGACAAATTCGACAATATGAGTAAGAACCAAGAGGAAATGATCAAGAACCAAGAAGAAATGAAAAATGACATCACTGCTGTAAAGAACTCAATAGAAAGCATCAAGAGTAGACTAGAAGAAGCAGAGGACCGCATCAGTGAGCTAGAAGACAAGATGGGAAAAAATACCCAAGTAGAGCAGCTTTTAGAAAAAAAAAATTAAAAAGCAGGAGGAGAGCCTAAGGGAACTTTGGGACAACACGAAACAAAACAACATCCGCATAATAGGGGGATCCAGAAGGAGAGGAAACTGAGCAAGGAACAGAAAACCTGTTTGAAGAAATAATTACAGAAAACTTTCCTGATATAGGGAAGAAAAAACCCACAAAAATCCAAGAAGCTCACAGAGTCCCAAGCAAAATGAACCCCAAAAGACCGACACCAAGGCACATTATAATTAAATTGGCAAACACCAACGACAAAGTAAGAATCTTAAAAGCAGCCAGAGAGAGACAGAAGGTTACCTACAAAGGATTCCCCATCAGACTAGTGACTGATTTCTCAACAGAAACACATCAGACCAGAAGGGAATGGAATGAAATATACAAAGTCATGCAAAGGAAGGGTCTGAATCCAAGAATACTGTACCCAGCAAGGCTATCAATCAAAATTGAAGGTGAAGTCAGGAGCTTCACAGTCAAAAAAGGACTAAGGGAGTTTATCACCACCAAACCAGCAATGCAAGAAATGCTAAAGGTTGTGCTATAAAAAAAAAAAAAAAGAAGAAGAAAAAAAAAAAAAAGAAGAAGAAGAAATAGGAAGCGAAGAAGGAACACAGGGGTATAGAATAAAAATGGCGACAAATAAGTACCTATAAATAATAACTTTAAATGTAAATGGATTAAATGCCCCAATAAAAATACATAGGGTAACAGACTGGATAAGAAAACAAGACCCATATATCTGCTGTCTACAAGAAACCCACCTCAGAAAAAAAGACGCACACAGACTGATGGTGAAGGGATGGAAAAAGGTTTTCCAGAAGAATGGAAATGAAAAAAAAGCTGGGGTAGCAATACTTATATCTGACAAATTAGATCTCAAAGTGAAGGACATAACAAGAGATAAGGAAGGCCACTTCATAATACTAAAGGGCGCAATCCAACAAGAAGAAATAACTCTAGTAAACATATACGCACCCAATACAGGAGCACCCAAATACATAAAAAAAACTCCTGGAGGATATCAAGGGAGAGATTAACAGCAATACAATCATTGTAGGAGACTTTAATACCCCACTATCACCATTGGACAAATCCTCTAAACAAAAAATCAGCAAGGAAACATCAATCCTAAATGACTCTCTAGACCAGATGGAATTAATTGACATCTTCAGAACATTTCACCCCAAAGCCACAGAATATACATTCTTCTCAAGTGCACATGGGTCATTTTCAAAGATATACCATATGTTGGGACATAGGCAAAGTCTCTTCAAATTCAAGAAGATAGAAATCATATCAAGCATTTTCTCAGATCACAGTGGCATAAAACTGGAAATCAACTACAATAAAAACAATCCAAAGAAATCAAACACATGGAGAGTAAACAGCATGCTATTAAATAATGACTGGGTTACCAGAGAGATCAAGGAAGAAATAAAAAACATCATGGCAACAAATGACAATGAAAACACAACAATCCAAAATCTATGGGACACTGCGAAAGAGGGAAGTTCATAGCTCTACAAGCATCCAAATTGGAAAAGAAGAAGTAAAACTGCCCTTATTCACAGATGACATGATATTGTACATAAAAACCCCTAAAGACACCATAAAAAAACTAATAGACTTAATAAATGAATTCGGCAATGTAGCAAGATACAAAATTAAAGCCAAGAAATCTATGGCATTTCTATACACCAATAGTGAACGTACAGAAAGAGAGACTAAAAAATCAATCCCATTTACCATCACACCAAAAAAATTAAGATACCTAAGAATAAACTTAACTAAGGAGGTAAAAGACCTATACGCGGAAAACTATAGGACACTGAAAAAAGAGATAGAGGAAGACGTTAACAGATGGAAGAACATACCATGTTCATGGATTGGTAGAATCAACATCATTAAAATGTCCATACTACCCAAAGCAATCTATAGATTCAATGCACTCCCCATTAAAATACCAACGGCATATTTCACAGACCTCAAAAGAACTCTCCAAAAATTCATCTGGAATAAAAAAAGACCCCAAATAGCCACAGCAATCCTGAGAAAGAGGAATAAAGTAGGTGGGATCTCAATACCAGATTTCAAGCTGTATTACAAAGCCACTGTTCTCAAAACTGCCTGGTACTGGCACAAGAACAGACATATAGATCAATGGAATAGAATAGAGAATCCAGATATCAACCCAAACCACTATGCTCAATTAATATTTGACAAAGGAGGCATGAACATACAATGGAGTCAAGACATTCTCTTCAATAAATGGTGTTGAAAAAATTGGAAAATAGATACATGCAAAAAAATGAAACTAGATCACCAACTTACACCATACACAAAAATAAACTCAAAATGGATACAGGACTTAAACATAAGATGGGAAACCATAATAATACTAGAAGAATCCACAGGCAGCAAAATCTCAGATATATGCCGAAAGAACTTCTTCACTGATACTGCTCCTAGGGCAATGGAAGCTAAAGAGAAAATAAACAAATGGGACTACATCAAAATAAAAAGCTTTTTCACAGCAAAAGAAACCATCAATAAAAAAACAAGAAAGCCCACTGTGTGGGAGAACATATTTGCAAATGTTATCACTGATAAAGGTTTAATCTCCAACATCTACAGGTAGCTTATACAACTTAATAAAAGGAAGATAAATGATCCAATAAAAAATTGGGCAACGGATCTAAACAGAATCTTTTTGAAAGAAGACAGAAGGAAGGCCAAGAGACACATGAAAACATGCTCAAAGTCACTAATTATCAGAGAGATGCAAATCAAAATGACAATGCGGTACCATCTCACACCTGTCAGAATGGCTATCATCAACAAATCAACAAACGACAAGTGTTGGCAAGGATGCAAAGAAAAAGGAACCCCCATGCACTGCTGGTGGGAATGCAGACTGGTGCAGCCACTATGGAGAACAGTATATGGAATTTCCTCAAAAAACTGAAAATGGAACTCCCATTTGACCCAGTAATCCCACTTCTAGGAATATATCCTAAGAAACTAGAAATACCAATCAGAAAGGATATATGCACCCCTATGTTCATAGCAGCACAATTTACAATAGCTAAGATTTGGAAACAGCCTAGGTGCCTGTCAGCAGATGACTGGATCAGAAAACTATGGTATATCTACATAATGGAATACTATGCTGCCATAAAAAAGGAATTCTTACTATTTGCAGCAACCTGGATGGAATTGGAGAACATTATGCTAAGTGAAATACGCCAGTCAATGAAAGAAAAATACCACATGATCTCACTCATTTGTGGGTAATAAAGAACATTATAAACTGATGAACAAAAAGATAGATACAGAGGCAGTAAAGCATCAAACAGACTGTCAAATTACAGTGGAAGGTTAGGGAGAGGTGGGGGAGATAAGAGATCAACCGAAGGACTTGTATGCATGCATATAAGAATAACCAACCGATGCAAAACATTGGGGGGTGAGGGCATGTATGGGAGTAGGGTGGGGGGGGGCAATGGTAAGATATGTACACATATAATACCTTAATAAAAGAAAAAAGTTAATAAAGGCAAACCATTTAGCTATAGTAAGCACTCAAAAAAACAACAACAAACAAAAAAACTGGAAGAAATATAAATTTTCATAAAAGAATACATAAATAACTTGGAGTATAGCCATATGAATGGAATACCATAAAACAGAAAAAAATTAATGAACTATAGCTGCATACATCAATATAAGTAACTCTCAGAAACATAATGTTGAATGAAAAAAGTGTTTTTGTGAAAAGATATGTATTTTTAATGATATTTATTTAAAGTTTAAAATATGCAACATACACAGAGAGAGGCCATCTTTCTTTGCATAGTCTGATATGCATGTATTTCAGTTACTATGGGTTAGTTACATACACCAGTCTCATAACAACATTACTCAAATTCAATTACCATGGTATATTAACTGTGAGTAATTGCATAATACAAATTTCATAACACTGATGGATAATGTTCAAGTTTCACTACTAGCTCTTCTATCCACAAATACTACATAAATAACAGGTGTGCATCATCACTGTCCAATCATGTCACTTCTTGCAAACTTTATTGGTAATTGGTCCCTGCTCACCTGCTTTTCAAGTACAGACAGCAAAGCATATAGTTGTTTGATCTCTTTGTCTCCCAGTGATAAATCTAAGTAACATCTTACAGAAATAGACACCAGAAAGAGGAATTTGGCCAACCAATCTATAAGTGTATCAAGGAAAAGAAGAGTGATAATGCTGGAAGTGGAACCTGAATTGAGTATAAGTGAAGTGGTAGAAGAAATTATTGACTTTGCCATTGTTTGAGACCCTGGCTATGCAATCAGAGGAATTAGTAAGGGGAATGTGGTTACATAAATGAGGAACGTGGTGGTGGTGACAAGAATAGGAAGATGTCCCAGAGGAAGTGACGCTGGTACAAAACTTCACATTAAAGGAACTCTTGGAGATATTTCATGGTGTTGAAAGAACAAAGGATAAAGTGTTGGAGGTTGATACAAACTTAGAAAGAGAATGGCTTGTGAAGACTTGTTGCTCCACATGGTTAAGTAACACAATGAGAAGGTAGCAAGCACTGTTTGAACTACTCCTGATAGGTTTTTTACAAATAAATAAAAAGTTTTAATCCACAATGTTTCTAATGCTTTATATTACAGAGAACTAAATATTTTACTATTTTTTTTTTTTTACTATGTTCATTACTGAAAGTAAAAGAGCTTTTAAATATTTTGACAAAAGTTCTTAAAGGTTATGGGACAATTGCAATTTTTGTCATTGTTTAGTAACATTGCTTTGACTATTTGCATTTTGTATATTCATTTTTATATCCCACCACTGTACAAAGAGAACAGTGCCTACATAGATACATCTATACTAATAATAGAGGAATATGCAAATTGTCTGGAATGCCATCATAGTAACAGTAATGACCGAACAGCAGGCTGCGTGGGGCGACAAGGCCGGCAGGGGGGTTAGTGATGGACAACAAAATGACTGAATAGCAGGCTGCATGGGGAGACCAGGCCAGCAGGAGGGCAGTTGGGGGTGACCAGGCCAGTAGAGGGGAGCAGTTGGGGGCAACCAGGCTGGCGGGTGGGGCAGTTAGGGGTGACCAGGTTGGCAGAGGGGGGCAGTCAGGGGTGGCCAGGTCGGCAGGGGGGGACAGTAAGGGGTGACTAGGCCGGCAGGGGGTGGCAGTTGGGGGTGGAGTTAGAAGTGACCAGGCCGGTGGCAGGGGGCAGTTGAGGGAGACCAGGCTCACAGGGGGGACAGTTGGGGGCAATCAAGCAGGGAGGCAGGTGAGCAGTTAGGAGCCAGCAGTCCCAGATTGTGAGAGGGATGTCTGACCGTCGGTTTAGGCCCAATACCTGGGATAGGGCCTAAATCGGTGGTCGCACATCCCCCGAGGGGTCCCAGATTGGAGAGGGTGCAGGCTGGGCTGAGGGGAGCCTCCCTCTCTCTCCCCCATGCATGAATTTCGCGTACCAAGCCTCTAGTATATAAATAAAAGTATAAAGATATGCAAGCAAATGATAAAGGACAAGTTCAGCACATTCTAGTCCCTTTAGAATATATGGGATGGAAAATGTGATTAAGGATGGGTTCACAGGTACCAGTGTAGAGTGTACAGTGTAATGTTTTAGCTGACAGTTGCCATCTGAAAATTGTTTTATTACTTTATGCCTTTCTATAAGTCTGAAATATTTTACTAGAAGGACAAGAAATAACCATGTCAAAAAGAAATCATGCTGTTTTAGAAAATGTGAGCCACAACAGGAATCCTGGAAGATATCACTAACCCCTTGACTTAGGTTGTCAGTCTTACAAATGCAGAGCAAAATCTTTAAGAAAAAGATGAGCTTCCAGAAAGCTCACAGTTTCTTTGATTTTAAGTTGTTAATAGTGAAGACATAAAACTGTACATGCTCATCTAACCCCTTTCATCCCATTTAAATGCTGTTATAAGATTTCAAGAACTAACTCTGGGTGAACTCAGGAGTACCCTCAAAGTACATCAGACTTCATGGTCTTTAAGATGTTCACTATGAAGGAATGCCCATGTGAGGGCAGTAGAAAGATTTTAGTACCTTGTTAGTTGGTCACAAGAGAGTTATAAAGGAATTTCAGACATCAGAACCAAAACATGCCTATCTACTTCTCAGACAAGTTATGCACTGAGCGGGAAAGTTCCCATTATTCTAGGAAACATTTTAGCATATATCCTTTTCTTACCAATTGAGTAAAACCAACTGTTGGACATGGGATTAGTTTCCTATTGCTGCTGTAACAAATAACCACAAACTTAGTGGCTTAAAACAATAAAAATGCATTATCTTATAGTTCTGTTGCTGGAAAGTCTGAAATGGGTCTATGGTGCTAAAATCAAGGTGTTGGTACATCCCTGTCTGAAGACTTGAGGGGAGAGTCCATTTCCTTGTATTTTCTACTGTCTAGAGATCACCTGTATTCCTGGACTCATGGCTCTTTTCCTCCACCTTCAAAGCCCGCAAGGGTGGATCAAGGCCTCAAAGCACCTTCCTCTGCCTCGCCTCCTCTGTCCCCCTCTCCAATTCAACTCAGGGTTGGAAATATAAAACTTATAAGCTTTCTTTGAAGTTCTGAGTGGTGATACAAAGAAAGCTAGAATTATACCCTAAAACTAAGTATTTGGAACAGCAAAATCACTCTTATCACATCCCTACCACCAATATAATCAGCCCTAAAGTACAGACTCAATCACTTAAGCATCATAGTCAGTTCTTAGGTTCTCAGTCTACATTAGGGAATAAATTAACTTTCTGTGTTACCAGCCAATCTTAAAGCTATGCTCCAGAGATATGGTGGGAGGTTTCATTTTTCACATTTCAATAGTATTTTCAGCCAGAAGTTCACAGAAATAGTTAGTTTCCAGACTTTAGCTGCAGTCTTGCTTGTAATGAGACAGGTTATTTCTCTATTGTCAATGTACAAGACTGATTATAGTGAAGAATATCCTACTTTCTCCATAAGCAGCTCAATTTATTTATCTGAACTTTAAAGAATTTGATATTTCTACTCTGGTAGACTATTGAGGCAATTGAAGTGATCCCCCAAGGCCAATGAAAAGCCCTATATTTTCTGAATTGGCTCTTCTTTGTAGAAAGCATTTAGATGTATTTTGAAATATGTGTGTGCTTAGTGGAAGACGAGGCACCACTTTCCATCAATAAACTCATAAGGACAATAGTCACATACTGGAATCTGAAAGCCACATGAGCAACACATCCTTCAAACCATCATTGTTGCAAGATCTCCTGAACTTTTCAGTTTTTAGTCTTTCCCAAGTAAGTTTTTCTATAAAAACTGCTCTCAGAAATGACCGTTCCTCCTGTTTATACAGGGCAAATCAGAAGTACAGGTGAGTCTTTGTAAACGAGTGAGCCAGAGAAATAATAGCTTACAAAAATATTGGCTGGGAAAACAACCAAAACAAAATAAAATACTTGCTGCAATGTTCAACGTATATTCTTATGAGACCAAGAATTTGGTGCTCAATGAAGCTTAGGGCCCAGTTAAATGTACAAATCACTGAGAACATCTATTTCAAAACTGAGAGAGAAATTATTTTAATTGCTCATTTTCATTAAAAAACCTCACACAGAATGATTTTTTAGATTTCTTCCATTGATTCTTTTTCTTTTTCCTGTAAGCACATGTTAAAACAAACAAACCAAAACCAAAAATAAAAATAAAAATCTTTAGCACTTAGCCACCTAGTATCAAATCTGTAAGCTTAATTTAGCCCTTTTTTTCCCTCTGGGACACACAAAGTCCTCCTAAGCTTACAGCATAAAGTATAGGCTTATTTCTCATGGAATTTCCCCCATGTTTTTCTATTTGGTCACATCAATATTCCTGCTTTCAGGTGTTGATAACACTGTTCTCTCTGCGCCTGGGCCCACTCTGTTTTCATAAGCCTGTGTGCTCAGAGGGGGTGTTAGCCACAATGGATATGTGGTGATTTGTTAGCCAGATGTTAATCTTTTTGTGATCTACATTGTTTATATCTCCCCAGGATTGCACCTATGTGTAGGATTTTTTAAAAAAGTGACACTAGACATTAGATCAGTGCTATTTGGATCACAGACCCTTGTAAGAATCTTTTGAAAGCAATGGTTTCCTAGGGGACCATGGGCCCCAGCAAAAGCACCCCTAGGATTCTATCAAAGTATAGTGGAGCAAGTTAAATCATTTGAGAGAATAATTAAATCAAAACAAAGGTCTCTTTAGTAACCAAGCAACAATACTTCTAAATTGTACTTGACTACTGAATCAGCAAAACAGCATACTCATTGGAAAATGAGAATGCTCAGTAGCTTTTTGGCTCATTCAGCTCAGTTTCTGATAAAGTCCTCCAAGGGTCATATATTCCTAAAACAAGACTTAGCTCTTGGAGGAAAGACGTCTGTCAGTTGCTGTGTCATTCACCTTTAGCCCCAACCTTCCCATTTATGACATCTGCACATCTGTCTCTCTTGATGTCATTTGGCTATCCCAAAGCCCTGGAGCATCTCCCAGTCCTGGAATGAATGCAGGGGGAGTGAACAGGGGAGCAGCAGGGATTCGGGAAGACATAATGATGAAATCTGTTGCCACAACTCCACAAGTGAGAAAGGGCATGAAGACTGCAGAGCAGCCCCTGGTCCCCACCGTGGCATCTGAAGGGCTGCTTCAGGAGAGCTACTGCAGAGTTTCAGGCCTGTTTGGGAAGGTAGGGTCCTTCCATAAATAAACAGAAAGCATTTGTTTATAGATAAAATGTACTACAGGAGAGTAGGTTATCAAGAAAATTGTAATCAGAAATATGAGGAAGAGCAGAAATCAGTCCATTTTAGGAACATTTTCTCAGGATGAGAAAGTAGACTTCAGCACCTTAATTTATTTTGCAACTCACATGTACTTGCTTCATAAGCTATCTGGATTAGCTAAAGAAGAAGAGATAGATGTTCAATTAAACTTTCTTCCCTGGGACAGGCTGACAGGTACTCCATGTGGCACTCTTTCTTCCTTCTGAAACACTGAGAAAAAATTGAGTTCTATTTAAAAATCTAACCAAACTATAAGTAATAACAAGGCTAAGAGGTTAGAACAGAATATATTTCTGGGATGAGAGATGAAGCATTCTAATTAAATTTTAAAGAACAGGGGCCAAGAAAGAGAGTCCTATTTGTTTATAACACTGTAAATGAATACTCTACTGGGTCATTTGTTGTCTTACGAGAGCTTGCTATAAGAGGTTCCACATGAAAGAATAATGAAAAGCAATTGATGTAGGAGACTAAGGGACCTGCATCGAAAGGGCAAATGAACAAAGTTTCTCATATTTCATAAAAGGTACTCACATTCATTGGAAACTTTGCACAATGCCTGCCAGAATGAATGTAAAGTATTATTAGCTGTATTCACATAATTAAGCTTCTCTTATTAATGTTTTTAAGACTTAAAAGGCTATTTTTATCCTATGGTAAGCTAAGAAAATATCAGTGGCAATAATAACTATATAATTTATGTACAGCAATCAATTGATAAATACCTTTTAAAAATACAAGACATAATCACATACTAGAAATTATGTTCTAGGTTAGGAATAATATTTGAAGGATTTGGACTACTTAGAATATTTGCTACAAGAGACATCTTGTCTACTTGTTAAAAGGAAAATTTGTTTATAAGCTATATACCACCAGCATTTTATGTGCTCTATTTCTAAGTTACTCTTGCAATAATTTTAATATTTAATAATTTTTGTAAGTTACCATAAATCTTTTCTAGAATTAGTTAAAAAATCACTTAAACTTGTAATAGATATTTCTGTTACCTTCATTCAAGAAATATGCACATAACAATCTTGACTGAGCACAATATGCATGCCTGATACTATATAGGCATTGGGGATTCAGAGATAAACAAGAAGTAGTTTTTGCTGCCAGGAAGCTAATTGTCTAACTATTTATCTTAATTAGTGAAACTCCTAAGAATAAAATCTCTCTGTAAGGAAATGAATTAAACAAAGGCAGAGAGCATTATCCACAAATTTAATACATTATGAAGTTTAGTGAAGGACAGCAGCTAGCCATATAATTTTTTTTTATACTAGGTTTCTATACACATTAGTCTTATGGGATTTGCAATAGGAACAGCACTAGGGAAAGGTGGAATCTTTTCAATTCAGTGGAATGTCTTTTGTCCCAATCACAACTTCTGATGCCCTTGCCAATTCTCCATGGTAACTCCTCCCCTAACTCTGGCTGCTCAATACCTCTCCTCATTAATGAAATCACTCAGGAGGTACTCTCGTACTCTCTGGGATTAAATTTAGGGTGAATAAATTTCAGTCAATATGTTAGCAAAATTTTTTCTTTAATATTACAATGAAAAACTTTTTTTAAAAATATGTTTTTACTGATATTTTAGAGAGAGGAGAAGGGAGAGAAGATAGAAACATCGATGATAGAGAAACACAGATTGGCTGCCTCCTGCATGCCCCCAACTGGGGATCAAACCCGAAACCTGGGCATATGCCCTGACCTAGAATCAAACCAGCTACCTCTATGGTGCATGAGATGACGCTCAATCCATTAAGCTTTGCCAGCTGGGCAAAAACCTTTTTATATGTTAGAGAGATTTCAGACATGAGCAAGCAGAGAGGAAGTATTAATGGATGAAGTGCCCTGGAAGCATTTTTGTCCTGCTCATCAAGCCCAGTTCTTAGTAATTCTGATCTCATCCCTTCAGGGTGCCTGGGCTGAAAAAAGGTTGGCAGGTCCTCGGCACTGGACACTGTACTCCTATAGGCTGGTGTCTGCTAGCTTCCTTGGGAAAGACAAATAAAGGTTGATCCCCTGGAGAACCCATCCTACAGGATACTGAGCATTGTGCCCTCTACCCTCACCTTTCATAATTTAAAATGTGTCCTATCAATGCAAGGGTTTTCTACCTGCCTTCTCTGCTTTTCTTATATGAGCAAAGGCAGGCCCCTGACATCTCCCCCATGTTTAATTCAAATATATCTTTCATACTTTTCCTCCACTGTGCCATATCTGTTTAAACACAAATTACTCTTTTGGTAGTATGTACTTAATTTTTTATATATGTACATTAGAGGCCCGGTGCATGAAAATTCATGCACTGGAGGGGGTTTCCCTCAGCCTGGCCTGCCCGCTCTTACAGTCCAGGAGCCCTCAGGGGTGGGAGGTGACCTGGAGTTCAGGGAAAGGTGATGCCCCATCACACCTCTGCTGCTGCCACTGCCGGCAGCGCAAGCCTTGGCTGGCCCTGGTTACCTGAGCCTCGGGCGGCCCTGGGTGGCTGGATAGCCACCATCTGAGGCTTGCCTGCACCTTGGGCTGGCCTTGGGTGACTGGGGGGCTGAAGGGACTGGGGGACTCCAGAGGCAGGTGCATGGAGCTCAATATGCATGCCTGACACTATATGCCTTGCCACATGCATGCTACCCCGGCGGGGCTGAGGGGACTGGGCACCACGATCTTGTGGCTGTGGGCGCCGCCATCTTTGAGGGTGGGCAGTCAATTAACATATTCCCTCCTTATTGGCTGTGGGCAATGCCATCTTTGCGATGGTGTGAGGGTCAATTAGCATATTCCCTCTTTATTAGATAGTATGGTAACCCTTCCTAATTTTAAAAAGGAAAAAACAATATTGGAGCTCCCTCCATGTGTAAACCATTGTGTGAGGCTCTGTAGCAGATAGAGCGAAGAACAGGAGTGGTTCCTGGATTCAAACACACTTATATTGCAGTGGAGGAGCTAAAGTCAGACAGGGGAAACCAAGGTGGTGAATTCAGTATGAGGATCTGAAAATCCTGAACTGCAATATTGTATTTTTAAAGTTATTTCCCCCTAAAAACATTAAATATTTCTGACAGAAGTGTGTCATTTAAATGAATCTTACTGGCTATTTTTCTAAGAGAAATGATTAATTATCACAATAAATGGCTTTTAAAAAAACACATTTGTTTGCAAAGCTGGCATTCTTAGTTAGGGGACCTTCAAAGCATTTTACCTTCAAAGCATTTCAAATGTCTCTGAAATTATATGCAAAATTTTGGAGGTGTATGAAAATGTGCCTTTTTCTAGCAATGGAGATAATAGAAAAGGAGATTCTTAATTTGAAAAAAAGTTAAAGACCTATTGACATGCTTGTTCTAAATACATATGCAGTCTGTCAAACCTTTATGAAGTTCTTAATGAACATTTTGTTGTCATTTTGAAAAAGTGTATGCTTATCATCTTCCCACTGTGAAAAGACATATGTGCTAGGGGGTAGATGTGGGAACTGAAGGAGAAAACACAGTTAAACTACTACATTGTAAGTATCTTATAGGAATTTGGAGATGCTCTGCTCTTCTTGTCATAATTAACGAACAGGTAGTCGGAATGCAGAAAGATAGCATCAAGCCATAGGGAGAGAATCTGTGAACTTAATGCTCTTTTATTAGTAGCAAAATCATTTTTTTCAAGAATAGACTTTTATGGTCATAAAATAATGTAGATTTAGTAAAAATGTACAGACATAGAAAATGCCATCCATTTGGAAAACCATGAACATAAGGGTGTGAACTGATGAAAAATTAAACTTATTTCTGAACATACTGGTAAGCTAATGGATGAACCTTACTTAAGAGCAGAACTATTAAAAAATACCAATTAAAAAAAGATCAGAGAATCTTACAGAAGTATTTTGTAACTCTTCTACATGCTTTGATTAAAACACTTTATTTTAAAAATCTTTCTCACAACCAGTACCTAGATGGCTTAGTAGATACAGTGCTTATCAAAAGAGAACAAGTCCTCATGGATTCAGACACACATTAATGTTTATCTTTTCTGCAACCAAAGTATATGAGTATCAATTTAGCTTCACATAAATAGCACCTCCACCTCAAGGAAGAGGAGTCCTGACTCCTGCATGTCCAGAGGATAGTTTTTCCATTGTTTTCTACTGCTTTGGAAAGGAAGGGGGCGGGGGGGGGAGGAGGAGGGAGAGGAGCCACCAGAAGCTACAAAAGACAAGGAGAGACCCTCCCCTAGAGGCTTTGGAGGGCGTGTGGCCTAGTTGACACCTTGAATTTGGACTTCCAGCCTGCAGAACTGCGAGAGAATAAAACTGTTGTTTAAACCACAGGGTTTGTGGTCACTTTTTGAGGCAGTTCTAGGAATCAGATACCGCTATTATCTCCTCCATACGTGTGCAAGTCCTCAGCTTTCCATAGTGCTCCAGAACCCAGAATCTGCTAGCCTGGAGGCAGGGAATCTTCTCTCATCACACAAAAGAACTAGGTTTTCCTGGCTCGATTCTGGCACAGCCTTGCTAACCTGTAAAGGCTAAGAGGATGGGAAATGTAGCCAGTCTGCCTGGGTTCGATTCCAGTTCTATTATTTATAATGTGACTCGAAGCAAATCACTGAGTTTCTCTAGGTCTCGGTTTTCCCATCTGTTCAATAGAGATAATGATATTACCTTCTTCATAGAATCCTTGTGAGGATTATGTGAGTTAATCTTTGAAGTGTCTAAATCATACCTGACACTTGGTATATTGTCAATAACTTATCTATGACCATTACTACAATATTGTTACTGTATGATAAACTGCTATCATTCCTGAGTTTCACCACAAAGGCCTCCTCATGTTGGGAGGGCACAAGTGGAGCCATGCCCATGCACTGAAGAGCACCAGGAAATGAGCAAAGTTTTCCTGTGAAGAGAACTTGCTGCTCTGCAGGGTGGAGACTCTGCATTCAATGAGACCACCTTCACCTTTGTCCTTGCAACAGTTCTCAGCTGTCCCTGACGTAATGAGCACAGCCTGCACTTAGAGCTGAAGGCCACCTGAAGTGTGCCTGTTTTTTTCTGATCAGGTGGTGAGTTACTATATTGGGTTTCCAGGGCTGCAATAACAAAGCACCACAAACTGGGTGCTAAGAACAACAGAAATGTATACTCTCGCAGCTCTGGAGGCTGGAGTCTGCAATCCAGGCATCGGCAGGGAGGTTCTAAGGTTCTGAGGGAAGATATGTTGCACGCCTGTCTTAGATTCTGGTGGCTGCCTGCAAGTGCTTGCATGCCTGAGCTTGTGACAGGGCAGCTCCTGTCTCTCCCTCCATGGCCACATGACCTTCTTCCCTGCCTGTGTCTGTGTCTCCATTTTCTTATAAGGACACCAGTCTTATAGGACTAGAGACATGAACATCTGCAAACAAACATCTGCAAAGATCCTGTTTCCAAATAACATCACAACATATATATTTTGTTAGTCCTCACTTGAGAATATTTTTTTCCATTGACATTTTAGGGAGAGTGTAAGGGAGGAAAGGAGGAACAGAGAGAGAGAGAGAGAGAAGAAAGAGAGAGAGAGAGAGAGAGAGAGAGAGAGCGCGCGAGAGAGAGAGATACACGTTGACGTGAGAGACACACATTGTTTGGTTGCCCCATGAACACACCCTGGCCAGGGCCAGGGAACGAACCTGCAACCCAGGTACATGCCCAGGAATCGAGCCTGTGGGCTGACACACTAACCACTGGGAAACACAGCAGGCCAGTGCTCAACATATCTTTTTGGGGGACATAATTCAACCCACAACTGTCACCACATCTAAATGAAGCAAAACAGAAAATCCAGCAACAAGTCACCAACAATTTCACAGATTTGTTAAAAATATTATCTTTTCTAGAGAGTTTTCACACAACTAAGAAAGGTTTGTTTAAAATTAGTAGCTTTAAAATGTCTTCCAAGGAGATATTTCTATGATGAGACTCCGACAATGAGTTTTAAATGTGCGTTTATGTTATATCATCATTGGATACATACCTATGGTTACCCCTTCACTGAATTATCTCATTTTCTTTATTAGCTTTATCCCTTTTATTTTTTAAAATACATAGTGGGGAAAGGTAAACTGTATGAGCACAGATCTTTGAAGATACAGACAGAGTTCAATATGTTAATTAATTAAATTGCTCCTCCCTCCTATTTCTGTTTCACACATGCCTGCTGCCCACAGAATATATTCAGCTCTTGGCCTAGCACTCACAGGATTTTCTGGTTCCAGGTCAGGCCTCATTTTCTCATTTAAGTATGTATCCAAATGCTTACTATGTGTCATGTACATATTTTTACAGAAACATTTGCTTCCACCAGTTTGAGCTACTTGTTTCTTATAATTTCAGCTCAAGCTTTCTCCCTACTGCATTGACCCCCATGGAAGCAGCCTTCTACTCATCCTCTCTACCCTTCCTTCATGTTCCTGCTTAAGGCGATGGCTGAACCTTCTGCTTTTACCTTCATGTGCTTCCATCCCTCAATCTTATTCTAAACTAGGTTATCAATTTCTAAATTGCAAAAACCATCAGTCATGCCTCTGTGACTACAGCCTGTCACCGTGTCTTGTATACAGCTAGTGCTCAAAATATATTTACCATTGATCATTGACTCTTTGGTTCACCTCAGATTATAATTCATTATTTCTGAAGGACTGTAATTTGCCAGGAAAAGTAATGATTGCATTTAGTAATCTGCTTAGTAATCTAAGCTTAGTTCATATTAATCTTACCAAACTGAGGGGCTTATAGAAGTTTTATTCTCTTTGTATAATATTTAGAACTACCGTTATTGAGAACTTAGTGCCCTAGTCGCTGTTTTTAAGCTCTTTAAATACATTTGTCTCATTTTATTGCCATAGTAACCCTTTGTACTAAGCATAATTATCTCTATTTTACAGATGAGGAAATTGAAGCTTAGTGAAATTAACTTTCCCAATGTCATGCTTGCTGGTAAATGGAGAATAGGAGCCTAGGTCTGTCTGCCCCCAATTGTGTTCTTAGCCAGAGTTTCTATAATTCTCCCATCATACAAATCTTGTAGACAACTTAAAACAGAGTCTTGGCCTCCACTCTAGAGATTCTGAATCAACATCTCTGGGGGAGGAGGCTGGGAATCTGCATTTTGACAAGCACCCTAGGGGATTTCTATGATCAAACAAATTTAGGAAATACTCAGCAATATGATATGTCTTACCAATACTCATAAGAAGTCCCTGTGTTGAATGCTTTTCCATATATAATTTGATTGTCATCACATAAATGGTCCTTGAGATTCAAACCTACAAGAGAAACAATGCTCACAAACCCAGTTCCCTCTGGCCTGCACACCCCAAGGATACCCAGGGTCTAGGGTTGACCTTGCACTTGCCAGGGCCTCAGGAACTTGGGTGTGTGACTTCTGATGCCTTAGAAGGACCCACACTTGGTTTAATGCTCTACTGTTCCCAGTTTGAAGTTCTTTATACTTTCTTAACCAGGAGTCCTGAATTTTCATTTTGTACCAGGCTTTGCACAGTATGTAGCTGGCCCTGCTCAGGAACTTGACACAGCAGGAACTCCAGCCCACGAGATAGAAGAGGAGAACCAGAGGAGAAATGCGGGGGTGGCTTTGCTATGCTGGAGAAGTGCTGCTTGGTGTCCATGGATGGAGAAAAAAGGGGAGTAAAGAGTTAATGTAGCAGATGTGACTGTTTATCCTGGAGAAGGTCCATTTTTGAGGCTGGCCAGGGCCTGGCATTGGGAAACTCAGATTCTAGCAAGGTAAACGGAATAACTAGTAAGAATGCCTCATTGTACCTAAACTGTTGGTACACACATGCCATTTGTGCTTTCCTTCTGGGAGTCTGGAATTTGGATACATGCCAGGTATGGGCTGCCCATGTGACCATCCTCCAATAAAAATCCTGGGCATTGAGTCTCTGACCAGCTTTCTGGTTGTGTCCTAGCATGGCAGAAGGGGCTAGGGAGCTCTGTTGGGCAATAATCCCATTCTATCCTCCTGATCTAATCACCCCAAAGGCTTCCTTTCCTAACACCATCACATTGAAGATTAGGATTTTTATATTTGGGTTTTGTGGAGGCGCAAACATTCAGTTTTTAGCACTTACTTCCCCATCTAACCTTTTCTCAGTTGCCTTGAACTAGGCCTTAGCAGCTACTGTTTTGTACAACTCTCCCACTACCTCCCTCAAACAATCAGTATACAGTATATTCCTAATTTGTAAGTGACTTATTTAACTGGTAGGCTAGAAAGGAGAAACATTTATGGGTGGCAGATAAAAGGGTTGGGGGTGAACATGTCAGTCATGAGATCTTGAGGTACAGAGGGGTATGGAATGGGAAAGTCAGTGGGAGTGGCGTACCTCATCCACTTTGCAGTTCTCACTAGTTAAAGAGAGGTATGATTGCCTGGCTGGCATGGCTCAGTGGTTGAGCATCAAACTATGAACCAGAAGGTCATGGTTCGATTCCCCATCAGGGCACATGCCCAGGTTGCAGGCTCAATCCCCAGTGTGGGGTGTGCAGGAGGCAGCCAATCCAATGATTCTCTCTCATTATTGATGTTTGTTTGTTTTTTCTCTCTCTCTCCTTCCTCTGTAAAATCAATAATAAAACATATTTTAAATAATCAGTTTAAAGACAGGTCTGGTGAAGATGTATGAAGTCCTATGTAGGCAGGTTAACCTGAGAATTCCCCACAGGCTTCCATCTTATTTTGCTATGTATACTTTGCTTAAGGTAATGCAACAATATCTCTTTTTGAAGTATTATTATTATAGTTTTTTTTTGCTAGTAAGCAATATTGAGATTATATTGCATTTCAAAATATGAAGTTAAAAATAAAAATTTGAAAGAAATGGATAAAGTAGGATTCTAAACACACTCTAACATGTAGACAAGTTATTCCAAGAATGGAATCCATAAATGAAATGGAACCTCTCATCATAAAAAGAATACTTATCTACAATTATAATGTGATATTCTGTCCCATCTTCCTGCTGACACACATGGATCTTGCTGAGCAGCTAAGAAAATTTTCTGTGTATCTTCCAGGCAGTGATATGTATCCCAGATACTTTTTGGTCCTTCTGACATTAGGTTTAGTCCCAAAGGAAAAATCCCACCTTTTCTCCTCTTACATCTTTAATCATTTTTCTCCAGGATGGAAGAGCAGGCCTACGTGTAGCCACAACTAAGATTGAATTCTTTGAAGGAACAGGTTCTCAGGTTCTCTAAAGTGGCTTCTTACTTTTCTAGTAAGAAAATTTTTCCTCGAAGGAACAGGTTCTCAGGTTCTCTAAAGTGGCTTCTTACTTTTCTAGTAAGAAAATTTTTCCTCGACCCTTTTAGGTTCTTTTGCCCAGTCTGATAATGAAATTAAATAAGACAGATTAACAGGAGAAAGTGAAATGAAATGATAATGAAATTAAATAAGACAGATTAACAGGAGAAAGTGAAATTTAATTACATATATATTGGGGGAAAGGGGAAGCACAAAGACAATGAGACATAGGACAAACCAGGGAATTGAAACTTATATGCCATCTTGAGCAAAGGAATCAGATAGGGGACTAGGGCTTCTAAGAGGAGGAGGTTGACTCATAGGATAAGAAGAATAGACATTGAGTAATTAAATGTTTGTCTTGCCATACAGATAGGTCATTCAGATAAAAATTATCTCTTTGTAATACCTCTCTTTCTGGGCCAGGCCCCCTACCTAAATTCTCTTAGGTGGTTAAGGAAGACATAAACATTTTTCGTGGATCTTCTGGCTCTTCATTTCCTCCAGCTCAAAATAGTCTGTATGCCAAAGTAGCACATTTTGGGATGGCTCATTTTGAACCCCTTGACCCTAATTTTGAACCCCTTGACCCTAAAGCTGTGCAGTCCAAAATGGTGGCCACGTGTGGCTATTTAAACATAAACTAATTAAAATGAAATAAAATGAAATATTCATATCCTCAGTCACAACAGTCACATTTTAAATGCTCAATACCTACCTGTTTCCAGTGGCCACCATATGGACAGTACAGGTTAAAGAACATTTCCGTAATCACTGAAAACCATTGGGTGGTGCTACTCCAGAATGATAACCAATGAAACAACAGCAGAATGCAGCACCAAGGGCCACAGACTCAAATTTATTACTAGACTCTTTTACTACACATACATAGACTTGTTCTGAATTGAGGATTAGCTCATCATCAATGTTTTGAAGAGGAAGTGGAATTCGCCACTCCAAAATATGCCTTAACTTATTTGGGATGATTATTTTTAAGAAATAGCAGAAGTTACTCTTTTGTAAGAGACCCAGGAACACTGCGTGATTTGTCAAAATGGTAAACATGTTTTTAAACTTTAATTTGTTTTTCTCCTGCTAATCTGTTTCATGTCAATTTGATTATTAGTCTGGCCAGAAGGTCTTATGGGGTAGAGGAAATTCTCCCTCCCCAACATTGGAGTTAAGTAAGCCAGAAGAGTTAAAATAGTTTAGGAATTTTCTCAGAAATAGAAAGTCCTAAGAATTAATGTTTCAAACTGAGACACTTTTGTTGCTTTTTCTTATTGTATCAAATATACTGGTAATTCACTGATTTGTAGAGTCATAAGTCTGGATTTAATACTGCCCACTAAAATATAACCGTTTTCAGATGTGAGATGGCCACCTAAGGTGCAGGATGGGATCAATAGCTCATTCTCTTTACTCAGCCCCCAAGAGTAGCTGTAAAGTTTTCTTCATTGCAGATGCTACCTGGAACTATGGTCTTATTTCCTACAGATGTTCAAGACCCAAGCAACTTCTTATTGGTGTCATCAACATAAGCCAGAAAAATTGTCAGTTCTCTAGGCAAAGAAATACCCAAACTTAATTCTGGTACATCAAACTATCATTATACTTAAACAATAATAGATGTACTTTTCTATGTATAAATTTATAAATAAAAACATGTAAGTCAAGAAATAAAATAAATCAGAGTATCTTCTCAGCTCTAACTCGTGGGTCATGTTCTCTTTTCAGAAATTCAAGGTTATTTAATAAAAATTTAATTTTTTTTAAATATAAAAAAAGTGCTAACTTTTTGCTTTCTGGTGTTTTTTGGTATGGAGAAAATGAGGCAGTCAGGGCTAACTTAGCATCTTTGGTCAAACCATAAGAGTAAACCAAGTACCCAATGAAAAGGAGGTTATCTCACAGTGATCTTAACTTTTTGAGTCAGTTACAATATCATTTTAGGCATGACAATGGGAAATAAAACCAGAGTGGAATATCTGAGACATATGTCTGGTCACAAGTGTGGTGAAAACCAGTGAAACATTTCTGTTAAGTAAAAGGCCAAATTATAAATTCAAGTCCTAATTTGCCTTCTATTTAGTATAATTTAATTAAATTCTGAAGGTCTAAATACCTTCAGATTGGGTTAATCTACTAGAATTGAATGAAGGGACACTGAGAGCATCAGACATAGAAATCACAGAGATTGAGCCTTTCCCTTTTATGAAGCTTGAGTATGTCAAGAAAAACTCTGAACAGAAGAGGAACACATAGACTCTTAATGAGCAAAGAATCTCTCATTCAAAAGACCAAGCTATCCTTGATGATTCTGATTTTTCTATCTATACTTAAGGATTGAGAGATTCTTGATTAAATGCTGGCCTAGAAACTGGCATTCCCCCCCTGATAGGCAGCTTGAAGCTATTCATTTACTTTAAGACTATTGACTCTTAGATTGGTTTAAAGATAAAATATAAGGATAGGAGAAGGGAGTTCCCTCGCTTTTTAAAAATTTTGGTCTTTCCATCTAGCTCCAAGGAACATTTTCCCATGCCAATGGGTGGATACAAATTCAAATGCACTGCTTTCTATGCACACACCTGGTGAGTCTTGAATTAGGATTTGTTTTAATGATAGTAACACAAATCTTACATACATTTGCAATAGTTTAGTATAATTTGTTTTTTATCTGAATGACTAGTAAAATTGCCACTGTCAGCAAAGAAGAAGCTATCTTTAAAGTTTTCTTCTACAAAGTTCCTGTGTTTCCAAGGCCTGAATGTAGTTAGGATGGTGAAAAGAAGGTTTATGAAAGGCCAAGTAGGTATCATAAAATAGGTGAACTGGAACACGGTTTTAATTATGCCAGAGTGAGGCAGTTTACAGCTCACAACTCAGCACCCTAACAATAGGTTTGAAGTACTGAGTAATTGTAATTTTGTCAGTAATGACCTTGAGACATGGGTAAACAGAAGTGTGCATCTGTCTGCTTGGATCTCTGAAGGGCCAGGGAGGGGGTTAATCTAATTTAGATTAAACAATGAGTTCTATAAATGTAATACTTCGAGTGCATCTTAATTTAGAAATGCCAGAGAAATTATAAAAACTCAGAAAAAGGTCTTTTTTGAATCCTTAATATGGAGATAATCATCGGATTCAAGGGATTTGCAAGGTATAAAGGAATAAAAGTTTTCATTTGATTCAGATGACTAAATGTGCAAAAACTTTATGAGGTTAAAAATAGTTTTGCATATAAATCAAGTGATAGCTCCTTTCTTGGACTCCGATAGCAATTATTGTCTGTGCAAGTTTTCTGCAATTTATCATGAAGAGCCTTGTGATATTGCCTCCATTGTTAGTCTGAAATGCTTATTTAAGTCTTTTGTGGTTATTTAACCATTCTTATTCAATTAATGAACTCACATTTGAATGTCTCAGTGGGGCAGGCACTGTCCTTGGAACTAGGATTACTTGAGTTCCCATTTACTGTTGGGGGATGAGGGCAAAAATAATGCAAACCAATAAAAAACAGGCTGTTGCATAATATATCATTTATCTGGTTTTTGTCCCAAGTTTCTGGGATGGAGCTTTAGACCCTGGAAATTTCCTGAGTGATAGGAGTGTTTTTGTTATTCATGGTGGGCCCCTAAATCCCACACCTAAAGTAATGCTAATGAGGTGGACTCTTAGATACTCCCAAATTGGGGGCTGGCCCTGCCAGAAAAACCAACCATGGATTAGAGGGTTGGGGCTTTGAACCTCTAGACATCAGCCTGATCTCCAGGGAGGAGAGAGAAGAAAGAATAGAGATTGAATTCAATCACATGGTCAATGATTTATTCAATCATGGCTAATAATAAAACCCCAATAAAAACTTTGGACACAAAAGCTCAGGTGAGCTTCTCTGGTTAGTGACACCCATTGACGTGCTGGGAGGGTGACATGGGAACTCCATGTCCTCACCCTTTGCCTTTTTGCATTCATCTAGTCCTGATTTGTATCCTTTAAAACTTTAATCTTAAGAATAGCGTTTTCCTGAGTTCTATGGGTCATTCCAGTGAACTGTTGATCCTGAAGAGATAATGGGAACTTGCAAATTTGTAACACTTGATCAGAGGAGCAGGTAGCCTAGGGACCCCTGCCCTCCTCAAACTTGTGGACTATGTCTAAAGTGAAGACAGTCTTATTAGGGACTGTGAAATCTGTGCTGACTCTGGGCAGTCAATGTCAGAATGGCAGAGATAATTTCACTAGCCATAAGTTCTATGAAGAAAGTAAAAAGAGCAGTGGTCAGGCATGGGTGGCTATGTTAGCTGAGTGGGCAAGGAAGGCTTCTTAGAAGAATTAACATTGAAGCTGACACCTGAAGCCCAGGTGAGGCTCAGGGAAGAAGGTTCCAGGCAGAAGAAACCACAAGCAAAAGTTCATAAGGTGGCAACAATAGCATGTTGGAGACATGAGACCTGTGGGGGTGGGGCTGGGCTGAAGAAGCTAGCGATGACTGGTGGGCGGGGAAGATCATATGCAGTCTTATAGCATGTGGCAAGGAGGTTGCATTTTCAGCATATGGGAAGCTACTGGACGGTTATAAGTCAAAAAGTGCTGTATTCTCATTGATAGTTTTGAAGTAACTCTGGATACTAGGTGGAAAACAATTAAAATGAACATGAAGTTTAGTCTGGAGTCTTTATGCCTTAATTGCCAACTTTCCTGTGGGGTCCCTGAGGGCAGCAAATGTAGTTTGTGCTTATTTATAGTCACATGGGGCTTCAGATCAATGCTGAGCATACATAGAGAAGGTACTATATACATCTAGGCTGAAATATGAGTATGCATGGAGAAAGACGAGAGCATAGCTAAAGGGGAGATGAATGCTTGCTCTATACCATCTGTGGGTTAATTGCAAGGTTACTATCACTGAATTTGAAAAATAGATAAAATCTGGATTAAAACAGCCAAAATTCCACCATAACCTATACATTTTAAAATCCTATACATTTTACCAATGTTTAAAAAAATGTTAATATCTAGCCCTAGCTGGGTGGCTCAGCTGGTTGCAGTGACATCCTGTACACCAAAAAATCCCATTCCTGGTCAGGGCATGTACCTAGGTTGCAGGTTCGATTCCCAATCAGGGTGTGTATGGGAGGCAATGGTTCAAGGTTTCTCTCTCACAGTGATTTCTCTCTCTCTCTCTAAAAATCAATAAAAACATATTCTCAGGTGAGGGTTAAAAATTTTTTAATATCTCAGTCAGGGCTTAAGTGAACTCTGGCTCTCAGGTCACATCCAGCCTGTGAGCTATTTTGTAAACATTTCACTAGAACCCTTCCTTGCCCATTTCTTTACATATTGTCTATGGCAGCTTCACACTACAGGGTTAAGTATTTGGGATAGAGCCTATGTGGCCTGGAAGCCTATAATACTCCCTGTCTCATCTTTTAAAGAAAAAAGTTTGCTGACTTCCACTCTATATGAAAGGCTGCCATTTGTGGTTGTAACTGGGATGGTGAACAAGCTCTACGTTGCTGGGCTCTCAGTGTGTTCTGTTAGTGTGCTCTAGGTTCTCTGAGGGCAGTTTCAAAAGATGGCAGCAAGCAAGAGAGATGGTTTCCACTTGCAGTGAGCAAAGGCAAAGAGAAAGAAGGAAACGAGGGGTTGTTTGCATGGAAGGACATTGCCCTAAGCAGGTGTTGTGGCCACCATGTCCAGATCAGGGCGACTGGGAGCCACACTCTCAGCTACATGACAGGACAGGTCTTCTCCAAGTCTAGGTATAGTCAAAGGTAAAGGAAACAGACAGTGGAATATAGGACAGGGAGATGGGCAGAGCATTTCTGATGTCAAGACTGTCTGTGTTTCCACAGTGAGATAATCCTATATAATAAAAGTGTAATAGGCAAATAGACCTAATGACGGAACGACCAGTTAGTGGGGGGGGGGGGGGGTGAGCAGGCAGCGCCAGGCCAGCCAAGGCAAGTGCCAGTGGACACAGACGGAGGGGATGGCGATGGGGCGGGGAGGCGGCAGTGACCAGTGGAGGTGGAGGGGCAATGGGGGAGTGCGGCCACGCCCGTGGCACTGTCCCCTGATCGACTGCCCAGTCGCCTCCTGCAGAGTGAGGCCAGTGGCAGTGGCAGTGGCAGGGTGATGGGGGCGGTGCTGTTCCCTGATCAGCCCACCTGGTTGCCTCCCACAGAGGGAGACCAGAATGCGGCTTACCGGGAGCGGGCCTAAGCTGTCAGTAGGACATCCCTTAAGGGCTTCCGGACTGTGAGAGGGCGCAGGCCAGGCTGAGAGACCACCCCCCCCCCGCGCCGAGTGCACGAATTTTCATGCACCGGGCCTCTAGGCCTATATAATAAAAGCCTAATATACTACGTGCCTGGTCGTCCAGTTGGCCATTCAACCAATCAAAGCGTAATATGCTAATGATATGCTAAGGCCACTCAACGGCTTACTATGGCGTGCACTGACCACCAGGGGGCAGGGAGTCAACTGGTTGACCGGTCGCTATGATGTGCACTGACCACCAGGAGGCAGATGCTCTGGCTGGTAGGTTAGCTTGCTGCTGGGGTCCGGTGATCAGGACTGAGCAAGATGAGCTAGACACACCCTGGAGCCCTCCTGTGGTCACTCCCCAGCTGGCTAACCTCCCATGTTCCTCTCCGGCCCTAATTGTGCACCCGGAAGGGGGGGGAGTGGTCTCTTGGCCTGGCCTGTGCTCTCTTGCAATCTGGGACCCTTTGGGGGATGTCGGAGAGCGATTTTAGCCTGATCCTGCAGGCCAGGTTGAGGGACCCCACTGGTGCACAAATTCATGCACTGGGCCTCTAGTAGAATAATATTGATGGTAATAACACTTGAAATCCTTTTCTCCTGATACCCATTAGATCCCTCATTGTCCTCCTTCAGATGTTGCTCAAATGTCACCTGATTAGAGTGGCTTTTTCTTCACTTACCTACCTTTCCTCATTCCCTACTCTGCCCTACTTACTTCTTAGCATTTACTATTGCCAGATACATCACATACTGTTTTGTTTATAGTTTACATTTTGTATTCTTCCCTTTAAGGCCCAGCTTTGGTTTCTTTAAAAAAAATACTTTTTATTGATGATAGTATTACAGATATCTCCCATCCCCCCTTATACCCCCTGCCTCCCAGCCCCTATCCACCCACCCCTGTGTCATTGGGCTATGCATATCCTATATAATAAAAGGCTAATATTCAAACAGACCGAACAGCGGTACAACCGGAACAACCAGAACAACCGAACAACCAGTTGCGATGACATGCGCTGACCACCAGGGGGTGTGTGCAGAACATGGTGGGCATTGCAGCAGAGTGCCGAACATGGCGGGCATCAGCTGTGGCGGGATGGTGGAGCAGGTGAGCGGGGCCACCAGACCAAGGTGGGGCGCCAGTCGCTGTCATCGGGGCGAGCCTCTGGTGATTACTGAAAATTCTTTTCTCCCATGAGCCGCGGTCCCACCTGGCGCTCACACTGGCTGCTGGCACCAGCCATACTCACACCCGCTGCTGGCACCCAGTGCCAGCCGTGATCCCCCCTCAGGGCTTCTCCACCTTCCCCTGCTCCTGTGGGGCAGTTGGGGCCAACAGCCACTGCTTGCATCCACTGCCGGCGATGGCCCCGCTCGCACCCATTGCTGGCACTGGAGCCGCCACTTGCATCTGCTGCGGGCACCTGACACCGGCCCCAATTGTTCGACGCCGGCCCCAATAGCTCTGCGCCGTCGGCGGGTGTGAGCAGGGTTGGCGCTGTCAGCGTGTAGGAGTGGCCACAGTGGGAGTGGGGCTGCCGGCAGACAGGGGACCAGGCGCTGTGGCGGTAGGGGTCAGGTGGGGGTGCGGAGGATGGGCCAAAACCCACCCCTGTGCCCACTGTAGCCTCGCGGCCCACAGTTCCTTTCAAGGTGCACGAATTCGTGCACTGGGCCCCTACTAAGTATACAAGTTCTTTGGTTTATCTCTTCTCATCCCCCCAACAGCTTTGGTTTCTGATTACTGATCAATAGAGCCTTGTCATAGTAGGTGCTCAACAAATACTTTTCGTTACATGAGTGCAAGTTGTTATTTCTATTTCCTTTTTTTCCAACCCAAACAAATAATAAAAAAGAGGAAATAAAAAAGAATCATGCACACAGTTTGAATCCTGCTGTTTGGGGATTTTTAAGTTTGTTTTTATTTGTGTGTTTGGTTTTTACTTTCACTATTCTTTGCTCTATCAGTAGATAGTTGGTTTCACCTGGGGCAACTCTTTCCTACTTAAGCACAGTTTCTCCTGGTCTCAGGTGATACCAAAGAGACTGCATTTGTTTGTGAAAAGTTACAGCAATTATGCCACTAATGTAACTGTCTCTGACCACAGCCTTGCAGTCAGTGTTGGTGATTATAACAGCACGTGTCTGTCACCTAGCCTTCATCCATTAGCATACTCTTAACTGCAAACTTGAATCACACCTTGGCTTTATATCATTTCCCTGTTCTGTTCTTAGCAGCATCAGAATCAAACCTGAATTCTGAATCTGTTTTTTCAGGAAGCTTAATAAATCTACTTGTATCTTACAGTAGCTTTTATACACAAAAAAGGTAAATTGGGGACTTGTTTTGACAGTTTGTCATAGGCTATGGTTATGCAGGTTGACTTGAGGGAGCAGGAGCAGGGGTCAGATCCAGCCTGGAGCCCACTCCCTAGGCTGGCCAAACTAACAGGTCTGCAGAGAAGGGGGTTCATATTCTAAGTATTCCCAGGCTCCCTATGTTCCGGGAGACACTGGTCAAGTGGACAGTCAATGCAGTACAATTTTCTACACCTGCTGTATCTGTCATGCTGTGGATGTATTATCAATGCTCAGAATCATAACCTGAGGACACACAATTTTACCAATTTAGCAATCTTTTGTTTAAATTGAGATCTGGATTCATTTGTAAGTATAAAAGACTGCATACAACTTACAGAGGTCTGACCATGTGTAAGGACTGTGGGAAATCAGTCTTTACAAGAACAAACTCAGTGATATAGTTATGATTATTCTCCTTTGCAGCTGAGGGAAGGTTGTGGGTGGAAGTGGAAGCCCAGAGAGCTTACGGAACTTGTCCAAAGGCATGTGGTTAGTGAGGGAGTATGGGTTTTGGACCCAGGTGAGTGTGATTCCAAAGTCTAAGCAGTTCAGTATGCTGCTCTCTAACTTTGCCACTCAACTATGGTCCACTGGCTTGCAGCAGCAGCGGCAGCATCTAAGTCCTGGCCCAGACTTCCTTCTGCATTTCATTAAGGTCCCCAGGTAATCTCCCACTCCACTTGGTTAACATTTTCACTTTTAAGAACATGGAAACTGATCCAGGATGGGGGCCATGTCCCGCTTTTCTCTGTGAAGGCTGGTAAGTTGAATTAGATTCCTGGAGCTGATTCTGGAATAGGTTAGAATCTGTTTCACCCAGTATTCCTCTCGGTTCCAAGTGTGCTCCACACCAGGAACTCTTAGAACTAAGAGAACAAGCCCGACTCTCTTTTGCATAGAATTCAGAGCAATCCCTTGGAAAGTTCAGTGAGAAACTCAAGTATGGGGATTCAATTTACAGAAGAAAGTCCCTCCTGTATCTGGGATCCTGTCACTTCTGCAGAGTGCCAAGTTCAGGGAAGGGTCAGGCACCCAGGGAGGGAACAAAGAGGAGGGAAGCCTCACTCAGCCAGACAGATGTCCTCTGAGGGATGCGATGATTCCTCTGCATACAAGGTGAGGAAGTCAGTCACACACACACAAATGCCAGGTCTATGGTAAGAGAGAAGCAACTTTCCCCCCTAAACTGTAACTAATTTTATTTCCCATTTCCACAGTGAGTTTTCAGCCAGAGTTGCATGGCCAAGTTACCCAAAAGAGCGGATTTTCCCCGGGAGTTGTCCATTTCTCCTAATTGTCTAAAGGCACTCTGGGGCCCGGGAGACCAAAGCGAAGGCTCCCTTCTCTCACCTCTGCTGCCTTTGAGATTGCAACTGCCCTGAGATGTGCCCAGAGGCTCTATCCTTTAATGGAAATCAGCCTAGGTTTTGATCCTGAAAATTTCACTATTTCTGCTTATTCTCAGAGCTATTCCTGCTTATCAGTCAGTAGTAGCCCACGGCCATAGCAGCAGACACTGGGACATTAAGAAAAAAAAAATGCAGTTAATGGTTTCTACACATCATCCTACTTTTTTTCCTGTCTTCTACTATCAACCAATAAAAAGTGTCTATAGGTATAAGTAAAAACAAAATAAAATAGACACACACAAAAACGGAAGCCACCAACTTTCTGCCATTGGCCCCTCATTGTACAGTTGCAGCCTTTCTATCAGGGTTTCCAGATGGTCGCTCTCACCATAGGGTTATATGAAGACCTCATTACTACACTGCTCAGCTGTTGATAGGCAGGGACCCAGGTCAGAGTTCCAGGTCAAATCTCCCACTTTGGGTCTCAACATTCATTTGGCCACTAAAGATGAGGCTCATATGAATTCTCTCTCCATGTGCTCTGCCATAAACCATCTAGGAGATCCTGCCTGGTTACTTAACCTGCACAGACCCAAGTTCCCTGCCTGTGAAGTGAGAAATCTGAACTGTTTGATCTCTGTGGCTTTAGGACATTGTGATTCTCTGTTCCTGCTTTTAGCTATACTTGAGGCAAGTAGGCACAGCTACATTTTGTGGGAAGGAACCGGGAAAGGATAAGAAATAATTACTGAGGATGATGAAATTTTATCCATTCCAGGATTGGCTCTGTAACCACACAGGCCTTCTGGCCCCACCTCTGAAACTGATGGGCAAACCACCTAGTAATCCTGTTTCTATTTTTGCATTGTTACACTCAAGTCAAAGAGGTCACCGCATGCAGCTGTACATAAAGCGCTGGGCCCTTTCCCTTTTGATAAGCTAACTATCTGCCCTTCTCTGGAGCCCAGGGATGGCCTCTTCTCCACAATCAAAATCATTCCTCAGCCCAGGTGGGTGGCTGCCCCTCTGTCCTTGTCCCGTCCTTGCTGGCCGCACTGAGTGTGCTTCACACAGATGATCTTGGGAAGACTGTGTGGCCTCTGTGTGCCCCTGGGTACATCCTCTGGAGAAGATAATCATTTGCATCCCTCTGGGAATGTCTTCTCTGTGAAGAAATGCCGTGTAGATACAATCATGGCTTGTCTTTCTTGGTAAGGGAACTGCTTGTTATGGTCCTGGTTTGTAAAGTCTTATAGTAAAGACAGTGTGGCCTTTATATTACCCTGGCCCCTAAGATTATATTCCCAAAGAACCAGTGTCCACTATCATTTGCATAAAACGCCATTCCATCTCTACTTCTTTTATGCCCGGCTTTGTGTCTGCTGAATGTTCCTGAACTGGATGTGTTATCTGCTTCACTTTCTCTCTGGGCCTCTCAGAGTCAGGCCTGCAGTTCTAAAAGACTGAATTGGCATTGAAACCTCCAGCATGACTCACGTGCTCTACCCTCTGCCTGGATAGCCAGGGTAGGTTGCTGGCAGGGACTCAGAAGTCCTTTAGTAACACATTTTTCCTGAATGACTTCTACCCAGGTGTATGGCAAATGCTTGCTTTCATAGCAAACTTGCTCCTAACTAATTGCTTCAAGTCCCTGTATCCCTACAGGAGATATGAGAAATCATTACCTCATATGGCTAAGAATAGAGCAATTATCTAGTAAATACTTTCTATAATAATAAAAGCATAATGTGCTAATTAGATCAGACGTCCTTCCGGACGACCTTCTGGACGAAGCTGGGGCTGCAAGGGCCAAGCCCCTTGCACGAATTTCGTGCATCAGGCCTCTAGTACTTCTATAATTAATTATACACACCATATATAGTCTGAAAAGACTTCTACCTCCAATACCAAAATATGTCTTTTGTGAACTAATTCCATAAAAGTTGAGCTGCCTCCTCCAAGAATGATTATATATTTAAACTAGAGGCCCGGTGCACAAAATTCATGCACGGGTGGGGGGGGGTTGGTGTCCCTCAGCCCAGTCTGCACCCTCTCCAATCTGGGACCCCAGTAGGATCGGGCCTAAACGGGCAGTCGGACATCCCTCTCACAATCCAGGACTGCTGGCTCCCAACTGCTCGCCTGCCTACCTTCCTGATTGCCCCTAACCGCTTCTGCCTGCCAGCCTGATCACCCCCTAACCACTCCCCTGCCAGCCTGTTTGCCCCTAAGTGCCCTCCCCTGCAGGCCTGGTCACCCCTAACTGCTCTCCCATGCAGGCCTGGGTCCCCCCCAACTGCCCTTCCCTGCAGGCCCGGTCACCCCCAACTTCCCTCCTCTGCCAGCCTGGTAACCCCTAACTGCCCTCCCCTGCAGGCTTGATCACCCCCAACTGCCCTCCCTTGCAGGCCTGGTCCCTCCCAACTGCCCTCCCCTGATGGCCATCTTGTGGTGGCCATCTTGTGTCCACATGGGGGCAGGATCTTTGACCACATGGGGGCAGCCATCTTGTGTGTTGGAGTGATGGTCAATCTACATATTACTCTTTTATTAGATAGGATAGAGGCCGGGTGCATGGGTGGGGGCCAGCTGGTTTGCCCTGAAGGGTGTCCTGGATCAGGGTGGGGGTTCCCTTGGGGAATGGAGCAGCCTGGGCGAGGGGCCTGTGGTGGTTTGTAGGCCAGCCACACCCCCCAATGACCCAAGCGGAGGCCCTGGTATCTGGGATTTATTTATCTTCTACAATTGAAACTTTGTAGCCTGGAGCAGAGCCAAGCCTTCTGCTTGCTCCATGGTGGCAGCCATTTCTGTTGGGATTTATTTATCTTCATTTGAAACTTTGTAGCCTGGAGTGGAGGCCTAGGCTAGCCAGTTGCAAAAGCTTGGCTTTCTCCATCGCCGGGGGCAACCCTAGCCTCCTGCTCTCTCCAGCTCTGTGGCTGCCACCATTTTGGTTGGGAATTATTTATTTTCTATCATTGAAACTTTGTAGCATTGGGTGGAGGCCTAGGCCGGCAAAGGCAGGTGGAAAGCTTGGCTTTCTCCATTGCTGGGGAAACCCAAGCCTCCCTCCTGCCATCCGGGGCTGCAGACATCTTAGTTAGGTTTATTTGCATATTCACCCCTGATTGGCTTGTGGGTGTGGCTTGTGGGTGTAGTGGAGGTATGGTCAATTTGCATATTACTCTTTTATTAGATAGGATTTGAAAATAGTTTCTACTCTATCAGTGATTTTGAATCTCTAAATAGTTATTTTGCTTCTTTCTAGGGGTGGACACGTGATTTAAGAGGGGATTTGTAACTTTACTGCTTTTTTTGTTTTTATCATAGTTAACCATCCATCACCAGTCACACTTTCAGCTTCATTTAGAATGGAGGTTTCCATTTGAAAGTATTTGAAAAAGAAAAGGGAATTTCACAGCACTATGTAGGAAATGCAGCAGACTTGAGTGGAACTCAATGATTTTCTTTAGCATTTTGATTATATAGGCCTATGAGTTCAGATGAATCAAAGTAAAAATGAAAGTCAGCAGGCATGATGAAATCAACCGAAACTACTGCAACGCTTGGTCGGAGCCCACAAAAATAGTTTCTTTCTCTGAGACTGGGGGACCTAATTCAAGAGACAGCTTTTGGGACTGTCATCACTCAACAGTTCAGAGAGAGACATTTTTCAATAATGGATTTGGGTTTTTAAACTGTAGCTTTGCACAGACTTCAGTAAATGACAGTAAGTTAATTTCCACAAACAACAGATAAATGCACTATACCACTTTTTAAATGATAAAAACTAGACTTTATTCCCCATATCATTCATGTTGTATAGATAAATGGATGTGAGTGGGTGTGAGGGGTGCTGGCATAAAACCCAAGTGACATTTTTTTAAACCAATCTGATCAGCAATTGACTCATGGAAGACAGTGGAATTAGGGAAACAACCCTGCCCTGTGTGGAGAGAGCTGCTTATGCTCTCTGCAGTCATTCCTCCTGGAGTCTCCTGGAGGCTGCAAGGGTGTGTAGAAATTTGTTGTGTAAATGACATTTTAAAAGAAATACTTTGTTCATTTGTAAACAAAGGCTAATATTTACCTTACGCACCTCAGGGGTGAGGTGCTCTCTATTCAAGGAAATCATACATTGGTAAATACTGGAAAATGCTATGATGTGGAGCACTCATCATTAGTGTATACATGTTAGAGCATCCTTAAAGTGAAGGTGGGCATTAAAACTGCTGACTGCTGACTGCTACCTGGCAATTCAGGTACGAGGTATAACATTCTCAGCTGTCTGCGGAAAAGGAAGTCTGTCTTTCTTTCTGTCTGTCTCTCTCTTTCAGACACAAAAGTATTCTACTAATTACAATTAAATATTGGCTGTGCTTTTATTTTCACGGAGTATCAGGTAAAACACAAATCAAATCTCTGAAGCTAAGCACTATGAGAATACTGAAACCATGTAGTGTCTACGAATCAGATAGCTCTTTATCTTATCAACTGTCCTCAAAATGCGTATAAGAACAAAAGCCTTGGGAAAGAAATGCAAATGTGCTGCCCATCATACTTTACCTGTCCTCTATTTCTAAATATAAAATCTACCTGAAATATACTGGTTATCACTTCTTTCTTGAGTATCAGTTGCAATAATTTTACATTGCAAAATCTAATATTAAATCATAAAACATTTTGTGTTTTTCAATATTTTTTCATGTGTATTTCTTAAAATGTGGTTTGAACTTCTTTCTCTATTCTTTTTAGCAGAAACCTTTTTTAATTTAATTTTTATTATTTTTTTAACATTCAACATTATTTTGTACTAGTTTCAGGTGTATGGCATAGTGGTTAGACAATTACTTTACAAAATGTTCCCCCTGAAATTTCCAGTACCCACCTGGTACCATACATGTAAAGTACCATACTGTACTTTACACCCCCATGACTATTTTGCAACTACCAATCTGTACTTCTCAATCCAGTCACCTTTTTCACCCAGTCCTCCAACCTCCCTACCCTGAAAGCATGGATGGACCTAGAGGGTATGATGCTAAGAGAAATAAATTAGTCAGAGAAAGAAAAACACTGCGTGGTTACCACTTATATGTGGAATCTAAGGAACAATATAAACGAACAAACAAAACAGAAACGGACTCATAGATATAATGAACTTCTTTTTCTTATCCCCCAGAGTACCTAGTAAAATGCTAGAAAAATAGCAGACACAAAATAAATTTTTCCTGAGGACTGATTTAATTGATTAAGAGAAAACAAGCTACTCAACTGGTAATATACTCCCACATATACTATTTAACGTAGCTATCACCTTCACTTTAAGAATGGTAACAAAAGTTTGCAGAAGTGGGGTTTTTATAACTATACTGAGTTAATCAATTACTTAATGGAAACCCTTTCCTAATTCAAAGCTAACTTCAGAATTAGAACTCATAAGTGTAAAATATTTTACCTATATATATTAATGAGTAACTGTGACATAAAGAAAATTATTTTCATTAGATAACATGTAAGAACCTGCCTGTTTTATTTATTACTATTATTTTTTATTGACTTTAGAGAGAGAGGAAGGGAAAGAGGGAGGGATGGAGAGATAGGGAGAGAGAGAGAGAGAGGTGAGAGAGAAACAATGAATCATTTGCCTCCCACATACGCCCTGCCTAGAGATCGAACCTGCAACCTAGTCATGTACCCTGACTGGGAATTTAACCTTGACCCTTCAGTGCATGGAATGATGCTCCAACTAACTGAGCCAGATGGGCCAGGGCTGAGAGTGAAACTATGCTCTATCTCTCAAAATTCCTGTTTAAAAATGCAGATTTATTATTATTTTATGTCAATACTTTTTCTTAAACAGTTAAAACTAAATTCCTTATTGCACAGTTCTACTAAGCCAGACTAGACAAATGAAATATTGTTGTTTAATAAATGCATGATAAAGCTCTTTTGACCAGTCCCCATTTTATATGTAGTTCTTTCATTTTCTCCATGTAAGAAGAGAAAAATCAGTACCAACTCCATCTCTCTTCTGTATCAGGAATACTGCCTTGCTTAACTGCTGACAGCCTCAATTTACTAAGTAGTAAACCATTAATATGAATCATTACATTCCTTAAGACACTTCTATGAGTGGCCGCAATAGTTTATTGCATCGAGTAGGTCTGATTCTCCCTTGCTTTATGGACGTGGTGATAATATTCCACCTCACAGAATGCTTTGCTGGGAGGGATCCAGATGCAGGCACTGAAATCTTTATGGCCTCCCCAGGAGGAGCTGGGACGCAGGTGGTATTCTCATTGTCACAGCCAAGCAAATGGGGAGTTTGCCTGAGGTGTCCTGGCAAGTCAGTTATTCAGGGAACAGATCTAGGTTTCCTGATTCCTCACACACAATCACAAACACATAGAACTCCCAGGGGACAGACAGGAAGAGGGGAAATGACATGCAGGATGCTCCTTGCAGAATCCTCACAGCAAAATGTCACCATTTTCCTCTGACAGCACGTGAAGCACACTGAAGGGTACAAGACAACATAAAATCCTAATGGTGCCCTAATTAGGTGGGATCATCATTCTAACTCCCAGCCTCCCACAGTCGAAGCCAACAGCCCCCAATTCCTCTCTGTGGTGCCGAATCCGGAAAGCTAGACATAGCGACAGAAAACATCTTTGGCTTACAAGGGACTATCAAGCTCTGATGATGATGAAATTTGATAGCAATAATGTCAAGCTTTACATGACCATAATCCAAGTTTACAGTGATACATGAAATCATAATGCTACTATTTATATCACCATCAACCCAGTTTATGGTGCTATCAATAGTTCTGCTAATGGCACTAACAGCAGCACTCAGTGGAATCACAGCTGTTGAGTGCCACTTTTATGCTATTAGCATCATCGCTATTTACATATCACCATAAACTTAGGTAGTCAAAGTTGTTAGATATGAATGTACAAGGAAGATGGATATCCACATTTTATGTCCCGATCTAGGCTCCTTGGACTGAAGACTTTATGGCTGTCTCCTCTTTTTGTGTTAGGTTCTATCTAGCTCTCCATTGGGCTGTTTGCACTGCCGGATGTTTCTGTAGGAGTTAGAGAAGAGCAGTCTGTTTTCTGCCACGCTCTGATTTTCTGGGAAACACTATATAAAATTGCCAAGAAAGTGAAAGCCCCAGCTGCTGGGCAAACTTACTGTCTCCTTGGCAGCGCAGGGGGCCAACACTCAGTTTCGCTTCTGAGCCTTGCCGGTTGGTGTCTCCAACCACGACCTGGTTCACCGGCAGGTGATCTTTGTAGGATAAGAAACCAGCGTCCTTCCTCCTGAATCACATGGAAAGAGAAAAGCATCAGGAGGCTGAGTCAGAAACATGCATTTTCTGTTCATCATTTGGGTTGTCTAATAATTGACCACATTCCAATAAATGTTCAGAAGTTCACGAAGTAGAACCACCGTAAAAGAGTTGTTTTCTCTCTTCCATCGGTTGGTGTTCAGAAGCAACTGTGACATTTTCACCTTCTGGAAAACAGAAGTGACACCCCAGTTTCCAGAGTCACAACCAACATGCTGCATGTTATTCTGGGTCAAGGGCAGAGGACCATGCTGCTTGAAGAATACACACTAAGTGCTGAGCATACAGGCAGAGTTTGCTATTGTCATGGAATCAAAAGTTCAACAAAGTCAACCTTACCACTTACATAATACATAAAACAAAAATTCATTTAAAACAAAGCACCGCTTGGTCTACTTAATTGCTTTGAAGTAGTTGCTTCCCAGGCTTTCTTTCCTGCTGTGCATTAGCTAAATAAGGGACATGTTTTTTTTTTGTCCCTTTATCTCTTCTTGTTTATTTTAACTGAGTTTATGGAAAGTTTCCAACACAGAGCTGGTGCCCAATAAGTATCTATTTCCATTATAATGAGGAGTGAAGCTTCAGTTTGGCTTTCCTCTTAGATTCCTTCTCCTGTTTACTGTATACTTACCTTGTTTCAGGTCTCCTAACTCTACCCCATAGCCTCCCTAAATTAGGGAAGAGAACAAGGCTAGTTGCAAAATACTGATTCTGGGATGGAACACAGACATCCAGGAGACATTCTTGGGAATGGACCCGAGGTAAATTATGAACAGCACAGGTTTCATTCACCTTACTAGGAAATCCTTGCCCCTACATGCTGTTTGGTGCTGCTGAGGTTGAGGGATCCCCTCATTTAGGGCTGGATGGATGGTAGGTACAAATTAGTATAAAGTCATTCCAAAAATTTACCTTTTCCCATGCTTTATTGCACTGTTCAGTCTGCATGTAAATAATGATTTTGAAATTGTACATACAGCTGATCACAGAAAATTAATTTTGGATAAAAGAATGAAAGATAGCTCAATAATTAAGTTAGATATTCACCATTTACATTTCTTGGTAAATAGTGCAGAGAATTGAGGTGAACCAACTTGGAAGCCTGCCCTTTAAATGCTATGCAGTTAGGAGCTTTTATTTATCCCTCTGACCTTCTAGAATGTCAGAGAATACACACTCCCTCATGTATCAGGGAGATCACACAGAAATCCAGGAAAGAGTCACAGAATTTAGACAGTGGGCCTCAAACAAATGTATTTTACAGTGTCTTGGTATTTCATTGCTTTAAAATTTCCAAAATAAAGGTTATTTTAAAAAAATTGTTTATCAGCCCTAACTAGTGTGGCTCAGTTGGTTGGAGCATCGTCTCATATACCAAGAGATGGTGGGTTCAATTCCTGGTCAGGGCACATACATCGGTTGTGGGTTTGATCCCTGGGAGGCAACCTATCAATGTTAATCTCTCACATTGGTTTCTCTCCCTTCCTCTCTCTCTATATATAAAAACAAAACAAAAACTCATTAAAAAATTGTATATCAAATCAGAAGACCACCCAGAAAGCACTGTGATTCTTACTGACACTGTAGCTAAAATGACCATACCTCAAATATCTTAGTAGAATCTTTTGCAAACCCAACTTCTTTTATTTAAACTTCCATCAATTAAAATCATGTCAGAGAAGGAACAAAGCCTTTGACTTTAAATATGATACTTAATGCTTCCTGAAGGAACAAAACAAATGAACATACTTTAACAACATACTGTAATCTGACAACTGACTAGAAATGATGTGTGTACTCACTCCTATGGAACTTCAGGCTGAGATTCTCTACAAGTTCATTATCACTAAGAATTACATGACTCTAAACCAGGACTTCACAAACAAAGTCCCAAGAACCATTTATCTTGTTGCCCCTACTCTTATGGCCCATGAGCTAAGCATGATTTTTTACATTTTAAAAGGTTGAAAAAAATCAAAAGCAGAATATTTTGTCATGTGAAAATTGCATGAAGTTGAAAGTCAGTGTCCATAAAAATGTTTTAATGAAATATAGCCACAACATACATCATCAACATGCCTCCTGTTGAGTACTTGTGATACAGATCATATGGCTCTCAAATCCTAAAATGTTTATTACTTGGATCTTTATAGAAAAAGGTTGTCAACTCCTGCTCTAAATAACCACTCTCTACCTCATTTTTTGGAGATTTATTGAGCAAATATTCCACAAATATTCCACTAACTATCGTGGTAGGAAACTGTCATATTAAAGACACAAGTGGGGAAAGAAACCATTTAAACCACATTTATTTAATCCAACACTGAGAAATAATTTAAGCTTATTAATACGTAATGTTTCTATTGGTTTTGTACTCTGTAACAGGCAGCCATGTATCACTTTTGGTACAACACATGTATATTCTGAAGGAAGACTGGGTGCTCTACAGCCTGCTTTGAGAGGATTCTCATTATTTAACTGTCCTAGGAATTAGAAGATGGTATGGCTATACTAATCTTCTCTATATATAAAAGGCTAATATGTTGTGTCCATCCAGTTGCTATGATGCTCAATTACCACTAGGGGGCAGACTCTCAACGCAGGAGCTGCCGTGATGCGCACTGGCCATTTACAGAGAAATGGCACCATGGACCAGGAGCTCACAAAGCAACACTTGTCTTCCCCCAAGTGGGACACAAGCCCCGCCACCACCCAGGAGCGACACCCCACCAAATTGCTGCTGACACTGCCGAGACCCCGTGGCGCAAAATGTGGCCCACAGCCCAGCCCAGCAATGGTGGCTGTGGGCGCCAGGTAACGACATCATGTAGCAAAGCCCGGCTTCCTTTCCCTAGTGACTAGCGTCCTTGAAGTTTCTTCAGCCCAGGAACAGAACTTGCTTTACAGCCAGGTGGAAACATTTTACACATGCCTCATCTCATTTGATCCTCACAGAAGTCCTAGAGCAGGTATATAGGAGACTCGGTAGAATCCATTTTCTTTTCATTAGCCGGAAAATGGAGATTTAGAAAGCTTAGAAACTTGACCCGACTGAAAAGAAGTAAGAAATGGTGGACCTTGAAAATAATTTCAGAATATAGTCAAACACTGCTGCAGTTAAATATTTTACCCTTTGTTCTCCCTGAGGGATCTAGAATAATAATCTGCTTCGTGTTGATATTTACTGCTGTGTTGCTGACAATTACCTGAAAGAGAAGTTGGGGTGCTTCACTGGGCTAGTAAAAGTTTAGCTAAATCAGAAAGCAGGTCTAATTAAGCAAGCTTATTCTATATCTATAAAAGGCTAAATTGACTCGTGCATGCGCGATACATATAAAGTTCTCACTGGCACCAATCGCACACGTATGTTTCAATCTATCATTGTCAATCATGAATTTGGTTGACACTTCTATTATAGAGAAAGGGTGAATAGCGATATTAAAATATTTCTTCTAATTAATTTCCTTTCAATGTGCACGAATTTGTGCACTGGGCCACTAGTACAGAGTAACAATGAACGTAAACTGTAATTAAAAAAAAAGATGGGTATGGCGAATTTTTTTATTTTTACTCAAGGATGTTTATTGATTTTAGAGACAGTAGAAAGGAGAGAGGGGGAAAGACAGAAACACTGATTGGCTGCCTCTTGTATGCATCCTGACTAGGGATCAAACCCACAACCTAGGTATGTGCCTGACCAGGAATTGAACTCACAAGCAACCTTTTGGTATATGGGATGATGCTCCAACTAACTGAGCTACCTGGCCACGGCAATGGTATGGCTAATTTTATAAAAGATCTTTGAACGGGAGACTCTCCATGATATTCTGTAATACACATAGAATCAGTATGTATTCTTTTGTGCCTGGCTCCTTTTACTCGACCTTACATCTGTGAGATTTTTCCATGCTATTTATTAAAAAAATATTTTACATTAAAATTGTGCTTTTTAAAACAAATATATTTTAACTGATGAGAGAGAGAGAGAGAGAGAGAGAGAGAGAGAGAGAGAGAGAGAGAGAGAGGAAGGAATAGGGAGAGTGAGAAACATTAATTGGCTGCCTCCTGCATGCCCCTACCAGGGATTGAGCCCACAACCCAGGCATGTGCCCTGACTGGGAATTGAACCAGCAACCTCTCAGTGCACGGGATGATGCTTAACCAACTAAGCTACATTGCCCCAGGGCAAAAACTGTAGTATTTTATTTTTATAAAAGTGTAATACTACACTATAATGAGAATGAACATTCTCCTGGTGTCCTTTGGTTTGGTTCCAGTGTTTGGCTATTGTGAACATGGCTGTTATGAACATTCTTATTAATGTGTTACTTGTAAGGGCTCATTTATGTTGGGCATTAATCCCAAAGCAGAAATACTAGATCATATAAATAGCTCCAGTATATACTTTCATTTACGCATATGTTTAGCTTTAGTAGATACTTTCAAACAATTTTCCCAAGAGCTTGTATCAACTGATATTTCCACCAGCAGTGTATGAGAATTTAGATCTCGATTCATTTATGATGAGTGAGCAAGTAATTACTTTATATCAAAACTTGTGCTAATTAAAGAACATTGGAAAATAAATGTTTGGAATTATATATTCCAATCATTATGAAATTGTTTTGTCAAAATTGATATACACACAATTTTATAATAATTTTCATATCTACACATTTCCATAACTTATAATTTAAAAATCTTTATAATCATCTTATAAATGTAGAGTTCCAGTGGGTTTTGGATTTTTTTTATTTTTTAAATCTTCACCAGAGGATATTTTTTTTCTAATGATTTCTAGAGAAAGTGGGAGAGAGGGAGGAGGGGGAAAGAGAGAAATATCCATGTGAGATAGACACATGGACTGGTTGCCTCCCACATGCGCCCCTACCAGGGCTGGGGAACCTGCAACCAAGGTACATGCCCTTGACTGGGAATTGAACTTGAGACCCGTCAGTCCACAGGCCGATGCTCTAACCATTGAGGAAAACTGACCAGGGCTGGACTTATTTTTAAATAGTAAAATGGGTCACTATTCAATTATTTTGCAAACTGAACTGATTAACATCAGAGATGATAGAAATTTACAAGGCACAATTTATCAGAACCTTTTCATTTCTGGTCAATGAAACTGAAAAATGAACATCATGATTCATTAGGTAGACTCAATAATGTACTTTTATTTCGTGTGATATATTACCTTTAGTTAACACTTTTGAATGTTAACTCTGATAGCCAATAAAATTAAGTATCAAAATGAACAAAACAGAGAGTTAGATATTCAAATCAGTAATCCAAGTTATGTAAAATAATGTGTACTCAATCACTCTGCAGTTACTAAAAATTAGAGTAAAATGCATGCATAATTTCTATTAATATTTTAGAGAAAATATTGATTTCAACTTTATTTTAAAAAATGTGAACTGGTATATTATCTTTATACTTAATTTTGTGTGTTTGAAAAAATTTTAAGGATAAGGTAAAGATAAAAAAATATAAAGAATAGTACTTAATTTACATAAAATAATAATAATAGGCCATCAATCATTGAGAACCTATATATATTGGACTACTTCTTATATATAACATCTAATCTGAAATCAATTCTTCCTTATCGGCATTCCTATCTTCACTTTATTGATGAGAAGGATGAGACTCAGAAAAGTTATCTTGACCAAGGTCATCTGCTCATAAGTGTAGAGTGTGGATTCAGATCTAGATTATCTGGATCCCAAATGAGGATTTCACACACACACACACACACACACACACATACACACACACACACACACACACACACACACACACACACACGAAAGAAAAGAAAAGAAAAAGGAAAAGGAAAAGGGAAAAAACAAAACAGAAGAAAACTGAAAAAACCACAATGTCAGTTAAAAGCATTTGTCTTTTAATTTCAATTTATGATGAGGTGATAAACTTATCTTCCTGAAATGTCCAGGTTATTTATTTGTAGGTAGTAAATTTAAAGATATCTGTAAGTTTTTTTACTCACACAAATCCCTTACTTCATTAACATATTAAGTAAAAAAGGCCTAGAACAACCTCATCTCCAAATTAACCACTGATTTTAATAATATGTTAAAGTTTATAGAAGTATGCAGGTCAGCGAGGAGTTATAACACTTAGCTATTTCCAAGCAAACAGGAAAAATAATTATCAGCTGAAAAAAAAGATAAAATTACCGCCTCAATCATTTTTGATGAGGGATCTAAATAGGGCTCTAGAGATTTTAAAGTCACAAACAATAGTGTGTGAAACTCATACAGCAGTGGACTGTGCTGGAAACAAATAGGCTGTGGAAACAAATTCAGGAATGGCAATAAAGTGGTTGGACTAGTACAAAGTTTCTGATGTGATGCTACAGCACAACCCACCACCCACTTCTAAAAAATTATGTGTGGGTGAAAAGAAAATAAGCTGAGATCTAGAGAGGGACCCTTCACCACACCTGTAAGACCTCCATCTTAGCACCTGTGCAAAAATTATTTAGCTAGCAAAACAAGCCTTCCTTGAAAGTTATGATCTTTATAAATTGAGGTCAATCTAATTTAGAGAGATAATCAGTAACTACAGGAAGTCTCAAAAACATGTATACACGCTTTAACAACTGATAGGTCAATTGATGTTTCTTTATTTTCACCCAGACTAAGCTTTGAATAAAGAAAATTCATTCTAAAATGTTACTGGAAGTTTGAAAACACAGTTGAAGTACAAACACTATCTTTATAATTACTCAAAGTATATATACATTTTTGGGGGAAAACAGGGTGTCCCAAAAACATATAGATACTTTTAAAAGCTGGTAACTAAATTTTCACTCCTTTTCAGATTTAACTAATTTGCAATACTGGGTGAAGCCAGACTAAGCTGTGAACCAAGAAAATTTATCCACAAGACTTTTTTTATGTGGATACATAAAAGATAAAACTTTATTGTACAAAACCAGCAACAGGTGACGAATTGAGGGTGCACAAATACCGAATGAAATTATTCTTGATGTTTGCGATTACATTGCTTTGCATTATTAGCAGTGCCTGGACCAGAATGGTCATCAGTTTGAAAACAGGAATTGACAAAAAAAGTATTCATTGCTATAGATTATTTTAAATATTGGAAATGAACTGTATATTAATAATACTAACTTAATAATCATTCAAACTGTGTATACATTATTTTGGGACAGCCTATATTTGCCATGTTAATATAGCCTAATCACATCTGTTAGTGGGCCTGTACATTAGAAATATTCTATCGTCCATTTCAAAGAGCTCCTGAATTCTGAATCTTGCATAATCTGTCTATCAGCATTGTTATTATAGTAAAACTTGATTCTATGGATTTTGTCTCTCTAACATAGCATTATTGTTACTTTCCTTCAGTAACATTTTCCTGAAGAATTCTGTTTTACACGGGCTGTTCTTCCCGTGCCGCCTTTATTTTTTTTAATTTTTTAAATCATACTGAGAAACAAACAGCCTCTAGGCAGTTGAGTCTTGCCTCTAGCTCAGTGGAAAAAAAATCTACCCGCCCCCCCCCCCCCGCCTTCACCCCTGAAAATAAAATCCCAATAGGCTTCTGCAATTGTGAGCCTGCTTTTCTACCAGGTGTTATGAAAGGGGGCACTCTTTGAATCTACTCTACAATTCCAGCAGAGACGAAGACTTCTCCTTTGTAAGGCTCTAGAAATACTTGGTTATTTAAGAAAATAATCAATTATAGTCAGTGAGCATTCATGCATTACCATCACAGCATTATCAAAGCTAGAAGTTTCTGGAAGAATCCAGAAAGTCAAAGTTTTAGCTATAGAGGCATAAGAGATGTAGAAATGGGAACTAGACACATGAAAATATGCTGAATATTATTAGTCATCAGAGAAATGCAACATAACTACACTGAGATGGCATTTGACTCACCACAGAAGCTATAATAAAAAAGACATAAAATAACAGAAATTATTGTATAAAAAAGACAGAGAAGTACATGAGTTGACAAGGATTTGGGGAAACTGGAATCATATGCATTGCTAGTGTGGTTGTAAAGTGGTATAGTCACTTTTGAAAACAGTTTGGCAGTTTCTTTTCTCTCTCCATTTTTTTTTCTTTATTGATTAAGGTATTACAAATATGGCCTTATCCCCCATTGTCCCCCATCCCCCCAGTCCTGCCCTCACCCTCACCCCCTGTTGTCTGTGTCCATCACTTATGCTTATATGCATGCATACAAGTCCTTTGGTTGATCTCTCCCCTTACCCCCACCCTCCCCTACCTTCCCTCTGAGATTTGAGCATCTGATCGATGCTTCTCTGTCTCTAGATCTGTTTATATTCAACCATTTATGTTGTTCATTATAATCCACAAATGAGTGAGATCATGTGATATTTATTTTTCTCTGACTGACTTATTTCACTTAGTATAATGCTCTCCAGCCCCATCCATGCTGTTGCAAATGGTAGGAGTTCCTTCCTTTTTATAGCAGCATAGTATTCCATTCTGTAGATGTGCCAAAGTTTTTTAATCCAGTCATCTGCTGATGGGCACTTAAGCTGATTCCAAATCTTAGCTATTGTAAATTGTGCTGCTATGAACATAGGGGTGCATATGTCCTTTCTGATTGGTGTTTCTAGTTTCTTGAGATATATTCCTAGAAGTGGGATCACTGGGTCAAATGGAAGTTTCATTTTTAGTTTTTTTGAGGAAACTCCATACTGTTCTCCACAGTGGCTGCACCAGTCTGCATTCCCACCAGCAGTGCACGAGGGTTCCTTTTTCTCCGCATTCTCAGCAACATTTGCCATTTGTTTATTTGTTGATGATAACCATTCTGACAGGTGTGAGATGGTACCTCATTGTCATTTTGATTTGCATCTCTCAGATGATTAGTGACTTTGAGCACATTTTCATATGTCTCTTGGCCTTCCTTCTGTCTCCTCTCGAAAGTATTTAGGTCCGTAGCCCATTTTTTGATTGGGTTGTTTGTCTTCCTTTTGTTGAGTTGTATGAGTTCCCTGTAAATTTACGTTCGAGATTAAACCCTTATCAGAGATATCATAGGCAAACATGTTCTCCCATGCAGTGGGTTTTCTTGTTGTTTTATTGATGGCTTCTTTTGCTGTGCAGAAGCTTTTCATTTTGATGTAGTCCCATTTGTTTATTTTCTCATTAGTCTCCCTTGCTCTAGGAACTGTGTCTGTAAAGATATTGCTTTGGCATATGTCTGAGATTTTGCTGCCTGTGGATTCCTCTAATATTTTTATGGTTTCCCATCTTATGTTTAAGTCCTTTAGCCATTTTGATTTTATTTTTGTGTATGGTGTAAGCTGGTGGTCTAGTTTCATTTTTTTTGCGTGTCTGATCAAATTTCCCAGCACCATTTATTGAAGAGACTGTCTTGATTCCATTGTATATTCTTGCCTCCTTTGTCAAATATTAATTGAGCATAGTGGTTTGGGTTGATATCTGGGTTTTCTATTCTATTCCATTGGTCTATATGTCTGTTCTTGTGCCAGTACCAGGCAGTTTTGAGAACAGTGGCTTTGTAATACATCTTGATATCTGGTATTGTGATCCCTCCTACTTTGTTCTTCTTTCTCAGGATTGCTGCAGCTATTCAGGTTTTTTTGTTTTTTTAATTCCAGATAAATTTTTGGAGAGTTCATTCTAGATCTGTGAAATATGCTGTTGATATTTTAATGGGAAGTGCATTGAATCTATAGATTGCTTTGGGTAATATGGACATTTTAATGATGTTGATTCTACCAATCCATGAACATGCTATGTTCTTCCATCTGTTTATGTCTTTCTCTATCTCTTTTTTCAATGTCCTGTAGTTTTCTGAGTAGAGGTCTTTTACCTCCTTAGTTAAGTTTATTCCTAGGTATCTTATTTTTTGTGTGCAATGGTAAATGAGATTGCTTTTTAATTCTCTCTTTCTGTAAGTTCACTATTGGTCTATAAAAATGCCATATATTTCTTGGCATTAATTTTGTATCCTTCTACATTGCTGAATTCATTTATTAAGTCTAATAATTTTTTGATGGAGTCTTTAGGGTTTTTTATGTACAATATCATGTCATCTGTGAATAAAGACAATTTTACTTCTTCTTTTCCAAATTGGATGCCTTTTATTTCTTCTTCTTGTCTGATCGCTTTTGCTAGCACTTCCAGTACTATGTTGAACAGGAGTGGTGAAAGCGAGCATCCCTGTCTTATTCCTGTTCTTAAGTGAAATGGTTTTAGTTTTTACCCATTAAGTATGATGTTGGCTGTAGGTTTGTCATATAAGGCTTTTATTATGTTGAGGTGTGATCCTTCTATTTCCACTTTGCTGAGCGTTTTTTATCAGAAAAGGGTGTTGGACTTTGTCAAATGCTTTTTCTGCATCAATTGATATGATTATGTGATTTTTGTCTCTCAGTTTGTTTATGTGATATATCACATTTATTGATTTGCAGATATTTTACCAACCTTGCATCCCTGGAATAAATCCCACTTGGTCATAGTGTATGATCTTTCTAATGTAATGCTAGATCCGGTTTGCTAGAATTTTGTTGAGGATTTTAGCATCTATGTTCACCAGGGATATTGGCCTGTAGTTCTCTTTCTTTGTGGTGTCTCTATCTGGTTTTGGGATTAGGGTAATGCTGTATTCACAGAAAGAGCTTGGAATTGTGCCTTCCTCTTGAATTTTTTGGAATAGTCTGAGGATTGATTTTAGTTCTTCTTTGAATGTTCGGTAAAACTCCCCTGTGAAGCCACCTGGGCCAGGGTTTTTGTTTGCTGGAAGCTTTTTAAAAAAATTTTATTTATTTATTAAGGTATCACATATTTGTCCTCATCCCCCCATTCCCATCCCAAACCCCTCCCCACGCATGCCCCCACCCCCCTGTTGTCCGTGACCACTGGTTAGGTTTATATGCATGCATACAAGTCCTTTGCTGTTTCAATTTCATCAGTAGTTATTGGCCTATTCAGGTTTTTTATTCTTCCTGATTTAGATTTGGAAGCTTGTATTTTTCTAGGAATGTGTCCATTTCATTGAGGTTGTCCAGTTTGTTCGAGTAGAGATGTTCATAGTATTTTTTTTTTTTTTTACAATCCTTTGTATATCAGCTCCCTACTTGAGCTATTTGAGTTTTCTTGACATAGGCCTGCGAGCTGGAAAGTTGCAACTGCGGTGTCTAGAAGTCAGCAGCCATAGAGGGGGGGTGTCCCAATTTTTGCTGTCTTGTGCCATTGGTTGAAATCGTGCGTGCTCAGTGGGAACTCACAGTGGCACCCTGGAGCTGTCTGTTGGGGTGGTGGGGCTCAGAAGGCCTGTGCTCTGGAAAGGCATGACTGTGGTGTCCAGAGTTCTGTAGTTGTGGGGTGGGGAGACTCAGCTTTTGCAGCTGCCTCTGTGGTTTGATACGCGCACACTCCCAATGGCAACTCACAGGGGCACCCGTGGTGCATTTGCCAGCGTGGTGCACTGAAGCACTCTGAAGGGCCTTGGCACTGAAGTCACGCAATTGAGGTGTCTATGGGCAGGTATCCAGGATGAGTGAATTCAGAATTTCTACTGCATCCCTGTTTGTCCAAGATCGCATGCAGTGGGAGCTTGTCCAAGAGCACCCTGTGGATTGATGGGCTCAGGGGGTCTGCTTGCTGAAAATGTGTGACTGTGGTAGTGCGTTTGCCATCGCAGAGCTCAGATGCACTCTGAGGGGCCCTGGCGCTGAAGTTGAGCAGCTGGGGTGTCTGTGGGCAGTTATTCAGGAAGAGGGAATTCAGAATTTCCACTGCGGGGCAGCGTGCCCTTGTCTGTACAAAATCACACCCAGCGGGGGTTCCCAGTGGCTCCCAGGAGCGGCCTGTGGAGTACTGTGCCCTGGAGGCCTGCACACTGGAAACATGCGTGTGACTGTGGTGTCCGGAGGTCTGCCACTGGGGAGGGGGACATCACACTTACTGCTGCGGGAGCGGTGTGCCTTTGGAGGTAGAGGTCCCCAGGTCTGCGGGTCTGTAGGTGGGGCAGCAGGATTTTGACTGGAGTGGCTATTGGGTTGTGGGCAGTGTCCAAGGCCTATCTGGGTGATGGTGCTGATGAGTTCCTAGAAGAGGCCGCTCTCCCCTTCAAGATGGTGTGGGCTCCGTGCCCGAGTCCCACAGTCTGGGGAGTGCCCGCAGCGGTGGTAGTATCTCCCTGTCCAAGAGAGCCTGGTCTGCCAGCCCCTGCTGCTCCTGCCAGATTTAGCTGTCCCTCACTCACTCACACACACCCCACACACACCCATACATTTTCCTTTCACCCCCTCACTCACTCACATCCTCTCCCTCACCTCAGTCCTGCAGCCGCCATCCTGGAATCTCCCTCTCTGTTCAATTAGACAGTTTCTTAAAAGTGAAACCCAGATTTATTCTATGACCCACGAATTCTATTCATGGATATCTATCTACTCAAGAGAAATGAAAGCATTCTTCCATACAAAGACTTTAGATAGATGTTCATAGCACCTTTATTCACAATAGCCCCAAAGTAGAAACAACCCAAGTGTCCTTCAACTAGTGAATGGATAAACAAAGTGTAGTATATCATACAAAGGACATTATTTAGCAATAAAATAAATAAAATATGGGTACACAATACAAAATGAATAAACCTCAAAACCATTATGCTAAGTGAAAAGAGTACAGAAGATCATATATTCTATATTTCTATTTAAATAAAATATCCAGAAAAGGCAAATCTATAGAGATAGAAAGCAGAGAGAAAGTGGTTGCCTGAGGCTGGGGATGGAAACAAAGATTAATGATAAACAGAAATCTTATAGGGGTTGTGGTGATTTTGCTAATCGGGTAAATTTGCTAAAAGTCTTTGAATTGTATACTTAAAATGGGTGGATGATATGGTATGTAAATTACACTTCAGCAAAGTAATTCTTAATAAGAACTGGAGAAAACTGTAAATACCAATTTGCAACAGTAGAAGACATTTTCTAACCACACATCTCACTGTAAGCCCTGGTATACAGAATCAAGAAATGGCATATTTTCTGGTTTCAGAGTCTTCTTCCATTTTGTGACTATGGACCTGGGGACTAAAGATCTTTACTGACTCATTTTTGCAGGGGCTTTACCCAGCTGTTAAAGTTTTGATCAATATTTACATACTAGAGGCCCAGTGCATGAATCCATGCACAGGTGGGTCCAGCCAGCCCACCCCGATTGGGGGGAGAGGCCGTGGGATGTTAGGGAGGGGCCGCAGGAGGTTGGCTGCTGGCCCTGCCCCCGATCAGGAGGGGGATCGCAGGTTGGGGACACTGCAGGAGGTTGGTCGGCCCTGTCCCCGATTGGGGGGTGGGGTCGATTGGGAGGGGCTGTGGGAGGTTGGCTGGCCAGCCCCACCCCACCAATGGGGGGGGGGGGGCCAGGCTGGCTGGGGGAAGGGCCCGCAGGAGGTTGGCTGGCTGGCCATGCCCCCTATCGAGGTGGGGGCTGATTGAGGGTGGGGCTGGCTGGGGGGAGGGCCTGCAGGAGGTTGGCTGGCCAGCTCCACCCTGGATCGGGCGGTTGGCTGGCCAGAGTGCACATCATAGCAACCGGTCCTTCCGGTCATTCAGATCACTTGACTTTTACATATATAGATGCCATTACTTTTGTTTTCTGTATAGGATCAAAAAATACCCTTCCCAGGATACGTCCTTTGAGTCTTCTCTCCTCACCCTTGAGCTCTATAAAAATTCTTTAACATGAGTCCAGATTTTAAAATGGCACGGAGCAGCCCGGCGGGTGTGGCTCTGTGGTTGAGCGTCACCCTATGAACCAGGAGGTCACATTTCAATCCCAGGTCAGGGTATATCCCCAGGTTTTGGGCTTGATTCCAAGTAGGGGGCATGCAGGAGGCAGCCAATCAATGATTCGCTCTCATCATTGTTTCTATCTCCCTCTCCCTTCCTCTCTGAAATCAATAAAAATAAATAAAATAAAATGGCACATTTTCCAGCTTCACCCATGTTCCAGTCTCATCCTTAATCTTTGTTCAGAATCTACATCCTTTACCCCAACCAGCTATACCTATCATCTTCCCAAACTATCTTCAAAATACAAACTACTTCATTCATAAAAAACCAAACATCCTTGGTTTTGCAGTACATGCCTAACAATAAAATTCTGTTCAACTGTCACCATTTGCAACTGTGGTATCCTGAAAATGCCAATACTTGTTAGCATAAAAATCTTCATCTCAAGGACCATTTCTAAACTTTTTGGAATATTTTGTGTTTGTTTTTTTTTGTTCAAACAATATGTCCACATTATCTTCAAGTTTTTGTACCTTTTCTCTCAATCCTTTCTCTCTCCTAATAGCCATACTAAGACACATTGTACTTTTTCTATAGCAAGTAGAAAAAGTAGGTCAAAAGGTAAACACCTATAATAATTTTATTGGAAAGTTATTATTCTATTAATAACTTACACTAAAAATGTTAGATTAATAGTAATTTTAATTAAAGGATTTTGCATTGTTCTTATTTCTTTCATCTCTTAAATACAAAAGCACATAATTAACTTAGAGTTGTGTGAAGTTTCAAAATATTCACAGTACTTTCTCATGGATGATCTCCTTTGATCCTGGTAACTTTGGAGGTAAAGGAAATAGAGATACACAGTTGAACCTGACAAGTGTTGTTTCCCAAATAATAATTCTGGAAAAGATCTATTACACAAAGTGAAACAGACTCTACCCAGGAATGAGATGCATCTTCAGGGTATAATACCAAATGCTACTTAATTGTTCACTAATTCATACCTAATGTCCACAAAAAGATCTATAAATTCAAGTCAAGGTCACCTCTAGTTAAAACATTTTTTTTTTGAAGTGAGAATTTTTATTCTTTGTCTTTTGCTTTTTTCGTCCTCAACTCTGTCTTCTACATCTTCTCTGCCTGAGGATGCACCCCAACTGCCTTTCCCATAACAGGAAGTTAATGCTCCCCTTCTTCCTCTGTCCTGGCCCCTGTTAAAACTCACTTTTGGAGAATAACATGACAAACCATCTTCCCCCCATTCATTTTTAAAAGAAGCAATGCCTTAATGAGAAAAAAGGCTACTCTTGCAACCCAGACCTCTTATGAATGGTGGTGGCTGGATTGGGGAGAGGGAGGAATGTTCCTGTCATCACTGAAATGACAACAGGGAGGAGACTACATGTTCTTAAAAGAGCAGCCCTACTATCACCATGGAACAGGTTTGCCAGTTCCTCCATGTTCATTCATGCAAGTCATGATCAGAAGACAATGTCTTTGCTCATAGTACACAGAGGGGCTATCTCAGCACAGCTGGATCATCAGAAGCTAAAATAAACAACAGAACTGTCTAATACCCAGTAAAGTAGAACTTTTAAAATACTCCTAATGGTGTCCTCAGTCACCATTGACTATTGAGCTTTCCTCGATGGATGTAAGGTAGTGTTCTCTACAAAGTAATTAGAGTAATTAAGAAAACAACCATTACAATTAGATCTTTAGAATCCATGTCTCTATCCCCTATGAAATGAAAGTAATTACAGATTCAATTACTCCTTTTCAGTGGGAATAGCTTAGGCCTTTTATAAATGAAAGATAATTATCTGTTCATTTTAGAATCTCTTAGAAAGCCCTTTGTAACCATTTCAGGAATCTATGCAAAGTGTTCTTTTTTGACTTTCCTTCTGGAATGCAAGTTGCCTGGGGACAGAAATATTGTCTTATGCAGTTTTATAAACCAAATACGAATAGCAATCTAAAAGTGGCTTACTCCACATGACTGAATAAATATATGAATATATATATATTTTTTAACTGGACACAATCCCAAAATAGTAACCAGTATGTGCTTACTATCAATTGTGAGAGATGAGTAAGAAAACGTTTCTTGCAATTAGAGTTCCTTGAAGGCTCTTGAAACACTTTTATTATACCCTTTCTGTAATTGAAGCTTTATATTTTGTTTAGAAAGTAGAATTCAATTAGAAGCCTCATATATAATTAATGTAATTAATATAGTAGAAAGGGCACAACAATTAGATCTTAAAGACTAGAGTCCTGATTCAACTATGTGGCTATGTAAAAGTAAGTTGCTAAGTTTATCTGGACCATTGTTTTTTTACATAGATAAGTTATGGTGTATTTTGGTTCTGAAGGGCATGGACATATGTAACTCAAAATATGCCCCTTTGGCATATAGATTATTTTAAGCTAAAAGCCAGTGAGATCAGCAGACACAGGAAAAGTGCTAAAAACAAGAGAGAAATCTTTGTCTTGTAAAGGAAATTTCCATTTGCAGAGATCTCTCCATCTCCTGTGTCAGCAAGAGGAGGACTCTGAATAACTCCTGTCAATGAAGAGTTTATTGACTTAAAATGCATAACAAACTATACTTTTCCTGATAAACTTTTCATAACTTGCTTCCCCCACCCACCAGCTCCAAACCCCTGTCCTTTGGCTTAGAATGGTACATAAGCTCAAGTTCTAACCATCCCTTTGAGTTATTCATCACTCCCTACTGTACATGCATGATGCACATGGTAATCAACTTGTTTATTTTTCTATTGCTGGTGTGTCTTTGGCCAGTCTAATTTAGAGAACCTCAACTGAAGAACTTAAGTTGGGTAGAGGAAAATATCTTCTTCCCTCCCCATAGTTCTTTGATTCTACTTATGTTTCTTTTTTTTTTCTTTGCTTCCTTGTGTTTGGTAGTTCTAGAACAACAGGTAGTCATCATTTGAACAAATTTGACATACTTAAGTAAATGTGTGGAATAAAAATGTTTCCTGGCTGGGTTGGTTAGTGTCATCCTGATACGCCAAGGTTGTGAGTTTGATCCCCGGTCAGGGCACATACAAGAATTTACCAATGAATACATAAATATGTGGAACAATAAGTTGATATCTCTCCCTCTCACTCTCTCTCATATCAATTAAAAAATGTTAGGTCTATTTTTCATGGGCTTGGGTCATGGCCTTTGAGGATAGGACTTTGTGGTTCTATGTAATTTCCTCAAAAGCTATTAGTACAATATCCAGCATATATTCTGAGAGATTATCTAGTTATTACCCTCATTTTTCAGATGAGGTAGCAGATTTGGAATAAAACTAAGCCTGATCTAGGGTACCCAACTAATTAGTAGCTGAACTAGGAAAAGCAGACCAATCTTCACTGCTCCACAATATAAAAAATGCATGTTTACATTTCTCAAATTCTGTTAATATAATTTCAATTATTTTCATTTACATGACATCAAAATCTATTTTCTTATCAATATAGGGAAATTGTCTCACTGGACTGAGACTAGTGTGAGCTGTTTACAGTTTACTTTGTCTATCTACACTTACATTTTCTCCAAGCAAGGTTTCCTTGAAGCAAAGGGGTGTAGCCTTCTTGTCATTTTCATGTATTTTCATTTTTAGCAATTTAATGATCAACTCCTGACATCTCCAAAACAGTGAATGGGAAAACCTTCACTTATACTGTCCCCACATATCTTAAAAAACAGGTATTTAGGGTGATTTTGGTACACTCAGTGTTCCTGAAGCTTTATCTAACCAATAGACAAATGCAAATATTAGAACACCATACACATCTGGTTTCTTATAACTCCCCTCTGCTTTTGCAGGGCTCATCTCCAGTCTTGCTCCTGGATCGATGGCCCTTGGGTGAATTCCTTGCAAGGTTGCTCATGGTTGGACTCATACCACGGGTTCTACATCTGGCCCACTGGCATTCTTGTCTCACTGAACTCTGAAAGGGGAGGCCACTAGTAACACACCCATGCCCTCCAAATGAAGGTAGGCAGGGATACTTCAGGCTGGTGTATCTCTGTGCTAACTCCAGAAGTCGTGGGTTAAGCTCTCTGATTCATTCTCTTGAAGTTCCCCCTTCCCACTCTCATAATGGTGGTGATGGTTGGGAGTATGCTGAATATGCAGACAACTCTAATGAAATCTTTCCTGTTGACCTCTTAGACTTCTCCAGGAATGTTTAGGCTTCTCTTTTGTCAACTGAGATAATTATGCAACACAGCTTTAGAATGTGGGAGTGCTTGATTCTTTAGTCTAGTTCATGGCCTTGGAGCCAGTGCTGAAAATCCAAGACAAAAGAAGAAACCTAACGTATGATCCCTTCCTTGGATATGAAAAAAATTCTAAACCTAGACAATTTTTATAACATTAAATTTTTATCTAATTTAATATCTGTATAAAGCATTTCTTCACTGTCCCCACAGATCTCTACAAATATTGTAAGACAATAATTGGATCTTCTATCTCTTAAATTGTTACTTAAATAGATTGGTCTACCCAAAAGAGCATTAGTTCTGAAGAATTTAGCTTCAGAAGGAAGTTCAACATAACTTGAATATTTTTATTTGATTTTATGGAGTTGAGCATCCTAAAAGATGCTATTTTTCAATGATACAAGCATTTTTCTTTGAACTAAAGAGCACTGCTTTTTCTTCCCATTGCCTTTTCTAAAGCCCCTTCCAGGCAACACAAATTCATAAAAATTATTCTTTCACTGATTACTGCTACAATTTTTTTCTCTACAAATATCACATGGTCTTTGATACACTTTATCATTCCCACTTTACCTCAGCAGGTCATTGTGCTCCCCTAGTGGACACAAAAGACTTGTTTGAAGGTGGAAGTGGTTTTCTTTACCTGTCTCTGAACTCTGCAGGTACCTTAAGGTGATCAATATTTGTTTTTATGGGATGTTAACATGTGAAAAAGGCCTCTACAACAAATAAAATTCTAAAAGATCTTTCAGTAACTGGGACTAATGCAAGTCAGAGGCAGCCATTGAAAGAGCCTTATGATTATTATTGGACTCAACCCTGAAGAAGGATGACCCAATGAAATTGAAGACAAATGATTTTAAAATTGGGGGGAGGCCAAAAATATAAGCCCAAGGAAGAGAAAGCTTCAGGGAGAAAAAAAGTGGCCAATTATATTAAACTAGAGGCCCGGTGCATAAAATTTGTGCATGGGGGCTGGTAGTGGGGCCTCAGCCCAGCTTTCACCCTCTCCATTCCGGGAACCCTCAGGAGATGTCCCACTGCCTCTCACAATCCAGGATTGCTGGCTCCTAACCACTCACCTGCCTGCCTGCCTGATCGCCCCTAACCCCTCTGCCTTCCTGCCTGATTGCCCCTAACCACCTCTGCCTGCCTGCCTGATCACCCCTAACCACCTCTGCCTGCCTGCCTGATCACCCCTAACTGCTCCCCTGCTGGCCTGATTGCCCCTAACCACCTCTGCCTCTCCCTGCACCCGAGACCCAGGATTCCCTCCTCCGGCCAGCCATAGGCTGCAGGCGCCTGGGACTGTGGGGTGGGCGGCTTGTTCCTCTCCTGGACCACAGGTGCAGCTGCTGGTGCCTGGGACCGTGGGGCAGGCAGCTTGTCCCTCTCCCGGGCTGCAGGCACAGGTGTAGCCACTGGCACCTGGGATTGCGGGGCGGGCAGCTTGTCCCTCTCCCAGGCTGCAGCCCCAGCCACTGGTGCCCGGGACCATGGGATGTGCAGCTTGTCCCTCTCCTGGGCCACAGCCTGGCTGGTCCCCATTCCTCTCTCGCGAGCTCATTTGTGGCTGGCTGGTCCCCATTCTTCTCTCCCCAGTGTTGAGTGTCTGAGCCATTAAGGTGTGATGGCTTGAGGGCATGACAACTATTTGCATATTAGCTCTTTATTATATAGGATTCTGCAAAAATCTCTAGCATTAAAAATTAAAGCATGCACATCACGTGTAGGAACAAGGAGATCATTGGTGGACACATCTCAAAGACTCCCAGTGAAGTAATGAAGAAATTTTTCAAAAGTTAATCATCAAATGGGAAATGAGAGAGTAGAGACCAATCCTAAACTCTTGTTTTAAAGTTGGAATGAGAATTGAGAAATGGAAGAAACGATAGGACAGAAGCTAGAGCAGTTTGCAGCATCAGGAGATTTTGTTTGTAGACTGGGAGCTGAATCAATTAATTACTGTTTATCACTTATGTCTGCAATAGATTTGCCAACATTATTTTCCAAACTTGGAAGCAAAACTCATGAATGCCTTATGTATACAGATAGATTAGAAACAGCATATTTTATCCAGATTATGATTTAAAGTGGCATGTAATTAGGACTTTCTGACATTGCTGGGGAATCTAAATAGCAAGTTCATCATCCTCTTATTTCCCATCCAGTGAACAAAGAGCACCTGGGTCTCTTCAAATCATAACTAATCAAGCGAGGTACATCTGGCCTTTCTGCATTATGATAGCCAACACATTTTGGAAAAAGATTCTTAGGCTTGCATTCCTGGAGAAAATGACTAAAAGAAGAACCAACTAGATAATTTCACAGTGAAGTTCAAGCTTTGTGGTTAACTCTAGCCAGCTGGGTCTTTGATGTTTGCAGAAATTCAGTAACCCTCATTGGGATATTCTAAAACTTCAGTTAATTAGATTTTAATAAACAAGGTCATCTTTATTGGCAAGCTTACTGTGTAATTTAGAGGGTGAACCATTTATGAGGCAGTCCAACTTATGCCAATTAAAAGGCATATAAATCCTTTCCTCAGAAGAAAGGTGATAAAATCCATCACTGTTAATTGAGGGAGAGCAAATACCATCAAAAAAAGGAGTGAGTGGCCTGAACTTGTGGAGCTATGCACATACTGAACAATGCAAAACTTAATTTAGCAGCAGTTCTATGGAGAGAAAAAAGCTATGAGTGCCTTGTTGATGTGTATTCATTTGGCTCTTATGAGAATCCAGAAGGGGAAATTAATTGCCACATTGTTCTGATTGGGCAGTGTCCAGGTTGTAACTAATCTGAAAATGGAAAAGGAAATTGAAACAAACAAGCCTGGGAGGATTTGGTCATTTTATTTCCTTGAGGTGCACATAATTTTGATGACTACTTTTAATGTCACTTGGAGGCTGTTGCATTATTATTAGTCTGCTTGGGCTGCCATAACAAGATATCATGGATTGTGTGGCTTAATAAACAGGCCTTCACTTTTGCACACTTCTGAAGGCTGGAAATCCAAGATCAGGATGCCAGCAAGGTTGGTGTCTGGTAAGGCCTCTCTCCTTGGCTGTAGACAGACACCTTCCTCTTATGCCCTCATAGGGCCTTTCTCTCTTTCCTCTGTGCACACACTGTTGTCCTTTCCTCTTCTTATAAGGAAACCTGTCCTATTGGACTAGGACTTCACCCTTCCAAACCTTATTAAGTCTTAATTACCTTCTTAGTGGCTCTATCTCCTAATATGGTCACATTGTGGGTTGGGGCTTTAACATGAACTTGGGAGGATATAATTCATAATTAAGTTCATACAGTAATATATATACATACATATATATATGAAAGCTTTAGTGTTGAAATTATTACAAATTACCCCTCCCTCCCCTTTGACTCCTTCTAGTCCATCCCTGCCCCCCACCCCAGGCCTTCACCACCCTATTGTCTGTGTCCATGGGTTGTGCACATATGCATACAAGTTCTTAGGTTGATCTCTTCCCACCCACCCACCTCCACCTTCCCTCTGAGGTTTGACAGTCTGTTCCATGCTTCTATGTCTCTGGATCTATTTTGTTCATCAGTTTATTTTGTTCATACGTTCCACATATAAGTGAGATCATGTGATACTTGTCTTTCTCTGACTGGCTGATTTTGCTTGGCATAATATATAGTTTTATGTTGGGTTTTGGGAAACATTACTTCTGGGAGATGGCAATAAGTTTCCTGAAGGGAAAAGAAGATATTGGGTTTCCCAAATATGGGAAATGCTACATATACAGTAGGTCCTCAGGTTACATTGGAGATCCGTTCCTATGGTGATTTTTGCTGTAAGCCGGAACCCACCTACATAAGCACCTATGTAAGCACCTACGTCACTCACATGAAGCACATACACAGCAGTAATGAAGTGAAACAGTAAAAAAAGTTTAAAAGAAAGATAACAATTCCTTACCTTTACTTGTGTTAAATAAATAATCCTATCTAATAATAGACAAATATGCAAATTGACCATACCTCCGACACACCCACAAGCCACACCTACAAGCCACGCCCACAATCCAATCAGAGCGAGTATGCAAATTAGCCCAACCAAGATGGCTACAGCCATAGAGAGCAAGGTTTCCTAGGTAACAGAGGAAGCCAAGCTTTCCGCCTGCCCTTGCCAGGCCTAAGCCTCCACTCAAGCTACAAAGTTTTAATTATAGAAGGTAAACAAATTCAAACAAATGGCGGCAGAATGGAGCTTGAGAGAGCAGGCCAGGGTTGCCGCCGGCAACAGGGGAAGCAAAGCTTTCCACACACCCTGGCCAGGCCCACCCGCTTAAGGCAACAAAGTTTCAATTATAACCACAACACAAATGGCTACTGGCCTCGGAGGGAGCCCCAGGCTTGGCTCCACTCCAGGCTACAAAGTTTCAATTGTAGAAGGAAAATAAATTCCAGATACCAGGGCCTCCGCTTGCGTTGCCAGGGGGCCTGGCCGGCCTGCAAACCACCACAGGCCCCTCGCTCAGGCCACCCCACACCCCAAGGGAACCCCCACCTGATCCGGGATGCCCTTCAGGGCAAACCAGCTGGCCCCCACCCCTGTACCAGGCCTCTATTCTATCTAATAAAGGAGTACTATGCAGATTGACCATCACTGCAACATACAATATAGCTGCCCCCATGTGGTCAAAGATCCTGCCCCCATGTGGACACAAGATGGCCACCACAAGATGGCCAGCAGGAGAGGGCAGTTGGGAGGCACCCAGCCTACAAGGGAGGGCAGTTGGAGGTGATCAACCCTGCAGGAGAAGGCAGTTAGGGGTAACCAGGCCGGCAGAGGAGGGAAGTTGGGGGCAAACAGGCTGGCAGCAGAGTGGTTAGGGGGCAATCAGGAAGGCAGGCAGGCAGGCAAGCAGTTGGGAGCCAGCAGTCCTGGATTGTGAGAGGGATATCTGGTGGGATCGGGCCTAAACGGGCAGTCAGACATCCCTCAAGGGGTCCCATATTGGAGAGGGTACAGGCTGGGCTGAGGGACAACCCCCTCTGTGCACGAATTTCGTGCACCGGGCCTCTAGTAAAAAACATAAAGCACATATGTACATACATTGAAATGACGGAACCTTTTTTTTTTTAATAAATAAATGGGAGATGGCGACGTAACCATGAAACGACGTACACTGAGTCCGACGTAACCCAAGGACTGTCTGTATTCTATATTTCACTCTCAGATACCCAAAATACCAATGAGTATAATAAAAACTATGAGAATCTATATTTAACATTGTTTAATCCAGCATCCTGAAAAAGGGATTCCTTTTCCTCAGGGCATATACTAGTATTAACACCTGGAGAAATACTGTTCTTCACTGTACTAGTCTGTGAAACATGCTTTTGCCACTCTATGGTTTCTGAGAGGCAGTTTTAATGGCAAATCATTTAAAAGGACTTAACAGGTGAGATTAAAAGACAGAAAATAGAGAACACTGATGAGTGTTCTTTATTAAAGTTGCTATGTGGGTAGTTGTATACTTGTTGCCATCACACTAAGATACTGTATGTGTCTTAATATACAACTAGTATACAACAGCTCTTGGACTTCAGTGATAAAGCCCATTAAATTAGTTGTCCCTCCTTGGGGAAAAATGAGAAGCTACTCAACCCAGATGTCCATCAACAGAGGAATGATAAGTGAATTGTGTAATATTCACATATTAGAATAACATTCAGCAATGAAATGAAATGAGCCATAACTACACACAAAATCACAGTGAATCTCAAAAACATATCACTGAGGAAAAAGTCAGACACAAAAGAGTACCTGCTGAATGAGTCCACTTCTGTGATGCTCAAGAACAGGCAAAATTAACCTAAGGTAACAGAAGTCAGAATAGTAGTTACCTTTGGTGGGAGTGTCTAAGAAGGGAGACAGGGAGTTAGGAAGCCGATCGTGTTCTGCATCTTGATCTGGGTAATGATTGCATGGGCATAACTACATAGAAATGAGAACTGTCCATTTATGATCTGTATGCTTCACTTCACAATTATTTTTTCCCGTGAAAATTATAGCTCAAGAGGGAAAATACACTGGTAGCTTATCATTGCTTTCTGGAACAAAACTGAAATTCCCAATACTGGTCCCTTCATAAGCTAAAGCTATCCTTTCAACATTCCATATGCTCTGTGGGTTCTAGGCACATAGAGTAAAATGTAGTATCCACTCCTTAACTCTTTGCCACACAAACTATTTATTACTAGTAGCCCATTTGCAGGAAGAATCCTGCAAGCAGCCGCTGCGGGCACTGCCGCCGCCACTGTTGCGGCCGCCGCCATTGCGGCCGCCGCGCCTGCACCCACAGGCCGCTGCCGCCTGCCCCGCTCAGCCCTGCTCCGCCCCGCTCCACCCCGCCCGGGCTTTCCCTCTGGCAGCCACCTTGCTTTCCGCTTTTCCTCCATCTTCCTTCTAAGTTGTCTTCAGTCTTCACTCCTCCCTCCCTCAGCGTATGCAAATTAACTGACATTTTTGTTGGGTAATTTGCATACTCGCCCTGATTGGCTGGTGGGCGTGGCTTTGGCTGGTGGGCGTGGCTTGGCCGTAGCGAAGGTGCGGTCAATTTGCATATTACTATTTTGTTAGATAGGATTATTTTACCTTGCTTACTTACACTTTTCTCTATCCATGTTCCCTTTTCTGGAATGTCCTTCCTATTTTCCCTGCCTACTGAAATCCACTTATCCTAAGGCTTTGCTCCATTGTCATCTCTTCTGTAAAACTTTCCCTGACATCTCCAAAATCAATTAATAACTTTTCTTCTGGACTCGCATAGCAATTTATTTATATGGACAATATAGTATGGCTGAAATAGATTAGGGATTTTCTAAGACTTGCCTGGTTTGAAATATTTATCTCTTCGTCTACATAGTACAGTCCTATTATTTTTCCTCATTTTTGAATGGAAGCATGTAGCCAAACAAAAATATAACTCTAATGATACAGTAGGTTTTATAATTCTCTGTTATCCTTGCTTCAATATGACCTCCTTGAATAAAGATTATGTCTTACTCTTTTTTTTGCAGTGACAGGACTTTTAAAAAATATCAATTGTAGTTTTCTTTTTAAAAATATTTTTATTTATAGCCGAAACCGGTTTGGCTCAGTGGATAGAGCATCGGCCTTTGGACTCCAGGGTCCCAGGTTTGATTCCGGTCAAGGGCATGTACCTTGGTTGCGGGCACATCCCAGTAGGGGGTGTGCAAGAGGCATCTGATTGATGTTTCTCTCTCATCGATGTTTCTAACTCTCTATCCCTCTCTCTTCCTCTCTGTAAAAAATCAATAAAATATATTTAAAAAATATTTTTATTTATAGATTTTAAAGAGAGAGAGGGAGACAGAGAGAAAACACACACACATTGATTTGTTGTTCTACTTATTTATGTATTCATTGGTTGTTTTTTGCATGTACTCTGACCAGAGATCAAACCTCTAACGTTGGTGTGTCAGGACGACATTCTTGAGCTACCCAAGCAGGGCTGCAGCCACAGGACTTGACCTTGACATTGCAGTGGCAATCATCTGTGTATTGTAAATAAATTTCACCTTCCTAAAGCAATGTGCATTGTGGATTACCATGGTATCTTTTACTATCACATTTTTGTTGACATCATTAACTGATCAGAAGGCAAGATTTAATAGCATCATTACAACATTCATATTTTTCCTGGGAAGGGTGTTACTCTGTTTAAGAAGAGGGTCTGTGTCAAAGTGTGTTAAGTTTCCATATCCTTTCCCCACATTGGTTGAGTGACCTACCTAAGTCTCAATTTCCTCACCTGTTAAAAATCTGGGGTGAAATGTAAATGAGCTAGCATACTATAAATTACTTAGCACCATGCCTGCCACTAAGTAAGCATTCAATAAACATGAGGTTCAACCACATGTTGAATTCTGTCTGACACATAAAAATGGCAGTTTTATATGCTTCAATGTAATTTAACTATTATTAAAATCATCATTATCACTTCCCTTTACAAGACTGTCCAACAAATGGCTCTAATCATTTCCTTTTTAATATTTAGTATGACTAGAGCAAAAATGATGAGGGGTGATTTCCGTCAATAGCAGGAACGAGTTCAAGATAGAGAGGGGCAATTTGATCTCCAACTCTTCTCTGAGGTTGGCTGCCTACTGCACAGCTTCATAAGCTTCAAACTTAATGACCACAGCATAGAAACTCACATCTAACTCAAGTGCACACATTCTAACCAGATCCAAAGTGTGAGTTTCTTTAAACACTATATCTACAAGCTGATTCGAAAAAGGACTCCTGAACTTACTGCTGAAACTTTCAGACAGAAATTTCTTCCTTATTCATTCAACAAATATTAATTGAAAGTCAACGAGGTTCCAGGCTCTGCCATTAGTCTGGTGGGGAATGCAAAAATTAGTCAGTCCTAGCTCCAATTTTCAAGGGGCATATGGCTTACTAGGCTCTTCATGTCTTGTTTATTTCTTCCTTAATTGAATAATTAAATTAATACAATATTCCCCCATGACAGCACCTCAGGGATCTTTCTGTTATGTTTTCTGAAAGTGTTAAGTTTTCTGTTAAGTGTTTCTTTTTACTAAATTTCTGTTCCCTTTCCTTATTTTTTCTTTCCTAGTATTCTATTTTACAGTTCTTTTAAGAATAAAGTTTACCCCCTTTGAATAATTTTAATCTCCTAATTTAATTCCTTTAAGTTCAGATTCATTTAAATAATTATAAGCATTCTTAAGGGAATCATGCATTTTAATTATAAGTAGGTAATAAATATTCCATTACTGTGATTCTGAAATAAAAAGTATAATGCCAGTGACAAAAATTCACAATGTTGTGAATATTCTTTTACAGAATTACCAATGAGAATAATCCACTAGGAATAACTACCTTGTTCAAGCTAGTTATAGCAAGCGCATGTGAAAGTAAATATTTCAATATTACCTGATAGAAATGTTATCTCTTTATTTAATGTTTTTTAAAAAACTTTTTATATTTATTTCTTTACAAGAAAACTGTAGGACGCATTACTAATCATGCCATTTGTGGATATGATGACCCTATGAGAAGGTGGACAAAGTCTAGCTCACAAATCCCAATGTTTACCATGTGAACCAACTTGTGCATGGATGCTCTGTGTTATCTGTTAAATGAGAACACTAGCTCATTTCAAATGGGCATACAAGAGGTACCTCTCTAGCTTCACCAGGAAGTATCCTTGGACTAGAAAGTAAAATAGATCAAAAGGAAGCACAACCATTTAGAAAGAGGCAGGAGAGAGATAAATATTTTTGTGTCAGCACATTCTAGGGATAAAAAGAGACAAAATGTTAAGGTAGGCAGGAGAGACAAGTTCAGTACAGGTCATATAAATTAATCATTAGGAGGAAAATAGAAGCTTCTCAAGGACCCAAGTTGAAGATCTCTTCTGTAATAGGTCAGGTTGGAGAAGGAGGATGAGTGTATAAAATAAAAAGATACATGATTCAGAAGGCTTTTTACGAACAGAGGGTACACTGGACCTCACAGTCTATGTGCAGTGACTTCCCTGCATACAATTTGTGTCTTCACTTAACCTTCCCAACTTTTACTTTGTTGCACTTGAGAATTACCTGAATGTAAGCTGCTTGTTATAACTATACATTATAGGAAAGAAGGAAAAAGGCTTATTTCTAGGGTTTCAAAAATAAGAAACAGCCTAAGGCACTTGGATATGTAGCACTTTGCCTAATACACTATTGTCTCCTCAGGATGTTGGGCTTGTCCTTTTTTTTTTTTTAAATTCTCACTTGAGTATATGTTTTTATTGATTTTAGAGAGAGAAGAAGGGATTAAGGGGGGGAGAGAGAGAGAGAGAGAAAAGTGAAGAGAAGAGAAAAGAGAAGAAAGAAACATAGATGTGAGAGAGAAACATCAATCAGTTGCCTCCTGTACATGCCCTGACCAAGGATCAAACCCGTAACCTAGGTATGTGCCCTGACAGGGAATGGAACCCACAACATTTTGGTGTATGGGATGACGCTCCAACCAACTGGGCCACCTGGCCGGGGCTGGGCTGGGTTTGTCTTGTTTTTAACTTACTTGTGATAAGAAATAATATTCCAGTTGGTGCCAGTCAACCACTGAGTATTAGCATCATTATTATACAATCTCCTTTCTCCTTGTCCATCTATAATATTCTTATTTGGCAGGCTAATTTCAGGCAATCCATATCTACACTAATAAAAGAGTAAGATGCAAATTGACCGTACCTTCGCAACGCCCGCCAGCCAATCAGGAGTGAGTATGAAAATTAACCCAACAAAGATGGTGGGTTAATTTGCATATGCAGGAGCCACGTGGTCGGCATCCCGCCCGGCCCCAGCCATTCTGGGCAGCATGGGAAGGCGGAAAGGCGGCTCCGGGCCAGAGTGAAAATGCAGTTCTGGCCGGAGTGAAAGTCGTGTCGGCAGCCAGGGGAAGGAAGGCCAATTCTTGCACCAATCTTGGTGCATTGGGCCTCTAGTTTAAATATGTTTTAATTTAAAAAAAAATAGCTGATCCTTTCATAAAACCACTGTTATGAGCCAGGCATGCCTCACTGGTTAATAATCTTGCCTTACATCATGTTTCTTTGCTACTTCAAATTTTGCCAGTGGTGGCATGAAGCTCCTTCATATAACCCTGACTTGTTCCACACATTCATGAGTTACAGATGCTGACTTAAGCATTCCACTAAATAATTCACCTGCCTTGCCCAACCCTCAATAAACACTGATTATTGTTTTTCCCATACCCAGGAAGGAACATTATCCTATAGTGTCCATTAGAATCCAAATTTAAGAGCCTAAACTCTAATCACTCCATGAATCCAATAGTTCTGCTTGCTCTGGGAATGGTCAGTTGAGGCAGTATTTGCACGAAGTAATCAACAGGGTTCTTAGCCTAAAGGAAAAAGAGAGCTGAAGGGCTAAAGCTTTGTCCTAGATAGTGAACCAGGAGTGGGGTAAAGCAATAATTTTGAATGGAATGAGATGCTTTCCAATTACTATTAAGAAGAATGCAACAGTAAACTGATTTAGGTGTCTTTCTTCACTTGAAGTGATGGAATGAGCCTGGACCAGACCCAGTGACCTCAGTATTGGACACCCTGCAGCAGTCCTAGGAAAGGACCAGAGACATCCAAGCAGTAGCTGGAACAGGAGAGAAGGGTATTAGCAGATGTTGCAAGGCAGGTGGAAAACCTGTGTTTGCAGTCACACCTGAGCCAGCTGCTGGGAACTCTAAAACAGCTGAGTAGGATCTAAGTGTGGCTTAAGTTTCCAAGATTGCTAAATCAGATGGAACCAGAGAAATGCAATTTGTTACATTACATCATTTTTTTCCACAGAGAAAGAGAAATAGTGTTTTTATTTTAAACCATTACCTGTCTAAACTGGTATGTAAATTTATAGATAACATTTGAAGAAAGAGGACATGGTGAGATGACTAATTCCACTGGATGCTGAAGCATGAAAAAGTTAAAGCAGCTGTAATATTGTTCCAAGGTTAAAAAAAATCAGAATGCTGGAATATCATAAAAAAATAGAACCCAGAATCAGACCCACCCATTTATGGATCCTTGATTTACGATGCAGATGGCATTAAAATGTTGTGGGAAAAGAAAAGACTTGTCAGTAAATGGTGCTAGGAAGTGAGGGTAAAGAAATGTTTGACCCTTGCTTTATACCACAGACAAAAAACAGTTACAGGTGAATCGTAAATTTAAAATAAAAGGCAATATAACACTCCTAGGAAATCATACAGGAGAATATCATCCTGATTTTCAAGTAGGAAAAAGCTTCTTAAATTAGACATAAAAGACACTGCTATAGACTGAAGGTTTGTGTTCCCCCAGGATTCTTGTGTTGAAATCCTAACATTCAATGTGATGGGATTAGAAGGTGAGGCCTTGGGAGGAGGTTAGGTTATGAGCTGCAGCCCTCGTGAATGGGATTAGTGCCCACACCTACAGAACTCCCTTGCTACTCCTGACATGTGAGGACACAGCAAAAGGACAGCTGTCTATGAACCAGGAAGTGGATCCACACCAGACACAACCTGCTGGATCTTGAACTCAGCCTCCAGAATTGTGAAAAGTAACTTCCTGCTGTCTGTCAGCCACCCAATCCACAGCAGCAGAAACAGACTAAGACAGACACTAACTACTAACAACAATGGAAAAATATAGGGCTCTATGAAAATCAAGTATTACAAGATACTATTTCAAGATACTATGCTATATAATAAAGATGTAATATGCAAATGGTAGTTACACCATGAAGCATAACGACTGACTGCATAACGACCGGATTACAGATCAGCAGGAGGGTGGGGCAGCGAGCTACAAGTGGGCGGCAGAGAGCTACAGAGGGGCGGGGCAGCAAGCTATGAGGGAGGGCGGGGGGAGCTACAAGAGGGCAGCAGGCGGAGAGCTACTGGAGGGCTGCAGGGAGCTACTGGCGAGCTACTGGCACACTGATTCGTGTGCAGGGCTACTAGTTAAGAGAGTAAAAAGACAAGCCACAAAGTGCGAGAAGAAATTTGCAATACATACAACTGCAAAAAGGCACATAACTAATGCACATAAACAGTTCCTACAGATAAATGAGAAGGACATACCAATAGGAAAATGAGAAAGAGATTGTTATTATCTGTCACTTCTGGAAATCCAAAAACTCCTAAAAAGGTGCTCAATCTCATTAGCATCAGAGAAATGAAAATTAAAACCTCAATGAGATGCCATCACACAACTACCAGACAGCTAATTAAAACAAACAAACCTGACATTACCTAGTGTTGATGAATATGTGGAACAACAAACTTTTAGTCACTCTTGCAGACATGTAAACTGGTAGAATTGCTTAAAAAATCTTTGCCATTGTCTCCATATGTTGAAGAATCACATAGTGTTTGATCTAGCAATTCTACTCATAGATACAATAGATCCAACAACAAACATGCTTGTGTGCACCTAGAATTATGAGCAAGAATGCTCATGGCTTTATTTGACCAACTCAAAGTGGAAATAATCCAAGTGACAATTAACAATTTAAATTGTGGCATATTTACAAGTACTAGGTTATTATAATGAAATCAACTATATCTGTGTAAAACAATATAGATGAACCTGACAAATTTAATATTGAGCAAAAGCAATCCAGGCATAAAATCCAGGCAGGATTCCATTTATAAAAAATTAAGAAACTTGCAAACCACTTATCTGGTGTTAGAAGTCAAGGTAGTGGATACTCATGGGCAGATGAGAGCAGCAATGGTTCAGAGGGAACATGAGGGATTACCAGCATCCTCCCTGTTGTCTTTTCATCTGTTTGATGCTTAACAAATAATTCTTTGGGATAAATAATTGAGTTATGCATGTTTGATCTTGTGTATTTTTCAAGGTTTCTTATATATCATAATAAAGAGGCTTTGCAAAAATCTATAATAATAAAAGTGTAATATGCTAATTAGACTGGACTACCTTCAGGAAGCTGGGGCTGCAAGGGAAGCCGGTGCTGCAGCCTGGGGAAGGAAAGTCTACTCTTGCATGAATTTCATGCATCAGGCCTCTAGTCCTATATAATAAAAGCCTAATATGCAAATTGTCTGACCAGGAGTTCTACCAGGGGGTGGCATGGAACACAGTGCGCATCAGCAACACCGTACTGGCAGCAGGCAGCAGTGGAGGTGCTGCCGGCCCCGATGGGCCCTGACGAGAGCAGGACCAAGGCAGGATGGTGGAGCAGGTAAGGGGGCAGCGCCAGGCCAATGCGGGTGGGAGTGGGGGCCTGATCACCCCACCAATCATCCTAGAGATGGCGACCAGCGGTGGCAGGGGCCTTGCCTGATCAATCGCCCTGCAGGCGGGATGGTGGAGCAGGTGAGGGGGTGGCGCCAGGCCAAGGCAGGGTGCCAGGCAGGGCTATGGGGCTGCAAGGCTGGGGCCCAATTCCCACAAGCCACCCCAAGGGACCCCACCCATGCATGAATTTGTGCACCAGGCCTGTGATAAATTCATAACATATTGTGGGACAGATGAAGGTTAGGGGTGAGAGAAAGTTTTCATTGTATATTTTGTATAATTTTTGGTTCTTCAAACAAATAATGTGATTTTTTAAAAACATGAAAAATTAGAAGATAAACTAAAATCTCACATGACAGCCCTGTGGTCCATAGTCCATTTTAGCATCTGAGTGTAAGGAAGTGTATTAGTTTGTTAGGGCTGTCATAACAAAATATCACAAACTGGGGGCTTAACAAAAGAAAATTAATTTCTCACAATTCTGGAGGCTAAAAGTCCAAAAGAAAAATGTCAACAGATATGGTTTCCTCTGAAGCCTCCTTAGCTTGCAGATGGCCACTTTCTAAGCTCTGTCCCCATCTGGTCTTTCCTTGGGCCTCGACATGTCTGTGCCCTAATCTCCTTTCCTTATAAGGACCCCAGTCATATTGGATTAAGACCTACCCCAAAGGCCTCGTTTGAACATAATTAGCTCTTTAAAGAACTTATCTCCAAGTATAGTCACATCTGGAGGTCCTGGGAGTTAGGACTTCAACATACAAATTTGGGGGGATGCAACTCAGTTCGTCACAGGAAGGGATGCCTGTGCACGGTAGTCTTTGAGTAAGGCAGAAAAGCAGCGGGTGCAGTTTGGATCTCCTAATGAGCTTCTCAGACAAATAGCAAAATTTCACCTGCTGCCAACTATATCCAGATTTGGGAGAAATCAGAGGCCATGTAAACTTTTCTTTTGGATGTAGCCAGAATTTGTCCTTTTTTGGGGGGTTATAGCCCATTGAAACATGTCTCAAAAGAAAACAGATCGTCTGATGTGTTCTGTTTATCTCATTGAGTGCTTTTCTTTCCTGCCCCCTGCCAAAGAAATAATCCTCTTGAGAGATTCTCTAAGAGCCTTTTGGAAAACATTATTGAAAAATATGCACATTGATATTCACCCATGTATTTTGTGCTTCTTAAAAAATGAAAAGTAACCAAATTCCATGTCATAAAATTTAAATTTAATAATGCATATTCATTGAGTTTATTCAAATATAGCTATTATTTTATGGTAGTTGAAAGAACTAGTATATATGACCAATGCAAGTAGCTAAGTAGGCCAAGTGGGATGTAAATCCTGAATTGTTTTTAAGATTTGCATTGTGAAAACCATAATTTTATTTTGCTATGGAATTCTTTCTTGGGGGAAAAATATTTCACTGTGAATAGCTCCTGTGTTACAACGTGCTTTGATTACTATCAGTGATTCTTAGGTCAAATGTGTAACCCTCAGATCCACAGTCACCCTTTGGGTAACTTGCTGGGCTGAGGTCCCCAGTATGTGTATGGCTCCTTTGCTCTTTCACTCATATCTTAACCTGTGGGTCCAAGGTTTATCTTTCCCCAGAAGAAGAGGGATTATTGTTCCACTTGGCCAATGACTGTGCATCTCATGATGGCTGAGGGGTGAGCAGGCCAGTGAGTTGCTCTCTGTCCTTTGATTCTACACCATGCAATCCATTTCCTCTGCTACATGGCAGAAATCCTCTCAGTGTGGCCTGGGAACAACAAGGACTCCTGAAGACTGTTCTGGGGTGGGGAGTCCATGAAATATTGTACCAAACTACTTTCATAATATTAACACTAAGATGTTATTTCCCTTCCTTAATCTTACTCTCTCAAGAGGCTATAATGGAATTTTCTAGAGGCTACATGGAGTGCGATTACAACAAACTGAATATGAGAACCCAGATGCTTCTATTAAGCCAGCCTTTTAAAATCGTGAAAGCATGCCAGTCTTCTCACTAATCTTATTTTGTTTTGGAAAAATATAGGTTTGTTTTTTCATAAAAATGTGCTATGTTAACAAGTAGTAGGTTGCTTATGGTTCTTTTTTGATGTTGTTGTTGTCTTACTGTACTTTTAAAATAAATTAGTAAATATTTTAAACATAGCTTTAATTTCTAATACATATTGATATGTAAGACTTATATAAATAAAAGCTTTTTGGATCCTGACTTGTTACAACTGTAATGAGGTCCTGAGATAAAAATATTTGATGACCAATGCACCACAGGATATAATTGTAATACATACAATGGATGTGAAAGAAATGTCCAATGATATTTGTTGTCCCTAAAACGAACTTTCAGAAGCCTTTTTTCCATTTCATTAATGGTCAGAAATTCAGTAGCAGTGACACTAACTGTTCTACTTTTTGGAGCCCCCAAGAATAAAGTGGATGTAGTTGTTTTTGTAGTGATCCTGGAGGCTGGGTGAAAAGGAAGGAAGCTGTGAGAGAGATCTCATATACCCCCCTTACAGTCACTCTAAAATGTATCAGGAACAAGCAGCAGAATTTCTCCCAATTCTATTAGAGCTTCTGCCTAAAAATCAGAACACCAGCAATGATCCCCTGCACAAGGGGGAAAGAGTCACAAGTGAACTAGGGAATCTAAACCAGGAGAGTCCATACTGCTGAACTTCTCCAATGATCTCTGCCACGGGCCTCTCATTACTTCTGAGTTTCAGGCAGACAAGTCCCTATTCAGCATCTAATGATGGCCTTGCTGATAAACAATTTCCCAAACTTGCACGGTGGGGCACAAACAAGGCCTTATAAATATTAACACACACACTCATTGTCTGACATGGGACACAAATAAGATGCCTGCCTTGGGGAGTTGTATTTTACCAGAATGCAGTGCCTATTCTGTACTTACCCAACTGCTCTGAAAAGTATTCTCTGCTCAGATTTTCTGAGATCATCTGGTATGCTGCTGTTGTATGTGAATTTTCAAGGGTAGTATATATAGAATGTAGCTTTCTCCCTAATTTTTTAAAAAAATCAAAACGTATTTATTCCTGGATCACTTATTCACATATCCCAGAACTACTCTGGGTAGAACAGTTTGGGAAATGCTGTCTTAAACTAAGAAGGAAACTTTAATAGGATTCCAGTAATCAGAAACCAAATAGTGACTGAGGAATCAGTTTTTCAAAGGTTTTTATTCCCATCAACAATAAGAAGTTCATTGTTTCATTGGGACTTGGTGTGCACACACAACAGAAATGTAACTGAAACAAAATTTTATGAAGTGTTTACCTTTACAATGTTTGTATACTCTGTCATTTTACATTTTATGCACTATATTTTAAAAAGTGTTGGTCACAGGCCACTATAATGATGTCACAGCCCAGAACTGTGAAATCCAATGCTGTAGGTAACTCCATCAATGGGTAAAACTAGGCCACTTTAAATTACTCATTATCTAGCAACATGATCTTGAACAAAACAAAACAAAAAAAAGTATTTACTTGCTTTGCCTACCTGTTAGGATTAAATTTTAAAAATTATATAAAAGCACTTCCAAAAGTGCAAAGCACTTCACATATAAGCTATTGTGATCAATTTTATCTATGATGCATTTCCAAAGAAGAGGAGACTATACTTGGTCAGATTTAAGACAGGACCAAAGAAACTGGAAGAAAAAAGTAGTATGAAATGCTCTCATCTTCTTTCACTGAAATCACCTCTCCTAGTCAACCATTCTGTTTTTTAAAATCTTTATTGTTTAGAGTATTACAGAGGTCCACCTTAAACTCCCCCTCATCCTATTGCCCTTCTCCACCCAGCTCCAATGCCACCCCAGGCCTTCATCTGTGTCCATGGGCCATGCATATATGCATATAAATTCTTTGGTTAATCTCTTCCTAATACCCTCCCCCCTCCCACCTGAGATTCATCAGTTTGTTCCATGTTTCCAAGCCTCTGGTTCTATTTTATTCATCAGTTTATTTTGTTCATTAGATTTCACATATAAGTAAGATCATGTGATATTTATCTTTCTCTGACTGCCTTATTTCACTTAGCATAAGAATCTCCAGGTCCCTCCATGCTATCTCAAAGGGCAATAGACCCTTCTTTTTATACAGCTGTATAGTATTCCATTGTGTAAATGTACCACAGCTTATTTTTTTTAAAATATGTTTTTATTGACTTCAGAGAGGAAGAGAGAGGAAGGGAGAAGGAGAGAGATAGTTTGATGGTCAACCACAGCTTTTTTACCCACTCAACTACTGATGGGCACTTGGACTTTTTTTCACATCTTGGCAATTGTAAATAACACTGCTATGAATATAGGGTGTGCATATATTATTTCTGGTTGGTGTTTCGGGATTCTTAGGATACATTCCTAGAAGTGTGATCACAGGGTCCAAGACATTTCTCTTACACCATTCAGTTTTAAACTTTCCACTCTGATGCAACTATGGAAGAATTTAGCCTAAGGATTTTGAGGTCTTTTGTTAAAAGTAATTTCCCAGCTGGAGCAGCCGGCTCTGCTGCAGAGACCACGGCATCTTGAAGGGGAGAGTGGTGGTGATCTGAAGCCCAGCCTTACTTTTTCAACCAGGGAGACCTCAGATACCTCCCGGGACCCTACAACCACAACCCCCAGAGACAAGCTGCCTCAGATGTGAACCCAGGAACACCAAGACTCCAGCCTCTCCGACTGTGGGTGCCTAGAAAATCTGTCCAGGAGGAGACAAAGCAGTGCGAATACGTAGATGAGCCCTGCGCTTTCTCATAGAGCAGATAGAAGGAACAGCTGAATCGATTACATCCACCCAGAATTGGCGAACTAAACACAGCTGGTGAGGAAAGGTCAGATAGCGCCTAGGGAAGTGGTCGGCAAACTGCGGCTCCAGAGCCAAATGCGCTCTTTGGCCCCTTGAGTGTGGCTCTTCCACAAAATACCACATGTGGGCGCGCACCATTGAAACTTCATGGCCCATGCCCAGAAGTCGGTTTTCGGCTCTCAAAATAAATTTCAATCGTTGTACTGTTGATATTTGGCTCTGTTGACTAATGAGTTTGCCGACCACTGGCCTAGGGAAAGGTGAGATCTGGGATCTAGGCTGGAGGAAGAGACACACGTAAAACACATGCAAAACGCATGCTGTGGGAAATAGAGTCTCAGAGGAAGATTGTGCCCCACAAAATCCGTGGCTTTAGGGGTCAGTGTAGCCCTCAAATGTGGAAAGGGGTCCACAGGGCTGCTGGCAGAAGGAGACTATATAAACTAACCCACAGCAGGGCTGGGCCCAGAAAGGCAGCCTGAAGTTCTGCCAGTATACCGGCTGCAGAGTGCCAGGAGAAAAAGGACGTGACATCCTGTGCTTTTTTTTTTTTTTTTTTTTTACTTTTTTCTTCTTTTTCTTTTTAAATCCTTGCTTTTGATTGCTAAGTCCAGTACATAGGATCTTCCAATTAAAAAAACCTCACTGAGACTGCAAGGGAAAGCTATTTTTGTGGAACCTGGGGATCAGAGTGGGGAGAGATGAGCAGAAAACCAGCTCTAGGTCAGTCTATCCCCCCAACCCAGTATTGAGTGCTGAGGGGAAAGCAATCTAAACACTGGGTAGGAGAGGGGACTTTTAGCACCAGATATCAATACAGAAACACTGCCACCCATGGGCTGTATCAGAAATTGACTCTTGTGTAAATACAACTAAAGGCAGGCTGAGAAACAAAGAGATCCTCACCACTTGACAACAGCGTTGTGGCTTATGACACAGAGGAGTGGTGGAGCACAGGGAACTTCAATATTGTGCTGTCTACCTGACAGGAAACAGACCTGCCAAGCAGAACAGTAGAGGAAGTGAATGACCTTCACTACTTCACATTTTTATTTTTTATCTTTTACTTGAGAAACTAAATTTTTTTTTCTCACTTGATTTTACCTTTTTTATTATATTTTTATTTTTAATTATTATTACTACTATTATTTTACCTTTTAAAAAAGTTTTATTTTATTTTATTTTGGGATTAGTGTTCTACATTCTATTTTTATTTTTCCTTTAGCATTATTTTACTCTATCTCAATTTTTCCTTTATGCCAACACTCTCTTACTCACTTTCCCCTTTTGTCCTGTCTTTCTTAACCTGTTCCTGCTTTAGTTTTTCTCCATCCTTTCTCTTTACTCCCTGTTAAAAATTGATCTTACTCACATATCTAATTTCTGCTCCCCTGCTCCAAGTCCATACACACTTCTCTCTTCCCTTTCTTCACTATTCAAATTTTCTTTTTCTTTCCTTTTTTTTGCCTTTTATTTTCTATCTGTTTTGGTGTTGTTTGTTTGACTGTTGATTAGTTGGGTTTTTATTGCTTGTTTTTTTTTTACTTCTGTTTTACCTCTACTCGCTGGTTCTCTTCTTCTACTAATAGATTAACTAATTTCAATTACAAACTCAGGCCTATCTACTCTCTAGTCTCCTTTTCCAATAGTAAACAAATACATAGATAGATTAAAGAGGGGGGGGAAGCTATATATGTGTGTGTGTGTGTGTGTGTGTGTGTGTATGTGTATATATGTGTATATATGTGTATATATATATATATACATACATATATATATATATATGTATATATATATATATATTAGAGGCTTGGTGCACAAAATTCGTGCACTGGGGTGGTGTCCCTCAGGGCATATACCCAGGTTGTGGGCTTTGATATCCGGTAGGGGGTGTGCAGGAGGCGGCTGATCAATGTTTCTCCCTCTCCCTCTCCTTTCTTCTCTCCAAAATCAATAAAAACATATTAAAAAAATAAAATTGATCAATTGCTTGCTGTCATCCAATGACACTCTCCGTAAAATTAGAAATAAGCTTGTTTCACTATTTACAACTACAAAGAGCTTCTAAGATTTCATATTACAGACTGAATTAGATATGGAGCATAAAAACAGAAGTAATTAAAAAGGACTTCCAAATAACTAATTTTTATACATTTGAAATATTTAATACATTAAAAATGTACCTGCTTTTCTGTTTCCAAGAAAATGTAGGTTAGTTTTTTTAAATAATGTTTAAGAAAATCTTCTGTACTCCTAAGCTCATAAAGATATTTTTCTTCTGGTTTATAAAAGCTGTCCTGTCTACCTTTACACTGGGCTTATAATGTAACTGGAGTTGATTTATATTTATGCTATGAGGTGGGGTCATTTCATTTTTTCCCTATGGATACCTGAATGTCCCACAACAATTTATTTAAAAGACCATCTTTTCATTTTTTCCCCCTCATTGTTCTGTCAGGTGAATTATGTAATAAATTAAGTATAATATATGTGTAAGTCTATTTCTGGACTCTTTGATGTTTCTTTTGGCTATATTTCATCTAATTTTAACACTGTGTTTAAAATTAAAAAATCTCTTGTGTGTGTGTTTGTATAAAAAAATACTTTACCAAATAAATTAGAACTAGTTATAATCTGCAGCTGTAAAAAAAGATGCCAATACTACAAAATGGCTTTAAAAAGCAATGAAGTACACTGAAAAGTATAAAACATTGATAAAAGAAATGGAAAAAGACACAAATAAATAGATATTCCATGTTACTGAACTAGAAGAACAAATATTCTTAAAATGTTCATATTGCCCAAAGTGAGCTATAGATTCAATGTAATCCCTATAAAAATTCCAATGGCATTTTGCACAGAAATAAAAAAAAAAATCTTAAAATTTTTATGGAACCACAAAAGACCCCAAATAGCCAAAGCAATTTTGATAAAGAACAAAGCTGGAGGCCTTACACATCCTGGTTTGAAATTATAGTAAAAAGCTATAGTAATCAAAATAGGGTGGTATTGGCATAAAAACAGACACATAGAGAATGGAATAGAATAGGAACCCAGAAATAAATTCATGTATATATGCTGAATTAATTTTTGATAAAGGAGGCAAGAATATACAATGGAGAAAGGATAGTCTCTTCAATCAATGGTATTGGAAAAACATCCAAATGGTACATGTGGGTACCCACATGTAAAAGAATAAAATAGGAACCCTTACATCATATACAAAAAATCAACTTAAAATGGAATAAAAACTTGAATATTAAGATCTGAAATTATAAACCTCTTAGAAAAAAACATATGGAGTAAGCTCCTTGACATTGGTCTTGGCAATGATTTTTTTGGATTTGACACCACAAGAAACAAAAGCAAAAATAAATAAGCCTACATCAAACTAAAAAGCTTCTGCATAGCAAAGGAAATAATCAATAAAATTAAAAGTCAATCTATGGAATGAGATAAAAGATTTGCACACCACAAATCTGATAAAGAGTTAACATCCAAGATGTATAAGAACTCTATAACTCAAGATCAAAACAAAGAAACAAACAAAAAACAAGCAACAAACAAAAGAAACACAAATCAACATACAAACAAGAAAACCAAATAACATAATTTAAAAATGTGCAATGGACCTGACAGACTTGTTTTTCCAAAGAAGAAACATAAATGGCCAACTGGAAGAGGTACTCAACATTACTAATTATCAGGGAAATGCAAATAAAAATTAATCACCTCACACCTGTCAGGATGTATATTATAAAAAAGACAAGAGAGACTAGCTGGTGGCTTAGGGGTTGAGCGTCACCCTATGAATCAGAAGGTCAAGGTTCCATTCCCAGTTGGAGCACATGCCCGGGTTGTGGGCCTGATCCCCAATGTGGGGCATATAGGAGGCAGCCAATCAATGATATTCTCTCATCATTGATTTTCTATCTCTCTCTCTCCCCCTCTCCCTTCCGCTCTGAAATCAATAAAATAATAAAAAAATAAAAGGACAAGAGATAACAAATGCTGGCAAGGATGTGGAGAAAGCACAACCCTTGTACACTGTTGGTGGGAATGGAAATTGGTGCAGCCACTATGGAAAACAATATGGAAGTTCCTCAAGAAATTAAAAATAGAACTACCATATGAACCAGCAATTCCCCTTCCAGGTATATATCCAAAGGTAATGAAATCATTGTCTTGAAGAGGTATCTGCATTCCCATGTTTACTGCAGCATTATTCCCAACAGCTAAGATAGGGAAACAACCTAAGTGTTCATCAACAGATGAATGGATAAAGAAAATGCAGTATAGATACACAATGGAATATTATTCAGCCTTAAAAAAAAAGAAAATCCTGCCATTTGCAAGAACATGGGTGAACCTAGATGGTATTATACTAAGTGAAATAAGCCAGAGATAAAGAGAAACACTGTGTGGTTATCACTTAGAGATGGAATCTCAAAGAAGAAAAACAAAGTTAAACTCCTAAAATAGAGTAAAATGGTAGTTGCCAGGGGCTGGGGGAGGGGAAAATTGGGAGAGGTTGGTAAAAGGGTACAAGCTTTCAGTTACAAGATTATTAAAATCTGAAAATCTAATGGATAACATGGTGACAACAGTTGATAATACTCTATTACATCATTTGAATTTTGCTAATATAGTAGAACTTGTGTTCTTACGCATAAAAAAAAAAAGAGGTAACTATTTGAGGTGATGGATGTGTTAACTCAGTGGTGGAATCCCTTCACAATGTATAGGTATAAAAAATCATCATGTTGTACACTTCACATATGTTAAAATTTTGGCAATTATACCTCAACAAAAGCTGAAAAAAGCAAAAATCACACATATATTTTAAAAATTTAACCTACAATTGAAAACATATATATATACACACACATATACTCATATACACATGTGATTCTGTTTTTTCTTCTTTTTATACTATTTTAAATTCTTCATAGTAAGATTTACAAAAAAAGTTTTGTTAATTCCACCAGACTCTGTCAACATAAAGGTACCTACAATATTTTTTATTGTTATATTTTCAATGCACAAAATTGTGCCTAACACACTTTGGATAATGAACACTTATTGCTGAGTGATGAATAAATGAATCAATGATCATTTTTAGGACAATTAAAATTATTATCTACAATTTGGAAAAAATTACCTATAGTATTCAAATAGCAATGAACTGAAATAACCATGCTTCTCAGTAATAGGTATATTTACAACCACCATATATATAGATGAATAATATTCAATAATTACAAGTAAATTATGTAAATGCCAATGCACTCAGTTAAGTCACCATACCATTAATTGTCTTTTCTGCTTATTGTTCCTCTTTTCCTTCTGTGTAATAGCAAGGTTGTGGTTAAAATGCATTGATATCTCTTCTTCTCACACAACAGCTTTTATTATACTTATAAGTATTCTAGGTCACTTGGGGGCTACTTCCTGTGATAGTATAACATTTGAAATAAACCTAAATCTGACTTCCACAAATTCTTGAAAGGTAATTTAAAACTTTACAGAGGATTTTGGAAAAAAAGCACCAGAGAGAAAATTATGTTACCTGAGCCAATGAAGGATATCTTAAAGTCATCTTCATTCATGTTTTGCCCCATATTTCACTGGCCAATCACTTCCCCTCATTTTCTCCACTGAAAATATTCCATTTGCTTGCTTCCATGTCTTACTGCCCTTCTATCCCATTGTTCTTTTATCTTTTCTAGATTAGCTCAGTCCTTTTCTCCAGGAAATTGGTTTAGTTTCTGTAGTGCAGACATGTCAAACTCAAAGGCTAACATGGGCTAAATAAACAAGGTTTAAGTTTATGTGGGAAGCATAAAAACAAAAGCTTCAATTTTCATAGAAACGTAGGTTTATTTTGATAGAGACATGCTGAATACAAAGGGCTGAAATGAATGAGTAATCATTAACATAAAATAATAGAACATTTTAATAAAAATTAATATTTTTCTTGAACATTAACTTACCAGACACTAAATAACTGCACAAATTAATGTGTAATGCAAATAAACCTATCTTTCTTGTTCTCCAAAAGTGAAATATTTTCTGTTGTGCCCACCAAACTAGGCAGTACAAGACTAATGACATGGCAATCGGCTGCTAAAATATCCGCTGATGCCGAAACAGGTTTGGCTCAGTGGATACAGCGTCGGTCTGCGGACTGAAAGGTCCCAGGTTCGATTCCGGTCAAGGGCATGTACATTGGTTGCGGGCACATTCCCGGTAGGGGGTGTGCAAGAGGCAACTGGTCGATGTTTCTCTCTCATCGATGTTTCTAACTCCCTATCCCTCTCTCTTCCTCTCTGTAAAAAGTCAATAAAATATATTAAAATATCCGCTGCTAGTATTAGTGGAGAGAAATGGCTCCACTTGGCATGCTTGGCTCATGGCTCATGCTTGGCTTCCTGGCATTCTCCCATGTACAGTAGCCCACAGACATGTGGACCTCCCAACACAATGGACTAGTGGACTGCAATTAGCCTAACACTGTACTGGACCCTTCTCCAACAAGAAATGGAAATTCTGGACATTGGCTCTGATTTTAACTATACCGATACCCCAGCTACATTTCTTCCATGACTGGAATAAGGAAAATGGGACTTTGGAAATGCAGGGACTTAACTCCACACAAATAAAGCTGACTTCCATGTTAGTCTCAGAAAACTATTTTTCTCAGGATATTGTAAGAAGTCCACCAATAGAGTTTGATCAAACTTCCCTGATCTTGCAATCTTTTAGAATGTCATTGAGATCACTAATTCTATTTCTTGCTAAGACCCAAGTTTCTTTCGAACTCCCTCTTTCTGGGGAAAAAACCAGCTACCTTGGGCTACAATTCATTCACATTTGTGTCTCTTCTTCGGGATACATTGAGTCATACAGGATTACCCTCATATAATCCATGGTTTTGGAGAGATTTTTTTTTTTCTGTAATAGACCTAAGTATATACATTCTGTCCTGTGTGGTTCTGATTAGCTTGCTTGCAAATTGGGCTTTTTTTTTTTTTCTGGGATGGCTAGAATGAAATCCTAATTACATCACTGAGCATGTATTAGAATGAAAGAATATTTATAATGGACTTTGAATAAACCATAACCAAATCTACATAAACATGCATTTGTAAAGAGAAGTTAATTGTTAAGATATGTTGCTCCCTCCTCTTTCTAGATTATGAGGCAAATAAAAAAATTGCATAGAAATGGAATTTAATTTGGTCACTGGTCATGAAGCCAATAGAGACTGTATTTCATTTTGAAACTTAATCATCTCCAGGAATTATGAAAACAAACAAAATCCCAGTTTATTTTTAAAATAGTTGAGTCATATCAAAAAAAGAAAGCTCAACTTTAACTCATTGAGCTCCCACTGTGTGCAGGGCACTCATTTTGCCTTACAGGAAGGTTCCGTAATTTTCTTTGTAATATGAGAGGCACAGAGGACTGAGAAAATCCTGCTGTGGCTTTGACAGGTCTCTCTCTCCAACACCCACATTGCTCACCAATACCTGCTAATCAACAAGAACAATTCTGCCCTCATTGGAGAACCATCCTTGACCACTAAAGAAATTCAGAAGATGCCACCCCAAAATATGCCACTTTGGTATATTGATTATTTTGAGCTTAAGGCACTTGAAAAAAGAGCAAATGCAGACAGAGGCTTTCTCTGAACTCCCCTACCTGCCTAAAGACAGATCCACTATAAGGACCTCAGGAGTTTCATCAACCAGGGAAGACTGACTCTTATCTCAGGAGAGGAGACTAAATGTCCCACCACACCCAAACAAACTTTGTCAAAAACTATCATTTCTCCCATCTAATCTTTTAAAGGTCGTTGATTTTTTCCCCTAAAAATTATTTACTTTTCCATAAATTGTCTCCATCATTCCCCTCCCCTTCCCCTATGAGGATAGTTTATAAGCTCTCAAAATTCACCATTTTGGGGAGTTATTCACTGTTTTTGTAATGCCCTACGAAAGTAATATTAAAATTAATTAATCTGTATACCTTTTCAGAGAAGGGAAGGGAGAGGGAGAGACAGATAGAAACATCAATGATGAGTCAGAAACAGTGATTGGCTGCCTCTGTACGCCCCTTACTGGGGATCAAGCCCAGAACTCAGACATGTGTCCTGACTGGGAACTGAATCGTGACCTCCTGGTTCACAGATTGATGCTCAACCACTGAGCAACACCAGGTGGGCAAGAAAATAATTTTATAAAACCATCTTTTGGAATCCAAGTATGTTTGTGATTAGCTATGAGGAAAATTTTGTGTATGATAATAAACTGCCTGAGTGTCCTCCCAGGTGTTGCAGACTGGATGGCAGGAATACATAAATAATTCATTTCCTTTTTTTATCCTCATGGTAATCAGCACATTTCCCTCTACCGTCCCAAACGAAAAGCGTTTTCAGCCTTCAAATTTGTACATGACCCCTTTAAACCACAAATTTACTTTGCTTTACAGATTTTCTGCCTTGCACTGTAAATGTTGAACAATACAGATACAAATACAAAAAGAAGAAAAACTATTAAATTTTAGAGTTGAAAAGATCTAGGAAACATAACTCTCTTCTTTCCTTTCTTCTCAATTATCCCAAATTGATTTAAAAATCACGTTTTGCTTTGTTTCCAGAAATTTAAATGTTATGTTAAATTTTTATCTGTATTTACATCCATCACATGTTTATGGATCCAAATCAGTCAGTGGCAAACGACATGAATCTTTTAAAAAATATTTGCTATGCTCCTATCAAAAAGAAAGAAAGAATAGCAAAGCCATCACAAAACACCTCCTTAGAGGAAATACTTTTTTTTTGGCCATTGATTTGTTTAGCAATTTAGATATAATTCTATGCAATCCACTGAAGCTGTGCAGTGTAGAGAAAATACGCATTCCACCTTAATATAATCCTTTTGTGTATTTCAAGAACTGTGCCTGAAAGCATCAAACCTTAAATTATTCTGTAATTGGCAGGCAGCAAATAGCAATTTCAAGTTCCAAGCAGTACCAAGGCCAAATGGAAGAAGACTTTTATAATGGCAATGCCTAAAAAAAAAAAGAATAGCTTGAAGGATTATCAACAAATTGAGCTATAAACACAATGTCACCAAGAGTGGGGAGAAGCAAGTGGAGAAAGAATTTGTTATCATCAAAGTATTTCACTTTGCAAAATAGCTGAGCCTTCCTCTTTCAAATTTTTAATGTTCTGGCAGAGCACAAGTCATTATTTGGAATGAACTTTTAAGAAATTCCAAGCACATTTGAAACAATGGCAGACTATAAAGGTAATTACTAATTTTAATTTTCCCTATTATGTGCAACAGTTGCCTGTAAAAGTACGGGTGAAACTCAGTCACTTGTCAATTTCCCTCAGCTTGTAAACACGGGCATATGTCTCTTAACATTATTTTCTTCTCAGTTAAGATTTGACAGAAATCTTACCCATAGGCAGATGGTCTTGTTAGAAACATGAAATACTGCTTCTACCATGTGCTGTCATTTTCATGTTCTTTTAATTGTTTTTTAAAAAATAACATCTCTATGTATCATGAACATCTTGGAATATCAGGAGTCAATTCAGAATTATCATACTGCCACTAATGTTCTGAAGCTTGATATTTACTTAATTTGAGTGTCCATGGTGGCTTGCTTATAATAGGCAACATTTTATACTTTAATATTAAATATTTCTGAATAAAAAAGTTATTATGCTGTTTTGATTTTCAAAATGGTGGAACGAATAAACAAATGAGAAGGAGAAGCCAGTATTCTTGTTCTTCCATTAAGTAGAAGATCCATTGGCATTTAGAAATAAAAAGTAGGACGTCTAGAAGTTATTCTGCATGGAGATTGACAGACAGGGAAAGTTCCACAGTGAGTAAATCTTCATTCCACAAAAGCATGTGATTGAGCTGATCATGTGATTGAGCTGACATGCTGGGACATAGTTGAGTGACAGAGATGATCAGTGCACTCTCCACTTATTGAACTGGTGGAGAGAAACTTCAATTGGTGTGTCACATGTCTGGCTTTGGCCTTCTTATGCTTAATATTGTGAGCAATTGTTGCCAGAAGATTGGGTGGGTGGAATTCCTCCATCACTAGTGGGAGTGGGGTTCCTGCAAAATCTTCAGAAAAGGAATTTCCTACGACTTGCACAGGAGAATGAATGATTTTTATTTGCATTGAATTAATTATATTTCTCTGTTTGCAAGTCCCACATCCCTTAAACCAGACCTGGAAAATATGCAGCTGGGGGTTTAGCAGAGCTAAAAGTAGGACCAGTGTCCAGAGTTTTCATTCCTTGGTGAGATGGGTCCAACGTAGCATCAGGCTAGTTAAAGTCCATTAATCCATTGTGTGGAGTCCACATGGCTATGGACCATGTGTGAGAATGCAGGGTGTGCTAACCCCCTGCAACAAGAGTCCTAGGAGAACAAGAGGGCCAAGAGCGCAAGAGAAAGAACTTTCTTTGTGCAGGAGTTAAGTATCTCAGATTCTGCACCCTTGCAGTAGCCACACCTATTCTGGACACTGACTTGCTCTCAGGTGTGACTGACAGGTAAGCTTCTTCCCACATCACCCAGACCTTATTGAGCAAGGGTCTATTGTCCAGTCCCTTCCCCCATCAATCTGCAGGGAACAGATTTAGAGAATGTTAATTGCAGCTTCCTAGCAAAGCTGTATAAATGGCATGCCTATATCATTTAGACTCCCCTTTACTTCATTCCTGTTAAAGCATAACCAGGTTGTTATAAAGGTATCATAATAACTTGGAAGAGAAATTATGCTTATTAAATTTATAAATAGGCCAAACTTACACATTTTCATAGTTTTCAGCAAGATTAATATGATTTAAATAGGTTGGAAGAGTAAAACAACAATATATAATCTAGTAGGATTAGTGGAAAATTTTCAGATCTGAATTCAAAGTATAGAATAGAAAGATATGCCTGGACAAAATTCATTTCATGTAAAAATGGTTAGAAGACTACACAAAAGTGCTACCTGCCAGAAGTGAAATAAATGAAGTTTTATAAAAAGTTAATCTATTGTTGGCATGCATTGGTGGATCTAGTGTCCAAAATGAAGCAAGATGTGTATAGTTCTGCTGCATTTGGCCTGAATCAGGACATATGTGAATGCCGTGTTTGTGGTTGTTATAAGTCAGGAAAACACTGACAAGAGTGCTGGTATTGGGGAAAGTGAGATTCTAGAACTGCTCTGGGAACTGGGAATTTTCAGTCTGGAGATGTTTTAAAGACTTGATCATCATTTTCATATACTTGAAGGGCTTGGAAATAACAAGTGTATGCTTTCTGTATTTTTTTCCTGCACAGGGCAGAGTTAGAATGACTGAATCTAACTTATAGGAAGACAACTATGACTCAAAGGAGCTACAAAGCCTCCAACATATTAATCAGTAGTCTGACCAGCTGCTTGAGATACTGAGGCACCCGAATAGGCTCCTGGAGTCCCTGGTTGGAATGTCACAGATAACATTTCCACAAAAGGGAATGAGACATCATTTCATCATTTTATGATTTCTTAAGCAACCTGTCTTAGGAGTTATCAGGAAATATTTACCCTTTTGGGGAGGACTTAAAATATTATAACTAAGACTATTACTGGGACTGAGAGTGAAATGGTATAATTTGTTTCATAAGATTTTCTAAAAGTTTTTATCTTACGTTTAGAAACTCACTCTCAGTGAAGTTGTTTTTCAAGATCATTTTGGATCCACCATTGCTCTGTGAGCTTTAGCATACATTTTGTTTTCCCCACCAGAGGCAATCAGACCTGGGTCACTATATATATATATATACATACATACACACACACACACACACACACACACACACACACATTGGGTGCTTACTAAATGGTAATATGTATGTACATTGGATGCTTACTAAATGGTAACTATGTTATATATATATAGCATAACTATATATATATAGTTATATATATAGTTATATATATATATATACACACACACATACATACATGCACATTGGGGTGTAAAATTGCTTCAAGAGTGATTTTCAAAGCTCTGATCTTCCTGGTTTTGAAGCAATTGTGTGGAAAAGCAAAATGTATAGATTTGAAGGACACTAAGGGTGATTCAGGTTAAACTAAATAACTCTCAGACCCACGTGGGAAAAGAAAACCTTTTGAATGAGGTAAACTTTTCCTTGAAAATTTCTCTCTCTCTCTCTAACTAGAGATAGGCAGCTGCCTTTACTTTTGATCAGAATAGGATGGTATTTTGAAAGCTCCTTTGTTATTCACCTTAATGCCTTTAAATACCTCCTTTGCATGGTTTGAGTTTTCTATAGCAAGTGACTATAAAATTCTATGTGTGTAGGTTCTAGAGGACCCAGATAGATTACATGATTGTTTTTAATATCAGTTAAATGGTATGATAATTTATGTGTTTCATGGGTTTTTCTAAATGATTTTCTCTTATGTTTAGAAACTCAATCAATGAAGTTGGTTTTCAAGATCATTTCCACTTAAAACATCTGGCTTCTTGGTTAAATCCAAGTAAAATATTATCTGCTTCTCCTCCTTTTTGGTTCCTGATACATATTCTAACTATAAAATGATATATTGTTAATATTGATTAGGACTTTTAGAAAAGGCCTTTTGACGCAGGAAAAGCAAACACGGTAACAGCTCACAGTTCCCATCTTTATCTAGGAATTAGAGTTGTAGAAATAAAATAAATTTGGAGTCAGACGTGGGGTCAAAACCTAGCTGCCAATTTGAAGCTGCAAGACAGAGAGAGGGGGTTGGCTCTGCTGAAACTCACCACTCTCACCTGAGAGATGAGAACACTGCTCTTCCTTCTGAGGACTGTCCTGAGCATGAACCATGGTAAAGACATCAGGCACCTAAAGCACAGTGGGTGCTTACTAAATGGTAACTACTGTTATTATTGCTGTGATCATTGTTACACAGGATGATTTAAAGAGCAATTCGAGTCTCTTAATCCAAAATCTCTCTTATCTAATGATTACTGCTGAAATATCAATGTGCAAGTTATGGGGGGAAATCTAGTTAGTTATTAATATCTCAATCAGGTTTAGGAAATAAGAGTTTGAGGTTGCTTTTCACTATCACCCAGGGAATTCAGATACACATCCCTGAGTTGTTGCTTTTATCCACTGGATTCAGACATAATCTGAAATATCGGTTCCACTCCAAGAGGTAAGGTATTGGCCATGGAAGCACAGTAAGAGAAAAAGAGCATCAGGTGCCTGCAGGAAGGGGATCCCAAGACAGAATAAGGTATTAGAATGGCCAATAGCCTCGGAAACATCACCCTTTAGCGGTGCCTCATTGATTCCATTATTTGTGTCCCATACATATGTCCACTCCTAATGGGATCTGACTGTGCATTGCTCACTATTGGTCACAGCATAGGCAGCCAGGGCACTCTGGCCTAAGTTATGTTGGATGGATGCATATAGTTCGGAAGTTGGGAAAGGCAATTTAAAGATTTTGTAAGAAGACATGAAAGGTATGGGAACTTGAATAAGGACAAAAAATTCTAAAGGGATCTGGTCATAGGATTCACAAACCAACCAATTAGGTGCTGACCTCTGTTTTTCCCCACAATCTGGGCAAGACTGACTGGCCATCCACATCTTCCTTCTCTTACGTCAAGCAGAGAGGGTTCTGAGAATAAAGCCCTGGAGCAAAGGCAGGGGCATGGGAACCACTATGCTGGTGGTAAAGGAAGGTGTGGGGTCTTCTGACCACAGGAATTACTGGCAGGACTGAGGCAGAACCTGCTGTGACTTGATGCCTCCCATGCCCGTAGCACCAGGGACCGCATTATCCACGGCTGCCAAGCTTGTTCTCACTCATTCACACTTGTGTCATGTTTTCTGTATCAAAGGAGTACAAAGCTCCATTGCTGAGACCCAGGGCTCAGAGGAAAGGACACAGGGAGTCAAATGCTGTGACTCCTAGTTTGAGTGGTGTGTCCCTCAAAACAAAGTCTGAGTGTCAAGAGTGTTTAACTGAACAATCTGTGCTGATCACCAAGTCACAATGGGGGTGCAGCACTGCTGTTTTTATTTCTTTACTTTGTTTCAAGAAGGTAGACTGGAAGAAAGGAGAAAAAGAAGCAACATACTATTATATCCTCTGAATGAAGAAGGGGAGAGATAACTGAATCCATGTAGTCATTTCATAGTTAAATGAAGCAAAACCGACTTCAGGAGAACCTCTCAACAGTACCCATTATCATTTCATGTTGAACTGTTTATTATTTTTTGCATTAATATCCCAGGATACTGCAATGAAAAAAACTCAACTTTCTATTATCTTACACTCTTTTATAACCAGCTGCTCTCTGCCTTCCAGATTAAGGCATACCTGAGTGACCAGCCTTCTGGCAATCCCCACTCATCCTTGGGAACAGGTGGAGACCAACTAGTCTATAATAGGTGCTTATTTAAAAAACCATGTACAAAAGTACAACTCTGGAAAAGAGACTAGGTCTGTGTGCTAATACCAGGCATCTAAAATCACATCTTTTTGTTTCATTTTGTTTTCCCCTAAAACAGTTCGTTTTTTAAATACATTGATTATCAACACCTAATGTGCAAGATAGAAGTCCTTATGTTTAGCTATTTTAGTGCAATTACAAAAAAATCAATATATGTTTTAAAGAGTACAAGAAAGGACTAGTTATTTAAGATTTTTTTTAGTATGCTCTCACAATAAGCAAACTTTCAATTGAGCTTTTTATTAGATTCAAGTTAAGAGTTTTATGAAGCTAAGTAAGGAATGAAATTAAGGGTTTATAACAAGTATTGTGGTGTATCTCTTTCAACAATCTGACGTGCCACAAGCTACAACACATACATAATTTTCAGATAAATATATCAACAACAAGGAGAAAAATACAGTCAGCCCCCCATAGCCACAGGTTTCACATTCATGGATTCAACCAACTGGGGATCAAAAATATTCAGGAAAAAATAGTTATGTTCTTGCTGACATGTACTATGTAGTTAGTCCTATGATAGTTACTTCTGTATAAGTACAGGCTTTTTCTTGTCATTATTCCCTATACAGCACAGTACAACAATTACTTACATAACATTTTCATCATATTATAAGGTAATGACTTAAGTATATTACTTAGCTATTATAAGTAATTAATCTAGGGATGATTTAATGTACATGAGAGGATGTGTGTAGGTTATAGGCAAATACCATAACATTTTATATGAGGGAGTTGGGCATTCTCAGATTTTCGTATCTGTGGGGATCCTGGAACCAATGCCCTGTGGATACTGAGGGATAATTGTAATGAAGTGTACAGGGCAAATGTACAGATGTTTTTAAGCAATTTTGAACAAAGGTTATATTAAGATCCCCCCCCAACATATTAAATGCAAAATAATAATATTCTAAAATGAAACTTTTACTAGATATTTATAAAAGTAGCTAAACATACAGGAGGATTCAATCTAATCATTAACACCGAATCATACTTCAAAATATATTCTCTCGCAACCTCAATTTAACATGATTTTATAAATAATTCCAGCTACACAATTTTAACTCACAATGGACCAAAGGTGGCATAGAATCCAATTTTGAGCTGATGTAAATAAATATAGACTACTAAATTCAGCTTGAGCATGTATTAAAGATTTATCCAAATTTTTTAAATAAAAAGAATGACTTTGCTTCACTCAATGTAGTTTTTAAACTGTATGGCCAAAGATATCTAAGTTCTCTACCAAAGTCAGCTCTAAAATTCAGTACATAGAATAAGCCATGCCAAATATCTTGAAAATTTAAATGCAACAGGAAAGGGAAAGGGCTTTTGGCAAATGAACATCAATAGATACAGATAAATTACAAATCTACTGATATTTCTAGCAGTCAAGTATTTTGGGGAAAGTACTCACATATTGTGAATAGGATATTAAATGAACTTTTCAACTTCTGGGCTTTGTTTACAAGCTGCCTACAAGAACCTGTTATAGCCCCAGCTGGTTTGGTTCAGTGGATACAGCGTTGAAGGGTGTTGGGTTCAGTTCCGGTCAAGGGCATGTACCTTGGTTGCAGGCTCAATTGATCCCCAGCCCTGGTGGGAACGTGTAGGAAGCAACCAATCTATGTGGCTCTCTCACATTTGTTTCTCTCTCTCTGTCCTTCCCCCTCCCTTCCACTCTCTTTAAAAATCAATGGAAAAATATCCTCAGGTGAGGATTAACAAAAAATAACCCGCTGTAGTCATAGATTCTGAGACATATATCTCTGGCATTTTGTGGTCACAGGTGGTCATTTACATCTAAGTTCATGACTTCCAAGCTGGTGATTATATTTATATCTGTAATTTCTTCTGTCTTCTTAGGTAAAAAACAAGCAAACAACCAAAAAACCTTGAAGTAGATGGATCAGATTGCTTCTGGTTTTGGAAGTGCAACTTTTATGTTTTAACTCACTTACTGCTTATCACCATGTGCAGATCTTCCACCATATGGTAATTCTGAGACCTGAGAGCTCAATTTTGATAACTAGGCCAATTACCTTAGAGGGTCTCAAAAATAAGTAACACACCAGTTCATTTCCTACTGAGGAGGAATAACTGAGTTTTTGTGCCATTATACCAGGAGAAGAAACAGGCTCTGAAAGACCAAGAAACAGCTTCAAGGCCACATAACAGGAGGTGGCAAAATTCAGTGCTTGTTCATTAAAACGACTTCGTAAGTTAACCATTTAGAACAATAACCTCTCTAATAAATACAGATTATACAAAAGAGGCACAGAGGCTGGAAAACCACTGATTTGACTGGTTCAGGAAATTCCTTTAGCTTGACTCTGAGGTCTGCTTACTGTATGCTGAAGAAAGAACTCCCTGGGCAGCATCAGCAGTTATTTCTGAATCATGAAAGAGCTTTTCAGCTTATTTCACACCATGAAATGCTGGAGATATTGCATGTGTGCAAATGAATGCCTTGGGTTTAGAAATTTATGTTGTGAGAATGATAATATTAGCCAATTTACTAGCCTACACTTGGCCATTCTTTTGAATCTAAAAGCTGTTTGATGTATTCCACAATATTTAAAATCATATTTATTCTAGTTTTCTATGCTTTAGAGTAAATAAAGCACCCTTTAAAAAACCTCTATTTAGCTGCTGATATCTCCAGTATTTCAACTCTTCTAACCAGACCTTCAGAGGTTTTCTGAGTATGAGAGAAGTTGCTACCACCACTCACCCAAGTTGGATGTGATTAAGGGAGAGGTACATTGGGGAAGCAGAACATTGTCTATTTTTTCTTGCTTAAAAAAAATTATCCTCAAGACGTGGAAAACTTAAAAAAGTCTTTATCTAAAGCTAAATATAATAAATATAATTATGCACATTTATTTTTTGAAGGAATTTCTTCTATCCTTTCTAATATATATAATTTACTATAATATTTTCTTATTATAGTAAATGTTAAGCCTTGGAAAATCTGTGATTACATGGGAGCCAACTTTGGAGATGAATTTCAATTTAAATTGCTTTCTCTGGCATTTATTAGTAATTCAGTTTTACTCCATGTAATTAACCATGGAATTATAAATAATTCAAATTGGAAAGAAAATATAGTCTTCAGACATCTCCAAATCATCAAAACTACTTTTAAATATGTCAACCTGTCTTAAGAGTCAAAAACCCCATTGTCTTATTACATGAATTTGAATCAATAAAGTATATTAAAAACACTATTTACTTCATGTAGATATCCCCTGTCCTCCATTTTCCTTTATAAAAATCTTTAATTTTCCTTTCTTTTTGACATTTATCCTAAATGTTTACAACATAAACTTTGGTGCAAAGATTATAGAGACTTTTATGGACTTCAATCTGTATACCAATCAATTAAACTTTAATTAAAAACACCACACACAAACTTTAATTTGGAAAGGATGTAGTTCATTGTGATTTCATGCATTCACCCTGTAAAAGATGTTGACTTTAATTTTATTTGAATTTTGACTATTAGTAGTATCTTTGGTCTAAAAATATCAGATCTTCAACAAACACAAAGAACTATATGCCAAGAGATTAAAAAGCATAAATCAGATTAAACACTAAAAATTTTATGGACTGCTTTTTACATTTTGTTATGTAATAAAAGGGCATTTTTATTACATCTCTATGATTTTTAACACGTTAAGCACTCAGCCTGTTTTGTCTTCCGGACAGAAAGTATAGTGTCATTCACTGGTGACTGGGCGCTTAAACATGTTCCAGTCCTAATCTCTTAAATCTGTGGTTAATACTGTGCTTCCTGAAGGCAAGAGGGCTCATAAAAGTTGAGGGTAATCCGTGAAGGATGGGTGTATGTGGTGGGGCCCTTACCTACTACCTCCCTTCACCTCAAGATGCTCCATTTAATTTCTTTTCATACTGGACTTTCAGCTAGGATCTCATTTGAAGACAGTATAGCTAGCTCAAAGAACATTTGCATCTGATTTAAATTGCAAGTAGAGGATAATGAAATACCATATTTTTCCATGTATAAGATGCTATTTTTTTCTAAAATCGTTAGGCTGAAAATCGAGGGGCGTCTTATACACGGAAGTCAACCGAGGAGGAAGGTGTCCGGGTGTGGGTGTGTAACTGCCTATACCTTGTCAAAGAGGCTTCCTCCAATCACAAGCTTTATTGTTACTGACATCAGCTGATGCTGTAACTGGAGGTGGAGGTGGAGAGTTCACAGATGCAATAGGGACTGGAGCTCATAAAGATGTCAAAAAATAAAAAGATAAATACAGGTAAGTGATTGTCTTACTCTGCAAAATTCAAATTGAATGTAATCAGCTATACAAGAGAGCATGGAAACAAAGCTGCAGAGAGACAATTTGAACTTTCTGCCACTGAGTGTATATCAGACAGTGGAGAAACAGGAAGAACAACTCCTTAAGATGCCAAAAAAAGAAGGCCTTAAGAGGAAAACCAGAAAAATGGGCAAACTTGGAGCAGAGGCTTAAGACTTGGATTATGGAGCAGTGCCAGAGTGGCTTATGTGTGTCAACCAAGCTTATTCAATGTCAGGCAAGGATGTTTGCAAGCAAAATGAACATTGTTGATTTTATAGGAAAGGCAAAATGGATGAGGAGAGAAGGGTTGGCCATGAGAACACGAACCAAGTTAGCTCAGAAAAGTTAGCCACCAGTTTATGAGGATGATCTCATATACATAGACAGTAACTCAGAAGATAGCAGTGATACAATAGAAGCTGAAGAAATGGATATGTCTGGAACTAATAGTGCAGTGATGCAACAGAGGCTGAATAAAGTGGTATGCTGCATAATATCGTAGCACAGTATGTAAACATTACCTGTGGTAATTACTAAATAAAAATATGTTGTTTTATGTTTGAAATATTGATTTCTTAATTTTGGGTTGGAAAGGGGGCGTCTTATACATGGAAAAATATGGTACATTTGTTTTCACAATGTCACTGACCCTAAATTTTTCCATGAAACATTTAACATTTCCCCCCATCATTAAAATAAAATTAGATAAATTTGAAAAGGCTACATACTGTATGATTCCAACTATATGAAATTCTGGAAAGGGCAAAACCATGGAGGCAGTAGAAAGAGAGGTGACTGATAGGAATTAGGGGGGATGGAGGGATGAACTGGTAGAGCACAGAGGATTTTTAGGGCAGTGAAACTGTTCTGTATGATACAATAATGGTAGATACATGCCATTGTATTTTTATCCAAATCATAAAATGTACAAAACCAAGGGTTAACCCTAATGTAAACTGATGTTATGTGTCTCTGTAGGTTCACCACTGTAACCAATACACCATCTGGTGGAGGTGTTGATGGTGGGGGAGGTTGCACATGTATAGGGGGAAGAGGGTTTCTAGGAATTCTCTGTACTCTCCACTCAATTTTGCTGTAAACCTAAAACTGCTCTAAAAAACAAAGTCTATTAAAAACTAAAATTAGTGTGTTTGTAGTTTATGTGAAGTATCTTTACAACTAACTTAGAATTTCTTTTATTTTTAACAAGTTACCAATAAATGATGACACCTACAGTAAAAAAAAAAAAAAAAAAAGGCAAGACCCTGCCTGGTGGCTCAGTTGTTTGGAACATTGTCCCATGCATCAAAAGGTCTCTGGTTTTAGTCTTGATCAGGGCACATACCTAGGTTGCAGGTTCCATCCCAGGTTGGGGAGCATACTGGAGGCTATCAATTGATGTTTCTCTCCCACATTGATGTTTCTCTCTCGATCTCTCTCTCTCTCTCTCTCTCCCTCCCTCCCTCCTCCCTCCCTCCTTTCTTCTCTAAAAATCAATAAAAACATATCCTCAGGCGAAGATTTAAAAAAAAGGCAGGATATGCATGGTAGAGTCAGACTCTATACTTCAAAGTCTGGTTTGTGCAGGAAATCTCAGGTGACAGGAAAAGCAGCTCAGGACTTTCCAGGGGGAAGTGATCAGGGGGCTGGTGAGAAGCCACATATGCCCTACTTGCAAGGAAGGAAACAGGGCCAGAGCTTAAGCATTATTGGGGACAACAGAGGCATCATATATATTTTTACACTCATTGAAATGTTGGCACTTTGAAGACAACGCTGATGAAATTTTCCATATCTTATTTTGATAATAAGAGTCTAGAACTAAATGGTTCATTTTTATCTACTTTCTCTATTCTTTCTAGAAACCTTTTTGGATCTCCCTTATCAGTCTTAATGTCCACACATATTCGGTTTCTTTTGGATTCGAGAGGTGTTGCTTGATACCTATCCCTCTGTCTACCTTTGTCAACTGCTCTATGCACAACTCAGTTCCCATGCTCTGCACAAGGGTCCCCAGAGGACAATCTGAGGCTGCATTCATGTCCTTCATCTTTCTCAAAGAGCTATTGCAGCTCCTAGATGCCACCTCTGAGACATCCTCCCTACCTATTTTTAGATAGCTGACCCACTGCACTAGCCCCCCTTTCTATCCAAAGGAAGTGTAGTATTGTGGTTAAACCCAGCATTAGCTTGTCTCTGTTCCTCCCATTCACTGCTTATTAATTGTGTGGTCTTAGGCAAGTGCATAACCTAAACCTTGATTCAGGGCAGTGAAACTGTTCTGTATGATACAATAATGGTAGGATATAATGGTAGGATAATAAGGATATTTAATTTGACTTAAAACTGGTAACTACTTTATAGGATCATTGTGAGGACTGCATGAAGAAACATGGACAAAATGCTTAGGGGTACGTGGTGTTAGGGAAGCCTCAGTAAAGGCCCAGAGCTGTCCAACATGGAATGGCACTGCCTGGGAACCAGCGTTCCTGGGCAAATTCCTTTCCTGGGGCTGCTGTTATAAAATACCAGAAACTGGGTGGTTTTAAACAACAGAAATTTATTTTCTCACAGTTCTAGAGGCTAGAAATCTAAAATCACATTGTCTTCAAGGTCACACTTTTCCTCCTTCTTACATGGCATTCTCCTTGCGTGTATTTTTTCAGTTCTCTTCTCTGTGTGTCTGTCTCTGTGTCTCTGCTTGTCTTACAAGGATAGCAGTCATATAGGGGTAGGGCCCACCCTAATGAACTCATCTTACATCGGCAAAGACCTTGTCCAAATAAGATCACACTCACAAATGCTAGGGTTAGGACTTCCACACATCTTTTTAGGGGACATAATCTAACCCATAACAACAGGGAGGAGATTCCCTCTCCATCCCTCCCTCAATTGTTCCGAATATAGAATACTTGCCCAAATCCTTAACCTGATTCCCATGTTTTAGTTTTTCAGTACCAAATATAATACTTCAGGTGCGGTCTGACCAATGCTTGTTGTAAACCCTTGAGAAAAGTAATATTCAGAGTATTTTATTTTTATTGTGTATTTTGGTAGTCACATCACTGAGGCTGCATATTGACCTTGGAGTAAATTATAACAAGCTGAATTTTACATACCTTTTTTTAAAATGTGTTTTTATTGATTTTTAGAAAGAGAGGAAGGAAGAGGAAGGGAGGCAGGTACAGAGAGAGAGAGATAGAGAGAGATGGAGAGAGATGGAGAGAGATGGAGAGAGAGAGAGAAAGAGTGAGTTTTGATGCTCGACTTATTTATGCATGCATTTGTTGATTCTTATATGTGCCCTGACCTGGGATTGAACCTGCAACCTTGGCATATAGGGACGATGCTCTAACCAACTGAGCTACCCTGCCAGGGCCTGACTTTGAATTATTAGTGGTTTGGGACACAGTCAACACAAATCAATATATATATTTAGAAATGAGAAGGCTGCTCTAACAAGAAAGATTGGCTGTTTCATATCATGTTTTTCTTTCACTCACCGCATCCCTAATTTATTTTCCTTTTGTCTTCATTTTCTTTTCAATATTTGTAATTTGCATTGACATACATAATTAAAATGTAACAACAATTAAATGTGATTATTGCAATGCTTTCTATACTAGAATATATACTATGGATAGTCTGCAATGGGGATAATTTGTATGTGGCTAATTGGGATTTGACAGGATCCTTCTTAATTTCCTCTGAAGGGTTTTCTTTCTCTGGAAGGGTTTATAAGTTCTCTTTGATTTGCAAAATGTGCATTGTTAAGTGTCACCCCTATGTCCTAGTATTACTTTGTATCCACACTAATGAATTCCCCTCCCATACTTGGGTTATATCTCTGTGAACAGTAGTCACTCAATCAACATCTGTTGAATAAATCCACCTCCTTCCTTGTGGACTTGACCCATTGCTCCCTCTTTATTAGGCTTGTAAGTTTCTGATGAACAGAAGCCTAAGAAAATAAATATTGCATAAAATATGAATCTTTACAAAATTCTATGGGTTGATATTATTATTCTCATTTTATAGATGGAGAAAATCCTATTTAATAAAAGCCTAATATGCTAAGTGTTCGGTTGTCTGTTCAACCAATCAAAGTGTAATATGCTAATGATATACTAAGGCCACTCAACCGCTCACTATGATGTGCACTGACCACCAGGGGGCAGATGCTCCGACTGATAGGTTAGCTTGCTGCTGGGGTCTGGCCGATCAAGACTGAGTGAGACAGGCCAGACATGTCCTGGAGCCCTCTCGCAGTACCTCCCCAGCTGGCCAACCTCCCTTATCCCTCCCCGGCCCCAGTTGAGCACCGATGGGGTCCCTTGACCTGGCCTGCACCCTCTCGCAATCCGGGACCCCTCGGGGGATGTCGGAGAGCTGGTTTCAGACTGATCCCGTAAGCCAGGCAGAGGGACCCACTGGTTCACGAATTCATGCACTGGGCCTCTAGTAAAGTAATAAAAGTTAAGTAACTTCCAAAGTCATACAGCTAATAAACAGAAAAGGTGGCATAATTTTATTTTTATTGTCATCAGTACCAGCAGAGTGCATAATGGAAACTAAGTCAATAATTAGTTAAATGAATGAAAGAAATATAATACTAGAAAAAGCTATTGTATAATTGACTCTTGCATCAAAGCCTGTTAGAAATAGGATATTTTTCATGCGATGCAGTAAGCTGACCAAAATATCTCCCAAATAATAATAATAGAAATAAGAACATGCTCATTATTTCCCAGGCATTGTCCTTGCTAGGAAACTTCACTGCTAATGGAGTTGAGGCTGTCTGAATCTTGAGCAGTTTAACTGGCTGCAAAGAGCAGATTGAGGCCAGATTAAGAATGGCCTGAAGGCAGGCTAATGGCTTCTGCCATAAAAAACGAGGTTATTACAATTGCAAATCCCATAATGCCCATAATATCCTCTTTTGTTCATTAGTTTTTGTGAAAATAAGACAATGGATAAAGCCTTCATTTTCTAGTCATTTCTCTGCCTATCAATTAAAATAAAAAAGATAGGAGTGAGAACAGGTATGTGAAATAGTAATGTTGAGGGAATCAAGATGTCTTTTTAAAATCTAACTTTCAGCAGGAGGCATTAGCATTAAAGCTACCCACCCACCTTGTGTTTCTGAGGATCCCTGAGAAAGGTCTGGCATAGCCCCAATGCCTGGCAGGGACTCAAACATGGGCTGAATGATTGGATGTGTAAATGAATGTTTCTAAGTTTCTAAAATTCTTATCATCATCAATATATTCATCCACTTGAAGGAGAGCCAATCACAGGTAAGAAGAGGCAACCAATCCTCACTGGTCAAGAGCACCATAAATCAAAGGTAGGCCCTGCACAGGCTTGAAGCTACCAGCAATTGATTGAGGGGCAGGGGAATGATGGTGTTGGCCACAAGGTTATTTTTATGAACATCTTTTTTATGTTTTCTACAAGGCTATTCTATGTCAACTTTTACTCTATACCAATATGAGACAGAAAAAAAAAAGTTTTGTGGAGTCTTTTCCATAATAGAAAGTAGATCTGCTAATTTCCTATTGCTGTCATAGTAAATTACCACAGATGAAGTGGTTTAAAACAAGGCAGTTATTATCTTCTAGTTCTACAGATTACAACTCCAATGTGGGTCTTCCAGACTAACATCGAGGTATTGTCAGGATGAATTTCTTTCTGGCGCTTCTGTGGGAGAAACCATTTCCTTGCCTTTTCCAGCCTTTACAGGATGTCTACATTTCTTGGGTTACGGACCCACTTCCTCATCTTCAAAGACGGCAGCTCTCTGATCCTTCGTCCTTCCTCAGATTTCTTTCTGACCTTCTGGGAAAGGTTCTCCATTTCAGTAATCTCCTGAATTAAGGGTTTTAGCTTTAATCACATCTGCAAAGTCCCTTATGCCATGGAAGGTAACATATTCACAGATTCTAGCTGTTAAGATGTGAACTTCTGTAGGGACCACTTCCTGCCTACCAGTGCTGACCAAGATAGGTGGGAAAGTACTATTATCTATGTTTATCTCTGAATTTTCTAAACATCCTGTATATCCATCTCAATCACTCATCTTCCTGCATAAAGAGAAACTTTTTTCATGATAATATCAGTAGTCTAATACACATGCTTCCATAAATTAATAAAATTATTATATATCACATATAGTATAAATATATATTTAATATGTATGTGTAAATGTATAAGTTTGAATTGAATCATGAAGGTAATAGGAAGTTCTTGAAGGGGTGTGAGCCAGATATTCAAAATTCTATTTTGAAGAATTTACAGTGGGAACAGGCACTGTTAGTTGCTCCCTAATGCTCATTTCCTCCTTCTTCTTTGGTAACAGAACTTTGATTTTTAGTGAGGCATAGTCATGCCCAGTTAAAGGCTACAGAATCCAGCCATCTTTACAGGTAAATGTGGTCATGCAACCAAGTTCCAGCTAATATATGTACACGGAAGTAGTAAATAAAGTCATTTCCGGAGAGAGAATTCATGCTTTCTTTACCCTCTTCTCTTTCACCTGGAATGTGAATGTGATGACTGGAGCTCTAGAAGCCTTATTGGATCCCAAGGATGTGGTGAAACCCTAAAAATGCCAGAGCAGATTGCCAGCAAGAGCATGGGATCCTTTTACAAAAAGGGAAATAAACTTTCCTTTTCTCTAAACCACTCTTATTTTATACTAAAGGCCCGGTGCATGAAATTTGTGCACTTGGGGGGGACGTCCCTCAGTCTGGCCTGCGCCCTCTCCCAGTCCAGGAGCCCTGGGGGAATGTCTGACTGACGGCTTAGTGTGCCTAAGCCGTCAGTTGGACATCCTTAGCATTGCCACAGAGGCGGGAGAGGCTCCCACCACTGCCGCTGTGCTCACCAGCCGTGAGCCTGGCTTCTGGCTAAGCGGCGCTCCCCCTGTGGGAGTACACTGACCAACAGGGGGCAGCTCCTGCGTTGAGTGTCTGCCCCCTGGTGGTCAGCACGCATCATAGTGACCGGTCATTCCACCATTCGGTCATTTGCATATTAGCCTTTTATTATGTAGGATTATGTGCAGTTCAACCTAACATGAAATCAGTGATTCTCAACCTTGGCTACATCCTTGAAATCTCAAGAGTTTGCAAAATCCAGGGTGGCCAGACCTGATCCCAAGATTTTGATTTCGTTACTCTGGAGCAGGGTCTCATGATCAGTCATTTTTAACACTTCCTAGATGATTCTTATTTATAGGAAAACAGACAGTGCTAATCACAACGATAAAGTTGTAGGAAGGGGATGGAGGGAGAGCTTCGAGGTTGGAAGTTATTGTGGAAAGCTTTTGCAATACTGCCTGGAACTTAGATTTAGAACAAAAAGAAAAGAAAACTAAGAAGGCGACATAGGTAAACACCTGAACTTACTGCCGTGCACAACCACATCAAAATTACAACTAAAAGACTAAACGAATATCATCCAGAACCACGGGAAGGCTGGGTGAATGGAAATTCTACAACTAGAAGGAAAGAGAAAAGTGCATTGAGTCCAGTAGGAGATGTGGAAGTATGAAGTGTGGAGATACGGAAGCGCGTGAGACAGGGGCCGGCAACTGGGTACACTGTTGTCTTTTTCAATCAGGAGGGAGATACAAGCTCACGACTGCTCTGAACTCCAATTCCGGGTGAGATTCTGGGGACCCAGACTCATAAGGAGAGAAACTGGACTGTCTGACATCAGAACTCGGGTGGCATGGTCTCAGAAGTGCTTGCAATGATCATTGTTCCTGCATGGTGCTGCGGGACACAGAGACCCGGGGGCCTCTTCAGGGCAGGGCTGACGGGCAGCCATTGCTGTTTGCTCCACCCTGGTGATTCCCTGAGACCCTGCCCCACCCAATTTACAACCCCACCCAAGCTGTGCACAGAGGCTTTTGCATATGAATGGCCTGGCCTTTTGCAATCTAAAACCTAAGAAACTGCAGCTGGGTCAGAGAGCCCCAGAGCTTCCAAAAGAAGGCCCAAGGCTCCGCAGCAGTTTGCACTGCTTCACAGCTGGGCCTCATCTGGGCACCTCCAAACCCCAAACAAAGAGGAGGAATCTGCAGATCTCTCTGTAGCTCCTACTGGGTGGCCTCAGGCAGTGGCTGACTTTGCACCTCCTTGGAGATCCAAGACCCAGTGTACCCAGTGGTCAGAATGAGAACATCAATATTACAACTCTTCACATCCATAAGAGACACACTCAGGGGGCAGACTCAGTGAGTGCCAAAGCCCCAATGAAGCAAGTCTTGCCCCATAAGGGTGTCTCCAACACAGAAGTTCCCCCATCATAGACACAACTGGTCCTCACAGCCAATTGGCCTGGAGGTCAATTCCTCCTAGTGATACCAATAGCAATCAAGGCTTAACTACAACAAGACTGTGCACACAGCCCACAAAGGGGTGCACCAAGAATGTCCAACTCTGGTAATTAGGGAGGCTGAGCCACTGGGCCCTATAGGACATCTAGCACACAAAGCCACTCTACCAACACAGGGAAGCAGCCAAAATGCGGAGACAAAGAAACAGGTCACAAATGAAAGAAACGGAGGAAAGCAAATGACTGGATATAGAGTTCAAAACCACGGTTATAAGGTTACTCAAGAATCTTCTAGAAACCTCTGAGAAATATAGTGAGACCCTCAAGGATATGAAAAAGGACCAATTAGAAATTAACCATATACTGACTGAAATAAAGAATAATATACAGAGATCCAACAGCAGAATAGAGGATACCAATAATCAAGTCAAAGATTTGAAATACAAAGAAGCTAAAAACACCCAATTGGAAAAGCAAAAAGAAAAAAGAATCCAAAAGTATGAAGACAGTGTAAGGAGCCTCTGGGACAACTTCAAGCATACCAACATCTGAATTATAGGGATGCCAGAAGAAGAGAGAGAGCAAGATATTGAAAACCTATTTGAAGAAATAATGACAGAAAACGTCCCCTAACTGGTGAAAGAAATAGACTTACAAGTCCAGGAAGCACAGAGAACCCCAAACAAAAGGAATCCAAAGAGGACCACAACAAGACGCATCATAATTAAAATGCCAAGGGCAAAAGACAAAGAGAGAATCTTCAAAGCAGCAAGAGAAAAACAGTTAGTTACCTACAAGGGAGTACCCATACGACTGTCAGCTGATTTCTCAACAGAAATGATGCAGGCCAGAAGGGAGTGGAAAGAAATATTCAAAGTGATGAATAGCAAGAACCTACAAACAAAATTACTCTACCCAGCAAAGCTATCATTTAGAATTGAAGGTCAGATAAAGAGCTTCACAGATAAGAAAAAGCTAAAGGAGTTCATCACCGCCAAACCAGTATTATATGAAATGCTGAAGGGTATTCTTTAAGAAGAGGAGGAAGAAGAAAAAGGTAAAGATAAAAATTATGAACAACTAAGTGACAATAATACATATCTATCAACAAGTGAATCTAAAAATCAAGTGAATAAAAAATCTGATGAACAGAATAAACTGGTGAATATAATAGAATCAGGGGCATAGAAAGGGAGTGGACTGACAATTCTCAGGGGGAAAGGGGTGTGGGGGGTGTGGGAAGAGACTGGACAAAAATCGTATACCTATGGCCGAGGACAGTGGGGAGGGAGGTAAGGATAGGGGGTGGGGTGGGAAACCAGATGGAGGGGAGCTATGGGTGGAACAAAGAGGAACAACTGTAATAATCTGAACAATAAAGATCTATTAAAAAAAAAAAAAAAAGAAAGAAAAGCCAGATGACAGAGGGCCAGGGGTTTGAGAAAGTAGAGGTGGCTGGTGTGGTATGGAATGTGACGATGAGTTTCAGGTGTGTTGATTTAATCTTTTGTGGGACACAAGATAAACAAACAGACTGCCTCATGTGTGGTATCCCCCGTGACCCACAATTATAAAGTGCTTCAAAACTGCTTCCTCAGCACTTTGCTTTTTAATTTGATCCTTTATTCCCATGATTGATTTTTAGGGAGAATGCAACCCCCCGCCCCCGCCTCCAGAAAACATAATAGACCTCCCTCTTTTCATAGCATGTGGGGGAGAAGAACGCTGATGGGAAATGAACTGTGCTTTCTCATAAAGCTTTCTTGGATCTTTGTTCTGTTTTTCTCAACATCACTAATCTATTCTGTTCAAGTCCATTTAGCATTCTGCTGGTAGGTTGTATCTATTTCGGGAACCCGCTGCATGCGCTGAACATTTGGCAGCCTCACACCTGATTAATCCCTCTCTCTTTCCTGTCATCAATATTATTTAGGGGCAGCGGTCAAACCATATTGACACTTTGCTGACATCTTCTCCGGTGCCCAATTACCTTTCTGTCATGATACAGTCTATGAGGTGACAGGAAGATTCTATGCTGTGCCAAATAAGTTGGCACCAAAATATCCCTGAGACAGATCATAATGTATCATTTTTATGCTTCTTCTGAAACTAGAAAAGACATTTTCCTATCCCCATTGCCAATGGGTCTTTTAACTCCCTGAGATGCTTTGTATCTTAAGCTATCTATCTAGCACCTGCCTAGGTCAGTCTTGCTGGTGTTTCGTGTTTCATGTCCCAATTCCTAATGACAGAGCAGAGCCTTGCCTTCGGCTCTGAGCCCTGACCCACATATTGAAAAGTAGTTGCCCTTCTAAATGAGCTTAGCTGCTAGACTTTCGAGAAATAGACTATTTAGACACAACTTTACAGTAGAGAAAGTCTGGCTGGTAATCGTTGGTAGAGTAAGTATAAGGTGTACTAGTAAAGTATATGAGGCCTTGGAACCTTCCTGAAATCTGCTCTGGCATGGCTCTGAGACTGAAACACATGCATAGGAGCTAAATAGAATTAAAATAAATTTTTTTTTGGTTAATCTTCACCATCTGAGGATATTCTTGCCATTGATTTTTATAGAGAGTGGAAGGGGAGGGAAAGAGGAGGAGATAGATAGATAGATAGATAGATAGATAGATAGATAGATAGATAGATAAACATGGATGTGAGAGAGACTCATTGATTGGTTGCCTCCTGCATGAGGCTGGGGATTGAACCTACAACCCAGGCATATGCCCTTGATTGGGGATCGAACGTGTGACCTTTTGATGTGTGGGCTGACACTCTAACGAATGAACAACACTGACCAAAGCTCTTTTTTCTTAAACAAAATTTAACTTAATGAAGATATCCTTCATTAGATCAAAAAAGCATCTAAAAAAGAAATGTATCACTAGCTATTCATTTTAATATTTTATTTCACACATGCATACACACCTTTATTTGAGTATCGACTATTGTTTTGGTCAGTTTAGCACCCAGAAGAGTATGCCTCCTAATTGATGTCAGTACTCCTCATAATCTCACACGTCTATAACAGGCATGATGAACAAGACCACTGAATTATTCACCCTGAGTTATGTTGGGAGGTAAAGAATCCTCAAAGCATTAAGAGCACAAACATGAGTTTCACAGTATTCAGATCAATGAGAATAAAACACACACATTATTTTCACATGGCTATTCAGCCAATGGCAGGATGTTTTCAGGTGTGGTCTGAAACTCATGTCAGTATTGGGGTAAGCAGAATCAAGAATGCAGATGCCTTTTATGGTTGCTGAAAATGATTCTTCTATCTGCCTTTTCTTAAGAGAACAGCTTAATGTGGTTGTGTTAGGTGACAGGATGCCTATGGGAGCCCTTGCTCTTTTATTTTAGCTTCCTAACGTATTTTAAATTTTTAAAAATTGAACAGGTTATATGTAATCATGGCAGAAAACTGAAAGGATAAGTAAGAGGTATGATGGGATAAAGACAGTTTCCCATAAGATCCCTCATTCTTAGTCCACTGTGCTAACTAGTATGAGTCCTTTATTTTGTGCATTTTCCAAAAATTATCTATCCATATATAAGGGCAATGCATCTATAGGCATTTTTTAAAAACAGACTTGTATCAAAATACTTTCCTTCAATTTGCCTTTTGCCTTTCACCTTGGCCATCCGTCCATGCAAGCATTTGTGTATATGTCTCATTCCTTTCACCACCAAATTACAGTAAATTTATCTCATCCTCTATTAATAGACATTTCTACTTGGGTTTGTTTGGTTTTGACTGCCACGAAAAATGGAAAATAAAGTCTTAGTATTTATATTTGTTTGTATTATTTAAAAGAGTAACTGCCATGTAGCAAAGGGTTCAGTCAAAGAATTTATGAGTTAAATTTTGGATAGCAATTTCCAAGTTGTCCTTTAAAAAGGTGGCTTCCATGACTTCTCCCCTGATGAGGAAAGATTATGAAATAAAACTGGACTGATGTTGTCACTGCATACATTGGGTCATACTGCTGTCACATAGCAGGTGTCACCTCAGCCTAAACCCTGACTTGGAAAAACATATCCAACAAACCCAAGTACCCAGGTTGGGCTACTAGGTTGGCCTGTTTCAGGCCACAGTGATTGACACAGCTCTTTCTGTCTTAAGCTAAGAATTTTCTCCTAAAAAGAAATCAATATTTAATTTCTGAATCACCCTGAGAAACAAATATCCCTCCTCTGGGAATTGAGGTAGGGTTTGGGATGGGGTGGAAGGACTTGCTCTTCCTCTGGCTCTGGGGGAGGTCCCAGTTTAGATCCAAATGTTCAAGGGTGCCTGAGGAACATCCTTAGTGAGAGCTGGTCTGATGTCTGGGGCAAGGATTGCTGGGAGCTAGGCAGGGACTCAGGGATCAGAGTCCTGCTTGTGGTCTCTAAGATGGCTATTTAGGTAGCAGAGGTACGTTGCTCTCAGTGCCAAATTTCTGTAAGCCCCAAGCCTTCAGCAGAGTCTCAGTGAAAGACAGAATGAGGTTTCCACTGTGCTGGGCATGACTGGGGAGCCCTCTCCCCTCCATGGCAGCATCAGTGATGGTCACAGACTGAGACAGCAGCCACAGCCAACAGAACAAGGATCTCACAGGAAACAGCCTCAGCAGCAGGGTTGACAACAGGGCACCCAGGTAAGAAGGTCAGCGTGAAAGGATTGAGAAGTTCTTCTTGAACACCTCTGAGGTTGCACCCAGGAAACCATGAGATAACTTGTGGTGTGCATGGGTGTGTGTAGTGTGAGGTGGGCTTACTGGACATAGTAACAACAATTAAAAATATATGTTATAGTGGAAGATAGATGTGTGTTTCCGCTTATGAGTATCCTCTCATTTAAACCACTGATCTATCAGATAATGTAGGTGTTGTTATTATTTCAATTTCATGCTGAGGTAACAGAGCTTTTGTAACGTGTTCAAGGTCATTGAGCTGGCAAGCAACACAGCTAGGATTACAAACCAGGTTATATTTAGAAAATAATTTGAAATTTGAACCTATTTACAATAAAATTACTTTTAATATAAAATCAAAACAAGAGATTTAAAGAAATCAGGAATACCAAAGAGTTGAGTAAGGTAGATATTAAAAATAAAATGGTATACTCATGTTCACAGCGGCATTATTCACAATGACTAAATGTGGAGGCCACCCAAGTGTCTATCGATGGATGAACAAATTAACAAAATGTGGTATACACATAAATGGAATATTATTCAGTCTTAAAAATGAAGGAGATTCTGACACAGGCTACAGCATAGAATAACCTTGAGGGCTTTATGCTAAGTGAAATGAGCCAGTCACACACATACACACACACACACACACACACACACACACACACACACGCAAAATATACTGTTTGATTCCATTTTATAAGGTACTAAGCAGTCAAATTCAGAGAAAAAAGAAGAATGGTGGGTGCCAGGGGCTGGGGAAGGGAGCAGTGGAGAGTTATTGATTAACCAGAGGCCCGGTGCACAAAATTCGTGTGGGGGGAGGGGGCGGTCCCTCAGCCCAGCCTGCATCCTCTCCAATCCGGGACCCCTCAGGAGATGTCCGACTGTCCCTCACAATCTGGGACTGCTGGCTTCCAACTGCTCGCCTGCCTGCCTGCCTGATTGCCACTAACCCCTCTGCCTGCCTGCCTGATTGCCCCTAATCACCTCTGCCTGCCTGCTTGATCACCCCTAATTGCTCCCCTGCTGGCCTGATCGCTCCTAACCACCTCTGCCTCACCCCGCACCCGGGACCCAGGATTCCCTCCTCCGGCCAGCCACAGGCACCCAGGACCCGGGCTGGCATCATCCGAGCTGGCCTCACCCGAGCTGGCCGCAACCACAGGAGACCATGGGCGGGCAGCTTTGCCCGGGTCACAGCCACAGGCACTAGTGCCTGGGACCATGGGGCGGGCAGCTTGTTCCTCTCCCGGGCCACAAGCACAGGTGCAGCCGTTGGCACCCAGGACTGTGGGGCAGGAGGCTTGTTCCTCTTCCGGGCTGTAGGTGCAGCTGCTGGTGCCCAGGACCGTGGGATGGGTGGCTTGTCCCTGTCCCGGGCTGCAGGGGCAGCTGCTGGTGCCCAGGACCGCGGGGCAGGTGGCTTGTCCCTCTCCCAGGCCGCAGAGCCAGCCACTGGCACCTGGGACCATGGGGTGCACGGTTTGTCCCTTTCCTGGGCTGTAGCCTGGCTGGTCCCCATTCCTCTCTCCTCTCTCGCGAGCTCATTGGTGCCTGGCTGGTCCCCATTCCTCTTTCATGAGCTCATTTGTGCCTGGCTGGTCTCCATACCTCTCTCTTGAGTGTCTGAGCTGTTATGGTATGACAGCGTAAGGGCATGATGACCATTTGCATATTAGCTCTTTATTATTATAGATGGGGACAGAGTTACAGTTTTGCAAGATGAAAAGAGTACTGGAGATGGAGGGAGTGATGGTTGCACAATAAAATGAATGTACTTAATAACAGTGAACTATACACTTTAAAATGCTAAGACAGTAAATATTTTGTTATAAAAATTGGAAAAATTGTACTGTATGTAGTGCATATGTTAAAAAATTTTACAGCGTTTACATTTGCTGTGTAATATCCAAACATGAACATGAAGTCTGCCTGCCCCAGGTTTGAATCTCGGCTCTACCACATGTTAGCTGTGTGACCTGAGGGAACGAAATCTCTTTGGGGCTTAATGTCCTCATGTGTAAAATGAGGACAAAACAATATCTTCATTGATGGTCAATGTGTTTAAAATGACACAATACATTTAAGCACTTACATTAGTGCCTGGCATGTAATTAACATGCAGTTAAGTGTTCACTATTATTATTTGAACAATATGATAAATGAGAACACACATATAAGTGTTTCACTTTGAGCAAAAGTCAACATGTTTCATGGAAAAATGTTATTAATAAGGTTAGATGAAATTGTTTAAAAACAATAAAAAATATTATTTTTCAAAATATTGAAAATATTTAGGAGCTAGTTGTTAGAGAGTAGACTGGCCCAATCACAAGAACGTTTCTGGTTGGATATACTGCAGAGGTTTGACTGCCTTCAAACCTTGGACATGGATTGTTTTTGGCCTAGGAAGAAAAGCCCTATAGACAAGCCAATCCCATTCAGGGTCAATGAAATAGGGCACACAGGGGAAGCATTTAACCTTTTTAATATTGGGTTGGGAACTGCTCACTAATGGGGACACTGTGCTAATGGATTTTCACCTCACTAATTTCCCCCTATGAATGTGCTCATCTTGGCCAGGACACAACCATCCAGAAATTCTACAAGGAGAGAAGGGCACTCCAGCTATGAGTGGATGCTTTCACTGGTAATTCCATTTCGGTATTGCTAATTTCAGATGCGATGATATAGCTCATTGAGTCAGGCGACAAGAGACTAGGAATTACCCAGTGGTGGGCACTTAGCTGAGACCGAGCCTCGCTTAATTAGCATCCTGGCACTGTAGGTGGGAATATTTTCTATAACTATGAATAGTAAATTACAAATGTTAAATCATATTCAATCTCAGAAGTAACTGTTCAAAACTTCTCACAGCATAGATAATCAGGCAATTCTTGAGATGCTTCTCATTCTAACCAGCTATTGCCTCTTTGCTGTGAGACACGCTGAGCTACAACCTCATTTATCTGAGCCTATTTCTGTGTATTTAACTCCAGCAAAGTAGATGCGTAATCTTAAGTTTTCGAGTTCTTTAGAAAAGAGCATATAACATGTGGTCTACTGATTAAGTTTATATTTAAAACTTACATTTAGTTAAAGTATTATATTCATAAATCATAAAAATTAAACCAACATGAATAGTCTTCCATGATCATGATATTGTAGAAAACCGCTGGACTGGAAGTTTGGAAACCTGGGTCTTAGTCTTCTCTTTGCTTATCATTTTTTAGAAAGTAACATAATTTTTGGAAAGTAATTTTATTTTTCCTGGGGCCTAATTTATGCATCTGTAATTTTAAAAATTTTTAATGATTTTAGCTAGAGTTCCATTCAACATTAAATAATAAAAATAATACTAGAGGCCTGATGCACAAATTTGTGCATACATGGGGTCCCTCAGCTTAGCCAGCGATTGATCAGGGCCGATCAGGGCTGTGGGAGGTTGGCCAGCAGGGGGAGGGGCCGAGTGGTGTTGGCTGTGGGAGTGCACTGACCACCAGAGGGCAGCTCCTGTATTGAACATCTGCCCCTTGGTGGTCAGTGAGCATCATAGTGACCAGTAGTTCAGATGTTTGGTCATCCGATCGCTTAGGCTTTTATATATATGTATAGATAACAACAAATATGGTTTCACATATATGGATTTCCCCTGGATTTCTGTACTAGATTTTCCTTTCCTCTTCACAGTGGTAGGACAAAAAAACTTGAATAGTGGTGATTATGGGGGCACATGCTCTGGGTTCCTGGACAATGGACCAGCTGGGGAGTGCTCCCCACTCCTAGTCAAGGAAGTTGTACCCAAAGTGGCTTTCTAAAGAGGCCTGGCTCACTCCTTGTTCCAGGACTCCCAGACAATGCTGGAGATAGCCAACCCCTACGCCAGCTGTCTGGTGCCCTAAGAGAGAGCTGCTCTCCTTGCACTATGCGAAGTGGGAGAAGCAAAGGGTTCCTTGGAACATACATACTTGATGTATTCAGCATAATAGCCTGGCTCCAGACTCTCTCTCTGAGGGTTGATGGCACTGGGGTCCTGTACCTTCTCTTCCCTTGTTGACCCCTGATTTGTAAGGTTCTCCAATAAAGCCTATTCTCCAATGCTGCCATGGAATAATTTGACCTGAGACCTGCTGCATAGCAGGTGGAGAACAGAAAGAGACATACTTTTCAGTCTGTTTTCATTCCTTAAGATTCATTTGGAATCATTAAGAATCACAATGAGAATTACATAATTAAGAATTGCAAACAGCAATGCATCTCATACTGCACAATTTATATAATGTTTTCATATTCTATATTCTATGTAATTCTCACAAAAATCTGACAAACCAAGATTTATTTTTATTACGCAGACAACAAATCTTTGTTTCAGATTGGTTAAAAGCCTCCCCCTGTAATAGAAAATCTGGCGTGGATATCAAGTCTGCCAGCTCCAAGTCTTGCTTTCTCCACTGCTCCTGACAGTATTGGAACACACCTCTAGAATAAGATGACCAGAGTTCCCGCTTTTGGCGGGACAGTCCTGATTTTTAACAATTTGTCCCACGTCCCATGGCACTTTAAAAAAGTCCTGATTTTTGAAAAGAATGCATGACAAGCTAGGGAACGGCAGGAGAACGGGAAGGGAATATACGGTTTTCAGTGGCCATGTGGCTATTTAGCCAGGATATGAGTTTTATATTATTTTTGTTAATTTTATAATGTTAAACTTTAATAATAGCAAATAATTGTTGAGAACTGATTATCGAGAACTGCTTATCAAAGTTTGCATTGTTGATTAGTTGTTAGAATTCGACCACCATTGTTTGGACTTAATGCACAATGGCATTTTTTGGGATTGGCAACGACGAAAACATTTTGTAACTGTCTCTCAGATGATACACATCGTACTGCGTGCTAGTAAGCTAGTTAAACAAGTGATGTCATTACAAATCAGCTATTCAGATAATTTAGGTAAGTAATTTATTTATTTATTTCATAAACTAGCTTTCCCGTTGCAGGAAAAATCCTGCAATAGGATTTCCTGCTGCACTCTACCCCGCCTCCGCCCCGCCCTGTCCCCCGCCTCACCTTCTCCTCCAGCCCGCCCGTGTTTCCCTTCGCCCCCCTGGCCCCGCCTCCGCTCTGCCCTTGTCCCCCGCCCCGCCTTCTCCTCCAGCCCGCCCTCGTTTCCCTTCGCCCCCACCCCCACCTCCGCCCCGCCCTTGTCACCCGCCCCGCCTTCTCCTCCAGCCCGCCCGCGTTTCCCTTCACCCCCGGCCCCGCCTCTGCCCCGCCCTTCTCCTCCCCCCTGGCTTGCTTGCTTCTTCGAAGCTTTACTCCCTTCTGCAGCTCTTGGCTTCTTTGGACTCTGTCTTGATATGCAAATTAGCCGCCATCTTTGTTGGGGTAATTTGCATACTCGTCCTGATTGGTTGGTGGGCGTGGCTTGGCTGGTGGGCGTGGCTTAGGTGTAGCGAAGGTGTGGTCAATTTGCATATTTGTCTATTATTAGATTAGATACATAAATTTTCTTGAATATAGCAGACAGTACTCGTATTATTTATATTTTATAGTGGTGGCAAAAAGTCTAGCGCTGGCCTTGAAAGTGACACTTAGGACTTACGTTACGGCAAATTCAGAGGAAAAATAATACAAGTTAGTATTGTTATTATTTAGAAAGAAATATAGGATTAAAATAATTTTAAAAATATAGTTACTTTATAACAATCAAATTAATTTAATTTATAAACTAACAATAAAATATGTTCATGTAATTATGTACCTACTTACTGTGTTTTTAAGCAATATATATATAATAATTTATAATATAATTTTAAATTATTTTTTTAAGATTTTTAACATAAGGAGTAAGAAAAGAGGATGCAAATTCAACGATGATCTAAGAAGTGAATTTCCTTTTATTAAAAACCCCAAAAGCGATTACAATATAGACTAAATTTTTAATCAAGAAACCCCCCCCCCCCCCCCCCGGGTTGAAACCGGTTTGGCTCAGTGGATAGAGCATAGGCCTGCAGACTCAAGGGTCTCAGGTCCGATTCAGGTCAAGGGCATGTACCTTGGTTGCGGGCACATCCCCAGCAGGGGGTGTGCAAGAGGCAGCTGATGGATGTTTCTCTCTCATCGATGTTTCTAACTCTCTATCCCTCTCTCTTCCTCTCTGTAAAAAAATCAATAAAATATATTAACCCCCCCCTCCGCCCGGTCCATGGTGTCCCGCTTTATCAATGTTAAAATCTGGTCACCTTACTCTAGAACCAACTATTCATTGCAACATATTGAAAGCATCCACAGAGTGGGCCCTTTGCCAGGTGCTGGTGAATTCAAAGACTGATAAGGCATCACTAAAAGCTTTCTTTCTTATGCCAGAGAGGGAAGATAATTTTATTAGCTATTTATTAGAAACATATTCATTATACTTTTCCATTTGCTCACAATAGAATGCCTCTATTATGAAACATTAGACACATTTTATAAAAGCGAAGGGGTGGGGATGTGTTATATGTGACTCAGCCAGAAGGAAACAATACATTGGCAGTGTCCAAGTCGCTGAGGAACTGAAAAGTTATGATCCAATCAGATCCTGCCGGAGGGGTGTGTGCGTGCGTGAGGCTGCTTCTCATCTGTGATCTCAACTCAGGTGTGTTCTTGAAAATGTTTTCAGGTGCAAATACATTTCTCTAAAATCTACACTTCTTATTGGCAATCCCACTAATGGTGTCCCTATGAGTTTAGACATGACGTGATACTGGTGCCTCCAATTTAATATTTTCAAAGTTGCTCTCATCATCTTCCTAGGCCTGATATGCGACCTTGCTTCCACTCCATTCCCGTCGGGCACCTATCCAGTCTCCTCTCTCTCTTCATGAATCATCATAACTATCAAGTCCTTCAGATACTACTTCCAAAATATCTCATATATATTTCTTCTTCTCCATGGTCTTGCCTCTGATGCCTTTCAAGGCCTATCACGACACCCTCCTTCTCCCCTCCTGCCTCTCCCATCAAGCCTCCTCCAAAGGGCTCACTGAAGATAAATACAAACTCTTATCACCCTAAAAAGAATCAAAGTTCTAATGGTATACTTCCTACATGCTCAGCCCTACTGTGGTTCTCCTTTCTTCTTCACATCACATTCCAGAGCTAGTGTACAGACAGTTCCTCAAAGTGATCATGCTTATTAATACCTCTACTCCAAGACCACATTTTGAGGGAGAGTGTGGCTGGAAAACTCTTCACTATCAAGCATCACTCTCTGTAAGGGCTTTCCTACCTCATCCCTCCACTCCCTCTGTTAGGCTTGAAATTTCTTCCACTGGCTTTGTTGTTATCCTGCAATCTCTTCATCAGAGCACTGATTGTACTGCATTGTCTATGGGTTTCCCCCCACTAGTTTTTGAGCATGTTGAGGACAAAGAGCATGCTCTATTTGTCATGGAATCCTCAGCACTTAGCACGATGTCTGGCCAAAACGAACTTCAGTTGAATGTATGCACCAGATGTCCCTTTTCATTAATATCTCAACTTTCCTCTGTGGTAGGACAAAGAATTGAATGTGAGGTGCCAGGACATTGAACCACCTGGGACAGAGCTCACACTTGTAGTCAGGAAGGCTGCACCCAACGTCAGCTTTCCAACAGGGCTGTGAGTCAATGTTGAACAGACAAATAAGGGTCTTGGAACTTGCTTAAGAACACACAACTATAAAAGTGTCAACAGACCATAAGCCAGAGCAGTTCTTGTTATTGTCATTCACGGTTTTATCTCACCCCTAGATGAATCCCTGGCACAGAAATCAATCAATATTTGTTGAGTTAATGATTGACAGAATGAATGATTGACTGACAATATGAATGAAAAAGTTAACTTCATTCAACTGTCCTTCTGATTCCACTTTCCCGAATCCCAGTCTTTGTATAGATGTATAGATGTGTATGTGCACATACATCTTTTAAGCATAATTACAAATTGAATATCATGATTTTCTCTTTACTAGGCACCACAATTAAAGAATAATGATAGCTATTTAAATACATACACAGAAATTCTAAGCCACTGCAATATATAGCCTCAGTAATCCATTTACTAAAAAATAAAAAAATGTGGCTTTTGAAATATAGGTTGACATCCTACCAAACAATCTATTAACTTTATAATCAGAATTAGTTTTCAGTTAGCTGTTTGAATAAACTTGTAAATTGCCTTCTAAATAGTGTAAAACAGAGGCGAGGGCATCCTGTCAAGTGAAAAAACGCAAGGCTGTGCTCGGTGCTGCCTCCAGAGGCCAGAAGGGAACAGAGAGGGCCTCTCCCTGTCTCTGAAGCTGTGAGAAGCAGGTGCCTGCTGCCTGTGTGCCTCTGGGAAGAACCTTACTTAGGTTTGTGTTCTTCCACCTGAACTTCCGGGGCCTTTTTCACACGGAATGACAGCTGATTTTATCTTTAAAACTGACACAAACCTTGCCATTCACTGTGAAGTAGGACAAAAGCCAACAGAAGGATGAAAGAGACCCAAACTAGATCTTTCTCAAACTGATTTCTATTAGAGTTACACACAGTTCAAAGCATGAAAGAAAAGTAGAGCAGCCAGCACTACTGCTGAAGACAAGAGCAAAGAACGATTTTCCCTCCCCTCCCACACCCCATTTTTTTGTGTGTGCAGCCACTGAAAGCAAACATTGCAGGAGGTGGACGTAGTCACCGTGGGCAACCGTTTACAGTGTATGCTCTCACCTGCTGCACATGGGCTTCATTGTTCCAAAGCACCTTGTATAACGTTCACCGCCCGCTACATGGCTCATTATTTTCCTCTCTGGATAATGTATGGACACTTCAGTTATGTGAATGTCTATTTCTAAATGCACACCCTTGAAGTGCTGACCTCTCTCTGCTTTTATGTTTTTCAAAATGCTCTTGACATTTGTCAACTGGATGAGTTCCAAACTTTCTTAACCTATTATCTTATTACTAGAGGCCCAGTGCACAAAATTTGTGCACTGGGGGGAATGTCCCTCAGCCCAGCCTGCACCCTCTCCAATCTGGGACCCCTTGGCAGTCAGACATAACTCTCACAATCTGGGACTGCTGGCTCCCAACCGCTTTCACCTGCCTGCCTGCCTGATCAGCCCCTAACTGCTTCTGCCTGACAGCCTGATCACTCCCTAACCACTTCCCTGCCAGCCTGATTGATGCCTAACTGCTCCCCTGCTGGCCCAATCGCCCCCAACTGCCCTCCCCTGCCGGCCTGGTCGCCCCAACTGCCCTCCCCTGCCGGCCTGGTCGCCCTAACTGCCCTCCCCTGCTGGCCTGATTGCCCACAACTGTCCTCCCCTGCCGGCCATCTTGTGGCAGCCATCTTGTGACCACATGTGGGCAGCCTTCTTATGTAAGGGTGTGATGGTCAATTTGCATATTACTTCTTTATTATATAGGATTCCAGCACATTTCAAACTTACTTTCTCTCTAATTAGTGTGACCGAGAAGCACAAGGCAGGGCGAGCTCGCATGCCGTGCCCACACTCACCACTGCTTGTAGTCCGCGTCACAGTTACAATAGTATTTGGGGTCTGTGCAGTTGCGCTCGATGCCGCAGGCACATTTCTGAATCCCAGGCCCAGAGCCTCCCCAGTAGTAGTGCTTCTCATTGGCTTTGCCAACCCACCAGGTGTAAGGACTTCCATCTGCAAGAAAGGGGAGAGGCACATTGAGATAGGAATAGGAATGGGTCATGATACTATCTCACTTCCCCCTCCTTCCCCAGGAGCAGTGTTGCTCTCTGATAGACTGAACATCACTTACCCCTCTTAAAAGTAAATGCATTCCCATGATAGGAATATTTAATTAAAAACAGCAAAGGGGATTGCAAGCTCAAGTTTTCCCAGCAAGATATGGGTACTGTCCTTCGTTTTGGAAACTAGGGGACACTGACATGCCTGGTGGGGAGAGGAAACACCTGGAGAAGTGGAGTTAATGGCTGGCCTGGTAAGAAGCTCCCTTGCTCTGTCTGAACCTCAAATAATCAGTGAGAGGATATATCTCAGAACATCAGTTCCATCTTGGATTATTTCTCCTAGTGACTAGAACAATCCAACAGTGTTAAGTGTTTCATTACAGAGAGTGATGGCAAATTGTACAAACCAAAGGAGCTGGCTCAGTATTCTTCATAAAAATCAGTAAAGGAAGCAAGATAATTAGAAGCCTCTCCTTTAGCATGAGGCTGAGAAATGTGCTACAGGGGAAATGGAGAGGGGAGCCAGCTGATTCCCACCAGCATCTTCTGGGAGTAGAAGCCCAGCAGAGGAAGTCTCCTTGCAAAGTTGCTTGGACCAGGGATGTTCCAGCAGGAGCCCTAAGCTCTGCATGGGATCCAGGCTCTGAGCTCATCTCACATGGCACACCCTCAGTTCCCTTTTGGGAGGGGGTCTTACTATACACCAGGACAGGATCCAAAAGGATAATATGCAATGACATTTTCTTTATTAACTTCAAGGAGGTGACATACTATAGTGACCAGGTAAGAGTAGCCCAATTTCCCATTTCTTCCCCCTACCTCCCCACCTATTTCTTAAATCAAAATACTTTTAGTCTTATATACCTAATGGTCCCAGTTAGGACGAGGCAAAATCAATACTATTTTGTTTTCCTTCCTGGGAAAAGAAGTTAAGCGCAAAATCTATTCCCGAACTGTTTGCACATCTGCTGTGTGCAGAAGAATGCCAATCAGACAAATATAATCCAGGGAAAGAGCAAATTGTATACTTTGTTATTAGCACTGGCTAATATGGTTAAATTAAGTCACTATTATCAAAATAAATTATTAATTTGGTGTATATTTTGTGTTCAGCAAGAAGAGAAGGATTCAATTTGCTGTGACCAGAGAATGGCCTTCTTCCAGCGCTATGCTAATGAAGTTGTATTTTTTGCTTTACTAATCATTATTTACCTGTTAATTGGCTTTGGGGGAAAGCAGTTCAAGGCGAAAAAAATGAAAATATTTTTTAAAGACAAGAATAGGAAGTAGTTAGAAAAGAAATAATTTACCTAGTGCCAAGAGCTCAAGAACTTCTCTATTTTCAGAGTATGATGATGTCTGTTAACTATATTAAGTAGGGGTAAATATTGGGACAAGATTAGGTTAATAATGAACCATATTCTAAGGTAACTAGAGGCTGACCTATCAAAGGCATATTGTATTAAAAGAGCCAAGCATAGATTGAATTAAATATAACCACTATACTGCTTGTACTCAAGATTAGGCTTTATGGTGGTGAAGGGTTTATTATGGTTTGAATGATTAAATTGAGAAAGGGAAAAAGAAAAGAGGTTACTTGTTTCCCAAGACTGAAGAAACCAATAGATCTCTGTTAATTTTTCTAATAACAAGTTGTTCCAGAAACACAAGGGCAAATGCGAGGGACCTCTTTTTGGAAATGTGGTACATACCTGGGATTTGCAAAATGTGTCTTTGGACCTTCTGGGCTACAAAAAGTAACTTAATAGTTTTCTTAAATAAATATTATTTTGATACAGTCTATGATGAGACCCAGTATGGTCACTTGGACATTTAATTAATTCTATTCAATCCACTTCTAGAAGATATTAAAAATAATACCATGAGGGTTTATAGTTTCCAAAATTAAAACTTAAAAGCATCATTTTAGCTTAATACAATCTAGTTTTATTATACCTACTACTACCTAGTTACTACAAATTCCATTAACTATGCGCAGGGGGCTTTTTAACAGAGGAATTAGAACAAGTACAAAAGCAGCAGAAACCTGCCTTTCAATGCTCTGCTTTCTGCTCCCTGCTGGCAGTTTCCTTACAGCCTTCCAGGGCTCCTGTGGTCTGGAAGCCTCTGGTTGTTTGGAGCCCCTCACAGAGCAGGAATCTCTTTCTAAAGAAATGACTGCATTCTGAAAAGTCTCCCATTTATGTTTCCCTTCCATTTTTACCATGGCACCACCAATTTTTTTCTCCTCTTTATCAGTCAATTTCAGCTAACCACTTGGATCTGATTATAATACTCCAAGGTATGAATGGTAATAATATGCTTACTAAGTAAAGACATTTTTAATTGGTGTAAAAACCAGTAGGGATTGTGGCTGATTGACGAGGAGGTAGCTGGAGACCCAGGAAGTTCCTCTTAAAGGGGTCATGCATGGACTTATTTAGACTCACTCCCTCTGAGTTCCAGCACTGGGGCAGCAACTTGAAAGGATCCAGGACATCTAGAGAGTAATTAAATTGTCTGGCATCAGGGCAAAAATGGGAGGGGGGCAACTTTCTCCCAGATAAAAATGGTGGCAGAGGTCATTGTTCCTCTGCTGAGACCTTTCCTCCCCTCACATCCCCATAGAGCTGACTGGCAGGTGCTATATCTGAGTCTTCATCAACCTGACCCAAGCTGTATGCCCTGCCCTGGTGATTCTCTGAGATCCCACCCCACCCAATTTATAGCCCCATACAAGCTGTTTGCAGTAGCTTTTCCATATGAATGGCCTATCCTGCCTCAGGTTTCAGACTTTACTAAAATCTCTCAAACAACTAGCAGCTGGACTAAGCATGCTTCATAGCTCTCAATAAGTGGCCCCAGGTCTGGCACTAGTAGCAGCTTACTAAGGTTTACAGCTTGGCCTCGCCTGGGCACCTCCAAGCCCAACACAAATAGCATCCAGCTATAGATTTCTCTGTAGCTTGTGCCAGGTGGCCCCAGGCAGAGCATAGGTAGTGGCTGACTTTGCACCTCCCAGAAGGCCCCAGAACCAGTGCACCCAGTGTACTCAGTGGATATCTTTAGACTATGACAGATTACAACTCTACACATTCATGAGTGACACACTCAAGGGTGAACTCGGTGAGCACCCAAGTCCAACTAAAGCAAATCCTGCCTCATAGGGGTATCTTCTGCACAACAGCTCTTCCACTGTAGTCACAGGTGATCCTCACAACCAATTGGCCTGGGGTCAATTTCTCCAAGTTATGTCAACAGCAATCAAGGCTCAACTCAATAGGACAGTGCATACAGCCCACACTGAGGCACACCTAGAGTACCCAGTTATGATGACTGGGGAGGCTGAGCCATTGGGCCCTACAGGACACCTACTACACAAGGCCACTCTACCAATTCCAGGAGTCATATCAGCTGTACCTAATATATAGAAACAAACACAGGGAAGTAGCCAAAATGTGGAGACTAAGAAACATGTCACAAATGAAAGTTCAGAAGAAATATCCAGAAAAAGAACTAAATGAAATGGAAGCAAGCAAACTACTAGATACAGAGTTCAAAACAATGGTTATAAGGATGCTCAAGGAACTTAGTGAGAATGTCAAGGGACTTAGTGAGAATTTCAAGGAACTTAGTGAGAGCATCAAAGTCATGAAAAAGGACCAGTCAGAAATGAAGGATACACTAACTGAAATGAAGAACAATTTACAGGGAATTAACAGGGGAGTAGAGGATCAAATCAATAATTTGGAGTACGAGGAAGCAAAAAAACACCCAATCAGAAGAGCAAAAAGAAAAAAGAATAAAAAAATATAAAAATAGTGTAAAGGAGCTTCTGAGACAATTAAGTGTACCAACATTTGCATCATGGGGGTACCAGAAAAAGAAGAGAGGGAGCAAGAAATTGAAAACCTATTTGAAAAAGCAAATGTCAGAAAACTTATCCTACCTGGTAAAAGAAATAGACTTAAGTCCAGAAAACACAGAGTCCCAAACAAAATAAACCCTAAGACACATCTAAGACACATGTAAGACACATCACACTAAGACACATCACAATTAAAATGCCAAAGGTTAAAGACAGAGAGAAGTGCTGAAGGATCTTCTTTAAGAAAAAGAATAAAAAATAAAAAATATGAACAAAAAATGTCAATAAATACATATCTATCAACAATTGAATCTAAAAATCAAAATAAACAAGAAATCGAATGAACAAAATAAACTGATGAACAAAATAGAACCAGAAGCATGGAAACATGGATCAGACTGGCAGAGAGAAGGAAGGAGCGGGGGAGGGGGGGGCCGGAAGGAAGAAATGAACCAAAGAACTTATATGCATATATGCATTACCCATGGACACGGGCAATAGGGTAGTGAAGACATAGGGTAGAGTGAGATCCAGGTGGAGAAAGACACTGGGGAGAAAAAAGGAGGGGACATCTGTAATACTCTCAACAAATAAAGATAAAAATATTTTTCAATTTTTTTTAGAATAATCATCATTCTAACACTTTTTTCTAAATTAATTTTACTATTTACATCAAGAACTTTAACCCTTTGCACTTGCTTGCTTTTTACTTGATTCCTTTATTCTAATGCTAACCGTGTCGAGTCACACTTGACATCCGAGTGCAAAAGGTTAAAAATAAAATTAAAAATCATATATGTAGACATACTCACAGATACAAAAGACTGTATCTCAAGCATCCTATGTTTTGTGAAATCATCTTTTCCAACTGGGTAAATGATATTCTCACTTGTTTCCCAACCATCTAATTCTATGTTGTTCTATGTTAATGCAAAGACCAAACAGAATGAAATCCAAGAAGCTTTGTGGAGTTCATATTACAGACAGTGATGTAAAGTTGGGAAATCACCATTTGAAGTTATAATGTAAACATTCAATGTGGTTAAGGGTGAACATTTTATCTCACTGTGATTGAATGTCACTAAACTCATTTGATTAGGGCTGAATGGAAATGAATGTAGTTCATTAGCCTCATGTTGCATCTTTCAAAATTACACTGGATTTTACTATATTTTATTAATTTGAATAGGGCCCAAATTTAGAAATGGAGAACTGAAGTTCATGATCAAAATGGACCTGAACTGAAAATAGTAATTAATTAAAATTTAATTTCACTGCATAATATTTAAATTTATTTTATTGAATTGAATTTAATAGATTTCAATCAAGGACTGATTCCACCCAGCACAATTTGATTGAGTTGAATCAAATCAGTATGAATCCTATTCAAATGAATTAGATTTTATTAATGTGAATGGGATTGAAGTGACAGATGAGATGGAAGTTCATAATTCTGAACAGTGTTAAAGAGAACAAAATAGACCAACTTACTCCAAGTTAACTTGCCTTCAGTTTCTAGCCAGGTCAATGGCCTCCATGGCCATCTCAATAACTCTGGATAATTTCTTTGTACCAAGGCCGTAGGAGCAAATGTGGTTAATAATAGCAAAGTGATTGGATGGAACCACATGCTGCTTGTATAATGTACTAATGCACTTTTGTAGTCTTTTTTTCCACTGGAAAAGCCGTAGCCAATTATTTTAAATATTACTTTTCCTCTTTACAGAATAAATGAAGAAGGAGTTAATTGGATCTCAGGGACAATGATTGGTGTGAGTACTGGCTGCTCCCTTTATTTTTATTCTTCATTAAAAACCGTATGTATTTGCTAGAACATGCCTTACCCCACCTTATCATTTATACTATCTCAATATCCCATGTGTTGACTTCTTTTGGTTGATAACGAATGTACCCCGGCTTGTTTTATATCTAAAATATTGCTATAACTTTTCAAATTAGTAGCAAAATATTAATTTGTAACTGAAATGGCATACTATACAATCAACACGCACCTTAATTTAACATTTTCGTCTTGGTTTATTGTCCTAAAATCATAAAAATACTTTCTTTTTAAAAAATAAATCTTTATTGTTGAAAGTATTACATATGTCCTTTTTTTCTCCATTGGCCTCTCCCACCCACCCCTCCACCCAAAATACTTCGATCTACATTTTTACAAATTATTTTAAAGAGATTGGGAAGATGCCTGCCGACGGGAAGGAAGACTGCAAGACAGTGGGTGAGTGAGAGAACGAAAGGAGAGTGTGTGGATGTACGGGGAGTGTATATTTGTGGGTGAGGGTCAGCTATACTCCAAGGGACTGTTGGGGACCGCCGGACCGGCCTCCCCTGACCGGGACCGGGCAGCCTCCACTGTTGCTGAAATTTCTCCCGGAGCAACGGGCTCTACTGCGGAGACTGCGCCGCCTATACATCCCGTGACTCTACAAATAGAACACCAGGAAACAACTGTGAACCCAGGAACACCGGATCTCAGGCAGCGTGAACACGCCGACTCAGAGGAGCTCTGCACCTTCTCAAGGAAAGGTCAGATTACGCCTAGGGAAATGTGAGGTCTGCTATCCAGGCTGGAGAGAAAAATGCGCCAAACAGGATCTAGAGGTTGGGGGAAGTCTCCACCTCACAAAATCCACGGCTGTGATTGCGAACGTGGAAGGGGATCTGCAGGGCTGCTGGCAGAAGGGAACTCTAAAAATCAACCCATAGCTGGACTGGGCACAAAAAGGCAGCGTAAAATTTTTACCAGTGTACCTGCTGCTTAGTGCCAGGGGAAAAAAGACATGCACAGCGTCTCTTACTCTGGCTTTTTTTAATATATATTTTTCCTCTTTAATTCCTTGCCTTTGATTACTAAGCCCGGTACATAGGATCACGCAATTGAGGACACTGTAAGAGACTGCAGGGGAAAGTTGTTTTTGTGGAACCTGGGGATCAGAGAACCAGCTCTGGGACATCCCATTCCCCCAAAACCAGTATTAAGTGTGACAGGGAAAACAAAATCTAAACACCAGCCAGAGAGGACTTATAGACCTGGAGGTCAATCCAGAAACACTGCCACCCAGGGGTTGAATCACAAATTGACTCTTGTGTAAACACAAATAAAGAGTATAAGAAACAAAGAAGTACTGCCTGCTTGAAAACACGGAGGAGCATTGGAATGCAGGGAACTTCAATACTGTCCTGACTAGAAAACAGTCATGCCAAACAGAACAGTAGAGGAAGTGAATGACCTTCACTACTGTACATTTTTATTTTTTTTTTTCATCTTTTACTTAAGAAACTAATTTTTTTTTCTTTTTTCCTCACTTGATTTTACTTTTTTAATTATTATATTTTTATTTTTAATATTATTACTACTACTATTTTACCTTTTTTTTAAAGTGTCATTTTATTTTCTCTTTATTTTATTTTGGGATTAGTGTTCTACATTCTATTTTCATCTTTCCTTTAGCATCATTTAACTCTATCCCAACTTTACCTTTATGCCAACACTTTCTTCCTCACTTTCCCCTTTTGTTGTCCTGTTTCTCTTACCCTATTCCTGCTTTAGATTTCCTATTTCTTCTTTTTTACCCACTGTTAAAAATTCATCCTACTTATATATCTAATTTCCAATCCCCTGCTCTAAGCCCATACACAGCTCTCTTCTCTTTCTTCACTATCCATTTTTTTCTCTCTGTCCTTTTTTTGTTGTTTGCTTGATTGTTGATTAGATTGTTTTTTTTATGCTAGTTTGTGAGATTGTTTAGCTTTTTCTTTTTTTGTTTTGTTTTTGTTTGTTTTTTGCTTCTGTTTTTCCTCACCTCACTTGATATTAGTTGTTCTTTGTAGTTTGCATTCAACGCTAGGTATTTGTTTCTTGCATTTGTTGGGAGTAGTGGCTGTTTTATTGGAGTCTTCTCCCCATATAGTTTTTCCCCCCTTATTTTTTATTCTCTTTCTTTTCTCTCTTAATTTCTTTTCCTTTTCTCAATATCATTTTTGCACTCCTTTTTTGGGAAGGTTTTGGCCATTATAACTTCTTGAAAGGATAAACAAGATTTATGAACCTCTAGCCAGAAGCAAAGAGAGAGGACCCAAATAAACAAAATCAGAAGTGAAAGAGAAATAACAACAGACCCCAAAGAAATACAAAGGATTGTTAAAAAATACTATGAACAACTCTATTCCAACAAACTACACAACCTGAAGGAAATGGACATATTCCTAGAAAAAACAACCTTCCAAAACTCAATCAGGAAGAATCTAAAAATCTCAATAGGCCAATAACTATGGAAGAAATTGAAGCAGTTATCAAAAAGCTTCCAGCAAACAAAAGCCCAGGGCCAGACGGCTTCACAGGGGAGTTTTACCAAACATTCAAGGAAGAACTAAAACCTATCCTCCTCAGACTATTCCAAAAAATTCAAGAGGAAGGAACACTTCCAAGCTCATTCTATGAAGCCAGCATCAACCTAATACCAAAACCAGATAAAGACAACACAATGAAAGAGATTACAGGCCAATATCCCTCAAGAACATAGAGGCTAAAATCCTCAACAAAATTCTAGGAAATCGAATTCAGCAGTACATCAGAAAGATCATACACCATGACCAAGTAGGATTTATCCCAGGGATGCAAGGATGGTACAATATCTGCAAATCAATAAACGTGATACATCACATAAACAAATTGAGAGATAAAAATCACATAATCATATCAATTGATGCAGAAAAAGCATTTGACAAAATCCAACACCCTTTCTTGATAAAAACACTCAGCAAGGTGGGAATAGAAGGATCATACCTCAACATAATAAAAGCCATATATAACAAATCCACAGCCAACATCATATTCAATGGGCAAAAACTAAAACAATTTCCCCTAAGAACAGGAACAAGACAGGGATGCCCACTCTCACCACTCCTGTTCGACATAGTACTGGAAGTATTAGCCATTGCAATTAGACAAGAAGAAATAAAAGGCATCCAAATTGGAAAAGAAGAAGTAAAACTGTCCTTATTCACAGATGACATGATATTGTACATAAAAACCCCTAAAGACTCCATCAAAAAATTATTAGACTTAATAAATGAATGTGGCAATGTAGCAGGATACAAAATTAATGCCAAGAAATCTCTGGCATTTCTATACACCAATAGTGAACTTACAGAAAGAGGGGCTAAAAAAGGAATCCCATTTACCATCGCACCAAAAAAATTAAGATACCTAGGAATTAACTTAACTAAGGAGGTAAAAGATCTATATTTGGAAAACTACAGGACACTGAAAAAAGAGAAAGAGGAAGACATAAACAGATGGAAGAACATACCATGTTCATTGATTGGTAGCATCAACATCATTAAAATGTCCATACTATCCAAAACAATCTATAGATTCAATGCACTCCCCATTAAAATACCAAAGGCATATTTCACAGACCTAGAAAGAACTCTCCAAAAATTCATCTGGAATAAAAAAAAGACCCCGAATAGCGGCAGCAATCCTGAGAAAGAAGAACAAAGTAGGTGGGATCTCAATACCAGATTTCAAGCTGTCTTACAAAGCCACCGTTCTCAAAACAGCCTGGTACTGGCACAAGAACAGACATATAGACCAATGGAATACAATAGAGAACCCAGAAATCGACCCAAACCACTATGCTCAGTTAATATTTGACAAAGGAGGCATGAACATACAATGAAGCCAAGACAGTCTCTTCAATAAATGGTGTTGGGAAAATTGGACAGATACATGCAAAAAAAAATGAAACTAAACCATCAACTTACAACATATACAAAAATAAACTCAAAATGGATAAAGGACTTAAACATAAGTCAGGAAACCTTAAAAATACTAGAGGAATCCACAGGCAGTGAAATCTCAGACATATGCCGAAGCAATTTCTTCACCGATACCGCTCCTAGGTCAATGGAAACTAAAGAGAAAATAAACAAATGGGACTACATCAAAATAAAAAGGTTTTGCACAGCAAAAGAAACCATCAACAAAACAACAAGTGGGCTTGTTAATGATATAACATAGGAATCCAATTTGACTTTCCCTCCTCAACTTTGTGTTCAGATGATGCAAATCCATAGAAATAGAACAAAGATTGGTGATTGCCAGTGGCTGGGGGGAGAGAGGAATGAGGAGCTCTTGTTTAATGCCTGTGTGGTTTCCTTTTGAGATGATGAAAATGTTTGAAACTACATAAGTATGGTGTCTGAACAACATTGTGAATACACTAAATAACACAATTTTTTTCACTTAATATTATGTTAATAAATCTCACCTCAATTAAAAAGAAAAAGAATCCAGCTCAGACTTTGAACTGAATTTTTCTGAATCAATAAATTGGTGAAAATTTTACATGCTTACAATATACACTTATCCCACTTATTGTCATGATAAATCTGTGCAGTTAGATGTTTTCAAACATTTCTGAATAAACTATAATTTTCTTCATAAAGACCATTTGTGTATTCATTAGATTTATTCAGAAATGGTATGTTTTTAAACAGTACACATTGCAACACTTTGTGCTAGTATGTGTAAACATACAATCCAATTTTTTTTGTTATTGTATCCAGAAAACTTGTTAAACTCTGTTATTAGTTCAAATAATTAATCCATTGACATATTAATTTTTGCAGCTTATTTATGACTATGATAGTTTGTTTCTTCTTTTCCTAACATATATATTCTTTTATATATACTTTCCTGTATTAATGAGATGGTTACTATCTACTGTTCAATATTAAACTTTATAGTGATGAGTCTTTTTTATGTGTTTACTGATTTTAAGGAAAATGCTTTTAATGTTTAACCATTAAGTGTGATGTTACTGTCAGTTTTTAAAAACACTGCATCTTTTTTTGAGTTCTTTTCCATTTATAATATAAGATTTTTAAAGAATAAATTGATATTTAATTTTATTAAATGTTTTGTCTTCTTAATTAAATGATAATGTTTTCCCCCTTTTAGCTGTTAATGTGAATTGCATTTATAGCCTTTTTAAAAAGACAGTACTTGTAAAAGAAATAAACTTTGTGGCGAAAAATCATTATTTACACAAGTTGCTGGATTTACCTTGTTCTTTTGTTTAATATTTTACTACTACTAGAGGCCCAGTGCAAGAAATTCGTGCATGGGGGGGGAGGGGGGCGTTTCCCTCAGCCCAGCCTGCACCCTCTCCAATCTGGGACATCCCTCTCACAATCCAGGACTGCTGGCTCCCAACTGCTCTCCTGCCTGCCTTCCTGATTACCCCTAACCACTTCTGCTTGCCAGCCTGATCACCCCCTAACCACACTCCTGCCAGCCTGATTGATGCCTAACTGCTCCCCTGCCAGCCTGATTGCCCCTAACTACCCTCCCCTGCTGGCCTGATCACCCACAACTGCCCTCCCTTGCAGGCCTGGTCCCTCCCAACTGCCCTCCCGTGATGGCTATCTTGTGGCAGCCATCTTGTGTGTTGGAGTGACAGTCAATTTGCACATTACTCTTTTATTAGATAGGATGTTCATGAATGGCATTGGCCTGACACTTCCTTACTTTGTTCTAGCACTATGTTTTGGTAAATTTTATTTTATTTTTTGTTAATCCTCTCCTGAGGATATTTTTACCATTGATTTTTAGAAAGAGTGGAAGGGGAGGGGAGAGAGAGAAACATTAATGTGAGAGAGACACATCGATTTGTTGTATGTACTGGGGCCAGGCATCAAACCTACAACCAGGTATGTGCCCTTGACTGGAATCAAACCCGCAACCCTTCAGTCTGCGGGTCAACGCTCTAACCACTGAGCAACCAGCTAGGGAGTATCACTATATTTTGGTATCAGGTTAATACTGGACTAAAGAATGGTTTGAGAACTGTGTAAGACTGGAATCATTTGTAAACTATATGAGGCTAATATAATTTAATATCTTTAATTGTTACATCCATTTATAGAAGTTTTTATTCTTGTATATCTGTTGTATCAATTTATATAACAGATATATAAGAATATAAACTTCTATTTAATATTTAATATGATCATGGTCAAGAACAACATCTCTGTGATACTAAAATCTAAAATTTGTTGAGATTTGTTCTAAAGAGTCTAATTTATGGTCAATATTAAAAAATGTTTTATATGTACTTGAAAAAGATGCTTATCCTCTAATTGTTCTATAGTGTCCATTAACTCACACTTGTCAATTATGCTATTTTATTCTATCTGTATTGCTCAATAGAATGTCAATACCTAAATGCAGCTCTTTAAATTAAAATTAATGAAAATAAAATAAAATTAAAATTTAGTTCGCCAGTCCCTTAGCCATATGTACTTGTGGCTATTATAGTGGCCAACAAACATTTTTAAAAAATTTATCTTTATTGTTGAAAGTATTACAGTTGTCCCCCTCCTTCCCCTAGTGACACCCTGCTCCCCACACCTTCCCCACACTATCGACAGTAAACATTTTTATCACCTCAAGAAAGTTCTTTGGGATAGTGCTCTTTATTTACTTAATGATTTCAAAATTTGCCTTATCTACAATTATTCTTTTTGTTTATGTAAAAATAACTTTACTTAGACTCTATTTATAATGGGTAGTTTTTCTGGGTGTTTTATTCAAGGTCGATGGTTATATTCTCATAACCGATTGAGAATGTTATTGTAATGTGTCATGTTTCCATTGTCAAGACGTCAACCATCAGTTTAATATTCATTCTTTTTGCTGGTAATCTCTACTTCCTCTCTGTCCAGCTGGGATGTTTCCCCCTCTTGTTTGGATCCATTGTGACTCCTTAATCTGAACCTGCATGTGCGTATTTTCTTCAGTTCTGGTGAATCCTTAGTGAATATGTCCTGAAATAGTGCTTTCCTTTCTTTTCCTTTTCTCTTCTTCCAGAACTCCAATTAGATATATATTAAATGTTCTTGACCTAATTTTCTTGCTCTTAATCTCTTTTTCATATTTAACAACTCTGTGTCTCACTGGGTAGATTTCTGGCAAAATTTTTCAGGATCTATTTTCCATTTCACTATTCTCATGTCAGCCTTTAATTTTACCCATTACATTGTGATTTTTATAACTTTTTCCTTTTCAAATGCTGCTCATTATTTATGATAGTGTCTTTCTTAATTATATTTTTATTTTCATCTTTAAAAATAATCTCATCCAATAATTTTAATATCTTAAGTTTCTACAGGACTGAAATGCAATGAGTTATTTCTATTGACTTATAATTATGGTACCTCATTTCCCTATACATTTCATGATTATTTTTCCTTTGAGATCATGTCCTTAGAAATGCATCTGTGGGAATTCTTTGAGGCCTGGTTTAAGTTGTATTCCTCTTAGATAATTTGCATTTGCTTTTCTCAGATATCTTGGCCTCGACTTTTTTTCTTGGTTTGAATTTTCCCCCAACCATGCAAATAGTGTGAAGTGACTTTTTGTTAAATAACTTCAAGGCATAAATCCTTTCTTTTTCTCTTTACTCCAAGCCAAGGTCCAGACAGTCAAAATTCCTTTGCCATCTTCTTTCGCAGGGTGGATTTTTAGTAACCCCCCTCGCCCCAACTGAAAATCTAGACCTTTGGATTGTGCTTTCTATGAAGGGATATGTGATCCAACTCATCACTCAGCATGGACCCATTCATCTCCTACAGTCATAGGAATGGAAGCTGTGGGCTGTAGAGCATGGCAAGAGCCATAAGGCCAGCTCTGGCTTCAGCCTTCAGTTATGCTGTTGGTCCATGGTTGCTTCTTTCAGGTCCCTGAGGATCTTCCTCACTTTCATGCATGCTCAATTATACATTTTAAAGAATTTAAAAATACTTTTTCATGCAGTTTTTTTTTACTTGGCTTTGGAATCTTTCTTAAAAAATAGTTTTTATTGATTTCAGAGAGAGGAAGGGAAAGGGAGAGAGAAACATCAATGATGACAGACAATATTTGATCAGTTGCCTCCTGCATGCCCCCTACTGTGGATCAAGCCTGCAACCCAGACATGTGCCTGACAGGGAATCCAACCATGACTTCCTGGTTCATGGGTCCACGCTCAACCACTGAACACCACCAGCCGGGTGGAATATTCATTTCCTGACTTCAAGTTGCCGTCCTCTGTAGCCTATCTCTTTTTTTTTTTAAATTAAAAATTTGTTTTTTAAATTGTTTTCCTGTTGACATTATTGCAGGGGTCTGAAAAATGCACCCTTCTTTACCAGCAGAGCAAGACATTGTGCATGTAACACGAAACCTGAGGTCATACCCCATGCCTGCCATTCAGTGGGGGCAGAACCCCATTCTTGTTCCTGGGACACCAGACCAGCATAGCCATATGCTATCCATCCTTTACCTGGCCCTTCTCCCAGGGAACCAAGGTGCTAAAGCTTTTCTCAATGGGACAGCAGTTAATAAAAGTGGCACCAATTCTAAGTCTTCCGATCTCACAGAAGAACAGGAAGATGTTAAAAATTCAAAAATGATATTAAGTGTCAAATTTTTCAAGTGGTAAAACAGATACTTATTTAAACAGCAAAACTTCTAAATTTTGCCCATATTCTTTTTTTTTTTTCATGACAGTGAAAGAACTGAACACCAAAGCACAGAATAAACTTCTTATAAGTATTTAACTAAAACTTGCTTTATTAGTCTGCTGATTAATTTACTGATAAACCTGTGGATATTAAATGAGATTCTTTAAAGAGCTTCACATTATGTCAATTAGTCACTTTTTTTTTCTTCTGGCAAGGCACTGATTGCTGTTTGATTGTCATGAATATAAAATTATACAATATTCAGCTACACTTTTTGGTTACTGTTGCCTTGGAGCTCTGGATGAGTAATTTTATTAAGATGCCTATTACGAAGTCAACTCCAAACCTTAGCAAAACCACCTACCTCTCCCATCTTGATTGTTAATTTTATTTACAACCTGTCTGGAAACACTGTCCTGCTTTTTATGAAGAATAAACTCCTCTCTTGTTAACCTCTTGTTCATTTCAGGGTTTTGTCTTGTTATCTCCATCTGGAACCCGTCACCCCTTCCCTTGTCAAGCTTTATGTTCTTCAGGCTCCAACTTAAATGTCATCTGCTCAGAGGTGATGTCCTGGACAACCCTACTGTTATTCTCTTTCAGAGCACTCTGTTTTATGTGGTTATTCTATTACTACTATTTGTCATTCTGTTGCTTCCTCCCTTGTTTACTATTTGTTCTCTCCAGCTGAATGTATGCTCCATGAGAGCAATGATTTGGTTTCGTTTGGATAGGAAAACGTGAGTGTTCCCATGACTATTACATCCCCTGCTCTTTGCTTGACACAATATTTGCTGAACTTACAAATAATCATTGTTTTTGCCTATCGATATTGTACAAATCTCCAAAATAGTTATGAGTTTTATCACTGAATCTTTGATACAAGTCACACCTTATGTCCACTTGAAATACATTACCCTCCCTCCAGACCTGCTTTGCCTCTCAGTAGAAGGCTGAGCATTTCCCCATCTTTGGGGATGGAATAGTCACTGCACATTTCTCCTAGCCAATCCTTTCCTGCCTCACTCTTCCTCCGCAATATCTCCCAAGCCCCTGCCCATATCTCTGGTTCAGCCCCTCCTCCCTGCCAACAAGGCATGGCCTCATTACTTCCTGCAGTCTGGAATGCCACCTTTGTCTCCACTGGTCTCCTCTTTCCAGGTGTGTCTCTTCGAACTCATCGTTTCACTCAGCCAGGAGGAGTTTGCTCAAACTCTTCAGTAGCTCTTTGCTGCCTCAATATCAAATCTCACTCCACAGCGCTTTATAATTTGGGTTCTGCCTTTGGATGGACCTTACCTCCTGCTGACCTGCATCCCAATCTCCAGACACATAGAGCTAACTGGTCCTAGTACCCAGAAGACGTCAGACTTGCCCATATCTCCAAGTCCTGGCTCATGCTGCCCCACAGCTGCATCTCTGTAGGTACCTCAATATCCAGGGTCTCATTCTCCAGGAGTCTTTCTGATGCTGGCTTTACTCTCTCCTCCCTACCCAAGCCAGACTAAGTGACATGTGCTTTACTTCAAGAAATAACAAAAATTTTCCCTAGCCAGTGTTGCTCAGTGATTAGAACATCAGCCCAAGCATCGTAAGGTCCCGGGTTTGATTCCTGGTCATGGGCACATACATGGGTTGCAGATTCACTCCTGGCCCAGTTCGGGTTGGGGCACTTGTGGAAGGCAACCAATCAGTGAGTCTCTCACATCAATATCTCTCTCCCTCTTTCCCCCTTCCCTCCCTTCCACCCTCTCCAAAAATCAATGGAAAAATATCCTTGGGCGAAGATTACCAACAACAAAAAGAAACAACAAAAATTTATCAGTGGCCTGTTATGTGCTGTCTGCAGGGGGCATACATACAGTGATAAACCGAAAAGGTCCCTGTGTTCTTACTGCTTGTAGTCCAATTCAGGCGGGGCAGACGGGGGAAGGTGAATGATTGATTGCAGAGGTGAATTCTTGACCCTGTGATGAGTCCTTTTGTAGGATTCCCTGATACCCCCATGTGCCCCTTCAATGTGTCTTCCAGTCTGGACCATGTGCTCTTTGGGGACAGGGATTCAACTTACTCGTCTCTGTAGTCTCTCTATTCCCTCACTTGGTCCCAGGTCTGGGATGCTCTCCTGTTAGTGGACAGAACGGATGACAGGCAGCTGCTGGAGGGAACTGATGGCTGAGCCAATAACTGCACAAAATGGTCTCCTGTTTTCAGGTCTGTAGGTCTAGACTAGAGGGACTTCAAGTGCTAGTCAGAGGGTATCAGCTTCTCTCACCCTCTGCTGGCTGCCCATCTCACTAGGAGCAGGAGCAGAAGTCTTTAGCATGTTCCCTGTGACCTGCAGCCATGCCCACTCACACCCCCTGCTCCCTTTGCTCAATCCATGCCAGCCACTCTGCCACCTCTCTTTCTCAAACACCCAAGCACACTCCCCCCAGAGGGCTGTGCAGAGGATATTCTTTTCCACTTAAAATCCTTTTCTCCTGATATCCACCAGACCCCTCACTGTCCTCCCTCAGATGTTGCTCAAATACCAGCTGATTAGAGTGGCTTTTTCTTCACCTACCTACCTACCTTTCCTCCTCGGGCCCTACTCTGCCCTATTTACTTCTTAGCATTTCTTATTGTCAGATATATTATGTACTATTTTGTTTATAGTTTAATTTTTGTATTCCCCCCATTAAGGCCCAGCTTTGGTTTCTTCTTACTGATAAATAGCCTTGTCCATATTAAGTGTTCAACAAATATTTTTCACTATATGAGTGCAAGTTGTTATTTCTATTTCCTTTTTTTCCAATCCAAACAAATAAAAAAGAAAAGAGGGGGGTAAAAGAACCATGCACACAGTCTGACTCCTGGTGTTTGGGTATTTTTAAATTTGTTTTTGTATTTGTTTGGTTTTTACTTTCACTATTCTTTGCTCTATCAGTTGATAGTTGATTTCACCTGGGGCAACTCTTTCCTACCTAAGCACAGTTTCTCCTGCTCTCAGGTGATACAAGAGAGACTGCATTTGTCTGTGAAAAGTTACAGCAGTTATGCCACCGATGTAACTGTCTGACCACAGCCTTGCAGTCAGTGTTGGTGATTATAACAGCACGTGTCTGTCACCTAGCCTTTATCCATTAGCATACTCTTAACTGCAAACTTGAATCACACCTTGACTTTATATCATTTCCCTGTTCTGCTCTTAGCAGCATCAGAATCAAACTTGAATTCTGAATCTATTTTTTTCAGGAAGCTTAATATCTACTTGTATCTTACAGTAGCTTTTATACACAAAAAATGTAAATTGGGGACTTGTTTTGACAGTTTGCCATAGGCTACGGTTATGCAGGTTGACTTGAGGGAGCAGGAGTGGGCGTCAGATCCAGCCTGGAGCCCACTCCCCAGGCTGGCAAAACTAATAGGTCTGCAGAGAAGGGGGTTCATATTCTAAGCATTCCCAGGCTCCCTACGTTCTGGGAGACCCTGGTCAAGCCGACAGTCAATGCTTACAATTTTCTACACCTGCTGTATCTGTCATGCTGAGGAGTTATTATCAATGTTCAGAATCATGGCCTGAAGACAATTTACCAAAATGAGAAGTAAATGTAAAATTGTATGCAGTCTATTATACTTACAAATGCAACCAAACATCAGTTTAAACAAGACTCCTGAATGTATTTGTTGACATTTTTATTTAGTTTTTCATCCACCTGTGGGGACATTAGACTTCCTGGGTTGTAGCCTCTATTCTCTGTGTCTTTTAGGGTTGGGTTAATGTATAATAAAGGCCAATATAGGTTCCTAGAAGATTTCAGAGGCGTGTGTCATAACCCATGTGAAGGGGGTGAAGCAATATTTTTTTAAAGCCTAGCTCATAATCATAGACTTTACAAAGACAGACGTGCCCAGTCTGCACTCAGTCCTGTTAGGGTAGCAGTTACATCTCCAGCATAACCTACATCCTACAGCCCCACAGGGCAATAGAGAAAAGCCTGCAGACTCTCATGACATAATTCTAAATGTGGACAGGAAGCCCGGAGCTCAGCACCACCTGATCCAGACACCTGCTGCTGGGGCTTGGAGCCCAGAAATGCTGCCTCTTCCCAGACCTGGCACATTCCAGTGAGTGGAGGCTTAATGGTGGGAGCGATCCCTGAAAGGGGAGTAGGAGGTCTGAATACCACTTCTTCCTCCATCATCATCTTCATGCTTCATTTCCTCCTCTCTTGGGCTCCTTCTTGACATGGGGGCCTTGACTTTGACAATCTCTGCTTCTGGCTTTGCTACTGCCTATGTATTCAGAATTGAGCCAATGGGTTTGTGCATCCTTATTTTCTACAAATTTCACATCTCGTAGCAATATTACTCACACTTGTTCCCATAACTAGAAATACACTTCCCCTTCTTTTGCTGGTTTTGTTACTATTTCTTCTCCACATAAAAACACATTGTTTTCCCATTCAAGCTTTCTTTGAATCTCACCAGCAAAGGGGTGTGTGTGTGCATTTCCATAGGAATGTTTATAAAGCCTCACCCTGCCCCTGAGAGCCCTTATACTGCTGTGTTGTCATTGCCTATTCAAATGTCTGCCTCCCAGACTGTGAGCATGCAGAGGCTGGGAGCCGCTTCACTTTATCCTGACATTCTCTGAAGCTACGAGCTTCCTAATTATCATTCTCTTATATTTATTAACCTTTTGCACTCGGATGTCGAGTGTGACTCGACATGGTTAGCATTAGAATAAAGGAATCAAGAAAAAAGCAAGCGAGTGCAAATTAAATAACTGCATGTATTCAACCCCATGGCGTCTGCACACATCTGCAGTAATGCTAATGCCACATAAGTCCAGCCCCATCCAGGCCTGCATTTCTAACACTTCACGGTTTCTGCATTTGGTGGTGCCTCATTCTCAACCATCTTCAACTGAACTCACCATCTGCCTTTGTAAAAATACATGCATCCACCTGTGTTTGTGATCTGAGGAGCTCCATGCTCCCTCTTCAACAACTGAACTCATTTTTCTTCCACAGAGAAACAGAGGACATCAGAGAGAAACCCCTCAGCTGGCTGCTACCAAATCGACAAACCTGTCTACACAGGTACCATCCTCACCCGTCCCTTCCTGGGAGGTTTCTCCCCACCTCTGGTGTCTCTTTGGTCTTACCAGTGTCCACTGTTCCCCACCTTCTCAGGAGCTGATACTATAGTTTACTCTTTCTACCTCTGGGAGAGTAACCCTCTGGGATTGTCCCCACTGGCATTTAAACCTGATTTGGGGGGAAAAAAAACACCCACAACAAAAAACAAACTAAACCAAACTCCTTCAATGTCTCTTCCTCTTCCAGTCCTCACCCTACTTCCTCTCTAAGAAGCAAAAATTCTTAAAAAGAGTTGTCTGTACTGGATGTTTTTATTTCCTCAACTCATGCTCTCTTTGCATCACCTCTATGTGGATTCTCCTCCAATCACTCTGTTAAGACAGCCATCATGGGATCACCCCCACCTCCATCTCATTAGAACCAGCAGACATCCTGCACCCTGCATTTTACCAGAGCACCCCAGCATTTTATGCTCAGCAGTCCTTGCCCTCTGACAATCTTTACACTTAACTTATGTCACGAGAACTAGTCCTGGTTCCTCCTACTATCTGGCTGCTGTTTCTGTTTCAAGTAGTCTTAGCATTTTTTACTCTAACAATTAGATGCTGGTGCAGTCCAAGGTTCTCATGTGCAACCTCATGGGTACCCAGACCCCCAAAGGGCACACAACTTGCTTGGTTTGCACTGGATCCAGCTCTCACCTCTGGGATTCAGACTTGTAGATCCAACTCCCCTTGAGTATCTCAAACCCAATTCAAGTGCATGGAATAGTCCAGAGGCTCCCATCTCAATCTGGTCTTTTTTTTAGCATTTTGGATTTCAGCTAAAAACCTACACCCATTCGTACTACCTGAGCCATGGAGAGTCATCATGCACAAAGCCTTGCCTATCATTTCTTTTGCTCACAAAGTGGCTGCATTCTACACACTGGGCTTGGGAAGGGCTGGTGTGTGTGCAACGATGAGCTCTAGAGAAGAGTGGAAGTCCAACCACTGAATCAAGGAAATGCACACTCTCTCTTCTTTAGAGCTGAGAGGGCCGGATTGAGTGCTCAAGCTACAGGAGAGGATGGTTTTTATTCCATTGGTGAAAGTGATGCTGGAGAAGTCTGTCTCAAAACCACTGTGTTTTATACTTTACTTTTAAACTTTATTTTCATGCTACATTTGAAAAGCAGACATTGACCTTTCCTCTGTCATTACCCACCTAAGGAAATACACAAAGAAAGACATGAATGTTGTAATGGGGAAAACAATCCCCACCGCCCAAATCCCTACAAATCTCTAGTGCTCAGCACCTCCTATGGATGACCACCATGAGACTGTTACAAGTGGGCAAAGCGTTCTATTCTGCAGCTGTATTTTTCTGTTTATTTCAGAGCATGTGTTTCTCCCCAGCATTGCTCATTTCAGTAATATATGGTTTCAAAGACACAATTTCATGCAGATGCAGGAGAAATAGAACAACAAATTCAAAGCGCATCTTGCCATCAGTCTTTTGATGAAAGTGCCCTTTCACAAGAGGCAAACATAACACTTCTGGCATCTCCTAACCAGACTTAACACACACTAGATTGCTGCATTTTTACAGCAGGATCGTGTCTGTTCTTGTTTAAAATTGTTCTGACCTTTGAAAACAACAACAACATTCTATCTTTCTCCAGAATTAGTAAACCAAACTAAAATTGGAAGGCGAGTTTGTCGTATCTGAATGGCACCTGTCAGAATCTCAGCAAATATTCTCTTGGCAATTGCATTTTGCTCCTGGAAAGAGCTGCTTGGTGACCCTGAGTCTGCGTGCCAGCTTAGTGCCGATTATGCCTTCCCTATCACACCCGCAGTCCACAGGACAGCTCCTCCAGCCAACAGCGGAGAACTTGTTTTCTCACATGGAACCATGGTCCCAGGAGTGCCATTCACTCTGGGAAAGAAGCTGTCAGAAATCTCCATGTCTATCAATTTGCTTCTTTGCACGTTGAAAGCACCTGAAATTACAATGTTCAGAAATGTACCCGACATTGTGTTAGGGTGACCCGCTAAGGATTGTGAAATTACAGCTTACTAGATCTTGGAGGACAAGACCAAGGGCCTCTTTAAGAACAACGAAGGTCAGTAATAAATCCACACAAGTGTGTGCCATTGGGAAAACCTTAGCAGAGTAAATGCCAAGGATAGTAAACCACCCAGAGTGCAATTTGCAAGGATAACAAACATCTTAATTGAGCCTTGTTAGAAGAAAGATGGAGGCAATAATATTAAAACATTGAAACTGAGCCCAGAAATTTCAGTTCAGTAAAAATTAATTTAATAATATTATGGCTTGTCACCATCCAACCTAAAAGAAAACTATCTAATATGTATGTTCTCAAAATGATTTGACATGTGTTGTCCTATTCTTTCCAGGATGAAATCAAAGTGATTTTTAAAGGTTCTAAAATAATCTTTTTCACTCATAAAAAACAAAGAAATATTTGAGACTGACAATAATGGGCTAAGTTTAATTCATTAAACTTGAATGAATTACTCTCCAAATCTACATAAGTATTTGCTAAAAAGAGAAAAATATAGTTAAGGGTTTTGAAGATTGCTATATATTTGGACAAATAATGAATAGCAACTTCATTTGTTGGAATGCAAACACATTTAAAAAATCAAATTACTACCAAATGATTAAAACGTAAGTGATTTGTAAGAGAAATTGGCTTGTGGGAAAGCTGAGTCAAATACCTACTTGTTAGATGCTAGAGGACAAGAATTAACCTTGATTTGAAGACCAAATCATCATCATCACCATCATGATCATCATCATCAACAACACTTATTGAATCATTACTATGTATCCAGCTCTAAGCATTGTACAAACATTATCTCACATATCTTTAAAAAATAACCATGTTACAGTTGAGGACATTGAGGCCCAGAAAAGCCCAGTAAATGCAGAACTGGGATTTGACTGATTCCTAAATTTAGGCTCTTAAACTCCAAATAAGAATTTCACAGTGGGACAGTTAAATAAGGAAAGGATTATTATGTAGTGTGATATGTGTTACAAAAGAGCATGCTTGGGATGAGTAGAAGCTTTTACCATGTCAAGAAGAAGCACAAGGATGATAATTTTCCAATAAGAAATTTATTAAAATATTACTTTATATAGGCCCTGGGACAAACAATGATTTTCTAAGCAGCCCTAAAAATATTGGATTGTGGTGATAGTTGTGCAGCTCTATAAATTTACCAATTTATAAATTTTCCTTTAAGAGTAAAAAATTGATAAATTTCCTCAAAATTAAGAATTTGTTTATAAAAAGTCACCATTAAAAGAGCAAAAAATGAAAGCTACTGATTGATAAAGATATTTTCAATACATGTATATGGCAAAGGACTACTATCCAGAACATATTAAAAATGCCCATAAATCAATAAGAGAAAGGCAAATAATCCAATTAAAAATAAGACAAAAATGCTAAAATACGTAATTTACTAGAGATAATTTCCAAATGACCAATAAACATATTAAAGGGTACTCAATCTCAATATCCATTAGGTAAATGAAAATTATAAGCATAGGTAGATACCATTATACTTCCACTAGAATGGATAATATAAACAATACTAGCAATGTAGAGGAACTGAAATTCTCATCCATTGCTCACAGGAGTATAAATTGACTGACCTGAAAAACTGTCACTTATGTCTACTCTGTAACCCCAATGTTATACATTTGGGTATATATCCACAAAAAAATGTATGTCTAGGTCCACAAAAGTATGTACATGTACTTTCATAGTAGTTTTATTCCTAAGAGCTCTAAACTAGAAATAATTTGAATGTCCACCAATAAGAAAGTGAGGCCCATTAATAAAATGGAATTTTACAAATTAATAAAAAAGAACACTTAAGCATGAGTGGATCTCACAGATATGCTGAGTGAAAAAGAACAGATCCAAAAGATATACACCAAATGATTCAATTTTTGTGCGTTTCAAGAACAGGCAAAACTAATTTATGGGGCTACAGGTCAAAATAGTGGTTACCCCTAGGGGTATTGACTAGAAAGGGCCATGAGGGAACCTATAGCATGCTGGAAATATTTCATAGCTTGATCTGAATAGATGGTGCATATGTTTGTATACAAGATATATGTATACAAACATATATATTTTAATAAGACTAATAACATAATACATAAAAAGATAACCACAAAAGTATGTATTATGTATATATTCAGAGGCCATGACTTTTAAAAAATTGAGGTATAATGTATTGAAATATAAATTTGCAGATCATATAATTAACTCATTTTAAGTACACAATTCAATGATTCATAGTAAACTTGTAGAGCTATGTAACCATCACCATAATCTAGTTTTTGAGTATTTCCATCACCTCCAGGCTCATTTGTTCCTGTACCCCCAGACCCAGAGCTTTCTCTGTCTAAAGAATGGTCTTTTTGGGGTGTATCATATAAATGGACTTACATATGTGACCTTTTTTTGTTTGACTTCTTTCACTCAGAATATTACTGAGGTTCATGCACTGTAGCACGTATCCATATTTAGTTCCCTTATATTACTGAGTAATATTCCATTGTACAACTATACCATAGTATGCTTATCTATTCACCGGTTGATGGGCACTTGAATTATTTTTTGCTATGATTTTTACACCTAAAAGTAATTCATTTTTCTCAAAATAAAACAAAGCATATCTTTCTTAGAGATTCTATTCTTTGCAATGAAAAATAAAACATCCCCATATGTCACAATGATACCATTGTAATTATCCCAGTTATTAATTATTTAACAGGAAAGAAATAAAGGGAAGACTATAAAATATGGGCATGCCATTTGTGCAGCTTTGCCAGGAAGCTGCAGTTTAATACTCCCCAGGCCTGTTCCCTGCAGATAGCTGGGAGAAGGGACTGGACAATAGACACATGCCTGGTAAGGTTGGAATGATGTAGGGAAGGTGATTTTCAGTCACACTGGGAAGCAGATCTTTGGCTGGAATAGGTGTGGCCACTGCAAGAGTGCAAAATAGGAGATACATAAACGCCTAAACAAAGGGAGTTCCCTCTCTTGGCCCTCTTATGCTCCTGGCTTTCTTGTACCCCCTGCATTCACCTACATGGCTCATGGCCACATGGACTCCACTCAATGGACTAGTAGATTACAACTAGCCTGATGCTCTGTGGGACTCAGCTCTACCATGGAACAGAAATTCTGGACTTTGCTTTTAGCTCTGCTGATTCCCCAACTGCACATTTTCCAGGACTTGTTTAAGGTAACTGGGACTTTGCAAACCGAGGGATATAACTTAACACAAGTAAAGCTTTATACTACATCTCATTCTCCTGTGGGGTCCTCTGGAAATCTTTATTCCAGCAGCGCCCCAAGAAACCCACTTCCACCACTGGACACCTCACTCCCTCTAACAGAGAAAGGCAGTCCATGCAATTTTCTGATAACAACCTTATAAAAATAAAAACCCTAAACTTCCCATTTAAAAAGATACCTAAATGATGGCTAGAAAATGTTACTCTGAGGCTGCAAGTGACATCAAATACTCAGGTCAGCCCTATCAGAATCGAGTGATGAAAAGCTTAGTGTTGGAATTAATGCAGGGGAAAGCCAAAACTCCCTACAAACTTTGCTTTTACCAGGGCCAGCCCAATAAATTTCTAATATGCATAAAATGGGAATATTTAAGCAGCCACCAAACACTGGAATGAGCCTGTCAACTCATTCTACCAATTTAGACTTTTCTTCTCACATTAAATTTCTTTTGAATGATTTGCTATTTTTAAAGTGTAGAACACTAAACATAAATAATCAAAGATTATACAATCATCAGCCGCTGCACAAGAAAAAAATAGACAATCAATATCTCTAATTGAGAATTAGGGAGGGGAAAACCCTTGTCAACTGTTCAAATAACAAAGGGTCTTGAGTATAACTAGCAGGAAGGCCTATTCACTGGGTTATTTATAAAAATTAATTTTCTAAATGTAAAATTTCTTAAAACTATGAAATTTGATAAATAGCTTTACCAAAAAATTCCATGGCATAGATTGATGACTGATAGAATATTAACTTAAGTTTCAAATCTTGGTTAAGTATTCTCTAGTTCCTTTATGTTCTTTTACATTATTTTTTACTCCTGGTGTATTAGTATTTCTCCATATGGTGTTTCTATTGTTTAGCTCAGTACTGGGCATGGTGGCCATTTACACGGATTGACTAATTGATTACTTCTCATTTATTCTGGGACCTGAGTAAGAAAGAAAAAGGATCTGAGAGTTGGCAGCCTGCAAATGACAGCCAGGCGGTGGAAAAAGCAAGATTCTGCAGAATACCAGCAATAATCAAGCAGGGTCACTCCATGATCTTGGTGAAACAAGACCAAAAAGGTAACTTCACATCTAAACACAAATAACTATGTGAACACAAAAATAAATAAATAAATAAATAAATTAATAAATAAATAAATAAATAAAATAAAAAATAAAAAATAGCCAAACAGCGCTCTCTTCTGGTTAACATGAGTGCAGACTGCCTCTTTCCCAATGACAGATCCCCCACCCCTCCACCCAAGTAGCAGGTCCTCTTTCCTCATCTCATAGGAAGAAGTACTAAGACACTGAACCAACACATTGTATCTATTTCCCATCAGCACACAATGCAGAACAAACCTTCACTTCTTTATACTCTCCCCCTAACAACCCAGTATCAGTTCAAACCCTATGATGTCCCCGCCAGGTCCTCATGGTGTGTACTCTCCTTCCCTGCAGCAGGCTCATAAACCTAACTTCCTTTCCTGTGTCCTTGGAGGTCTTCAGCTGTTGGGCATCCACAGACTAAACATATGAATACTAGTAAGTGCCCTACATTCAGGCTTTGTAGAAGGTATTATTTTGACCTCGTGACTTAATTAGAGCAAAGTAGGCAATGTTAGCAGCCATAGCTGGTATTTTTAAAAAACTGTAATTGTGGAGGCAAAGAAAGAAATGCTAATAATATTTATTTTACTAAATAAAATAAAACTCCAAAGTTTTGTAAAGCAGGCAAAATTTTTCAAATTTACCCATTATCTGGTATTACTGAAATAAGAGTGCTTAATACCTTTCTTGTTCTATAACGAGAAAAATAGCTTTTGTCCTCTCTTTGGTGGGATACACACACTCACAACCACACACACAAATGTTTTCATACAAATAAAAATTATTTTGACTTTGAGAGATATGAAGCATTCTAATCTACTTTTGAAATTAAGGAAAAGAAACATAAAGCTCTGAACAACAATAATAAGAATGATAATAAGAGAAAAAAGACAATGATTAAAGAAAAACAAAACCATAAACTTCAGTAGCAAATTAGACACCAAAGTAGAGTGAAAGAAAGACATATAAAAGAAAGTGGGAGAAGAAAGTGACATGAGAGAGTAGGACAAAAAGAGACAAGGAAGCATATTAAGACGCATGTACAAAGGAGAATGGAAAACACAGGGCACAGTGATCTGTTCTAGTAGGTTGCTGGGATTTCCTTGCGTCCCCCACCCCCACCCCCACCCCCTGCCCCACTCCGTGTATGTATGGTGGAATCTAGTTGATCTAGGTGGGTTTCAGTGTGGATAAAGTCAAATGATTCTCTGTTGGGTCACATGGTGATTTTTATTGTGTTGAAATTTAGCCCCAGGTGCACCCTGGAGCTTTATCCCTAACCTCCATCCTCTACTCTCATATACTAGGTATATCAATTAATAATGCGGATTTTGTATTCAAAGAAAACATGGTAATTTTGAGAGAAAATAAAAAGTGCTTTATTCAAAGTAATGTCCATCGCTAGCTACACATTTCCTCCATCTTTCAGGTAATTTGTGGATACCGTTCCAATAGAACTTTTCTTGTTTTGAGACAAGCCATTCAGAGACCCAATTTTCTTCTTCTTCGTACATTTTGAAGTGCTGCTCAGAAAGTGCTTGTGCCATCGATCAGAACAAGTGGTAATCCGAAGGAGCAAGGTCTGGTGAATACAGTGGGTGGGTTAATACTTCCCAGGCAAGATCTTTTAACATGTCTTTATCTGGTTTTGAAGTGTGCGATGGTGCGTCATCATGAAGCAGAATTACTTTGCCATGTCTTCTGGAACATTCTGGTCATTTCACAATCAAAGCCTGGTTCAAATCGATTATTTGTTGTTGACAGTGATCAGTATTAATAGTTTCACCTGGTTTTAGTAGCTCATAATACACCACGCCTTCCTGATCCCACCAAATGCAGAGCATTGTCTTCTTTCCGAAGTGATTTGGCCTTGCAGTCAATATTGATGGTTGACCTGGATCAACCCATGATTTTGTGCATGTGGGATACTCAAAATAAATCCACTTTTCATCACCAGTCACAATTCAATGCAAAAAAGACTTTTGTGCCCTTGAAGCAACATTTTACTGATGACTTTTTCGGTTTTCCATTTGTCTTTTGTTCAGTTGATGTGACACCCATTTTCCTTCCTTTAAAATCTTTCCCATTGCTTGTAAACAATCAGAAATTGTTTGCTGAGCAACGTTTAATCTTTCTGCAAGTTGTTTTTGAGTTTGACATGCATCTTCATTCAATAATGCTTATAATTGTTGGTCTTCAAACTTTTTAGGTTGACCTGGACGTTCTTTGTCTTTCACATTAAAATCATCACTTTTAAAGTGTTTAAACCAGCGTTCCTAAGTATCTTGAGATGGAGCATGTTCACCATAAGTTTCCCGAGGTATACGATGACTTTCAGCAGCACTTTTCTTTAAAATAATGAATTAAAACTTCCCGCACATGCTTTTTTTTGGCATGAAATTCATTTTTAAGCGTAAAAGTATTTATGATGTTAACACCTTCAGAAAATTTGACATATAAAGTTTTGAAGTTTGTTGTCAATACAACAAAAGAGCATACATATCAAATCGCATATATATCAACATATGTGTAACTCCATCTATTGAAAAAAATCCTCATTATTAACCAGTACACCTAGTATTTTATCCACGTCAAATACTTCTGAATTGTGTTGTTAACACAAAAAAATCCTCATTATTAACCAGTACACCTAGTATTTTATCCACGTCAAATACTTCTGAATTGTGTTGTTAACACAATTGTCTGCTTCTGAAGAAGGTAGAGGCACTTACAGGAACTGATGCCACAAACACACCAAGATGTAAATCTATTCCAGCTGCTGAAAGTATGTTATGCATTCTTGTTTATTTACTTTCCTTGTTTGTTCCTGCCCTGAATCTATTAACCTGAAACATTAAGTAGAGAGGATTTTGAAGCAAAGGGGACCTTTATGTTTCATATTTTTCTTGGATAATTTTTAAGGCTGCTAACAATACTCCCCACTCTTTTATTTTAACAAAGGTTTGTGCTTAGGTCCCTTGGTTATAAGGAGGCCAATTTATATAATTTAGATCTCTCTTGGAAACAGGCATTCCTATATATCAGGATGAAATTAGGATTTATCTTTCAATAGGTATACCAATAATACAACCAATAAGCATTATTGATAATCTAATGCCAGACTAGAATTTTTCTTATCACTTTTGTTTTATTGAATGTTCATATTTAGGCTTTGATCAGCACATACATTGGGTATTATCACTTCTTTTACTTGTTTATCAAAGACATGAAATATTTTTTGGCAGACAATACCTAACATGCTATATTTTTTGTTTTTACCTATTGTTTCACTTTTTTTTTTCATTGTTTGGATTTCAAATGAGAAGGATATCTATGGATATATTTAGGAGACATTCAGAAGACAGAAAATCATCCTCAATTCTGATTCTGTACTAAGATGGATTTGAGGGATGGATAAATTTATTTTATTTTTACTAATTTATAAATAAAAACATGCAAAGTATAATAAATTAAATCAAGATTTACTTTTTTCTTCTTTGTACATAATTTTGTGAAGTTGAATGCATGAGAAATTTGAACTAGAAATATCATCAACATTCCTTCCAAAAATCTATCATCATATATATTTATTGAAAGAGCTCATCATAAAACCTGCCCTCTACCCTTAGAAGCTAGATTGGTGAATCTTTATACCTCTAGATAAAAGTAAATGTGCTTCACAATTTAAAAAAGAAAACCATAAGAACATCACATCATAAGCATAAATCAAGTAATATTTATTCTCATTCACTTCTGCTGTTTTCTGATTAATAATGAATGATTTAAGACTTACATTTTCCTTGCAAATGGTGCTTGTGGGCTTCAAAAATATAATCAGCTGCTAAGATTAAGAACGGCAAAGTTGTATCTTATATGTGAATACTTGAAAGAAAAAAAGTCCAGAAAATATGTGGTATGATAGCATCAGAAATAGAGAAATTCCAAAAGAGCCAAGTAATGCCCCATAAATATTTCAGTCAATTGGGACACACAGAATGAGAAGACTTCTTTATTTCCCTGGGGCACCTGTGATAGTAAAAGACTGTAGGGTGGGTAAAGCCAGAATGAATTCTCTTCCTGCCTCTGTCACTAGCTTTTCCCCCTAGGTGTGGTGGTAATTTCAAAATCAGTTTCACTTATCTGAGTAAAAGAATTTAAAAATGCAGAAAAAAACTCTAAAAAACAAACAAAAAAACACACAACACACAGGGACATGGACATGTCAAGGCAGTTGCTCCAATCCAAGCAAGAAATCCAGCCCTGAAGGAGAGACGCCAGACCTTGGAGGATGAAGACAAAGACTGCTGAGCGGAGGAGACAGGGGATGGTCTGTAAAGGCTTGACCCAATAAATCCTTAAAGTACTCTGCTATGATTTCCCTCAGGTTCAAGGCACGACACTGCTGACAGGGACATATGTAAGCTTTGGAGGAGTAATATGACAGACATGAGCCCGAGAATAAAGACAGGATGAGCAAATGGGTCAAACAAGAATGGAGAAGCATGACTGAAGAAAGGAAAGTCTGCATACTGCAGTGGGAAGTTGATAACCTGTTGAAATAATCTCATTTGTGAGGGTGGCTGAAAAAGGGAGAGGAGTATCAAATGGGGTGGGGGAGGGGTAGCAGGTGAAGGTGGGGGAGGAAAGAATCAATAGACCTTCTGTCACTTCACTTCTTTAAGTCCCCTGTAAAGTGAAAGTTCATATTATGGTTCAAATGCAACAGTTCATGAAAAAGCACCTCGTAAAAGCCAAGTAATATCTATCTGGTATAGGGACAATTCACCTCATTGACATTCTTCCCCTAATGCAAATGACAGAAACAAAAAAGCGTAGATATTACATATAGAAGCCATAAGACTACCAAAAAATTGTGAGAACTAAAAAATGAATTCCATAAATTTGCAGGATAAAAAATCAATATACAAGAATCTGTTGTATTTCTATATATTAACAATAAACTATCAGAAAGAGAAATTAAAAGTCCCATTTACAATTGCATCAAAAAGAATAAAATATTTAGGAATAAATGTAACCAAAGATGTGAAAGACCTGTACACTGGAAACTATAAGACATGGATGAAGGAAACTGAAAAATACACAAATAAATGGAAATATATTTTATGCTTATGAATTGAAAAAATTGACATTAAAATGTCCATACTACCTAAAGCAATCTACAGATTCAATGCCATCCCTATCAAAATTCCAATGGTATTTTTCACAGAAATAGAACACCCAATCCTAAAATTTGTATGGAACTACAAAGACTCTGAATAGTGAAAGCAATCTTAAGAAAGAAAAAACCTAGAGGCATCACACCCCCTTATTTCAAACTAGATTACAAAGCTATTATAATCAAAACAGTTTGGTAGTGGCATAAAAAACAGACACAGAGATCAAAGGAACAGAATAGAGAGCCCAGAAATAAACCCATACATATAAGGCCAATTAATTTATGACAAAGGAGCCAAGAATATTCAATGGGAAAAGGACAGTGAATATTCTTTTCCATAAATGGTGCTGTGGAAACTGAACAGCCACATGCAAAAGAATAAAACTGGACCTCTATCTTATACCATACACAAAAATTAGCTCAAAATGGATTAAAGACTCGAACATGAGACCAAAAACCATAAATCTCCTGAAAGAAAACATAGGTGGTAAGCTCCTTGACACCAGTCTTGGCGATGATATTTTTTGAAAAGCAAAGGCAACAAAAGAAAAAGTAAACAAGTGGCACTATATCAAACTAAAAAAAATTCTGCATAGCAAAGGAAACCATTAACAAAATGAAAAGGCAACCTACTGAATAAGGGGTTAATACCCAAAATACATAAAGACCTCATACAACTCAATAGCACACAAAAATATGATAAAAAATTGGCAGAATATCTGAATAGATATTTTTCCAAAAAAGACATACTGATGGCCAACAGATACATGAAAAGATGCTCACATCACCAGTCATGAAGGAAATGCAAATAAAAACCTCACACCTGACAGTGGTTCTCAACCTTTCTAATGCCGCAACCCTTTAATAGAGTTCCTCATGTTGTGGTGACCCCCAACCATAAAATTATTTTCGTTGCTACTTCATAATTGTAATTTTGCTACTGTTAATGAATCGTAATGTAAATATCTGTGTTTTCCAATGGTCTTAGGCTCTACAGCAGCGGTTCTCTACCTGTGGGTCGCGACCCACAGGTTGAGAACCGCTAGCAGGGTTGCCTAAACATCTAACAGTTAGGATGTTTGTTATTACAAAGACAAGAAATAACAAGTGTTGGGCAGGATGTGTAGAAAAGAGAATCCTCATGCACTGTTTGTTGGAACGTAAATTGGTGCAACCACAGTGGAAAACAGTATGGAGGTTCTTCAAAAACTTAAAAATAGAACTACCATATAATCCAGAATTCCACTTCTGTGTATTTATACTAAGAAAAACACCACACTAACTTGAAAAGATATATGCATTCCTATGTTCATTACAGCATTATTTACAATAGCCAAGATTTAGAAACAACCTATGTGTACATTGATGAATGAATGGATTTAAAAATGTGATATATCTCCATGTATGTATATAATTAATATTACTTAGCCATAAAAATAATAAAATCTTGCCATTTGTAACAACATGAATGGACCTTGAGGGCATTATGCTAAGTGAAGTACGTTAGAAAAAGACAAATGTCACGTGATCTCACTTATATATAAAAGTAAAACAAAATAGGAGGAGATGTTCAGTTAGCTTCATGAAAAGGAAGAGTCTTGTGAAAAGGCCCTGTTGTCACACCTGGGGGTGAGCAAGAATCTATCTGCTCTTACCCTCTGAGAGGATACTGGGTCATGGCTAAAGCCACATGAGGATCCCATCCTCCTTTCATTCCATTTTCCAGTCTGGGTGATTTCTACCTATTTTCCTGGAAGAAAAGCATAATGTTTTCCTTGGATATTCTAGCTGTGATATAAACAGAAGTGGGCTCCAAGAATGGACAGAATTTATGTATAAGAATAAAAGTTGCTACATATAAAGATATGCTTTTTTGGGGGAGAGGGGGGACTATATATTGAGTACAAAACTCACTCTGGCACAAGATTTCGGTTTGGGGGTCCCAGCTCTGATGCCAGTGAAATGGTATCTCAGCTTTCCTGATGCAGAGACTAAAACTAACTGGTGAAGCCACCACCATATTAACACCTGAGCTTCTCTTCCCAACCCGGCATGGTGGGGATACATAGGCAGGCCTATTCCTATGTGATCAGCCTTGCCATCAAGTCCTAGAACTGCACAGCAGTCTAAGAATTTCCCTACCCTAGTGCTTACAGCTCTTTTTGAATTTGTCCAGCAGGTCTTCAGGCTCGTACCGGAAGGCCCAAAAAAGAAAAAAAAAAAAAATTTCCCTACCCAATTCCCTTCCCCTCCCCTCTCCTTCCCTCCCTCCCTCTACATGGTCAGATCAGCTTCATGGTCTCAGACTTTCCCAGCCTCCTCCAACTTCTTTACCTTCTTTCATTCCCAGGCAAATACCTTAAATCTTTTGCACATCTCATCTTGTCTTCCTGTCTGCTTCTCAGAGGACCCAAACTAACCACCAGTTCTGCCATTTACTACCGCGTGACCCTGACATCTAACATACTTTTGCCTCACTCTCCATCTCCACATCTATTAAATAGAGGTAGTGTAATGCCTATTTCATAGGATGGTTGCGAATTGGTTTTTTTTTTTATGCTTCCTTTAGTACTAGCAAAGTACTTAGCACAGGTTAGTTGCTGAAAAAATATTTATTGGATGACTTGAAAAATAAAAGATCATAATAATCAATTAAAATAGGTAAGCTGATGAAATATAAAATACTGTAGGCTAAATTTTAAGCCAATATAAAATTGGGTCAGACCTATTTATACTTGACATAAAATTATTAGCCTCAATCTATGGTTTCACAATCTCTGTCCTCAAGCAAGAAGACCAGAAAAGGAAAACCATAACTGGTTAGTACTCAGGGAGACTTGTATTCCCTCTAGATCAAATTTGAAATGCTCATTCTCTTAACACGTTAACCTGGAGTTTTCTCCTTTTATCATATTCTTAAATCTTTTTTTTTTTCTTCTAAATTTATACTGTTTGGGGACCTAATCTGAAAGCAGGACCTCATGACCAAACCATACATTTTCATCCTACTTTATACATTTGATGTGTGTTTTAATAGACTTGTTTTCATTTTGAAAATGCAATGCTAATGCAGCAAAGGAGCAGTAATACACTGTGTCATGTACATGGTAAATCACTCCAAGATCACTACAGTAGGAATAGTTATTAAAAGGACTTATCTGGTGAAGTTGCTTCAGATACCTGGTTTTCTTGTAAATGAATTTTTTGGATAACACCTTTGGAAATCAGTTTCTATCATTGGGCGATTTAGTGTCATGAGTGTCTTGAGCATGCATTCCTAGACGTAGCTATACCATATACAATCAGTGGTTCGAGAAACACTCCACATGGTGATAGAGTGCTTAAATATATATACTTACAAATTCACTTTATCACTAGTAGCAAGTACTTTTTTGTGATATTAAAACATTACAAAATATATTTTTTATTTTCTTAAATTTAAGAGTGATCCAAGAGATAAACAATAATTTTTTACTGAACCATGGTCCCAGCTGAGATCCAATGTAAAGGGAGTCCCAGTTACAAACATTTAAAGTGGAAGTTCTCCATTCCTAGGAAGTTCTCATGTAAGAGATCTCTCAACTGCCCTCTTTAGTCATAAGATTCAACAGAGAAGTATATCACAGGAAATTATAAGAAATCATAAATTGTCAGTATGCATATTGTAGACATAAGAGATACATGTTATAATAAATGTATTGTATGACTTTTGATAGCCACCATTAAGTTATCTCAGATACAGTGTGAGCCAAATAGATGGGAAAGCTGGGCATTCAGTTGAATGTGATATGAATGACCAGTGATTCATATTATTGGAATTAGTGCTAATATTGAAAATACTGCAATGGAGGGTAAGGCATGATGGGATACACATTACACCAAAAGTAACTACTTTTTTATTTATTGTTTAAAGTATTACATATGTCTCCTCCCCCCCCCCACATTGACCCCTGCCCCACCACTCCCTTCCCCCAGGATAAGCCCCCACCACCCTATTGTCTGTGTCCATTGATTATGCTAATATGCATGCATACAAGTCCTTTGGTTGATCTCTTACCTACCCTACCCCGCCCCTGCCTTCTCTCTGAGGTTGGACTGTCCAGTGTTTTTTAGTCTTGGTTAAGATTCCATTTTTATTTCATGAAACTCATCCAATTTCTTGATTCAGGTAAATTTTTTGTTCTCAAGTTATCCCAATTCGGTTTTAAACCTGTACTGTAATAATCACAGTAATGCATCAGGCATTTATAACCCATGGTTTGCTAAGTAGTATCTTTTCTGGGGGTGGGTAAGCCAAGACGATGCTGCCAATTTCCAAAGTTTCCTTGAAGTGGTTTGCTGAAAGACAATCTCACTGGTGATTAGGATATATCAGCATTACCATAAATTCCATACTGGTGAACTCCTATCCTTCATGTCTTAACTTCCATGCCACTTCCTCTATGGAATTTATTCTGGACCCTTTAGATTGGGCTGGGTATTCCAGCTATGGCCTCTCAGTATTTGGGAATTCCTCTCACATTGTACTTACAATTTTACAAGGTAGTTACTGATTTGTCTTGTTCTTCCAATTGAATCGCAAACTCTATGAGGTTGGTGCCTATCTATATCTTGTTTAATTTCAGGACAAAGTTGGCATGTGGTAGACATTTAATAGATTTGTTGAATGCCTAAGTAAATAAATATGGAAACTTATGTGCAATCTTATTTTGTATTAATTTATGAACAATTTCTCTGTCCCTTTAAGCTATGAAGCATACACAGGGTGGGGCAAAAGTAGGTTTATAGTTGTGAGTGCACAAAACACAGCTTATTCTTGTATTATTAGTGATTAATTATTGTATTATTTTTCCATACAAACAACTTTAAACTACTTTTGCCTCACCATGAATAATGCGTCATGCAAAAGAGATGCATTAGTATCTTCCCAAAGAATGGGCTGGTGAGTCAATAATGACGATGGTGTTGAAAAAGCATTGGTCTAACTTCCAAGGGGCCATTTTTGTCCCTGTTTTCACAGAAACTATCTGTCCTTTGGGATAAAAAACTTAGTTCTTTCTTGCAGCAGAGTGCATTTTTGATTAGATGAGGTATAATCCTTATCAGAAGAGCCTGGCTGACAAAGAAGAGAACATACAGAGAGAGCAGCACTTGGGTGATATTAAGGAAGAGTTCAGATTAACAGATGAGTGAAAACAAGTCATAATCAGTTGTCTCTGCTTGAAAAAAAATCTACAGGAAAGAAAACAATGGCTCACTATCTGTCACCCCAAGCTGTCACTTGAAATTCTGTCATCATCTTAAAGACAATTTGATTCCAGAGATAACAAATATAGAGTTTTAATTCAGGCTGGGCAATATATGAGTCCTATATTTTTGTGAAGGATTTTTGAATATTAAAGCCATCTTATGGTTATTTAAAAATAAAGCCAGTTTGTTATATATTACACACATATATTTTAATATATTATAAGTATATAGTTTGTAATATATTATATAGTATTATATAGCGATGAGAGTGATAAACAAGGACTTTATTGACTTATCTAAAATTAATTTCTTAATAAATAATATTATAACTAATACTATAGGCAATGTTTTCCTTCTACTTTAACTTTTCATGAATATTATTTATTTCAAATTTTTTCATTCTTGATAATAAGCCCCGTTGTATAAACACATTCTGTTAATACTATCATTAAGCTAAGAGGTGAGATGAAAGGGTTTAGACTTTACCATATAGACATCACCCATTATTACGAATGATATCAAGAGAGCAAGATAAGATACCTAAACTCCAGTAATATATATATTTTAATTGGCACTGAGAAAAGTCACCTTAGAATATTTTGCTCTCTGTTTTTCCAAATAGCTCCCTGGTGAAAAGAAATATTACCTTCTTATGAGAAATCTTCCAAACTTGCATTGTTGGCTGCACGGTAGCAACTTACTTTTTTTTTTTAATGGCTCTTGATCTTGTCAGCACATCATTAATTTGCTATTAGACTACCTGTTTTACAAAGTTTATTTTGTAGCACAGCATGATTCCCTCTCCTTAGTGATCTCAGGAGACAACAAATTACTATTTAAGATAATGACTGACTAGAACTTGGCAGATAGAATATTTCTGTTGTTTTCCCTGCTTCTTTTGAGATACCGTCTATCCCTAACAGTATTATAAACAGATGGTTAATTGTTACAGAGCTATGTACTCTTAATGCAGAAACTTGCCTATTTCTTGGTAACATGGTTTATAAAATAATCTTATAGCATTTATAAAGTCAAGACTAGTTCTAAAAAGTGGGAGGACATTCCAAGTAATTTGAGAATTTATGTTTTATAGATAATCTAGCAAGGATGGAGATTTGATTTTTGAAGAGATAGGCAGAGTATGGATATAATCTGTGTAGTAGTTTGCTAGGGTTGCCCTAACTAATTAGCTCAAAATTGGTGGTTTAAAACCATAGAAGTTTATACTCTCACAGTGCCGGAGTCTAGAAGTCTGAAATCTAGGTGTGGGCAGGGCCGTGATCTCCCTCTGAGGGCCTTATGGGATAATCTTTCCTTTCCTTTAGCTCCTAAATGGTAGGTGGGCTTTGCTTCTTGAAGGCAAATATCCATTCAATCCTTAGAATCTCTGCTCTCAACATCGAGCATCAACTAAAAGCAGAACCTCTTCCCATGAGGTCAGTTCTTGGCCACCATTTGTTGTCTAGCAAATTCTGATCTTATAAAACCAGCTCTACCCAATAATTGAGTTTTAATAGCTCTCAGGTTCCTTTTGATAATATATGGTGATGAATTTAAAGTCACATTCACACTAACTTAGTTTTTCAAATTAAGTGCATAGCATTTGAAACCTTTTGCAAGCAACACTGAAATATGTTGTCTAAATAATGTGATAGATACCTGCATCTTTTAACTTAGAGATTATCAATTCTAAGACTGAATTTCAAACACAGTAAAATAACAACATTAACATTAACACACATCTTAAACAGAAACAAGTGTAATAATCCCACATATTAAAAAAGTCACTGTTCACCTTAGTTTATGTCAAAAATGCAGGAAACATCCTTCTTTACCTTTACATAACTTCTTTTTATTTTATTTTTCCTTTACATAATTTTATTTGGGTTGCAGACTTTAAGTAAATTAACTAAGATAAAAAGTGCTGACTCATACACTAAACCTCCAGTGAGTCCTCTGATTAGCCAATCTCTTTTCAGGTTCACCTTAGCAGCTAAGATGCTTGTGGAGTTAAGCCTCAATCCTGAGTTTTATTCTTTAAAATAAGTCTATGTGGTGATTCCACTATGCAGTCAAGGGTAAGAACCACAGTTGAACAGGAGGCAGCAGCGTGGGCCCCCTTGTGGTTTCCTGAATCTCAAAGCAGAGTTTGAAAATTGGGCCAAGAAAACAAGACTTCATTAGGTCAGGTGAGCTTCTCAGGGAATTTAGACCGGGAGGAAGTTTCATTTCTGTGGGGACTTCATGGTCCAGGTGGAAAGGGCAAAGCTTTTGTTACAAAAGGAGCATGTTCAAATCAACAGGGGCAGAACTTTTTTCAAACACCAGAGACACAATGTTTTACACTGTCTGTACTAGACTTTGAATATACGATTTTTGGAGCACTGGGCATTGGTAGAAGTTTCATTTTTTAATACTTTTTCCTTCCAGAAAAGCCAGGTCATACTATAACAGGTAAATGGGGATTTTTATATGGTTATTTGAATAGTTAATGCTAACCAAGGCCTAGAGGAAGTAAACCTTTAAGAAAGTAAATTTTAGGGGAAAGGTATCAAGCGAAGATGCTAATAAGAGCTTCAAAATCTTTGGTTGTAGATGGAACAGAGACACCTGGCAGCATAAGTAATGTCTTGATGGGAGATTTCTAAAATTGAAGTTCAAGGTCATAAGCCACACAGGCACACAAAATGGCCTAGACAAGTCGGCCTCCAGGAAAGCCAAAAGCCAGATTTTCTCTTTTTCCCTTCTGTTTTTAGGTCATTCACCTTCCCCTAGACATAATGAAGTCTCCACCAGGACTTTTACCTGCTGCCTAGTGTAGGTCTACATCACAGTTTCAATAGAGTGTGTCTAATAAAAGTATGAAGTGAGCCACTATTTACAAGTCTATAGTAGTCACAGTAAGAAAATAAAAATAAATGAATTTTAAAAAAATGAAGTTTGACATTTTACGTAACCCCATATAGCCAAAAGATTAATTTAACATGTAATCAATGTAAATCATTGTTAATGAGTCATTTCACATTCTTTTTTTGTACTATGTCTTTGAAATCTTGTGTGTATTTTACACTCAGGTCATATCTCAATTTGGCCCTTTCATTTTTTTTCATATGAGAGTTTATTATTGTTCAGTTCTAAGAATTTTTCAGTTTCCACTTTTTTATATATATATTTAAATCTTTATTGTTCAAAGTATTACATATGTTCCTTTTCCCCAAATTTTCCCCCTTCATTTTAACGAGAAATAATTGATAGTTTGATTCCATACATTTTTCAATTGAAAAGGTAGATTCACATGCCCTCCTGGTTCAAATAGACTTAAAAAGCCTTCCAATAAGTTAACTGAGTATCAATTTCTAAATTTTAATTTTAATTAAGATACAAAAATTTTAATTCCTCTATCACAACCACATTTTGAGTATTCAATGGTTACATGTGGCTAGCAGCTACCATATTTGACTTTAGCCTGTCTAGATTATACTAGAACCACAATCCTGAGAACATACCATTTCAGAAGCAGCTGGGGATTTTTATGTTTCCTAAGTGTTGTGGGTGTGCATTTGGTGCTGTGATCACTTTATGTGTCCTATAAAAAGCAGGACTTGAAGGGGCTACACTCCTATAGAAACACAGTCTAAACTCATGTTTTAATTTCTATCTGATTCTTGTCTCTTTTTCATTTGATTCATCACTCAGCATGCAAAGGGATGTGATGAATTATCAACCTCTAAATCCTTATAAAGTTAAAAAAAAATACAATACTGCCTCTGCTTTTAAAAAACAAGCAATCTGCATTTCAATCAATTTACTATTTCATTGTACCAAATGTTTACACAGTTCTGTGTCAAGGTGAAATAAGGGCAACTCTTCTCTACCCACACCCCCCTTTCACTCAGCAAGAGGAAGCATGTTTGTATTTTATGAATCATAAATATAAGAATTAGCCAGTAAAACAGACACATTGATCTGAGGAAAGAGAACAAACTATCAACACATAAGCATCTTGCCCAGTGTGTGTAACTGATCTAAACTACCTTTGATTTTTCCATTTGCTCCAAGCTTGAAGTGTTCTCTCTAAATTTCAAATTCCATTTGTAAAACAGTGAGCCAACTTACTCTTCTACATGATCATCTTAGGTATTCTTAATGTAACTTCCACAGTCTAACAATTGTATTACTCTAAGTCAAACTTTGCAACTCTTGATCACTTTTAAGCATAAACATGTTCAATAATATTATGTTAACATGTGTAGGGTGCAGTGTTTTGAAGTCTTTGGTATCAGGAAGCACTTTATAAAACCAGATGCTTACTCAGTGAAAGTTCATATTAGCCATTAAATAGAAAAAGAAATATTTAAAGAATGAAGGCTTGGTATGTATAGATCATCAACTCAAACCAGCAGCTAATATAGTCCATTAAATTTGATGGCAAATTATTCTTCCAGAAAATAATAATATTAGATTTCAGATCATGGAACAATTGTCTCAAGACAGATTCTACTGCTCACTGTACAAAGTAGCCTAATTAATGCTGTTTAAACAGAAATATCATATATATTCAGGCTTCTAATTTGGATTCTTCTACTTTAGAATTTGTGAAAATTCAGAGAAGGGTTGGATTGAAATTTACTTGAAATTTGCTAAGAGAGTAAATAAACAGGATTTTAAAAGCAGTGGTTAATCTACTCAAGACAATAAGATATTGCTAAGGATTTAAAGCACATTAGTTTCTGTTAATGTACAAATGGGTTGACTCTATGTTTTAAAACAGGCCCTTTAAGACATTTCCTAGTTTGGCCATGTTTTTGAATTAAGCCTACAACTGAAGACAATACACTTGCATTTTTTAAAAAATAGTACTTTGGTGATTCCTAATTCAGAGTTGACACTTCTCCAATTAATTTTCACTAGTGAGTTATGACTGAATATAAACAGAGTTTGACAGTCCTGGAGGGTGGTGGTGCTGTTTAGGTACTTAAGAAAGGAAGTGACATTAGTGGACAAGGAAGGAGGAGAAAGTGGATGTATTTCAACCTTACAACAATCTGTGGCTCATAAATGACCGTTCCTTCCTTTCTTCCTGGAGAATTTAAATGTGACATGTGAAGTGAAGTACAATGCTCCATCTGTGACCCAACTTTTTATCTTTCCCTAGTCCCACCTGAGCTTTAAACTAAGGGTGAGGGTAGTTGAAGGAGGATAAGAAAAATAAAAGTAGTGAGAAGTTGACAGCAACAGATCCATAATGAAACCCAACAGCAAATCATACTAGAATATGTATACTAGAATTTAGCTCTTAGTTAAAATGATTGAATTAGCTCTTTTAAGTGTCATAGTTACACTGGAATGTAGTCATGTCCTGGGGCCTGGAGGCCTGCCTGTAAAGCAAGTGTCAGGGAAGAGCATCTATACTAATAAAAAAGAAACATGCAAATTGACCGTCCCTCCACTATGCCCACCAGCCAATCAGGAGTGAGTATGCAAATTAACCAAACAAAGATGGTGGTAGCCACAGAGGTGGAACAAGCAGGAGGCTTGGGTTGCCCCTGGCAATGGAGGAAGCCAAGCTTCCCGCCCACCCTGGCCTCCGCTCAAGGAGGCACTGGGGGAAAAAAAAAAAAGGAGTGGCTGGGGGCCTGGGTTGCCAGGGGCGACCCCAGGCTTCCAGCCTGCCCTGGGCTCTGCTCAAGGACTGGCTGGGGGCCTGGGTCACTGCAGAGGGAGCAGGGGGAACCTGGGTCACCAGGGGCAACCCCAGGCTTCCAGCCCACCCTGGCCTCTGTTCAAGGAGGGGCTGGGGGCCTGGGTCACCAGGGGCAACCGAGGCTTCCAGCCTGCCCTGGCCGCTGTTGAAGGAATGGCTGGGGGGCCTGGGTCGCTGGAGGGCATGGCCAGCTTGAAAATGGCCCTCAGCCCCTTACCCAGGCTGGCCATGCCCCCATGGAGTAAGAGTCTCTGCTGGGAGTATGGCCAGCCTGCAAACTGCCATCAGCACCTCACCCAGGCTGGCCAGGCACCCCAGCGGGGATCCCCACCCTGAAGGGGATGTGGCCAGCCTGAAAACAGCCCTCATCCCCTCACCCAGGCTAGCCACACCCCCATGGGGTAAGGGTCCCTGGTGGGGAGCTTGGCCAGCCTGCAAACAGCCATCAGCCCCTTACCCAGGCTGGCCAGGCACCCCAGTGGGGACCCCCACCCTGAAGGGGCTGTGGCCAGCTTAAAAACAGCTCTCAGCCCCTCACCCAGGCTGACCACACACCCCTAGTGGGGACCCTCACCCCATGGGGGCGTGGCCAGACTGCAAACCACCACAGGCCCCTCGCCCAGGCTGCCTCATGCCCCAAGGGAACCCCCACCCTGATCCAGGACAACCTTCAGGGCAAACCAGCCAGCCCCCACCTGTGCACCAGGCCTCTATCTATACTAATAAAAGGGTAATATGCTAATTAGACTGGGAGACCTTCCAGGAGACCTTCCAGATGTTCTTCTGGACAAAGCCACGGTGGCGGGGCCGAGGTAGAGGTAGTTAGAGGCCAAGAGGGAAGGGCAGTTGTGAGTGATCAGGCCAGTAGGGGGGGCAGCTGGGGGTGAGAAGACCAGGAGGGGCCCAGTTGGGGGCGAGCAGGCCGTCAGTGGGGGTCAGTTGGGGATGATCAGGACAGCGGGGGGGGGCAGTTTGGAGTGAGCAGAACAGCTGGGGGGCAGTTGGGGGAGAGCAGGCCAGTGGGGAGGTAAGGTGGAGGCGAGCAGGCCGGCGGGGGGTGGGGGGGCAGCTGGGGGCAAGCACAGTGGCACGGGGGGCAGTTGGGGGTGATAAGCCTGGCCGGGGGGGCATTTGGGGGTGAGCAGGGTGGTGGTGGGGAACAGTTGGGGGCAAGCAGGCCAGCAGGCAGAGTGGTTAGGAGCAATCAGGCAGGCAGGCAGGTGAGCAGGTTAGGAGCCAGCAGTCCCGGATTGCGAGAGGGATGTCTAACTGCAGGTTTAGGCCTGATCCCTGTAAACCGGCAGTAGGACATCCTTCGAGGGATCCCAGATTGGAGAGGTTGCAGGCCAGGCTAAGGGACAACCCCCCCGTCCTGTGCATGCATTTCATGCACCAGGCCACTAGTCTACACTAATAAAAGAGAAAGATGCAAATTGACTGTACCTTTGGGATGCCCACCAGCCAATCAGGAGTGAGTATTCAAATTAACCCAACAAAGTTGGCAAGTTAATTTGCATACACAGGCACTGAGCAGCTGGGGGTGGGACGCTTGCATCATCGCCATGGCAACGATGCAGGTGTTCTGTACCACTCTAGCCGCTCCAGGCCTCTGGGCAGGGTGGGAAGGCAGAAAGGTGGCTCCAGGCCAGAGCAAAGGTGGTGCCAGCAGCCAAGGGAAGAAAGGCCCATTCTGGCATGAATCTTTGTGCATCAGGCCTCTAGTAAGTGTATACTTTGCTTAAGATAATAGAATAATGTTGCCTGTTATGTACAGCACATAGAGCTCTGTTTGTTTTCTGCTAGTAATATAGCATTACTGACTCACAATCCAAGATGTCTTATAGAACTCTATAAGCAGGAAAGACCCCCTGGCCACAGTCACCAAGACCCCAGACAGGATGTGGCCAAAAACTAAATAAATCAGATTAAGAAAATTGCTGTAGCTTGCACAAGAACTGACCAATCAACTCAGCCCATGACCCATACCTCCTTACTCATAATTACTCATGATTTTTGGCTCAAAAACTCCGTCTATAAGCCATCTGGTAGTTCTAGTTTTAAGTGGCAGCTTCCCCTTCTCTTTGAGTGGTGTCCTGCAGTAAAGCGACTCTAATTCTTCCACTGCAATTCTCAGCGTCCAGTGTTTGGCTCTGCTTTGCTCTGAGCAGATGAACTCTCTTTCTGTTGGGTTACAAGAGTCTCATAACATAATATCCAAAACATCTATGTTTCAATAAAAAATTACTCATCCTACCAAGGACCGGGAAGATCTCAAACTGAATGAAAAAAAGAAAATCAATAGATGCCCACACTGTGATGATAGAGTTATCTAGTAAAGATTTTAAAGCAGCCATTCTAAAAGTTCTTCAGTGAACAATCACCAACATGTGTGAAATCAATGCAAAAGAGAGTCTCAGCAAAAAACAAACAAACACAAACAAACAAAAAAAAACAAAAAAGTGAAGCATTAAGAAAACCATATGCAGGCTACTTAATCTCAACATTAGAGTTTTAAAATTTTAATTTTAACACACCTGAAGTTTTGTTAAGAGTCAACATTAAGAATTCTAGAGGAAGAAGTGTTGCTGTGTGTTTTGCTTCATCTAATGATGCTGCTAAATCATTTGTGGATCAAGGTGCCATAACTTTTCAAAACATCTAAGCAAATTTCTGAAATGATACAGAAATTTTTCATTCACATCTCCTCTGAAATTATAGCTTTCAAATGAGAAGACAGGATAGACACTGATATCAATTGACTAGTGTGACAGAAAACAGAGGAGGTAGTGGGGATATAACTAAGAGAACCGATGAGAAGTGTAGAGACATCTTCTCTGTAATATTAATTAACTGAGTCACCAATTAATGTGCAGAAAGTTCAGTTGGTGATGCCAGCCTGAACACCATGAGCTTGTGCACACATCTCTTTACCCTGGAGTTCTTGGAGTTAGCAAAGAGGCAAATCAAAAAGACTAAAAACTAAAAGATTTCAGACTAAAATGTAAGATCACAATGTGGACTTTTCTAAGAAATTATTTTGGGACCCAAGCCAGTATAACTAGGTCTAATATTTGCAACTATACTACGACCAAGAAATATAGTGATTGATCTTTTTAATGTTGAAGATATATTTTTAGGTAAAGGTTAAATTGTTCTCAGTTCACTTCCTTAAAAATCAGAGAAATATTTTATTATTTTTGAAAAATTTTTGTTAAAAAGTGACTGAAAATTTAAAAAAAATTATTTGTGCTTGGTAAGGATTAATTTTGAATACTCTTTCCAGAAAACTATTTTCCTCAATGATACCTCTTAAGTTATTACCAAAGGCTGTTGGTTGGATGCTGAAAGTCTCATCATAGTTGACTCCTATTTCTTTCTTGAGTCTATTTTACCCACATGTCCATTCCAATGCAAAACACAAGCCTATTGCTAAAAAGAACTCAAGTAAAAATGATGACAAACATCTCATGTGCCTTCTTGGTGATGAATATGACTTTATGATGAAAATGGGGTGGGGTGGGGATCCAAAGAGTTCAGTTGTGCAAAGGACAGGACAGTTTGCTCAGGAATTGCCCACACTTATAGAACAGCCAAGAGAAGCAGATTTCCTTGGATGTTTATTGTACCATTAGGTGTCCTGTGGGTTCTTATCAAAGCAAAGACTATAATTCACTCCAAATTCTCTGGCATCACATTGATAATGCTCCTATATAGGATATTTATCCAATGACAAGATGATCACAGAAGGGGACAGTCAAAAAACACAATCTTGATTCCCGCTCAGCAAAGAACAGTTGTGGTGAAACAGGTTATGTTTCTTAGAAGTTTGTGATGAATTTGTTCCCCCCTATAAACATGGATGCTGAAAAATCAAATTACTCAATCTGTTAGTATATTAACATTCATGATTGTGTATATTGAAACACATGGTCATTTAATTGATGAAAATGCAATGTTGGCTTTGAGATATTTTCATCTGGGCAGATTGTCTTAATGATATGACTATATTATGCTAATGGTCACTTTATAAAATGCAAGTTAAAAAGTAGCAATAGAATGTTGCTGTTTTATGCCATTTTTCCAGTAGAATCTCAATGACATATTAAATCATATTTAATATAAATCATATTTACTACACTTTGAGGAGAAATTTTACTGACCAATTATCATTCTGATTTAATATACTTTTCAGAAGATTTAGCTGGAGCCTCACATGACTGATGTGATTCACAATCTCTAATATGGAAATGTTGAAAGCTCTTTTGATTCCAATTGTATTATTTTTTGAAATACAAACAAAATGAATGTTCCCTCCCAAACTGGCAACAATACAGTTATTCATTTCAAGGTTTAATGTTTTGTGTATGAATCATGAACACTTAAATTCTATAAATTGTTTTCTCTGGTACTTAAGTTTTCTCTGTTTCTATCATTTGGAACCATTTCTGAATATTAAATATTCAGTTATGCTTTCTTATCATTAAATAAAGTTTGAAGTCAAAATGCCTTTTAGAATCCAGATAGGCCAAATCTTTAGCAGAAGAAGATAATTAAAATGGAACGGAAATGTTTAAGTATAAATACAAAAACTATTTTAAAATTGCTAAAACTCTTCTCTTTGTCCTCAAACTTATAGTTACAGCAGTTATTAAAAGTTATACTATGATTGATACAGATATGTAGAAACAAATAGCATTCTGTCTCATTACATAGACTGCTTACTTCCATCTGAGAACTGTTTGTCCTAGCTTATGTATTTGTAATAAGCTGTCTTTATCAAAATTGTATTCAAAATCTCTGTGATTAATTGCTTATGTTTGTTTTGTTACTTGTGGAATATAGGAAAAAAGCTCTCCCCTAATTACTGGATTGCCACTTACTTATCTGTATGATCTTTGGTAAATGATTTTGCCTGGATGTTAATTTCCTTACCTATAAAATGGGAGTAATCATTTTTCTGTATCTTGTGTTCCTAAAGAGCAAATGAGCTATTATGCATGTGAACCATCAAGCATGGGGTGTGGCACAGGTGAAGCAGAAAACAAGTGTTTCTTTTTAGTAATAGTAAAGAAATGTAAACTTGATGAATGTGAGCTGTGAATTAGAATTTTTAATTTCTGGATAAGTTGAGTTTTTGCTTTAAAGTAATCTGTTTTGTTAAATGTGTGATATTTCAGTGATTATATAATGCTGATGGTTTTAAAAAGAGAACATTATATGGATTAGTAAGGATTTATGTTGTCAATGAAGTCAAATACTTAAAAATATAATTTATCAATACATAAAATTTTACTTATACCTCATATTAATTTATGCAATAAGAATACTTTTCTTTTGTATTCTTCAAAATTTCAGATGATTTGAACCATTCTTGCTTTACTTTGAATTATCCCCTTTGGGACCTGTTGAAACAATCTCCTAGTCAAAACCTGAATGATGGCATATGGTTAAATATAAGATATATTTTTAGTTAACCTTTTTCAATTTCATAATGTTTTTTAGCTAAAGCAATTGCCATGAACTTGGCCCACACTTTCTAGGACCACCCCTAAATATCCTGTGTTCCTTGTGTCAAAGAGCAAGGAATATTCATAGCTTTGTGAAAAAGAAAGCACAGAAGTTTTGTATAAAGCACTATCCATGGAAGTTATCCTGCTTTGACCTGAATTGTTAATTGCCTTTGTATAATGTACAGCAATAGCTAGCTGGGAAGCTCCTTTATGTCTGAGAACTCAATCCTGTTCTTCTTCCCTCACAGTAGGTGTTTATGATATTTTATCTGGTCAATTCTCACACAAAGGACATGTCCTATATACATACTGACAAATGACTGGATGAAAACAGAGGCTCAGCCAAATGTTAAGGTGATCTATTGATAATTATTTTTCTCGGTACTCTCAAAGATCCAGCTGTTTAAAAATATCCAAACACACAACTTTTTCTATTATTATTATATAGATTCAAAAAGTAGAGCAAAGAAATGAGACAATCTTCTGGACAATCAGGCAAGAAAAATGGCTTCAATTTTTCAATTTGCCTCTTTGCCTCACTTATCTAAAACACTGTTTGAGAGGAAGAGGTGTGTGAAAATTTACTAAGGTTTTCTATTATATTGATTACTTTTAGACTAGCATGTACATATTTTTGACAATTTGCTCAAGGAATCTTAGCTGAAAGCTTAACTGAATTTGAAGCCTTAGGTAGTGCTATTTTTATTTATTATATCATAAGTTCACCTAGATTATACTTTTAAAAAAACCTATACAAGTAACTTTTTGGTGTTCAAGCCTCAGATAGTTTCTCTCATAAAGTCAAGGGGCTTAATTTACAATTGATATTGGAGAATGTTTATGATACTACCTTCTGGTGATCCAAGCCAAGACTTGAGACTCTATCCTGGACAAAATTCTAGAGTTCTGATCTGAAAAGCTCTTCTACCTCCCTGTCCCTTTCTGTCCACATCCATCACTTCTCTTCTAGATGACATCCTTCATCTCATCTCCATTGAGTCCATCCTTTGCACTATGACCAGGATGTTTTTCCTTAAACATAAATTAGCCCACATTCCTTCCCAGTTTAAAATCCTTTCATTCCTCACGAGAGCTTTCAGGATGAAGTTCCAAACTGCTTGACTTAACATATACAACCACTTTGTGAAGGAACTGTTTTTTACCTTCTCCATCAATCTCCTTCCACTAGTCCTCAAAGCTCTTTTTGCAAGAGCTATATGGAAATGCTGCAGTAACTCAGATACTCCCTATTATTAGACAGGCTCCCTCCTGTGTCCCAGACTAGTCAGTCTCAACTTGGGGCAGGGAGGGGATGCTGTATTCCAAGGGATATTTGGCAATACCAGAAGACATTGGCTATCACACTGTCACAGGCCATAGATGTGGAGAGAATACTAAAATGCACAGCATCACCCCTCAAAACAAAGAATTACCCCGTCCAAAATGCCAAGGAAGAGAAATCCTACCCTGCACCAACCTTTATGTCTTTACCAATTTTTCCTACTCTTCCTTTAAGACTCAGCTAAAGAGTTACTGCCTCTGGAAATATTCCTGTGACACCACCTGGTCTCATTTGGATTAATCTTTTTAGTCTTTAATTACCACCCTGTAGACCTACTGCTACAACTCATACTGTAGTTACTATTCTCATCTCCTTTGCTCCCATACAGATTTAATAATGATCTGGAATGTAATGTTTGAAACCTATTAAGTGCCCAACAAATGTTTATTGATTATATAAATAAAGTAAAGGCAACAAGAGCAAACTGGCCTATCTATGAAGGTCAATGGCAAGGTGAAATGGTTGTAATTGGTTTGAGTCCCCTTTAGCTATACTAACATTTATAAAATGCCTTTGGGTCAGAGCAGAACTTTCATCTACTTAGAAATTCACAGAGGCAAAATTAAAACATTACTAAAGTAAATTCATCACCCTTAAAATGAGGAGTTATACTTGATCTCTACATATGAGACACCTGCAAGCATTTCTTCGATGGATCTATAATTTTATGACTTTATTCACAGTTCTGCTCACTTTTTCTTGTCCATGCTTATCTTTTTGGCCTCTAGTCCTCCTACTTTAAAATAACTGCACCTTCTCCTCTGGGATACTGAGGAGGGTGGCAGGGTCCTCCTTGGCCTCTGTTGCTGGATTCCTACTCTAAGTTCCAGTGGGTCAGTTCTAGCCTATGGCCCACCAAATCTCTGCATAGAGATGAGTATTTATATAGGGGAATATTTCATTGGGGAATTAGACAATAAGGTATTTGGGGCAAGTCTTTTCTTATCCTTATTAGAGGATCGGTTCCCAGGTAAAGTTAGTTTGAGACTTGCAGTTAAAGAAATCTAAGTTGGTTAGAAAAAGGTGAGAGCAAAGAGAGAAAATTTTCTGATTCAGCTGAATTATAATGAACACAAGCATCTCTGTAGGGTTGAAGTTAAACATAACTCAGCAACACTAAGTCGTTGAGATAAGCTAAAACCCTTACTAACTTGACAGCAGTATTATTATTAGCCAAGGTCTGTTGTAACAGAACACAGACACAGATCCACACCTAGAATATGAGTGGTGCTATTATGTTTATTTATCATAAAAGTAGTTAGAATTCAAAAACTGCTCATGTTAGGTTTTCCAGTGAAAGCGATGATCTCTCTCTGTATCTGGGGTTTGAGTTCACGCTGTCACCAACTCTGCTGGTGTCTAATGAGGATCTCAAAGGTGGGAGATAGTGGTCTTTCAGGCATTGTAAGCATCTATGAAAGACCCAGAAACATTAATCTGGCAGTGTACCAAAGGGAAAGAAATAATTGAAAAAGAGACATAAAGCGAGAAGAAAGACAACTATTAAAAAGTTGAATTCTAGTAGAAGTAGGAGGATATTTTTACAACACTCAATGTATTTTTAAATGGTTTCCTTCATAGACCCGAACACAAAATGCATCACAGAGAGTACAAAAGAGCAATAGTCCTTTTTCTGAGATTCTCTTCATAGAAAAAGAAAAAGATTTAGCCAGCAGCAGGAATTTGTTCCACCTACCTCTAAATGGAAATCACTTCTAAAGCAGTTATGGAAAAAATTTAGCCAGGTTCCCAAACAATATAACATGTTCAATGCTAAGTCTGACTCATGGAGCTTTTGCCAGCAAATCATTATTCTCGCACTATGAGGGGGCAGGTGTATTGTTCCCAGTTAGAGGAAAGCCAGGGGAAAAACATTATAGTCAGTGGAAGAGCTAAAGAGACTTGATTTATAGATTATATGGACTTGCTAAGTGTGAAAGGAAAAAGTAATCCATATCCAATCTTTTCATTTTTCCTTTGAAGCATCTTTCAAATGTGAACTTTCATCTCTATGACTTCTCAATGCGTCTCCATGCAGTCTCTTACTCCTTGCTCACCTGCCAGGCCATCACAGCCTCAAGCCAAGAATCCTTACCTCCTAACCTCTAGCAGGTGTGCCTCGTATTTGTCTGTGGCACTTAGCACCATTGATGCCCCCCTCCATGCCCTCCCCACAGCACAAGAACTGGTGTGAGAAGACCCCTGCAACAGAGTTCCATTTTACATTCTATCAGTGAGAAGCTCTGTGTGGATTTGTAAGGTGAAAGAGAAGTACATGTGTGAGCAGTGGTCTGTAGATGTGTGGGTTTTGTGATATCCAAGCTTTGGATCTAGCCTCGAGACGTTCTCTTATGGATAGTGCAGGCCACTGTGACCATTGGTGGAGATTCCTGCAATTCCTGATGCAGGGGCAGGGGAGAAGCAATGTCTAATTCCTGCGCTGCCACTGGAGAAGTTAAGAGATAGCAATGGTCTTTATTGACTTCAGTTATTCCAACTTTTCCATCATTTTTGTAAGCATCCAATGCCCTGCATTAAGTCATTTCCTCCTTGAAATATCTCAGGTACGATCTATTTTCCTGACTGATTCATCTGTCTCCTGATGACGATCCTCTCTCTAGTGACCAGAAAGCACCTAGTACAACTTTTTGTTTCATCACAGGTGAGGTCCAGAGAGACTAATGAAGTTGCTTAAGATCTGCCAGCCACTTAATTATCGAATCAAGCCAAGAATCCCTGTATCCTATCCTCCAGGCTGGCACTGATTCCTACTGCATCACACCTTGCTGGACTTATAGACCATCTTCTCATGCTCTTGCATCCTTTTATGTATTGCATTTCATTGTCTCTATGATGCAGCCATTATAATTTTTTAATGAAAAAATTAAGAAAAAACACAACCAAAGAAGCTAACTCAATGCATCTTATCACTTTAACATTTTTATACTTATTGAAAAATTTGAAAGGCCTTATTTATACTTATTGACAATTTTGAAAAATTATTGAAAAAATAGATTTTATACTTATTGAATAAGTCATTTTGACTTGATTCCATGTAGATGTTTAAAATCATTTATTGCACAACAGTAAAAAGAAAATATAAGAAAAATACATTAGTTAAGATACTTCTGAAACTTTCTTCACTTTGTGTCTGGCTCTTTGAATTGTGTTTTGACTCACAGACATTAACATTCTTTTTACTTTAAACACATAACATGTTTTAAAATATAAGTCTCTATGCCATCAACATATCAGGTGATGTAGTATTTTTAAACAAATCTACTAAGCAACTAAAATGTTTTGGTGCTGAGCTTTTAAGTCACTTGGCAATGACAGAGAGCTAATTTTCTTACTCTTGCTTCCAAAACGTTGTTAAACACATGTAATGCACCATCTCTTTTATCTCCTCCCAAAACAAGTGGTTGTTAGGGATAAGAGCACCCCCTATTGTCTCTAGAATTTTCTTTCAAGATGTTGACAAGAATTCTGCATGCTCACATGCATGTAAGCAATGCCACTACATCACAACTGCCACCTGGCTGAAGGTGACCGTAACATATCATAGAACCTAATATATCCCCATTTCAGGAACACTGCAATATGAAAAATTGTGTGCCACAAAATTCATTAAATTCTATTCTTCAGTATATATATATATATATATATATATATATCCTCACCCCAGAATATATATTTTTGATTTGAGAGAGAGAGAGAGAGAGAGAGAGAGAAAGAGAGAGAGAGAGAATGAACGATTGGTTGCCTCCTGTAAGAGCCCTGACTGGGGATCGAACCTGCAACCTAGGTATATGCCATGAATAGGAGGGATGACACTCTAACCAACTGAGCCACCTGGGCTGTATATATTTTTTTAAGGTATAGTTCATGGCATATAATTATTTTTCGTGTCACAAAATATAAGCATAATAGTAGCTTGTTCATATATCATTTTTCCATAAACTGAAACTTGTGCCATGTGTATCCACAGTCCCACTGTTTTAGCAATCAGTTAATTACTGATAATAATTAGTTTCATATATATAATACATAACATCTATAGCTTTAATTCATGTTTGTACCCAATATTACTGTTCTCATACTACCGAGCATAGTTGCATCTGAAGACATTATCACTGTCATATGTAATAAGATCCTCTACCTTCCCAAAGTCTCAAATATTTCTGTGATATCTACATATGGGTAGCAAGGCTGTGGTAATGGAATTGGCAGAATCTTGTTTTGGTCGAGGGAAGTAAAATCAGAGAAAGAAATTTACTTCCTTAAGGAGATATACTTGCCATCTTTGCTAGTTTTCTTAGGAAATGGGCTTATGTTCTGCATATTCATAATTAGTACCTGCTTCTGCAGCATGTGCCTGAGCAGAAAACAGCCTAGCAGTCAACAGGAACTTGCTGATATGAGAGAACATTATGTGAAATGGAAGAACGCATAAAGAGCATGGAGCCCTGCAGATATGTGGCCATCTGTTGCTTGGTTTTATCTTTTCTTTCCTCCAACCAATTATATGGTCTGCCCAGTGCCCAACAAACAGTAAGCCATCCATTAATGAGGATTCCCTTCTTTTCCCCAATCTTGCTCCAAAGTTAGAGCAGGGCAAATATTTGAGCTGAAATAAATCTTCCTTCTTTAAGGCTTAGCTACAGTTCTGAAGATAGTGGCCACACCAAATCACCCCCCACCTCAGAAATACATATGTATTGAATGCAAGGGGTGTGTTTAGATTAGAATGGGTACCTAGAACTCTTTTTACCCAGGGTTTCTAAAGCAATCGCCTTCTGAATCAGTGTGGCTCTAGAATTCTAGGAAGATTTCCAGGGGGAAGGCAGATGTAAGAATTCTACAGGAGTCCACATGATTCCCCAGACCCTGTGCATGGCCCCTGTGAGCCTCTATTTCACTGGAGCCATGTGGCTACAGTAGCTTCTCTGTATTTATTTCCCACCAGGATTTAGGCCAGGTACCGCAGGCATCATTCAAATTGACATAGCCTCCTGTAATTGTTACTGAGGAAAGAACCTTAGGATTCCTGCAAATTGACCATTTGCTCTTCTAATTTTTCTTGCATACACATAATTTAATGCTGGAATGCAGTACACTGGAGTACTTGTTATGACCTCTGTGGGCTTTCGAGTCAAGCAGACAAATTTCAATCTTGGCTCTGTAACCTAGAGTTACGTGACCTTGATCAATTTACTTAGTGCTTCAGTTTCATCATTTGTAGAATGGGAAAAATGCCTGTCTCATGGGGTTTCTGTGAGAAAGGAATGAGGTATGGATATAAAGTGCCTGGCACATAGTAAGCACCAAATAAAGAGAACTATTGGTGACAAACATGACATTTTAAGACTCCTCATTCAGCATCATTAGCTCATCTGTCTTACTGACACTTAATCAAGACTATTTCTAAAGAGCGAGCCCATATTAATTTCCCAGAAACTCAATTGCCTACTTCAGTTCATTTTCTTTAACCAAACTGAGACTAACTCCCGTGGCATGATTGATTTTGCCACAGTGATTCTGCATATCCTAAACAAGATCTTTCCATCTGCTGCTCAACCCCATCTGTTCTTGCCTCCAGCTGATCCAATTTCATATCCAGTTGGTAGAGGGCCACCTGAAAAAAATCTCCATTATGTTCTGATGTCCTGAAGAAACCTTGAGGAAAATTCAGCCTAGAGAGTTCAGTCACTTGGACACATTAAGCCTCAGTACATTATTTTAGAGGAAATGGGGAACTTGCCATATGGTACTATTATTGTTGGTAAAGTTAAATCATATTAAAGTCCCACTTAAAAAATAATAAAAACTAGTGCCTAGGAGAGTGCTAAGTGTATCACAGATGCTCAGGACTCGTGGACTAGCTTATTTTTTTTTACATTAGAAGATAATGATAATTTAGGTGATTAGAGAAACCAGGACATTTAAGACTTCAATTACTTGTTCACAAAATGCATTCAGGATGGCATTCATACAAGCTGGAGCATCCGGGAGCATTTATGTGGAAAGGGATGCAACAGCTGTATGATCATTACCCCCCAAACCATTTGCTTTTTGGTTATTACATCCCAGATGTTATGATGAGCACTCTGCCTTTATTACCTTCAGGCATTTCATCAAATTAAGATTCCATTTATTGTATGATGCCCATCATTTTATGTGCACTTTCCCCACCCATATGGACACAGCACTGATTTTAAGAATCATCCCAACTAAAATGGGAATGTGTGTATGTGTATGTGTCACTATATGTAAGAATACAGTAATTCATGATTCCTATTATTACCTTTATGAGGCTCATTTGACAAATGAGGAGATTGAAGTTTAGAGATAGTAAATGAACGTCTAAGCTCACTCAGCTAGGACAATAAGTCAACCTGGATTTGAATCTGGTTTTGTCTGCTCCCTAAAACCTATATTAACTTTGGTTGTCAATGTCCTGGCCTTATAGTGAGCATGTGTCTGTAGGAAATGAGTCACAGTGAGCAAACCTCCTGAATATTCTGTGCTCCCTGTGCTGTCCCTACAAAGCATGTCTTCATATCTAAAATAGGTATACTATATTCATGCCTTTCTCCTCTTTCTTTCAACTTTGCTTCCTTATTCATGAATGACCTATGTCAAAAACGATTTTTTTTCCCTGTCAAATAATTCCCTTCTCTTCCATCTGTATGACTACCCTGTCTTGAAAGCATAGCTCACACCAGAAACCTTAAGAATATTAGGATGGGTACTTTCTTTAAGGAAATCTTTCCCACCCCTTTCACTCTTTAGTAATAGAAATATTCTTTATTTTTAATTAAATGAGTGATGGGTTTAATCCAAGGAGGCCTTTGGTTACTTTCCTTGGCCTAGAGGACAAATGGTCAGCAACCTCCCCAGCAATTTTCTTATTCATCTTTTTTTCCCCCCACTTCCTTGGGCTCTCTGAGGATATAACCAACAATACACAAACTATCGTGCTTTTTTTTTTTTTTTTAACCTCTGTGGATCTAAGATCTCCAAACTCACAACTCAAAGCTCAAAGTCTGGGGAGAAAAAAAATCCCAAATGTAAATAATATATTTAATCATTTTACAAATCTTTCTTCTTTCTCCACTAAATACACAGAGGTTAGTACTTGAAAGTTCTACAATTTAATTTGCTTAGTAAATTTAGTGGCACACTCTATTTAGAGCAAAAATACTCATTTAGTCAACAAATATTATTGAGAACCTACTATGTGCCATGACAAGCATGCTACATTTATTATGTACAATTTGCACAACTCTTTAGTATGTTCTCCTCTCCACTCCCCCCGGGGGTTAAGTGGATTGCCAAAGCCATACAGTTATGGAGGGCTTGACAGGATCCAGAGGGAAGTCAAGTTGATTCAGAAGTCTTGGCTCCTTCTACTTTCCCATTTAGCACCAAGATATTTTTCGTCAACCGTGAGTAATAATTGAAGTCATTACTCACAAAGACTTCAGCCCATAAAATATATTTAGCTTTTACTTAAAGGACATATCCATTTAATGAAATACTTTCTTATTTCTTGAAAAGACTATAATGGTGTTAGAAAAAACCAAATAGATTCATTACATTTTACTGTAAAGAGAGATTCTGTCCACCTTTGCCATGTGGTTATCACAAATATATTTCTTATATTGTTTTTTTTTTCTTTAGAAAAAATTCCAAGCACCTTCCATTTGACCCAGAGTTTTCCATCAGTTGAAGAAGATTGCTTTTTATATCATCGAGTGATTTGGATTTGATGTCTCATTGATATCATTGATAAAATATAAGAAGAAAACATTGGAGTACAAACACAAAGTGATTATACTGAATCATTAAATTGGAATTTGATATGCCTTGGAAAAATGTAGAATATGGGATATCATTTTTTAGTTTCCACTCTCCAGCCAATATTAATTGTAAATTAAGAGGAAATTCTTCATAAGAGTCAAATTGATTGGTTTGAGACTTAAGGAAAACTTTAAGTTAAACTTATGTCAAATAGGATGCAGAATTCTAGAAGTATTGCAATCGCAGAATCAGAATTATGGATTCCTAATAATTGAATGTTTCAAGATTATAGCATTACTCACACATTTTAAATCTTTGTTGAATTAGATCTTATGATTTCCTTTTGCATTCTTTTTCACTTTTTGTATTAGAAATATCAGGCAAAAAGTCCAATTAATTCTTTCTATTATTGTTAAAGCCTTTTCTTCATTTTCTTGACTTTGGTCTTTCTCTAAATCCATCCTGCACATGACTGCCATATTATTTTTTGTGGAACTCATTATAATACATTCCAGCTTATAAGCCTTCCATGGCCTTCCACTGCCTGGCTTACCAACTCCTTAGCCTGAGATCAACTGCTGCTCAAAATATAGCCACAAGGTTCTACTACTACTACTCTATGGAAACCAAGAACTAAAATCCAAATGGGCATCTCACAGTACCACACTAAAAGTCTGCCTTTCCTAAACCTTTTCTCATATATTACATCCTACCTTCAATACCTCTCTCCATATCATTTCTCCAGAAAGTCATTTTTGGCCTATCCAGCCTACAGTAGAGATCTCTGGTGCCCACAGTCTCTCAGAGGACCCTTTACCTCTACCACTTTTCCAGTAGCTGTCATCTCTTATTTTTCTTTTTTGCATATATTTTCTCCTCTGAGCTTATGATAAATATCTTGTGAAAAATACCATGCTTGTGTCTGCACACAGAAGGTACACAACTTATATTGCTTTCTATGTCCCAACAAAACTCTATCTCTTGATATTATTCATTTTAAATTTTATTGGGAATGATTAACATCACACTTCAGAGTTTTCTTCCCAAGGAACGATAATCCTAGTTTCTCTTCTCAAAACACACCTTTACAATAGTTAATAATTCTATTCATAGCTTTATTATAAACTTTCTTAAAAGTTCTACCCAACTATACTAATTTGAGTTGTGAAGTACAGTGTTAGATGCAATTATAATATGAAACACATCCACAGAGTGAAGAAAAGGACTTGTCTTAATAAGTTGTTGGGTCAATACTCCATTAACCACCTACCTAATGCAGCTAGGAATACTCATCAAAAGAACCGAGTCTACCTATAAACTGCATAGGTCCATGGAGACAAACGTGTATATAATGCTTACCTTTTCAATTTTCTTTTAACAACTGAGCATATGAAATGGAAACGAAAATTATTTTTGTCTCAAAGGATAAAAGTAAATATAACTAGTGAACCCTAGTATTTTTAATGCTTCTTAAAAAGGTTCTTTCTTTTTTTTGTTCTGGACACAGATAATAAAGTAGTGATTGCAGGGGTGGGTGGAGTTGGAAGGGGGGGGGCAGAATAAATGGTGACGGAAAAAATAAAAACATAAAAAATTTGGTGAATATTAGGTTCAGAAAATATTAGACTCTTCAAGCAGCATTTCCCTTTAGTACTATCTACAGCAAGTGATTTACCAGTGCTTTGTAGATATGTAAAATTACTTCACTTTCCATAAGCTAATTCTGAAACTTCCTGAGCTCACCTTAAGCAAAATTCCCTTCTCTTTATCTTCCCCTTTATGGAAAGTACTAGATGGCCAATTTGGGACCCTGGGACATACTTCCTTTGTTTCTGTTCTCCTCCAAACAATTACCAAAAGCCTTCATTTTCAGGTCCTGTGAGACCAGCCATTTACTTCTCTTACTTTTCTAAATATTAATTAGAGTATCTGTAGGTTTTTTTTTTGTTTTTTTTTTTTTTTAAAGAAGGAAGCTAGTAAGAAGGAGCTTTTTTGGCAATAAGGTGTTTTCAGACAAATGTTTCAAGTATTAAGATGGCAATTCTATGCTCAGAGATGGCAAATCTGAAGTCTAAAAAAATAATGGTCCAAGAGGATCCATAGTTGCTTTTTGTGGTAAATCTATTGGTGACAAAGATGTTCCCAAACTCTCTCCTTCTGACATGAATAATGAGCATCATTTATGAGTCTTAATAATTGGCATTAACTCCATACTGCCTCATTTGTGTGTTAAGTAGGGCTGTTAACTCTAAACTATAGGAAAATTCTACAGAATCTTGCTCCCCGTCCCCCCACAGTCTTACACAAATTGGCCATGATTTTGAACAAGAAAAGCTAGGGAGATTTAGCAGCTTCTTAGGATTTTTCCACCGTGACCAGGTTAGGGGCTGGGTTTCTGGGTCTATATCTTAACAGATACGTGCCTCCCTCTCTGTACTATTGGAAGACAGTGAGAAAGGAAAAAAATTCTATTCTCTGTTCAATCTGAAACAGTTAAGGATTCCAGGAATTTGAAAGGCATTATTTCAGTGTTTTGAATAAAAGACTATGCAGTTAAACCTCTAAAGGATCCACCAAGCCGCTCAAAGTGAATTTCTGCTAAATACAATCTTGAGGCATAAACACATAATACTGGCAAGCAGAAAGCCTGGGTGTTGAATGGAACCATTTGCTGGTTTATGTAGATAAGCCTTCCCTACACACCTTCTGAATTGCCTTGATGTTTACTAGAAAGACAAAGCAAACCTCCATCATGCTTGGGAGCCAAAGAAATGTTCTTCTTACGTTGAGTTATTTGCTGCTGTATTTTTTAAAAGTGTAACAAGTGTTGGGTATTACAGATTAATATCAAATTATCCAAAAAAAAGGGGGGGGGGGCTTTGCTACTTTGCCCCTATCTTGTGAGTTTTTAGCCAGGCCAGTATTTTCTTTGCTTTAAGCCGGTCACCTACGTGCACACTCTATAGCTTCAATGATTTTTCAGCCCTTGCTTGCAAGTAATTGCTATTGATTTTGTAGGTTACTTCTAATGTGTTTAGTTCTGAAAAGAAATCTAACTGCACCCCTATCATCCTCTAGTCCTCAGAAAAAAAGTAATATAGCTTCAGAGCAAGTGGTGATGTTATCCAACTTCCTTAGGTTAAAATGAGGGGTGCCTCAGTTCTTCAGGGTGGGCGGCTTCATACCTGAAAGGTGGCATTACGTTTTAAGCTCCCATTACTCAATTCAATGTGCTGATATATGAAGTGTGGTGGGTAGTGGTTAACACTCTTTATGTTAGAGGAGTAAACAGCATAGGAATCTCGTTTAAGAACAAGGCCCTCGGGAGAGACAAGAAATAACTCTACCTCTTAAATCACCACATTCAAGCCTGTGGGGTCATTAACAACAGTGGCACTAATAGCTTTTAGCAGCAGGACAGCTTGCTGATTACAATTGAGTTTCTTGCAATCCTGCCTGTAGAAGAAAGGGGTAATAACTGAAGGCTCCCTCAGAGGCAGAAAACTGGGGACACACACATGAATTCACCCTAGCAGAGAAAAGAAAGTGCAATGTCTAAAGCTAGGGAGAACAGGACCCACAATTTTCCATAATAGTTAAACACGTAAGCATCAGCAGAGGATGGAATAAACAGAGGGAGCCAAACACACAGTTTGGTAAGCTGGATTACTGTGCAACAAGCTTTATTTACATCCAGAACCTTGCATAGAAGAGAACATGTCCTTCCACTAAAATATATTTTCTGTGCCAAACTTCGTCTCTTACAGATATGACAGAAAACAAGTATGAGTAGAGTGGCAAAGTACTTAAATTTACATATCATTATTTTTATAAGTAATAAGCCCTCCCCCCCAAAAAAAGCCCTCACACTTTACATAATAACCATACAGTTGATTGAAAAGGTTGTGTTAGTGATAGAACATAAAGCCCTTTGACAATGTCAGCATCAAAGGTGGAAACACCCATTTGGTGTCCACCTAGTGAGGGAGTGGGTAAGCAGGGTGGATAAGGGAACATGAGATGTCATCATATATGGACACTGGAACAATCTGACAGGATCTAGAAATATACAACACTCTGCAGATACTCCTAGAAATCAGATTAAAAATTTCAGTGGAAATCTCCAATACTATTATTTCCACTGGGGTGGGATTATATAAAATACACTCCTTTTGGATATACTCAGTGGGATTTAGTCACTAAAACACTAACAGCACCTTGTTATAAAGCAGTTTTCCTTCTAAGGGTTTTTAATATGCACCCAATATGCTAAACTAACTCATATACAATGTCTCTGTGTTTTTAATTGCCCTTATAGAACACCTGAAAGCTCTAAATCTTCATTCTCTTCTCTACTTCTCATTCACTCTGTGTGCTTGTACATGTGTGTGTGTGTGCACGCACATGGTGGGGACAGGGATATAAAATATAGAGAATCCATTCACTTTCTAACATATTGTAGTCTGTCTTCTGTGCCCACCACTTTCCACTATTGCTCACATCCGACCACAGAGGACTTCCATGTTAGTAAATCTAGTGGACAGTTTTCTGTCCTCAGTTGGAACAGTTGGGCACTTACTTATTTTTCAAACACGTTTCTTCCTTGGTTGATGTGACACAATTCCTGACTTTCTTCCTTTCCCATTGCCAATGTGGACTTAATCTAATTTTACCCCAACAAAGTAAATGTGTGTGCTTTTTTTTTAACATAGGGCAGATCATTTCACTCCTTCACTAACTTTCCAACAGCCTACAATAGCTTTCCATTGCACTTAGAATACAATCCAAACTCCTCATCACTTTCTGTAAAGTTCTGCTTGGTTGGGCCCCTGCCTACCTCCACAGTTTCATAGTGCATCAATCTCACTACGCCCCACCACCCTGCCTGCCTGCCTCCTATTTCTCCTCCACCATTTCCATCTTCATGGCCTTTTCTTTTGCAGTTTACTGCCTGAAAAGTTCCCCCTCCCATCACCTAAATTCTTCACACTTTTGGATCATTCTCAGCTCCTAAGCCATCTCCTCTGAAACTCCACTCCACAGTTCCAATCTCATGCTTGCCTGTCTCTCCCTTTCATATTCATTTCATTCATAGCTCTTATCACATTTAGTAAACATCTCTGTGTTATCATTTATTTTTTCTCTCTACTAGAACATACATGCCATGAACATAAGAAACATGTCAATTTTGTTCACTTCTATATTCCTAGTGGTTAAAACATTGCTTGACACATAGTAGACACTCAATACATATTTGTTGAGTAAATACATCATAGATTAATAAAATGCAAGGCCTGAAAATATATAATTGGACCTAAAATATTGTAATGAATTGCCACTTTAAAGTTTTATCTATTCTGGGAGGATAACATATTCCCCATACTATTTTCTTTCCTTAAAAATTAATGAAAATCTTGAGTAATTAATACAGTCACACTGTTTAATACAAATAACATTATTTAAAATTATAGTGAAAATTCCTCTTCATATTCCTGTCCCATATCTGCCCCATCACTATACCCCTCCCTGCCATAGGTAACAAACTACTCCTAATAGTGCCATTAGTATCTTTTGTATTCTTCCAGAGTTTTTAATGCATATTAAAACATACATGAATATTATTTCTCTTATTTTCATAATAATAATAATATATTATTATATATTGATATGCAAACTGTTTTCTATTCAACGGTGTATTTTGGAAATATTTTCAACATTAGTACATAAAGAACTTACTATAAATATAAAGATTAGTAACTAAGGAAGTATGACGTTGCTGTATGGATGGACAAAAGATCAGTGGGGCAGGATATTCCAGAAATAACCCACAACTATGTGGTTCATTGATCTTCCAACAAAGGTGCGCATGTTATTAAATAGGGAGAGAAAAGTAACTTTTAAGTTTTTCCACAAATGCATCTGAAACAACCAAATAATTATAGAAAAATAAATTTTGAACTCTAGCTCACACCATATACAAAAATTAATTTGAGATGAGTCAGTAACCCAAAACCAAAAGCTATAATTATAAAACTTGTAGCAGAAAACATAGGAGAATGTTGTTGTGTCCTTGGGGAGGCAAGGGTTTTTTAACTAATCCAGGGAAAGCAGTGATTGCAAAAGAAAATAAAACTCACCCCTATGTTCATAGCGACACAATTTACCATAGCTAAGATTTGGAAACAGCCTAAATGCCCATCAGCAGATGAGTGGGTTAAAAAACTGTGGTACATCCACACAATGGAATACTATGCTGCGGTAAAAAAGAAGGGAGTCTTACCATTTGCAACATCATGGATGGAACTGGAGAGCATTATGCTAATTGAAATAAGCCAGTCAGAGAAAGATAAATATCACATGATCTCACTCATTTATGGAATATAATGAACAACATAAACTGATGAACAAAAACAGATCCAGAGACGCATTGATCAGACCATCAAACCTCGAAGGAAGGTAGGGGAGGGTGGGGGCAAGGGGGAGAGATCAACCAAAGGACTTGTATGCATGCATATAAGCCTAACCAATGGACACAGACAACAGGGGGATGAGGGCATGAGTGGGGGGGGGGAGGGCAATGGAGGGGTAAGGACACATACGTAATACCTTAATCAATAAAGAAATTAAAAAAGAAAAAAAACTGTTAAATTGGACTTCATAAAAATAAAAAACTTAGAGAAGCTATATTTCAGCAAAATATATCACTAAGGAAATACATAGGCAGGCACAGACTAAGAAAATATAACATATCTATACCTGCATACCAAAGGGTTTAGAGCCAAAATAAAGTATTTATATAACTCAATAATAAAGAATTACCAAAAAGCAGACAAGTGACTGGAACAGACATTTAACAAAGAAAGATGGGTAGTAGCCAGTAAACACAGAAAGTATTCAGAAGCGTTAATCAGTAAGCAAAACAAATTAAAACAACAATGACATACCACTCTAAACCCACTAGAATGAGTAAAATAAAAACTCTGACTACACCAAATTCTGGTAATAGTGGAGCAACTGGAACTATGGTAATCCCTCCTGATCCGCGGGGGATACCATCTGAGACCCCCAAGTGGATCCCTGAAGCTGCCGATAGTTTTAAACCCTGTATATACCACGTTTTTCCCCCTATATATACAAACCTATAATACATTTTAATTTATAAATTAGGCACAGTAAGAGATGAACAACAATTGCTACTAATCACATAAAACAATTATAACAATATACTGTAATAAAAGTTACCTGAAAGTGGTCTCTCTCTCTCTCTCAAATGATCTTGTTGTCTATGCTCACCCTTCTTGTGATGCACTGGTGGAACCATCCCATAAACAAGATTGCTGCCACCCAGGCTTTCTGATTATGTTACCAGAAAATGGGAAGAACACTTTTTGTTTTTTTATTTTGAGAGCACGTGAGTTCTTCGCTCTGTACACTATGCCTGGCTTTACCCATGCCTTGACGCATGGACACAAAAGTACCCAAGTTACCCTGTCCTGCCATGTTTCATGGCCTGCTGCCTCTTTTGCACCTTTATGAATGTAGGTTCTGTTGAGCATCTTCCAGAAAAGCCCAATTGCATCACAATTGAACACCTGCTTTGAATGGTATCCTTTCTCTTCAATCGGCTTCTTCAACTCTGCAGGGAATGTGGCAGCAGCTTCTTCGTCGTCAGACACAGATTCTCCGGTAATTTTTATATTTTTTCAGTCCAAACCTATTCCTGAATCTCTGTAACCATGCCTTACTTGCAGTCAGCGGCTTCCTGTCACTCCTTCAGGAGATCCCTTGCTGACGTTTCCGGAGCGGCTCCATGCTTTCCGGTGCAACACCTGGTAGTCAACCGGAACAGGTTTCTGCTCACGCCTTCCGCCCACAGGTTTAATGCCTTTCCCATCTTAACTGAGCACGCGTCACACGCCGTGGCTGTCACGTTTGCAGTTTGAAAATAAAAAACTTAGCCCAACTTTCTTTTTCCTTCTTTACAATTTCCTGGATAGAAGCTTCCTTCTTCCCATTGATCTGAGCAACCTCAGTGTAAGACTTTTTAACATATTAAGTCAGGAACTTTCCCCTTTTTACTTAAAGGAAGCACTTTACCGCTTCTCATCAGCCCATCCAATGTTCCTGCATCAGTACTCTTGCAGTTTGGGGACATTAGTAAGTAAAGTAAAATAAGGGTGACTGAGCACAACAAGCACCGCTATGCCTCAGCTGATAATCAAGATGGCGACCGGGTACCTTAGGGGCGGAGCGTCAAGCGCCAGGAGACATGGGACACAGGGCTGATTCACGTCTGGGACTCGCGAGATTTCATCCTGTGCCATCGGAAGGTGTGCAATTTAAAACTTACTGGTATTTTCCACTTAATATTTTTGAAGCACAGTTGACTGCCCATAACTGAAGCTGCTGCAAGCAAAACCATGGATAAGGGGCGGCTACTGTGCCTTATTTTGTTGGGTGTATGTTAAGGTGACCAGACGTCCCGCTTTTGGTGGGACAGTCCTGATTTTTAACAATTTGTCCCGCGTCCCGCGGCGTTTTAAAAAAGTCCTGATTTTTGGAAAGAATGCACGACAAGCTAGGGAACAGCGGGAGGATGGGAAGGGAATGGCGGGAAAACAGGAAGGGAATATACGGTTTTCTGCGGCCATGTGGCTGTTTAGCCAGGATAAATAATGCACTAAAAATTGTGGAATACGCGCTGTCCTTACCAGGAACTAATGCTGCGACTGAACGCGTTTTTTTCTACGGTAAATAAAGTGTGGACATCAGAAAAATCACAATTAAGTGTTGAGACTTTGAAAGCCATTTTATGTGTGAAATATAATTTAACAAATTCTTGTGAAAAATTTCATGACCTTTTATACAACGACAGCAATCTACTAAAAAAAATTCACTCAAATGAGAAATATGCCAAAGAGTAAAATAATACTATACATAATTTTTATTTATTTATTACATTTGTAAATTGTACTTATGTTGAAATTTAAAAAAATATATTACAATACTGTTTTGTGTTCTACGAAAATTTTTGTTGCTCTATATAGACCAAATTTTTAATCAAGAACACCCCCCCCCACCCCCCTGGTCAATGGTGTCCCGCTTTACCAATGTTAAAATCTGGTCACCTTAGTGTATGTGTAAATGGCTACAACCCCTTTCAAAAACTGTTTAGCGGTTTAAAAAAAATTGGCCTGTTGAAAGATTTACACAAGAATGTTCATAGCAAATTTATTCGTAATAGTGAAAAACTAGAGACATCCTAAATGCACATGAGCTGGAAAGTAAATGAATAAACTGAAGTATATTTATTCAATGTAATACTACTCAGCCCTGTGGACAAAGCTAAAAAATATTATGATAAAGCAAAAAGCCAGATTTCAAAGAGTATATTCTGTATTACTCTATTTGTGTGAAATTTTGAAACAGGTAAAACTAATGTAGGTTGACTGAAATTGGATCAGGGGTTTCCTTTGGGTTGCAAGGCATGATAGCCTGGGAAGGGGCATGAAGGGACTTTCTAGGCCGATGGAAAATTCCATCATCATGACAGGGGTGTGGAGTACACAGGTGTATACAATTGTCAATACATCAAACTGTACGTTCAAAGTCTGTATTTTACTATGTGAAAACTATACTCCAACAAAAATAATGAAATAAAATATTGTAAAGTATAAAGTAATAGCAACATAGATAAATTTTAAATGAAAGGTTATTAAATAATGAGGGTCAAGATCTAGGATATAATGTTCCTGATTTGGTTGGGGGTTGGGGAAAGGAAGACAAAGGTAAAGTGGGGTTGTTGGGGAGCTAAGGAAAAATGGCACCATCAGGAAGGTGTATAAGCTTGCCTTCCTAATCCTGACCTCGTTTCTCGTGCTGGTAGAGCCCACAGCAAACTTTAGGAGCTGGCACCATTTGTCTGAGACTGGATTCTTTTCCCATTATATCACTAATGAGGTTTGTGCCTTCCCATGCTTTCTCACCTCTATGATTAAAATTCTAGGGTGAGTGTTAAGTGGAATTATTCCTTCTTTTATCCAGAAAATGAATTAATCAGAGCTTCATCCAAAGCTTAAATTACCTGTAAATAAAAGTACTCTGTAGAACACAGAAATACAACAAGAAACATCAAGCAACTAACTGAACCCAGTGTTTCAAGAATGCTGCAAAACCCGAGAGTTCTGCTTGACTAACATTCATGGAATAGACCTTCAAGGATATTGTTTCAATATAAGCTACCTTCTCTTCCTTCCCTTTCTCTGAAAATAGGAGTTATAACTATAAGTAAGAAAATAACAGTCCCCTAAGGAAGTGAGAATTGCTCTCACTTAGCCTTTAAGCCATTTTATTAATAGCCCTTTTTAAGGCTGAAAAATGAAACTTAATAAAGGGAAAGGATTATAATTAACCATTGGGAAATAAATATGCACCAACTTAGATTTAGCATTGTTAAATTTTAGGGGAGGGGGTTTCAGGGAAAAACTAGAATTGCAGTTATTATAGAAATAGAGAAAGCATCTCCCACTGAGATGGCTATACCTAATACTTCCAAATAATACTGCCATATACATCTGATCAATTATTGTTCCTGTTCTCTTGTTAGTACATGATTAACTCCTGCAATCTTGTAATAGGGTAAAATTTCATGTAAATTATATTAGCAGAACTAATGTGTTTCTGATTGAGGGCTGTCTATTAATGGATATTTCAAAAAAGACGGAACCTTATCAATTAACACAGGCCTAAGCCTAAGAGTCTCAAGGAAATTAGACTAACTCTGCAAGAAAACAGTAGTTTAAGAGGATGATACTTAATAAAATAGGAATAGCCACTCACACCACTGCAGAACAACAGCACAATAATACGACTCTTTTTTGTTAATATACACGTCAATAGATCTAAGGTGTACAGTTAAGTGGGAAATACGTGATTTAAAAAAATTTTAATGAAAATTTTTATAACTACCAGATGTATGGTGAAAGGGAAATGGCATAATGAATCCCCATACACCCATCATTTAGAATCTATAATTATCAAGATTTTGCCATATTGGATTTATTAATTTTTCCTTTGCTGAAGATTTTGAAAGCAAATCCTATTAGCATATTATCTCACGTCTTAACACTTTAGTAGTTATTTCTAAAAATACATTTTCTCACAAAATAAGTGATATTATCTCACCTAATATTAACAATAATGTCTTTGTATCAAGTCCAGTCCATATTAAAAAATGTTTGTCTCCAAAATGCATTTCTCATAGTTGGTATGTTCAATTTAAGATCCAATGAAGATCCAAATAATAAAGTCCCCTAAGTCTGTCCCTCTCTCTCTCTTTTTTAATCTATAGCAATCCTTCTCTCCCATTTCTCTTTTTCTCCTTGCCAGTCACTTTTGGCAGAAACTGTCACGTGTCCTATAAAATGTCCCTCATTTTAGATTTCGTTAGTTTCATGGTTGTCATTTAAGTATTTCTCCCCCTCCACTTTCCTTTTGGCTGGAAGTTATCAGTTGAGGCTTAGTGTGATTCTGGTCCAACTTTTTGACAGGACAACTTCATAGAGGGTGCAGTGCTCTCTATATTACATCAGGAGGGAAAAAGGTCCTCATTTCTCACTTTTGGTCATAATGAAAATCTGGTCCCCTCAATAGTCTAGTTCTTCCTCAATATTTACACTAATGAGTTCAATGGCCCAGGATCATTGCCTCAAGCAGTTACTCCATCAATATTGCAATTTAGTGACTTTCTAATCCCATAAATTCTGGTGTCTTTGCTAACTATCACTTCTCTAACTTTTCTGTGAAGAAGAGTTTTTCCTCACCAGTTGGCAATGCTGATTCCTGGGGAAAACAGTTCTTGCGAAGACAGGAGAAACACATTGTTTTACTTTCATTTGTCAATTTTCAGTGCAATCATTTGGTATCCTAATAATTTCCAAAGCATTGTTGAAAAAGCATTTGTAAGCATAAACTAAACTATATGCTAGCCATCTCCATCATTTTTTAAGTTCTAAGTCAATACCCAAATTTCCTATGAGGTGTCTTCTGAGATAATTCTGATCTCAAATGCTTTTGTTTACTCTTATTTCCTACAAGATTTATGTTATTTTATCAATTTCACATTATATGAGAGTATATACATTTTTAACAAATGACATGATAAATTTAAAACACCAATTTTATTGCAGGCTAATGTTCCCATCTCCATCCCAGCAGAATGTCCCCCCTTCCCCCAGGACACCTGTGTACCTGCACTTCTACAAGGTGGGGCTGCTGATGGCTCACTGGAGCCCTTGGGATGCCAGAGATACTCCATACTTTGAGAGAAAATGAGATAAAAGGTGACCCTCTCTTGTTTTGGGGAGAAATTCTGTTAAAGTAATCTAAAACACCATTGCTTATGCCAATGCATTAGATGATGCTAGTGAAACAGATCATTCTGTTTTTACTTAAAATTCAATTAAATTTCTTTACTAGAAATTAAGTACAAGCCACAACATAGTTTATCAAGACAGTAGTTCGAATCTGAGAGTATGTGAGCACAAGTGAAAGCATCTGGGTGTTTCCCTATGGAAATAAGACCAGGAACTGTTGAAGAGAGTTCTGGTTAGCTCTGACTTATGAGGCCAATGGGCTTCATGCTATTCTGTGATAATAGCTACTCTCTGAGCCTTTGAAGCTAACTTTTATACATGTGGTTTGGGGCATACAACCTACCCATGGATTTGATTCTGGGAGAACTCAAATCACATCATATTTGTGGTAGGCAGAATAATTTGCCCTTTAAATGTGCCTGTGCCCTAATCCTCGGAACTTGTGAAGATGTTACTTTACTTGGCAAAAGGGACTTTGCAGATGTGATTGCAGTTATAGACCTTAAAATAAATTATCCTAGATTATTTGGGTAGGCTTGATTGAATCACATGGGCCCTTAAAAGCAGAGAACATTCACTGGCTAGAAGCAGAAGAATGTGGCAGAAGGAAAGCTCACAAAGATTCTAAGCTTGAGAAAGACTCCTTGTTTGCTGCTCGGAGACATAGGACCCGCCCATACGGAAACTGAGAAAGGCCTTTATCAGGTATGGGCGGCCCCAAGTAACAGCTAGTAAGGAAGCAGGAACCTCAGTCCCACAAACAGGAGGAACTGGATCCTGCAAAGAACTCAAATAAGCCTGGGAAAGGATCCTTCCCACAGCCTCTGAATAGGAGTCATCTGGCTGACACCTTGATGTCAGCCTCCCATGACCCAGAACAGAGAAACTGCTGGAGCCACTTCAGCCTTCTGACCTACAGAACTGTGAAGTAATACATTTGGGTTGTTTTGAGCCACTAAACTTGGAGCAATTTGTGTGACAGCAATAGAAAGCTAAATCAATACTGATATTGGGTCTACAGTATCAGTTCATAGAAACCCATTACCTTCTCTGATTAATGAATTGCCTGTTTTCTCTGACTGTGGAATATCTTAGTTATCACAATGTAGATGAAGAAATGCTTTCACTGCTTCTCCTTCTATCTCAATGCCCTTTTCCTGACCTTGCCTTAATACACAATTTAGGGCTATGATATTATGTTGTCAATTATTTTTTAAGTATATTATTAGTAGTACTAAATATATTAACAAATGTGTTATAATTATTTTGCTTTAACTATTACCATAGAAACCTAATCATCATGTATAGGACTATTTTATTTTAAAATTATTTTTTTCAGGTGTAAACATTGACTTGGCAGTGATTTATTAGAATACCTCTTGTTTGAAGGGAACTCCATGCATTTACATAGTGATGACTATCCCAATGATGTGTAAAGTGGTATACTAAAAGCAATAATATTTTTACATGTAAGGCTAATTGGTTTTTACAATAAATAGGTTATATAAAATGAAGGTTTTTAAAGGGCAATGCAAATACTTTCTTTAATTTAATAATGTGTCTTTCAAGTTGTTTTCTACAAAGAGAATAATCAGGATGATTATTATTAAATTAAGCTAAATTCATTCTTTTGCAAAAAAAAAAGGGGGGAAGAATGTTGAAGGAATAATGCCAAATGCAGCTACAACATTCTGATGGAGATAAATGCACAACAAGGTTCATCCCTATAGGCAAAAAAGCCCAGAAAAGACACCAAAATAATTTCATAAATGATGAAAATCATGTAACAAAAGCTTTCTAGATGATGGGTTAATGGGATGTTACTAATGTAAATTTTATGCCTTGTTTAACTTTTTCTTCTGGTGGAATTTTCCAGTGTGACACCCATATATAATACCAGCATCTCTAGGAAAATAAAAGAACTAGAATGACATTTTAGCTGCATATTCCTTGGAAGATTTAGGGGGACTGAAATATCAAAGTCACATTAGAAAAAGTAATTAACTAAAATCCCTTTTGGGAAAGGCTGAAAGAAAAGTGAATCAGAAATAAAAAATTATCTTACAGAGAATATTTAAAAAGTGCCAAACAGTAAATGTTAGCTATTGTTCCTAAGTACTTTGTCCTTCTAGTGTGTCGACTTTTCAGTCACAAGGCACCATCATATTGCCTAAACAATTTACATCACAAAGGACTTATAATTTTCTTTCAAAACGAAGAGCAGTGAATTAATAAGAACTGTTATTGTACCAGATTCTTTCAATCTCAACGGAATGGCCAAATGCTAGCTGGGAAAATTACTTCAGACTTCTTAACTGCTATAATTGAAGTGAGAGTTTCCTACATTGGTGCATGTGCAGAATATAAATATTTTAATTTCATCAGTTCAAGAAGTAATTTCACAGGACTGCTATTCTACATTACTGATGTTGGAAAGTTAAAGGGTGAGTTTGGGAGTGGACCACATGTTTCTAAAGAGCGCTTATTTTGCTAAGAGGTCTTTTTCCAAAAACAGTAGGAATAATCTGTGTTTCTGTCCCAGAAGGTAACCCTGTTGGATGCTATCAATACAACTGTGAAGCTATTAATGATCACATTTTAAAATTCTAGCTACCTTCTGCCTCAATTAGTTTCCTTTCATATACATACACATGAAAGTTTAAAGACATATACCCACCCCACCCTTCCCCACCAAATAAGCTTTCATGTGATTTAGAGATTCCAGGCATACGCCATCCCATTGATGTGCTAGGGGAAGATATCAATTACCTGGTGCAGGAAATAGTGATGCTTATGATGGTCCCTGGTGACATCGGCATTCTATCAAGGCAATTTTAATGAAATTATTTATTACTATGAAATCTCAAACTAACCCCTCTCGATGTTTTATGAGACTGTATAAAACATGAGTCAATTTTCCACCTGAACTTGCTTTTGTCAAATTGATATGTTGAGACACTTAATTTTTCCCCCATCAACTAAGGATTGAATATTCCCTCAAACTCTGTGTTTAATTAAAGCCTTGCTCTGTAGGAACCAGGTGACTACAATATAATTTAATTTATTGTGATATATTCTAAGTTCTTTAATATATGGTATGAGTTTGTTCCTTAATATATAACTTATATTTATGTATATATGTATATATTATACACAGCATATATTAATATTGCTAATTTAGACCAGCAGGATGCTCTGATCCATCATGAGAACAGTTGTTCCCTTGCTTTATGAGACAGAGAACTAACTAACATATAAAATCTCTCCCATTTCCCACAGCCAGCTGAAATTCTCCTATTAGACGCTCATTCTTTTAAGGAGAGATATAGTGTCCTATTAGTCACTTAGCCCTTCGAGCTAATGGCTTATCAGCCCATCTCTGAGAACCAGCTAGAGCAGAGAAAGGGGATTTTAGGGCCATGGGCCTCGGAGGCTGACCTGGCACCAGAGTGGCAGGACACTGAACAGATAGGTTGGGGCCTGGGTGCTGAGAGTGGCTGAGCTCACTCAGTGCATTTGATTCTGGAAGGGGCAGCTCCCATGCTAACTGGTTCTTTTATTTTCGTCGTCATTATATGGCATGTCCCCCCAAAACGTTACACACCTTAACAGCTGATAGCTCAAGTTTGAATTCAAAAATACATTTTAATAAACACTGCCTTTGTGATTAATTCAAGGTGTGTGTATACATTTTTTGGGATGCCCTATGTTTTCAGGGGAACTCTGCTGCTTCTTAAGGGAATAGGAGAGTGCCAGCATCAAGGTTAACAATCATCTTATGATAGCAGTTATTTTTGCAAACAAAATATTTTATATTTTGGGGAAAATAAATTTCCCTAAAGGAAAAAAAATATTGGACGTGAGAAAAGAAAGAATAAGGTAGAATTTCTGTGTCAGGAACACTGACTTCCCTCCTATTCTTGGAATATCCCAGGCACACCTGCCTTGAGCTCTCCTCGGGCTGTTGCCCTGCTGGTGCTCTTCCCCTAGGTAGTCACATGGTGAATTCCCACACCTCTTCCAAGTCTCTGATAAATGTCACCTTCTCACTGACTCCTGGAACTCTAAAGTTTTAAGCCATTCCCACAGTCCCAACCCTCCAGTCCCCTTACTCTGCTATTATTTGCTTTGTCCTTCTAATATATTTCTCTTTGATTACTTTTATCATGCATACTTTATCTTACCGTATTTAGTGTGTATTAGTCTCTCATTCACTGTTAGAGTGCAAACCCCATAAGGAGAGTGCCTTCTCTGTTTATTTCTGTAAATCACAGTAAGTACTCTATAAATATTTGTTGAATAAATAAGAAAAAAATCAAGAAAAATCCTTTGCACTAAGGATATTGAGATGCTTACAAATGCAATCATAATTATTTGGGTCAAGATTAAAAGTAACGTCTATGTACATCAGTAAGTCCCTTAAGGATAGAGCCCATGTTTTCAAACTCTTCTCTCCTGAGGGGCTTAAGCATATTTGATAATAATACACTGATTTAGTCCATAATACAATAATGATTAGCTATTTATTATTAATGCAGCACTTCTTCTCTGGCTCACACTTCGTTTTTTAGACAGTCTTCCTAGGGCAAACATTGTTGAAGTTGCCTAGATGGAGGTGATGGGAAAGGCCAGGAGTTGATTGCACTGTGAAACTGCTTTTCTTTAAGAAGACTGTGGTCCACATTAGACTGATAACTGGAGAATAAGACCAGCTAAGAGCTATACCGTCTTTCTTGAAACTTTATCAATCAATTCTGAATGTGTGAACCATAATTGAGCATCTCTCAGATAAGACTGCCAGCTAAGATCTGACTCTTTTATTCAGTCTTTGTGGATGTAACTACGATGCTGGTTCTTGGTTCTCTTTAATGGAATGAAACTACTGTCACTCTTTATTTAGAGATTGATTTAGGTAGAGTATTCATCCAGTCACATAACACTTTCAAATACTAACTTAGAAACAAATTTGGATGTTTTAACCTTGTAATGAGATAAAACTATGTTTGAAATAATTACAATCACAATAATATTTGAAACAACTTTTGATTTTAGTGATCTCTTTCAGACACTTACACAGTTAAAAAGATAACAGGGTCAGGATGAAGGCATGGTCCCTAATGTTTATTCATGTTGGGAGGATAAAAGATGACTAGGAGAGTATCATTCACATGTTGCCAGATTATATTCACATCTCTACAAAATAATTCCCAATGTTTATGCAGATAAATGTCTTTAACATAGACTCTTAGTTAATATACTGGTTTGTTTTTTTGTGGTTTTTTTTATCTACAATTCACACAAAGGAATTGTAGATAAAAATGTGGTTTATTGAATGCCAACAAAATAAAAATGAATTTTAAATTTTCATGTCCATATTTAACCTGTAGGTAAGAGGTTGTCTGGGACACATTGTAAGTAAGAGACTATTTCCATGATAGGAAAAAAACACAACACCCCTATTATTTATGTGGCAAGCTCTTTGACATACTATCTAATTTTGTTCTTGCCATAAAACTTAAGAGGTACATGTTACTATACTTTTTCTTTTTCTGCACAGAAAATGAAAATTAAGAAAAAAAGTAGATTTCCTAAGGTCACACAGATTGTAAGTCTAAGTCCATACCCTCCACTCTGCCCAAAGTTCTGTGATCCTCCAAATAACATTCTTTCAACGTGCTGGAAAATCCTGTATAATAAAAGCCTAATATGCTAAGTGTCCGGTCATCCTTTTAATCAATCAAAGT